>NW_026844347.1:30794406-32116429 GCF_029955315.1 Cylas formicarius | reverse complement strand
TCTGAAAAAAACCTTCTCACCTTAATTGAAAAATGCTTGTCTGGAACATATTTATCTAATAGTCAAATTTTTGAACAAACGTCGGGAACAACTATAGATTCCCCACTAACACCAGTCATCGCGGACATATTTGTAGAAGCGTTTCAAAAAAAAAGCTCTCGACACCCCTAGTAGATTTTCTTAGACATTTAAACTCTCTACACCCTAACATACGTTTTACCAATGAATTAAAAACTAATAATAACCTCTTAGATTCTTAGATGTTCTTAGATATTTTTATCAATAGAAAATCAGAACTAACATTGTCATTGTGATTACAGAAAACCTACGCACACCGACCGATCGGTTATCAACTCTCAATAACAAAATAACCGTAACTCGTAGTTTTATGATTTAGTTATTACCAGGTCGTCGCGAATCACACCTCTAGTTTAACCTTTACTCGTAACGGTCTTTACCACACTACGAACACTTCCAGATCGCGATTTTACATTGGACTGCATTCCTTGCATTAGATTGTATGAAATTTCGATCAAACTAGTAGTATAGTGTCATTGATAATCCCAAATAAACTCGGATTAATTCACGAACACTTTTATTTGTTGTTGCATTTAACTTGCAACTAAAAAATAGCTACAATAAACATCTAAACAAGTATTTTTAAAAGAAACTTCCGCAGACTACTATTATACTTTTTACAAAACTTCTGGATTCCTCCTGCGTCGGCAGGCAAAAATTAAATAGAAAACTTACTGTGGACTGCTTTGCAGTTTTTAGACATTTTAAAGTTTGACGTCACTGAAAGTTCCTGCGCAAAGGAGCAAAAAAAATCACTACAATCACCAATTTACAACATTAGCAATTAACTAATTATTAATTGCTAAATATTAATTTTTAGCTGGGAAAGTCGGAACAGATATACATCAAAATTATGGGCTTTCGAATGCTGTGTTAATTTTTGTTGTTTCTAATGTAAAGTCAATTTCCTCTTCACAGTAGGTTCTATGGGCGGTCGAATATCCAATAAAGGTTCATTTCTGTTGTAATCCTCACACGTTTACAGTCTGTGCAGGATTGTGCACGCAAATTAGTATGCGTCATTATGAAAAAAAAAAGGGAAGGCATCTAGGTGATTGTCGTTATTTAATACAAATTAATTCAAGAAAGTATTTCAAGAATCCGGTATTATTAAAAATGTAATTGGAAACTGGTGGGAATACATAATAGTTTTTTATTACTCGCATCGCTTTTGTCGGTGCCCGTGGCTACTCGAGACTTTATACTTAAATATAAATATTTGCCATGATCACCATTGTCGACGGTAAATGTTAATTCTCAGGTATTATAATTACTAATATCACAAACTGTGGGAAAATTAATATTAAGGGAATCTCTTTTTTGTACATTACTTTTGATTAGCTTTACATCGAAATATAATGGTTGGTCGTCAGTATTTATAAATATATTCAGAAATCATCACTGAGTGAATAGGAGGTTTGAAGCTGCTATTGGTGTGGCTTTAAATACGTTTTTCCAACCAAATTTCGGGATTTCGAGAACTGCCATTGGTCAAAGCCGAAATTTTAAATCTCACGCACGTGCACGTTGATCGGACCTTCTCAAAAAAAAATTTACATGGTTGCTTCCTATACAGCCAGCAAATAATGAAAAAAGAACTAACAAAAATATATTTTTTTAATATCGTTATAAGTATCGAGGAACAATATCTGTCTTCTAGATGGCACGTTAGCTAAAATGGAACCCTTGTTAAATAACGTTTAATGGTCCGACGCACTCCTCATATCCATCATTCAATATAACGATGTACTTAATACTTCCTGGACAAACGAATAGCCGTTTCATCATCTTTCGCATTGATAGCTTTAGTCTAAATGGCATCATTTTTTTAAACGAAAAATGTAGGGAGAATATTTTTCTGTACTGTTGATTTGGAGAAGTCGTTCGTTCAAGTAAGTGATTGGGGAAAAATCAAGTATGAGCGGTCAAGGATATTTTTAAGGCGTGTGTATTGTATAATAGTTCTAAGCATGTACCACACTCGTTATATTGAGAGTTAATAACAAAATCCGCAATTCGCAATTTTTGGTGTTGGTCTTGCCTCCCTTCACAGCGTTTTGGTGTTTATGTCAACAAAATAATGAAAAAATGTTTCGAAATTTATGCGTAAGTACAACATGTTATATATATGAAATATAAATCGGAAAATTTTTAGTTAGTTTGATAAGGCGTTTGCGTATTTGCTTGAAGATCGTATAGATTGATAAATGTGGATAAAATAAGATATTTTGGAATTGAAACAAATGCTGAACGTGACTGGAGATGCTTTATCATTTAAAACGTAGAGGAAGTCAATAATAAAGACAATGGCAGTCCAAAACATCCTCTTTCGTCAGGTTCCATCGTCAAATAATACATTGAGCACGTGTGATCAGTGCATAATTGGGTATTTTAGAGTAGGGAGAAAAAAATATTTAGAAAAGGCCTAAATTCAAATAGCACACTTTTAACAGGTTAGTTAACAGTGGGAGAATTAATATAATAATTTTATTAATAGATTGCTATTTTTAATCTTTAATAAAAAATTATCAGAAGGACACTTCCTGACTATTTGGAAATATGCCAAAGTAGTACCTGTTCACAAGAGTGGCAGTAGGATTGATATGACCCATATCAATTCTTTCTACTCCAGGAAAAATGCTTAAGGCAATTATAACACAGGAGTTATTTTTTAAACTTAGGTACATTCTTGGTGAAACGCAACACGTTTTTAGGAGTACGTCCGTCGTTACACTGATTTCTCGAAGGTATTCGATAAATTACATCATCCTAAAATGTAGTTAGTAAGTTAGTAAAACTTAACAATTTCGGTTTGCACGGTTCCCTTTACAAAACTCTTCAATCATACATTAGTTATAGGACTCAGTTTGTCGAATTAAATGGAACTAAATCTAAATCTATTGATATCAGGTCTGGCATACTTCAGACTTGGGACCTATTCTTTGTTCATAACGGACGCGGACTATCTTAACTTCAATAAATTAAAAAATTATATGGCTTTTTATTATAAATTCAATGGAGAAAGCTAATTAAGGAAACTGAGTTTAGAAATTCATACTGTGGAAAAGGCTTATAGAAACTTGGGTTTTAGGGGGTTAGCAAAGAATTTAAAGATCCCAAGTCGCTGGTTATACTCTCTAACGCCTATGTGCATTAAAAAAAGTTTATTTTTGTCATGAACTTTAGGTATAACCACAATCTAGTAGTATCGTCTGAAGCAAGCCTGGAATTCTATCATATGTTGAAATTATTTGTTAATCGAAATAGTGGCATTTCTTTGCACAATAGTGTTAATAACAGAGTAGACTGTCCAAAACTGTTGGAAAAATTATCCTTTATCCTAGGGTGGTAATGACTAGAAGGTCTACTTTATTCTATGCGCCTAGACATAGTACAAATTTTGGAAGGAACTCACCAATATCTCCTTTGCCAAGAAATTTTAACAGTTACTTTTTGCACATCGATATTTTTGCATTGTCGCTCAATTCATTTAGGAATCGAGCAGTAAGAGTGTTTCCCACGGATTAAATTAATTTCTACATTCTTTCTTGTTTTCCTTTTTTATTTTGGGTTTAAAAATAGTTTCGCATACTCTTTTGAAACAACATAAATGTGCGTGCTTTTAGCGTACCTTTGTAAATTTTGACGTTGAAGTTAGGGTAACGTGTTATAATAAATAAATATCTAATTTTTTGAATAATTACTAAATTTGTAGGCTCCAAAAATGTCGTTTGCAAAAATGTACCCAAGAACCAATAGACTTATAGTAAGTATACATGCAGCATAAGTATAGTATAATATAGTAAAACTATAAATATAGTATGGTACAATATAAGCATAAGTATAAGTATACTAAACAACACATTGCTAAATGTCTTCAGTCTTCAACATAACATACTACTGGAGGAAGTCAGCTAATTTTCCTTAGGCAAGGTGAAATGTGGAAAGGGTGAGAAAATATTATAATTAGATTTCGATATTACAATTCCCCGCGGAAAATGGCACGTGCAAATTTAACGTCGGCTGCTTGGAATTGAAATTTTCAGATTTACTTTTCGGTTGCCCGTTTCGGATAAACATCTTAATTTAGAAACTTTGTCCCTTTTGCTTCGATCTGAAAACTTTGCGTTATCTTTCGGTCTGTTTATTGAGACGAATCGGAAAACTACGCGGACGTAAAATTAAATTCTGACTCGGAATAATGGGAAATCATTCATAACGCAAAACTGAAAATACAAACTCCAGCTTTGAATCCGACAAAATAAAAAAGCCGCGGCGCGTTTTAAAGTTTGCTGGTGAAATGTTCGGCTGGTTTGATGGATGCGTGGGTATGGCGAATTTTTGATTTCGGTAGTGTCTCTTATTAGTTCAGAAAATGGATCGTGATTCAGTATGGAAAAACTGCGGATTGACCGGCATATTGGGTCTAAATGTTCACCTTCATCGCCATATTGTTTCTTTTTGTCGCCTATTCCCTTCGCTTTTTCCTATTCAATTAGTTCTGGTTCTTATTACATGTCCATTGCAAACCATTTGTATTTCTTTGGGAGATTATTTTATATTTTATTTTATATTTTATTATGGTTAAAACGCACACGTGAGGCTCTCTTCTCTCTCAACGTGCTCACACAGCGATGCAGGGACATGAATGTCGATGTGTATGCCTGCTTTATTGACTATCGAAAAGCTTTCGACTGTGTCTCGCATCAGAAGCTCATCGAGATTCTCAAACACACCGGTATTGATGCCGAAGATCTGAAGATCATTACGCAGCTGTACTGCGTATCAATCAAACTGCAGAGATTATGGTAGAGGGTGCAACATCCGAAGAAGTGGAAATTAGAAGGGGTGTTAGACAGGGGTGTGTCCTGTCCCCCCTCCTCTTTAATATATACTCGGAGGCAGTGTTCCGAGAAGCACTGGTGGACGTGAAAGAAGGCATTAAGATCAACGGCATCCTCATTAATAACATACGTTTCGCCGACGATACGGTCGTGCTCGCCGGCAGCCTACCACATCTCCAGAACATGATGGATCTCATCGTGGAACACAGCACACAGTATGGTCTACATATGAACGTTGCCAAGACCAAGGTGGTTGTGTTCTCCAAGACACCAGGCGGTCCTCCGGATTAACAACCAGGTCGTGGAACAAGTGTCGTCCGTTAAATATCTTGGAGCCCTTGTCAACGAGACCAGTGACTCCAAAATGGAAATCAGATCAAGGATAGAACAGGCCAGAAGGACTTTCATCTCAATGAGGACCCTCTTCAGCAGTCGAGATTTGAACCTACAGCTCCGCATGCGCATACTGCGTTGCTGCATCTTCCCAGCGCTACTCTATGGCGCCGAGAGCTGGACATTCAGCCAATCAATGGAGAGTCGCATTGACGCCTTCGAAATGTATTTGTATCGCCGTATGCTGCGCATACCCTGGGTAGACAGGATAACCAACGAGGAAGTACTGAGGAGAATGGGTAAAGGTAGAGAACTGCTGGCAACCATCAAAGAACGGAAGCTTCAATAAATCGGACACGTTATGAGGGGAGAACGTTACGACATCCTCCGACTCGTCATCGAAGGAAAAATCGACGGTAAACGATCTGTGGGTAGACGACAGAACTCGTGGCTAAAGGATCTGCGTCGATGGTTTGGACGGACATCTATAGAGATTTTCCGAGGTGCAGTTTCACGCACCATTATAGCCAGTTGGATCGCCAACCTCCGAAGGGAGACGGCGTCCTAAGAAGAAGAAAACGATAAAAATACTATTCTTAGTATTGGAAGAATAAAAATGAGTGACTAAAGAACAATTTCTCCTAATATTCCTAATAAAGTTTTGGTATATTTAGTTTATTAATTATAAAGAATGTCAAGAACACAAACTAAAATTCTTTCTATTTCAAAACGAGGATACCCATCTTAGATAGAATTTTAGTGGATCTTCCACAAGGGGACAGTGTTCCTTTATTAAGTAGGAAACTGCTATGGTCCAGCTTGAAGGATATGGATTTTGACTGGGAAGACCAATACCAGAGTCCGTTTACTTGGGAGCGATAAAATTGTTTGTTGACGAAAGAAAATAATTTTAAAGCGTAAGCATGGATCTGACGAATATTTTTTGTCAGGGTAAGATGTGACTAAAACTTGAGAAGATAAAAATATAAAAATATAGAAGACATGATTGTTGTACAGGTTGGAAGCGGAGATGGACTCCTCAAAAATTAAATAAATGAAAGAAACGGATAAACCATTCATTTTCTATTTACCTTCCCTTTATATGTATTGTAGAATATATTTTACTTGTAAAAAAAATTCGTTTAATTTATTTTTGCACCCCTTACGCCTTACTGAAGAAGCAGAAAAAGTGTTAAAAAATGTAACTGGGGCGGCGACTGATTAGAATAAGATTTGGTTATTTTTGATATTATCTCTTGAAGGTACTCATATTGTACTCATGACGTCAAATCTCAAAATTATTATTATTTTTTTAAGAGCAGTTTTAGAAGTGTTTATTTCCAACAGCCTTTAAAATGATGTATCGGGTGGTGACGGGAAAATCGATAGGTATATTTAGACCTGCAGACATAAAAGAGTTCCTTAATATGCAGAGTGTCTTTTCTAAATTAACAATTTCATTAATAATTAACGACAGTACAAATACGTAACATATATAGTATTTTCAATGCATCGTGAATCCAAATAATTTTTGTCTCCAAGTTTTTTTTATATTTTTTACATGTTTCTAATAAACGGGTCATATGGTTCATTGAATAAGTATAAAGGCATATCCTACAGTTATAATGGACACAAAAACATAAAATATGTACCGACCACAACCACCAATAAAAAGATGGTTAACAAATAAAACAAAACATTCTTTTTTCTTTTTTCACATCGACCATGTACGTGTTTATCGCGACATGAAAATATATATTTTTTTGAGCTCGTTCTGGCCGAACAATAAATCGCAAACCGTTAACAAATATTTATGGCGCCGGACTTGGGGGTCGAGAATATTCGGGCCACTGATGATTAATTACGATCTATTGATTTTTGCGTCCAGAAGACAGATAATTGTTTTTTTTTTCAACGCATAGTGCCGAAATTTATCGAACTTTGGTTCTTAACCTATCGCGAATATTGGAAATTAGGACCGATCGCCCCTCTGCCTGAAAATTAGCAACACGTTCCTAGTACGAACCGATAAAACTCCCAGCGTCAATAACATAATTTGCTGAGCAAGTATGGACATTATTTGGCCGAATAGGCTATTTATTAATCTAATGAATTATGTAGTTACCAAGTGACTGACTGTAATATAATGAATTGTTTATCCAAGAAATTAGCAAAATGCAATTTTCTTTGCCGTCACGTGACTGTCGAGAGTCCTGTTTTGGCTGGCGATGTCACAAAAAATCAAGAACATTAGACCATTTTAAGTTAGTGACGTGGTCAATTTCATTCAAAGCTGCAATGACGTCACGCTCTGTTTGACTTGAATGGAATATTGATAGTCATCATGAAACACACAATAAAAATGAGAAATGATGATGATGACTTTCTTTCTAATACAGAACGTTTCATCTAAAGTTATTTAATTTAATGCGTTTTAGTGCCTCCAAATCCAACGCCATAGCAAAAACCTAAAAAGCAGGCGCAAAGCAATTTAAAACCCGCTTAGCCGCTAAAAAACCTATGTAATCTCAGAGTTTTTTTCCAAAAGCTTTTTCGCTAATAGTGTGCCTTGGTCGAAACTACGTCTATGACGATTTGCTGAGCCTGCATTCATATGCATTCAAGATGAAGTTACTAATTTAAATTCACCAACTTAGTCAATGTTTGCTGCACGCATGCAAGTTTTGGAATGAAAATTTGATGATCTCATTGAAAAATACTTTTCTAAAAGTTTCACAAGATTCTGACATCCCGACATTTTATAGTCAAGTCGCTTTGTAAGTATCTTTTGGTGCGACTGAGTTAGATGAACAATCAATATGGGTCTTGATTTGAGGACAATTTTCTAACGCTATCTCCTTTACTTTTGGTCTTCTTTGATTACCTTGGTTATCTTTTGTTTCTGGAAACAACTCATCAAAATTGTTCAAATGCTCACTAATAATTGAATCTGATTTATTTAAAATTTATTTTTCATCTTTGTATCTCATTTAGGCTTTTAGTTAATACCAGTGAAAAGTCACTCGAGCTTCAATGCCGAAAGTGTCTTCTTCTTCTCACAGTTCCATCTTCTTCGAAGGTTGGAAATCATAATGACAATGCGGACCTTGTTGACAGCGGCTCTAAATTGCTCAGTGCTGTTGCAGCCGAACCAGTCTGTCAAATTTCTCAGCCAGGGTATTTTTCGCCTTCCGACTTTCGTCTGCCTCGGATCTTCCCCTATACAACCAGTAGCTACAAGTAATATCTTGGTCCCCGCATATCCTAGGTATTTTGATTATCACAAGAATTTCCGGCTCGCATCCCATCGTATTGTAAACCTCAACGTTTAAGAACCTTTCTGTCGACGATATCTTCAAAATCCTTCTGTAACACCAGAGCTCAATGTGTCTGGACCAAACTAATTCATTATCTTTATGGTTGGTAATATAGCGGCCCTACTATGATAAAGATTGATGCTATGATCTTTTTTTAGAGATCCTAATGATCTTACGCACCTCTACAGTTCACCAACTAATTTGCAATTTTCCCGAAGATTTAAAGGGATTTATGAATATTTTGAGAAAATTTTGCCGTAAAAATGCTGCATGCCGCCTTATTCAGCGGTCATGTTGATTTTTGAATGACGCAAGGTTAAGGGTTGAAAGCGAGATGTGGAATGGACTTTCTCAAGTTTTTTTCATAGTTGCGTCATAAATTCATAATGTGATATATGGTCGGTACGTTTGAGTAGCTTACTTGATTTTCATATTGTAAATATTTGCTTTTAATTATTAGCCCAAGGATTAAGAATTCGTGTTGAAATGGGTCGAGTTACATGTTTTTGCAACAAATCCTTTGGCAATAAATTTCATTTTTGTCAAGTCAATCGACTTATTTGGTTCTTCGTTTTTTATATTCTAAATAGTTACAGTTTTACTTTTCGATACAGCCATAGGATTTAGAGGAAATTTTCAAAAGGCCGCCTTTTTGGTTAAAATTAATTCTTCATGCATGCATCGCAGATCGGGACGCACTTAAAATGCACCGAAAAATATAAAAAACGTCAAGCTTTGACGAACACCCCCGGGCCTGGCGCAGTTGGCTATGCCGCGTATTAATGAACTTTTTGAATAAATGCAAATAAACGGGGAAGTTTGTTGGTCTGTGTCTGTCAATATGTTAAACTGTTTTATGGAAATCGAAGTGTGCCAGATGGCGTCGCGCACACTAGAATATTCCGTCGCCGATTTGCATTCATCTAAGATATAACTTGAGGTCGATAGTTGTTTTCACGACACGTTTTCGGAAAAAAATCGCGATGGAATCGCTCGGGTGACATCACTACTTTTAATAGACGGGAAACGAGTTTGTCTTCAATTCCGTCATCACGAGATTTGCACGAAATTAATAGATAAAACTTGTTTCAGACATCCATGGCGTGTGGCGTGAGTCATAGGTCACAAAAGGACCTGGATCCAGATCACAAACCAAAACCGTCATGACATAATAAGGGTAGTTCCCACATATTATATATCTAAATTAATTTTACGCAAGTATTCTAAAGAAGGAGACCACTGAATTCAAAATTGATAATTACGTCATAACATATGTAGTCTAAAAAAGGTATGCGCTGATAATTGGGTTATTTTCAATTTTAGGCTAATATTGCATATGACCTTTTCCGTTCCGTTGGTGATTTACGAACGTCATATATTAGATTAACGTCTATATGTCTATACCTGTAAATCCCTGCAAATCCAGATACTATTTCACCAAGTCTTTGGCACGACAGCTTGTTGAAGATCATGTGGTAACAAGACCAAGTATTGCTACAATTGCATGGCAAGACGGAAAAAATATAGTTTCCATTTTGAAAAAACGTGTACCTAAACAGCTTGACAGTAATGTATTAATTTAATTAATTGATTTAAAAAAATTAATACGAAATCAAAGGATTATTTAATATTTTCATTTTAATCTTATGAATATGAATTTAATTTTGAGTTTAAATTTAATTTCATCATATAATCCAATTAGTAGATCTGAAACGCCACCCTAGCTATTATTTGGTATAGTTACATATACATTTGCGATGATTATCAAATAACCTAACGTTTCCTGCTGAATATATTTGCTGCAAATATTTCATGTCCATAAACGCGCTACAAAACCTATTGAGGCTATTCATGGTATAAAACAAGACCCACAATAACGTTTATGCGTGTTGATGTTTTGTTTATAAGCTCCGCCGATTTCAATTAATTAGTAACAAGGAGCAAACATCTTCTATGGTTAATTAGACAAGACATGATTTTTCCATATTCATATTTTAAGCTGCAAGTTGGATAACTCATCGATGTAATTTTATTTTATTTCTCACTGTGCCTTATAACACTTCTGGATTCATCCTGCGTCGGTTTTTGCTGAGTCGAAATTGACGTTTCGCCAATCATTCTGTTGGCTTCTTCAGAGCTTGACTGAAACTGGCTCGTATTTTACTCTGTACCTGCTTATGTATTGTTTAAGGGAAGGGGGGGGGGCGCTAATGATGGGCATAAACACCGTCTCGGATGACTGATTCCCAAATTGGTGACAGGTAGAGACCAGAGTCGCGGTTAAGATTGTTAGGTTGTTTATAGATTTCTATAGATTCTCGGATTTTTCGTTGGTAGAAGAACTAGTTTTTTCGAATAAAATTTTATGTCCGGTTTCATGAGTGTGTTCGGCAACAGCTCATGAGTTTGTTTGTCTTAGTCGTAAGGCTCTTTCGTGTTCTTTGAGCCTAGTTAATATTTTTCGTCTGGTCTCTCCAATGTATTCTTTGCCGCATATGCATGGAATGCTATAAACTCCTGGTATCTCAAATGGAATTTTGTCCTTGACGGACCGAAGATGTGGAGAGATTTTTGGACAAGTGATAATAGACGTTATACTTCTTTAGAACTTTTGATATGTGGTCAGTGATGTTTTGAATGTAAGGAAGGACCACTGTGGCAAGTGTAGGATTGCTTTCGGCCTCATTGGTATTGGAAGGTTGTGGTGAAGTGTATTTTTTGATGGAACGCTTAATATCTTTAATGTGGAAATTATTAGAGAGAAGAGGTAAGGTGTTTTAATTCTGTTTTCAGTGACTCGGGCTGAGATAGTTCTACGGCTCTGTAAACAAGAGAGTTGCTAACCGATGACTTTTGGGCCGGATGGTGATGTGCCATGCATTAAGGTATCGGTCTGTGTGCGTAGGTTTTCTGTAAACACAATGACCCAAAGTTTGGTCTGATTTTCTATTGATAAGAATATCTAGGAATGGAAGACTATTATTAGCTTATATATAGATTATATTAGATTATATTAGTGTATCGAGTGTTCCAGGATGATTGGCGGAACGTCAGCAATTTCGACTCAGCAAAAACCGACGCAGGAGGAATCCAGAAGTTTTGTAAAAAGTATTACAGTAGCCTGTTGAAGTTTATTTTAAAAATACTTGTTTAGATGTTTATTGTAGCTATTTTTTAGTTGTAAGTTAAATGCAACAACAAATAAAGGTGTCCAATGTAAAATCGCGATCTGGAAGTGTTCGTAGTGTGGTAAAGACAGTTACGAGTAAAGGTGAAACTAGAGGTGTGATTCGCGGCGACCTGGTAATAACTAAGTCATAAAACTACGAGTTATTCAAAAACCTGAACTGTCGATTGAATTGGTTATTTTGTTATAAGCGAAAACCCTTTGCGCTGCTGGAAGAAAAAGAAATTGCACTGGTGAGTCACTTTCTTTTGTAATTTGGACTGAATAAATTATCGGTGCACAAATGGCGCTGAATTTCGGAAATTGGCAATGTTTGGGACGAAAAATAAATTGGCAGCAATTAGTACCATTAAAATAAATCAATGATGTTTTCACCCGAAACAGAAATTTTCTTATACATAAAAGCCAGTGGAAAGTGAAGAATCGTTTTTTTGCGTTGAATATTTTGCTCTATTTAGTTCTGAAAAATAAGTTCGGAAATAATTAGGAGAATGAAATGAAATGCACCTGGATGGTGGAGTTAGACAAGAATTTTACAGATTTTTTAGATGAATGCAGTATGAGTACAAGCGACATACAAAACAAGAATTCTGTTCTATTTTATTATGAGGAGGCCCTGTAGTAGTGCGAGATATTTTTTTCCGTCTATTGTCTGTCATTAACGACGACTAATAGCTGTAATCTGTAACACTGGCATTATTTTGTGATTTAGGGAACGATATCTGCGTTTCCTGTCAACATCGTCATTCAATTGAAATTCTGATGTCACACGTCCAATTTCCGTGATTTTTAGGACAATTACGCTTCACCAGCTGCGAATTATTAATGCTAGGTTGCTACGTCGAACTACATTTCTTACACTACATTGGCAGTGCATCCAAGTTATTGATTTACAATTTTAATTGGCGTCTGCGTCTTCTTCTTTTTATCTTTTTGATAGTTTTGATTCAGATGAACAACTCAGTTAATCCAGTTGTATTTAATAATAATAAAAAAGGTCTCTATTGAATGAACTAATACACATTTTACCAGGAATTTAAATGTACGCCTGTACGTTCAGTTCAGCATTGCAGCAATGCTGACTGTTCTTAGACTAAACCTAGTATCAAAAAAAAAAAAAAAATAGGCAAATGAATTAAATTTTTCATGTGACAATCTTAAATGTATATTTTAAAGCATTCACTGATTTTGCTAACAAAAAAATGTAAAAAAATAATAGAAAATCAACATTTGATTCAACACGAGATATGACCCAAGGGACAGATATTAAATATTAAGTTCAACACTAACTGCTGAAAGCGTATTTAGTCTTAAATATTTTAAATTCATTGAGTGGATTATTAAATACTTTTGTAACGTAATAATAAATAGTAGCGCTTGGAAATTTCCATTGAGTGAGCTGGAGGCCTCAGAGTAGCTTTAAATCTAATATTCTAACGCCTAACCTAACCTAATATTTAAACCCAGTGTAAACGCACAAAGTACCTTAGCCTCGCGGCGGCCTCGCTGCTATTCATTCGGTCCTTCATTCACGAAAATAGCTACGAACGAATAGCTTCTCACTAGGAGCCCTATCATTTTCCGTCGCACATACTTATTAACATCCGGTCTCACTTAACCTAACTTAACCTAACTTCCTCACACTACCGCACGACCACAGACCCATCATATGAATTCATAACAAAATTCATAAACCACTTAACAGGCAGGTCGGTTACAAATGCCAGGTATCAAGCGTAGACAAGAATTTTGTATCTTTGTACTTTTAGACAACATTATATTATGTTATTTGAGATAAGACAAATGAATCGCAAAGTTGGAAAATTAATTGTTTCTACTCCCGTCTGTAAAATACCTAATTGCCCACCGATCTAGAGTGCGGGAAGCGTCACTTTACCACGTCCGTTTCGTTTCCCATGAATCCGAGCCACTTCGGACATTTCCGGGATTTTACCGCACAGATTTGGAAGCAATCGGATGTTTTCGGAGATATTTGCCACTCTTTGAATTTTAACGTTTGTCAATTCTGACGGTCATGTCAATGAATGCATTCGTGTTGTATTGCGAAAATGTACCATAAAACTAACCGTCGTAGAAAAAGTATAGTATGCTACACGTTCGGTAAACTTTTTAACTCACTCTTTTATTAAAAACTCGCTCCGCTGCGCTCCGCTGGTGTCAAATAAAACCGCACTTGTTGCATAATATATTATTTTCCATTCCCTTCTCTTAAATACCTAATTATACACCGAATTAGAGTGCGCAAATTGTCATTTTACCACGTCAGTTTATTATAGTATAGTAAAAAAGTATAGTATGCAACGCGGTTGGTAAACTTTTTAAGTCAGTCGTGTACGTTCGCCACACTTGTTGCATAAGATACTATTAAATTGCTGTACGCTTTTTTAGACAGTGATTAACAGGTGACGTAAATCTCAGCTCTGAATCAATCAACAACCATAAAATTTTTATTTGATCGTTAAAGTGTGTTATTAATACATTATTGTGGTTTTGCAAAAATTTTATTATGTCTGCTTCATCTGCATAAAAGTGATGTAGACACGATAAAAAGACTATTGAGAATTGCGATATGTAAATAGACAACCATTGAGGTGCCAAAATTTCTTAGATTACATTGCATTACATCCGAGCTCTAATCTTAGGGTTTTTCAAAAGGGCAGCCTAATTTGTCATTCTGATGACTAAACTTCATGCGCTTTGGTGATCTCTCCGGAGTTCTACTGTAATGCGATCTGGCTTTCTTTGCGTATTTTTGTTTCCTTCTGATATTGTAGCTTTTTTAATTGTGTGTTTCTACAAACAGGTTTTGTCACGAATTTGTATTATCACAAAGAAAATATCCAAAACGGTGTTTTCTGGCGGCTTTTTCTCGTTCATGTCTGTTTAACCTTTTCTTGACAATGATTCTCATTCTGAAACATAGATGGCGCAACCAAATGTACATATTTACAGTAACTCTAAGGTGTTGAAATATCTATTGACGAAAGGCTACTTAAATAGAGTAATACAAGAGCAATGACAATTTACATTTGTTTTTAATTTATTTGTGCGTTTATTTAACCGGCACATGGTCTTGTATGATAGTTTCGTAGTTATGTATGATAGTTCGGCGGCAAGTTAGGCGGGATAAGATTACAAAGAACTAACCTTTCTTAATCTGAACCACACCATTACTTCGCAGAATCTTGTTTATGAAAAATGTCCAAGATTGTGCCTATTTATAAAGAAATCACTGACAAGAGAATAAGAAAATGGTTTTACACAATGGTTGTCAATTAACCTCTTAAATTTTTTAAGATTCTGCTACTGAATTAATTTGGCTCTAATGTAAGAAGCGGCATTATCCCCTTAATGACTAAAAAGTGGTATTGTTCCCTTCTTTTCCTTATTTCTTATTTGTTTCATCTCGGTTGTTACAGACAACTTACCGAGGTCAATTTTAAAAATGTTACAGTTTGCCAAATTTGTCATGAAGGTCTAGTGTTGTGTGTTATATGAAAGGGAAGGCTTTCCTTCGTGTTAAAGTAAAACATTACACTCTTCCGTTGCCATTAAACAGGAATTCAGTATCAAATTAAACCGAAATACTCTGAACACGCACGGAGATGATTAAAAGCCACTTTAGGATATGATTAAAAACCATTTTCGACATAGCTTTCCAGTCGGTGTATCACATTTTCACACAGCACATATTTCCGAAAAGGCAGGCGCAGGGTAATCTCCCCCATGCCCCTTCTACAGTTGGTTATTTATGACCGGGTCCATTGATCGGAAGCGAAATATTTTGCTGACAAATTGTTTAGTAAATCCACTCTGAATATTGAGCAGTTTTGCTTTTATAATATTATTTCCATGTAAATTGAAACATGAATTTGCAATTCGATTATATTGTTCGTGTGCGCTAAAACGCATATTAATTATCGCAGTAACAATAACGAAGGGATGGAAATTACGTGTAAAGTAAATAATGTGCCCAAGCATCGCGCCGGACGGCCTAATCTATAAAAGAACGCAGTGAAATGAAATATATGTACTCGTATGTACATTTTCAGGTTCAAAAATTTTACGCGATTTTGTTGGGCCTCTATAATAATACAGGAATCGAAAAATATGGGAAAATAAGACTCCTATTAGGCCGTTTTTCATTTTCGCTCAGGGTTTTTATGATACAGGGTTTTTATGACACAGTTTTGGAAATATTTTGTTAAAACGTGATATGCAAAATTGCATCGTTAGGTTACAATTTACTAGCAAAAAAAGGAACCTATATATACTAACGGATAGCGGAACGACAGCAACGGCGCTACTGGAACAAAAATAAATAATAAATAAATAATAAGGAATAACAAAAAAATACGTATTATTGTTATTATTGGGATTACGACGTTATAAGTACAGACAAGATTATTTCCAAACTCAAAATAAATTTGTGTGCTTCGTTTTTTTTTAAACAACTTCGGAGGCCTTTCTGTGAGTGAAACTTTCATAAAAATGAAACATTTCGTCCTCAAATTCACGAAAAGGAGAATATGAAAAAATGCTATTTTGGGCTTATATGATGGTCGAATAGTACCTACATCTATCTAAGACGTCTCGAAGTGGCGAATATGTACGTTAAAAATTTCAGTTAATATTTGTTTAATGTTTCCCTTTCTCAAACAGGCGTATTTTATATTCGCCTATTTTTGAATCCAGCTTAATGTTTTGGCATATGGGCGAATGTCAATATTCGCTAGTTCGGGGAATTACCTGGCGCGTATTTTAACCTAAAAATTGCGTTGTTATGTTTATAATTGTTTCGCTGTTGTTTTAAGCGTTTTTTCGTGTTTTTTCTCCGAAAATGGATGAGTTAGTGTTGTGGAAAGACGGTTCTAAAAACGTAGTAGATATAAAAGATCTAGTTACTTTGGGTAAATCGGAAAATATTCCGAAAACAGGAAGCAAAATTAAAATGAACTATAGGCAAAAATCTTGACACCGAAGAAAAAGGTAAGTAGTTGTTATTAAATAACATAAAATAAGGCAAAAGTTTGTTTGTTATTTGTTGTCGTGGTTCATGTTATCTATCTTATGTTAAGTTTCTGTTTGAAGAGAAAGTTGTGTTAAAAATTGCAACTATATTTCAAGTTCTTTCATGCATCAATCGAAAAAGCCGAAAATGAATATTATTTCGAATATATGCATCAATAAACCGGGTAACTTGTGGAACACCTGTTCTTTTAATACTTATAAAGAAAAACTAATAGGTGATTTTTTTTAGATCCTTCAACAGATATTGACGATATTCCCAAATTCCTGGATGATTCTGATGACTCAAAGCTTGACGAAAACTTCGTACTCGATTGTAAGTTTAAACATTGCAACCAAAAGGGGGAACAGTTTTGCGGCTGCGGTTTTTGGCTTTTTAATAGGCATTACTTTGGTGAAATTTGTACTGCTCAGGATAACGACGATTCAGACTCAGAAGGGGTTGCCAAAACAATACGTGAAAAAGATGAACATAAATATTTTAAAGCTGTTACAGATCATGGAAAACAATTCTAGCTGCCTGTCGCGTGTGCATCGCGCTACTTTGTTGGAATCACTTCGAGAAAAATTTAAGTTGCGTAAAACGTAAACTATGTACTAACCACGTTAATAATAACAATGACGACAATAATTTTTCTGGGACCACAGAAATTTTCGAACGGAAGTCTAAACCAGAAGATTTGAAAGTTGAAGGTGGTGAAACAGAGATACCCCTTAAGAAGAAGGAAAGTCAAAATGCATACCTAAAAGAAGTTAAGAAATGGGAACTAGCTGGCAAAGATTACACAATTTTTAATACAATGAATTTAGTCCCCCCAAAATTACTTAAATCAGCTTGTTCAAGCGATTACTGCAAGAAATTTGGCAAAAAATATCATTTATTTACAGAAGACCAGCATTGAGAAGTTATGACTGATTTTTATTCCCTTAAGAGCCTAGATCTTCAAAGGCATTACATATGTAGTTTAATAGAAATTAGTTTTCCCAAACCCAATAAATCAATTCCAGAAAAGGTAAGAGAAAAGATTTTTTCTTACCTTATTTTGGCGAAAAACTGACAGTATGTAAAGTACTTTTTTTAAATACTCTATGTATCTGTCTGTGGAAAAAAAGAAACCAAGTGCTGCAATTGAAAAAGACGGTCGAGGTGGAAGATCAGAAGCAATGAAAAGGCGAGATAGCAGAATTAACACAGAAGTTGTACAGCACATGAATAGATTTCCCAGGGTTGAGTCTCATTATTGTAGAGAGAAGTCTTCCAATGAGTACCTAGCACCACAAAGATCCCGCTAGTTTCAACACATACGGAAGATCATTGAAATCTTTAAATGTTTCAGTGCATAATCCGAAAAAAGATCAATGTACTTTGTGCAATACCTATCATAGCGCTGACGAAATTACTAAAAGCAATATGAAAGAAACTTATGAGAAGCACCAACATGAAAAGAAAAAAGTTAGAGAAATTAAAAACAAAAGTAAGCAAAAGGCAATGGAGAATAAAAAAGACATTAGTGCTGTGTTTGATTTCCGACAAGTCATCCAGTTACTAATTACCCAGGAAAACGCGTTATTTTATAAGCAGCGTTTGTTGTTTCGGCCAAAACAAAAATTCTGTATTGCCCGATATGTTCTTTTTTTCTTAAAAATTAGTAAAAACGTTAAGACAATAGTCCATTACTTCTTTGATGTCTGCCACGGACAAAGTGAGGGGTATTCGGCACACAGTACTATAAGCACAGCTATAAAAGCAGAGGGAGACTTGTTTGTACCTAGTCAGATTATTATTATACTTTCGCAGGATTTAAGAATCCTTACCTTGAGAAGAGCGCAAATTGGTGAGAGTGACGTAAACTCTACCAAAAGGCATGGTATAATGGTAACTAAAAGTGATTACGAAAGGTAGATCTGTTTAAACTAACGGTTGACAAGTTAAATAAGGGATTCCAAAAAGTTCTTGAAAAATAAATTAATTCCTTGATATCATTATGTCAGGAAGTCAACCCCGTTATACGTGTTCGTGAATACCAAGAATGTTATACAAATTTGCCACACTAAAGCAGTTAAGTTCTTTTTGTCTTTAATAGTTATAATAAATGTTTACGTCTAAATTTTATTCATTTTTTTTTTGGATAGGATTAAAATAAGTTGTTGTGACTTAAACGTAAAGTATACAAATATTTTTTATTTGTTTGTTTAGTAATTCAATATGTATTTGTTGCCAAAATTAGATTGTAGAGGTCTTATTACGTAAAACATTGTTTGTTTTGTCAAGGCTAAAATTTTTGACAATAAATATACTTTCTCAAAAAGGCGAATGTTTATTTTAATAGGTTAGGAAAAACATACAATATTTTACTACTAGAATAATTTAAAAATATCACCCCAGAAGCCCCCTGCTAAAATTTCATATTTTTGTCTTCAAGTCAATATTTTTGGGTTTAAGTAACCACTGAAAACCAAGCAAAACTTATATTCGCCGCTTCGTGAATTTCGGGACGATTCATAATATCCGTATTATATGTTTTAACCAAAAATTAAACGAAATAATAGACGACTTACAATTTTAATTGGCGTCTTCTTCTTCCTCTTATGTTAAGACTATGTATTATTGTTTGAAAACCTAAGTTGTGATTCTGATAAACAATTCAGCTAATGATGAAACCTTCATATAAATGGAACACTAATAATAATATCCGTATTATAAATTTTAAATAAAAATAAGAACGAGACAATGTTTTCTGGACTACTTTAAGCTGTATTTCTTCTAGGTTTAAAATTTAACGAAAGTAGATCTAATTTTTATAATTAAGAAACTTATTGTCATTGATTACTGTTAATTATTTACTCATGGTTATTCTCAAGCTTGAATTTTGTAATTAATGTACATTATCTAAAAAAGTAAAATTTTGGATGGTAATAAGGTACAGGATACTCCTTTATTTTATTGGTAGGCCGTTTTTATTCACAACATTCATATGAAAGTTTCAATGAAATATGTGAAAAACTGATAAATTTATAAATAAAACTGTTGTTTTTTTGTAATAAAGTTTAAGTCCCTGTATTACAGAAACCGTGTGCGAAAATAAAAGGTCGGATGATGTTATTAACCCGTGTGCATTTCTACTCACCCTGCATATAATTTAAAAATATATAAAAAATAATGCTTTCGGCTTAGTATGCGATCTACCCATACTAGGTGTGTTCAAAATGTAATGTGAGATTTAAGTTTTATCAAAAATATTTATTTATTCATCAAAATTAATGTTTTCCCCTTCAAAGTAATCCGCCCAGATATAATACGCCTGCGCCAACGTCTTTCCAATCCTCGAAGCACTTTTTGGTATAGACTTGAGTTCTTCCCGCGATTCTCTTCATCTCCTCAATCGTTAGAAACCTTATTCCTTTCATAGGTTTCTTGAGTTTTGGGAACAGGAAAAATTCGCAAGGGGCCATGTCCGGTGAATATCAGGAATCAGGATCATCTTGACGTCGGTTAACGGCTCTTGAGCGATGCTCCCTCGACGGTCCTTTTGTTCCAAATTAAGCAACTTCCAAAGAAATTTTGCTGCACAAAACTTCGGAAAAAAATTGCAAGGCACGAGCCAATAGACATGCCGACGTCTTCAGCCACTTCTCTAATAGTGGTCTTCAACACGATTTGCTGTGACAGTCATCGGCGTCTTCTCGGCCATCTGGGAACAGCTTTTACCACTTACCACACCGTATGCCCTAGTCAAAATTTCAAGAGTTTTGCTGTACTGTATTCTATTCTTTACACAAAATTGTATACAAATTCTTTGTTCCATTATTTTTACAGCAACAGCAAACTGGCTGAAGCTGTGAACATATGCTAAGGACATATGTACCAACATAAAAAAAAATATCGAAGATCGAATGTACATAGCCTGCGCAATTACAAAAGCCACCTTACTTTTTGAATGCACGTCGTATGTAAAAAAGTAATCCAGACAGTTTTAATGTCTAGAAAACCGACCAATATTAAACTAAGAGTGTTTCAAGGAAGACAAATAACAATTTTCTTGACAAATGGTGAAGTCTAGGAAATGTAGGTATTTTCCTCGTGCTGATATTATTAGCTCCCTCATTTAGGCGATTTTGCATGAGTTGGTGTCAATACCGAGTGATTTAAATGACGTTATGAACTGTCGAGTTAATTACATTACTAAATCTTAATTTTGAGAAAGCAAAAGTATTTGGTTCTATTAATTGATACCGACATTCTACGGGAAGTTAATAAACCACTTTACGTATGGGAAAGAAAATAGAAAACGAAATTCACTGTGGTGTACTATACACTGCGGTTAAATTAATTGATTCCTCGTCCAAATTATTTGACCGTTCTTATTATTAAATTTCTGATTTGGAAATTTTACTTCAACCCGTTTTTAAAAATTTCGCATGGATTAATTAGAACGAAATGGAACTGAGAAATTGCCTAATTCCTTCCAATTGTTGGTAAACTTTATGATTAAATTGATCTATAAACAATTTAGCGAGAATCAGCTTTCGATGAACTTGATTTAGTTTTAAAAAGTTCATAGGAGCTGTGACTGGCATGTCAATATCACTTTATAAGTTCGTTTTGCAGCTATTTTTATGATTTTCAGTAAAATTTCAAACACAATGGAATAAATATTTTTAGTGGAAAGGGAGTGGCAATATCCCCTTTGAGATATAATGGATGTAACGTGCATTCGAAAAAAAAAACTTTGATTTCTTCATCATGCCGTCACGATGCCAACTGCAAAGCCTATTTACTTTTTTTACCCTTTTTTCCAATATTGACAATAGCACGTAATATATTAATAAATTATATTGACGATTCATTTTTTAATTATAATTGATTATTGGATTATTGGAAATTAGGACAAAAGCAAATTTAACTCTAGGGGAAAATATATACATCCCACGTCACGTCTTTCGTCTCTGGTACTATGCCATAGTTGAAAAATATGTTTAATAAACACATTTTTATTTATATTTCAAAGGAAAAAAATTTCCACGGCGTTTCTACTACTTTCTGTGTTTTTACGCTAAAACTAACTTTGGAATAGGTTAATTTGGAATATTTTTGAGGAAAACACGTTTTTTTCTGTTTCTTAATTATTGACCTCTAGAACTTGGTGGTCTTAGTGGTGTTTACCGAGGCTTCGGAGGGCGGACAAACTCTTCGCCACCAGAACTCAACATTCCAAGTACTAAAAATAGTTGAAATGTGTTCGAATATGGCTGGAGTTGGACAGTCAACAATATAACGACTAATACACGACGATAAAAACCACCCATCAGGTCACCAATATATTCATTTTCTTATTATCCTTAGGTCTATTGTTTTTTTTTTACTGAATCTTAGAAAAATTATAATTAAATCATGTATAATTATTATTCTATTTAATATTCAGACACCCGCAGTAATGCTATTATCGCATTACTTTTATTTACCAAAGTCGTCTTTCTAATTCTAATTTAGGCACGATTTAAGGTGTGTCTTAAAAACTAAAATACGGAATATATCGGAAACGACAATTTAAATTTATCTAAACTTTACGACATAACCTTTAAGTTGAGAACCTTTTTCAACATAATTTTCAAATAAATAAGTGAGAAATTAAATAAATGGACAGGGAACCCATCCTCGAACTCATCGAGTATACCGCCTTGACGTCATAATACGGTATGCTGAATTTACATCAACTGCTTTGTTAGTGAAACTAACTTCCAGATTGTCATGTTAGTTGCGATTTAATTGTGGGCATCAACAATGGCCGACTTCGATAGCGGATTGCTGAGGTTCAAGCATCGGTGTTCTTGGATTTTTAAAAAATGTTTACTCGCCCGGAAAATGGGCGTGGTTCACCCTAAAACGGTTAAGTTGTATTCGCGAAACTTTCAAGAATTTCCCCCAATAGAAAGCAAGCTCTCGCTGAGATTCTATCCTCGAAAGTTGATATTTAGTTGGTTTTATGTGTTTTAAAAGGTGTGTTATATAAACTGAGGATTAGAAAAAAATATTTCGCTAATGTAATCATGACTAACTATTTAGAAGTAGCAGAAAAATGCAAGTATTACTGGACAACCTCAAGCCAAGAACTAGACCAGTATTATATGTCAAAATGAAGTATTCATTATTTGGTGGAAGTTCTAACGATTTCCTTTAAATATTGAATATTAGTATTGTGGCCCCACTGTCTCCAGGTCTCCTCCAGGTCTACGAAGAAACAAAGAACATATATATGCACTGACATAATGATACCTCCGGATTTTGAATTTAAAGTTGCAGTTACTTGTTTTCACATTGCATCTGTAACCTTTTCCGTATAAGTTGGGGTGAGTTTGCCCTTTTGAATCTCAGGACTTATATATACAACATCCACTATTATGATTTCCATCTGACTAACAAAAACCTACCTAGTATTTTGTTCACATTCTGCTCATATTCTTACTGCTTGTTAGTTGTCGATGTTTAAAACTAAAGCGCAAAAATAAAACAAAATTTGACGAATGGCGGATAACATCAAACCAAAATGTAAGGTTAGGCTGTCACTTTTTCGTCCCTTGTTTGGATTTGAAACTTTGAAATACATTGGTTTACGTTCAGATTGACACTGTAATAAGCACCCACACTGTACCAGATGACCCGTTAGACAATTTTGAAAAAACAATAGGTAAATCGGCCAAGAGAAAACGCTGAAAATTATTTTCAAGTTCATAAAATGGCTTATAATTGGCGCAATCTCTACTTTAAAATAAGGGTTTTCTCAAAAATATTCCAAATTAACCTACATCAAAATTAGTTTTAGCGTAATTTACTCTAGATAAGGATGCCTTTTTGTTTGAACTATTTTTTTCTATCTCGTCAAATTAAGAGTAGGGAAAGGGTCAAATATTGTTTTAGAAAAAGTTGAATAACTTTTTTTTTGTCTAATCCGATTTCGACGAACTTAGTTTAGTTTTGAAGAATATTTATAGTAGACTCGACTGGCCAATATTGACAATAACATGTAATATATTAATAAACTATATTGATGATTCATTTTTTAACTATAATTGATTATTGCATTAGGAGAAAATATAAGCTTCCTACGGAACGTCTTTCGTCTTTGGTACTATGCCATGGTTGAAAAATATGTTTAATAAACACATTTTTATTTATATCTCAAAGGAAAAAAAAAACTTGCCATGCCGTTTCTACTTACTTTCTGTGTTTTTACGCTAAAACTAACTTTGGTATGGGTTAGTTTGGAATATTTTCGAGAAAACACGTTTTTTCTGTTTTGTAGTAGAGGATAAGCCCCCTAGCGGCCATTTTATCAACTTGAAAATAATTTTTTTCTTAGTTGTATGACTAACGGTTCCTGAGATATGGCCGGCGTCCTTTATTAATGGGCCACCAGATACAGAGTCCTGGGCGTTCAAGAATGCGATTGTTGTGCTCCTGGGAGTAAAAATGAACCAATGTCCCCGACATTATAGAATATAGTTCCTTTATGTCCTACATGTCCCTAGGGAGGCCCCAATATATTCTCGACTAATAATGAACTAAAACTTGTAGACAGATTGTTCTGCTCTGATCGCCGCATACGTAAATAAAACACCCCCACGTAAGATTTATATTTTGATTTATTTATATCATAATCTTACAATTTGATAGTAGTAATAGTGTCCACGGAAAACTTACACACACAAATTTAGGACAGTATTTATAGCGGCAATAAATGTTCTTTTCTGTAACAATAGGTCTAAAGACGTAACAAGATAAGTAGGGCTGCGCAGGCCTCGGGTACCGAAGACGCGGGCTCGAGCGTTTTCGGTACCGTGTCGGACACGGGTTGTCTCGGTACCGGAACCACGGCTACCTGTGATTAACCCTAGTTCCGGTTATCTACCAGTCAATTAGCACCAATAGTTTCGTTGCACAAGGAATAATCAAAAAATCTAAAAGAACAACCCGATGGCGCGACCCTCGTGGAAGACTCCCCCTAGAGACTTTACCAAAGGCAACAAATGTACTTCTTTGTTATAAAGCGTATCCCGTATAAAATGACATAACTCGAACTGTAGGAAATACAAAGTCGGTAGCAGGTAAGAAAGTTTCAAATCAAATATTTGTAGAATTTGGAATTTTTTGTAAAACCTACAATTTAGTTCTTTACTCTGTATTTACAGAATTGAATGGTACCCATTTAAGATACCGCTCATACGAATGCCAACCTTGCTTCCAATTAACGCACTTTGCATCTCGTGGGGTTTCCAATATTCCCATATACGTAATTTCATCTGGGACATACTGTACTTTGTTGGAAAAATATTATAGCGTCCAGGGAGTATAACAAGAGAATGATCGGCCTCTAGGGGTTTTGATATATTGGTGTCTATTCTAGTCAAATTTTTTAAACACTCTCCAATCATAATCGGCTCCATTTAATTTGTTCTGGGTGACGGCGGCGATTCGCCTTAAAATTAAATGGCGTTTTGAGTGGAACAAATCGGTGGGCAGTGCAAAACACGTTGAAGCGAACTTTTTAGACTCCCAGTTGCGGGCATTTTGTTTAGTTTGCATTGGTATTTTGCTTTGTTTTGCCACAATTTCCGAAATAACTAATTACTGACCCGACTTTTTAGCAAAAAAATAGATGAAACGAAAGTGACAAAAACTTTTTTAGATTAGCTTATCTGTTGCATTCATGGTGAAAAAAAAAATAAACGTTTATATTTTTAGGAAAACAAAAAATCATACAATCATTTTTTGAACAGAGTAAGTTATAAATAAAAAAATTAATTAAAATTTCCAACAGCTCGGTATTTTGTAGTACAAAATAATTATTTCAAAGCTTATTTAGGAAAATAATTTTAAAATGGAAAAGTTAAAACAGAATGGTTTATTAATAAATTAAAAATAAACTTTTCTTGGGTCCTGGATTTTTTCCTCGAATCCTTGTTTCAAAGGAGGTCTTCCTCATTTCTATCACATGTAAAAACTTGTAGTCTTATTTGTGTTAAAACCCATAAAACGGAATTAAATTCTGGGGACGGTAGAGACTCGACGCTTTATCTTACTTCTGGTGGGGGTTTTGCAGCCTTCGAAAATGAGAAAATCTAAACACAAAAGGCCACGAATCCGACGAATTTATCGATTCATACGTTTATTATCAATTTATCCGCCACCCGGCCGCTAAAAACGTATACCTAAAAAGAGAATGACCTTTTGCTTCTCGCGTCAGTGAAAATAATCTTCGAATCAATGAGACTTCTGAGCTTAAAATTACTCTTTCGTATAGCCATATTTCAGGATCCGCTACAAACACTCGCGTTTATTGATCAAATAGCAACTGGTCATCGCTAATGTCCGAAATTCGGAGATATCGCCGATCGACAGTGGCGTAGCATTCGTAATCGATTTACGTAAAATTAAAAAATACCCATTAGTAGTAGTTGGATAGCTTACTGCTTATTGACAGCATTTGAATAGATTTTTTAAGTCATTTCAGGTGATTGACAATATTGTCTTTTAGTTTTGGGGAAGTCGAGATAAGCGATCAATTTTTGCTTGTACAGCAGGGTTATGAATTATAAAATTGAATTCATTAAATGGTAATAATGTAGACTTACACCTGGAAATTGTGTAAATAAATTACTTATAGACGAGAACAAATAAACCCGACCAACAATATAATATCAAATAACAAGCTCATTGAAAGGAGACATTTTCAGCCAATACCATAAGACTCGGATATTTTCAATTCAAAGTGTTTCGAAATGTATCTTTCGGTCTGGTATATTCATATTTATATAACGTTTATGTGGATGTTTGATGATTTGATTCATTTCCTTGGTAATTGACAATGCCATTGTCATTCTCATTGAAAAATTAATTGATAAAGTTTAATTGCCTCATTGAGACTGTCTGCTTGTTTTGAAATGGACAGAGTGTGTACTAGGAATTTAAAAAGCTTACATAGTTGAAAGAAACATTCAAGGAACAAATGCAGTACAGTATGGGACAAAAACATAAATATAGATAACAAAATAAATTGATTTACAAATCCATGGTAAGAAGCGCAATAACATGTAGCTCTGAAGTATGGCCTCACAAAAAAACTAAATGTCGCAGAAATGCACTTCTGAAGAGGAGAGGGTAGAATACCGAACGACATTATGTAAACATTAGAACCCAGCAACGAAGAAGATCTTAAATTCGCACTGTCAGTGAAGAAGAAAGCATCTTTTTTTTGAAGAGGGAGTTCAGTAAAGATCTCTGGAGGAGGACACGTGCCGAGATAGCGATAGTAAGAATTAGATGGCATAGAACGTTTTAATCGGATTCAAATATACCGGTCGTACAAAAATGCAGAAACGGTGGAACATTTCCTAAAAAAGTGTCTCAAAGGAAATCCAAAATTTGCCCTCGATCGCGACGCCACTGGACGACCGGCCCGTCGGGATGGCAGTTTCCGCAGCGTCCCGAAAGCCGTACAGAGAACAAAAAGACGAAATAACAAAATTTTACGTCGCCGTTATGTTACACGGAATGTCGAAGTTATTGGAATTTTATTAAATGTTTGAAAGAGTCCGGTCCGTTTCTCTATTTTTCCGGATACCGGAGCTCGTCGTCGTCGTCGTCCTCCGCCTCGTAAAAGTTTAATTTTCTGCGGGATTTTAAATTAACTAATTAAGCGGAATTAGTAGTTTGCCGGCGGATCGTTAATGCCCTTTTAATTGTAAGCGAATATGGCGGTGCGACGAGGACATAATTTGCAGAGAGATTTCCTAGGCCGTGTCTGTAGGTCTGGCGTAGTTGTCATTGTCAATTACCTAGTTACCCCATTAGACGACAAAAGAAGGGCAGAAAAGAAAGAACGAAGAACGAAATTGCTAAGGGGTCAGTTGTCGCACAAAAATATGTTAAGTGGTTAATTGTAATTGTAACTGTAATGAAGAGTTCCATTTTCGTCGAAATTATATGCAATACAAAGTTAAATGGGGTTCAGGTTATTTACTATCTCCTTATTGTTCAAAAATACACAGTCGATCGATGACCAGTCCTTCTTGTATCACTATGGCTACTGGTATTTCCATTTAATTGTCTTTGAATATTTATCCTCCTTGTTCGCTGAGACAACAGAAAATTTGTCAAATGGAAAATTAATTCAGACACAAATTTTCGGTCGAATATCTAACTAAATTATACTACAGCTATATTGTATTATATAAATATCATGAACATACTTATTTCGTATGTACCAAAGCATAACAAAGCAAAACAATCCAAAATAGTAACGAGAGGCGAGCAAAATTTGAAAGTTTGATAACACATTGAATATTTGGGTGTCATATCATGAACTTCGAAGGATCGACAAACCGCCGCACACCCAGGTTCCACCATAAACAGACAATTATTTGGACGAGACTCGTCGCTCTCACCGTATAAAACTTAAAAGTATTAAAATTTCATATAATTAAAGTTTATTAGTACAATATATTCACCTAAATATTTACAAGAGAAAAATCATTATCCTAAACATCAAATAGTTGTTTTGTTCATTAACACGTAATTATTAATAACTCTCCAATTTAAAGGTAAAACTATTTACTATAAATTTCAGAATAAAAGCGTTATATTATCACAGTGGTAGTCATTGCTCCATATTTATTTTAATTAGATAAATCCAAAATGGACAGTCGCAATGCAGCCGAATTGCTTGACAAACCAACCAAACACACCCAAATTAAATTTTGTTTATGTAAAAATGCAGATTTATTTTAGCCAAATCCATTGATAACTTAATTAAAACATTAAAAAATATAATGCACTAATTTGGTAAAAAACAGTACACAGTCACGGTACAAACAAACTTTTTTTCTTTGTTCTTCATCCTGGTTATTCTACGGCTCTCAGAAATAGACAAAATCTCAAAATGAAATTCTTGACACTATGGCGGATGCCCTCTTTCAATTCACAAAACGCAGAGAAAAAATTAATAGCAACAGCTGCTTTTTTAAAATTACCATTAAATTTGTGGAAAAAATATGCAAAAGTGAAAGGAATTTCACGTCAGTTGAAACACAAAAGAAAAACTGTGTCAAGTAAGCAAGAGAACATTCTCAAATCGCAATTTCCGGCACAACCAAAATGCTAATTGCAAAATCAATCTTGCAACTTCGAAATGGCAAATGCGGGTTTATTTAGATGACTAGTATTGCATTTAGTTTAGCTAAACTTACGTGCCCTAACTTCGTAATCCTACCAGCAATTAGCCTAATTAAACTAATCCCTAATTGTAGATTTATCTCGCATCCGCGCATTAATCGTGACATTAAACTCATAATGACAATTATTGATGGCTGACGCTACATTTGGACATTTGAATTGTTAAAGCGCCAGCAAAAGAAACTAATATGCCCTCACTGAACATGGACAAAATGTACGATTATATGGCTTAAACAAAATATTTTTCAAGCTTCCCTAAAGTCAAACGGCAATTTTTAAGAAGTCTTAAAAAATAAAAATTAAATTGTTAAAAATAAGACATTGTGTAGCAGTGGATTCTGCAATACGTTATTGTACTACAGTCGCCTTTTGTGCTGAATAAAAATAGAATTTATCCTTCATTCAGTTTATTAAACCACTTCAAGAGGCCAAGAAAGAGGTTGGAATGTGACACGATCAATAAGATGTTGGGTGTTATAATTTAGTTAAAGAAATTCTAACTTCTCTGTAGCTCAAGCTGTTTTTTAGGTATCGACATAAAAACTTTGATTAGGGGCTTTTTGAATTTATAGATTACGATTACGAGTTACGATTTCTAAATAAAAATATAAACTTCATTTATTTCGGTAAAACACTCCATTTTAGAGATATTCTGATTGTAACATTTATTTTAAACCAAATCGCAAGCTCAAAAACAATTAAGAATGAGTACCTATAGATTAGAAATAAACACTTGTTGACCCTAAATAAGAGATTTCTTGTCGTCATTTTAAAATGGAATAAAAAAAAAACTTAAATGCTTAATATGTGTAAACATAATGAATATTCAGATAAAGTCGCTTATTGAAATACAGGATCACTGATTGTTGCACAACCGTAAATTTATAATCAGAAGCATTGATTCATGATGCTTTTGTAAAAAAATGCCAGAAAATAGCACACCCGTTAGTGAACTGCGTCCGTGTTTAAGATTGCTCTTAAATTTGGCTGATAACATCGACAAGCTTATTTCCTATGTGGAATCGCATTTTTGAATTATATTAGAAAAAGCAAGATAATTAATTGCTCTCCCTCTTATTAAAATGAACTAACGACGTTAGTTTTAAAGACATCACCGAAACTGGATTAAAGTCGTAATTTAATGACGATCGTAAAATGCTCTAGAGAAATAAATCGGCGATCAGTTTTATGACTTTCCTATTTAAAATGTTTCGATTTAAAATGTAATTTGCATTTATTAAATAAATAAATATATAAAATTACAATAAAGCAGTTTGATCATTAAGTTTGCACCTGCAGTGGGACTATGAGTCCGAAAATCCGTGCAGTTGGTAAAATTAACTCAAGAAGAGAAAAAGATAGAATTCTATATAGCTACTGATCCCAGCAGCCAACCTCTTGCAAAAACATGTTTTAGATTGTTTCATTAAGCTATACTAGATCGTGACGTCGCTTATTAGGCAGTTTCCTGCAAATGAGTGAATGTTTCGAGATAGTAGCAGTAAGAATTGGCAGAAAAAAAGGATAATCAAGTAATATTTCTATTTGAAACGAGGATTGAATGGGAGACAATTTTGAATAATATGAATTAGGGGAGCAGCAGCAAATTTTTGAAACTAATGAAAACTAACAAATGACATCAGCGCCAATCGAAGAGTACTTATTCAGGCACGCGTCATTGTGAATTTAGCTCGTTAAATATTTGTTATATTACGCAGATTTAATTTTTGTAGCATTTTTAATATTTTTCGGCAATTTAGATCATCTTCTAAAACCTAGTGTCATACGAATGTTTATATTATTGTCAGCTTTTGATTTTGTGCAGATTTTGATTGTTTCAAAAATATAATAGATGCAATAAAGCTGTCGATATGTCTTGGTTAAACGTGAACAACACGTTAAAAATTCTTAATGCCTTATGAAAAAAAGCAATGATATTGATCAAATTTCGTATGAAAGACTAAAATGATATGCCACAGTCAAAAGCGCAATTTAATATAGTACATAGAAAGAAAAAAAGAGTCATTGAAACTGCCCACTTTGGTTTTTAAAATAATCTAAATTTTTTAAATATAGAGAATCAATAAGAATGGTCTCCATTAAACATGAATAAAAATAATATAAGATGAGGATTGTCGACAGAATAATAAGAGTGCGACCGTGTTTCACAAACGACCAGTTCGTTAGCTGTTATTATCGGATTTATTGCTCTGCGCAGTATTCATTCGCAACAGCGTAAACATCATCAATGTACCTTGGGGAGTTACAAATTTCGAACGCTAAAAACAATTGGAAACAAATATGAAATGGAATACGCGAATTTATGCCTAGGCTTTGGAGGAAAATACAATTTTGTTCCACTGAAAGGCAGTGTCGAAACATAAAAGACGCGTAGTAACGTATTTTTGCTTTTTTCGTATATTAAAAGCTATGAGAAAAAATATTTATTGCTACTGTAATAAATCGAAAAAAAAATGTTTTAGTTCCTCAAAAGAAATCGTTAGGGGTATTTTAATACTGAATACTGTCAGTGCCAACCCCGACGAAGACCAAACATTTTTATTTTATTATTGTTTTTTCCAAAACTCCATGGAATCGCGTTTTCGAAAGCTTATCGTCGATTGCAAACTTAATCACAGCACTGCTTCAGGAATTGCATAGCGGTTTTGTCGTTTGTTAAACACAGCACGATATTATTTATTTGTTCACTAATTAAAACCGAATAAATTCAAAATCTGTACAGTCCTATTGGTGCGCTGCGGTACTGCGCAGTTCGAATCCGCCGACTTACGCACTCGTAGCAGCACACGTATGCTAAACATCACTTGAACAGGATACGTCTAAATGCTCGCCGGAAATCTTTGTTGAAAATGGTATAGATGACGGGGTTCAACGCGGAATTCATATACCTGGAAATTGAAATACGTCGTTAGTTATAAAATACGATATTACGAAATAGTACGATAAAAAGCCGGTCATTTGTTAAACGAGAAACACGATGGTGTGTCTAATTTTTATTGGTTTTACGACGCAATCTCCCTTATTGATACAACAAATAGTTTTTGTGACTCAATGCTGCCTTTTCATGAAATGAAAGCATAAATGTCATAGCTATGTTGAATTGTTAGATACAGAGCGATTTGCGAAATTTAATTCACTTAAGTACCCTTTTGAGCTCGTCAATTTTCTTCTTCAACTCACAAATTTTAATATATAAACTATATTTCTATTTTTTTAACACCCCGTATGTCTTTTAATAATTTTAGTCTTGTGACTGTGCATACATAATTAATTTTATTTTTTTCATGAGTAGACCATGGAAAAAAGGGTTAGTTTTCCTAACATACCTTAGTTGTTAAACAGTCGTGACATTTCGTAATTATCTTTGCTACAGTTCGTGTTAACCCGAAACATGAATCAATCAATGTGCAATGAATATAAAAAATATTCTCTAAACTATGCTGACTTGTATTGGATTTGTTTCTGAAAATAATAAGTGCCACTTGCATATCACTATTGGCAATACTTTAAAATAGCCCTGTACTCCATCTGTTTCATTTGTCTTCCACAGGGTATTTCAAAAAACACCTCGACACATGTTGGTGACTAAAAAATTGTCATTTAAAAAAAACGAGACAAATTTTTTTTATATAAACCTAGGTTAAGAGATACGTCAATCAAACTTTACAGAATATATATATATATATATATATATATATATATATATATATATATATATATATATATATATATATATATATATATATATATATATATATATGATGACACTATATTCCGGGATATCATCCGTTCGCTCGTTGAACTCCGACTGGAATCCTGCAAATCTTGCATCCGACTGGAATCCTGCAGACGTTTCGCCAAAATCTCACTTGGCATCTTCAATGCTCGCGCTCCGAAAACACTTCGAACACCGGAGCGCAAGCATTGAAGATGCCAAGTGAGATTTTGGCGAAACGTCTGCAGGATTCCAGTCGGATGCAAGATTTGCAGGATTCCAGTCGGATGCAGGATTCCAGTCGGAGTTCAACGAGCGAACGGATGATATCCCGGAATATAGTGTCATCACATTTTTCCATCCGTGAATCAATACGTGAGAATATATATATATATATATATATATATATATATATATATATATATATATATATATATATATATATATATATATATATATATATATATATATATATATATATATATATATATATATATATATATATATATATATATATATATGTATATATAACTTGCCTGGCTTGTGCAGATGAATACTGAATAGTTAATGTGCTTTGTGATTCGGTTTGATAAACTTTAATGACGCCATCGCTTTACTGCAGCCTTGATGGCTATATTATATAACAATATATTAATTTATATTTTTTTCGGCATCTTTAGAGGATTAGAGAAAGCTTAATTGCACGGAAGGGATGTTTTGCCTAGCATATCTGTTAAACATTTGAGTGCGAAAATCCTGACGTGCAGCTTATGGCAGTCATTTTTGTCGTTTTCTTTAATGTTAATATTTTGGAACTCGGAAGTTATCATGGGGTCGAAAAAATAAATATTCGTAGAAATACGTTTCGTCTGTTTTCATGATTTTTGTTTCTACTCTCAAAAGCCAAGGGAGATACGAAATCATTAAACAAAAACGTTTAATGTTTTAGTCAAAGTAAATAACAAAAATTGCAAAAATCTCATTTCCTTGACAATACTATCCGAATTCACAATCAAGCTTTAATCTAAAACTGCTGAGCCATCATCATCAACAACGTTGCCAAATAAAAGATGGACAAAAATTAACATATTGTAAAAACCTTTCGTTTTAACACCTGTACTGGATTTAATTTAACTGAGAAAGTGTGGGATGTGGGAGGCACTTATCTATGCAATCAGAAATTTTAAGAAAGCCATCAAGGAAGTGTTAGTGAGATTTGAACCATATACACTTGCTGAAAATTTTGGTTAATATATGTACGTCCACTTTTGTAATAGTTCCTGTTGGCCAAATCTAAAACCCGATAGATAACACCTTCTTTTAACTAAGCGGGACATTCTTAAACAAAAGCGTATTCGGTATCACCCGTTTGTGGTGTTTTTACCTTTTCCGTGATTAAAATGCATTTGAATAACTTTTAAACACTTCATGACAATATGGTGGAAGAACGAAACTTTTATTAAATATGGAGACATTACCAATATTGGAAACGCGATATATACAAACTGAATTTTTAGTTCAATATTTGGCAGGGACTTACAAAAGAAAGTACGTAGGGAACCAAAAAGTATTGCAGGTAAGTTATTTAATAAAAAATGCAAAACATTATTGAGGAATTCACGCAATGAGGTTAATGGTGTTGTATTAATGGCGCTTGTTAATTTTTGTGTACTAATATAGACACTTGTCTTTGTAAAAACTTGAACTAGGTTCAATATCAATCAATGGTTTTTATTTCTTAAGAAAATTAGCCGCTAGAATTGTTGAACTATTTTATTTCGCAAATAAATATCTGCTTATTACTAAATAAAAATACTCGTTACTCTGCGTTACGTTAAACTCTCGCTCGTTTTGTGTCAGTTTTCCGGCGGATTCGAAACACATTTTTTGCAACAGAGGGAGATGCTCCTTTGGCGAGTTTTCCATTTTATTACTTTGGTTGCGAAATCGATAAGAATTGCCTCTTTGTCGCCACATATGGCCAGTAGCGCTAAGGGAATCAATCTGCTTTGATCTCCGGTTTTATCGCAAATTGAATTTTAAAGAAATTCAATTCCGAAAGATTATGGCACTATATAAATAGGGGCACGCATTTTTTAAATTTGGTTGCGTCAATTCTCCGAAGACTTATAAACAAATATAAAAATGAAAAAGTTTAAAGAGTTCAAATGTCTTTTATTACGAGGAGGCACTGTTCTGGGATCAATGTATCAGCAACCGACTGTAGAAATATGGAAAGTCCAAAAATCTTTGAATCTGAAGTCAGATATTCAATAAATTGTTTGAAAAGCAAAAAAGTCCAGGTCCTGATAATATATATGCCGAAGTTCTAAAGAAGATCGACATTAAACGAAGCGGAGCTTATAGAATCATAAGCTTAATGAGTCACGCACTTAAAGCGTTCCTTGAAGTCATCTATTCCAAAATATACAGAAAGTGTGAAGAGATGATTGGCGACACACTGTTAGGCTGTATCAAGGGTCTTGACAAATGAAACTACTTGCGCAAAAATGTTATGGTCAAAGGAAAAATGTTTTCCTTTGCTTTATTGACTATCAGAGGGCCTTTAATAATGTGAAACACGAACCGTTGATAGAAAGACTACAGGCGATAGGCGTGGATGGCAAGGATATTAGAATAATCATAGAACTGCACTGGCAGGAGCGCGCTGAGATCCGTATTGATGGTAGTCCGACAATGGAGACCTTCAGCGTATTATGTTTAACATCTATGTTGAAAAAATCTTTCAGGTGGCTTTGGCCGGTGAGACACGAGGTATTAAAGACAACGGCATCCCAGTAAATAATATCCGCTATGCAGATGACAGCACAATTCTTTCTAACAACCTTGAAGACCTTCAGATTCTGCTAAATAAACTAAACCAGTTCGGTGAACAGTAACATCGAACAGGTCGCAAATGTGACTTATCTTGGCGCCTCCCGCAATGAGGGGTGGGATCGCGATGAAGAAGTTAAGAGAAGAATTGACCGAGCAAAAACAACGTTCTTTAAAATTACGAATTTACTCTTGCATATTAATATGCCGCTACATACAAAGAAACTTCAACTATTTAGTACTATTTTCATATCTTCTGGATTCCTTCTGCGTCGTTGGTTTATAAATGAAACTTGCTGACGATTCGCTAATCATCCTGGCTTCTCCAGAATTTACCAATTGGTGAAACGTCAGTAAATTTGATTTATACACAACCCACAACCGATGCAGGAGGAATTTAGAAGATTTGTAAATAGCCTTTTTTGGTTAACAATTTATTGTGGATTGAGTTGTTATCGTCGCAAAAGTTTCACTATCATAAAGTTGCCTGTAGTGACATGCTGCTATCAGAAATTGTGTCATTTTAATGTGTATAATCTCAAATAGGTTCGAGCTAAAAAATAGCAATCATCTTGACATAAAGGATGTACTGTTGTAGCTCTTTGGTATTCTAATTTTCAATAAAAACAATTTTATACAACAAAATTAAACCTGACGTAGTAGATAGGGTATGACGGTTCAACAGACACAGACATTTTTACGTGTAAATCGTCAATTTATTTGAGGTCATCACAATTCGACAGGTTAATAACTGACAAATTTTCCTAGCAGGGTACGTTTGAACAGATTCTGAAAAAAACAATTTCTGAAAGGTGTAGAGTAGTATAACCTCATTATTTATGCAAAGGAACTATAGAAAAACTCAACCAATTCTTAAGCCAGTTTATGGTTTCTACCTATTGTTGTTCCTTCATTAACGCTGAAAATTTTGTAGAAAATACGTTATTCATACTTTAAATGATAAAAAAATCATAATATTCTTCATATGAGGCTCTTTAATCATATGGTACTTTTCACCAGTTGTCTGGTGTCACTTCTTCCATGCCTTAATCAAAACGTGGTAGTTTGTCATGTTGTGTCTTGCTGCAAATATTGCTTCGGGATATAAGTTAGTTCGCATAGAATATGTGTAACACTTAAATTTTCTGTTAATATATTTTAATTTATAGAATCAATGCATTACATTTTGCTGCTTCGTTATTACCAAAATATAATTTATCTAATCTGGCTTTTTTGAATTATTAATACTGAGTAATGAACTTTGTCATTTGTCTAGAAAATTGAATTTATTATCTCATTATTATTACCTATCTCAAAAAAAAAACAGTGCAAAATAATGCGAGAGTTATAGACTAATTAGCCTCATCAGCCACCTCCTCAAGCTATTATTAACGAACAAATGCGAGAAAAATATTTCAAATGTACAATTTGGGAGGCATTGTTCGCTATCCAGGTTCTATTTCAGCGTTGTAGAGATATTGAGTGTAACATATACGTCTGCCTGATCAGAAGGGATTCGATAAAATCCGACACGATAAAATGATAGAGACTTTAAGAACGATAAGCATTGACGAAAAAAGTTTACGTCTTTAATAAATCTGTACTGGCATCAAACAGCAAATATCAAGGTGGAAGATATAAATACAAGGAGCGGTGTCAGGCAGGACTGTGTTTTGTCTCAGACTTTATTTAATCTCTGTTTGGAACATATAATTAACATGACACTGGAGAATGTGGACGCTGGAGTACTAATTAACGGAGAGAGGTTGAACAATGCGGACGATACGGTTGTGTTTGCTGATTCCCTCGAAGGTCTTGAAGAATTGATGAACCACGTTGTTGACGTCAGCACTGAACACATATTATCACTTAATGTTAAATAATCCGAATTCATAGTAATTAGTAAACATAATGTACAGCCCGGCCAACTCGCGTTTTATTATCAACCAATCGAATTATACATATTTGGTCGCTACGATTAATGAACAGTGTAACTCACTCTGCTATTGTATGGTGCCGAAAAGTGCTTCAAAGATGCTTCAAAAAGAGAACGAAATAATGGACATTATTAAAAAACGCAATTTACATTATTTGGGGTACATAATTAGGAACCAAAACAGGTATGGTCTGCTTGAGATAATACTTCAGAGAAAGATCTTAGGCAGAAGAGGACCTGGAAGAACTTGGTTTTTCCTATCTGCACCTTAATTAGTTATCGCTTACATGCGAAACGGATGGGTACATTAAGAAGAAGATCTCATTGATTTTAAATTTCATCAACAGCTTGATTCCACAATGATTTCCTAAACTGCCTTGATTTAAAAGAGTGTATAAAAATTTACCGGTGGAAGTACCTCCTATCCTCGTTATTCATAGTTTTATTGCCTTAGATTTTCAGAAGAAGGGTTGGCTCATTCTGTGAGAACTATTTGCAGTCAGCTTTAATGGTTTTGGTGAATCATTCTGAGACATTATGCATCAGACTGAAAAGGGCAAGTCCGCTGCAAAGTCAAATTTCCCATATTGTTACCTCAGAAACATAGTCTAACGGACTTAATTGTAGAATATTTCAATCGGAAATTTTTCCACCCTAGTTTGCAAACCCTTTATTTTTTAGTAGCTCTATAGTTTTGGATATTGTCTGCCCGGAAAGCAATACGTCGTTGTCTGTCATGTTGATACAGATGCTTCCGAGTAAATCAGGAGCCGATCACCTCTTATATTGGTAATTTTCCAGCATGTCGAATATCTCAACTCAAAACCTTCCAGGAGGTTGGTTAAATGATCTGGGCACACCACTAACATGGTCACTTGTTCGTGTTGTCGAAACACATTCAGGAAGTGACGGAGGTTGCCGGCATGTCACGGTTAAGGCTAGAAACGGTTTCTCTCTTTCCCCATTTTTACTTTTCTACAGGTCGTTGACTTATTTTTATTTTTCTTAAGTCTTGGTTTATTTTGGGTATTCAGGGTAAACTGAGTGTGTGGATAATTAGAAAATTAAATGTATAGAGTATTCAACAACTTGAGTGTAGTACTGCAGATTGGCATTAAACCACTTACGACCGCTTTTTTGGTAATTTTCGAAAACAATAATAGTCCACTTCATGTCAAGTGTTTCGTTACGGGAAAACCCGTCAAATCCCGTTGGGTGTGGCACGATAATTATTTTCTGTTGTTTTGCACTTTATTTTGAACTTTTGCACCATATTTTGAATGGTTTATCTAAAACAGTTTTTTTTTTGCAATAAGTAATGAACAAATAAACCGATTTGGGTAATTTATTTATTTTGTAAGTTTTTTCAAGCTGCACAACTTGTGTCTGTTTAAGCATACAGGGTGTTACGATATTGGGTTCGAATCGTAATATTTTCCGAGTTATAGTTTGTCAAAATTTATTTTCTTAAATTTTATTTTTAACGCAGTGGGTTTGATTCTCAACGGTATAAGCTGGTATAACCACATGTATTGTCGCCACCAAAGGTGGTAATTCCTCTTGGAGAAATTGCAAATACATTTCCCCATTAAGCGACCCGTTAAAGAAATGAGGTTCTATAAGATTATCTCCTATAAACCCTGCCTATACATTTCAAGAAAACCGGCGCTGATATTTTCCTTCAATTCTTGCATGTGGGTTTCCAATGTTCCATATTTCGAAAATTTACAATATCATCACGACTGAATGCGGCTTTTATTTAAGAATTGCGGGTAATTTTGAATTTTTCCCATGTATGTTGATGAATGGCTTAGCAGATGGAACGTCGTGCTTGATCTGCATTTCCATTTGCTCTTCTGTGGCCAAAATGCATATCGCGATATTCAGTATTTGAATATTCCTGATGGGCCATCACAGTAGCAGTTGGATAATAAGCTCTTTTAATATAAACTAATTTTTAACGGATTGTGACAATGACTTTTTCAAATTTCATTAAGTCATATTAGGTAAAATCACCTTTATAGGTAAATTTCGAGCCGAGAATAAAAAATCGATTTGTGGCTAAATGATAACAAGAGTAACACTCTTTGAGGATATGTGATTCTGCTTAAGGCAATCTGTTCTATTTTGCAATATCAGTCTAACTAAATATAATACAGGGAAAATCAAAAAAATTTTATAGGTAAAGTGCCCCCAGTGAAACCAAATAACAAATAACCAATGGTTGCCATGGTCGGTATCAGCGTATAAAAATACGTACCCTAACCAAAACGCCGTCGAGAACGCAATCGGGGGTATATCGTAGGCCAGTCTTAATATGTACATAAAGAAAAACGGCAGCCAGCACGCTATAAACGAACCCATTATAAGTCCTAAAATTAACGTCGCCCTCTTTTCTTTTTTCCTAGCTATACGTTTCTTCTCGCGTTCCGGGTCCCTCGGTTTTTGCACGCGGGGCACTACGTGTTCCACCACCGGTTTACTGTCGCCCTCACTACTTTTTAACGTCTTTTTGTCGTCAGTCCGCCGGTTTTTCGCCTGTTTCGCGCGGCCGAAAATCGGCTTGCACAGACGCAGTTTCAAAGGTTTCACTGCCGTGCACTGCGCGACCACGCCACTGTCGGAACTGCTCGGGTCGAATTCGCTGACCATGTCGGTGTCTATGCCCATGGATGGCTGTCGCGTACGGGCCAACGCAGCAGCCTGCTGCTGGAGTTCGCCGTTGACGGAGAGCGTCGAACCACGGTACTGGCAAGCGGCCAGTGCTGGGTTACGTGGTACCGGTGCACCGGCATAGACCTGGAAAGATTAAGACTTCTTTTTAACAGACTCGAGTGAACGCCTCTATACGATAGTTAGAGCCACACTAGACCCTAATTCATACAATATTCTGGACGTGCGCCATCAGTAGAGGATATTAAATCCGAAATGGGCGGCGTTGCCTAATTTTGCCTAGTTATAGCATTTGTTTGCCGGTCCTAAATGTTCAGTGCTGTAAAATGTCATCTTTAACTCAAAAAATGTCTGGTAAAATTCTTTGCGATGTTGTGAGACTTATAGGTGAAAACTTCGGGAGTGTTTGGTCCAGTCAAGTTTACGAAATGTAATGCACGGAGTTCTACCGGGCTATATTGATTCTGTGGCTGCAGATGACTCTACATTTAAAACATCAAAACTCTTAAAGGGGGAACACAGTCGGCGAAAGAACATGCCAATAGGTGGTTTACAGCCAATCGCCTAGAATTGAATGAGGATAAAACTTTTCAAATGTAAATCTTTCGGAAAGACCTGTTATTGGGTGTGGTCCTGGATAATAGACTCTCTTTGAAGGACCATATTGCTTATTTAGTAAAGCGGCTCTCCAGTGTCAAATTTTTGTTATGACGATTGAAAAATTTAATCGGAAAGGATTATCTAGTCTCTAGTCTCTACTATATTCTTTTTCATTCAATTTTGTCATATGCTGTTATGCTGTGGAGAAAATGAATAGATTCCAAAAAAAAATTTCGTATGCAAAAAAAGCGATCAGAATTATATCCAACGCTCTTTCAGAATCTTGGGGTTATGCCACTGCCATCGGCATACATGTATCACACGGTATTACAAATTCATAACTCAAGAAATACGGTTTCAGTTTACTCAGATAATAATAAAAACCCCACTTCCTCCTCAAATTTGCTTCGAACTAGGAAGTTTAATTGTATATTTTTTCTTTTGTACTTAGACGAGTTGTAATTTACTCAAACAAAAAAAAATCAATCGATCTATCTATCTAGCAGATACGGTCAAAACTACTTTTAAAGGAAATGGTTTCGTTAAGCACTACTGTTTAAAAAGATTATAATATATTAAGAGAAAAGAAGCAGCCTCGTCTTCTTCACAGTAGTTTGAGAAACATCTCAGAAAACATTAAGGCGTCAGTAAATGTTTTGAGCAGTTTTGTCTAAAATGTAAAAAGTATTCTAAAATATGCGGGGCCAAGCATAATAGAAAGGAATATACGGCAAATCCCAGTTAGTCCATTTAAAGATAAACTGACAACATTTCCAATTGTTGTCAAAACAGATACGTTACATTACAAGAAATATCGGGCATCCGAGCAAACGTAAGGCTCCCTTCCCAAAAGTGTTTTAGTGTTAGTATTTAATTAGTTTTTGCCTCAAAACTCTCAAACTAATATCTAAAGCAGCCCACTTTGAGTTGAAAGTATATACTATAATGAAAAGTAAAAACCTCATATAGGCTTACACCATCTTGAGCTAGAAAGCAGGATGCAAGTAAACAATTAAAAAATGCCATATAAACTGATCTGTGCTAAAACCGTAAATAATAAATGTTTTGAATTAATTTTAATCATAATAAGCTAAGTTAGTCAGTAACAATTAGCGAATGAGTTTGGGATATGGTACCAGGTACCAGCGGCTGGGAAACAGAAAAAACAATAATCAATGGCGGGAACAATGTATCCATTTCAATCGGGTATCTCTATCTAAGAAGTGAGCTGCCGTAAAAGTAAATCATAGAGCTACAAAATAGGGAAAAAATAAAATGTTTTCAATTTACCGTTCGCAATGATGACCTTTGGAAGCATTCAATAAAAAACAAAACAGTTTCTCTCATACTTTTTACAAAATTGTTTCAATCAAGCACTGAAGAAGGCAACAGGATGATTGGAGAAACGTCAGCAAGTTCGACTCAACAAAAACCGACGCAGGAGCAATCCAGAAGTTTTGTAAAAAGTATTACATTAAATGATTATGTTTTGTTAGTAAGACTTTGGAGTCCCTCTAATAGCTGCCCCATTTCATAAACTTTTGCATGACTCTGGTTTTGATCTTTTTATTATTCATTTATTTCTTGCTGCATTTCTTGCTGTAGTGTAGATGTTGACTTAATAATTTAACAAACATTATAAATTTTAGCAGACCATTTTTTTCAAAATTCTTCGCCAAATAATGAAAATATTCCCCTGTCCACAATACTGATCCATAGATCCATAATGACATTTTTTGCCACTGACTAAAAGTTCAATATCGGCAATAAATATATAAATACCGAAATTTACTTTTTATCATCCAGAATGTTAAAGTTGTGGTTTGGTTAATTTTTAACTTCCAACTTCCATAGGCTATGACTATTTAAGAATCTTCTGGATCGCTCCTGTTGGCTTCTTCAGAGCTTCAGTTAAGCATGGTTGGTGAAATGTCCGAGATGCAAGACATCCAGAAGATTTGTAAATAGTAGTGGCGGTGTAGTCAGTATTACTCGTATGTCGATATTCAACTAAGACTCCGGTTTTCGAATTACTACGCTACTCCTTTATCTGATACAGATATACTTCAGCAACTTTAAACGACAATGATGAGCTTATGATCACCTTTTCAGTGATAATTAAGAAATTAGAAAACATACTGATGGCTCTTAATCCGTCTAACTTAGTGAGTAACTGATTTAAAAATAATAGTCTAGATTCTAATTATGCTACACACTTAAACACAGAAAAACACATTTTTGACGACAATTTTGATATATTACACACAGCCACAAATAGTAGAAAATTAAATTTATTGGAAGCCATGGAGATTAACAAAATGAGACATTCAAATGTATTGCTTAACGATCAATTAGATTTAAATATCTCTCCTTTACTGAACTAAAATTCTCGCACAACGTTAATTAAGGTTTTATGATCATTTTTCGGTATATATAGTATCAGGTAGTTTGTAGATATTACATTTGATAAAGACACGGTGTTGTCGAAACAATTGTCATGTCATAATATATAATTTCGTGAAAATCTGAACTTTTAGTTCTTATTTATTTTGAAAAAACTTCTCCCTTACATACATAAATACAATATAGAACGCAGGTTGACAGGAAGGATACGGCACATCAAAAACAATAAATTTCTATGTCTACTCTATCGAAATTTGCTAAAATTGTGCTTGAAGTTATAAAATGCAAAATCTGAAAGAGTTTTTTGATAGATACTAAATTTTCTTTGAGATGTATAGGCATAAAGCAGGTACAGCAGAATGCAAGAGGTGGTACATATTGTGTGGTATCAGACTAGGTTTAAAAAATGGATAAATAAAACTGGCCAACACTCTTAGCTTTTGCTAGGACGAAAGCAATGCTCTCTTAGAGCAGCTCCAGTTCCCAATATTTCTCATCACCCTGTACCCCTTTTCTCGCCAACCTAGACCAAGATCATTTGCTTACAAAGTGCTGTGATGTCCTCTGAATAAAGGCAGAGTTATTAAATAAATTAACAGTGAAACAAATCTCGCATCTAAAACAGACTCTTTTTTGAGGAATCCTCTTACCGAAATGTCATGGGACCAGTTTGCCAACAAACACCCCTCGTCAACCAGGTCGCACCACAAAGGAAACCCAATCTCGACTCCGAGCAATTGCGGACTTTTAACTTAATTTCTCATTTGGGACACCAAAGTCAAATCTCTTGCGACAATTCGCAACTGGAAATCGCACAGCTAACAATCGGAGATTATATTCTCTGTAGTGGGACAGGGAATATCTAATGAAACACCGCCATAATCTATTCGGGGCTGATATTGCCTGCGAATGCTCCTTTGTGTGTAGATGCGGCCAAACGGTAGCGACAGTTCTCACGAACTAATAGTCTTCGGAATCGTGCTGAATTAATTCTCTTTTGGTAAATATTTCAATACCTCGTGTATGTTTAGTGCATCGGCTTTTGCGATGCCGGTAGGATAAGAGCTGAATTGATCGGGTTATTGTTTTCTTTAATGAAAATGTTCGCGACGAGTGGTATAGTGAACGCACGGGCGGTTAACGTTTCTGCTTGGAAGCCGTTTGAACCGAATTGATTTTCGCGAAAATTTGTCATTTCCGTTCGCCCATGCCACGATATATTAAACGTGTTGCTATGCCGACTGATTCCGGATTTATATGTACGGGACGGTACAGAAGAAAGAGGAAATAGTGAGACGCGGGTGGGGAGAGAGAGAGGGCGGTGGGAAAATATAATAATAATAAGCCTCAATTTAATGTAAACCAAATTACACTAAGAACAAGAAAAAACAGGAACCAAGTAAACAAAATTAAATATGTTACTCAGAGTTTACAATACATTAAGCAAATATGGTTTCCAATAAAGGGAGAAGCCGCAGGACAAAGGAGAAAGGAGGGGGTAAGGGGAACCACTCTGTTTTCCGATACAGAAATTATTGAGTTCCAAGGAGATATTTTTTATACCGGTTCTTAACAAAATAAATAAGAACTAAAAGTTCAGATTTTCACGAAATTATATATTATGACATGACAATTGTTTCGACAACACCGTGTCTTTATCAAATGTTTTTAATTTTTTTATTTGATATTGTTAAATCTAAAAGACTTAAATTATTTATTGTATGTGCAATGCTATAAGAAAATGATCTACACTAAACATTTCTTTTCGATGTTGTGGTTTACTCAATATAATGTTTTGTTTTAGATAACGTGATTTTGTTAAAAAGATATTCAGGAGATTTATACTTCATTAATTTAAAGTACAATGTAACACGGTGTAACCCAAACCTATTGCACATGTTAAATCAACCCGAAATAGTCAAATATTTAGAAAAACGATCCCGTCTGCGAACTCCATAAACATGCCGCAAACATGAATTTTGTATTTTCTGGATATTGGTCAGCTGCGTCCAGGCAGGTTGCGTACACACCACAGCAATGATTGAACTGTGATAAAACGATGGATTCATTGTAATAATTGGAAGAACATATCTATGACTGTATATTAAGTTTAAATTCCCATATGCCATTCTCAATTTGTTTGTAATGTAATCCTTGAACCACAACCTAGAGTCCAAGATCAATCCTAAACTTTTCGATGTATCCGAGTATGGTATTGGAGTGTCCAACTAACCAAAACTAACCAAAATCCAACACCGACTATTTAATTGGATTTAACTGCAGTAGATAATCACGTGTCCCTCGAATTTGAATTTTAAAATTTGTGACGCAGATATGCTTCTTTTTTGTGGTGTATCGCTGATGTGTGAGCAGGAAGTTTTGTAAGCTTAAACGTTTTTAAAGCTCGATTTCCTAGTTTTTGCATCAATTTGATATTTTTCGCTACCCACGGATGAATAATTTTTATTTTTTTAAAAACGTTTTAAAGGAGCGTGCTATGGAATAAAACCAAGATATACTAATTCAAAAAGTTACTTTATCGACAATGTTTGTAATATACAATATGTTATTCCACGCCATGTTCTCCAAATATCTTTGAAAATCATCGTATGTTTTGTTTAAGGCCCTGTAACAAAACTCGACTGCCTTATTATTTGATTTATTGCAAGGTAATTTGATAAAAACCAAAAAATGGTTTGAAATATTTAAATCTAACACAACAGAATCAGTTGCATTATCTACATGTGTAAAAACCAAATCTATTAAAGAAAGTCTTGTTTCTGATATTCTAGAAGGTGTCCCAATATATTATTTCATACTAAAAATTTCGAAGATATTAAGTACACGTTCAGTTCTTAAAGAATTCAATTCCTATGTTGAAGTCACCAAAACACATGATTTTATGAAATTCGAAATACATATTAGAAAAGATATCTTCCATATGCTCAAAAAAATAATATAAATTCGAGTTGTCTGTTGGTGGTCTGAAAATAACACCAACTATAAGGGATGTTTTACTCATTTCCAGTTTAAACACATTCCTATATGGTTTCACCGTTTGTAATATGTTAATTATTTATTAGATTAGTGGAGTGAAAGGAAATCTTTTGAAAGACTTAATAAAAGATAACCTTAAAAAACGTGTTCACCAAATATGGTGTGTTTATTTATGGTACTCAATATATAGTACCATAAATAGTATATTATGCCACAAATGTGGTAAATGTCATTTGTTAGCAGTTTATTTGGTACGAGTGGAGCGGAGTTTACCAAACTCTGATTTTACTATGACGTTTTTGCATACGTGCAGTAATATCTCCGAAAATAACCGATTGCTCCTAAACTCGTGCGGAAACGTCTGAAGTCTGAAGTAAATCGGATCAATGGGAAACGAAACTCACGAGGTAGAATGACACTTTCCGCACGTTAGATCGGAGATGAGGATGGTCAATGGGTGATGGTGAAATAAAATGAATTTTTTTGATCTGTGGTCAGTGATGTTTTAAATGTAAGAAATGACAACAGTGCCTTTCGGATTCATTGTCTTTGGAAAGTTGTGGTGAAGTTTATTTTGTGATGGAAGTTGTTTTAATTCTGAGTTCCGTGACTCGGGTTAAGGTAGTTTTAAGGCTCTGTAAACAAGGGAGTTGATAACCGATGATTTTTGGGCCGGATGGTGATGTGACCATGCATTCATCGGTCTGTGTACGTAGGTTTTCTGTAAACACAATAACCCAATGTTAGGTGTGATTTTCTATTTATAAGAATATCTAAGAATGGCAAGTTAATATTACATTTTAATTGAATCGTAAAACGTATATTAGGGTGTATAGAGTTTGAGTGGCTAAGAACATCTTGGAGGGATTTTTCCCATGAGGGCCTTCCTTTCAAAGATTTCCATAAATATATTCGCGACCACTGGTCATAATGGAGAACCCATAGCTGTTACCGACGTTTCCTCATTTGACCGTAGCAAGAAATCGTGTGGATTTAATTTAATGGTTTTTAATTTTTCAATGAAAACTATCAGATTTACCTGTAAAGGAATCTAATATAGATGTTAGATATTTTGCTATACAATATGTTGGAGAACCAATACTGCTGACAATAGGTCGAAGGTGCTGGTTTGTGAATGTTGGGAGTCCGTAGAGCCGAGTAATTTTAGTCATGAGGGGACAATTTATAAGCAGATACAGTTTCAGTTTTGGCTCAGAAGAAGCCAATAGTCTTCAATAGTCATTACCATGAGCTATTAGAACTCTGGATTGGGCAGATCCAAAAAGTTGACTTTTGAAGCAGTTAAACCATTCTTGTAAGTTTCGCAGTCATGAATTTTCTTCTTCCCAAACTTCTTTCTCCCTGAATTTTTGCCTCCATTATTTGTTTGTAATAAGTTATTCAGCTCTGCATATCACGTTATCTAGCTATCTCGCAATTCAGCTTGTTCAATTTATTTTCTTCTTCTGTAGGTAAAATAATCAATAGGAAAGAAAATGTAGGATTCCAATGTTCCATTTTGTCCAGTGAATTGGGTGAAATAACATAAATAAGTCGTTCTTTAATCTCGAAACACAAAAGCGATCCGTCCGCCTATTTAGATCCAAAATTTATCGATGCCACCTAATCGAATTCCGCATTTTGTTACTTTTATCGCACCGACAAACATTAGCCGCATTTTAATGGGACTTTTACAGGACCCACGCGCTAAGCAAAGTCGATTTCGTATTCATGACAAAATGCCGCTGCAGTCAATTTTTCCGCGCGGCAAAAGCGCTTTTATTGGCCAATAAAAAAAAACTTTCGCCCCGAATTTCCGAACCGCTCAGCTAAGCCAATCAAGAACTAGAAAAAGGAGTAGAGCGGCTTGTTTTATTTAAAATAAATGTCGTTCTCCTACGCCCGAGTCGTATAAAGTGCAAAATGAATTTGAGCACTTTGTATTCGCAAGGCGTAAAAAAATCCAGACAGATTTTATATACACGCAGATAAAAACGGATTTTATAGCGCAAGATGGAAAGCACGATGGAATTGTTTTATATACGCCCGTCCCGCGTTTCCAACGCCTTAATGGTTTGTAATTCATTATAAGAGACTATAATGGCAGAAGGAAATAGAATTCCCTCGTTCGAAATATCTGACGGAATGGTGATGATCGTTACATTCCGGCGAATATGTTTGCGTTTCAGTTACGCTACGATTCAAAGGGAAAGAAAAGCCAACAGGCAGACGTTCATTAGTTCATTACACCCGGGTCAATAACAAGTTTGTGGAAGTTATGATTTGGTCGCGGAGTCTATAAATATAGTTTATAATAGTGCGCTCCACGGTGTTGCCTGCTGCGAGCCCTGTTTTAAATCAAATTTTCGGAAAAAATCATAGTGACTTCGGAGATTTCTGTCTCATGGCCTGGCCGGTAGCACTATGTACCTGGCTATAAAGAAAACTTCTGGATTCCTCCTGCGTCGGTTTTTGTTGACTTGAACTAGCTAACGTTTCGCCAATCATCCTGTTGGCTTCTTCAGAGCTTGACTGAAACTGGCTAGCATTTTACTCTGTACCTGCCTTTATATTGTTTAAGAGAAAACCTACGCACATAGACCGATTTCTCAATGCATTGTCACCATAAGGCCCAAAAATCACCGATTGTCAACTCTCTTGTTTACAGAGCCCTAAAACTATCTCAGTCCGAGTCATTGAATACAGAATTAAAACACCTTATCTCTGCTTTTCTTTTTAATAATTTTAACATTAAAGATATTAAACGTTTCATCACAAAATACACTTCACCACAACCGTCCAATAGCAATGAAACCGAAAGCAATTCCACATTTGCGACTGTTGTCCTTCCTTATATTCAAAACATCACTGACCACATATCAAAAGTTCTAAAGAAATATAACGTTAAAACCAGATTGAACACTTGTCCCAAAATCTCTTAACATCTTCGATCTGTCAAAGACAAAATTCCATTTGAGATGCCAGAAGCTTACAGCATTCCATGCATATGCGGCAAAGCATACATTGGAGAGACCGGACGAAAAATATCAACTAGGCTCAAAGAACTTAAGACTAAGACAAATAAATTCATCAGCAGTAGTCGAACACAAAACCGGACATGAAGTTTTATTCGATAAAACTAAAATTCTTGCATGTAATCAATTCTTCTACCAACGGAAAATCCAAGAGTCTATAGAAATCTATAAGTACCTAACCTTAACATTAACCGCGACTCAGGTCTCTACTTGTCACCAATATGGGAATCAGTCATACGAAACGGTGTTTATGAAGCTCATTTGGCTTAGCACCTCTCAAACAGTATAAAAGCAGGTACAGAGTAAAATGCGAGTCAGTTTCAGTCACGCTCTGAAGAAGCCAACAGGATGACTGACGAAACGTTAGCTAGTTCGAGTCAACAAAAACCGAAGCAGGAGGAATCCAGAAGTTTTTTTAATAAGTATTACAGTAGCCTGTGGAAGTTTCTTTGAAAAAAAAGAAAACATTACTTATGCCGACTCAGTTTTTGTGTGTTCAATTTATCTTGATAACATTTTAATTGACAATAACATTTTTGTTTTTAAAGATATCAGTGAAAGAAAAAAACAAAACCTAGGGTTAGTAGGTAAGTGACGCATTAAACATCCTGTATATTATATGTTTGTTTAATAGAATATCTTATTCCGATTACAATGATGTAACACACTCTATATTTTAGTCCACTCGTTTTTGACAAATAGACAAAAATAGGAAAATTTTATATGACTTTAAAGAGTACCGCGACTGACTGAAACAACAATAATTATTTACAAAGTAAAGTGGAACAAAAACATTAAAAATGATAAGATACACTAAATTAAAAAATTCTTTCACTATTATAAATACTGCTGTATGTGACCACCATTTTCCTGAACGCATTTCTCATACACTCTAATTGTGTCAAAGTTGGAGGAGATTTTTGTGACCTGATGCTCAATTTTAGTTAGGGCCACATGTGTTCTATAGATCTGAAGAGGCAATATTTTGGTGGAAGTTGTAACATTGTAGGTGCCATTTCCTCTGCTAGCGAGTGACAAATATGTACATTATTTATACTGAATGTTTTTAAAACCTCTAAAAGCTTGTTTGCATGCTCTATCATTTTATTAAAATAAAAAAATATTTGCTGCCATGTAGTTTTCAATTCCAAATTTTGTATCTTTTGACCCCAAAAACCTATGTAGTTCACGACTACGAGAGCTCGCATTGTACATTATTATCATGTTATTCTGACAATCCTTGTATCATTGTTTTAAAAGTTGCCATTGAATTTTCATGGTAGCGTGAACATATAGTGTAATTTTTACAGTGAGCAACAAAGCATTTCAGACCTTACCTTCTTCTGATCTTTAATGTCAAATTGTTACCCTTTTTTTCCCAGAAGTGAACTGTATACTGGATGACTCGCATAATTAAATAAGTTAAATAAATAATAATAATGGTATATTATGCAACAAGTGTGGTAAACGGCAATTCAGTGACGAGTTTATTTGGCACGAGACGAGCGAGTGTTTAATAAACGAGTCAAGTGATGCGGTAAAATCTCCGAAAACATCCGATTGCTCCCAAACCCGTGCTGTAATATCACGTGGTAAGGTGACGCTTTCCGCAGTCTAGATCGATGTATATTTAGGTATTTAACAGAAGGGAGTAGAAAAAGAGCTTTTACAATTTAATATTTTTACATAAAAATGTTTCTAGAATTAATATTTAACGGGTGAAATTAAGACTAAATTTTTAAAAATCAAAAATCCCAATATAATAATGCATTTCTCTCTGGTTACTCATTATCTTTTCCAAAGCTAATGCAATGTTATGCTTAAGTTCTTGGATAAAAATTTGTTTAGACGCTTTTACCTTCTTTGTAAATTATGAATAAACTAACCAAAACTACTTAACTATGAGAACCAACCAAATATTTTGAAAATCACCCACAAATTTATAGTAAAACATTTCATTAATGCCACAGTGTATAAACCTTTGAGGATATAGCAAAGTACAAAAAAACTTATAGAGAGGCTCTTAGGGGATTACGATCTGGAAAAAAATCTCTCAATTCCGAACGATCAAATAAAAAGCAGAACTCGTTTTAAGTAAAGCAAAGAGGGAAAAAATGAAACTAACTAGTTCGAACACATTCGTTTGGCATTTATGAATCTTTCATCCCAACGAGTCAAACGTACGGCAGAATGTTAATGAAAAACAAACTTTTCGTAATGACTGTGTCGAAACGCGGCCAAGTGATTGTACAAGGGTTTGTTTAACAAATTAAGGGGTCTAGTGAATATGCATAACATTTTTCGAGACGCTAATTAATCAAAGCAGGATCTGCGGCACAACATCGGATGTTTAATTCAAATTGCTTTGGTTCGGGGCAACCGCTAGATTTGAAAGTTCAAAGTTCGCTTCGCCGAGAAAACTAAATTTTTGGATTTCAAGTCACAAATCCCGAGGCTTTTGCAATTTAAAGTAAAGGAGAAACAGTTATTTGGAATTTTAATGGCTACATCAACTAGGGACCGTGAAATTGAAAATAGTATTTTTAAAAGGGTTGCTGCAAGTCGAAAAACTCAATATTTTCTTTTCTTCAGTTTCTCATATTTTATTCCAAATAGTATGAAATAGAAATTCATTCTTCACTAAATTTACACTTGTTCACTTCTTACTCAAAAACATTAAATTATCCACTGACCAAGCGTGCGCAAAATGTCACTTTAAAGCAGCGTTGCCATGAAAATTTTAGCACAGTTTAATTTAAATTTACGAGCAGTCCACAAACAAACATCATTGCAGATTAGAAAAAACTGACGATTAAAATTTCTAAATCAAATAATTAAAATCAAAAGAATAAAAGGAAACATTGCTTCTGGATTAGACTCATATTTACTAAGAGAAGTCGATTAGAGAATAGAACTATAAGTTACTTATAAACTATATTACATCATTTAGAAGAAATGATTGCCATATATAAAATACATTAGACACTGTTATCCGTAAATAAGTACTTTTTTTGAAAAATTTCAAAATACAACAATTTATTCGCAATAGAACCAATCAATGGAATGGCTAGCCAACTAGAATTACCCTTTTCAAACAGAGTGAAAACAGCATACGTTCTCGACATGTTGTTCGAAATTTTCCAACTCTATCCGTCAAATCAGTCAAAATTCCACCGTAAAAGTTTAAAGCTAGCCAATGGGAACTCGAGGCTGATGCACTGCAATGTATAACACGAACGCATGGAAACCCAACTTTAGACGTCAGTTTCGTGATCGACGTTTTCACTAATTTAGTCACAGGAGCGGAAGCGAAAAAATACCCCAAAATTTATGGCCCTAAGAAAAGTATAGTTAACACGCTACGCCGGTGACAAATAAAAATTTCGTGACTAAAGTGCCTGCTTGCATAATGTACCATTTTTCAATGAAAATTATTTTACATACGTTTTGGCACTTCAAGTTGGCCATGTTTAGAAAAAAATCACTATGTAATACCTAATTCCTAATACTTATTTATATTTAATTTAAAATTCTTTTAATACTTTTTGACAATATTTTCAGCAGTAATATTGAAATTCAAATACTCTACGAAGTCAAAAAACACTTATTTTAAAATAACTTCAAAACATTTCAAATTCAAGAATTTCTAGATATAAAATTTTTGGAAGACCCACTAAGAACTTTTAGAATTGTATCCTGTATAGTATTTGGGAACATGTTAATTTGGATTGATATTCTTGTTTCTCATTGTGCTTAGGTTGATATACTGGACTTTTTTTAAAGAGAAAATGCTATAAAGAAGCAGAAAATTCTGATTCTGATCCATAATCTATTATTTTTCAATCAAACATACGTTTTGACACTTTAAATCCGCCATGTTCGGAAAAAACGACTACATAATATTTATTTTTATTTAATTTAAAACTCCTTTAATATTCTCAGACAATATTTTCAGAATTTCAATACCCTTCGAAGTCAAAAAACGCTAATTTTAAAATTACTTAAAATCATTTCAAATTCAAGAATTTCTAGATCTAGGAATTTTGGAAAACCCACCGAGAACCTTGAGAATTGTATCCTGTATATTATTTGATATTGATGTTTTTTATTGTGCTTGGTTATAAATATCGACGTTTCTTAAATTATTTGCAATTTGGTTAGTTAGATATGATGGTCTTTTCTTAAAGAGAAAATCTATAAACAAGCAAAAAAAGCCGTAGATTACGATAGTATATTATGCAACACGTTTGATAATCTCCATTTTAGTCACGTGTTTGATTTGACGCTAGCGGAGTTTAGCGGAGAGGATGTTTATGAAACGAGTGGCTGAAGAAGTTTATTACCTTCTGGGTTTCATTTTTCCACAACAGTACGAATAAATTCACTGAAATTTACATGTGACAATAGAAGAAAAATTTTAATCCGTATTTTAGGAAATGAAGTTGATCACTCATAGCGGTATCGTAAATGTGCTATTTATGAATAAGATGAGACAAAAAATACACAATTTTGGTTTACTCACTTACTTCCATAATAATTTTATATCTCCTCTTTTTAGATTTTTGCAAACCAGAAGAAATTGACAATTTTATCCGCATTTCAACCAATTGAGATTAAATCGAAATTGGAAATTCTATTTCACAATAAAACGACGTGAACTAAATAATTCCCGAAAATGTTTTGCAATTCCCCCTCCTCCGTCCCCACTACTATTTCCCGGTAGCCAAACGGTGGCACGGTTATTTCTCTTCTCCCTTTTCCCTCGAACCAGTGAGCTGCCGTTTTGATATCGCACGGTAAATCACATGCGACTTCTGCATGCTGATTGCCTCCGTACTGTACCACAACCGAGTCTGTTTCAAATTGCAGATATTTATGATAGATTTTATAGTCGCCTCTTTCGTATGGCAGAGATTTATTTTAATTCGTTTTTTATATGGAGCCCGCATTAATAGAAACTCCATTTCTATCACGACCGCCGGAATATTCGCTCCGCAAGTTTCACTTTGTAGATATCGTAAATGTTATCTTTTCGATTCACTCGGAATGACTAAGAATGGGGGAAAACGGGGAAAGGTTTATTCTTCGGTGGCTCTCCGCGGTATCATAACGAAACAATATCCCAAAATTAAATGTCCTATAGGGTGATGGAAAGGACGTTCATGTAATAAAAAAAATTTCTTCCTTATATCTAAAATAAACGGATAAATTGTAATAAATATATGTACAAATGATTTGAAAAATATCACCAAAATTAAAAATTTTGATATAAAAAATATAAAATGCGTAAAATTTTGACAATTACGAAAGTTGATTGTCATTCTTCGTTCAAAATTTGTGGAGCGTGATTTATGAATTCTTTTAACCAATTGGAAACAATTTTTTTCTGACTTCGTTCTTAACAATACGTCTATAATAAATGACAAATTATATTTATATAGATTTAAGTGTCCGTTGAAAATAAATAACTGTAAAATTGTGAAACCCTTCGAGTAATAAAGTTAATTTTTTTTTCTTTTAACCAACACTCCTAAAAACAAACGGACGTATCTGCAATGCATGCAAATGCATTCTACTTTGTATCTTATTCTAGTTTCGCCTCCAAAAGTAGTCTATATATCTAAATGTGCTTTGACGTATTCAATAGAGTTATAAATAAATAAAATCCATTGATTTCACGTTTGACTACAAAGGTCTAAATTATTTTAAATTTAATTTAAAATTAAAAGTGGAGATGTAGAGATATTATCTACAGGAAAAAAATACCTTCTAGAGTCATAATTGTCGTGGTTGTTGAGATGATGAGATTCCCATAGCCCAGAAAATTTAGGAATAGGAAGTTATTTTGAATTTGGCTTGCATATGTTTTTGTATAGAGAAATTTTATTAACCAATCTAACTAAAAGGAAATTGAAAAAATAATAATTTTGCGTAGTTTCGAAAATTTTACACATTTTAAAAAAGGACATATGGGGTCAAAATACACCGATTTCTCTATTTTTAGAGCTTACTACTTATTCTGGTGTTGTTTGTTTATGTTTTGAGGTTAGAAATCTCATATGATAATAAACAAATACAGTGGCGTTTCAAAAATATTTCAGATTGTAATGTGGAAACTCTTATTGAATCACCCGTTCAAACCCTGAAAGTTGTCTCTTAGATTTCGTTAACGGTCAACTTAGGTTCCTGCTCCATCTTTCATTCCAATAATCTTCACGCCTGTAAGTAGCTATAGGTGATAACATTTAAAATATTTTAAGGCTAATAGTCGAAAATTATAAATTTTTCATACCAACCTTGCAGAACAGGACAAGACAATATGTATAACAAAATATATGTATGCATAACTACTCGAATTTTGGCCCCAAATTCTAGAGAAACGTTCATTTGTGTGTATGGTCGCATAAATTTGATTTAAAATCACGTCAAATCACGAATCCATCAGAAACACCGCCGGTTTGACTTGTGCCGGCTGAGAACATAATATGTTACAATTATAGATAAAACTATGACGATTACGTGCCATTGACGTTTCTGTGCATTTAGCAAAGTTGAATGACAGCTCATTTTATATGCTCGAACTGCTCGTTAATGTTCGTCGGCAATTGCGACAATCATTTGTAGGACGCATGGGAGCCGTATGTAAAATCTAAATGCTCAGCAAACAACGTGTCTGTTGGGTTATTAATTGTATGTAATTAGAAATGTCCATGGAAATGCGTTTCCAAATGGATTCATAATATATTAGTTTGCTGTGCGAAAGCAAAAAATATATTAGGACCATGGTTGAAACTAGCTTCTTAGGTTCTGGAGAAATTCTTTAAAAAATATGTCTCAACTTATTATGCAAAGATACTCTGTATATGTAATCCCGCATTACATATGGAAACAAAGGAAACCAAAAGACTTTTGCCTAGAATCTAGTTCACACCAGTCATGAATGCCGTCTAGATTATTCGTCTCGTAAAAACGCTCTTAGTTAGTTAGTATTAATGAGCATATCGATATGCTGTTAGTTTAATTTATATGAGACTGCGTAGAAATCAATGATTTTTTTTCAACTAGAGTAGCCATTTGTACCTGGCCTACGAATTTTCTCTTAGCTCTGGTTGTTGTAAGAATTTGGTTATTCGTCTTTAATTTTTTCTTGACCTAACGTGGAATTGTTTTATACAGAGTCATTCATCATATTTTGACAGCCACCTACAGGGTTAACTTTGAAAGATAGAAAAAAAAAGTGTAAATAGAAAAGTTGGAAGATTTCTGATCTATTTTCTTATTCAAATGTCAGAAAAACAAACCAAGATCGCAAGCTGTCAAAATGAGAGCAACATTATTTTTTTTAACGGAATGCCCTACATATTATTACCTTTAATCGTAGATCTTTTTTTCCTGATTTGAAAAACATATACTTTATTGACATTTTATTAAGCCGTTTTTGAGACATTTCAATTTAAAAATAATTATCATTCGATTTCTGGACAATAACCATATTGTTTAAAGATGGCCAGGTCTGCCAACAATGTTCTACTTTTATCAACTAATCAAAACTAAGGATCTGCAGCGTAAGTTAAATAACTTAAGATAATTCTGGGATATACTGAAGAAGAAAAACGCCAAATAATAAAATTATATTCTTCAAATAATAACAATTTTCTTTCAATTTTCTATTAATACACGAGATGATGAAATCAGGGTTTTCTCTGTTTAGATCTTGTAAAACGATATTAAGTCGTTCTCTTATCACTTTTAAACTTTCAGGCCTATTATAATAAATTTTATTTTTTAAGTATCCCCACAAAAAAAAAAGGATTCAGATCCAGGCTGTTGGTAGGCCATTTGATAGTTCCTTGCCTACCTATCCAAAGTGTATATTTATTATTTAGATAATCGGTAACCGGTTTATACATTATGTGGAGGTGCGCTACCTTGATTCCAAATTAAATTTCAAGAATTCCTAACTGATACATTTTCTAGCAACTGTTCTATTTCTGTTGCAAGGAATTATCGTTGACCATTCAAGTATCCTTCATATAAAATTGCTCCGACCACCATATTGTTCAACATACCACACCATACATTAACTGACGTCCGACCTGGGATTTTCAGTGCCTGCATTTGTGTGGATTATTGGTTTATGGTCTGTTCATAGAAAGAAAGTGACCAATTGCTTTTGTAATAGAAAATAATTTTATACCTACCTGTGTTTAATATTCTTTGGTTTGGTATACTGCGTAGTTTAAGTTTATTAGTAATCATTCTAATTTCGTGTGTAATACAGCGTGTATTGTATCTCAGGAGATGCTCCCGTCCAAATGTAGAAAACATTATTCTATTGAGACTAAGGAAGTTATGAACAATGTTTAATTGACTCTCATTGAACGTGGTGCCAGCAACCAAGCTGGACTTTCTCTGTCTGCGAAAAGTATTAAAGATTCTTCTCTGGACTACCATGAAGACACTGATTTATTTGAAAGTTGGTTTAATAGCGTAATTGTAATGGACGATGCAAGTCATCACAGTAGACAGTTGACTAAAACCCCTTCCTCATATAACACAAAAGCAACAATCCAAAATTACATGTATAATAACGACATTAATTTTCACGAAGATTATACCAAAAAGCAATTAATTGAGGTTCTACAAAGCTTGAACCTACAAAAGGAATACGTCTGTGATAATTATGCAAAAAATTTAGGGCATACAGTTTTAAGGCTTCCTTCCACCTTACCACTGTATATTTAATCCCATTGAACATGTTTGGCACCAACTGAAATATGCGTCGTAACAATGTTTTTCCCCGTGTTAACTCCAATGTCCTCAAACTTATAGAAACTGACGTTTTTAACATCCCTCCACAAAGTTGGGCAAATTCTGTTAAACATATAGAAAAAGCAGAACAATCGTATATCAGATATATTATGTGATTAATTTTAAGTAATTTAAGTAGGTAATAAAAGTAATTTGTAATTTTATTTTAGGTTTAAACATAAATACATAAATAAATAAATAAACATTATTTAGTATCTTTCCTAACAAAACCCCAAATAATTAAATTCTAAGCAAAGTACGAACCTGTTAGGCCATATTTCATTCTTACAGCTTGCCCGGGTCTTTCCTTAATGCGTATCAGTTAGTCACTTTCTTATATCTATGAACAGACTTTACCAAAAATGTTTATTCTTCCTATTAAATGCACCTGCTGTTGTGAACGAAGCCTTATCCGTAAATATTATTTTGTTTAGAAAATTTCCATCCTCTTGAGATCTTCTATACATTTCAGTGCAAAATTCGAGCCTCTGCCTTTTATGTAAATTCAACTTATACGGGTGAAACTTTTGTTATTTTAGCGTCCGTTAAATTTTATTATAGGACTTTCCATATAATTTTTAACGTTAGGTATAGAATATTCAAGATTTTCTAAAAAACATGACATATGAAAATTAAGAAAGTAAAGTAATATATTCATCAAAATTTCTTTCCATTCTCCTTGTCTTCCATGTGACACTATTTCGGTCCTCAAATTAATTAATTACATTTTTAATTGTTTTTATTAAAGGAACTTTTCGATCCCGATATATTTGTCGATATTCTCTTTTAACTCTTGCAGCATTATGTCCGTTTGAATAATATAATTTTATTATATGGAGTTTTTCTTCCTCAGTATAACCCATTTGAAATATCTTAAGTTATTTAACTTACGTTGCAGATCTTTAGAATTGATTAGTTGCCAAATGTATAACATTGTTAAAACAATTGCAAACATAGATAATATGTTTGATATCAAGGCAGGCTTAACAATTTTTAATAATTAATTTTTAAACTAAAATATTTCAAAAACGGCTGAATGAAATGTCCATAAACTACATGTTTTTGAAATCAGGAAAAAACGATCTACGATTAGAGCTAATAATATATAAGGCATTCCATTAAAAAAAAAGAGGTTGCTGTCACTTTGACAGCTTTTGATCGCCGTTTGTTTTTTCTGACATTTGCCTAAGATAATAGAGCAAAAATCTTCAAACTTGTGTGCTCACACTTTTTTTCCTATAATTTATTAAATAACCCAGTACAATATAGCTGAAAACTGTTTCCCTTCTAGGTCTATTTAGAAGAATGTTAAAGGTACTGGAATGACCTTTACAAAACTAAACAATTCTTGTACAACTTAATCCCATATACACAGCGCAACTTGCATATTATTATTTGATCAATTCCGTTTACCATCTTGAGCATGCCTGGTTTAGGATGTGGTATCAAACAATTCACTATGTGTTTGTTTCATTAATTTATTAATTCATTGTTTATACGACTTACCCCTCAATTAATGTAGAGTGGAAATTGATGAGATGGTATTTAAGTTAGACAAATCAAACATCAGAATGTTCAAACAGAGCTGTTACAGAACTGAATCGGTTTCAGCAAATCACATGATAAAGTGTTTTGACTTTACTAGCTTTACATTTATTGCAAACATCCAATTTTATCTTCGAATATTAAAAAAAAACAAAATTGTTTAATCGCCTCGGAAATTAGAGTTTATAGAGGAATCAAGAACAATTTGCAAGTAAAATAAGGCGATAGTTACGTACTAGTGTAATCTGTTCTCTCCGAAAACAGAAGGGCGATTCTAAAACTCTGTCGGATCGCATTAGAACAACAATATGCATTAAGATCCTCGCCCGAAGCTGAAGCTGATAAAGTTTCAGATTTACGCAAAGTTTGCCTAGCAAAGGGGTAAGTATCTTCGGTTTATCACAGGTAGATTCGTCCCCTAAGTGCAGACCGTTTATTTCCTTCAAAGACGTACAAACAAGTTACTCACGGGAGAGTCTTGAGAGAGTTTAAAGCGTCAACTCTAGCGTAATATACCAACTTTATGAGGATCTTATTAATATTCCTAATTGGACTAGTATACATATCAACTGCACTCCGTTATTTCATTCAAAGTCGGTAGATATATCTACGAATTAATTTTGTTCATCTTTTGAAAATCATTGTCGAACAACTAATTTAGCATTGGAGTAATTGAATTTAAAATATATTAAGCTTCCTTAAAACAAAACTGCTATTATTATGTACTAGTGATTTTGGTTTTTAAAGCAATCAAAACTGAACAACCGAAAAAATCAAGAAAAGAATTGAATTTTTTTTTTCCACTCCCGTCTCTAAAATGCCCTATTGTGCACTAATCATTCGTGAGCAAAGTGTCACGTTGGTAGCTTCCAGCGTTTCGGGTATTTTAGTCACGGGTTCTGGAGCTACCGAATGTCTTCAATAGATTTTGGCTATTTTAACGGTCTCACGTCACTCAGTGAATGTATTAGTGCCGTTTTGCCCACTGACAAATAGAACGAAGTATAGTATGGAACACTACTGATTTCTTTCCTAATTTATATTTATTCACGTGTATTTTACAATAATTACATTACAATAAAACGAAATAGTTTGTAATGAAGTTAGCAGAAACCCAAAAATTTACAAACATCTTTGAAAATAAACACGCGGTAACTTGAGTTACATTTTAATGAAACATGCATGTTCAGGGCGTACTAGAGGGTTAAGAGTGAAACGATTTATTATTTACAATTCTAATAAAATATATTGGAAACATTTTTAAATATAAAGGTAAAATGTTTTGTTAAATTTATTTTTTAAACGATTTTTTTATTGAAACCTTAAGTACTGTTTACATATTTTTTTCAATTTAATTTTTTTCATGCAGAGAACGAGGGTGAACGATGATCCTCTGTTCAATAGATAGAAAGCTATGCCTACTTTAGCTCTAAAAAATATTGTCAGGGATATGCAGTGTTTTAAAGATAAACTAACCAAAACATGTTTAAATAAAATCAAAATAAAATGAAATATTTATTTCCAATACCTTTTAGTTCTGACAAACTCTTTTTAAACAATAGAAAAAATAAATAAAAGTTTCTGCTCATGAAACAGGATTTAAATAAAATATATTTTTTACAATATTCTGTAATTTGTTAAAAATTCTTTGCTTAATGATATTCCAAGATGGGGAGGGGGACGTGGAAACTAGACGTCTCTGCTACTGAAAGTTTTAAATATGTTAAAATAAGTACTCTTTAGTAGCGAGGTTTGCCGATACTATCCTTATAATTCATGCTGCTGCGCAAAGCTTCACACAAAGCGGGCGTTGCCCAGCGACTGTGTAAACAAACAAACTGGAAGGATACGTCACTTGCCGTAAAGTCTGTTCATAGATATAAGAAAGTGACTAACTGATACGAATTAAGGAAAGACCCGGCCAAGCTGTAAGAATGAAATATGGCCGAACAGGTCCGTACTTTGCTTAGAATTTAATTATTTGGGGTTTTGTTAGGAAAGATACTGAACAATATTTATTTATTTATGTATGTATTTATGTTTAAACCTAAAATAAAATTGCAAATTATTTTTATTACCTACTTAAATTACTTGAAATTATTCACATAATATATCAGTATCACTATCGCTATCATCGCCTGTTCTAATTATGATTTGTTCTATATTATTTGCAATATGGATATACGATTGTTCTCCTTTTTCTACATGTTTAACAAAATTTGCCCAACTTTGTGGAGGGATGTTAAAAACTTCGGTTTCTATAAGTTTAAGGACATTGGCGTTAAAACAGTGAAAAACATTGTTATTTTTCCAAACATGTTCAATGGGATTAAATATAGAGTATTAAGGTGGAAGCCTTAGAATTGTATGTCTTAGATTTTTTGCATAATTATCGCAGACGTATTCCTTTTGTAGGTTCAAGCTATGTAGAACCTCAATTAATTGCCTTTTGGTTTAATCTTCGTGAAAATAAATGTCGTTATTATACATGTAGTTTTGGATTGTTGCTTTTGTGTTACATGAGGAAAGAGTTTTAGTCAATTATCTACTGTGATAACTTACATTGTCCATTACAATTAGGCTATTAGGAGGAATGTTTGAAACTAGTTTGTTTTTAAACCAACTTTCAAATAAATCAGCGGTGGTGTCTTTATAGTAATCCAGAGAAGAATCTTTAATATTTTTCGCAGACAGAGAAAGTCCATTTGGAATCCAACCATCTTTAGAGCCAGCATGCAAAATAGTTATTCTATTACCTCTTTTTGATGGAGCGTTTGTTTTACACTTATCGGTTGAGTCAACTCAACCCTTTTCCGGGGTATCATAAGTGTCGAACCAGGTTTCATCCAAGTAAATAATTGGCCTTTGTTGTTCTCTGTAAATACTAATTTTTTTCTAGATATTCCAGTCGCCATTTCCGAATTCTAAAAGATTCCATTAAATCTTGCTTTTGTCAATTTTTTGAAATCTAAAACCTATGTGTTGAATACACTTCCATACCCACATTTAACACCGGTTTCATCTTTTACAAGCCTCCTAATTAAGATATCTAATGTGGGCACGCTCGCTGAAATGGGAGAAATCACAATTTTCCATACAGTTGATGTTAGAATTTTCGTCAATATGTCCGTTTCTTCTAAAGATGCTTGCTTGCCGGCACCACATTCAATGATTCAACACACGCTGTATTACATATGAAATAATTACTTTACTAATAAACTTAAACTAAGTAGTACACCAAACCAAAGTATATTAAACACAGGTAGGTATAAAATTATTTTCTATTACGGACCACAATTTTACCTAAATTTAAATTCCGAAACTTTAGGTAATAATCTTGTTGCATTGTATGTTAATGGCCACCCTTGGATAATCCCATTCGAAAGCAATTGGTCACTTTCTTATATCTATGAACAGACCATACCTTTTGTTAATTTGTTGCCATAACTTGTGTATAAATAACCCGACACCTTGAGTTAAAGTAATTTTTAATTTTCTACCTAACAGACTAAGTTAACTTTTTCAACGAACTATTGTAGTCGTTTCTGTTCGTGTGTTAATTGAAGCGTTCGCAAATAAACTAGTTCGTAACTTTGCCACGTGGAACGTTTCTGCAAAACGCTTCGCCCGTTTAAGTGGTTAAAAAACCGAACGAGTTTGAGTAATGAGTTTTATGGGGAAAAAGTTCGATTACCTCGAAATTTTTTAAAACTTTTCCCTCTTCTATTTACTTTACTAGTGAGACGGCTAATGCAACTTTTAATTATGAATTAATTGCCTATTAAAAATTTCCGAGATGAGTATTTTATAACAAAAAAAAAATAGTATAGCTGAAACATTCTCGACGTAAAGCTAAAAGAAAACTGTTAGCGTAAAGCAAGGCGGGAGAGGCGTGAAACGTCCAGAGATTTAAGTTAGAGGAAACTCTGACGGTATTAAAAAACTAATTTTCTAAAGAGGTTAAGATTCATGAATAATAAATGCAGCCCGCGATAATGAATCGGCATTTTAAATTTAAAACCTTTTTTGCCGACGGAATAAATTGTCAATAATTTAATTCTTTTGTAAATTAACGATTTGTTTCGAACCGTATTGCAGTCAATTGCTTGGTTTTAATTATAGGAAATTAAATTTTGGAATCGATAAACCGACTTTTTTTGTTGCATGTGGAGGGATATTTTCACGAATGGCAGTATTTCCGTTTCCAGTTTTAAATTTTTCAAAATTTCGCTCAAGAAGTAACGTTGTGTTTCGAATTTCTTACTTTTTTTCGAAACAATTATTGATATTTGAAAATGGTTATTTTCATAAAAACAACCATACTAGAATTGCGTTTTAGATGCAGGGAGTTAAAAAATTATTTTGGTAAGTTTTTGTTAGCTTATTCCAGGTTAAATAAATTTATTATATTTATTTATAAATAGATATGGACATATCTTTTATTTCCATGCACTACTTCAGAAAGTACCAGAAAAGGTAAAACACAAGTCCGCTGTTTGCTTATTTGTATGTATTTGGGGCTCTTTTTCCAAAAAACGCCATATTTTTGCTCTATCACGTGATTTTTTTTATAGCGCTCTATATCTTAAAAAGGTTGTCATTTGGGGCTTCTGTAGCCATGACCGGTTAAACTCGAAGGTTTGAATGAAATGACTGATATGTGGAGACGGAAAACGCCACCGTCCAGGACGTAAATCATGTATATTAGATTTAATAAAATAACACATTGTTACTGGCACCTGGAGTCACATAAAGGTTTTACCTTTATGTAACTTATTTTAGACATATCGTTTTTTTCTTTTTGCATAGAATTTTGTAAATCAGCCTATCAAAATTATATGAAATCAGTTTTCAAAATAAAAACGTATGTCAAAAAGTTTAATTTTGTAGACCTGTGTATTCTGTCACGTTAAAAATAAACAAGAACCCTTATTTAGGCACTTGTCACTTTAAAATAGTACTTACCAAAGTTTAAAAAAATATATTTGCTTAACAAAGTACCTATATCATAACATATTCTCGATGTAATAATGAACTTTCAGACTGATCGTGATCAACAATTTTCTCAAACTTTTTAAGGACCACGATAAGAGCTTTTATAGTCTTTTTTTCCTTTACGAGATTTAATGATTGACAATGAAACATAAACAGTGCCTGACATTATAACCTCGTCTAGAATTAATATTGTTTAATATGAGAGAAAAATCAGCTGAGATGTTCTTTCGTTTGGTTAGGGGCAAATCCTTATTAATTATATCCTTTCGCAAAGAGTGATAACCTATGGCCATAAATATTTTTATATACAGGGTGATTCACTAATAATTGGAAGTATTTTAACTATACAATCCTGAGCCGAAAATATGAAAATTTAACGTTTTAAATGTTGAAGGCATCTGTTTGTCAGGAAAAATTGTATTAGGTAACATTTTGCTTTCATGATAATACATATAAAAGTATCATTTCAAAAATTTTCACTAAGTCGAATTGACATTAGAGTATACTATGCAACAAGTGCGGTAAACGGCATTTGAGTGACGAGTTTATTTGGCACGAGCGGAGCGAAGTGTTTAATAAACGAGTGACCTAAAAAGTTTTCCAAAACTGTTGCATACATGACCATCGGAATTGACAAACGTCAAAATTCAAGCCTTGCGTCAAAATCTCCGAAAATATCCGATTGCTCCCAAACCCGTGCGGTAATATCCCGGAAATGTCCGAAGCGGCTTGGATTCGTTGGATAAAAGACTCACGTGATAACGTGACGCTTCCCGCACTCTAGATCGGTGTATAATAAAATTACTGAAGGGGGCAGACAAAAATAATTAAACATCTAGAAAAACAATAACTTTATATACACCTGATTGTTGTAGTTATATTTGTAACTATTAATGAATCACCCTCTATGTAATAATAATACAACCTACATTTGAAATTTTAAAAATTCCAGAACGAGTCACTAATATACAGATTAAGTCACGAGAAACCAAATTTGAAATTCTACGCCAATGTTAAGACTTTTCTGGATATTTTCGATTGTGTTTCACTTCAAATTCTTTATATTTGTGGCAATTTTTTATTTATTTCAAACTTTTTAATTTATTAAAACTTCAGTGTGTTCAGTAAAAACAATAGGGTGCCAAAAATGACAATAATAATTAAGATCAAACAGTCAGCTTTCTACCTTGAGTGTATCCTTTTCTTCTTGCGTTTCTCCTCCTTGGTTGTCCGCGTTATCGCTGGTTGAAATATCCGAAGCCAAGTCGCATGTTACGGTTGGAATGGGAATTGGAACTGGATGTGATTCGATCGTAGCAATTTGTCGATCACCGTCCCGCGGTGAGTTGTTGCTGTTACGATCGACAGATTCACTAGCTCCTACTGCCTCAGTGCCTATAAAGAAGGATTTAATTGAATTAAATCAGTTTAAAAACAAAATTAATGTATTGTTGGACGGACAAATCGAAGTTAACATTTTAAATAGCGAAGTAATTTTAATAAGAAAATTTAATATTATTAGTGGTCCGTAATGCCGTAAGGGGATCGAAATTCCAAGGAGAGCACAAAGAAAAATATATTTTCTTAACAAATCTTACTAATATACTTTAGTATTCAATTTAAATAGTCCGAAAGGCCTTTTTCATTAATCCACTAAATTTATAAAATAAAAATGAGTCATATTAATGTTTTTTTTTTTTGAGCAACTTCGGACCTTTGTTGCGTTGCCAAAAGATTCAGTTTAAAGTTAATACCTATTACAGACGCTACTGGTAAAATTATTTTAAAATATTTAGCAACAAAAAATGCCCTTTGATCCTTTGATTCTTAAAAAACGTGTACTAAATTTAAAATTAAAACAATATTAAATTTGTTTAAAAAAAAAATTTCTTAGAATTTTAACCGTTTCCGGTGCTCCTGCTGGCAGATGCATATTTGTTATTTTTTTTAATTTCAGGAATGATGGCGAAACAGCAGCACATATATATATATATATATATATATATATATATATATATATATATATATATATATATATATATATATATATATATATATATATATATATATATATATATATATATATATATATATATATATATATATATATATATATATATATATATATATATATATATATATATATATATATATATATATATATATATATATATATATATATATATATATATATATATATATATATATATATATATATATATATATATATATATATATATATATATATATATATATATATATATATATATATATATATATATACATCATACACATAAAATCCGACGTAAGAGAAATCCAGAAGATTTGTATATACTATTACAATGGCAAATTGTGGCATTTTCAATAATTTATAACAATAACTTACTAGTAGGTTCAACAAACATCGTTGTTTTTTTTGTATTATAGTACGTTATTTAAGGTTGTAGGTATATGGGATACATTATTTCCATTTGGATAAAATTATTCACATTACCATAGCCACAAAAACTTCCTCGAGAGCTAATGAAACGAATGTTTTAACAAGTTTCAACTGAATGTTCCCTTTCGTCTACAATTTCTTTTATTCTTTGAATGCATTTCCTTCAAATGACGTCAACGATGAAATCCAATTTTACCATAAATATAAGCATATATGGAAAACGAATAGAAGTGGTAGAAAAATTCAAATATTTGGGTCCTGGATCAGCAACCACCTAGAGCCAGAAATAGCAGTGGGGACTAGAATCGAGCAGCCAAGAGCCAACTTTAATCTGATGGGGTTATTCTTGTGTAATTCCACCCTAAGCCTGAGGCTCAGATAGCGATTTGTGAATTGTTATGTACAGTTTTGTTGTACGGCTGTGAAACATGGACTCCAAAGATTTGCACCATTAACAAAATACAAGCCTTTAAGATGTGGATACACGAGACAACGAGAAGGTATAGAAGCGAGCCCAGTGCGAAAGAGAGTTGGTGAACGTAGTTGAAAAACGGAAGACAGCCTATTTGGATCACATAATGCGTCGAAGTAGATATCAGATCCTGAAATTGAAAATGCAAGGTAAAATTGAGGCCCAGGGCGGCCTAGGTAGAAAGAAGCATTCAAGGCTAAAGGATATCAGATATTGGACATGTTCACTCACTATTTCGAACTGCCCAGGATCGTCCGAGGTTCACCGAGATTTTCAATGATGAAGACGGCACTCTTAGAAGAAGAAAATTATCTAGGACTAGGATGCGGAGTGTCTTACATGCTTAGTGCACAGAGATGGTTTTAAGAATTATAACAAGCCAGTGTAAGCTAAGTTTGCTATACGGTTATGTACAAATGAATATAAATTATAGACAAGAGTACGACATCACCAAAGAACCGCGCCACAATGAGACCATCAAATCCATTCCATACGCGTTTGCCTTTCAGTATATTAAATGGAGTAACCTTTCGAAAAAGGTCGATCCCGACGACGACATCTTATTTTTAGATGATACTCCCAATTTTGCAAATGTCACTCACTCGTTTCGCCCCCCTAAATTCTATATGAAAAGCGTTTTCCGCAGCACGGTATAGTCTCGTTTCGATATTTTCTATTATTTCATCTGTCTGTTTTAAAATTCGAACGAATAAGATGATTGATTCCGTCCCATTCGCTTAAAACTAGATACATCTTGGATTTCTTTTGTATTTTCTAATATCGCTCTCTCGTGTGTCTTCGCGATCCGAAGAGAAATGTTTAGAAATATATCCTGTCCTTCCAAATGCGTTTTCGGTCGGATGCGCGCAGAAGATCCGTGAAGGGGGAAAGATGTATCGCGTTTTTTTTCACGCGATATTTCCGCCATTTCTGTTCTTCTGAAAGCGTCGGAAAGCTGCGGACGTTATAAGGGGGATTTTATCGGAAATATCTTAAGTAGTAATCTTAGTATTTTCTGGAAGTAAAAATTAATTTTTTAATCCAATGAGGCCAGAGTCTCGAAATTATCATTGTTAGTAATAAATATATAGTGTGCATAAAATGAGTTTGACCAGTTCCATTTATAAAAAAATAAAATGTTTACTACTTTTATTTATTTATTTAAAGAAGTCTACCTAAGAGGCATGAAGTCCAACTAACAGGTAGGTTCTAGCACAAAGTTTAAATAGTTACAGAAACATTGCAAGTAATGTTGATATGACGAAACTGAACCTGAAGGTTAGCCTAACATAGACGTTAGCTCTAGTAAAAAAAACAAGCAAATGGGAAAACACTCAAAATCATAATTCTAGTTAATGGAGCAATAACGTTTTTACCTTGGATTGCGAAAAAAAGTCTAAACCGTGTCGAGCATTGTACTTGGAGCAGATAGAGAAAATAGGTGGAAATTTTAAAATATTTGTTGTTCATGTGGTGGTAGAGTTAATACGGGGAACCAGAAAATTTAATCTATGTAATAAGTCATCAAACATCATCAAACAAGTTATTTCAAATTATAAATAAAGTCATCAAATAATGGTAATCTTGGCTATCACTAAAAGACACATAACCAAATCTATTTAAAAAGCCTTGTGGGGGATATACTCTGTCTATCTTATACCACACATAAAAAACTTACGGTGATTTTTTCCAGGCTATTACTATGACAATTGTACTCAGGAGATCAAACTAGTGATGCATACTCCAGCTTAGACTTGATGTACGAGTTATATAAAATTGAATTCATAGCTTCTTGAGGCATCCACCAATATCTTATCAACATGAGGAACAAAGGTTAATTTCTGGTCGAATATTATTCTTAAGTCACAAAAAATGCTAGAATGGGAGAGAGTTTTATCAAAAAGATGATAGTCATATTTCACAGCTACACTCATGGTGGTAAAAGAGTTGATTTGTTATATACTAAGGTGGAGAGCAACACAATCCTCTGAACACCGGATTTTTTTTGAAATTTTTTACGTCGTTATGTCATATCCATCCGGAGTGTAACCATAGAGATAGACGTGCGATTCGAAAAATCCTAAAGAGCTCGTGGATTAGAATTTTGTGATGTAGGCGATCAAACGCTTTTGAAAAATTAAGATATATGACGTCCATTTGAGAACCTGCATCAACAGCCTCAGAAATATACTGAGACATCGTCGTTAAATTGGTAATGCTAAATCTTCCTTTAAAAAAACATATTGTTGGAGAACTCTTTGGTTCTTAACAACATGAAATGTTTTGTCCTATGGGGGAGATTCTAAAACTCTACAGAAATTGCAGATAAAGGAAATAGCCCTATAGTTTGTGTTTTGTGATGTCTTTTTGGTGTGCGGGAAATTTAGGAGAGATCATTATGCTAGGTGGCGCTGTAACTCCGCCAGGGGCCTTTTTTTTAATGGAATAAAAGGAAACTTAGAATTATAATTACTTTTATTTCCGTTCAACCAGGTAAAATCTGAATTTTTTTTTCAAAATTCGGGTGCTTGAAGATTCGAGTCTGCTCTAAGAAACTAAAACATCTTTTAACAATCTATTAACTATGAACTACCCTGGAGTTTTGTTTGACCCTAAACTGACCTTCGAACCCCATATCGTTTTGTCTTTCTGATAAAATTTCGAGTACATCTGTTGCTTAGCCTGTCTTAACTGAAAGTTCTCAAAGCGGCATATTTACTTTTTTGGGCTTCATTTTGTTATTCAACTTTAATCGCGGGTATTGACCATATGCTATAAAAGAAAAGTTTAAATATTTTCAAATATTAACGGTGTCTTTATAATATATCTATTCAGTATTGATATTTGTTAAACAAATCCGGAATTAGTATCCTCTTTCTGTTGACATTCACAATCATCGGATTAGCAATAGGAATGATATCGTGGTCGAGAATAAAAATTATTACGGGTTTTCTAGTTTGTTACTTCATACTATTAGGGAATTTCCGCAAAAGGCAACTTTGCAATGAAGTAAAAGCTCTTCTGGTAGATGCGGCCTACTACTCTAAGTTTTTAAACAATGTATAGGTTTTGTATAAGTGTTATTTTATTTTATATTTATATAAGTATACCTTTCGACTTATCGCAGACCTAATGCGATTATAAACGTCAATACATTATTGTTATCATAAGAAACTAAAATATTTTTTCTACTCCCTTCTATAAAATACCTAATTACACACCGATCTAGCGTGTGGGAAACGTCACTTTACCACGTCAGTTTCGTTTCCTACGGATCCGAGCCACTTCGGACATTTCCGGTATTTTACCGGATGTCCGGATGTTGTCGGAGATATTTTCCACACCTCCACACCTTCAATTTTGACGTTTGTCAGTTCTGACGGTCATCTCCTGGAATGTATTCGTGTTGTTTTACGAAAATGTACCCAAAAACTAGCGGTCGTAGGAAAAGTATAGTATGCAACACGTTCGGTAAACTTTTTAAGTCACTCGTTTAATAAACACTCGCTCCGCTGTGCTCCGCTTGCGTCAAGTAAACACGTGAGTCAAATGTCGTTTACCGTACTTATTGCCTAATATATACTATTTCCACTTCTAATAGTAACATTTGGCATCGTTATAATAGTATATTATGCGGAACGAGTATTTAATAAATGAGTGACATACAAAGTTTACGGAACGTGTTGCATACTATACTTTTTCTACAACTGTTAGTTTTTGGTTACATTTTCATAAGACAACACGAATACATACATTCACTGACACGACCGTCAGAATTGACAAACGTCAAAATTCAAGACGTGGGAAATATCTCCGAAAACATCCGATTGCGGTAAAATCCCAGAAATGTCCGAAGTGGCCCGGATCCATAGGAAACGAAACTGAGGTGGTCAAAATTGTGTAATTTGGCTCAACTCTGTACTTACTATGGCTTTGCAATTATTTTGCTTCTCCTACTACTTTTGGTTTAAGTATCAATGAATGAGAAGGATAGTTTTGGTTAGTTAGACAAATAACTGTGAATTGTCGTTTATATGTTGAGTTAAACATTAATATTATTTTTATTTTTTGGTGGCTTAATTTTTGGGCAAAAATAGAAAAAAATGTGCGATGAACTTACCGTTTTTGGTCGTACGGCCAGGAGAATTTGTAAAACTTGTCTGGGCGTCCGGCGCCGGTCTCCTCGGAGGTTTTCGGATACCTCTTCGGGCTCTCGCTTTCGCTGCGTAGTATATTCGGATATACACGAACACCATAATGCACGACGGTATATAAAATGAACCCAACGCAGAGTATAAGACGTAGCCCAGTTCCTCGCTCAGCTGAAACAAACAAACGTATTTTTTAAAAATATACTCCACACCAGCTAAATTATAAGTGATTACATTCAATATAAGTCCTTGTACTTCCAGTTTCTTGAAGTTTTCGTGTTATTTACAGGAAAAAGCGTAAAATCTATATTTGAACTTTGGACCATGACATTTGAGACGCTCTTTATAACAGTGTACGTTTTGTTTTTTATAAAACTTCTGGATTCCTCCGGCATCGGTTTTTGTTGAGTCTAACAAGCTAAGTTTAGCCAATCGTCCTGCTCGGCTTTTTCAGAGCAAACACCACACCTTCCAATAGCAATGAAACCGAAAGCAATCCCACACTTGCCACTGTTATCCTTCCTTATATTCAAAACATCAATGACCATATATCAAAAGTTCTAAAGAAATATAACGTGAAAACCAGATTTACTACCTGTCCAAAAATCTCTCAACATCTTCGATCCGTCAAAGACGAAATTCCATTTGAGATGCCAGGTGTTTACAGCATTCCATGCATAAGCGGCAGAGAATACATTGGAGAGACCGGACGAAAAATAAGAACTAGGCTCAAAGAACAAGAAAGATATTTAAAGCTAAGACAAATAAACTCATCAGCAGTTGCCGAACACAATCACGAAACCGGACATAAGATTGTACTCGATAAAACTAAAAACTAAAAATCCGAGAGTCTATAGAAATCTATAAGCAACTCAACAATCTTAACCGCCACTCAGGTCTCTACCTGTCACCAATATGGGAATCAGTTATCCGAGACGATGTTCATGTCCCTCATTTAGTTCCGCCCCTCTCAAACAATATAAAAGCAGGTACAAAGTAAAATTCGAACCAGTTTCAGTCAAGCTCTGAAGAAGGATGATTGGCGAAACGTTAGCTAGTTCGACTCAACAAAAACCGACGCAGGAGGAATCCAGAAGTTTTATAAAAAGTGTTACAGTAGCGCGTGGAAGTTTCTTTGAAAAATTAACGGGGTAGATTGTGAAAAAAAATAAATAAATAGAACTTCATAAAAACATATAGCGTGGCTTCGGTTGATGTATTCGAAAGTAGAACAAAAAATTAAATTTGCATAGGCCACATAAACTACAGTTAATTGATCAATGCATCAACATTTATTCTGGAACCGTCTCTATTTCTTTATATTTGGATTCCCCGAATAATTGTAAACATAATTTTTCAAAGAAAGTTCCACAGGCTACTGTAATACTTTTTTCAAAGCTTCTGGATTCCTCCTGCGTCGGTTTTTGCTTGTAGCAATTTCGACTCGGCAAAAACCGCCGCAGGAGGAATCCAGAAGCTTTGTAAAAAGTATAATTGTAAACATATTTTGTATAGCAAATTGTGATTATAGTTTGCTTTTGCAAGAAATATTAAATGGAACGTTTTCTGAAAAATTTTGTGTTTTTTCCACACAGAATTCTAATTTTTGACAGAAATACCACGGAATCTACGATTTAGTAGCATTTCTGAAAGAAATTTATTAGTGTGAGAAATATGAAGGAAAAGGTTTTTAAATTTTTTTTAAGAAAGTATTTTTTCGAAACAGCACGAATACATTCACTTAGTGAAGGGAGACATTATCGTCACAATTGAGACACGTCCAAATACTATGGCCAAAATCTGCTGAAAACATCCGGGTTTGGCAGCCGTGACTAAAATTCCGGAAACATTCCAAGTGGCTCGCGGCCGTGGGTAATTCTGACATAGTGACACTTTGTATAAACTTTATCAGTTCATAATTGGATATTTTAGAGTACGGAGTAGAATAATAGACATAAGTGCACCTATCTGTCACATGTTTTGACATATTAAAATTTTTATATTTTACAGTAGGGAATATTTCGTTTTCAATGTTGGCAGGAATACTTCACTTGAACTCTACATTTTGTTTAAAGCTTTAAATGAATGTCCTGCGAATTTGTATCCCATTTCACTGACGCTACATCTGAGGTGCCAATACCATCCCACTGAATAAGACTTTATTTTTGTATATAACGTTCTTGAAGGGTCGCAAATTATGGAAACCGCACTATGAGTAGGTTATACCTCATGAAATACTATATAGGCTATATCAGATAAAAGTTTCGATGTGCACAATAATATTTTTATTTTATCCCTAATAATAAATGGTATAATAATTTTTCCTTTATTTCCCCATTCCCATTCCCATTCCTGATTCAGTGGCAGCCATGGACAATGCAAACTATCATCCACAACGTATGGAAAAAACTCTAATTTCATTTTGATAATCAGAAAAACATATTGTAACTGTGCTATGCATACCTCCATATAATTGGGAACTAAAATACTACAGAATGTATAAGGGCACAAGTGAATGGATTTGTAGCAAGACGCAACAAAATGATAGGCCACTGTTTGATTGAATAAAAAACTTTTTTAGTAATTTAATTCTGTATAATATATTTTTTGTAAATTATTTAATAGTAAATAAGGATACCGAATACTACGTATATAATGCAAAATTTTTATTCTGCTTATACGAGAACCGGGCGGTACTTCCTGAACTCGATAAAAATCAAGAATTCTGCAATGAAATCAATGCGAAACAATGAAAGTGACTTAAGTATTCTTCGGGTTACTCTGTAGTGTATTTGCGTACTCAATAAGGTTTTATCGTTCTACACCTTTCTGAAATGGATTATGATTAATTTATATTTACATGTTTATAAATCTGCAAGCCATTCACGATATGAAGAGAAAAAATCAATAGTTATGCCGATCCACTAAAGCGGCTTAAACAAAGTTGCAGCGATGCTGAGGAGCAACAGAAATATTGCCCAACAGTTCGATAAATTATTAAGCAACGAATGAATTTTACCTCTCTCGTGCCGAATTCGCCGGACTATTATTCAATTTGCTAGGTGGCACATACACACCTGTTGTTAGGAAAATTTACGTGCACCGTGTTTCAATTGTATTTCTTTAGCTTTGCGGGCGTACACAGGCAAGGAAATTTCGTAATGGAATAAATTAGGTTTACTGCCCGGCTCTGGTTGTGTTTGATTTAGAGATCTTGGTTTGTTTGCCGCGAAATTTACAAGTTTGGCATTGAGAGGGTTTTTCTGATTTGTTTTTCACGGATTTAATTGAATTCTCATCTTTTTTATTTGGGCAATTTAAAAATCCAGATTGCCCGTCCTATAAAATCGGATAGGGAAGGGAACGTACTTAGATGGCCGCCAATTTCCATCTAATTCAAGATATAAATTGATAACTAGATAGATATACTTGTAAATTTCACTGAGGATGGAAACTGAAGGGAAACTAAGAGGTTTCCATTTGCAAGAGAGCAGAGAGGTGGAGTAAGGGTATCCAAAAGCTGGTGGGGATTCTTAACTATTAATGTAATTTTTTTAATTATTATTTTACACGCTAGAGTGAAAATTCAGCAACGAGGCTACTGGTAATAAACAGAACCGATAGATAACTGAGATCAGCCACAAAGCAGATATTTTAGCAACTTTTTTAATACTCCATATTTCAGCTTTGGGGTTGATCTCAGTTACTCATCTTATTTTTTACAACAAATTGAAACCTGTCCAACTTTTGATAGTGTGATTATTGCTAATTGTGTCCGATTGTGTTTCTGTATTGAAATTTTTTTGCGAATTTGGAAATTGTTGTCATCTTTTAAAAATGTTTGTTACTAAGTTTCGTTATGCTTTTGCAGTTGCGTTATACTTTTAGGCAGGGTTTAGGCAAAAGTTATTAAGTATGAAGTTTCTGAAAAATCTATATTTATATTGCATAATTTTAAACGCTGATCAGCATTATCTTTATCGATATTTGAATTCTTTGTGCGTCCCAAAAGCTATAGCCCGATGTGTTTACCGGCATAAGGGGTGTAATATTGATTTTTATCTCGTAATATTACGAGTGTTATTTACTTTATTATCAGGATTGCTGTACCGCCAGTTAAAACAGGAACAATAATAAAGCACGCTTGTAATTTGCGAAAAAAAGCACACATTTTATTATTAATTTGGTTTTCAAAATGTTGTAAAAAAACAAATTGTACTTATATTCGATATCATATTAAATGACATTTAATAATTCATTATAACTTCTAGGAACTCAAAAATATTTTTTATACAACAATATATCCCAACTTTTGGTCAAGAGTTTATGGAATCGTCGAAGGGATTTTTAGTTCGGATCGAATTGTAACCTTCAAATCAATTGGTCATTACTTTAATTGTGAAGATGTAAGGTTTTTGTACAGGAACATTTTCCATTTACTAAAAGAAAGACTAGAATACTAGATAATGAATTTTTTTATGATGCTATTAACCTCGGTTTTAGATTCCTTATCTTGAAAGTTTCCTCATGCTTTCTTTACTGAAGAGACCGGACAAAAAAAAATCAACTAGGCTCAAAGTACGTGAAAGAGCTTTAAGGTTAAAACACGAAAAACTGGACGTAAAATTTTATTCGATAAAACTAAAATTCTTGCAAGTGATCAATTCTTCTTCCAAAGAAAATCTTAACCGCGACTCATCAATATGGGAATCAGTCATCCATCATCCGTCATCACAATATAGAAGCAGGTACAGAGTAAAATGCGAGCCAGTTTCAGTCAAGCTCTGAAGAAGCCAACAGGGTGATTGGCGAAACGTTAGCTAGTTCGACGCAGCAGCAATCCAGAAGTTTTATAGAAAATATAACAGTAGCCTGTGAACGTTTCTTTGGAAAATTAAGAATAATATTTCTAAGGATTACAGTTTCACCGGTATTTGAATAACAGAAATGGCCCTACTAAAAGTTCAAATACGTCCCGAGAAAACTAACCAAACCGAAATAGAAGCGAAAGAATAAATTGAGTAGCTATTACGGGAAATTTATAGCTTTCAAGCGAGGTAACATCCGGCGTGGACACCTGAAAATATTTGCGTGCTTTTCGGCTTCGCTATAGGTCGGGTCGGCTCTCGCTTTATATCGTGAAGCTTGTTGCATGATCGGAAAATTGAAAAAGGAAGTCGCACTCTATTAGCATGTTAAGTGCTATGAATAAATTCAGGGGAGTTGAAGGAACTTTAAGCGGCGCAAAATAAACAACACTCGCTTTTCGCGAGACGCTGTTGTAGGTTAGGTACATTAAAAATTCCATTTGAAATCTGCTTAAATTAGAGCGGAAGTTAATAGTAAAACGTCACTGTTCAAATGAATCACAATCTTAATATCGATCATGTGTTACACTACGGATGGTTAATATAATCGATAGGAGCGTAAATTGGCAATTGCGAAAATTAGGATGACGGTTAAATTTAAAAATATTGTCAAATTTAAAGATTCTTGAAAATTCATATTCACCTTTCTCAAAGCTAGTTTCAGATATATCTTATACTTGTACTTTACCTAAGACGTTTCGTCGAACAAAAATCATCAAATGTCAAGCTTTCAAATACGAAGCGGAATTAAAAAAAAATCTTTAGTGAAATTTGTCAGGTTTGTATGTTAAAACCTAGATCGGAAACCAAAACTGTGATAAAAATTACAAATTTATTTCAGTCAATAAAATAAGCTTTATCCATTGTTATTGTTTACTTAATTTATTGACTACGCGACTGGTAATAAAACGTTTTGATAACTATGCTAAACGTAATAAATTTTCTGATTTCGGTTAATAAACTGATTTATAATCTATACAGGTTATTATTTTTTGAATTTTACAATTTTCAATATATAGCAGCATAGCATAAGGAAATAGTTAGAGGAAGCCAAATTTCACAATTTCAAGTAAAAATTTCAATTACTTCTTTCTTTTAGCGCTTATGTTACATCTTTCATTATTTAATAAACGGCGGAACTGAAATTTGTCATACAGCTGCAGCTACGTTTTATTTCAAAGAGCTAATAAGTTTTTTTCTCATGAACTACCGGGTTTGCTGACTTCGCACTCGTTGGGCAGATATAACTGTCGATGACTACACACTGAAAATCAGTTCTTTTGTAGAATGGTCAAAATTATTTTAATTTTAATCAGTACGAATGTTTATGTTTATATTTGAAATCAAAGGATATCGGGTAGCGGTATTTTAAAATTGATGTCAGATATAAACCTGATTATGTCTGCTGTCGATATATCATTATCAACAATCTGTCAATCTAGATTTTCTGCAACGTAAGAGAAAAATTCTTCTATTCTATTTCTTTTCCAAAATTTCTTAAAAAATGGGTAAATCCACAAAATTTTTACGACATTAACACTCCTAAAAATCCACAATTTTTTTAATGAAAAAAGGAAGATTTGCAATTTGCTTACAACATTTTGCAAAATGTATAAACTTAAACGAAGTAAAGTTAATACAGAATTTTTATGGGTAAAATTAATTTACGTCTAAGAATAAAAGATATGAGAAGCAGCAAAAATTTGCTGTTAAATATTTCATCATACAAAATTTCACCAGGCTGTACAAGATACAACGCAAACATCGCACAAAATGAGATAAGAAAAAAACCAATGTAATTATTTAACTGCCCTCGCATTGATGTTGTGTTGAATTTAATCTAAATTCGCAAACATAATATGAGATAACTAAATCCAGTTTTAGGTAAACCACAAGTGAATATGGTTACGGAAAATGCATCCAAGTCGTCGGAAAGTCAAAAATGGCCGCAAATTTTAGCGATATTAATAGGTACATTTTTAACGTTTGAATTTTTTAAGCACGGGGAACAGTTATGGGTGACAGTGTGACAGCATTCTCTCAATTATTACAGTAAGCATAACTTCACTGAACAATGGAGCGATGTTCTCTTGGACTTCTCCATTTATGCTCACAGTGACAGAGGATAAAGTTAATTACAACATCACCATCGAAGAAGCGTCATACTTCACTGTATTTCCCCCGCTTGGTAAGATATTTTATGAACAAAATACTTGCTACATATTTCGCCGTATACATTTTAACACTCGTTCATTAAACAGTGACTTAATGACAAACTTGTTACTTCAATTTCACTTCTATTTTTATTTAAAAAAATATGCAGGACCTAATAAAAAAAATTTTTTTCAATTTGTGATAGATTGAATACAAAAGACCTTTAAAATCAAAAAATCTCCGAAACTCTTTCGTTAAATGTGGGACATAACGGGTGATTCAATAAGAGTTTCCACATTACAATCGGAAATATTTTTGAAACGCCACTGTATTTGTTTATTATTATATGAGATTTCTAACCTCAAAACATAAACAACAACTGAACAAGTTTTTTTTAGTATTTTAATGTGGAAACCCTTATTGAACCACCCTTTATAAGCTACAAACATACTCTGAATTCATTGAATATCTTAATTTACTGTACTTACTTTTTAACTACAGCTTAACAATTCGCGTTTCCTTGGTCTATATTTATCATCAACATCATGTAATATTTTATTTAATATTAATACTTTTTTTTTATTTATTAGAGTTTTCTACCAGGAAACGTGTAAAATAAAAATAAAAATTACAAAGATGGGCCGACTTTTTCGTAGCTCTCTGTACACATATTACAAATGACATAATAACTATTTATACATATTTATTATTAATTCCCTTCTATAATCACTTTCCTCGCTGCGGATTTGCTGTTAAAGTTTTGAAGTGGGATCCTCCTTCATTTTGATATTTTCGGTCTTGCCTCACTTCCCTTGGAACCTCGAAATAACGTTTTCAGGCATATTAACCGCGAGCTTGGCGTTCTTCAACCTCAACGACTTAATCGGGAGAAAATGGACGTTAATGGTACTGACATTGCCCCAATTTACTTTTTGGATCACGACAATATTTGCGAGGAACGTTTACGTGTTCTACTTTGCCAGGTTCGTAAGCGGAATGAGCGACGCGGCCATGTTTTTCTCGCTCCCCGTTTACATCGGCGAAATATCGACTCCGAAAGTGAGAGGAACATGGGGAAATCTGCAAACGTTCGCCTATTATCTGGGAACATTCTCGATCAATTCAATCGGTAAGATGGCGGCTGTGAGTGGTCCTGTTGTTTCACTGCTGATTTCAGGCAGTTTCTTGGGAGTAAAACAAACGGCTTATATCTTCCTCTCGTTGCCGGTGCTCTTCCTGGTCGGTTTCTCCATGATGCCGGAATCTCCCTATTACTACATAATGAAAGGCGAGCATGCGGAAGCCAAGAAATCCATACGATGGTTTCTGAAGAAGGACATCGTCGAGGAAGAGTTTCTTCAAACGAAACTAGACGTGGAACGTCAAATTTCCGAATCGGGAACGTGGAAAGACCTGTTTTATATCAGGAGTAATCGAAAAGCGCTCCTGGCTGCCGTATTCCTGCGTTACGCCCAGCACATGGCGGGTTTAACGGTACTGCAGACGTATACTCAGATAATTTTCGCTCGATCCGGAGGCAGTCTCAGTCCTCAAATCTCCGCGATCATCTACAGCGGATTACTATGCGGATTTAACCCGATGTCCGGACTGCTTCTCGAGAAAGTCGGCAGAAGAAAATCGTTCATGGCGTCCTGCTTCTTCTGCGCGTTTGCGTCACTCGTGGAAGCTATATATTTCTACCTTAACGATAACGTGACGTCGGTCAATATGGATTCCGTACGGTGGATCCCCTTATGCGGCGTAGTCGGGTGGATAATATTTTTTTCGGTCGGTTTGAGCAGCGTACCGACGCTGATGCTCGGCGAATTGTTTTCGGCCAGCATCAAAACCAAAGGGCTTTGCGTAACGAATATTTGCTTCGCCCTCTCGTCCTTTTTCCATACGTATTTGTTTCATTTGCTCAGTACTTACGTCGGTATGTATTGTCCGTTTTTAGTGTACTCGATCGTATCGCTGGCGAATACAGCGTTGACTTTGTGGATTATACCCGAAACGAGGGGCCGTACGTTGGAGCAAATACAGCAAGAATTGAAATCAAAGGGTGCCTAAAAAATGCAATTCGGAATTAGTCGCTTTGAACCAACTTCGATAGTAACGTCGGCCTAGAATAGGACCGTTGTATTTTTTCGACTAACGGGCGTTGTTCACATATTTGAATTGGCGTAAAGTAAACATTTTTTCACCGATCTCGAAATTGTTTACTTTTTTGTAGTATTAGTGAGTGCGCCTGCGCTAAATCTAAGATGCTTCCGAAGTTTTCTGTTATTATTACTCTTGTTTCTATTATTATGTTATTATACTGCTGAGCAAAGGAATTCAACAAATTTTAATATTTTGTGTGTAACAGCTAACATTCACTCCAATCGATATTTCAAAGTTATATTTTTAAACTTTAAAAACAAAAGAAAATTTACAAACCAATTCATTTTTTTCCAATGGCTTTTATGCATTCATTCAGAGAACCAGGAAATTGCTTTTAATTTGTGGTTTTTGTTACTTTTGTCAACATCAATGGGTAGCAGGTTCAGTAATGTCTCTTGCGAGTAAAAGATTTCTTTGGATGGTATAATAATTCTGTAGCAAAAAAAATGGCTTTATTTCAGTTGCAGGCCCCTTGGTCCAATAACTTATGCTTTATATAATGCTGTTAAAAAATTAACCTCTTTTTAATTTCGCATTTCTATAGCAAAATTGGTAATGAGAATCAAAAAAAAAATATTAGACGTTCTGGAAATTAGAAATAGGACTTTTGAGAATTTTTGGAGTGCGATCACAGGAAGACAATTACAATAATGAATTAGACTGTATGTTAATAACCTGTATAAAATATATCACAAAAAAGTTTACGTAAATTCAGTTCAAAAATGATTATTACTAATTGGAAACTAATTTGTATAAAATCCTTATGGAGGTGTGAAAAACTAAAAAGAAACAAAAAATAATTGTATCAATAAAAAATAACGAATATCTGAATTACACGTAATAAATTTAAAAATTTACAAGAAGTGCTAATGAAAATTAGGAAAAAAAGGGAAATTAAAAGTAAGACATATTTTAGACATATTTTTCAACAACAATTTCTTTCTCTCTTACCAAGCAGGATATAGAAAGAAATGATCGATGATCGATCATCTAGTACTGCTTGAACATCATATAAACGAAGCTATCAGAAAAAGAAAGCACTTGGCATCAGTACAGTAAAGTTTCAAGGTCAGAGCTGATGATACTTACCCTACATCTAGAGTATTGGAGAACGGCATCTCACAAGGACAACACTTACGTTGATAGCAATTGCAATAAATGATATATGTAGAAGTATAGGTCCAGAAATAAAAGTGTATCTATGTAGATGATATAGCAGTCCTCTGCAGAGGCAAAAAAGTTGAATAATTAACAAAAGCATTGCAATCAGCTATTAATGTGGTAATACGAAACGGTGAAAAGATCGGCTATAAATTTTCAAAATAAAAAGGAAAAAAGTAAATGTGTTCACATGGTATTATCGAGTGTGTAAATAAAATAAAATGCTTAGAACTTGCTTTTGATAGCAGACTCATCTGACAAAATGAAATTGCGAAACTCGCCACATAGTGTAAACAATTACTAAATATCCTGAAACTTTATGCGAAATGGGGAGCAGATCGGAAAAGTTGACTTCAAATCTGCAAAGCGTTCATTGTGTCAAAAATCTGCTAGAAAATCTTACTAGATTTACTAGAACGTATTCAAAATATTGGAATTAAATATTGCCTGCGTGCTTTTCCAACAACACCGGTCCAGTGTTTGGATTGATGCCACAAAAACTACAAAGAAAAGTCGCGATGACAACATATATAATGGCTGAACAATGAATTCCTCTTGTCTGATATAAATACCTACTCGAGTAGAAGAAGTATTACACGTCCTTTAGCAGTGAGATATAGAGAATATCTCAAAAAGGTTGAGGTTAACTTACCCAGAGAACCGATAGAAGATGGTGATGAAATCACAACTGCCAACAACTTGTTACCAAGGAGAAAACACTTCAGAAAATTAGTTAACGAAAAAATCCGTTAGGACTACCAAAACATCTGGATTGGATGTAACACCTTGCTTGGACAAATAATACCAGAAGGAACACCAAAAAAGAACCATACAGACTGGAAGTAGTAAGAACTTTTGGAGTATCTACAGGACACACATCCCTTACCCACAAACATCTCCTTAATGATGAACTTCCTCCCATGTCTGATATATGTGAAGTAAATTTGATCTTCGTTCATCAGTGAATGTCCAAAGACAACAACATAAAATAAAACTGATTTCTGAAGACAACTTGAAGAAGGAACAGATATATAAAAAAAATTATGACTATCTGTGTGTATGCAATAGAGTAAGGGCCCTAGCAGCTGATGCGGCGGGTGTTTAAGTGGATGAGCCGAGACTACACAACTCACGAGGGAGTGAATTAAACAAATTGCGTCTCACGCGAAATTCCAAACACACAGCTATGAGTGAATAATATTCCGCGGTTAAAAAATATCTTGCTCTCTTCTCTTAGATGCCCTTCTATGTTTTAACAAAGATATACAGGACCACCTCAAAGAATTTGCCTGCTTAACAAATAACCCAGTCAGTCACCCTGTATAACGAGGTAGTGAGAAACTGCAATAGCTTGATTTTAGATGTTTTAAATCAGGTATCCCTGTATCTTTACAGCGTATGCAACCTTCCAGCTTTTCAATTTCAATCAATAAGAATTTAGCAATAAGTTAATACAAATTAGTTAGTTTTGTTTAATCACATCCACATTAAAGTAATTGTACGTATGGAGCGTTCAACAAGTAAGGTGACTTTTAAGTTTTATAAAAAAATATCCCCCCAAGATATAATATACTTGTGCGAACGTTTTTTCTAATCTTTGAAGCACTTCTGGTAAGCACTTTCTGGAATAGCCTTGACTTCTTCCAGCGATTTTTTTTATCTCCTTAGTCGTTCCAAACCTACCTGCTTTCATGGGTTTCTTGGGTTTTGGGAACAGGAAAAAATCGCAGTTTCTACGGTTTAAATGTGGGTCTGCACTTTCACTTCTCTGCTAAATTTGAAGTCGATAGTTACAAAATGTGACTCTATTACACTTCTGAATGTGGTATAGAATATCCCCGGTACAAAAGTTTTAGATGTCCATACGGACTATATGGTCGCGTGAAAGAAAATGGCAGCTGAAACACAGCCTTCTAGTCATGGTCAATTATCCTTATAAGGGGTACCCAATTTTCAGTTTTTTTTTGCAATTTTCCGGCGCACCCTGTACATTTTTAAAAAATCATCAAGAATAAGTGATTTTGGCCACTATCTCGCGCGTCTTCTGGGTCAAGAATTGTTTCGATCGTCTATACCGTTTTCGATTTCATCGATTTTTCGAAAGTCACAAGCATAATTAATACATATTTTTTATTGTAAGATTTTTATGCATTATGGTCTCCACATAATCTCCCCGACATAGACTTGAGAGAAACCTCATAAAATTCGCATTTAACGCGACGAAATAAATCGAAAAAGTGAAGAGAAATCTAATATTAAGTCACATTTTGAAAGGGACTTTATTAAATTCCGCGCCGTTTGTTGTGAGTTTTCCCCCGATCCCCAAATTGATTTTAATTTAATAGACCGTCTTCCATTTTCCCCGCCGCCCGCGGAACGTTTTGTTCCGAGTTTTCTGCCGAAGAATTATAAAATCGCCAGATTTCAATTTCAAATATCGATGCTCCTTTTATACTGTCGCTATACGAATCGATCCATTATATTTTTAATTAATGCTTTAAATCGAAAGTCAACGTTTCTCAACAATTTCTTGATATAGAGGTATATCGGGGATGAAATTGATATCGGGGATGAAAGGAACGTTTCGTTCTAGAAGACATGGTTTTCAAAAGAACGACTGATTTTCTTTATCGAATTTTAACTTCACGGAACTTTGGAATGTTCATGGTGAGCTGCTGCTGTTCTTTTCGTGACACAATATCTTGAAAACTGGCGCGAACATAAAATAATATTAAATCTACACTCTATCTCAAATTACAGCAGTTTAAGGTAAAATGGAGTACGTAATAATCTCGGTAGCAGGTAGAAGTCGATAGTCTTAATGCGAACATTTTAACTCCAACTTCAAAAATGTTTACAATAATTACCGAGATTTTAATAAGAATTGACTTCTACGTAAGAAATTCTGTTAATATGTAAATGTAAATTTTCGGAAACATTTTTAGGTTAAATTACTAGTAGTAGTAAAAAAATATTCCAATATTTGAATATTTTCGTTTCCACAATATATGAAATATATTGTATTCCTTATTATTAAATTGAAATACAAATTATTAAATTAAAAAAATACATCTCTTATGTAATATTTGTTATTAATGTATTTAAATCGAAATTGTAAAATATGTTGTTTAAATTGTATTTTCAAAATTTCATATTTAGTGGCCGAAAATTTTAATAAATTGAATCTTTTTTTTTTCATTTTGTTTTAGGATTTATTTTATTAGGAAAAAAAATGTTTCTTTTCACTTTATTACACGAGTAATGAATAAACTTAAATATGGTTTCTCTCATATTGCACTTGTTTTATTTTATGCACTTTATTTTAACTGCACAATAATTTCTATTAATCTGACAATAAGAACAAAATTTATTTTACATTTCATGATTTTAGTTTCAAACTTTCAAACTGATAACACAGGGCACCAAAATGAGAAAAAATGCTGCCGGAATAGTTCTGATTCTAAAAATTGATAATAGATAAAGATAAAAAATGTAGAAATAAATATATACTTAATGGAGAAAATAGGAATTTCCGACTTTATATTAAACTCTAATTAGCCAAATATGTAGTTGGAATAGGGAACTTGACGTCTTACATACAAAACACCGAAAGTTTTTCATTTGTTGAGGTTCGCGGTGTAGAAGCTAAAAGGTATAGAAAATTTAGGCACTAGTTTTAAGTCAATATAATCAACTCAAAGTTTTCTAGTTTTTAAAATTCAAACAATAATATTTGTGTTGCTCCCATTATTATCATGCAAAGCACAATACGCACGAATACAAACTGGTGTAGATTAAATACCATCACACTATAGACGAGTCAAAAATAAAGGTAAATAATATAATTCTCGGCATATAATCTGAGAATAATACTATAACATATCGGCCTATCGATCGAAAAGCAGCGGTATGACGTCACGATCATTCATATTGGTTTTGAGTCTTGATTTTTGGTATGTGTTATATCTATACATAAACAAATGTATTTAAAAAATAAAAAAAAAATTCAAGTTTCCCATTGTCTCTGACCCAATCTTATCGGTTACCGGTTTACCGGTCCTACTTAATCAGCTGTTTATAATTCTATAATTCCTTACTTTCATACTACTAATTTACTATGACCCGATCCGACTATACTTGATTAACCCCCACAACAGCACTGGGTTAACAAATATGGACCTTCCGGAGAAATATTACTTCTCCCCTTGCATATCAAGCTGATAAAGCAATTTGTAAAGACTTTGAATCGAAATACAAATTGTTTTGGGTACTTGTCATGGGCTTAGCACGGAAAAACTAAAAGCTGGGTTATTTAATAGTCCTCAATTAAGGCACCTTCAAAGAGAGTAAATCTAACTAACCAAAACTAACATTTGGTGTTCATTTATAATAGTACACCATTTTCTTAGCAATCATACAGTAGAGAATTGTGTAGAATTAGTGGAAACTGTGATTTTAAATTTGAATTAAGTTGGTTGTAACATAAGTATAAGTTCCGTAGCGACCTAAAGAGTTTTCCAAAAAACTTAGATGATTTTAGTGGGAAATCAAGAAATTAAAATTATAAGATGGGGACGATGGGATAGGCACATAATGAGCGACTACTGCTGGAAACTTCAACGAGACTTCCTTAGTAAATTCCATTCTAGAAAGTTGTATAGAAGAAAATTTTTAAGTGATAAGTGAATAATGTATGTAACAACTCACAATAATAATGTAACAATTATAACGTAAAATATTCCAAGAGTTAACAATATGAAATGATATAAACTTAAAAACTATATCCGAAAGACAAAATCCGAGAGCACGTTCCAGTTGTATATATAAAAAGGCCAGAAAAAAAGGCAAGAAAAGTACAGAAAACACGATCAAATTTGTCGAAAAACACGCGGTCGTTCAAAAAAATTTGATTTTAATTTGAGATTGCTTTAGAGAGGCGATCATTTGGAGCCCATTACTGCAGAAAAAAAGTTAATCGACATTTTCTGTTTGTATTTTCTCTGGTAACATATAAGGGGAGAAACATAGAACACTAGTAATAATAATCAATCACATCCAACAGGCAACCAGACATGCGACACCCATATTGTTTGGTGGTTAATTCGACCCTTCATTCATACGTACAGGCCGGTATCTAAGGTGTCTCGGTGTAATTATGTTTCGTAGGACGTCTGACAATTACTCTAAATGTCCGTTGTAGCACATCTGCATAATTATACCGAGACCGGTCAATAAAGTTTATAACGTGTAGGCGTTCTAAATATTTGGCCATAGTTTTGGAGTACCGGGAAAGCAGGGACATATTTTGAAGAGGAGACAGAGTTCATATTCACTTTGAAGTTAGAGAAAAATGCTTTTGTGATTCTAATTAATTGAAAAGAAAAAGGTATGTTTTTTATTATTCGAACGGCTTCAAGGATGTTTCGATTTAGAAGAAATTAATTTTAATCTATGATTGCGTATTCGGAAAAAAGAAGTATAGTTCGACCAGAGATATAGTGCCTTTACGACCGACCCCGTGATCAACTTTGCCTCTACTCCAAAACCGCAGTCTTTTATGGGGCACCCTGCCGAGCAAATTCTTACCCGTAACCATTCGAGTACCGTTCTAGAATTTTTTTTACCAACCTAGCAATTCTTGAAACATGTACCAAAAAAATAGCACAAAATAACAATTTATTACGTTCTATTTCATTACATTTCTACACAATATACAAAATATTAAATATATTAATATTAAGTATCAACCACTTGAAAATGGTCACTATCGGTACTCTCGTCACCTAGTTCAATGACGGAGTTGCCACTAATCGTTCTTGATAAATATTTTCATCTTTTATTACTCGTTTTTCACAGTTAGACCAGCTTTGTAGTGATAATTTAGTTATTCTTGCCAAATTCCGTTTATGGTAGTATAACAAAATTTTGGTGCTTCTTCTTATATGCGCTTTCAACTCAGACCAAATAAACTCAATTGGGTAGAATAGGCAATTCTGCGTGGGTAATCTCAAGATTTCATGTCCATTTTGTTGTGCTATCGAATCGATTTTGTAGTCTTTATTAAAATGTTTTATTTTTAATAATTACCGAAGTTTTTCCGTGTAGTTCTCTTAAAAATATAAATCACTTTCGTACAGAAATTCTTTAATTTCTTCTTTATTTGGAATTTTTCTAATTTGGCCTGAATGATACTCCACACAATAACTGTATTTGGCGACAGTTTTGGCAAGAATTTATTTTCAAACTAGTTCTCAAATATTTCCGCGGTCATGTTTTCAAGGCAATCCACACTTGAATATTTGACATTTTTGACAAAAATAAGGCATCTTCCGCCCAACCATTTTTGGACCCAGCATGAAGAATTATAATGCGTTTTGTGAAGTACACACTTTGGTCTGTTTTGCTCCAGAAATTTTTTAATTCCATTTAAATAATCCACCCGCCACTGCGAAATTCTTTGAGATTCCATTAGCACTTGACGTGCGTGTTGCTCTTTAAAAACCTCGCGAAATACCAGCATCTTCTTTCACTTTCCTCTTGACTATCCCATTCAAAACAATTTGTTTAGCATCCGAAGACAAATGGATCAGTTTTTTTATTTGCTGAGGCAGTTCGTCTTCTAAATTGTCATTAGGTTCGACTACCATCTCCACTTCGGCTTCAAATTCTGCATTGTTTTCCATATCTTCTTCTAACAGGGACATCTGCTTCATTCCATCGTCTCCACCACATTTTAATGTGTTAAAAACAGGAACTTTAAAAAATGTTTAATTATAAGATTCCAATAAATATCTATCTGTTTTTTTTTTGCAAATCGAAGAACTATGTAGAAGACACAAAAATACATGGCGAAAAATGTTAATCGACAAGCACACAACACAAAAATGATTATTTTCAAACTTTACCTGGAAGATAAATAGCGTACAGGTACTTCCCCTTACCCTTTACACTATCCAGTGAAAACCGCCTCGCAGGGTCAAAACTCGGGATCAGGTACATAAATACGTACTTAATTGAAGGAACGCAGTCAAATACCTCCGTAACATATACGGACATGATGCAATTATCCCGATGTTAAAATAAACGCTTCTACTTATTCGAAAATACCCCGCAGCATCAATGCTTAATCAAACTTAAAAAGTTTCAAATAAAAATTTCAAATTTCTACAAATATTCGTTACGGTCCATCTCAGGCAAGACCTACTTAATGCAGAAACACCTGTTGGGATGGTACTGTACAATACTTAAAACGTCAAAGCAATAAATGCACTATATTTTTGGTCGTATTATATCTAATTGAAAGCTATATATAGGCGGTAAGTAAAACAGTTTCTGCTCTAATTTTAAATAAGAGCAAAATGAGTTTTGAAAAAATGAGCTCTGAAAAACGATCTTTTAAAACATTTTCCTTAGTTTTCAAGCACCTTGCATACCATCAAATTAGATTTGATCATAAGTTAAAAATGATTAGAATTCTCTAAATTTTGTATTTGATATGTGAACTCACTTTTTTTTTATCTAAGAGGAACAGAAATATGTTTTATTAAGCGACAAGTTTGTTTCTGTATAGTACATTTAAAACAGCCATGCATAATGTACTGGGCATCCTACAAGTCTCGCCATGCCCATTTTTAAAGCTGTTTCAAAAAATGCGCATTTAAACATCTCATTGATCTTCATTTCAGATATTTTTTTCTGTTGTTCCTTTGTTTATTTATCAATCAATAGTGAGGCATTGATTCATAAAATTACTTTTTATTTTTATTTCGCTGCTAAAACCTGAGACTCGGGTTCCCAGCAACCACGTGTGCATTTGCATATTATGCGCCAATTCATTTAAACCCACATCTCAGGAACACTGACCGCACTCTACGTAATTTTAATTCGATAAACTGAAATAAACTATTTTGTTGATTTAACTAAAACGCGGGGAAGGTCCTCAAAACAATATAACAGGTCCCGTGCACTTGGACACGTATTTTATGAATATGCAAATATATGCAAGGAGGACCAAACAAAGTTGGAAGTTCATTTTTATGCTGGGAGTCTTAACCGCTAAATGACTAATACAATATTCATTTATGGACGAATCTGTCTGTGAATTTATACATATTTTACGGCAGGAAACAAGCGGAAGTTCTCGTGTCGTATTGAAAAAAAATGAACCTCATCGAATAAACTTTGAGTTTCAGCTATGACAGCTGGAATGACTTTGCTCTTCAAACTGGAACATCTATTAAAGCACACTGTTGCTTTCAGGATTCATTCATTCCTTCATTTATGTCATTATGTCATTATATGACAGATTGTTTCCAATAAATACATCATTAGGTTAAAAAACTTTAATTATGCGCGGAACTATGCATCACTTCAATTTTTATTTAACTTATGTCGGCCTCTTAGCGACTGCACGAAATTGTTATCGCAGATGGGTTTTTACGTTTCTTCGCGGACAGTCAGGTCATCTTATCATATTGTATTGTATTGTATTCATACAGTTGAGCTTTGTTTTCTTTTAAATTTCTTTAAATTGATCTCGTCTGGATTGGGTTGTTCATCGGTATACATTCGGTAAATTAGTTATTCGTTTATGTCAACATGGTGATTATAATTAGTGCATTAATTGTCTTGAAAGTTTATTACTATGATTATTAGGATTAACGGCTAATATTTTCAAAGCAACTGCTAATCCATTTGGATAATTAATTAATTATTAATACCGTTAGGAAAATCTATAAAATTTGACTTAACCGTTGCGTTGGCTCATTAAGAACGTATTCTGGTAGCTCACAGACATATGTGAATGGCTAACTTTCGGGCATAATCCACGACGAATAACATTACTGCCCCTTCATTAACGTCCCGATGCTGTATCGGAAAGATTTAATCTGACACGTACGCGTCGCGTTATGCCGCCTATGAATTAGAAATTAGGATCGGCTCTCCTAATTGCGTCGAATTGGAGCATTCGGAATAGAGGCGTGCTTAAGGGAGTGTCCGGTAATTGGTGTATATCCGCAGAAATAAGAGTTACCAGCGGCATTTTTTTGTAAGAAAATTAAGATCATTTATCTAACCTCTACGAAAGTTTATTATTTATCATAAAAGTCGACGATTAGATCATAAGGACTTGGTGCTGCAGGCGATAATTAAGTATTCCAAATATGTTATCCTGTATCCTTTCTTTTCATTTATCTTCGTTCTTTTCTTACTGCTATCATAGCAAATTTAGTAAATATCTTTTTCACAATTTACTTTGGTCTGATAACATTTGTAATTAATTATCCTTGCAAATATAGAAAATAATAAAATTGATATTAAATAAGGTTGAATTTAAGAATTTTTGTTCATTGGAGACCGCTATGATTTTTTTCTTGTCTTAAAACTAACCAAAACACATATTCTTTTCCTTCTTTTATTTTATTTAATATTTAAAACTTCGTATAAACATAAAATTAGGTCCCAGGATCAGACACGTCATTATTTGTTATATTAATTTTATTGTAATATTCTCCATAATGATTATTTTTATTTTGAATTGAACTACAGAATAATACAAATACGACAAAAATAACGTCAAAATTGTCCTGGTTTCATGTTATAGCAAAAATACGACATTTAGAGAACATTTTGAAGCTAAATTAAAGCATTAAGACACACTTTGACACCTTTAAAAAAAGACCAGAGATACGATTATTAAAAAATGAAAATAGGTATAAAAAAGTAGCGTAGCAATAGTAGTACACGCAAATTTCATTAAAACACATCGAATACTTCATTAACTAAAAGACGTATGTATTTGTTTGTAATTTATAATTTTGTGTTGTTTTTGATTATTTATTATTTATGTACTTACAAGTTATTCCAATAGACCTACAGGTCTGTCCAATAAAAGGACAGTACAAAATATAAAAATTGAAATATATGTAAGTGGACTAGTTCAAGTTATTTGCAACCACTAGGAAAATGATAGACACCATATAAATACTAAATCGAAATTTAATCTCCAGGTCCTCTACAGAGTTCAAAAACTTCAGTTTATAGTTACCCACGATGCAGAGATCACTTTTAATATGCTGTCGCGGTAATTTTTGAGGAAATAAAATGCAGTGTCATTTGTCAGGTCAATATGGTCTTTAAAGTTAAACTAATTCTGCAACCAAAACTTTGTCTTGAACTTTGTAATTTGAAGCTGTGAGTTATAGACAATAAAATCTTTTGCAACCATAAAAACTCCATACAATAATAACTGAGACGAGGATTTTTTTGTTAAGATTGCGAATGTAAAAATCGTATTCAGCAAGTGCAGAATATATGTGTTAGGTTTGCCCATGGTTTGGAGATAACTGATCATAAGTTGCACTTAATTAAAGATATGAAGTGGCTTAAAATGGATGATCTCATTATTGCATGATTTTTGGTGAACGTGCAAAACAACCCTAGATACAAGAATCAAGACTGGGGGAGGTACATGCCAGTCACTTCAACCCAAAGGATTCTATTCTCTTCACGCTTATAGGCTCGTCTCTCTAATTAGACGCTTGGCGACTCTTTGATTAGTTTCGACGATTAATTTCATACAACGCTGTTAAAATATACTAACAATTCTCAACCATCTCCTTCATTTTATCCCACAACTATCCAAAACTAATTGGCTCACTCGGTACTAATAAAAACTTGTTTTTCTTTCTTTATTCAACATAAACTGGATTTGTAATGTATAATAAGAATGCAGTTTAAAAGAGAATAACATAATTGTCTTTGTTGGTAGATTAGCTTGCACCAAATTTAGGCAAATATTTTAACAGTAATTACTCTCAAATAAGTAATTAATTGTTCTCAAATAAAGTCATTATTTTAAGTAGGTTCTCAGTAAAAAGCACTGTCCAATAGCATATATCAAAATGATAAACAATAAAGTACTCAAATGTGACTCACTGACTGGCGGTTGATAAATTTTTTATGGAAAAACGATAATCTTCCACTTGGTCTTTAAACTGGAGAGCAGTTGAATATCTGAGAAGTAAAAGCGAAAAAAAAAAAACATTAATTCAATCTAACGCTTTTAAAAAGTTACAGCTACGTGGTAAAATAATTAAACAGCATATCGAAACACCTTCAGAAAGTAACGCAATTAAAGCGCTTTTTGGATTTTTACGTCCGGAAGTTTTCTTTACCACGTAGGAGAGAGAGCTATAATTTAATTTTGTGTGCCGAGATTTTATTTTATGTCGCCCGGAATTCACTGGATGGCGAACGTGACAATAAAGTGCCCCAATAAAATTTCCAGAAAATACAATGTGATGATGGTTGTTTTTCTTGGCAATAAAAACATTGTGTCTAGTTTTATGCAGCGCTGAAATTTACTAAACAAGCGCGCTCCATCGATCGGCGTTTTTATTTTTCTTTTGTTGTCGGTTTGTAATAACATTCTCATTTATCGTTCGAATGGGCTATTATCGCGAATTCGTATGCGTTAGTTTTCGAACTCACCCGGTAATTCGTAACAGTCGGCAAAATATTGTGTCGCAAAATTTTAGCGACTATTTCACACGCCAAATTTACGATTGTTGTTAAACAAATTTGTATGCAAATTTTGTAAAGCTTCGTCCATGGCGCTCAATCCGATATGAGAAAAAGTTTAATACAAAATTTTCTTGTATTAACCTAAACTGTAAATTGATACACATTGATACACTACCCTGTTAATTAATACATATTAGGAGAGTGCGTTTCAGGAGAGTTTAACGATATATAATCGTTGAGCTCTGTGACTCGAGATTTCCTCATTTTTTGACATAAATTGTAACTGCTATATCGCGGGTCTTCTTAGTCTTTTTCAAATTATATGCTATATAAAATATTGAAGTTCCTGTTGCCGTATCTTAGTAAAGCAAGTGTTTAAGTGAGCAACTTGCTTCAGTGTTTCGCCATTTTTTAATTTATTTATAATGTTACAGGTCTGCAATAATTGTTTATAAATAATCATACTGAATGAATAACTAGTTTGTTTTATTTTATTATTATTAATCCAAAATATAAAATTATGATTTAATGCTTTTAATATACAAACATCTACAAACTACTTACCTCTGCACTAGCCGGGAAAATTTATGACACCAACTCTTAGGTGAGGTACAAAAAGGCTGCAGCAAGGGGTCAAAGGAATGCAAAGAGCAGGTTATTATAGATGCTGTCATAACGCGAAACATATTAGAGGGTTTTAGCACTCCGCCTATATAGACCATCAAAAGGCAATTGATAGCATACCTCACTCCTGGCTCTCAGAAGTGCTTGACATTTAGAAAATAGATGAGCACATAGCAGGTTTTCTTAGGTTTTCAATGTCTAACTGGAAAACTCCACTAACACATAGTACAATCCACCCCAAGGGTCTCGGAGAGTGAGGGAGGTCCTCATTGGACGAGGCATATTTCAGAAGGACGCCCTGAGCCCCTTATTGTTTTGTTTAGCGCTGCGCCATCTAACGCCTTTGCTAAATATATATATATATATATATCGTTTATTGACCATTTACAAATACAAAACGTATTTTTAAAGTCAGCAAAAGAATAACAATTTATAAAATAACTTAAAATAATTTAGATCTACTGTGCCCGATAAGTAACAAATTCGTTTATGGAATAGAAACAATGCTCTTCAAAAAACTTTTTTGATAATTGTTTGAATTTTTTGATGGAAAGTCGTTTAATATCAATATTTTTGGACCGAAAAATAGTGTTTGCAAAAATATTATACAATTCTAGATTAAGTTTATTTTTTTGTGTAGTACACAACCTCGATCTTAATGTTTTGATATTGTCAGCTGTTCGCGTCATGTAACTGTGATATCCACCATGAGTCGGAAAAACAGACAAATTTGAGTGGATTTCGACTAAAGTTTGGAGAATAAACATACATGGTAACGTAAGTATTTTCAATTCTTTGAATATTGGGCGGCAGTGGCTGGACGGCGGAACACCCCCAAGAACCCGAACCGCAGACTTCTGCAATCTAAAGGCTCTCTCGGCCTCCGTCGCGTTCCCCCACAGTAGTAGACCATAAGATAAGATACTATGAAACAGTGCAAAATAAACTATACGGAGAGTGCTTTGCGAGATCGAACCTCGCAGTTGTCTCAGAACAAAAACCTGAGATGACAATTTACCGCACAGGTAGTCTATATGAGGCGACCACGTTAAAAACGCATCTAGGTAAACACCAAGGAGTTTGACCGGTTCAGATTTTTTACTTCTTCGATTGGTATTGAAAATTAGAGTCTTTGTTTTATCGGAATTTAATTTAAGTTTATTAGCAGAGAACCAGTGCTCAATCATAGAGAGTGTAGTGACAGCCTTTTTATTTAAATTAGTTAGATCTTTCTCCGATTCAATCAATGATGTGTCATCCGCATAGAGTATACTGCGAGCAGCATTTGTTGCAAATACTACATCATTGACATATATTATAAACAAAAGTGGACCAAGGATGGAACCCTGAGGCACTCCATTAGTAATGTCCAACAGAGTGGATTCCCGATTATTCCAGACAACATACTGCTTTCTTCCGGTCAAATAAGATTTTAAAAGGGCTAAGGTATTTTCACGAATTCCGTAGTACTCAAGTTTAGACAGAAGTATATTAGTATCCACGCAGTCGAATGCCTTGGTGAGGTCGCACATCGTTACCGAAGTCGACAGGCCCTCCTCAAACCCATCAATCACATGCTCAATCACTGTGTATAAGGCACGGATGGTGGACCTACCTGACCGAAAACCAAATTGGGAATCTGTTAACAATTTCCTTCCCTCAAAGTAAGCAATAAGTTTATCTTTTATTATCGACTCAAAAATTTTTCCAATGATAGGAACGATTGCTATTGGTCTAAAATTATCTAAGATATTAGTATCCCCTTTTTTATGGAGTGGAAGAATTTTTGTCACTTTTAATTCATCCGGAAAACATCCCTCTTCAATGCTATTGTTTATTAGTAACGTAATAGGTTTCAGAAGTGAAGATATTGATTGCTTAATAATATTGGCATTTAGACCATAATAGTCAAGACAACGAGAGTTTTTTAGTTTTAAAATCGCTTCCCTAACATCACTCTCCACAACTGCCGACATAAAAAACGAGAAATTGGGTCTAGATGATCTGGAGATGTAGGTCATAGCATCTACTACTGAAGGTGTGATGGTTTTCGTTATCTCCGCTGACACAGAAGCAAAAAATCTGTTGAACTCCAACGGAGTAATAGATGATTGAATAGAGTTACTGTGCTTAGACCGTCTCTCCGAATTAACAATATTCCATGTCGTTTTAGATTTATCATTTGAACTCAGAATTATGTCATCATAAGTCTTCTTTTTCTCCACCTTTATAGTGTGACGATATTCTTTGTGGAACCGCTTGTAAGCATGAAAGTCTTGGTTACTTTTTGAACTATGGTATTTTTTTTTAAGGCATAAAAGATGCTGGCGCATTTGTTTAAGGTTTTCATTGAACCATTTAATTGGCGAGCAATGGATGGTAGAGTTAACAATGGGAAAGAAACTGTCGACAGCTCCCCTAAGTTGTTCAATAAACATAGAACAAAACTCAACGCCACTTTGTTCGTTACTGACAAGTTTGGACCACTCAATGTGCTCCAGACTGTTGCCGAACGCAGTTATACGTTTATTATTTATTAACCTTCTTTTAATTTTATCATGATTACGACAAAGCACTGACGAATTAACTTTTATTAATTGTCCCAAATGATCTGACAGAACGGGGTCACAGACTAGGACACTTAACCGGTCACTAGGAAAATTGGAAATTACATTGTCCAAACAGGAATCTACTGATTTAGACTTCCTGGTAGGTTCTTTTACAAAGAACTCTAAGCCAAACGAAATGAATATATTTTTTAACTCCTCTGATTGTGAGGTTTTTTGTGTTAAGTCTACGTTAAAATCGCCAACAATAATTAAGTTGTCATAACGTTTATGAAGAAAACTTATCATTCTGTTCAAATGATCAATAAAAATGGATACATTGCCTGAAGTAGAAGATCTGTAAAGAGCAAGTAAAACAGTCTTATTATCAATAATTTCCGCTGCACAAAATTCTGCATGAGTTTGAATAGCAAATCCGCCGACATCTAGATATTTGTATTTGATATGCGGTCTTGAAAAAATAGCAACGCCACCATGTTTAAGTTTTGGTCTACAAAATGACGAAATTAAAGTAAAATCGTTCATTTTAACCGACTCAAGCCCACCGCCATCCAGCCAATGCTCAGAGAGGCACAAAATATCAATATTATTTAATCTTGCAAACAATGAAACTTCATCAATTTTATTATGTAGCGCTTGAATATTTATATGTAAAATATTGTAGAAATTATTAGTTGACAAAGAATGGATTTCCTGCACTTTTCCCCAAGCCTTAACACTGTTCATTCCCTTGGGTGGCACAAACCTCACTTGCTCCGGACCCAAACTTCTTAGATGGAAAAAATCTGTTTATCTTCACTCCCACAGGCCAAAGATTCGGATCAAGAATCTTACTCGAATCTACCTCCGGGATGGTGACTTTAAAAGAAGAATACTGTGTTGGAAATCTTGATTGTAGTTTGAACACCGACGCATTGGTAGATAGTTGATTCAAATAGACACTGAGATCATCCTCGGACGTTTGAGGGTCAAGTTTGGTAATGTGATACTGATGGCTCTTCTGGACAGCTTTTAATGAACAAACTGGATTCTCCATTGCACCGATCAAGACATTTGTGGACCTCGTGGCTCTAGGGGCCCTTGAAAACTGCTTAGAACTATCCCCGGTAACGAGATTTTGTACTTGGTTACAAATAGTCGTCGCTTCAGCTTGTTGTATCGCAACTGCCACAGCCTCAGGACTAAATTTTGAATTGTGAGGCGGATCGTTGCGCTGATTTCGATGTTTATGGTTATGTTTATGGTGTGTTTTAGGTTGCTCCAGTTTACCAGGCACGTTTTGATCATGCATCACTGAAATGGTTTCTGCAGGCTGGACAGACTTCAACAATCGTATCTGATCTGTCAAAGCTTCGATTGCAATAGCTTGATTCTGAATCGTTAGTTCCTGCTGTTTAATAATTTGTTCCAAATAATAGACTTTTAATTTATCTGTGCCATCCTGATGAACTTCCTCGACAGTAATTTCAACTGGTGAGACGACGTCAGTTTTTGCAGTTTTGGCAACCTCATCTTCACAACATGTAACCGATTTACCATCAACAGACCACTTCGCAGTTTTTATCTGCTTTAGACAACTGACGTGTGACAAAACACCGCATCTAACGCACCTAAGACCAGATTTAATGGAGCTGCTCTTGCACCTTTTGCATACTCCCAAACTTTCACTCATTTTTCAATGATAAAGCAACTATCGGTCTTCAACCTCAAATAAACCAATCAAATAGACGAAAACTTCCGTGCGCACAGTCCGTTCCCAACAGATCAACGTCACCGGGGTGACAAAAACTAATCTGACTCCGCGCAATGACAACACACGTGCACAACCTTTAAACAGCCTACTGATAAAACAGGGGTTGTTGCTAACACTTAATACGAAGAGAAAAATGTTACTATACACTCCGCACTAATTTTGATAAATTAAATTGCACTCCGAATGAGTTAAATACGCTAAACATTCAGACAAAAGAAAAGTACCACATAGGGCGAGCACAGCGCGCACAATAGACCGAATTCTGAAAAAAACAATAAATTACTTTTGGTATATAGGCGACCTGAAACTCTATAGAAAGTCAGCAACCCAATTTAAAAGCGTTTTCTGTTGTGTCGGCAGTTTTAACACTGATATTTTGATGAAGTTTGGGGTCGACAAATGCAGGCTTAACCGAATGGAAAAAGGACAGTGAGCCACTCACGAGGGCTATATGGTCAACGAGTACCAAGAAACAATGGTGGGCATGGAAGCGCACGAACATTTTGCGTGTTTGGGCTACCTGCAGGACAGGAGTATAGACCATAAGAGGCCCAAGGAACAATTGAGAAAATCATATATGCAAAGGTTTCGCGTTACACTACGATGAAAACTTTCTGTCGGAAACTCAGAACGTGCCATCAACGCCTATGTAACACCAGCTGTTGCATACAGTTACGGGGTGATCACTTGGAATGCAACAGGGTTTAACGACCCAAACAACAAAACCAAAAAGGAGTTTCGGAAATACTAAGCGCACCACTCAAACTCTACTGTCGAAACATCATATCCCCGCAAGCTGGGAGGCCGCGGCCTATCGGATATGACTATCAGAATACGCAGATCGATAGTGTTAGGAAATTTTTCCAAGATAACGCTAACACTAACGAGCTACATAGAGCAGTTTCAAGAACAGACAGAAAGGTAAGACCACTGAGACGCAGACGCAGCATTATGGTCAATAATAATATTAATAATAATAATAATAATTATTATTATTATTATTATTATTATTATTATGTCTTTGAGATAGTCTTTCAATGCTCTGTTTAATTATAAGGTGGAGTGAAGTTTAAAACAATACAGTAAATTTACAAAATAAGAAACTAAAAAACGTAGCAACATTCTAGGATCTTTATCACTTAAAAACTTGCTGTTTGTACCTTGCCAGAAAAAGCTGAACACTCTGCTTACAAAAAAAAACATATACTTAAGAAGTTTAAGTAAATACGGTCAGATCGGATACCACGTTGTACCTATTAGAAATAGCGCTTTTTCTTTAGAGGTATAGAACTTTTTGTTGCCAACGCTTTTTTAACTGGCGGCCATTTTGCCTTCAGTTTCGTTTGGCATTTCAACATGAATAGACTGACGCCTGAATGACGCTTCAAAATTGAGCATCAGAGTAATTAATTCGATTTACTCTGGAACGTTTTCGCACCACGTTTACTCTAAATGATAATACGCATCCATAGCGACGTCGTACAGTGCGCACAGAAGAAATCATTGCTACTATAGAGCGTAGCGTAGAGAAAGATTTAAATCAGTCTATCCGCACAGTTATTGGAGATCTATCCAGCCACTTTATGGAAGATTTTGGGGAAAAATATTCGTTTGCGTGTTTATAAAATCCATATCGTCCACCAATTGGAGCCACACGAGCATTTAGCGAGGCCTAGATTCAGTGAATAGGCCCAAAACAAAATTGCCGTTGATTTCGACTTTCATAAGCTTTACATACAGAAAAACTGGCCCGTACTTTTCTAAAAACGATGCTTGACAGAACGTTACAACTATAGAGCCATGATTACTGACTTTTTCTTTCATCAATAGCTGTGGCATAGTTTCACGGTTCGGACCAGTGATTATACCAGAAAATTATCTTTCGAATAAAATCAATTTCATGGCAATCTAAGAAAATAGTTTTGGTTTAATTCCATTTCACAGATCCATACCCCTAAAAAAACACCAGATACAAACCTAACATTTGGAGAGAGATAATCACTAGAAAAGGCTTCGTCGGCCATGATTAAAAGTTTTTCTTGGTTCTATGCGACCAAAAAAACAATTTTTCGCATAAAGGAATTGGTTAAAAATTGCAGGTGGGGGAAAAGTTTCAAAGCGATAAATGAATAATCCACGGAAAAGCAAATTTTACGCTATTAAACCGAGCAACGAGCATTTTGAAATATATAAACGGGTGAAACAGTGCCGAACGAACTACGCTATACAGTATTCGAAAAGGCCAGTTCTACTCGTATTCATTTCTTTGTTACAACTAAAGTTTAAAACGCTGTATGCGCCGCGAACTGCATTGCACCGAAATTTTAGCGCAAAATTTCTCAATACTTCCACAGATGAAAGTATAGCAATTTCAATCCGTGCGGCATGCACGTTATAAATTTTCATCAGGCTGACCAACAGCAGACTAAAACTAAATTGCTGTTTGAGAGGCTCCGCTTTTAAAACTGTGGCTCATCATCTGGCGAATAACTTCGGTCAAGTCAATAGAAGTCGTCCATTTGTTAACTCACACCTTTCCAGAGAATGTTGGTGGAGCTGAAACGACCCTGTTTGTAAAGGGTGTTCGGAAGTTAATGGAGAAGTGACTTTGTATTTTGAATGCGTGTTCGAGTGCCGTCGAATCAAATGAAGAAACTTCGCAATATATATACAGTTAGAGATATACATATCATCGAGCATAACTAAAAATCGGTCAAGCTATTGTATTGAATTGGTGATAACTCGGATATACTTGGAATGCTGTAAACTCACATGCATTACATGTATATGCGGCAAAGAATACATTGGAGAGACCGGACGAAAAATGTCAACTAGACTCAAAGAACATGAAAGGGCTTTAGGACTAGGACAAACAAACTCATCAACAACTGCCGAAAACACTAACGAAACCTTGCATGTAATCAATTCTTCTACTAACGAAAAATCCGAGAATTTATAGAAATCGCGACTCAGATTTTCACCTGTCACCAATATTGGAATCAGTCAGGAGACGATGTTTATGCCCCTCATTTAGCTCCGCCCCCCTCAAAAAATATATAAACAGGTACAGAGTAGAATGCGAGCCAGTTTCAGTTAACATCTGAAGATTGGCGAAACGTCAGCAACACAACAACAGACGCAGAAGTTTTGTAAATAGCATTAAAGTGGCCTGTGGCGGTTTCTTTGAAAAATACAACGTCGTTTTCCTCCATATACAAACTGCTTTATGCCAGTTAACCTATGTAATATAGGGATTACTTTGCCTTACCACTGCAGGGTATGTTTCGAAGAAGTATAAGCTATATCTATTTAGATTCGGTTTGTCTTTTATCTCTGTTTTTAATTTTATGTAGTATTTTTTGCACTGAATTTGTCATGAATTCGTTTCGAGTGCAAAAGCCATGTATCATGAAAATGGATAAAATATTTTAACATTACTTAGTTCTAAAAACTTAACACTAAATAAAACGATGAATATAATATTCGCACCCTGTTACAAAACCCATTTTTTATTAAATATTTAAAATCCCGTTTCTTGGAAACTAGACATTTTCGAATCAGAATCTCCATGTTTCGCACGTTTTTTTAAAATAGCCTATATGTTTACTAGGTCCCTACTGAAATCCTAAAATTCATTTATAAGGTGCTTAGAAAAAGACTGATTGACCTGAGATTTTAATAGTATAATATGCAACAAGTGCGGTAAACGGCATTTGACTCATGAGTATATTCGACACGAGCGGAGCACAGCAGAGATACTTTTTCTTTTTGGGGACGTTTTCGCAAAGCAACACGAATACATTGACTGACAGGACCGCCGAATTAATAAACGTCAAAATTCATGGCGTGGGAAATATCTCCGAAATAAACCCGTGCGGTAAAATGCCGGAAATATCCGAAGTAGCTCAGATCTGTGGGAAACGAACACTGACGTGGTAAAGTGACGCTTCCCGCACGCTAGATCGGTGGGTAATTAGGCATTTTACAGACGGGAGTAGAAAAACGATTATTCTGTCTTCACTAGATTTTAGTGCTAGCTTATAGCACGTAGTATTTAAATTTTCTCTTACATTGCATAACATTTAGTTTTAGGGTACATTTTTGCAAAAAAACACGAATACATTCACTCACATGGTCGTCAACAATTCAAACCGTCCGGTAAAACCGGATGACTCGAATCCGTGCGAAACGAAACTGGCGTGGTCAAGTGACGGTTGCCGCACACTAGATCGGTATATAATTAGGCATTTTACAGACGGGAGTAGAAAAAAATGTTTTCGCGATGAGAATTTTAATGACAGAAAAGTGTGAATAAAAAATTCAATAATGCTAAACATTTTTGTTGCTAAGTTTTGGTTAGTTTTGGTTAGCTTGACGCTACGATCAAAGTTTGCACACTCGTAACATCAATATTCTCAACTATGAATAATCAAATTTTTTGTAATTCCGTTCGAACGAAATGAGGAAAATGACGATTATTAAATTTAATACCGTAAAGCGTTATTTAATTAACTTTATTAATCCTTGCACATTTTAAGTCACGGCGTCCGAAGCGAAAACATATTCACAACAACAGACGATTTTCACTGAAATTTAAGCCGTTCGAGCCCCCGATAATTCGCAATTATCTTAACAAGAAGCCGCCGTGGGATAAAAATCTTAGACGTTCCTCTTTCGAAATTGAATTTCGGTCCCGGCAGCAGACGCGGGTGACCTTTAAATTTGCCTTTTTTGTTTTCAATTTCGTCATGGTAAAAGGTTTCTAAGCATTAAAAAAATCAACATTTCGTGCGTTTTCGAGAATTCGCTTCTGTCTGCCAATTCATTAAATAAATATGTTAAAAAATCATTTAGAAAGAAAAGTAAATAATTTAACTTTTCTTTTTATCGGAACTGTAAAGTAGCTAAGGATGGGTATTTTATCAAAATGACTCAGAAACTCGTTGGTTTCTTTGTTGAATTTTTTATAATTGGCGTTAGAGGCGGTGTATCCTAACTGAAACCTCATATACGGGGTGGCTCACTGACTGATGATTTTCTCTCTAAGGAAAAGAATGAGCCCATATACGAGTAAATGTAGCCTTATGTACAAGTTAATTTAAAAGATTTAAAAGTGGTTTCTATAGGACTCCCACTCACAAACTTGTATAATTTGTGCTTTCAATACTTGCTCCTTCACGAAATTACAAGTTACACTCACACTTACTTAAATAGCTACATAGGAAAGATGTTTGCAGAATATATTTTAGTGTGCAAGAATTACAGAGAATGTAAGAAAACAATTAAGCAACAATCACAAGAAATGCTCCTTGATAATTACAAATCCTTGTAAACCTCAACCTGGGAAAGTTTTCGTTTGTCATCATCACGCTTAGTGAAAACGAAATTACCTTTCAGTTGGTAAAAAATTACAGAATTCATTACCGCAGAAAGTAGGGAATTACCAGAATCAGTTCACCTGCAACAGAACAAAGAACTTAAATGATATATCTGCAGGATATTTTAGGGAAGAGTGAAGGCATTACAGGAAATCTTTGAGAATTACCAGGAATTCTAGGCAACTATTTCAAATTTTGAGGTACTTCATCTGTAGATCACCTATCTCCTTAGAGAGGTACATACTGCAGTACATGCATACATATTTTACACTGATTAAATAGAACCAGTTCTATCAACAAATACTGATTTTGTAAATCTGCTCGTTGGACTCGGGACAACAAGAGATATTGATTAGTCTCCGACTATTTTCCCAACCCTTGCTTAGCTCGAGAGTAAGTTATGTCCTTGACTCGTAAGTATCACTTACCTCCCTTATGTGAATAACTATTTAGTACAAGTTGTGGGACTGATCTATGTTCTCTATCCCATTTTTTTTGTAAACTTGCAGATATGTCTGTTTCTTAGTTTTGATATAATAATCACTTATCCAAGTAGTGTCATTCAATTTACATTTTATTTTTTAGTTTACCAAAAGATGAAATTGTAAGGAAACAATGGATAACATTGCTTGTCGAGTCATTCTATTTGCGATTTGAAACTTAACAGCCCATATTTAAAGTGCCAAATAGTACCTTTTTTTTCTAACCAGACTGATAAAATTCATCTAATAATTCCACATTGCTCAAAAATATTATTTTGTTTATATGTTAAGTTGCGGTTATGTTGTGACTGAAATTTTTCCATCTTGAACATAAGAGAAATTTTTGTTGTTTTAGGCTTTATTTCCAACAAGTCAAAATAATAATTTCATCCCTAGGTAGAACTAGAGCAGAAACCAACAGATCTTTAATCTTCAGTGGTAGTCAAATCAACATTGCAAGTTATAGAGAAGCCTGGCACAGAATAACCAGCGGTCGTCAGTTTTAAAAAAGAACTTAAGGCACAGTAACATATTGTCAACAAGTGCTTCTGATTTAAATTTTGTTTTGAATTTATAGTTAATGAAATTTGTGCTGTAGTTATTCTACTAATAATTAACAATATTTTATTGTATTTTAAATGAACATTTTCTTTATTGGTTTCATATTCTTTTTTGCAATTTTTAAATCAAGTACAAATAAAGAAAAATAAAAAATAAATATTATTATGCTATTAGAAAAATGCAGCATATATTTTTATGTAATATCTTATTGTATTTATAAGCAACAATACATTTTATTCTTTTCAATCAAGGCCTTATTAAATAATTCATATATTCATTTATACTAACCAAAACGAGTAAATAAAACATTATATAAAATGCTATTATAATTAAAGGTAAGTCGTGGTTGTGGCAAAAACCACAATATTGTCTACAAAACCAGTATTGAGTGCGCATCTGGAAAAAAATAGAATGTTTCATGTCAGCTTGCGCTTTTAAAAAATCAATGCAATTCTACATGTATTCTCAGCATTTAACAATTGCTGTTAAATATTTTTTTGCGGTAGCCAATTTTTGCTAGAAAAATGTTTTTTAAATTTTGAGACGATAAACTACACGTTTTAGGGTTTGCCAATGTTAATTCTGTTACATTTGGGGCTAATTGTTTATTGACTTGTTTTATTCTAGTTTTTAATTTTCTTGGTTACATTTTGCAGTACCTACAGTTTTTTAACGAAATTGTCTATTGGTACTTTTCATAATTATATATTTGGGAGGCGAAACGAAAGAATGAGCATTGGTGCGATATCTAATACCTGAAAGTTATATTTACACTTTTAGAGTCACATTTCGTGAATTCGACTTTATTTACATTTTCAATGGAGGTTAAACTAATAAGTTTATAAAAACAAAATAGCTGGTATCGTGTCTATATAGCTTAAATAACCAAAACGCCCAACTACTTACAGAATTATATTAAAGACGCCGATCCGTGTGCTGTAATTCAGCATAATATTAACCTTGCACTTGTCGCTAATTTTTTCAACAACGCTTTTCACACCTTAGTTTCTTTTTTGCCTGAAAACTTAATAGGATTTCGACTTATTTTGAGAAAATACTGCCGTAAAAATGCAGTATCGAAACATTGACGACCTGCCAGCGTTGGTGGTTGTTGGAAGTCGCAAGGCCTTATGAGTCGAATGTCAGAATTTGTCATTTGAGCTGCCATTGGTTAAAAACGAAATTTTAAATCGCGCGCATGCGCATATTGAACAGACCTTCTCACAATTTTGTTACATAGTAGGGCCTCTATATGTCTAGTAGCTATATGGTTTAAACGCATGATAATCACTTGTACGGTAAACGGAAACACAACATTATCTTATTATTACTTAGGAGCATAAATCAATCGATTCTAGTACAGACAGCTAGTATTAAGGAATTGCACCATAATTTTTGGCAATGCAAATGAAACCACAAAGTAGCCGAAATATTTTAATCCACCCCTAAATCATAACGTTAAAGTCGGGCGAGTCAATTACAGAAAACACCCCTCCCTCACCCACTTAATTTTTGTAATCTAATCAAAAGCGACAGTAGTTTTGCCGCGTGGTCGTTACAAAATTAGTAATTAGTCGCGGTTAAGCTTCGTGAAGTAATTGCTTAGTTTACCGGAGATATTATGCAATTTCTGTTTCCATTCAGAAATTTCTAGCTTCTAAATTGCACAAAGTTGTGGCGGCCGAGTGCTTGATTTAAATTGATTGCAGTTTCCGAAGTTTAGGCCGCAGCTTCGCGGAAATCCAGTTGGTAAGTGGTATTATTTTAATACGGACACGACGGAAAATCGCGTCAGATATCGACCGGATTTATTTATGACTGCATTAATCTGAGATTTTAATCCGATTTGCACTTTTCAGCCGCAGCGGATTGCTTATCGCTAAGATCCCCAGATTTTAATAATTAGTTTTTTATTGGTTATATTACAACCATGAATGGCAACAACTGCTTGTTAACTCGGGAGAGTATTAAAATAAAAATTTAGAATAAATTCCGTATTTCATTTTTTAAAACCTACACTAAATTAAGGTAACACTGATTTCTATATAATGAAAAGATGAGTTTGCTTGATCAAGTGATATCAGTTTATTAGAATAATAATTATGTTACACGTATGCGATGTGTATCCTGGTCAGTAACGCCCAGTGATTATATTTGATGTACCGTCAGAAGTGGGATTCTAAAAAAACGAGTTACGGAATTATTAAGGAGACGCAGACTCAAAGTTAAGAAAGTGAATCTTACTAATAGAAAAGTAAAGTGGCCAAATCGTAACGGTATCCGGGGTACATGTCATAACTTGAGCAAGATCTGCAGAAAAAACAACAAGCAGAAGAAGACAGACAGAACAGACAGAGCGAGAAGAAAGCCAGCAAGTGATTATTGATAAATAGTTGGAGCAGCAAAAAAGCAAGGCAACGGAATATCTGCAACTGTAACTATATGTTATATCGATTGAACCGTTTTGACCCAGATAAATGCGCATATAACTCCTAGATCAAAAAGTTTCCGTAATAATTACCGCACCCATTGTTCTGAATTGACTTCTTTTTTGTTAAGGTTAGCTTCACAGCTTTACATTTGAATAAGTTACGAAGGCAATAATACAGAAATTAAACATTGCGTATGGATCCTTCCAAGACATTTTGATTGATGTAGCAGCAAAGTTGGTAACAAAAGACCTACATTTTATTCACGAAAGAGACCGTGTTGATGTCGAAAACCGAATATAAGAAATGTTTCGAGGATTGAATCAAGCGATAAGTGTGTTGCAATGGATGGAGATCACTTTGAGGACGACAACATAGATTTAGACGAATAAACTTGTATTTTTTATTTTCTGAATAAATTCCAGTAATTATGGGCGCTACAAAAACAAGCTGCTCATTACTTCAGACAATGCAAACCGAAAGAGCAAACTTGTACCAAGTTAGTTAGAGATCTTATTAGTTCATTTCCACTGGTTGGCACCATGCTATAACCGTTACAAAAAGAAAATCACTTGTTGAGTGCGATCACAATTAAAAAATATATACTTTTTACTTCTTACAATAGGTGGCTTGTCATATTTTGTTCTGGAAGAACTACAGGCAGGAAGATCTTGTTAAATACATGGTGATGGCGATGGCACCGACGAGAGTCAGTTCGTATGTAAATGAATAAATACAACCGTAAAGTAAATTAATATATACAATTATCTGAGATAATTGATATTCTAATGGCTCTCAGTTATCATTGTCCTTCTCTATTAAGGTAAGTTTTTTTTAAATAAAACGAGATATTTTTCTGCTAATATCAGTCAGTTTTATTTTTTTCTCTCTTTTCAAGCACAAACTTTGCCAACAACTGCTGGAAAGTAACTACAATTCAAATTTTAGACATTAAGTAAAAGTTAAACACAGGTATATCAGCTATGTGTGTCCGGCTACGTGTTATATGGTAACTACAATTCAACTCCTATTGACTGCAGCTAAGATCACTAAGTTCTGCAGCTCAATAATGATTTGATGACCATAATTTAAAAAAAAAAACAGTAGTAAGATACACCGCGAAAAAATAGAAGAGACTTTGGTTTAACTTTTTTCTAACAAATTGCACACGTTTTGACGAACGCAAATGAGGCGGATAAAAATATCTAGCTTTAATTTAATTTAAAATATATTTCAGCTTTACAATAACTCTTAAATATTTGCTTCAAAATTTGAGTTGAATTTATTATGGCATACGACATTTATAGATAAATTTTGCTAACACGCTATCAGCAAAATTAGATATGAAACATTTTGGAACATGTTGATAATATCTCGGATCCTGATGTGCTTCAAGAAAGTTAACAAATTCCTTACTCTTTGTCGCAGATTCTGATAAAGAACTAAATCGCAACGGGGAATAGCTGTGTCAATGGCGAAAATTTGCAAGTTTCAAGCTTTTACACCCAACGCTTTTCAAATCGATCCGAAGCTTGTCAAAATGCGAAATGTCCGGGCCTCGGTTTCGCATAAATTATTAAAACTGGAGTGCGTTTTTACCAGAATTAGAAATCTTGACGTCTGACGGCCGTGTGTATGTACCCACTCACACGCGCTTTTCAACTTCGCACGCAAAAGTTAATCATTTTAGCTCGCAAGGCGTGTCTGGTAGCAAGCAAATTAGTTTGAAAATTATAAAATCAGCAAGTTTGTTTAACAGTTTCTTTTCAGGCTGAAGGTAAATTGGAAGTCAATTTATGTGTACCTAGTGTACAATATAAATCCCGTATCGCACTGTTTTTGTTAATATAACAATAGCAAAGCTGTCTAACTTTAATAACGACTTATAACCTAAAAACCTAAAGGAAGCAGATAAATTTCAACGTTGACAAAATCGGTCAGAAATTCGTCTTTTATTGAGCTTTTTAAAATCACCGCTGGATGCGTCGTATTCTAACTGAGCCCTCATTAAATGGAGAATTTGAAGTACGAAAAAAAAATGTTGACACAACGTTATCGATTCCTATCTCCTTTTTTTGGGCCACAAAAGAATTGGCTAAAATCGCTTGGCCTATATTGACTAAGCATTTTATGAATGTTTTCGGGTCTGCTATTATAATGTCCTCGAACTAAATCGTGTGTGTTGTCACTAAATCCTGCGAAAGGAAATACATCGCCTTGGTTTTTAATTTATAGTGATTCCTTAAATTAGAGTATTATATAGATATATGAATCGCAATCAATTGAAATAAGAAAAATAGAAAAACAAGTGTTTCATTATTTAGGCTGAAATCTGAGTCAACAAGTTAACAGATATTATATAATAATAATTATATTATTATATGTTTGTTTTTTGATCTTCGTCTTTATATTTATCTAATAGCAGTAAACCAAAGCCACAACGCAAAAAAAACTGGAAAACAATTTTAAAAAAGTCCAGTCCCTAATTACGTAGCTACTTATGTTTTAACTGATATATTACACATTAACACCAAAACATAAAAAGAAAAAAAAATACTGTCCAATATCTTATTAACAGAACTCTACTTCGGCTAATTATCTTGGACTAATAGAATGATTATAAAGAAAAGATTTATATTTTTTTCTAAAGGATGAGGGCATCAGTTTCTTTACTTCATTGGGAACAACATTATACAATTTGACGACACTGTAGGAAAACTACCTCTCAAACAATGCTTTACGACGTTGGAGAGGAGCAATAAGACATCGGTTCGATATTTTATTTTTTCAATAGGCAGGCATTTAAAATTATGTTATGGAGTAAAACGACTGCATCAAACTGTCGACGTTTTCACAGCTTGCCTCACGGAGTTTATATGTTCAGAAATTTATCCATTTGTAATTATTATGTTTAGCTGTTATTTTATGGCGCCATAAATATGTCTTTTTCATAACGTCAGATATAAGGCTTTTTGATTTAAACCTTGCGTGGATTTTTTGCTTTAGTTCTATTCGTTTAAAGGGCGTAATTTTTTGAACCTCGCTTCTCAGTCCGTGTTTATTTTCATAATGGCAATTCCTAATTTTTGTTGTTATTGCGTTACGTTAATAAAACATGTCCTACGTAATTACTTAAATCCCCACATTATAATAAAATATCTTGCACTAAGTACTGGATTTATGCGACATGGCTATCATGCACAATGCAATATTCAAACCGCACTTATTGCATCCCCGGAATTTTAACTGTTACTGGTATACCGTGCAAATATATTCATGACGTTAAAGTGAGCTTAAGTTCCAATAATTCTTTCCGTGAAATTCCCTAATTTATTTCAAAATGGCAGGTAGATTGATGAATAATGTGTCGGAATTAATTTACTTAAAAAAAAAATCGAAGAATTGTTGCTAATGCTGAAGATGTCTTGTCGGTTTTCTCAAAAATCTTCGAAAGATGCTTTTGTAAAAGATTAAAATTGTTTTTGAATAAAGAAAAGTTTTTAAATGATTACCAATTTGGTTTTCGGAAAGGCCATTCGACAGAGGAAGCTATAATGTCATTATATAAATTTGTTTTATCTCGTTTCGAAGAAAATAGTCTTTGTCTCTCGTTTTAGATTTGACGAGAGCTTTTGATGTGATAGGCATAGAATTTATGCTCGATGAATTCTATAAGTGCGGGATGCGCGAAATTAGCATAGCATAGGGAGCGTACTTTGGCCGCTTTTATTCATAATTTTCTTTGCAGGAATTTCCTAGTTATTACATTGGTGCATACGCGGAAAACAGAAATGATGCTTTTTAGCTTGACAGATTTAAATAAGAGTACTCTTGATAAATTAAATAATAAAACGGTTAAATAAACCAGAGTACGAACACTACGTGGACTAATCAGGTTGATGAAGTACTTAAAAAACTGACAGTTTTTACGTATATATTTTGGCAATTGGCAATATAAGGTTGATGTTCACCTTTGGTTAGTTTACTATTATGGCTACGTACAATCCTGCTATATATGCATAGTATGGCAAAAAATTATGTCCTAAACTAAATTTATTAACTTTCCTGTCTCTATATATTTTAGCTTCGATTCTGCATATCAACAATAATATATCAGATTACATTCCAGTCCAGGAATGGTCAATATGATTTTAGGGCGAATTTAAATTTGATTTTGCCTAGGCACAGGCTGGTTAAGGTAGCAAATAGCCCGATAGTTCTACCAGTTAAACTCTGTAATAAACTTCCCACTGAGGCTAAAAAATATACAAAAGTAGTGCCTTTAAAATTCTACCTAAAAATAATTTTGCAAAAAATGCTTTTTATGCTATAGATGAATAACTAAATTGCAACGCATCCGAGCTTATTTGCTACTTACTTTAATAAAAGTCAATGGAAATAAAAAATTGTCTATTTGTCTAATTCTCTAAGTTCGTTTATTATAGATGAAAATTTTATTAATAATTTTTGTATTTTTTTATTCGACCGGGAGAAAATGCTAAGAATATTACTGTAATTTTCAGTTTACAATAAACAGTGACCCATAGCACAGACATGCTTAGACATAAAAATGATTGTCTTTTTATTGTCGTAATATCCTTAACTTCTAAAATGCTAAAGTTAGATGCTAACCTTAATGCTTCCCAGGTTTGACGTTTAAAATAAGTTCATTTTTATTTTGTTACATATTTCACCAATAAATATAGGAAATAATAGTAACCAAATTAATCATTTCCAACCATGTATATCTGCCCCTAAAGTGTAATGAAAGTTAGCGAAATAGCTGGCTTTGATGCCATGAAAACGAACTGAAAAATGACAAGAAATGCAATCGAGTTTCAACCAAATTGCGTTACCGTTGAATCGGCAAGAATTTTCGAAAGAATTACCAGAAGAAGTTTTGATAACAGGATTTGCAGCAGTCGTGACACTCTTTCATCTGAAAAGTTTCAGACGCAATTGCCTAATGCAGTTAGTTAGGAAGTTCACAAATATAATGTTATTACCTACCTACCGACAGCACTAAATGAACCATTTCGTAATTTAGAGGCAGGAAAAAAGGAAAAGAATTAATAGTTCCAGCGACGAAATCTTGTTAAGCCCATTATTTCAATTATTGCTGTTCTTCTTCTTTTTCTTAATTATTGGTGCCTGGCATTTTTAAATGCAAGTTTGAGGGACGCCTGTCCGAGTTCATTAATATTAAATCTTTTCGCGGCCTGTTCTCGGTCTTTCTTCTCCTTTTATATCGGAATCCGGGCGTCGACTAAATCACGACATAGACGAGAAAGTCCTTGGGGTTTCGAACATCGTCGAATATCGGATAGCACAAAGCAAGTTTCATCTTGTAATTTTACTTTATTTAGAAACCGTCGCGGCAGTTCAAGAATTTGCTTAGTTTCGAAAAGGTCCCTTTCCATCAACGATATTACATTCCCTATTCATTTACCTTTTACGTGAAATTTCATGTATAGGGATTTTAGGTTAGGTTGGGCATGATTGTATAGCTTTTCTTTTCGCAGTCTCGTTAGGAACACCATCTTATACTGTCGGTACGTTTTTGTGGTTAAAACCGCTCTGCGTAAAGCATAATGGAACTTGAAATTTATTTCGTCAAAAAGAATATTAATATCAAGCACCGCTATTCACTATACGCACCATAAGGTCTATAATTTTTATCAATTGACTATTTATATTTCCGCGAGTGGCGCTTTTAAAGAGCACATTCGAGCTACTTAATCCCCTGCGTACTCACTTAGATAGGACAGGGGCGGGCTTAGCCCATTCCGTACACTCGTTACACTATTATAACATAACCATATATAAACATATTTCTTACTAGGTTAGGATTAAACAACTTTTTGCACTGCTTAAACGTATAACATAAGTTTAACAGCTACTAGAAGATCAGGTTTATTCCCTTTTTCTTCTACTGACCGTCCGAACACCGACTTTTATTTGAAGCAGACATTTCAGAAAGGGATATCTGATTATTTATCTACAATGACCTTAAAAATCACTTATAAAAAGTGTTCTTATAACTGTTTGATGCCTTTGTATCGTTATCCAAAAATTATTATTAAGGAGAATTTCATTATTTAATGTTAATTCAACAAAAGCACTGAAGAATCAATTATTTTCAAAAAAAAAATACAAGAAGATATAGCTACTAGAGATATACAGGCCCTGTTTGTGTTGATAATACAGGATCTTCTGAAGCAACTATGAAAAAAAAATTTCAGGTTATTCAATCTGCGCTTACGCCAGATAGAAATTGCCAGCAACCAACAAACAACATGGTGGCCAATAGATCGTCTTGCGGCATTTTTGCGTCAATATTTTTCTTAAGTGCCTTGATATTGCTGCTTATAAAAAAATGGCGCGAAGTGCAGGCGAAATGAAGAATAGTAATATTCTCTAGTAGGCTATTGGTTGAAGAAGTAAAAGAAACTTTCTCGTGTAATACTACAGTACAAGTTTGGTAAAACAACACAAAACAACAAAAAAAGGCATTTGGTAAAACGAAATTATAACACAATCGGTTTAAAATTAATCGGGAGAGATGGACCGAATTTTTTAAAGGCAAATTGTGGTAACATGGATTTAATGTGTTGTTTTTTATTTCGTATTGAATTTTGTCTACTAAAGTTGATAGAAAATTTTATTTTAGCATCACCTCAGCACAAATAGTATTTGTAGTGCCCAGAGAGATTCAAGATAGGTTAAAATTTGTAACATGGAAACGCCGGTTTGATATTTCATGTATTCCAGATATCAAGAGAAAAAAGTTCCCAAATTTCCAAAAGAAACACGAAAGTCTCCATAGCATCATGGATTTTGTTCGTTGAACATTAATCGATAAATGAAAGATTCAGATCAACGAAATACACTGAATTAGTTGTCCCATCAGTATGGTAGTCAAAGATTTGAAAATGTTTATTTTCGACTCAATTTTTAAAGTAGAGGTGGAATAATTTTAAAAAATCAAGTAAGGCAGCGCAAACTTCAGATTTTTATTTGGCACAAAAGGTGTATTCAAAAAGTAAGTATTTATTTATTCAACAAAATTAGTGTACCCCCCCCCCCCCCCCCAACGATTTTTCCAACCCTCGAAGCACTTCTGGTAAGCACTTTCTGTTATCGCCTCGAGTTCTTCCAGCAATTTTTTCTTTATCTCCTCAGTCGTTCCAAACCTCCTTCCTTTCATGAGTTTCTTGAGTTTTGGGAACAGAAAAAAGGCACAGGGAGAATATGGGGGGCTGAGGCATAATTGTGGTTTTGTTTTTGGACAAAAAGTTAGCCACAACCAACGATGAGTGAGCAGCATTGTCGTAACGCGAAATCCATGAATTGTTTTCCCACAATTCTGGATGTTTTATTCGTATTGCTTCTCGCAAACGGCGCATAATTTCAAGATAATACTAAGAACTACCTTTTATAAAATTTCTGGATTTCTCCTGCGTCGGTTTTTGTTGAGTGGAACTAGCCAATGTTTCGCCAATCATACTGTTGGCTTCTGCAGAGCCTCACTGAAACTCTGAAGAAGCCAACAGGATGATTGGCGAAACGATAGCTAGTTCGACTCAACAAAAATGGACGCAGGAGGGATCCAGAAGTTTTATAAAAAACATTACAGTAGCCTGGGAAAGTTTTCTTGCTCAACATTACAAGTGTTTTGCAGCACTGTATTCCATTTTTTACACAAAATTTTATGCAAATTCTTTGTTTCATTTTTTTTGCATCAGAAAATCACCGATTGCACAAAACACGTCTAACGCTTCTGTCAAAAAAAAAGTAAAAGTGCAAACTGACCGAAATTGTGAATATATGTTAGGGATATGTGTACCAATATAACAAAAAATATATATCGAAGATCGAATGTACGTAGCCCGCCCAATTCCTAGTCACCTTACCTTTTGAGCACACCTCGTATATAGAATTAGACTTTTTGCTAAAACATTAAAATTAAAAAGCAAGGATGCTCCCTTATCGAATAAATTTTCTTAAATGCTACGAACGTTAATACTAGCAAATCGTACACGAATAAATCACGGTAATCGTCGAAAGCCAAATGCGTATGCGATATTTAATATCCACTCTAAACAGGTATACGTTTCGGCGAGATTATTACGCCTTTAATGGTTTTTGGTGGATTCCATTAAACGAAGCCGACTGGCACTTAATATCATTTGCATATTCTTATATTGCATATTAAATTTTAGCTGAACGCGCATTTAAGTTTCCATTTAAACGTTTTCCGCGGGGGCTATATTAAAGCTATTTTCGTTTAAAATGCGTATCCCTTTCTCTGTCGCACGACCGCCGGCACTATTTCGCAACGTCCGGCATTATCGCGGACCTGTACGAATGTTGCGCGTATCAAAAATAGCATGCCGAACAAGTTTATAGACTTCATCCGCTTAAAATGTAACGCCCGGTCTAGTAAATTATACGGCGTGTACCTGCGGCTAAAATCATTTGCAGCAAACAGCCATTATTTTTGGTAGTAAATTGCGACCACATATTTACCGACCATAAAACTGGACGAAGACCTGCCGTTAAACAAATCACTTGAAAGGGCAGCGCCATTGTCTGGCACACGGTTCATAACGCGTTCCGAATTACGTACTAAATTCAATCAACAATGTGGTAAGCGGAGTGAATTAAACAGAAAAGCTGTTGCGGATTAACTTCGGCCGAATTTTTATCCCCACAAGGGCAGAAATTGCCCGAAAATTTGAATTCTTCGAAGGAAAAGTGTCCCTTGGAATGCCTTTAAATCGCCAATACTTCCTCTATCTAGATGTTTGTCTACAGGTTTCATAAGGCGTTCAATCAAATCAATCAACAATCTGGAAGGTTGATTAAACGGAAAAGACGTATGGGATTAACTTCAACTTACTTCTTTATTAAGCGAGGACCATTCACTGGAAATAAAATCCAGAAGTGAACAAGTAAGGGCAAGGTTCATTGGTATGAGGAAAGTGGTGTGCGGACACGAACTTAACATTGAGTTCAGAATGAAAATGGACTCTCACAGAGACTTAAAAAAGCTGGAAGCTTTTGAAATGTGAATGTGCAGGCGCATGTTGACGATAAGTTGGATAGATCGGGTGACTAACGTAAAAATCATGAATAGAATGAAGAAAAATTAAGAAATCATTGCTAATTGACATCCTGAAACATACAACGTCCAACAGTTGATCATTCAGGGCAAGATTGAGGGAAGACGAGGCCCAGGAAGAAGAGGAACAACTTGGCTGAAAAACCTACGACAGTGACTCAGACAATCAACTAATACGCTGTTTAGGAAAGTAGTAAATAAAGTATTGATAGGCAACGTGATTGCGTACATTCGGTAAAAACGAAATATTTTTTAAAGAAATATTCCATCCACATAGAATTAGGTCTTTGCAGTAGATTTTTCTTCTTCTAATATCAAAAGGTAATATGAACTGACTGGATAGGAACGAAAAATATACATTTTTCACTTCAAAGAATTCGTTAATAAGTTGAGAAAAATGAACTAATCGAGTACTATCACTTAAGGCAAACGAATTGAGAGATGAAGTAACTAAGAACTATCACTTAACGAATATAGCGCGGAATCTGGTGGATAAAAAAAACATATAGTCATAAATGCCTAGAGACCGTCGAAGTAACAGGCTGAAACACTCTCATTCCCTCGATGCTATGAAAAATTTTACAAAGTTCGATGCACAAAAGCACTCCTACCTTTCTCTTAGTATATTTGTAATGATACTTCATACAATTTTCGAAGCATTTGATGTAACTTTCTATGATGAAAGCGCAATAAGAAATAAAATATCGGTAGTGTTCTCACAATGCACTGCAGCAATATACCCACGTAATAATAGGATTTTGTAAAAGAAAATAGTGTGGTAGTGGTGGTACTTAATGAGTACTGATTGGTTGGTCAGTATAACGCTATACCCACATGGGACTAAACTGATAGATTCCCTAAAAATCTGCAGAAGGTGTAAAAAACGCAGACCTAGTCGGTGACGATTTAATATACCTAAATGAAACTGAATCCACAAATGCCTTTGATAACGGTTTGATAACAAAATGTAAATTAAAAATAATTTACTATATTTATGCTCTACAGTTTCTGAAACAATCCGCATTCCCTGAATCAGTTTTTTCTGGCACATTAAAATTACTTAAAATAATTTTATTATTCGTTATAATTAATTCAAAAAAATAAGTTTTCGGACAAAATAAGTAGCACATCATACAAAAGTTGTGGCCCAAATTTCATTTAGGTAGCTTAGACTTTTTTAGAAATAATTTTGACAAAATAAAAGATATTTTGGAACCTCTTTTACAGAGCCGTTCTTCTGAAGCAGTTGCTCACCACACTATTATTATTCTGCTTACCCTAAAAGCTAACATAACAAATGCAAATTACGCGCCATGATTGTCATTACGTTCATTCACAACTGTGAATTTGATTGGCAAATAAATGAGCCAGTGAATTTCACAAACCAAAACCGTATTCTAATAGTACTTGGAGTCGAATCAGAATTACTACAAATCAGCCCGAAAGTTTCATTACAGCCTGTCATCCGCAAACTTCGTGTCGATCCGCTACGGCGCAACAACGAAGGTCCTTTTATTATAAATAAACGTCTTCCGTTAATCTGGACGATAAAGCGAATTCTGAATTTATGACGCTCACGATTCAGTGTCAGTAAACATGGCCGAGATGGTTTATGGATTTTCGGCCGTATATCCAAACAGACTGTTAAGCTGGGATGTCGTACAGAATCGGGTTTCGACAGGTGCCCATTAGAATCACGATCTCACATGTGAAATTGGTGATATATAGCCCATTAAGCCTATTGACTGCGTATGGTTAATTCTGCGCGAGCATTTTGCCGCAAAATTGACACAACAGGGTTTATTAATATTTACTTTTCGTGGAAGACAAGTACGTCGATGCGCCACCCAAGAAACTTTAGAAGACAAACTTAGGAAATAACTAAATATGATCCGAAGTCGATCAGAGGCTCCACCACTTCACACTTATCACTGAAGTTGGAAACAAACTATTGTCTAATATAAATTTAATTTTGATTGCACTTAGATTGTGTGCAACTGATTCATTTAAGTAACACCTTGGAGTTCATTTTAATAAGTCTCAATATATACAGTTTTTATACATTTTATATTTAGCGTAACTAGAAAAACTGCTAAATAATGACCTCACTTTATTGAAATGTCTTGAAATAAATAAGAGGGATCGACCATCACTCTAAATTGTTATGTCATAGAAAAACTTCACTTTTAAACCAGTGGTACATTTCAGTAATTGAATTAAACCGCAACGCATTGTCGTAACTGTACTCGAACTCGAACAAAATTACTTCTAGAATTCTTCAATTCTGCTTCCTAACTTGCCAACTCATCCATCCTGTTTCACAACAGTACCACTATAATTTTAATGATGAATATGTCAACTATTAATTATTATGAGTTATATTTTTATTGGCTTAACCCCCTGATGGCACCCCCAAGCGAACATATACTGGGTGTTAATGAAATGATATCATATAATTTCATAGACCAGTTTGAAGGCGACCGACAAATGGTAAATCTACTTTGCTTACTAAGTCGAAATATGTCTATATAAGATAGTTTGTAAGGCTGATTGTAAAAAATTAAATATATAAGAATGGAAAGATAAAAACTTTTATACAAATTTTACAATAACATTGTTGACAACAAGCGACGAAACAACAAAAGCCAAATATAAAATTAATTATGTGAGAGCCGTAAAACGAAATTATCTTCATAATGCTCGGTGCTGACGAAAAACCGATATTTCCATGAAAATCCGAAGCGGTCGCAAATTGAAGCAAAAGGACCCTTCTTCAAATTAATATAGCGATCCAGCCTAATTGGAATATTTTCCTATAACTGCCGCGCAGTGCAGTATATATTGCTATAAGTAATTTATAGTATCATTAGCTGCGAAAGCTCGCCAAGCTCCTTTGCCTATAAGAACACTTTAGATCCTTTCTAAAATTAATAGCGTATACGTCTATCAGAATGCTAACGAGAATATACTTCAATCTGGAACGGTTTTGGGCTCCAAAGTGTGTATTTCAATTTGTTAGAGAACGTTTTAGATTCGATGATTAAAAGACGTTCCTAATGAAGAAAATCGGAATATACTATGTATTGAGAGTCTCTGTGAGAAAATAAACCAAAATAATTATCGTCGCCTGGAATGCAAGGAAATAATTTTGTTTTTTGGGAAACGATTTACCGAAAATTGTAATAATTGTAGTTAAGAAAAACTGAATGGAATTTTGTCTCTTTATCACACTTTTATTCAAAGCTTACGCACGTGCACTTGTTTAATTTTTATTGTTCAGCATGTTTCTATTTAGTTAAATATTGATTTGATTATTTACGATTCTTACTTAGAGAAACTTAGTTCAATAGCACAGTTAGACATATTTAGAGGTGAACATATTACCAAAAAACATCTAAATAAAGATATGATAAAATAACAAAAAGTAGTATGGATTCGTTACTTATACGCCCTCCGTCTCTCGACAGAACTCCTGAGATAACGGAAACTGCAGTTTCGCCGCTTACATACAGATCGCAGCACAAACAAGAATACAGGTTCCTAACTAATCAAATACCTTTGCTTGCCTGACGCATATACCACGTGTATTTTTATTACTTGTCTTCCTTTTGCTCGATAGCCCTAGGTTTTATTTAATCCACTCATGTTTTTCTTGTTCAATTGTCACTAATTGTTGTTCTTACTTCTTAACACCTTCTACCACCTTCAGCATTAGGTTTTTCCCAAAAGATTGTATTGTAGAATCCTTCCTTATTTGATCATTTTATCTTCCCTAATCTCATGTTATCTCACTTTTTAAAGTCGAAAGGTAACTCTAAGAATCTTTAAAAACTATTAATGTCGTCCTTAAACGGCCCTAGAGAGGAGCATATATTTTTTCCTCTCATTATATTTTCAAAAATTTCTTACTGTTATTCGATTCGTCGCAACCCTCACGTTCATAGAGAACTTAACCAAAATTTTATATTGAAAAATATTGCTTCTAAAATAATAAATAAAAAAATAATTTCGCAGTTGAACTTAACAAATATTTAAATCCTCTTTGAAACGCGTTGTCACTGGCTATGACTGGTTGTGACATCAATTCGCTCTTTAGACTACGCGCCAGCCTGACGGTAGCATAGAGAAGCCATTAGAAAACAACAACGCGTTAGTCTTGGTTTTAATTTTAATTTTGGTCTTGATCCTGTCACTTGTTTTTGTTATCTTCTGTTTAGAATGAAGAAGAAAGTTTTGAAAATGACCCCGAAATTGATTTGAAAACTGATTTGAAAAGGTCAATCTGATAATTTACCTTTAGTGGATATGTTTATGGTGACATCTTACATACAAAACATCGAAAGTTTTTCTTTTGCTGAGGTTCGCGATGTTAAAGCTAAAAGGTATGTTTATAGAAATTTAACCACTAGCTTTAAGGCAATATAATATTGTCATCAGCTTAAAGTTTTCTCGTTTTTAAAATTCAAATGGTATATGAAATACATTGTAAATTTTTCAACAAAAAAACAAAAAGGATTTTTCTAGATTAGTGGAAACTTAGGTACCGATTTCAAAATATATTGGCATTGATATCTTAAAGTGTTCTTTATTTTGTATAAATCAGGAAGCCATTCCTATGGAGACTGTAATAGGATAGGTGTAGGTTCGAAGAGTTAAAAAATATAATCTTAACAAAAAACGATGGTTTTTATTTTTTGGTAGACGAATCAAAAGTTTATCTGGCGTTTTACGAGTTGTACTCAAACACGATGGCACGATTTGTAGTATTGTTTTGTGTTGCTTCCATTATTATCATGTAAAGCATACTAAGCACAAATACAAACTGGCGTAGATTAAATACAAACACACTTTAGACGAGTCAATGTAAATAATATAATTCTCGGCTTATAACCTGATAATGACATGTCGCCGTATCGATCAAAAAGCAGCAGTATGACGTCACGATCACGTGTTTAGCGTCGTTTAAGAGGAATAGGCGGATGTCACAACTTGAATTATTTATTGAAACTTAAATATTACGTTTTAAGTTTTGAAGTTTGGTATGCGTTATTTCTATACATAAATAAATTGGTCTTACTGGTCTTACCTTGTCCTACTGTATCACCGTCGGCAGTCATTATCATTTTCAAGTGCACATTTGAAATCACACCCTATCGATCACTTGCATTAATAACACGTCGAAATGTCGGCATCGCTTCCAACACGAAATGACTATTTGCCAGAAACGAACAAAAATCGAAATAATTAACATCAAACAAAATACATTCCCCGGTATGGCTATAAATCAACCGAACGCAAGGCAGTTCCTATGACTATTTTCACAAAACTATTCGTTTTAGTGGGTGAGTCGTTTGTTACCGCTGACTTAGAAATGATTGCACTCGCTGGAAGCGAAGTTTAATAAATGACGTCGAACAAATACTTATCGACTGCGTTGCCTAAACGAAATGATGTGAGAGTAAAGTAAGTTCGGTTCGGAAATGGCAATTTCGATTGCTCGCTTCGCTAAACGTTTTTACGTACGGCGAAAAACTACCTAATTGGTCAACCCGAAATCGTTCTTGCCGTTTCGAAGGACTATCTCTCGCCGCACGGCCACTTCATCGACCACCTTCGACTTTAGTCTGGAGAAAAAGTGCTTAAACGTTCCGCATACGAGAGGCCTATACGATGCTTCGCGAAACTTCGATGCGATTTCTCGGTTGAACGAGTTTGTGGCTTCTTGCAGTTATTTGATCAACAAAATATTTTTGCTATAATAGCTACAACGAAAAAATTAAGAAAATAAATAGAAGCAAAAAAATCTTTTTTGTCTGTGTTTTCACTGCTCTCCATTTCCATCACTTATTACGCAAAACAGCTCGAAGCTGGAGGATGTCAGCGATAGTCGCTTACCTGAGCATTTTTGGGGATTGCAAGTTGTAAAATCGCGGGTTCTGTCACAAGCATATAGCATATGATCAAAATTATTAAGGTTCTAGGTTAAGTAAAGAAAAAGGTTATACTTGTTCCTATTTGAATTGAATTTGACTAATGAATATTTAGGTTCATAATAATAAAACTGTTTTTATTCCAGTATTCTTTTATTCCTAAATATTATATTCTCCCAATGACCACTGAAAATAAAAACAACATTCTATAGCAGCACTTGCAGCTCAAAATTTGATTAAACAACAAAGAAGGCAATAAGACACTAAGAGAATTGGCAATGCCAACAGAACGTACTTTTCAAAAGGGGTTGCGTTATCATGATAATCGTGTAATCGTGTGGTTGTGCAGTGCAATTTTGTCTCTGAGTCCAATATTTAAGTTATGAACATGGGTTCTGAAAATAATATACTTATATAAATATGTTAACTATTTTAAACAAAGTGTTTATACCAAATTCCCTGTACTGAATAAAGAGAGAACAAGTGACTCGTACAACAGCATTTTTCTTTTCCTAGACAAGTGAAGATTCTGGTACATAAAATGCACTGTTTCCCTACGAAAAACCATTATACGACATTTTATAGAATTAAGCACAAGAGAATGTCATAACGCCAAATTATTTAGAGAATTAAGTTCGTCTTTTATAATTTTACAGCTAGCACTGACACTACTACTGTCTACTGTCAAGAGAAGATGTATCTGTGTAATATCGACCAGAGCAAAGTACCATTGATCAAATATCAAGAGTATTGGTATTGGTATTGGTAATAAAGGGGGGCGCCCTCGCGGGCGTCCAAGCACTTAGGCCACTAGATGGGCCCGTTGTGCCCCCATACCGCTCTAGAGGGCATCCTGAATGCTACCCCTCCTATAGAAGGTCAGCAACTCCTTTAGCCCAATGCCGTGCACTGAGTCCGGATCGATCAGGGCCGTTCCGAAGGCTCCCAATGTTGCCCATGTCAAAGCTCGGTGAGCAGATGATACGGCGTCTCCTCCCGAGTAAAAAAGAGGTGAGAGTACTTAACTATGGGAGACACTGTTATTCAAATTTGGAAATTGTAATAACCTTTAACGAATGCGGATACAGTATCACCGAGCAAGAATCTTAATTTTCAGATTACAACAAATGTTAGGAAGCCGTTTGTTTTCTATTTTGTCGATTTTCATTAGGAACGTTACAATATCAATGATAGATCCCATTTCAAGTCTAACAAAACCAGAGATAGTTTTTCTCTAAAACTTTAAATATCTAAGTCGGCATTTATCCAAACATTTGGCACGAATATTTATACTTCTTCCTCTGCCCTTGAGGATTCCTTGAGATGTATGTGTGACCAATGGGTCTAACATGGTGCCTCGACACTGAATGTGTGTACCAATATTAAATTGGGAACATAACTGGAAAAGCCATGCCGATCGAAACTGAATTTTCAATCAGACGGCGGCAATTGCAATTTAACAGAGTTCGGGAGGGAAGTTAAGACGGGACAGATAACGGCACAGAGGCGCGTGGAACTTCGGTAAGTGCACTGATAGTTGACTTGGTCGCATTATACGTACTTTTAAAGTAAATTCCCAAGTTAAATTCCAGAGCAACAAAGCTGAGCTCGCAAAAAGAACAACCCGAAGACAAAAGTCCTGCAAACATAACACTATATATATCTGTGATACTGCAACTTTGATTCCAGTTGTTAGAACTTGGGTCTCTCGAGACCGGCTAACTAAACTTCATATTATACTAGACGAAACTTTCTATGTTAAAAGTTAAAGGACATGCTCATATAATAGCGCATTGCTAAACAGTTTGTTGATGCCGGCGACGGATGACGGGCGCTCAGGTCATTCCAACTGATATTAATTCCAATTATAAATCGCAATTTGAAGTTCATATTCTAAATCCAATACTAAATCGCAAATGGAAGAATCAAGACGTAATTCAATTTATACTTATAATTCCCTAGAATTCCTATCCAATAACTGGGAATTATTCTGTAATTCTTTCATACTATATGTCAGAAACATTAAAAATGATTATTGTTAAATTTAAGGCTATGCTTAATTTCTGTTTTCAAAAATCTAATGTAGTAACAAACAAATCGGATATAGTGAAAGTTACAGAAATTGTCAAAAAAAAGAACTTATTACAGATGAAGAAATGCTTCATTGTGGATTGATTGAATATAACTAGGAATTAATAACTATCAAACACTAAATTTTGGCATTGATTAATAAAAATCAATTAATATATTTTTTAGACTTTATATATATATATATATATATATATATATATATACAATTTCGAGATTTTGATATTGTCAGTTGTCACTTAAACTATTATTTTGAGGGCAGGAATATTGCCCTTTTTTATTAAATCTACAATTGACTATGGAAATGGTGCCATATGAACCATCTTAATAGTTACACATTAACATAAATCCACCTAATTTTAAATCGTCTGCGTTTTTAACTAACAAATAAATTAAGAATAATTTCACTACTCCTACCTAGTCGTGGAACTGGTCAATTAACCACTTCTTCATGACCACTTCCGGTACTTTAGGTTTGGGAGTGATTCGATGTTTTTGTTAAGTTAAAAACCGACAGAGTTAGACAGCCTAAACATGACTTTGAGTACCTTTCCTATGAAAAATTCGACAGATAAAAAAATGTTATTCGATTTATCTAAACAATACGCTAAAACTAGCGCTCTATAGAAACAGAGTGTGAGGAAATGTCAAACGAGGTAATAATAAAAAGAGGAGTATGACAGGGATGCGTGCTCTCTTCTATTCTTTTTAACCTCTACTAGGAGAAAATCATGCAAGAGGCTGAAGAAACAGCAGGAATAAGGATAAAAGGTCATATCATAAGCAATATCTGTTTCGCCGAAGACACCTTGATCATTATTATTACCCAGAGTAGCACGGACCTACAAAAAACGATGAAAAAAAATTGTCAATAGCAGTGAAGAAGCTGGTCTTGCACTTAATACCAACAACACAAAATTCATGGTCATCAGCAAAGCAAATATGTCCAGGAAAGATTGCATGTCTCAATAAGGAAGTCGAGAGAGTAAGTGAGTACAAATACCTGGGTACCATGTTAAAACTGTACCGGAGGACACTCCCGAGAAATGAGATTCAGAATAGGACCAGCTAGAACTGCATTTACCAACATGCGGAAAGTTTCTTGGATAGAGAGAGTAACAAATGTAGAGATATTAAGACGAATGGATAAAACAACAAAGATAGTGGAGACTGCAAAGACCAAAAAAACTTGCTTACCTGGGTCACGTTATGCGCTACAAAAGGTACCACATGCTACAACTAATAATAAAGAGGGAACAATACTAGGCAAGAGAAACGTGAGGAGAAGGGGCACTTCATGGCTGAAAAACGAAAGAGAGTTGTACCACTGTACATCAATAGAATTATTCCGAGCAGCCGCGTCCAACGTGAGAATCACCATGACGATAGCCAACCTTTTTAGAGACGGCACATAAAAAAGAAGATAGAAACAAAGCACAAGTAAATGTCAAATTGTCAAAATAGGTAAGGTTGCCATTTTTTGCTATAAAATCTTGTTGTCGCCGAAAATTGACATTTGCAGGTATGACACATGTTGAGCTCAATCATAATATTTTGGTATCTAGTACCTCCAGTTTAAAGACTGTCTATGCATTATGAATCACTTTTGACAGAAATTTTTACTTATTTTCTAAAAATCTTCACATGTTTTTTCAGAAATTCAGGCTTTACTGAGTAATTCTAACTTATTTACCAAAAATCTTTATTTCTCAAAAATTTGCCTTAGTAGACTAAAATTTTTATTTTATGGTGGCGTTTTCGTAGTGGTGTAAAGCTTTCCTATAGAAGATTTATCTTTGTTCTGTTGACTGAAATTCCGGTGTTTTAAAATACAGTGGATTGTGGAACCCTAGTAATTAAGAAGCCGAGAAAATGCAAAACGCATGCTTTTGCATTAATTTTTTTTCCCAATAATAGAGAATTTATTGCATTTCATTTCCAAAGGAAGACCCTATCTCAGGTACTTTACTGCTTTCTCAGATATGAATAGAACCATATAATTACCCAGTATAAATTCATACTGTCCCCAGTAAAAGCAAAATGTTCTTTGGTAAATTAATGAAATTATATTGCCAACAGAATCCGATAATTCATAAGGGTGGCAATTTTTTAATGTCGTTGATGCCGTCCTCTTGAAACGTTCTTGTGTGTCTTATTTTGTAAAGTGTCTGTATCTGTTTGTCTAACGTATGTTAAAATGCCGAAAACAATCTTCCATATGTAGTGGATAAAGAGATAACGAGAGGTTACTTGAGATCAATTTGTTTTGAACAGCTTCTTCGAAAATTGCAAGTAAACCATTTATTTGTTTCCAGTATATATTAGAAAAAAGAAAGATATATGTTTTTTGTTATAAAGTGATATTGCTGCTTTTATAAATGACGTATTTATGCAAATTATTGCCAGCTAATGTTGACAATTTTGATGTATTTACAAAAGTTTTCTGGTTAAATATTTTATTTGGTAGAAGTACGAAAGATTTTTTTTAATTAATTTTTTTGGATTTTACAGGTTCATGCAGATAAAAACATGATTGTGGATCAGCATGTCAAATCAGTATAACACCAGCTCAAATGGCGAAAATCTCCCACCAAACAATACAACATTATCTTGAAGAAAAACCAAAAAAAATCAGAGAATGTATATATCACTTAAAAAATTGGACAAACCCAATTTAATATAATTTTTGACAAAATATGGAAAATTTAACCTACCGGGCGAGTCAAATGTCATGCCATTTACAATGCAACTGTAAATGACATTAAAAAAATGTGGGTGAAAATTAATTATTCTTTTGTACCTATAACATTCACGACATTGGAGGCAACCTCTGTTTCTTTGACAGATTCAGTAGCTTTAATTCAATTTGAGGTAGATTCGACTAGATTCAATATTGTAAAAAATTGTGTCAGTAATTGAATGTACAGGCGTCAAAATCCTAAAAAACAATTGCAGAAATTTTTATAGGCAATTTCACTAATTTCAAAAGAGAAACAGATTTAATTGCAAAACTAAAATACTGGCTGATAACTTCTGAAGATGTGATTTCTAAAGATATTGTAAGCATGAGTTTACAGATTCAATTTTGGAAAACATGTAGTTATGAATTGGTTTTATTACTGCAAAGAGTAGTTTATAAATTTACGAATTATTGTATTACAATGGTTTTTTAATCGCAAATAATATTTTTCCACTGTTAAGTTTCCGGTTTCCGATTTTTCATTTTTCTTGTAAGTATCAATCTATGAACAAAATATTTTTATTACAAATTTTTATTTCATTTATATTTATTCAAATAGGTGTGTGGTATAGTTAAACAATTATAGGATTTCTAAAGAAAGGCTTTAATTATAAAGAAACAGTTCTGGCTTTATTTAAAACAACATTAACGATCATAGTTTTTCATATAATAAAAATGCATATTTGCATTTTTTGTTCATTTCGATGCATATATTCCGAAAATTTTATGAATGTACTGGGCTTTTTCGCATACTTTTTATCGCTTCTTGCTGATGATGATAATAATTCGTTATTATAGACATATTTCGTTTTAGGAAGTTTTATTGTCACAAAACTTAATTACTAATAATTGTTGTGCTTTTCTTCGAGTTGTGAATTTGATTGTTAATTTTTCTTACATATACGGTATTCAAATCAAAACATTGCTTAACCAATTTCAATCATTCAATGTGGAATGGAAATGCAACATATTCATAGATTTGGCAAAAGTCGATTCGCTCATATCATATTTTTATACATCTCGGATCGGTCCACGGTGCAGGCATGTAATCATAGGCGTCCCCAAACCATAAATCTATCAATGGCGACGAAGTACAAGTTTTACAGAACATTTCCGCCTAGATAACTAAATAGTTGTATAAAAACAATTTCATGTCCAACTAAAGATTATCATTTATAATAAAACACGGTCTCAGATCCAGATAAATTTTCGGAGGTTGTTATCTGCTTTGTTACGGGTGGAAACGCCAATGTCGGGGCACATGTTGCCATTGTTTGAACATATAGTTTGCTACTGCCTCCGCTGTCGGAAAGGTTTGTTTTAGTAATTTAAAATAAATAATTGATATCACCCCAGGCGTACTTATATTGAAAATTGTTTGGTGCTTTGTGCTGGTCTAGGGGAAACGATGTTTCGAAATTGAATTGTATAAGTTGGTTGGTTTTGCGTGTTCCATATTGCCAATTCGAAGCAAAGATAATATTTCACGGACGAAGTTTTGTTTTACGATAAATGTGGTTGTTTGTTTTAAAGCTGCATTGTCTGTCGTATCTATAAAGTTAGAAATGGTTAGATATAGAATGGAAGGTGCGCTAGAGATAATAACATAAGATACGACGCTAGTAAAATTTGTTCAGAAACAGAAATATGTATTGATCATGGATAATATGTACAAGTTGTAGGAGTCTGTTGATAACTTTTCATGAAATTATTAAATATTTTACTACAAAGTGCTTTTTTTAAAAATCGACATTTCCAACGTTTTCCGTAGAATTTACTGGTCTCAATATAATGTTTTTGAAGCTAATACTTCTCTAGTTGTCAAACGAAATAATGATTTCTTATATGGGACAATCTGTATATTTTTGGATCATTAAAAAGAACTTTAAATTAAATTAACTTTAATTTACAAACCTTTTTGGGAGAAATTGAAGTTTTGAGCTTTGAACAAGCGGGCTTTGGACGGTGTAACCATAATACAGAAAATAAACTCGTACTAGCAGTGACTAGATTGTGATTTGACCAAACAGATTCTAGGTTTAACCTTTCAAATAAACTTCAAAAACTCAGCATGACGCATGACAGCTTTGTTCAAAGCTGGCTTGTTGAAAGTGAGAAACACTCATATACAATATATCAAGTATACTAGTAATAAAAGACCAATTTTTCGGTTGATAACTAATAATTATATTGTTTTCATCAAAACATTTTTCATAACAAATAGTTACAACGATTTTATAAAAATTTTCGAGAAGCAATACGCAAACATTTTGAAACGGTACCAGAAAGTGTTTCATGGAAATGGAGCTCCAACTATCTTTACATATTTCGAAAAAAAATTTTAATACACTTTGTACAGAATTCAAATTTTGATCCTATAACATAGAACATGAAATCAACTTTAAGCATTTTTAGGACTACCTGTATATTATGAAGTTAAGTTTAAAAACTAACGATAATAGACCCCACATATCTCATTAGTAAATAACCATGTTTAAGAATTTACTGAAAAATAAATACGGAAAGCTCCGCGGTTAATTAATGCCACTAACCACTGGGCTCTCCGCTCCTAGTTAAATATTCATTTTCCTTTGGTCCTAATTAACATGGTGACGACACTTCAGTTTAATACGCGGACGAATGTTAGTCGCACTAAATCAATTAAATTATATTTCTGCCGGAATATATGGCGATTATAACAGTGTAAAATAAGAGCCGAGGAGATGGTTTATCGGTGTAATTGCGTCTATTGGTTTCTGGTATTTTTGATATAGTATTAACGCCGATCTATCGAAAAAATTTAACTTCGATCGAAACTTTTTTGTCTCTTACAATTTTTTCATAAAATGTAAAGAAAAAATAATGTCACTGAGTGCTCTCAGCCATTCTCGGTTAGAAATCTATCTTAATTGAACCATCTGTACGTGGTATAGATATAACTGTTGTTCTGTTCCCTTCAATAATATTTAGCGGTGTCGGCCTGTATCAACACTCCTTTTTTTGAAACTTAGATTCACGCAGCCTTTGATGAAGGCTGGTAAACAAGTTGTAATTAGAAGGTCTACGGTTAGGATAAGCTTCCGACGATGAGAAGCTTGCAAGGAATTTCCGTCTGAACGTTCGTACATAAAATATATATCTGCCATCTCTGTGTAAATTAGCGTTATTGAAATAATACTCTTATTATTAAACAATTAAATGATTAGATAGAAACTAACTGAGAAATGTCAAAGCAATAATAAGAAACATTTTAAAAAGTGACAGCAGCCCACTAGATTTTTTTATTCAATACCCCGTTATGCATTGCTTTAGATTTTATATTTCATATATAAAACTGTACGTTTAGTTAAAAAAATTGTTCAGAGTTTAGTTTAGAATATAAGATAATATAGTGGCCCTACTACGGTAAAAATTGTTGGTAGAGAAAGTATGGATCTTTTGCGCATGCGTCACCCCCCAACTGACTACATTGCCGTAATTTTTCTGGAAAATTTATTAATTTTTATAAGAAGGCAACATTGTTGTTTTCTCCGTACCGTACTCACAAACTTGTATAATTTGTGCTTTCATTACTTGATTTAACAAACTGGAAAATAGACTTACACAAATATTTACATATGAATTTATTAAACAGAATTCCCTACATTTTAAGGTGCACTTAAATAGCTGGGAAAGCTGTTTGGGTAATATGTTTATTGTACAATAATTACAGGAAATATAAGAAAGCAATTAAACTAAAAGCTACTAGTTGAATTTTTACTAGAACATGCATAAGAAATACCGCTTGTCAATTACTGTCTATAGGAGGTCCTTTTTGAAAATTTTTTCACTTAGATGTTTCATATGCGATATCTAACATCTCAAACTTATTTCAATTGATGAAAAACCTATGAGTTTTAGTGAAAACTAACGCTTTGCGGCGATTAAAGAGAAATAGCTTACATAAAAAAATACATTTAGAGATTGCATGCTATCTACAAGGCTTAAAGTACAAAAACGCCAAATTAATTACGGAATTATATTGAGGCCGACGTGGGTGCTGCAATTCTGCACTGATTTTTTAGACCTCAACTCACTTTTTGCCTGAAAATTTAATAATATTTATATATTTTTTATATACATATTTTGAGAAAATACTGCCGTAAAATGCCGCACCTAAACATCGACGATCTGCCGTTGTTTGTTGAAAACCGGTCTTATGGGTCTTTCGTCAACATTTGTCATTAGAGCTGCCATTGGTTGAAAACGAAATTTTATCGCATTCGCACGTTGGATTGACCTTCTCAAAAAGAAAAAATTACATAGCAGCTTTATGGACAGGACCTCCATATGTCTAGCAGCTATTTGGTTTAGAAGAATGATAGAGATAGAATAAATCATTCCACTCCACTCCACATTTAAAAATTTAAAAAAATATGTAGAAAGTGCGTTTTACTAACAGTACTCTCCAGATATTTTATTGTTTCACTTATTTTCGTTTTTAAGATAAAAAATTAAAACCAACTTAGTGTAAGAAATCCTTTATTTACCTTATATTATATTATATTTTATATCCATTAGATTTTATTTCATCAGTAACGAGTCCGTCCCTGCTATCCGCTAGGTTCTAACGACAATGAATAATAATGAGGTTGATAGATGTCTTGTCCCACTATTCCAATAAAAGAAAGCGCAAAATCCAAAGGATTCCGTTTACTGTGGCCGGTAAATCTGAAAGCCCTTTTTCTCCTTTAACCGACTAATAGCACGCGGAAAGGGCATTATGCATAATAAAACTAATAACCATTAAGTGCCGTATGGGGATTTGTTCGTAAAATTGATTTTCGGGGGTCTGGCGAGAGCCCGAAGCAAAAACCGCATGGGAAACTTTGTAATTTGTCGACGTATTCAATTAGGCAGCCGTGGCATAGTTTTGGTTAGTTGTAAAGTGATGTAACGTAAATTGTGAATGTCGTCAGCGCACGTGCGGGGTTGGAATTATAATCAGCGTCGCCGCTTCTGGATTTTCACAGGCTGCTTTTAAAAATGTACAATTTTTGTTAGCGCCTAGCGCCACTTATTCGGAGATAAGAAAAAATACAGCATTCTCACGATCAAATAAGTAAACTATTTTCGGCAAAAAGGTGCTAGAAAACAATAGTTAAGTTCTTATTACTTTAACATTTTAAAATATATAAGTTTTAGACAAAATTGAATCTAACCGAATTTTTAGTTGTTATTCTAATGTAGGTTGGTCAATAACACTTTCTTTCTACAGAAACCTAAATTTCGGGAATCGCGCTTGCTTTCTCGAATTAACAACACTATCTACTTACAGGCAATAATTCAAGTAAACTTTTTTTTTGGTAGCCTGAAATGCTTTAAAGGGAAATTTTGATTTCCTTCCTTGTTTGCTTGTCTACTATATTTACCTTATTTAGTTTACATAGCTTTGTAAATATATCAATAAACTAGAATACATTTTTTTATTTGCTTTTTATTATGTAATATAAAAAAGAATTAACAATTAAAATAAGTAGTTTTTAATTATCTCATATTTACAAGCAAATTGTGACACATTAGTTGATTTTGAAATTAGTTTCTCATAAATTCACCTTTTCCATGGCAATATTGACGGAGTAGAAATAGATAGTAGGGTGCACAGCACTTACGCTTTCCGCAATCTATGACGAGGATGCGTTAATAGTATATTATTCAACAAGTGCGTTGAACGGCATAATAAATGGATTAATAAACGAGTTTAACAAACGTGTTGCATACTATACTTTTTCTAAAACACGGAAAAATCGCAATTTAAAAAATTAAAAATTATAACAGATTATCGGATTACTAAATTTCGAACCATTCAAACAAAATATTTACAAGTTGCCATCAAACCTATCCGTTTATCGTTCCGTTCGATTCTGCTATTGTTGTCTCTTGTAACTGTATACATTAGACAGAGAGAGATTTATTTATTGGATATGTCATATAAACAATAGAATAAACACAACTATAACACGGTATGTTGTTTATTTAATTTTTACAATTGATCATTAAGTAGAATATTTAATGAAAAAGACTGTAATTGGAAGGATAGAGCTGTTAAGAGGATTAAATTTTTAAGATGGCATAAGCAAGAAAAAGCAGATCCTAACCTTCAATTTTGTTTTGTTTGTACTGATGAGACATGGATATTTGAAAATTATAATATAATAATAATATAAAAAGATATTAATATAAAAACTGTAAAAAGCGCTAAAGTTCATGCGAACGGTACTTATGTAAAATTTCTGTGGGCAACTTAAATTATAAATGTCATTTTACTTATGGACTAGTCCACTAGATTTTAGTTGTAGCTTATAGCAAGTAGTATTCGGCATATTCTCCACTAGATTTTAGTTGTAGCTTATAGCAAGTAGTATTCGGCATATTCTGTTAAGTTAAAAATAAACAAGAAACGTTCTATGTTTATATAGCTACTAAAATAGTACTTACCAAAGTTTTAAAAAAAGTATTTGCTTACCAAAGTTAAAAAATAATTAATTAATGCAATTTATTTTGCAATTTTCAGACCAAACATATACGCGCCCGATATAATGATGGACATTTGGACTAACCGTGGTCATCAATTTTCCAAAACCTTTTAAGGACCACGATAAGGGCTTCTATAGCAGTTTTTTCCGTAAAGAGATTTGAAGATTGGCGGTAAAACATAAACAGTGCCTGACATTATAACCTCGTCTATAATTAATATTGTTTAATATGAGAAAAATAAAAATAAGCTTAGATATCCTATCGTGTGGTTAGGAGCAAATCCTTATTAATTGTGTTAAAGTGACTTAAGCCCATTTATCTTTAATTTGAAATACTTAAGATTTTGCGTTTTAACAAAATTAAAAATATACGTAAAACATATGGTTGACTTGCAATGTTAAATAGCATATAAGGGATTTAATTTTATACATCCTATTAAAAAGGCGCTATTATTAAGGTCATAACCTTGCTTAACTTAAAAGGACTTAGGTCACTTTCAAAATAAAAATTTGTTTTATTACAAAAAGTGAAAGAGCTTAATTCCCTTACTATAGCTTAAAAAATAGAAAAAAGAATTTAAATTATATTTTTAGATAATAGAAATAAATTTAGTAACAAGTTATTCGTTAACATTTTCAGTATGCGGGAGTGATTTGAAGTAGTTATGGTTTTCCGGATGTATATACCGGATGTAGCTATTTTAGTGATGTGATGCTTCTTATACGATATATATATAAAGATGGCAATGCAAATTTTTTAGGTCTACCCCGACGTGGCAATAAGTCAAGAAATTTAAATTCTGCTTTTCACCCATGGTTGTTTTGTATAAAATTTTATATGGTTCATTTCTTAAAAATCGCATCCAGCATATTTGGAGCCAGTTTATTTAATCTCCGTTGGTATTTTTGGATCTTTTGTAAACTGCTTCTTCCAAGAGTCTTGTTGATACAAAATCCTCTTGTTTCATTTCATTTAGTACGAACGTTAGAAAAGGTAATACTTTCGTACTAAATGAAATGAAACAAGAGGATTCTATATCAACAAGACTCTTGGAAGAAGCAGTTTGCAAAAGATTTTTTGATTACATTATAATAATCTTGTGGCACATACAATAACTGATTTCTTTTTAACGATATTTCTATAACGTCAAGATCTCTGTCATTAGGTAAAAATGAATGCCCTGATATTAAAAATTTGTGGTCTATGATTTCCACATCATTTCCCATCGATAGAATTTTCAACCACATTAAAGATATTTTGATGTTTCTGTTTTGTCCTCCACACATGTCACTATATGCAATGATGTCTTTTTCACCTTTCAGTGTTTTTACGTGTCTCAAGAGGCATGAAGCCACTTCTTGGGAACCTCTAGAAGTTTTTGTTTAATCCCGAACGTACATGTATACATTATCGTTGTACAAATTGTGTATGTCTAAATTTGAAATATACGTCTTACATTTATAATAAGCTACTGAAGTAGTTAACTTAGGGAATGGTAACGCTTTCCGCAAATCGAATGAAAAGCCAAAATAATGAGATGGATTACTTGATACTCGCTCTTGATTTTCTTTTAACGCATTTCTGCTAGTTTAAAATGAATATCATGTTCTTCCATAAGTTTTTTTCTGTTCTTCATGGTTTTCTGATGCTTTGACTTTAATGTTTGCGTGGTTGGTGGAAATGTAGATTAAAATCCTTTTTGAATATTTTTCTATAAGTCCATCCATTAACTGCTTTTAAATTAATTATTTTCTTCACAGTGAAGGTCATAAAAATTAAACATTTTTTTTTATAGACAGTTCAGGATGAAGATATTTTCTGTCGGGATTATGGTCCCTAGTATAATGGGATTCAAATTTCGGGAAACTGTTAATATAGTTTTGAACAATCATATTTCCTTGATCACACATTTTTCTCGACGATCCAGGCAAACGCCCACGTAAATCGTCGTCAACGTTTTTAGATTTTAATACACGTTTTAATCATCCTTCGCTTATTTGAAAAGTATCTCAAACGAATTTATTACAAACAGCAACTTTGCCTGTTTTTAGAACTTAACCAATACGTAAAACTCTCATTTCTACATGAACCTTTTCCGTTCTCGCTTCGTATAGGGATATATTTTGATTATTAAAGTCTCCTAAGTTCCAAAACAATTCAAAAATACGTTTTCTTTCTGTTTCATTTACATTTTTCAAGCAGTCTTTTCGGCATTAGCAATCTTCATTTTGAAAAACTTTGGCAGGAATAATTTTTCCCGATTGTGTATCGTATCTTTTTCCTGAATTCCGTTTAAGTTTACTAATTTTCTGAATATAAGTACCACTTCTGTGTTCTCTAAATCCTTCTTTGAAGGTGCTGTTTTGTAAATTCTCATTCTCAGTTACTTCCTCTTGTTCTGTTGAAGAAAAATTAAATATTATTGTTTAAATTTCAATTTAATTTCAAAACGTAATTTAAATTACCTTCATCACTGCTTTCAACATTTTGAGCCGCCCTTTTTGACATCGTCAATAAAAAGTGGACTTTCAAAATTAGGATTTTCAGAATTTATATTATTTTGAAAATGTACGTGATACAAAATTTTGAAATGTACTACGTATATTTCAATACCGATTTATTTTTTTCACAGTTCAGCATAAATTATAAATGACATTTTCACATTCAAAATAAACGGCTCGATTATAATATAGGAACTTTGACCCGTCGATAATATTTTCCACAATAATTCCCAAGAACGCGGAAACTGCCCTATTCACGCGTGATTCTGGGTTAATAACGAACGTCAAAAAAAAGTGCACAGGGAACGAATTAAAGTTCAGCTCCAGTGCGTCCGGCTCTGCAAAAAATTTGAATATTAAAATTGAAGAAAGGCATTCCCGAGTTTTAATGTCGCACTTTCATAACGATTCCCGCCTTTATTACAGAAATCTTTGAGGTCCGCGTACCGTGAACTGGAAATATAATAAAAAAGTAATTCCTATGGAAATGCAATGTCCGGTACGTGGCAATGAAAAATTTACGGAATGTCGTCCGGTGTTTTCAATTCGAACACCGATAAAAAATGAAAGCCGCGTTATAGACGGCGGCACATTCGGAGGGATTGCGATCTTTATGCCTCGTGTTTATTAAATGACTGGCAGACGTGACGATGATGGACCCATTAACGATTGATCACGAAATTCGTCGGATAAATCAGTTGTATCGCCGTATTTTCTCGCCCCCGTCGATATTCTAACGATTATGCATTCGTTTCCGCCTTTATTATATTATTTCTCTTCAACATTTTGGCAGAGAAAGCGAACGTTTGTGTCTATTATTCTTTGTTATCGATGCGGCTTATATTTCTAATAATCATTATAGTAAGCAGGTTAGATAAAACCCCCAAAATATACATAAAATAACCCAACTCTGGTCACTTCTAGGTAACTTTTATATCTACAAATTCTAAATTATAAGAATTTTAAAATAAGTACTTTTCACTGCTTCTGCAATTACTCGTTCTTTATTTAAAATAATTTTTGTATATTTATTGTCAACTAGTAAATACACAAATTTATGTATTAATTATTTAATATATTATTGGTTTTAAAGGAACGATCATACGTATTATCCTTCGAAATATTTGTGTCTTATTCTCTCCAATATTGTTTTGCTCCTTTAGTTAATCCATTGTTATTTCATTTCGCACTTTTTTATGCGGGAAATTATAAGTATTATAACCACCGTTTTCAGAGGATCCTGGTTATTTTAATGTTTTAAAGATAAAGTCTAACTATAACATATTTTCTTTAAAGGAATGGTTCTGTCTATTTTATTCGGTGCTTTTGATTATTCTATTGTGTTAAGTTCCTTTTCAAATATTCTGCCTATTATCTTTCGACGTCCATGTGGGTTATTAATGTTATTATTGTTCAGTGCTTGGAATTATTCTATTGTGATAAGTCAACCTATTATATTGGGAAAATGTAACGAATAAATCCTTCTTTTTGACGGAACGGTCCTTCGACAGCGATGTCGTATTCTTCTGTTGCTTCCTATTTTCTTTTTCTTTTCTTGAACCTGTTTTATAAGGACAATATTTCGTGTTAAGAGAACCCTCCTACCTGTTACCCTCCGACATCGATGTGGTTTATTGTTTCTAATATTTTTATTCCTTTAATTATACTACAATTTTAACGATTAACAAATTTAACGATTATATCCTCCATTTTGATGAAACGATCCTAAAGATTTTTTTTTCGACCGTGATGTCAATATTATTAATTGTTTTATTGTTTTTAGTTTCTTTTCATCCTAACGTAAATCTATATCTTTGGTATAACGAGAAGGATCCAGCCGGTTATCTTTCGACATCAAAATTATTATTTCTCTGCCTGTGCGTACCCCTTATAAATCTATTATTAAGTTATATGTTTTAAGCGCTTAAGTGCCCATCTTCGATCACTACAACGATTTTTAAAACTCTCCGCTTAGCTAAAACAGGCAAATACTTAGAACCATTTCAGCGTAATAAAATAAAAACAAAAATTCTATCGTGTTTACTTTCCCATCAACCTATTTTATAAGAAAAAATTATCATCTATATCAATCGTTTTAAAACAGAAATACTGTTCATCTGTCGTTAGAGAGTTTTATCTTGACAGGGCAGGCATGTGAAGAATCGAGTATTTTGGAACTACGGAATGTGGACATGAGAATGTGGACGGAGTATTATTAATAGTTTACATTTAACACGGAGAAATCAACCACATCCAGAATTTTCATCAGTATGTATGTATGTATGTGATGGTGATATAACGAATGAGCAAAAAGCACTAAATTAAGTTCGTAAAAAATAATGATCGCGATTGGTGAATTTAGCTTAATTGGTTCAATTGGTCTACTACCTCCATTGGCTACACTATTCGTTCGCACTGACCTAGCGATTCACCATTCGATATTTGTCATCTACTTTTAAGCCTATACTGGTTATGTATGTATGTAAGTTATAAGTTAGGGTGATATAAAAATAATGATTGTGATCCGAAGATACCTGACTACAATGGTACTCAATAGCAACTAATATTGGATTATTACTTCATTATCATTAGTTAATAGTATATAGTATTATAGCTATTTGTTGTCAACTTTTAACGTGTGAATTTTCGAAGCAAGTGAACTTAGATCTCCAACACATTAAACAAGGCTATCAAACGAATCGCGCTCTCAAACCATAAACTCCTATCTACCAGCAGTAACGAATGAATTACAATCGGCCATAAATTTCTTCAGTATCGGCACTAAATCGTTGACCTAAGTCAAAGTCGAAATCTACAACTTCAGCTGGACCGTAACTAAGGTTTACGGTATTTGCACTGACCGGCCGGAGTAGGAGCCAATTTAGGGTTAAATACGTTTCCTCTAAAATACGTCTCCAAGAGTTCGTTTGTTAACGTGTATTTAGGATTACGAATAAGACGGATACCGACCTAAATGCATATCGTTGGCAAAAAGTCAAAGTCACTTTAATAGTTTTTTGTATATGAAATCAGCTTGTTTGATACGTCTATTTTTTACATTTTGTCGTTAAATAAGCTTCATCATTTTATTGATTTTTTTAAAATTTTTCTCAAATAGACAAAATCTGACTATATATAGGCAACCAACAAATCTCCTAAAATACTTTGTTTCCAAAATGAAAAGACAAACTATTTTTTTCTCCAAAATATTATTACCAGTTCCGTATAAAAGGAATTTCAAGAAAGAATTTTTTAAAGAAAAATTACAACAGATTACAAAAAGAATGCAAGTATGATTTTTACAAAAACATTATATTTAGAAAGACCAGTGGCATACCCGTTTATCAAAAATGCGATTTTCTACGTCAGTAAGTTTTTCCGGAAAGTATACTTGTATAACTTTGCACTATAATGAATAACTTTTTATTTTTGTTCTTCGTCGATTTTCAGTCAAATTTCGAAGAACCAAATTATATCCATTGTCGTTATTTATATGTTTTCCGTACACACTTTGATTTACATTACACAAGTGTGGTAAACGGCATTTGACTCACGAGTTTATTTGACACGAGCGGAGCGCAGTGACTTAAAAAGTTTACCGAACGTGTTTCGTTAATTTTTGGGTACATTTTCGCAAAAGAACACGAATACATTCACTGACATGACCCTGCAATATCTCCGAAAACATCTGATTGCTTCCATACCCGTGTGTAATTAGGTATTTTACATGCGCGAGTAGAAAAAAATATTTTTTTTATCCCTTGAGGGGCTCTTGTTATAGAAACTAAATTATATTTTATTATGTATGTCTTAAAGTTTCCTTTCACTTCTTACATTACTATTCGATTACGCCCAGCAAAAAAATAGCAAACTGGATAAGTTCTAATCTTGTTAACAGACGGAGGAATGTTTGGGTATATTGTGCAAACACTCTGCCTAACCCATGTCAAATATATTACAAGATGAATAAGAATGTTTTCTCTTGGTAAATATATGTCCTCCCGCGACATCAGTCAATTCTTGGGACGACTTTATATATTTGGAAACTCCGCATCAAATTTCATGAAAATAGTATCGTTGAGAGAATCGAATTTGCAAAGTTGAATTAAAATATTAACTATAGTGGTATGTCGTATGCGAAAGATTGTTTGGTATTTAAATAGTAGCGAAGGGTGAGGCAAGGCGGCCCCCTTATTTTTTATGGCTTTTAACCATCAAGTCGATCTTTAACTCCTTGCTCCCCTATTTATAATGTTATATGTAATAATTATAATAATTTATTAAAAAACATTTAATAAAAAAAACGTTACTGATTAGTACCTATTTTTCTATAGAATAAAAAATCTATTATTGGTATTTATAAGATTTCCAAAAGCTTTAGGCTAAATTTCGAATAGATTTTTTTTAGAAATTTTATGGCGCCCATTTTACCCCTGGTATTACGCAAAGGGCTAAAAATGTACAAATAACTAGAATTTATAATTATAGAAGAAAAAACGAATAAAAATTTTGGTTAATTTTTGAGGTGGGCCTCCTTGTACCAGGAGGGCCGCCTTGCCCCCCCACATTATCCATAAGTTTTAGCGGAGCAACTGTAAATTTTGCAAAATAGCGTCGAATGAGCTGGGAAGTAATCATCAGAACTGTGAAAAAATACCTTCAGTGTTTTAAATTTACCGAACACATTCGATCGCTATATTGTTTAACGAAACGAGGGAGTAAGTAGTGGAAAAAATATTTTGCACATAACACAATTAATTTTTACCATTACGATGTCTGACAACCAGAAAACCAATTCTTCTTGTCCGTTTCAGTTTGAAATTTTATAGCCGTAGCAAATTTCACCTGTTGTGGCTTTGAAAGTGCAAAGCTAATAATCACGAACCTCGGAAACCACTAAATTTTCACTCGAATGCGAACGTTTACGTCAGTTTCTCGCTATTTACAGACCTCTCGCACGGAAAGTTTGTTACAGGTCCTTTCCACTGAGCTAGAATGGCAGAAATTGTACGAGAGATATTTTGTTCGCCGCTTAACTAAAAAGTGGATTTTACTTCAACCTGTTATTGGTTCCGAAAGCTAAAAACGCTGCCGGTGTGTACATAGCGCCTCGAAACATCTGTCAGTAATTAAAGGTTTCAAAATTACAGTCAAAGATGTGCGAGACTTATGGGTTCCAAGATGACAGTAATAAACATTCCATTGGAGCTATGTCTTGAATCATAAATATAGATTTTCTTGGGCAACGACCCACTACAGGGTAGAATATCATAAGATTCCTTATTGAAAAACAGTTTACATATTCAGTAGTCATGTTTTAGTAGATAATACGAAACTTTGGATTTCCCAAAAGTATCTTAAATTAAATAAAAATAAAACAAGAGAAATAATATATGTTCCCATTTTTATTAGTAAGATGAAACACTTTTTAGAATACTATACCGTTCTTAATATTTATATCCTGAGAAAGAGTCCGAATTGTTGAAAAAAAGGTTTCAACTTTAATTTAAATTACTCAAACACCAATAAGGAGTTAAATTGTTTAGGCGTCGATTGCGAGCTTGCTATATTATTGGTCATAACGACCATAAATTACGACTTACAACTAGCAGTATAATCCAGGATCTTTCACATGTGTCTATGGCAAAATCAGTAAAAAAAAACGCTTTTCATAATAATGTAGTATTTACAAGAACAGATAATGGAAAGAAAACAATGAAACATATAGGAGAACCTATATCTAGAAAATTTGATCTTAAGATTGCTTTTACAACTGAAAACACCATAGCACCTTTTTTAACAAACAATAAAACTAAATTTGAATTTGAAATGTGGATCATGTCCTAAAATTTATATCTTGCATACAAGAAAAACATTTAAGAAACGCATTAACAATTTTGATAAATGGATTTTCATCAAGTAAAGGCCTCCTCAGTTCAAAATCTGAACATTTTTTGTTCTAAGTTAATTGTATTTATATCTTTTTTTCATATACATATTTTGTGGGGCAATTCGAGCTGTCAATTGCGGCTTTTCAGATTGCAAAAACTGTGCATTCCTGTTATGGAACGCGCTGGTTATCGTGATCACTGCAAGCCTGTCTATATAAGATTGGTAGAAATCCATAGAAATAAAAAACTTTTTCAACATCAGTTTAATAACTATGATTAAAGATTTGTACAACTTCCACAATACCATATCTGCCATCTAAAGTATGAATATTGAGTATCTAAAATCGCGTTTTTGCGAATGTCAAGGTTTTAAAAATTCTCTGTCTTACGAGTATAACCTAAGGACTTTGTTGACAAAGATATACATATTCACAGATTTTTCATTTCTCCATGTTGAGGAGTAACAAAACCTAAAACTTGTGAGAATTTCTTCTCTTCTTCTTCTTCTGCATTTTCCTTTACTACTTCGCAGTTTTTATCCTAAACAGTTCTCTTACATTCGAATCCCCATATCTCTATCAGTCATCGCATGTCCAATGTCTCCCATCTTAGTGTAGGCCGTCCTCTTCGTCTTCTCCCTGGAGGTTCCCCTTCCAATACTCGTTGTTTTGGCCACCTGTGTTCTGCCATTCTTTGTAAGTGGTAATGCTCCGTTTTCTAATTTCCTTGTTATCGAGCATTCCATTCCCATTCGTTACCAAATTTCTGCGGTTCTTATTTTGTCAGTTTTTGTGACTTGCAGACATCTCATAAAGTCCAGTTCGACTATTCTTATTTTGTTTTTCATCGTTGTTGTCAATGGTCATACTGATGCTCCATATAAGGTGATATTTTGAATTATGCTTTGGAAGATTATGTTTTGTTACCGTTTTCGTTTTCGATGTGAATTTAATATTGAGAATTGAGAATTTAATTTTAAAATTTGTCCCTTTTTCTTGTAGGATAAAACTATGAATATGATGTCTAAATCAATACATTTCTTTTTTTGAAATGAATGGGGAGTATTTTACTATCGTTATTATAGTTGATACTACAAGAGATTAACTGTAGGCTAGGCTCATTATATACCTAAATTGACAATGAAAAAAAATATGCGCCATTTTTTAGCTCGTTCGATAGTCCAATTTTCCCGACTAAGTTTTAATGGAGGATTCATAGGAAATTTCAGCAGGACGGCTTTTCGTTTTGGCAGTTAATGGAGCTTACGTTGTAACGTTTGTTTAAACTCACATAAATCTGCAACGTTCAGGTTGAGCGTATTTGAATAACAATTTAAACTAAAGCACGTGCGCTATAAATTCGGGATTTAGTTCACATTTAATTCGCAATCCGCTGTCCCTTATCACGTCGGACAGGAGCGTTTCTCCATTTCCGGAAACTCAAGAGTTTAAAAATTTGGATTAAAATCGCATCGCATCGATTTTTTTTAATCTAATTAGAATAAAGTGTATTGATTTTATTATTGAAATGAAATCTTGCAGATATAAGTTACTACGTTGTCATACTTACTTAGATCGGCAACACATCCTGCACAACTTTTTTTGGGAAAATGTATATTGGGAAATAAAAAAACAACAGGCTGTTTACTTTTTCTTGTATAAGAACATCAATACATCACAGAAAACACATCGGGTCAGCATGATTGGCAAATTCCGATTTTTCAAAAATGGTGCAGAGTTGATCGAAGGAAACCTATAAAAATTACCGGCTTCGGATTAAATTTTCGTTCAAGCTGCAACACGATTTAAGCTTTTAGCAGATTACACATTCCTTAGAGCAAAAAAAAACGGAAACAAGTAAATACATATGGAGCAAAAGTACGGATCCCTACACCAAGCTGAAACGTGATTTTAAATAAATCGCGAGGCTTTGTTCGAGACAGGCGGATAAAGCCCATTTCAATTTTATGATGTTTCCGTGAAAACAGAAGCATGGAATTTCGTAAATATGTACAGCGCCGCAACGATAATAGCAGCTTCACATAAAACGTGAAAATTGTAATCTGCTTGTTATAGATAAGGGCAAGACACATTATTGTTTATAAATCTGGTTAAAATTCTTCCACTAGTCCATAATTCTTCATGATGGGTTTTTCTTTTTCAAACATTCATTCCTCTTGTAACTTACTACCCTTTTTCAACTGATTTATTCTTCTGCTGCGTATCCACTAATGGATGTCCACTCTTGTTTTTAATCGGTATTTTATACACTGTTTGACGTTGCGAGACCATGACGTCCTCTTTCTGTCGACTCCTCTCGTTCATTCAATCTTCCCTTAAATTATGAACTGCAGGAATTGGCCTCTCGTTACGTATGCGTGACATAGTTTCTGATTGTGGTCAGGAATTCACGGTATTTATTGATCAATCGCAAGATCTCATCATTTATTTTTGTTTTCAGTGTATACCTATAGGTCCGCATCTTGAATCTTTCAACGTTATTCATATTGATCAGTAATGTAGACCAGATAATATTTTATATATCTGATCCTTAGGCTAAGATGGAAATCAGTATTGGTCAGCACTTTTTTGAATATCATGAAAGCACTGCTTTTAGTCTTCTTCTAGAGCTATGTCGTCCGTATATTGCATATTGTATATTATATATTGTTAATTGAAGCGAAATGGGGAGAGAATACATCTTTGCCTATACGGATTGGTTTTGCTTCTGTGAAAATCAATTTTGACGGTAGCTATTTGATTCTAGCATAAGTTTCGAATGAAAGGGGTGTCTTTTTGGTCTATGTCTAGTCAATTAATGATGTGGATCTGTTGAGATCGAGTCTAACTCTTTTTCGTGTCCTTTCTCTGGTCCTTACAGTTGTGGATCCGGTGTCTCTTTACTAATATTCCATAGCGTATAATCTTAAGAAAATAGGATAGTTATTGTCAATTTTGGTTATTCTTTCACGGTTACCTTTCCTTTAACCTAACCTCATGGCAAAAGAGGAGTTTTAATTCAAGCGAGTTGCATTCAAATGATTACTTTTTCGTTCAAAATGCATTTTGAAATAAAATATAAAATATATACTAAACCAAATACATTGAAGACTTCATAAAGATATATGATGTAGAATCAATTAACGTTTCGAATATTAGTACCCACCTTCAAATTATAAACACAAATCCAATATCAAAAAGATCAGCAATTCTGCTGTGATAGTGACTGAAATTAAAATATACATAAACTATAAAATTCAAGCTTTACACTGAAGTGCATCCGATACGAATAAAAATGGTTAACAATAACTTAGTTATTTTCTTTAATTTTAAAACATAAGCAAATGTTTCGGTATAAAAGAACTGGATTATGTCCTTTTGTTATTAGCGCAGTTTATCATCATCCGACTCTTATTAACGTCAGCAATTATCTAGCTAAGTACTTTTCCGTGTTTTTTCCTTTTCATTTCGTTTTGGTACGGGACTGAGCCCGGGTGTCGAAATAAAACAATTAATTTTCAGCTCGGACCGACGTGTTCGTGAGTGGCTGACAGCATCCATTTATTTTTTGTACCAAACTGATGTTCATTTATTTTCTAGAGAATGTTCAATAGTCTTATTGTCCGCCTAGCAGATTCGCGGCGACAGCGGCAACTCGGCGTTAAAAAAATAATTACTAAAATATTCGATTAAAAAATATTTTAATTTGCTACGGCAAGAATTTTTTGTCTGTACTTTGAAATAAATAAACAATGAATGCTGAAAAAAGTGTAAAATTTGTGTGTTGCTTTTTGCCAAATGATCTATATTGAATTAGCGATATAAATAATAAGAAAAGTTTGATTGAAGACCAAAAATGTATTTTTAATATTTCATTGTCCCAATCTATAGATCTACCTATACTAATCTACATCTTGCCCAGAAAGTTATAATGCAATTCGAGCAAGGATAAAAATTAGTCATGATTTTTAACATTGTTTCTAAAAATAAATAATAAATAAAATAAATAAATAAAAAGACATATAATTATAGTGAGTTTGAGGGGGAACAAGGTTTGTCTATCACTTAGGTCAAATTGCTTATTTATATAATAAACCCAAATTGGACTTTATTGAAATAAAATTGTTTTTTTGTAACACTGTTCTGTATACAACGTACAAGTTACGTGGATTAAGTAGTTGATTGACCTACTAATAATTGACGAAGCTTTTCTTGGATGCATTTTTGTTGTTTTTAAATTGTTATTATTATCCAAGGAAAGGTCGTATAAAACTTTTACATTCAAATGCGCCGAAAAATTGTCACCTTAATTTGTGATGCATTTCTATAAATCATCTTGTCTTTGTCCATGGTCCTCTTACGTTTACCTCACTAAAAAGTGCTCTTTACTCCTCAATAACTGTTTTCAAATTAAATTTTATTTCTGTAAATTTCAAACTTAAATAAGTTATAAAAAAATCTGTTAATACAAGGAAAAGATAAAACACACTGTAATTTAGCTAAAGCTAGAGGAAAACGACAAAAAAAGGAAAAAAAAACAATAGACTATAGTTTTGATTAAAATGGTCCATTTGAAGTTTTTTTTTTTTTTTGAAAAGGACCTTTATTGTTAACAAACGTCACGCAAAAGTAGTAATGACTCTCAAGATAGCAAAAAAACAAATCATTTTATTTATTTTTATTTCAATCCAAAAAACAACGCACAAAATTTTGCAGCACCAGAATTATAAAATGATAGATTACGCGCTCACTTTGTTTCGCATTTTCGCTCATTTCGAGCAATAAATAACTTTAAATAACTCGAAACAGCGACGCTAAAATACCGGAGAAATTAATGACGCCACTAGGTTTCGTTATATTTTAAAACATTGTAAAACATTTGCTTTTTCTAAATAGTATTTTGTTCATGGAAACACATTATGTCCATATTTCAACTTAATTGCCACGTTTGTAACGAGAACTGTGCCCGGAAGCCTCCGCGTTCCTTTTTGTTCCGTCTCTAAGAACGTAATCGCAAGGGATTACAGCGGCGTGTTTAAAAACAAGACTTTTTTATTGTAATATCCGGACGAAAAAGGTTTAAAAAAGGACGAGTGCTCTGCTTAACTAGTTTTGAACATTTCCCTGAGCGTATGGACCAATATGGAAGTCAATCATCCGAGACGGTGTTTATGCCCCTCATTTAGCTCCGCCCCCCTTAAACAATATAAGAGCAGGTACAGAGTAAAATGCGAGTCAGTTTCAGTCAAGCTCTGAAGTAAGTTCGAGTAAATAAAAACCGACGCAGGAGGAATCCAGAAGTTTTATAAAAAGTATTACCCTATTTTTTGTTGTTAGATGTAATGTGAATTTTACACTATATTTATTAAACTAGTGAAATTATTTAAGTTTGCAAAATTTTAATATAAATATTGGCGCATTTATTGCTCCTATATATCTAATTATTATTAGAGAGTAAGTAAGTTTTAAATAGTTTCAAATGGTATCCTACGAATCGCGTAAAGTTTTTATTATTTTAGCAAAAGCAACAAAAGCTTTTTTAAATCCGGCACACGAAGTCCGAGCGGGTTTTTCTCGGAAAAATTTAAACATTTATCCTTCCATTAAAGAAACAAACATGTACCAGAAATCTGTTTCCAAACTAAAGTTTTTATCTGGGTTTTTATTTAACATCTCTTTGTAAATTCCGAACAACATCCCCCCCGGAATATAAACGAGATGCAAAAACTTTAATTTCCCCAGAAAGTTTCGGCGACTAGCGAATTGTATTTTCGACGATCCGGCCCGACTACTAGTTATATTTCGTTTTGATCCCGCTTGGCGATACATATTTCGGAATAAGATGGAAATAAATCCACTTAATATTATTTTGTAGAATTTGAAGTTGCCGTTGCCGAGATTTCTATAGAACCACAATTTATTTCTCGATATTAGAGATGTTTGCGGATAAATATTTTGCGCCGCTAATGTCACTGGAATTACGGAGTTAAGTGAGGGTTGGCCCTAACCGACACTATAATTCAATGCACGAGATGGTCTTGATAGGAAAAGCCCCTACTCTGAATAGAGTTACAATAAGAGAGAGAGATTGAGAAATTAAATATTCAGAATTATTTATCTCCTTTGACTATTTAGGTCACATTTTTTATTGTTTTGCGACGTACTTCCCATATTAATAATTAATTAATAAAAATTGGCATAGCATTGGGTGCAATTGTGGGTACAGGGTAATTTTCAAAATTTTGCACGCTTTGTAGTTCGCTTATGTGTAAACTTACCGAAAATGTGAAAATTCGGGTTCTAAAAGAAGTAAACAAGTTTATTAACAGTAACACGAAAGACGATATTTTTCAATTAGAACAAAAATACTGTAACATTAGCAGCATTTGAGCTCGAGCAAATAAATCAGGAGGAAGATGTCTGGGCTATCTTGGAATTAAAATTTACCCATTAATACTGTCTATTCTTACTTAACTCTTTAATTTATGTATAGATATCTGAATATTTCCTCAGTAGTGGAAGATAGCAATGTTAGCAATGATAGTAATGTTACCAATTAGCCATTTGCAAGTGCTTTCTAAAGTTTTTGAAACCTGGTTTACAGGTCAATTCTTATTAATAACAACCTTCGAGCTCAACTATAGTCAGGATTGCGCAAAGTAGAGTTTTGGATGACAGTCCCGCAGAAGCAGACAAGGGTGAAACGTCGGCATGGGTCCTCATTAGATTATAGTAAAGCTTTCGATATCCTCAATCGTGATATGCTCGATTCACCTTATTCGTAACTTTCTGGATCACAGACATCAGGTATTTTGGATTGACAATATTAGATCGAAGGTCCTCTTTTCTTCATTATTTACAGAGCATATATGCCGCGTTGCTTCAGTGAATTCATAGATACCTGTATATTTACTTCGTAGCGGAACATAGTAGATGTAACCTTACCAAAAAGACTGACGGGATCTTTGACCAATTAGCCTATTGCAAGTGCTTTTTTTTAAATAAAGGCGGTTCTATTTATGTATTTATTTATTTAAAACAATTTGATTTCATAATTGGGGTATTTTGAGTTAACATGGGCCATAGCAGATGGAAGAAAATGCGAAATCAAAAAAATAATTACAAAATATTACAACTGTTTGACAACTAAAGTATATTAGAAAATGGGCACCTTCCTTATATAGACTATTCATTAAACAAAAATTCTTTGAAATAACTCCTATGTGTACTTATACGTGTACTTATACAAGGTGATCCATTAAAAAAACAAAAATTTGATTTATATATTAATACTTATATTAACAGAGTACGTTATTTGATCCACTTAAAAATCATATCCAGACCAAATTAGAAACATAGCTATACATTTATATGTCTTGCACTTTTTATTTAAAGAAAAAGCAGTATTCACCCACGAAAACCGTCAAAGACAATAACAACCAAGGAGAGCTACGACATAAAACCAGTAAAAATGAGAAACAGTGTCAAGGATAGCCAGGGTAAAAATGCTGTATCTCGGAAATTATTCGTCGAGATAAAAATTTGATCGCTAGAAAGTGTAACAGCCACCTTATACTTTCAAAGTAATATTTCTCCGAAATCTATCTACTAAATATATTAATGAAATATGCATCTTAATATTTAACTTTATCAGGTAATAAATATGTGGAAATGTTTAATAATTGTCCACATATATATTGCTATAAAGTTAGACTAAGTCTGTGTTTCTTTCGTTACGTAAAGAAAAATTGTGTCTCTGGCAAACATATTTTATGTTTGTTGAAGTTTTAAGATAGCTACAGTGAAATTTTTGATGATCAGTTCCTAATAAGGTTCCAGGTATTTTAATTTCAAAATGATATTAACATTATAAATTTCATTCTACTCAAGTATGTAACGAACATAAAAACTACTTTTTACCACGTCAGTATCGTATGCAACACGTTTGGTAAACTCTTTATCTCACTCGTTTATTAAGCACTCGCTCCGCTGCGCCCCGCTTGTGCCAAGTAAACTCGTGAGTCAAATGCCGTTTACCGCACTTGTTGCATAATATACTATTCTCATCAAACCAAGACGCCAAGAAACAAAACCATATGAAATTCTTTTGCGTGAACCTCCCTTAAGGTCAATATTAATCCACTCTTATAATTCTGGAACCGCCGTACCTATTATGGACGTTTCGAATTTAATGCCAACTTTCGAATTTTTGTCAATAAAAAAAAAGATTATTTACGTCCTTTGAGCCACCTTTACGATAAACGTACAATCCTCCTTTGTGCGTTTCCGAATTAGGGTGCAGTAAATACGGAATACAAACACGAAGTTGCACTTTGAGTGCACAAGGAACTTCTAACGGAAGTTTTAATAGAGACCGCGAAACTGCATTTAGAATGAACCGCAGGATTATTTGCGAAGTAGTCTCGGGAATTATTACTTTTCTAATTACTTCAAAAGTTCCGGGCTTATTTGAAATTGTTGTAAGATTTGGATTGGGCGCGCGCAATAATTATATGCAACACAAGATCCCAGGCACCGGTTAAATGATAAAAAAGAAACTAATTTTTGGCCAAATTGCCCATGAAATAACCAGGGAAATAGCGCGGCTGAAATTGGAAAACCATTCTTCTTCCTAATTAACCTAACCAATTTGGATTCTTTATATAAAAAATAAAATCAAAACAATTAATTATTTTTAATTACTAAGAATAAAAGAGTTAGTATTGGTTAGAAACATAAATATAGGGACTGTGACGCTAAAACAGTCATAGAGTAAACAGTTGGTAAAACTATCAATGACTTCAGGCTCATTAGCGCCATGTCTCATATGCTTATTAGTATATTATGCAACAAGTGCGGTAAGCGGCATTTGACTCACGAGTTTATTTGACACTAGCGGAGCGAGTTTTTAATAAACGAGTGAGTTTTTGGGTACATTTTCGCAAAACAACACGAATACATGACCGTCAGAATTGACAAACGTCAAAATTGAAAGCGTGGGAAATATCTCGGAAAACATCCGATTGCGCCCAAATCTGTGCGGTAAAATCCCGGAAATGTCCGAAGTCGCTCGGATTCATGGGAAACGAAACTGACGTGCTAAAGTGACGCTTCCCGCACGCTAGATCGGTGGGTAATTAAGTATTTTAAAGAAGGGAGTAGAAAAAATATTTGAAAAAATAATTCAACTTAAAATACTAGGTCGACTTAAAAAAAACTGGCAGTACTTAGTACTTAATTATTTGTCCTACTGTACCTTTCTAATACAGTTCACCAGTCTCTCAAAATCATAAAACGTTTGTTATTCTCATTCTCGTGTCTCCATTTGACGTAGGCGGTAGGCATTCTTTATTTGAGGTGGAGTAATTAATATTCTAACCACAACCACCCAAACTTAGATTATCTTGGATCACGAGAGAACAAAATTCAAATTAGCTTCCTAATACAACCGTTAACGCCTACATATTAATTTACAACCCCCCTATGCCTCGTTTCCATTAATTTTATGATAGAAATTATTTCCAAGGTCGCCCGGGGTCAGTTACGGGGACGTTCCTTTCATATGGATTACTAAATCTTTTGTGTTGTGTTAGAGAGATACGTGATCTTTCAAAAAGAGGACATTATTCCAGATGTAGTATCGATTTTTAACAAGGCCGATTTGAGAACAACGATTTAAAATTGAAGAAGAATTCAGAGAAGCCTGCAACAAGGAAGGTTGTAACTTTTAGTGTTTCTTTTCTAGATTCTTTTTGAACCATGAGATTATTACTTTAAAAAACTCACATGGTTCGCACTTGGCAGGATGCAAAACCATATTTCGCAAAAAACAGTACATTTCCATTTCATTAATGTTGTTTTCTGATAAACCATTCGACGAACTTAGGACGACTATAACACTATGGAGAGCAAAACGCAGTTTTTTTTCCTATATTTTTGATCCAGTTTTGAGCTGAAAGTTCGACCTGCAAAAGCAAATATAATAGCTCTAGCCCTAGAAGCTCCTCTAATAGTTCTGCGCCTAAAAGCCCGTCTAAAAGTTGCTCAATAAGACAATTTGAGGTTGGATTAAGTTAGATCTGCGTTCGAGAGGTTACTTATTCTGTGATTGCTTTTTTGTACCTTCCCTTGGTAACTTCATTGCCGTTTTTTGAAATCAACGATTTATTGTTGACAATGAATAAAATTTTGTTCTGGGAGGAAGAAAGAGGACATTCTAAGATGAGAAATATCTGATTTACGAGAAAATTTACGCTCCTCAGTAGCCGACTGCGCAATGAATCCCAATTTAATTGGAAATAAATGTCACACCACGCAATATGTCAGGCCAAGGCGCGTTGCGTAGGTAGTACTAGCCGGAGGATATTGCGGGTCACTCTTTTGATCCTATTAGGATAACTAACGACAATATAAACGATAAAAAGGCGGTAAGGAAACCGCCGCCGTCTCGGTTCTTCCCGCAAACGTTATTTTACGTCTTTTTCCATTCAGGTTTATGCTCGATTTAGTGCCTCCTTTATTGCTTTCCTGGAGTGATTTGAAGTTATAAGGAAGGAATATTTTACGACGATTTGTTAAAAGCGCCGCCACAGAAATTTACAATGCATATACGGCTGATATATGTTCTCACCGCCCACCTACCACCCCCTCGTGAAAACTTTAAATATTATTACTCCTTTTGTTGTCGAGTCAGCCCAGCACAGTGCCTCGCTGTATACATTTACCGACGAATTTTCAATGGCGGCCACTTTTCCGTCGCAAAAATCCCGGCTGCTAGATGCAGAGACCAACCTTTGTGACGTTGTTTTATAGTTTATAGTTGTTAAATAACGTTCTAAAAAGGACATGGAATACAATACCAACCACAGCAATGATTTGAAACGACGAAAATAATATATATTATAATACTGTTCACTGCGAGAGGGTGGTAGGTAGAGCTCCGAACCTACTAATTTTATTTGGCAATATGAAGCTGACTGTAGAACGAGTTTGCCCATGTAACTCTTTGCCCCTGACCAGCCTCTCGTACAGATATTGCCAGATATTGACACCTGCTCGCTTTACAAACCAAAATAAGTAAATACAAAAAAATATCAAAGATAAATTCTGCAAAGCCAGCGTTATATCATCAAATTTCCGCAACCCGTAACTGTACCTCAGATAGGAATTCTGCAGTTTCTTCAAACTGTATGATATGTTGTCATTAAAAAAAAAGTTGACTATAGTTACTCAGAAGTGAATAAGTTGACTGGTAAGTTTTTATGGAAACAAGGTGGTCACAATGTAATACATTTTATAACCAAGCGGTTTTGCATTACAGGAAGCTGACTATAGCTTCTAATCTCGCGACCCTCTACCGGCTTTAAATAATGAACCCTTCCAGAAATAAGCTGGAAAGGAATTGGTTCACAATATTATCATATTATACTACCAATAATCAGCACAATTACTGATAGGTGTTCATTATTGTAGAGCATTCTTAGAGAGGGAACATGAGATGGCAACATATGTGCATAGAAGCAAAATGTTATCATCACTTTATCACATTATGAGAAGGACTCTCGTAGTTATCGTAGCCGAAGTTGGATGACCATGATTGATGAAGGGATGAGTCTTTTAGATAAGATTCCAAATACAGATAATCAACAGAGAAAAAGATCATATGCGTGAAATTAAGTACAAAATAAGGACACCTGACAAACTGTAAAAATGTTTATTTTCTTTAGGTTATTAAGAAAGTAATTCTTGTTCAAAGTTCAGGTACCAATTTCCTTAGTTTTAATATACCAAATTGCAGAACTATGGCCGACTATATATGTCGACCAGAAATTCCGCTATCAAGTATAACCAGCTCCGGGGCTGGCTACGACATTGAATGAATCGAATGTGGCTAGTTTAATTGCACATTAGAGATAAATGGAAATAAGTTAAACCTTTTGTGCCGTAACTGCGGTAGAGCGTTTAACTGCGGGAGTCTATATATACAGAATAATTGGGGATTATTTGATTACGTGATTGTTGACTCTAGAAATGTCCTGTGCACACATTGTGGAAAACTATTTAGGTGACTTGGACAATTAGATCAAACCGAACGGCGGCGTGGGTTTGCAAGGAAAATCAAATTATATTTTTTAAACTTAATTTATGGGTCTTTTCGACATTAGACCTAAAAACACGTAGAAACCACTCGGAGATCAAGCAATTACTTTTTTAGGCTTGCGAGTATTTTCTAAATAGAAACTTCTTCTACTGACTGCAAACACCATTAACTTCTTTTCTGAATAAAATAATTAATAAAAGATGGTAACGAAATGCTTGAAATGTCTTAATAGTCACCGAACAAAGACAACAAGTGCGTCCTTCCATTTGACTACAAGTATCAAAGTTTTCGTACGCATTGCGCTGGTTAAAAAACTGGGATTGGGATTTACGACACGAGATGTCGAATTGTTTTTCTAACCGCCGCAACGGTGAATTATCTCTTCTTTTCGTAGTTATTCTCTTTAATTAAGTCACCTCGTTTGTGCTGTCTTATTTTAATACTACAATTTTGTATGCAAATATATCTTACATGAATTATTGTCGATAACCCTTATGATTTGAGACGCTTTCCTTAGTCATTTACTGAATATTCAAGGAGGGGACTAGCCTGACAGATAGTTAGACTTGAAAAGCTTTCACTCCCGTTACAAATTTATGAACTCGATGGCAAGGATACTGTTTCTATAGAACACCCAACTTAGCAGACAAATAAATTCATTGAGAACATTGCTTCAAGTGTCCATTAATTATTAAAAACAACATGCATTTTCAGACCATATTATGCCCATTAAGTCACATTTGCTGAATTATTGAGAATAATAATGAATAAAGATTCATTATTTAAGAGAACAACAAATAATCTCATTAGAAAAGGGTGAAGTTCGGTATATCCAGATATTAAGAACGAGATATCTGTTCTTACACCTAACCCATACTAACAGATAACCATTCTAAATCACAGAAATACAAAATTCTAACATTGTCCACCAAACAAATTCCTTAAAAGGGCATGTCTAAACGTTGCTTTAGTATTTTAATTTCATTTCATAAGTTTATTCATTATATTGACAAGCTGGTAAGGAAAGATCTCTTGAACAGTTGCGTTAAATGGAGATCGGCGTAAGGATACGTTAATGTTGTGTGCTTTATTTTTTTTAATTTATTTTCTCATAGAGGTAGGCTACATGATGAGTTTAGGATAGTTCTTCATATAATCAGTTTATAATAGAACTATAAACGCAAGCGAGCCCAAAACGCTACCCTGAGGGAATCCGGATGAAACTGGACCTTCCCTAAATACATTATCATGGAGCTTAACACACTGGATTCTGGTGGTGAGGGAAGTTACAAAACCAATCAATAATCCTAAAAAGACAGCGCGTGGAACTTGCTCATTAATACATGGTGCAATATTGTCAACAGATCTTGCACTAGGGCACTAATACAGCGAAAACTGCGAAGTTTTAAGGTTTGATAGCGATGTTAGGATTACATTGACCACGAAAGAATGTGAATGACTAGACTACCTTCGCACATAGGTATAAAATCCAATTCAAACTGAAAACGTCGGTACCTTTTAAATGTCCAATATTGTTTAGTGTCGCTGTTTTGGCGTCGGGTCAAGGGTTCATGTCTATGACGTTTACTCCCGCCAGAGCTATTACCATAAAATTCTAATAGATTCCTCGGGAACATCGACATTCGATCGTAACTTTTATAACGGAATACTTAACTTAATTGAAATCTTTTTTCATTTTCTAATGAAACCCCCCGCAAACCAGTAAAACGATATTGCCCGGTAATAAATTTCCGCGTTATCTTTGGCCGCGTTTCACATTTTAATAGGAATAAAACGGACCGTTAACTAGAAACAATTTAATTTTGGAGAGATCTCGAAAGTTTCTTCAGATCTTTCGGGTTTGTAATTTAGCAAATGTGCATTTAAGTGAAAAAGAGGAGGATAAAATAAACCCCTAATATACTATCCGACCGGGCTAGAGCGCGGAGGCGTTTTCAGAAATAATAAAAAGCCCCGCGAAATGTTCTTAATAAGCGGGAGAAGTTTCTGCTATTATTTCGCTTTTTTTTATGTTGTTTGACGTGATGCGCTTAAAATATTGTTATTAGAATTTTAAGACAATCGATCGCCGGCCAATGTCCTGCCAACGGTAATGAAATAGATTTCGAAAATGACACCCTTTTTATGGTGGCAGGTGCTGGAGAAGTAACTATTAATGTCAGGAACAAACAAATTCTTAAAGCAAGTCACTCACGCTCTACAAAGCATTTCAACGAAGACCTTAAATGCATTCTCTAATTTTTGATTATTTTTGAAATTAATCCATGTAATCTACCATGTTTAAAACGTTTTATATTGCAACAGCTGTTTTCATTTTAAGAATACTGCTTTAGTGTAGGTAACACCTGTCAAAGTGAAAACGAAATCAGAATTTTTTTAAAATCTCAAATTTTCAAAAATCGAATAAGACCTAAACATATTTTTTTCTATTCCTTACTCAAAAATACCCAATTACACACCGATCAAAAGTGCGCAAAGTGCCATATTACGATATCACATAGTAGGGTCGCTCTTAGAAGAAAAGAAAAAAACAACAAGAATAAAATCATAATGTTTTCATTAATTGCTAAAATAAATAATAGTTTTCACTGTTTTAACGAAAATGGATTTAGAAAATTGTACTTGCGTAATGCTGACTTTTTGCACAATTTTTTTTCCAAATAGGGCGTTGGAGTAAAAAAGTATATGGTTTATTAAAAAATAATTCGACATCATCAGTGTTTTCAAAATAATAATGATAATAAGTATGCTTTTAATTTTTGTAATGATAACAAATATACCCACGCGCAGTATAAAAATAATACCGAAACAGCATGAACATAATGTATCGGCATGCAGTTGGCAAAATATTTCATTAAATTTGAGTGAGCTTAATATACGAGTAACTTAAGAAGTTTTAAAATGTGTTGAATAGTATATTTTTTCTACGACTGTTTGGTTTTGGGTAGATTTTTGCAAAACAACATGAACACATTCACTGACATGAGGCTCAGAATTGATAAACTTCAATATTCGAGCCGTGCGGTAATATCCAAGAAATGTCCGAAAGGGCTCGGATCAGTGAGACAAGAAACTGCAAAGTGACGCTTTTCGCACGCTAGATTATGGTATAATTGGATATTTTACAGAAGGGAGAAGAAAAAACATTTGGTTGAACCTACAAAGTCAATTAATACTTTCCTAAACACAAATATGTACTCCATATAAGACATAATATTATCATTGACCCAGATATTTCCTAAAAATATTGATTGATTTATTTTGAATTATGATTTTAACGTTAACTGAAAATTAACATCCGGTTTTTTTTTGGTAAGAAATTCAAATTGGTATCTAGTTTTGCCGCTAATATAGTAGGTGCTATTTAACTATAACTTTTCGTATTTTTTCCAAGTATACTTGTATACTCTCTTGGTTTAGGAGCATTTACATTTTTGATGTTGCCGACAGAGGCTATTGCCATTTTGATGTTGAGTCTCGTCCACCGTAACGTTCCACTCACCAGCTTTTATTTATTCCATTAAATGTTTCGATTGTGTTTGTCAATTGCTTCCTTCTGTTCTGATTCAAAAACCAGACGATTGTAAAAAGTTATGCAATATTAAAACATGAAATAAAAATTATAACTTATACTTTGTACGATCTTCGATAGTTCCACGAGAGTAAATTGATACAAACAACTCGAGACGTAAGAGACTAAATAACGTCAGCTCTTGATTGGTCTTGAAGATCTTTGAGCTGGGGGGGCTACTGCCAATATACTTAATGAATTTTGTATAACCGAGGCAACTAGTACACGAACTGCGAGAGGAATTTAACAGCCCACACACATATTTTTGTTACGACCCACATATTAATTTATATATTCAATATGTTAATATATAAATATGTAAATATTTATAAACCAGATTTTATACTCCTTTTTTATAATATTCGCTTGGCGAGGCAACTTTTTAAAATAAATTAGGAAACATTTTAATAACAAGACTTTACAAAAAACATAATCAAAATCGGTAAAGTTTATTCGCAGTAATTATTTTCGTTATACAAAAATGTTTACTTGATTTTTCATAATGCCGTAAATTTCACCCTGGCCGTTTTAATATTGCCTTATCAGATTAAGAAGTTCGTCGCTTCGTATACCGACTCGATCAATGTTTAAACTTTAAATTTGAGTCAGATTTTGGCCCGAAACGAGGCCCCATTCTCTTTGCTCGCTTCTAAAACCACAAGGGAAATATAAAACTTTAGAAGATAGGCGGTCACTAGATTAAAACCGTTCCCAGTGTGGAGGGAAACTATTAAATTGTCAACACGACCAGTTACGGTGGGTTTAAACTGCTTGTTAATTTTAATTACTTTAGAGTCTTCGCTGGCTGTAGCGGAATGTTATTTTTGTAATCGAGTCTTTGTTTTCTTGAACGCTGTCCCGTCCTCAGCGCAGGGATTGATTACAATTGGGATTGCGAACGAATCCGGGTCAAACACGAAAAGTTTTCATTTACATTACTAATCGTGACGGAGCTGCAAGTAACCATATAACAAAGGGGATGCATCGCAAACGAAATACGGTTCGTAATTGACGATTTCAATTTCAATGGTAATAGACATTTAAACTCTCTACACCCTAACATACATTTTACTATTGAAATAGGGACTAATAACATTCTTAGATATCCTTATCAATAGGTAATCAGCCCTAACATTGGGTCATTGTATTTACAAAAAAACTTCGCACACAGACCGATACCTTAGTGCATTGTCAGATTACCATCCGGCCCTAAAATCATCGTTTATCAACACTCCTGTTTACAATGCCGTAAAACTATCTCAGCCCGGGTCATTGAACCCAGATTTAAGGTACCTTACCTCTGTTCTTCTCTCTAATAATTTCCACGTTAAAGATATTAAGCGTTCCATCACAAAATACACTTCATCACAACCTTCCAATAGTAAAGAAATGCAACGTCAAAACCAGATCTACCACTTGTTAAAAAATCTCTCAACATCTTCGACCCGTCAAAGACAAAATTCCATTTGAGATGCCAAGAGTTTATAGCATTCCATGCATATGCGGCAAAAAACACATTCGAGAGACCGGATGAAAAATATCAACTAGAATTACGGAACATGAAAGAGCCTTAAGACTAAGACAATAAATTCATCAGTTGTTGCCGATTACAAGCACGAAACCGTGCATAACATTTTGTTCGATAAAACTAAAATTCTTGCATGTAATCCATTTTTCTTCCTACGAAAAATCCGAGAGTCTATAGAAATCTATAAGCAGCCTAACAACCTTAACCGCCACTAAGGTCTCTACCTGTCCGCAATATCATCCGAGAGGGTGTTTATGCCCCTCAGTTTGCTCCGCCCCCTCAAACAATATAAAAGCAGGTACACGGTAAATTGCGAGCCAGTTACAGTCAAGCTCTGAAGAAGGCGACAGGATGATTGACGAAACATTAGCTAGTTCGAATCAACAAAACCCGACAAGGGAGGAATCCAAAAATTTTATAAAAATAATTTGAGTGACTTTGTTTCTCAAAACCATTGAATTTGATCAAATTCTTCTTGATTTCTTTGATGTTGACATTGTGGGCTTCTTATGAGAGTTATAAGGAAAATGGAGAGTATTTCAAACAAATAAAATTTGTAAATAACGCCGCACAGCGTGGAGTAGCGTCGGTCTCTGAATAGAATCAGTGTTTGGCGAAAAACGAAGAACAATTTCAATACTTGCTGCAAGTTGTCAAAGAATATCGAGGACTATTTCCTGACTGTAATAAAAGCCGATTTGTATAACTAAATCTAAAAAATTAATTAATACCGTAGTAAATTTGGTTTCTAATTAAGTTGAAATACTTTACGGCGTTGTATGAAAAGGAGCGCTGAAAGATTGCAGTGTTATGATGTGGCATCGTTAGTTTGGCATCATTTCTAATACTAATATTGTGGACAGTGTTATTTGTCACTTTAAACAAAAATGTCAAGAAATGTAGGATTCTTCGCTCATTCATTTTGAGCAATTGTGAGTCATTTTGAGTCATTGTATGAGTGTGATACATCATCAAATTTACTCAACCATAGACAAACCTAATACATGCATTCTGTACTCTCTGACCACGCTTCTTACCTTCCTGATCTCAACAAGAACCATAGACAAAGTCACAATAATTGAAGTTAGAGTCTATTATTATATAAAACTTTCATGGAGGCAAAGTATTTTTGAAATATTTTTTTAGGTGCTTTTTGAATATAAGTGTCTACGATAACTCAGATTCTTGGCACAATTCGTAAAATTTAATTTTGAGATGCTGATCACTATATTTCATTTGTTCTCTAGGAAGTTAACATTCTTATCATTGCCAAACACCATAACACATGATTTACTTGGATTAAGCTTCAAGATGTGGTCTTGAGTGGTCTGATTTAAAGTTTGAAGGTCCTCATTAATGTATGCTTCAAATTCTTTATAATTGTTGGGGCTGAAGCTACAATAAATTTGTGCATCATCCGCAAGGGCTTGAATTTTATAGAATTTTAAAGATCTCAAGATATCAGAAGTATAAATAAGGAAGAACAGTGGGTCTAAAAGATATCTAAAATCAATCGGGATCTCACAAGATGACAATGTTTAGAATCAATGGATCCATATCAGGAGAGATAGCAATAAGAAAAGGTGTGCGAAGGGGAAGTTGTTTAACCACAACTTTCGGACAGTATTCAATAAAAACATTGCGATCATAAAGATTAATGGCGACATTCTAAATAATTTTCATTACTCAGTATTAGCGGGCAGCCTACCAGAAGTTCAGATTCTTAGGTGTAATACAGCAATTTGGTTTTGATATAAATACGGCCACTACCAAGCTAATGAAATTCTCAAAGACACACCCGCTAGGGCTTCATTAAACGTCTCTAAAGTACTTGGGTATATGAATCAATCGACAATGCGTTCTAAAATGTCCGAAAAACTCAACCACATGAGAGCATTTCTGACAAACCGAAACATCAGCCTTGAACTAACGAGCCAAATGCTTTACTGCTACACCTTCTCAGTTCTTTTGTATCGATGCGAAGGCTGAAACATGGATGCAACAACAGAAAAGAAAATGGACGCGTTGTACGCCATGCAGCTAATATCTTAGATGGAAGATCAAACAAACCTGTAGTAAACGGATAAACATAAAGAATTCCTCATGACAGTCAAAGAGAGGGCACCGAGAACACATCCGTCTGATAGTAAAATAAGGAGACAGAATTTATGGCTGGAAGACTCAGGCAGATGGCTCACGCAGACTTCTGTGGAAATTTCGATCGTCAACCTCGACTACTTATGATAAAAATGTGGAAGAGACGTCGACCTACGTACTCTGTCCTCGCCAAAATAATTATTGTGCAAAGTTTGCAATGAATGCCTAATTTTTACGTTAAAATATTTTAGTCTATTTGAATGCGTTTGCCCTTTCCGAATTAAAATTATTTTATTTGTAGAGTTACAACCAGCAAAAAAATGAATTGAAATGTGGTGCAGTTGCTGAACTTTTTATGTTCTACCAATGAGTTCCTCACTCTCTTCAGTGATAGCGAATATACACTATGAGTTCCGCACCCAAATCTGGCTTCATTATGTTAATTAATTCATTCATTTATCAAATTTAACCCATGGAAACTTTACTGGACAATTTCGAAACTGCGCCCAGACAGTCTTAAGAAATAGTGTATAAAATAATAAAATTGTTTCAAAGTTATGTGTATATGTAAAGCGAAATATTCTCACAAAACCCAAAAAAAGGAAATGGAAATGCAAAAACAAATCATGCTCAACACTTCAGTGGATGTAGAAGTACAACCTTAAGATAATCATCTGCAGTATATGATTCTAAATAAATTAGCATATCAAATACTACATATTTATTTTTTTTACGTTTTCGATCCTCCGTGTATATGATATTTATTGAAGATGTAATTTTAATATGTTGCTCCGTCCGTCCTCGCATGTAGGGTAGCTGATGAACCTATGTCTAAATAGCTGCGATTTTGTGTTGTGGTAGAATATGTCAATTGTTGTCGCTCATCCTTGGCAATTAACAGTTTGTAATTGTTAAATTTCCTCCTACATAAGTTTATAATATTCATTTTAACCATAATTATTAAAATTCTCTTCTAACTTTTTCTATATTATTTTGCTAATATAAATGGGGGGATAATTATTTAGGTCTTTTGTAAAATAATTGAGTGTGTGCATTTTGAGATCTTTGTTTCTTGTTGTTTATAACAGAAACCTGAAAATCTACTGAATTTTTCATTATGTCGGGCTAAATGTTCTCGTATCAAGATACGTGAATGACATCATTCGACTCAATATGCTATCGAATTAGAGAAAATTACAACGAAATCTCGAATGCTATTTAATCAGAGTATATTAAATAATAAGGCATCTTCTCTATAGCTGTACCGGTTTTCTGCGGGCAATTACCAGAACAAGCTGTTCGATATTGGAAGATCTCCGAGAGCTCAAGGATTGCTTACATGATCCGGATACTCCGAGGGTATCGTTTATTCCCCGGACCGAATCTCTTCTGGATCTATTTTCGGGATGATGTAATATTACGGAGGATATAATATATAACGTGTGCAAATTTCGATCGCTCTCGATGCAATGTAATAATTTATGGGCGCCGCAGCTGTGTGGATATCCGTTCTGGGCGATGAGCCGTTCTGTCCCGCTGCACCGACTAGTTTTTTGGTAACTAAATTTCACCGAAATTTATATTCACATCGGAATTTTTCATATTTATTTTTAGCTTCGATGAAATTTGCACACTACCAGTTTTCGAAGCGCTCTATTTTTTGCATATTTTAGCGTTTCTTGGGACAACATTTCCTCATTTTTTTCAGGCACTAAATCATATCCAAATCCAATACCACTACCATCAAATACGGGTTCTCCCGAAAATACACGGCAATATTTTAACCAACGTAGTCTACGCAGTCTGGCGGCGTTGCAGTAGATGTCAGAGCAAATCAGGTACGGACGAAGCCATAAACATGATTTGAATTTAACACGGATAAGATTGCATTTCTCTATAAAATTCTGAAGAAGGGGAAATAGATAAATCAAATATAAATAAAGAAAATAAAAATGAAAAACTAAATTTGGCAATTTGTCTGATCTCTCGCAGATAAACAGGGTGTAATTGAATGTCAGTAATTAAGGGTTCGTTTTTGAGATACAGGGTGGTAAACTTTTCAAAAAATAAAATATATTTTTTTCCTTTTCCTTTAAAAAATAATGACATTTGCATTCATTAATGAGCAGACTTGATCTCTTTATTCTAATCCGTCGCACGATTTCCCTTAAAAATAAAAACTGGTTTTTCTGCATGCTGTTATATTAACCATATTTTAATGGCCGTGCAGAGAAGAGGTTTTTATTTTTTCAAGCGAAAACCGTACATCGGATTGAAAATAAATTAAAGAAATGAAATTTCTTTAGAAATGAGTGAAGATTGTAGGAATAAAAATATTTATGAAAAGTCAGTGGCGTACTATCAGTGTCTGCCAAAATACGCCTGCCACTGGTGTATTTTAACAAAATTGTGGTATACTGAATAATGCCTCTTGACACAATATAAACGAGGTTAGCGCCAAAATTTCCCGGCCTGACATAGATGCAGCTCCAGTATGACGATAAAACTTTGTCTTCTTTTAAATATGTATCTTAGTAGGCTTCGAAAAAAAAATTGAAGTCTTGCGTCAAATAGTTTTTTATTGACATCATTTTAAACAAGACGTGTCCGAAAAAATGTCGCACATAACGCAAATGGAGTATAGAGCAGTAATAAAGTTTTTGACAAAATTATTAAAGAAAGGCTGGATGGTGTGTACGGCAAAATTGCTCCTTCGTATTCTGTAGTGAAAGAATGGGTAAAACGTTTTCGAATGGGGCAGGAGTCCCTTGAAGACGATTCAAGAACTGCTCGACCAGTTGAGGTCATAACGGACGATATTGTTGCGATTGTGGATGAGGTGGTATTGAGTGATCGACGTTTAAAGGTCAAGGAAATCTCAGAAATTACTAAGCTTTCTGATACAAGTGTTCGTCGAATCCTGCATGATCATTTAGGTATGCATATGGTTAGTGCAAGATGGGTTCCTAAAAACCTTTCGCCTATTCAAAAACAACGCCGTGTCGAGTGTGCGCTCTCTTTTTTGGAACTCTGTCGGTCGGAACCGAAGCCTGTGATAGAAACTATTGTGACGGGAGATGAAACTATGGTTCTCTATTATGACCCTCTATCGAAAAAAGAATCAATGGAGTGGCGTCGTAAGGGTGAAGCACCTCCAAGAAGAAAGTTCAGAGTCTGCCAGTCAACAAAAAAGTTGATGGCCACGATCTTTTGGGATTGTGAAGGAATTTAAAGAAACTAATACCACTGTCAATGTTAAATATTACGCAACATTATTATATAAATTGCGTGCATCTTTTGCACGATAATGCACTTGTCTATACTGCTGGTGTTGCACGAGCTGCTATTTTAGAGTGTGGGTTCCAACAGATAGATCATCCTCCCTATAATCCAGATATAGCCCCCAGCGACTATTATTTGTTTAGATAGTTGAAAAAGGACTTACGTGGAGAGCGGTTTAACGACGAAGTTGAGTTAAAAGAGGCTGTTTTAGCTCATTTTGCAGACAAACCAAAAGAACATTTTTTTAAAAGGATTGAGTTGTTAATAAAGAGATGTAATAAGTGTATTGAAGTTAAGGGGGATTATATTGAAAAATATTAAAAATTTGTTGCTCTACTTTGTTTCTTTCATATTCAGGTCGGGAAATTTTGGCGCTGCCTTCGTATGCGTACCAAATTTCATTAAAATATCTCAAGTTGGATTGCAGATATTAAAAAAAATATATACTATATTTTTGAAAAATTCACCACTCTGTATCTCAGAAGTTAAGATGTTTAGAATATATATTCATATGGAATTTTCTTTTTCAAAATGGAAGAAAAAATCGCGCCCCCCACACCACCCCACCACAATTATTCTCATTCAATCAGAAAACACCCTGGATAAGCAAAGTATATGACAGTATTTTTATAATATATTCAAGGTAATTTCTCAAAAAAAACGTTTCATTCAAAGTCATAACTGACTACAAAACTAAATTGAATATTAAATATTGAATATGCAACAAATAAAAGCTATAGAAAATAGTCGGATCACTCGCGCATATATAAGCCAAAATTATGATCCTATTTCTATAATATTTCCTCTAAGTTCTAAAGCCAATATGTCCATTAAAAACGCTTTTCTTCTCCCGTCTGTAAAACGCCTAATTACACACCGATCTGCGTGCGGGAAGCGTCACTTTACCACGTCAGTTTCGTTTCCCACGGATCCGAGCCACTAGGGACATTTCCACGATTTTACAGCACGATTTGAATTTTAACGCTTGCCAATTCTGACGGTCATGTCAATGAATGTATTGGTGTTGTTTTGCAAAAATGTACCCAAAAACTAATACACAGAAAAATGTTATGCAATATATCAGACAATTTAAATACTACTTGCTATAAGCTACAATTAAAATTTAATGGACTAGTCGGTAAGTAAAATGACATTTATAATTTAGCTTTCGTGGTTTTTACAGTTTTTATAGTAATATGTTGCCAAGACCATTTGTACCATTGTACCAAATATCCATGTCTCATCGCTACAAACAAAAAAAAATTGAATGTTAGGACAATAATCAACAACCCGTTGTAATTTTTGTCCAAGTAAAGATGAAACTGGAGTTCTGCCATTTATTTGTTTTAATAGTAGCTGATGGCTGATATTTGACACACGAATACTTTTCATGTATTTTAAGGGTACCAAACTTTCCACGAAAAAAATAAAGTATTTAGTAGGAAGTAAGGGACTTCGCTGAGAGAAAAATGAAATATATGCGATTATAGTGTTGGGAATGGGAAGTCCTTTCAAAAGTATTCTTTCAAGTTATTCGCTTTAAATAGCGAAAAGCCTAAATGATAAGAAGATGCGTTACAAAATGCACCAAGCAAATATTCCAATAAGGAAACAAACAACACAATGAAAGATGCACTTTAATTATTTTTATTAACTGAGATTTTTCATTTTATTTCTGAACGCGGACTGATGGAATTACGAAACTCGTGAACAGACTTTCGAAAAGACCATCAGACACCAACGGTTAACTTTCAATATTCATTCGCTTCAGTTTCATACCGGCGAAACTCGACGCAACTAAAGTTATAAACTAAATTGCAACAGAAACTTACGAAATAACAGTTTCAATATGCCGGACGTGCTTGTAATATGAAAATATGCATTATCGGACTCGGCTGGAACAATGAGAGCCTTTTTGCTTCGAAACAGTGTCAGAGCTACGTTTTCTTTCTTCCTTTAACATTGGGAAATTGGGATCAAAAACATGATCATACTATTTTTATAAGTCGGCAATTAATTGAACTGTTTTTTTCTTGAAATGATGCTGAATAAATGTTCGAATTTCAACAATGAAGAGTGATAATCTATTTGGTTAATTTTAATGAAGGAAATTCAACCAGACGTGTAAAAGAACTGAGCAGATATCTTACCGTTGATGGATAACTACAAAGTAAATATGAGTAGGAAAGTTTTTAGCCTTATATTTAGGAAAAAGACAATTGTCTTCAATTTTGGAGGTTTTTTTTCTTCAATAATTTAAGCTAATAAACAATACGAATTGTATTTGTACAATATTGGACGACATTTTCTGCTATTTCTAACTAATAAGAAAAACATCTGATTCTTTCTAAATTAAATTCCATATTAAGTACGCTGTTTCTGTAGACACAATAGCAAACGGAAACATTGTCTAAAAAACTTATAGTTTATAAAGCATGTTTACAATGTTTACTATGGAAATTTGTGGAAAATGTGATTCCGTTTCTTTATGCTATACCGCTAAGCAATGGTTGAAAAAGAAAGATTGAAAATGCAGGCGTATGGTGTAAAGATAGAGTGTAATTTTAAATGACTTATTTATTGTAGGATGTAAAATAAAGGAGTTGCTTTCGCTTATCTAAAAAAATATAAATTAAGTTTTCGTGAACTGTTATTTCCTGCCCAAACAGCACCAAATGTCCATATAATATCCTTCCAGTGTTCTACAGATGACCAGAACATTCCCCACCACAATAGAATATTCTAGAAACATTCCTTTAAAAGACAAGTTCATTTCCATCATAAAGCATTGTCATAAATACTCGTGAACATTTATACTTAATAAAAATAGTATTGTACTATTTATATAAGACCGAGAACTAATTTATAGAACTAATATCTATTGCAACCATTATAGCCATAAACAAATTTTCGACAAGAAAAAATATGTTGTTTTAGATGCTGTACAGACTTCGACGTCCTCTAACTGGGAAGAGTTGACTCTTGGAAATTTAAATCGTTCTGCATTCAGGATTCAAAGGAGTCCCAAGAATTTGAGTAAAAAATTTAAATGGTCTATATTGTTTGATTTAAAATATAATATAATAAAAACTTTGAAAATAAGCTTAAAACAAATGATTTTTTCAAATATGGGTGGACATTGTGCATGTCTTCGGAGAATATGGAATATAAGAATATTTTTTGTTTTTTATTTCCTTTTTCTTTCTCTAGGGAATATGTATTCAAATGTAGAATAAAAACTATTTTTCTGTTATATTTAGTGCTCTCTGGGTGGTGTATGGTGCGGCATCAATCATATATTGACCGATCTCGCTTCGCAGAGAAAAATGAGAATAGAAATCGCATCATTACGACGTCAAAACTCAACCATAACTCTAAACATTTTCTGGAAAACCTTTTGGGTCCATCTATAAAGCGGGGTAAATTCGCTGATATTGTAGCAATGTTTTCGTCGGCTGGCAAGGAGGTTGGTTCCTTTCCCGCAGAGAGTTTTTATTGATTCTAGCCTTCTTTTTTTCCTTCGTGGGCGAGGGGTATTCAAAGACAATGAGGCCCGCCTCTAAATATGCATCGTGAATGGAACGGAGAAGTGTTGACGGTTATTTACGCAGGTAAATCCGCGTGGTATTCTTCGAAAACGCGCAAAATAGAAAGTTTCTATGGAGTCCTCGGTAAAGTTATTAAAGTTTTAGAAATACGCCGGAAAGTTTTGCGGTGAGCTGTGTCAGTGTTACGTTAGATTAATTAAACTTTGCCACGCGTTTTGGAGCCCTTTATATAAAACCATCTCTTCCGGAAAACAACAATTAAACGTTTTCGTGTTAAGTTTTACAAGAAAAAAGAAGCCGATTTTAGGGCTTTTGATGTGATCCGATTGAGACATATAATTCATATTCCTCTGATATTATTAAGGTATGGAATAATTTCAAATCGAATACAAGCAAACTGATGCAAACTAATAACACATAAAATCAGAAATGAGAATAATAATAATAATAATAAACGCCTTTTATTGTGAAATTTATCATCAACAAGAATATATTACAATAAATTTTTCACAACTTCGGCGCAGTCTATACTTTCCTTTCTTTACCTAATTAACATTAAAAAATCACCAGTTTCATATGCGCTAATCATATTTATAAACCCTGGAACACCCCAGGCAAGAGACAAATAAAGCTTTTCTGTTAGAGAATATAAATCATTAAATAACAGAAAAGTTATATTATTATAATATTAGTGTTGAAACCTGAATTCTGACAATATGATGTGAAAATTTTCAATTTATTAAGATTTTTTATACAACTCAACAAACAGGGTATTTTTAGCTGATTCTATTTCATTATTTCAATTGCATCACTAGAGAATCCATGACACAACTTACGATAACTTTTCTATTTAAAAACATCGGTTAAAATGGTTATTGTTTCCCATTATTGTAAATTACAGCGTTTCGTCACATATTTTTATTGAGGTCCCGATTAAATCCTCGCAATAGCCTAAAAATTCACAAAAATTCCCGAAATTCCGGGAAATACTCAAAAGTATTCCAAAATACGTTACCTCTGGGGTATGTGCAATCCTCGTATTATAAGTGAAGTATGTTTTGGAACAAACAATTTATTAAGATTTCAGTGACATGCTTTTCAAAAGTTCGCTTTCAATTTTTATTTATAATGTTTATAATATGGTATGGTGTTTTTCTTTCTCTTTAGGTTGATACATTAAGTATGCATAAAAATTTTAATACACTAGTAATATAGGTAACTAGGGACTGGACTTTGATCTTTCTAAAATTGTTTTGTAGTCACTTTTTGCACTCTGATTTCGGTTTATTGGGAATTGTTAAAAATTAATATGACGTGTAAAAACAATTTAATATGAGAATAACGTACCTACCTTTTGGGTCGTTTATTAATGTAGAGCTTCTTCAGTTTTCGTTTTGTTTATATTTCATTTTTTGTATTTTTCTCCAAACAATTTCCTACAGATCGTATAAGTTTTATAATGCTCTAGTTTCTATAATGAGTTTTTAGCTAATTTTGTGTGATTTTAATTGATTTACTTTTAAAAAAGAAAATAATAACTTTTTTGTTCAGTATAAATCAATAAAAACTAATTATAAAATTAATTGTAAAAAGAAATAAGTTTTTATTCTAAAAATAGAATTATTAAAATAATTTTCCATGTCAAATGGATTTTTGAAAACTTTTTAGCCCAATTTTATTACTTTTATTTTCGTTGTATTCGCTTGTATTTTTCCGATATTACACTCACCGAGGTTTTTTACTTACATAAAATAAAATGAGAAATCGATTTTAAAAAAATGTCGTAACCTGTTCCTGTTATTGATGATTCAATTTGGGGACGAAGACAAATTCGAAGTTAAATATTGATTAATGGCCTGAAAACGATACTTTGATTAATGCGTTCCGCCAATCGACATTCCCGTATGAATTTTTCGAAATTTCTAACATACCTTACAATGATTGCTTGCAGTTCCGCGCGTTGCTTACCTGAAAATATAAAAAAAGACGATTATCGTATCGTATATATTTAAATCTGAGATTGAAATCTTTTCATGCAGATCTTATCGGAAATTTGCCGGTATTACGGAAATTTACAAAGAGCTTTTTTGGATTTAAATTCGCTCAACTTATTTGCATATTGAGCGGATAGTTTTGAAGCAGAATCCACTTTATCGTGCTCTACCGTAGCGGTTTTTGTCTCTCAAACTCTTTTGCGAAATGTTTAACATTAGAAAATTTTGAGCTAGAAGAAGATTGTGTCTAAATGTGGACTTAGTTAGTCCCGCTGATGGACTACCCAACGTAAAAAGTACAAATAAATCTAAGATAGCCTTTTGCGTACTTTTGTTGCATTTACAGTAAAGAACCATATCGGAAAGTAGTTTGTATTCGTTTTAAAATCGATCGCCGCGGCACAAAAGGAAACACCGGTTATTGTATTCCTTGCACTCTCGGTGCCGAAAATGCAATCCTCGCATGACTCCAGCCAATTTCGTAGTAACAAAACACGGATTCGTAATTTGTTTTGGAAATCGCTTGGGCTACGGTGTGAGCGCAACAAAACAAGAAAAAGAAACGACTTCGAATACGGATTCCATATTTTAACAAAGCCAGCGACGTCGACTAAATGTTACTCTTATGCCTTTCAAGAAGCTTAGGTCGATGATGGATATTGCTAATAATAATAAATTAATACTTGTTGTCGTTTCGCCCATCATTCTGTTGGCTTCTTCAGAGCTAGACTAAAACTGGCGCCCATTTTACTCTGTACCTGCTGATATATTTTTTGATGGTAAGGGGGGTGGGGAGGAGGTTTCGTGATTCGGAAACAGCAGAGGTTATTTGTCTCAGTCGTAAGGCTCTTTCGTGTTCCTTGAGCCTAGTTGATATTTTTCGTCCAGTTTCTCCATGGCGCATATGAATGGAATGCTGTAAACTTCTGGCATTTCAAATGGAGTTTTGTCTTTGGCGAATCGAAGATCTTGAGAGAGAGGCAAATCTGGTTTTGACGTTATATTTCTTTAGAACTTTTGATATGTGGTGGTGATGTTTTGAATGTAAGGTCACAGTGGCAAGTGTAGTATTGCTTTCGGCTATTGGAAGGTTGTGGTGAAGTGTATCGAACGATTAATATTTTTAATATGGAAATTATTAGAGAGAAAAGCAGAGGTAAGGTGTATTAATTCTGGGTTCATTCACTCGGATTGAGATAGTTTTACGACTTTGTAAACAAGAGGGTCGATAACCGATGACTTTTGGCCCGGATGGTCATGTGACAATGCATTAAGGTGTCGTTCTGTGTGCGTAGGTTTTCTGTAAACACAATGACCCAATGTTAGGTCTGATTTTCTATTGATAAGAATATCTAAGAATGGAAGGTTATTATTAGTTTCCAGACCATTGGTAAAATGTCTGTTAGGGTGTATAGAGTTTAAATGTCTAAGAAAATCAACTAGGGTTGCTTGAACGTGAGGCCAAATAACAAAAGTATCATCGACGAAAAATATGTTCCAGTCACCCGAGACGATGTTTATGCCCCTCATTTAGCCCCGCCCCCCTCAAACAATATACAAGCAGGTGCAGAGTAATATGCGAGCCAGTTTAAATGAAGCTCTGAAGAAACCAACAGGATCATTGGCGAAACGTTAGCAAGTTCGACTTAGCAAAAACCGACGCAGGAGGAATCCACAAGTTTTGTAAAAAGTAGTACAGTAGCCTGTGGAAGTTTGTTTGGAAAAAAAAATTAAGGTCGAAATGAAAGTACAAATTGATAATAAGTATTATCATAAAAGATGAAATTATTAAATTCTGGATTTGGAAGTTTGACGATAATGTGTAAAAAAAAATACAGATTTACAAAAAACAGTCAAAATAAAATTTTTGGTAAAATCGCTTTCAAATGTGGTTAAATTTGGTAGTTTCCACTGGATATGTGGGTAATTTTAAAATTTTATATTCTCTCTCGCTTTTTTGAAAGGAGCTGAATGGTGAAAATCAGAACTCCTCATTTGAAGTTCCAAAAAAAGGCATAAATATTCGTGAGACAATTATTAATGTAAAGTTGACCATGAACTAATTAAACAGAGTGTTTATTTTTTCTCTTTTTAACGATGCACGTGTAGTGAAATATTATGAAAATTGACATTTTTAAAATAATAACATTTTAGTTTGAGACCTTCTTTTTTCTGTTTTGGCTATTTGCCCACTGGGCATGGATGCCTTTAGAATAGCTTGCGAAATCGCCAGTTAATGTCATCAGTTAATTAAAATTCTTAGAAAGTGAAAACTAGAAATTTTTATTTGAGCCAAATAGTAAAAATTCTTGCAGTTCCTGGCTGAGATTCAGATATAAGCCAATACACGAAATAAGTAATTACAGAAATTATGCCAAACAATATCAAATATCCAAGTCCAAATTTTTGTCGATATCGATTGCTACTCCAGCACAACGACTCGTCGTTATACCTAGAGCAGTTTGGGATTTCTTATATTTCCAATTTTTTTAATTTCAGATAAAACACTATATTTCTTCTATCCATCTATTTAACTCAAGAACAAGAATAACCAACCATGACAGAAACTTTTCATAATCTTGCACACACAGGACATTTCTCATTGAAAAAAAAAACGCTGTAATTACCTGTAAGCTGCCTATAAAAGAATGTTATTTTGATGTTATTTCCCAAAAATAAAACAAATTTAAAATGTGTTATTCAAAAAGGAGCCTGAAAAATGTGTAAATGTAATAAATATTTAATAGATACCTAAAGAAAAACATCCAAAATAATCCATCTACAGCAGATACACTTGGAAGATGTCCGCCCATAAAACCCACTGAATATATATTAATCATGATTTAAACATGTTTAAAGTACTTAATATCTGGCAGAGTATAATTTAGAATAAGTCCATTAGTCCGTTTGCAAGATACGTCTAACAGTCCGGGTGCAAGGAAGCAGTTTGGCCATAATCAGGTTTTAAAAAAACTGTTTATGATCATACTAATCCCTTCTGAGAAGCGCGAATTACCACAAAACGGTGTTACCAAAACCAACAAGATCCGAAACGAAAAACAACGCAACAGGTTAGGGAAATTTACTTCACCTCAGATTTGGAAGGAGTCCAAAACCGCTCTTCGTTATTACAGGTGCTTAAATCAATATGTTTAAAACACGTCCCATCTCGCCTGGCTCTATTGAATTTGAATCGGAACTATCTGCTCCAAATCGTGGTCGCAACTTTTGTTGGTCGCATTGCAAATTCAAAACTGGAGTGCATACGGAAGAAAGTTGACGACGTACTTCAAAAAATAAACATTAAATTTGACCTTTGTTAATATTATGTTTTGTAATTATTCAATTATTAACCTTATTTCCAAATTCCAGAATGCATTAATATAAGGATCACCCAGCCTATGGAGATTATTTGTGCAAATATTTCTGGGGTCCAGAATAAATGTATCACTGTACAAAAACCATAAACACCATATTTAATTAAATTTTATATTAATAAATTAATTAATAAATTATTTCCCGCTTCACCATCAGTGTTATTTGAACTTAAGGCTTCGTTAATTATTTGGAGGTCAACATAACCGTTTAAAAACTTATAACAGATATGCTGTTGGTTGTACGAGATCTTTCCTAGCTACACACGGGATATTATTTACAAATTTATAATTTTATTTTAATATCTCTATAAATGCTTTGTATTGCAGAGGTATTTTGTGTTTTGTATTTTGAATCTCGACGACAAACCAAACTTATCGAAGATACTAATAAAGGATATTGGAATAAAACCGATTTCTGATCATCCAAGCAAAATGCAACTTGCTTTGATGCGATATCAACACAATGAGTGTTTATGTTTTACCTGATATTAACTCCTTTTACATTTATAATTGCTTGGAATTCCTTGGAATCCTTTTGAAATCCTTCCCATAATTCCTTAGAATTAATTTGAATTTCTACTCGGAATTCCTTGAAATCCCTTTGACATTCTTCGCGTAATTTCTTTGAATTTCTTTACGAAATTCCTCGAAATCCTGTATAATTAATGCTGTATATTTATCGAATAAAATTGTCGAAATGGATTTTGCTATATAAATTAGCTCATTAAAATTTAATACTTTTGCGTTGCATTCGTTTGATTGGAACGCAATTTTGTTTTGGTGAATAAAACAGTTGAGCGCGAGACGAAAGCGCAATATTATTTCACGGTTTTCGGCCTGAACTATGAAATGTTTTGTGCGCAATATATCGATTTTAAATTTTAATTATTCCATGCATTTATTGAAAAGAAATTTAATAAAGCAGAGTCAACAAAGGGAATTTTTCGTGTTTTACAATTCATAATTTACAAATCATCAACGTTAATCGCGGGACAGCCGCGCAAATCATAATATTGTTCCAAATTTCACGCATAAACGAGTATTCGCTTTACGCCGAGTTTGTTTGTTTGAGCTATAGTAAGAAGACAGCGAACCAAAACTAACCAGATTTTATACTTTGCTGATAATTTGACGCAAATAATCAATATTCCACCAAGAGAATCTTATGTGCGTTACGATTCTGGTAAGACCATACGAACATGTATATTTTCCAGTTAAACAATATCCATTCAATGCAAACCATAATTAGTGAAATATTTAGAACGGTGTATCAAAGTTATATTAATATTCGTAAAATTTTGGTCTGGCTCGTTTGTGTATGTTTGCTCTGTACTATAACTATAACTACTATCTCCAACCAAGTTTTAGCAAACATTAACAAGTTTTCATTAGTTTGTAGGTTACTTCAATTTTAACTGAAAAGAAAAATAAAATAAACGGAAGATCCGTGGACCTACGTTCTGATGTCTTCAGTCTGATGCGTCCAGTAATTGATATTCGACAGGCGCTTAGCAGATAGTCCATTTCCACTATATATATTTTTTTCTCCGAACAATAAGTTAGGATTATACGATAAATAGAGATTTTTGTTTTCGAGGAGAGTTGGTTAGACCAGACAAGGGAATTGAGAATCTGAACAGTTTTCTGATCTTGTTGAATTTTGTGTCTTATGTCGCTTTCTGTTGATCTTCTGTTAGCGATTATACTACTCAAATATTTGTACTCTTCACATTTCTGTAATTGCCTTATTTATAGTTACGAGTCTTCATCTTCATCGCCTATTCGCATATACTCTGTTTTTGTCCTATTCATCATACCCCATACAACATAAAAATAAATAATAAAAATACACATGGGATGATTTTTTAATTTGTATTTTCTTCTTCTATTAATCCTTACAGATAAAATTTGCTAATTAATGAATGAATAAGAATTTTCCAAAAAGTTTCAGAATGGTCGAGAAATCTCGACGTACATAAACTGCTATCAAGGAGATTGAAGAAATGCATTCGATGCCCCTAAAGAGCTTTAATTGTTAAGAAAAACTCAAAATAACGATCGATAGGCAATCTAAGTATTTTCTACACCGGTGAACAACTCGAAAATTCGTGCTCTACTAAAAAAGTTCGTAAAACGGTGCTCTTTATAGGTACATTACAAATTTTAAGCACTATAGGTACGTGATAGAAACATTCTTATAATAATTATATTTAAAAAGTCAAAACTGGAAAAAAAACAATATTAATATAACTGCGTGAAAGTAGACTACTTTTTCCAAGCAATTTTCCCACATGTTAAAAAATAGTTTATTTCACCTTCAGCAATTTATACGACAGCGGAAAAAATGTTTCTGTGACGCGGTTTTTTATTATGTCGCAATGTTATCTGCATTGCAAAGCCATATACATTTTTCACGCTGGTTGTATTTCATATTTATTTTTATTACAACTACTAGCGTTCTGGTTCTTGCGCGGCCAGGGTCGAAATGTAAATATATTCTCGTAATTTATTTAGAAACGTTTTCCTGCCATAAATCTTCCTTTAATTAAAATCAGAAATTGCGGAAATATTAGATTAAATCCGGATTGATCGGTGGGCGATAACTATGACGCAATTTGAGCTTGGCTCGAAATAATGGAAATAACATCGTTATTTTTCCGAGGACAAATAATAATAGCTTAACTTCACTTTGTTCCACATGCAATTTATTCGTCACGGTCGTCTATAATGCAGTTGACGACAGATATGAAGCGCGCAATAGACAACACCATAAATCTGCTTTGTAATACGGACATCAAATCAGTAACAACCATATAGTTGTTCTAGAAGTGAAGCCGGTAGAATGTAAACGATGACCTCAAATCTCATCATTTAAAGTTGCACATGTACCCTGGGTTCGGAACATTTTGGAATGTGACTTTAGATATCAAAATAAGATGACAAAGAAGTTTATATCCATATACCTCAAAAAATGGTTACTAAAGCGGTTAGGGCCTCTTAAAACTAGAATAATGAGGACCATTTTCAAAATATTTAGAGAATTATAAAATGTTGCCTTTCGATGCGGTTAAAAAAAAACATTTTTAATATTTGTAACGTTGATTAGATACGTGTCAATTTATAAAAACGTTCTTAGTTAGTTTGAGTTCTTGAGCTTCAGTAATTCGTTTTAAAATATTACTCCAACATTTATTCTGGATGCCGCTTAACAAAACATAAAGTACGATGCACAAAGTTTGACTTCGTATGAGCGGAACACAGAGCAGCGAGTATTTAATAAGCGAGTGACTGAAGAAGTATTTCAACATGTTGCATACTATGTTTTTAAAACAGCACGAATACCTTCACGATACTGACACACGCCAAATTACTAAAATCTAAACTAACTAACCAAAACTAACCATCCGATCACTCCCGAAGCAGTGAGTAAAGAATCTGAAACGTCCGAAGCGGCTCGCGACAGTTTTTAAAGAAACTGTCTTCTTAAAGCTTTTAAACACACCCTCTTCAAGAATTTAATGCTGTGGCCCCTGCACAATTATTGCAAAAAATAATCTCCAGAATTCCTTCAAGAAGTGGTTTTTCTTATTTTTATCTTCTCCGAATTGTTTCACAATTATTTCTGGCCTCCAAAACCAATTATAACTGAAGTCGTTTTCGGAAGCTCCTTACAAGTTATTGACTGCAAGCTGTCGTGGAAGATGTTTTCGATTAGGTGTTCCGATCCTTTTAAGTCACCTGGTATTCCAATAGTTTTAGGTTTAAGTGTAGGTTTATTTACTTAATCACAGTATACAAAATGTATGTGCAGCAACTCAAAACAAAATAAACATATATATATATATATATATATATATATATATATATATATATACAGTGTGTCCAAGATAAGGATGCACAGCATGGGGATCTCGGAAACTATAAGAGATACAGTGTCGGTTAAATTAGACAAAAGTTGCGCATTTTGATACCGAACAAGATCCCGTTTTACAAATTTGAAAATTCCAAGCCGTTCCGGAAATATCCGAGAAAAACCGAAATATTGCGATTTCGTTTTTATTATTTTTTAAAGCTATTTGAAAAGATATGAAAAAACGGAAAACACTTTTCCATTGGCACTTTTTAATCTCTCCAAATTGACGTTAACAAATTTTCATTACAGCGTTTCGATTCCATGGAACCACCATCAACTTTGATTTTTCTTATGGGACGGAAAAAAAGTACACACAGTATTAGGTTGTGCTTTTCATTGCGAATTCAACGATGTACGATACAATAGGGTTACTTATGTTTTTATCCAGAAAAATGGATTTTTAATACATTTCAGCATTTAAATGGAGTAGGCCATGACAAAATGACATCCAGTCAATTTCAATGACACATTAATGTTATTTGTCTTTGTTATCAGTCGATCATAAGTTTATTCCTTTAGTTATTGTTTTTGTATTTTTATTGTTGTTGTCTTTTTCTAATTTATTTTGTTCTACAATGGAGGGAGGTAATTTTACAAACGAAGAAAAATGTGATATGCTGTCTTGCTACATCTGATGCCAAAGAAATTGTGTGGAAGCCGAGCGTATGTATTCTAACAAATACCCAGAGCGGAGACAACCTGACAAGAGTATTTTTCGGCGTTTGTTATTTAATCTGAAAGAATATGGATCATTTAAGAAGCCTGCATTATCCCGACAAAAACCTTCCAATGAAGAAAACCAATACATTGTTCTACAATCTGTTATCGAAAATCCACAAACTTCGACCAGAGAAATTGAAGACCAGAATGGGGTAGCTAAATCTACAGCTCAGTTTATTTTAAGGAAAAATGAATTTAAGCCTTACAAATTCAGAATATGTCAAGGATTAAAACCGGGTGACGACGAACGACGTAGACATTTTTGTGAGTGGTATACCAGGATGTGTGATGAGAGTTTTAATTTTCCATATAAAGTGATTTGGTCTGATGAAAGTATGGTGACCAATAACGGTATTTATAACAGGCGCAATACACACTATTGGTCGCAACAAAATCCACGTGTTAATAGACTATCCAGACATCAAGTTCGCTTTGGCTTTAATATTTGGTGTGGGATTTTTGGTAGCAAGATTATAGGACCTATTTTCTATAATAATTCCTTAACTTCCGAGCGGTACCTTGACATCTTGAGGCACGATTTAGAAGATGCCTTAGATGATTTACCGATAGGCGCTGTGCAAGGCTGCTGGTTCCAACAAGATGGTGCCCCAGCGCATAACTCCAGAGAAGTTCGCCAATATTTAACTGAACAGTTTGATGGAAAATACATTGGGACTTACAGTGAAACACCTTGGCCTCCAAGGTCCCCGGACTTAACTCCCTTGGACTTTTTCTTATGGGGCTACATAAAAAATGAGGTATTCAAAGAATGTTTTGACAACGAGGAACAATTACGTCAATCAGTACGAGCAGCGTTTAATAAAATTACTCCTGAAATGTTAAGTCGTGTTTTGGAGTCTACCGTGGGACGGGCGTACTTATGCCTAGAAAATGGAGATCATTTATTCGAACATTTGTTATAGAATTTGTTTTTCATTAACTTGTTGGATTTAGTTGTTATGTTAAATGAACAGTTAGAGTTAGTAAATAAATAAACACATTAACTCGAACTTGTCAACCATTTTCTTTTGCCTTTCATCGTTCGGATCTCATGGCCTACTACAATAAAATACTAGAAATGTATTAAGAAGCCATTTTTCTGGATAAAAACATAAGTAACCGTATTGTATCGTACATCGTTGAATTCGCAATGAAAAGCACAACCTAATACTGTGTGTACTTTTTTTCCGTCCCATAAGAAAAATCAAAGTTGATGGTGGTTCCATGGAATCGAAACGCTGTAATGAAAATTTGTTAACGTCAATTTGGAGAGATTAAAAAGTGCCAATGGAAAAGTGTTTTCCGTTTTTTCATATCTTCTCAAATAGCTTTAAAAAATAATAAAAACGAAATCGCAATATTTCGGTTTTTCTCGGATATTTCCGGAACGGCTTGGAATTTTCAAATTTGTAAAACGGGATCTTGTTCGGTATCAAAATGCGCAACTTTTGTCTAATTTAACCGACACTGTATCTCTTATAGTTTCCGAGATCCCCATGCTGTGCATCCTTATCTTGGACACACTGTATATATATATATATATATATATATATATATATATATATATATATATATATATATATATATATATATATATATATATATATATATATATATATATATATATATATATATATATATATATATATATATATATATATATATATATATATATATATATATATATATATATATATATATATATATATATATATATATATATATATATATATATATATATATATATATATATATATATATATATATATATATATACATATATAGAATATATATATAGAAATTTGTGAAAGTAGACAGGTTAAATCTGGTATTCTAATAAGGCCGCAGTGAGATAGGTTTAGTTTTATTTACTTAACCACAGTATACAAAATGTATGTGTAGCAACTCAAAACAAAATAAATAAATACATATAAGGATAATAAAACAATATATGAATAAAAGTATAAAAATTGGTAAAAGTAGACGGGTTACACAGGTTTAAAATTTGAAATTTAGGTTCTCATCAGTACTGTAAAAACAGTTTATTGTCAGTAGACGGTTGACAGCTCTAAGGTAATTTATTGGAAAAGTATCGATGAATCGTTAGGTTGGATGTTGGGAAAATGTATTCTACAGTTCAAGAAGACGCAATCCTCTCACTGCATAACTAGATCCACCTACTATGGTGACTCCATATTACATTTTAGAGTGAAATAAAGCAAAATACATACTTCTCGATACTTGAGTATTAAGAGATTGCTTAAAAATTTACAGAGGGAGTCAATATGAACAAACCATTCAATCTATAGTCAATAGTGATACGTGCAGAGTGACGCTCGTGCCTTTTGTAATATTAACATTTAAGGAAACTAAAAGCTTTTGCGTTTTACTTCGGTTGAAAAATAGGTCATTTGTCGCAAACCACAAACAATACTTATACAGTCTAGTTCGTCGAGAGAGAAACTTCCGCAGATAAATAAAAAAAACAAGTTGAATTTCAGCAGTATTAATTCTCTCACAATATCCAGTGTCAAATGTGACAAATATCGCGAGACTGGCTTACAGTTGTGAATTTCAAAGTTCACTTAAAGTTTTTAACATCGCGGTCGCTCACTTGGCTTTGCTCAAACACGCACGACAATGGATACATTTCCTCTGCGGGTTGTTTGCACTGTGCAATTAATTTGCTAGTGGACACAGACTCGCGTCAATAGTAAATTAAATATTAAATCTTCCAGATTAATGGCGGATTATATATACTTAACAAAGCCTTTATTGAAACCAGCCACGTCGTGGCCGTCGAAACTTAATTTGTAGGTAGCCCGTGAGTAGAATGGCTACGCCGATTCAAGAACAGTATCTTATTTTTTGTTTTGACATATGAACTCTCCTATAAGATCACTTAAGGCCAGAACACAGATAATCAGTCCCCTTTTTTATAAACTTTCCTTTCAATAATAATAATAATTTGAGGATATTGCCATCATTCTTCAAATCAATATGCTCCTTAGCTCAAGGTTCAAGTCGTAATTGAAGTTGACACCTTAAATGGACAAAATTGTGTTATATGAGTTTTGTAGACGACAGTTTCGTGTGTTGAAGTATCTGAATAAGTTTATCAACATTGTTGCATACTGTGTTACGTGATGCACAACTTTCTTCTCCGCCGTAGCAAACTATAATAAGGCATAAGATATTTTCTTAAACCAGTCTGCGTTAGTTTAGCAGCTATGACGCTCAAAAATTTGCAATAAAGTCCAGGAAACACACTCAAGAGACCTTGAACATAAAAAAAACAAATTGAACATGGTGTTGGAACCTGGAAATAAATTAAGCTGGAAAAAGCATCAGCGTCACGGTGAACCAATAGATAAATAATATATAAAAGTTGCTTGAAAAATATTTTGTGGAAGAAAAGTTAACCAGTGTATTTTGCAAATTTTCTGATTTTTAGCACTCCGTTAGTCGCATATTTAATAGGTGTTAAAAATAATATGTGATCTATATTATATCACAAGTTATAACGACATTGTTAAGATTTAACTAACATTCCATTTTGTTTCAAATATTAAATAACATGTTTAAACAAAGGCGGGAAATACAATAGCAATGGTACTTAATGATTCTGTAGGGTTATGGAAATAAAATGATTTTATTTTCTTTGTGTAAAACATCATACGTAAACTTCGCTTTAAAGAAGACTGACGATTAATCATTTCTCAGTTTGGGAGCGACATTGAAAAGCGGCAAAAATAGAAGTACCCAAGGCGAAGCTTTTATTCAGACTATCTATGATGGAAATTAAGCCCTATCCGGACCGCACCTTGAAAGTGATATCTTAAGCTATAAATTATTTTCGTAAAAGGAAATTAGTTTGCAGATTTGGATTTAAATTTACGTTCTGCAATTAGTTCCAAAATGCTTTTTTTGCCTGCTTTGTTGAGCCGCCGGCAGAGCGTTAGACCAAATTTATAAACGTTTTAAAAGTTCTTTTGCCGAACTTTAAAGAGAGCGTGGACTTTAAGCGGGTGCGCTTTAGAAATTTAAATTTCGTAAACATCTTAATTGGAATCCGTCTTATTAAGGGAGTCGCCATTAATTTATTTGAGGGACCACCGTCTGTTGCATTGGATGTTAATTGTCTCTAAATATGTACCTTAGTTACAAGGCGTCATACTGTCCCAGATCGATCATATTTAGATGAGGGTGAAACCGTTATTAATGTAAGGTATACAATTTCGCGGTGCATTATTAAAAGTATTACTGACCATAGACCTAGACAGAATATATTTAAGATTTACTTTGAACAAAATTACAGATATTTGGTCCTTTTTCATATTTTTCATATTTCATAATTACTTTCAAAACTTAAATTTTTAAAATTTCAATAAGAAAATTTAAACAGGCTTTAATTAATATAGGATAAGTTTCTTAATTTATAATTATAAAACACACTATTCAATAATTGCTTCTATCCCCTATCAATCGGTTGTGATTATATTTTTTGAAATCGTTTATTGCATCAAAGCACTAACATTTTTCCACTCTAATGAATTTGGGTTAATCCGAAAACTCAAATTAGGTAGGATAGAAAGAAGTAATTCTTGAAAGAAAGAAAGTGTTCTGAGCAGGACAGAATAAGAAAGCGGAAGTATGCAGTACTACTTTAGAATATCACGGATGGCAAAACAAAGGGTAAGGGTCCATGCAAACGAACATCCCGGCTAAAGAACATTCGCGATTGGTTTGATATGGTAGTTACAACGTTAGGATCCCCTTGTTACCAACCTCAGATAGATGAAAGAATTTGAGAAATAACAGCGTTTACTTCGAACAAAACTAGAACTACCTAAACAAATTTAAATATATCAATTTTTCACCATAAAATGACATAAAGTTGACAAAGTGTTTTTAAAACTAAAAAAAAAGATTAACTTTTTCTACCATTAAATGACTTTAAGCTAGGATAATCCTGATAACCCTCAGATAGAACGAGAAATTTCTTCTTGTCATTAACAGTTTTGGAAAAAGTTAAACTAACCAAAACCATAATCAAAAACGAAGTAAATGCATCCCTTTTCTACAATTAAATAACAAAAAGCTATAATTATTTTAGTAACTCTCAGATAGGACGAGGAATTACCTCCTGTTATTAACAATTTCGTAGAAAGTTAACTAACCAAAACCATAATAAAAAACGAACTAAATGCATCCGTTTTTTACCATTAAATTATATGAAGCAAGGATTATTTTGGTAACCTTCAGATAGGACAAGGAATTACCTACAGTAATTAACAGTTTCGGAGAAAGTTAACTAACCAAAACCATAATCAAAAACGAACTAAATGCGTCCGTTTTTTACCATTAAATTATACAAAGCTAGGATTACTTTGGTAACCTCAGATAGGACGAGGAATTACCTTCTGTCATTAACATTTTTGTAGAAAGTTCACTAACAAAAACCATATTCAAAAAATAATTAAATGTATCCCCTTTTTACCATAAAATAACATCTAAAACTTCAAATAAAAACGCAGTATCTCGACAAGGAAATGATTCCCCAGGCGCAGGGTTAATGGCTGCCGTAATTATTTCGAAATTATATTTCATTTCGCTCTGGAACGCGCATACCTTAACGCTATTTTTCCGTTATTTCCAATTTTGGACCATTAAGCAAAGATAAAAATATATTTTATCCATAAATTTTATCTACGGAAAAAGATCCGGCCGCAGGAAATTAAATCATAAATCCGGTTTCGATCCTTTTATTCCGATATCATTAAGTATATCGGAGGCACTTTTTTTGCGAGGGCTATCATTAACTTGCCCGTTAAAACGCCGGACCCCCGAATATCGTGATGACCGAAATGGTCAACGTTATGTTCGATAATGGAATTATCGATTCGCTCATTTTGTAGAAATTTAAATCGCAATTAGTCGTTTGTTATCGGATGCTGTTTAACGCTCGAAGCTCAAGTGTACAGAGTTCATTGCCAAAAGCTATTTTCGACGGGTTTGGCGTTAATATAGCTGCAGGGATTCAGAACGATGTTAATATAATGCTTAGCAATTGAGATGATCCCAAAGGCAAGCAGTATATCGCTGGTCATTCGAAACACGTAAGCAAAAATTGGGCACTGGATTTTAGAAGACGATTTACAACTGCCATAATATAATACATAGTTAATAATGTATTGAGGCAGGTACAGAATATTACATACTTTTATTTTATTGATTTTTATTTGTGTTAAGTCAGAGAAACTTCTCTTTGCAGTCTATACAATTAAAGGGACTCTAAGGTTTCGAGTATTATAATTACTTATTTTAACATGTAACTGCGTTTTTTTTATAAAACTTAATTTTAATTAATTAATTTTAAAAGTAGCATTAAAGGTAGGAGAGTTATCTCATTACTGAACAGTATACTATGGGATCAGAGTATCTCACAACAGATCAAATAAAAAATTGACAATTCGATTGCAAGAGGATTGTAACAGATAGTAGTGAAATTTGGAGGCTAAAAGAAAGAAGTGGGAGAATGCTAAAGGTGCCAGAGATGGACTTCTGGAGAAGGGATGCTGGAAAATCGAAAAGGAATATAATCAGAAATGAAAGAATACCGGAAATAATGGGAGTCACACACAGCATTATTGATGATATAAAAACGAAATTACTCAGATGGTATGGCAATGTAGAACGGATGGGTAATGAAAAACTACCAAAACAAATTCTAAGATGGACTCCTCACGGCAGAAGGAAGAGAGGAAGAGAGGAAGAGAGGAAGACCTAGGAAGCTGGATAGAAGGAATAAAATCAGAGATAACAGACAGAAAACTGGACGATGATTCATGGAACGATAGGGAATATGGCGATTGGCTGTCGGAAGACGGGGGAGAACGTTATGAAACTTATATGTATATGTGTATATGTGATAACTATATTCGAAAATCAGTATACCGGCGAAAGTCAATATCACCTCCTCCTCAATTTGTCTCAGGCCAAGGCTGCATACTGTTTTAGCATTCGTTAATATTTGTCCTAAATTGCGTAAGAGAAAACACGATGGGTTGGTTAATCTGCCATAATAGCTATTCCACTTTCCAAGATTTTCGCCTACTGCATCTCCCAGGAACTCTGTGATATCCACCTTTAAAGTGTCCGTCTTCATCCCCGTTTGTAACTCCTATGGGTCTATCTTCATTGTGACCATAAAATTTGACATTTTCAGCTCCTGCAATCTCATGGCTATACTAACAAATTTTATAAAGTTATTCAAATTACAATTACAGCGTTTAAAACACTATTTCTAATATGTTATCGTTAATTCAGGGCGAAAACATTTGAGGTGATCTACAGAATTTCCATATTTAACTGGTAATGAAATTTGAAGAAACCTTTATTATGAATTTAGCCGAAGAAAGAATTTATCACAAACAGCCTTTATACGAGGGCAGCCCCAAAATTTCTCGGCCTGAATATGAAAGAAACAAAGTAGAGTAACAATTTTTTATTATTTTTCAATATAATTCCTCTTAACTGCAATACACTAATTACATCTCTTTATTAACAACTCAATCCCTTTAACAATATATTCTTTTGGTTCGTCTGCAAAATGAGCTAAAACAGCCTCTTTAAACTCAACTTCGTCGTTAAACCTCCGTCCACGTAAGTCCTTTTTCAAATACCCAAACAAATAATAGTCGCTGTGGGCCATATCTGGACTATAGGGAGGATGATCTATCTGTTGGAACACACACTCTAAAATGGCAGCTTGTGCAACACCAGCAGTATGGACAGGTGCATTATCGTGCAAAAGACGCACGAGTCTGGTCAGTTTTGTTCGACGTTTTACACGTATGCAGTCTCGCAATTTATTTAAAAATGTTGCGTAATATTTACTATTGATAGTTTCCTTAAAATCTATGAAAAGAATTCCTTCACAATCCCAAAAGATCGTGGCCATCAGCTTGTTTGTTTACTGGCAAACTCTGAATTTTCTTGCACCCTAAATGATCGTGCAGGATTTGATGAACACTTGTATCAGAAAGCTTAGTAATTTCTGCCACCTCCTCCACAATCGCAACAATATCTTCCACTATGACCTCCACTGGTCGACCAGTTCTTGAATCATCCTCAAAGGACTCCTGCCCCTTTCGAAAACGTTATATGCGACATTTTTTCGGACATGTCTTGTTTAAAAAGCTGTCAATAAAAAACTATTGGACGCAAGGCTTCAATTTTTTTTTCGCAGCCTACTAAGATACATATTTAAAAGAAGACAAAGTTTTATCGTGATACTGGAGCTGCATCTATGTCAGGCAGGGAAATTTTGGCGCTAATCTCGTACACCCGATATTAGAAAGATCCAATAAACTAGGCTAGTATAAAGATAATCCACGTTGATGTTTCCATTTTATCTTTAAAGAAAAAGTTGTGTATAAGAACTTTTATCCTTATTTCAAGGAGTAGAAATAGGATGCCCTATTTATACAGGTATCTTCTTTCCTATTTCTTATTCTCTAAGGTGACTACAGCGAAAAGCGAAATTAATTTTTTCAGTGCGGACCCGTAAACTGAAAGCGCCGGATAGAAAATCTCACATCAAAAGGCGGTATCGTTTCAGCTACAAAAAACCACATCGCCCGTATACAAAGATATTCAGATCCGAATACTTTTTATAGGAATCTTCGGTGTTGGGTTCGCGGTCGAATTTCCCGTCGATAAAATTAAACAACCGGGAGGATCTATATTATTTTCGTGAAAGTTGGCGAACCATAACGCTTTAATACGAGATATTATGCCTATGATATTGACCATGCGGAATGCACGACAGAATGGCTGACCTATAATTCGAACGGCATGAATGCTTTTGATCCCGACAGAAATAATTTTTAATTAGTATTCCTGTGTGTTTGGTACGTGTTTTGAAAATTAATCGTTAAAATTGGATCAGGACGCGCGTTTCGAACGTTTTAGTCAATATTTTGGGCCGACTATACGTGCCTGGGGGTTTAATTTTTAATGGAATATTACTTTAACATGTAGCGGACGGCAGGTAATAGAGTGACGCCAGGTTTCAACATGTCGTTGGGTCACAGTTGTTCCTGTCAAATTTAAAAGTTGGAAAGGGGTTTGGCGGTTTGAATTAAAACGACTAAAATATCCAATTATACACTGATCTAGCGTAAGGAAAGCGTCACTTTACAGTTTCTTGTCCCACTGATCCGAGCCCCTTCGGACATTTCTGGGATATTACCGCACGAGTTTGGGAGATTTTACCGCACGGCTTGAATTTTGACGTTTGTCAATTCTGAAGGTCGTGCGTGTTGTTTTGCAAAAATGTACCCAAAAACTAATGGTCGTAGAAAAAGACACGTTTGGTAAACGTGTTAAATAAGGAAATACCGTTTACCGGATTTGGTCCATACTATACTATTTCATGTGACACTTCTACTACAAGTATTTGCGGACATTTGTTCACAGAACAAATACCAAAAAATTTTGGTACAGGTTGGTCAGTTGTGGAAGAAGACATCTGAGTTTTTTGTGACATTTTATTCTTCTGACGTTTATGTTTAATTCTGATAAGATATAAAAACAGAATTTGGTAATACTTTGGTTGATTTTTATAATTTTAGGACAATCAGTTCCCGGCTTATGACAATTATGACGATAATGTGGGAAATACATGCAATGTAACAGAACATGCCTTTGGAAATACGCCGTCGGTGTTTGGTTAGTATACAGCAATTTTTTTAGGCAAGTACGATAGATAAACTGTAGAAGAATTGTAGTGTACGGAATTCTGGGAATAATTCCAATTGAATTCCAAAGTACTTCGAAAAGAATTCCAGAGGAATTTCAAGTAATTATACTTTTTAAAGGATTTTTGTTAAACACACTGAGGGATCTATCTCTTTCTAAAACAGTTCGACGTTTACTCCAAAATCACTGGAATCGTCATAGAACGGTGGATAATTTAATTGAAATTAAACAAGTGCGAGTTTTTGGATTTTGATTTATTTCTCAGGTCCCAAAAACCTGAAAACCTTTTATACAAGACCGTGGAATTACAACACAAAGTTCATCACAAAGCAATGATGAAAAAGAAAGTGTCGGAAGCAGAAAGAATGCTTTCCAAAAAAAAATGTTGAGTGTGATGTGATGTTTTAGCTGTACTGTGCCAAAATAAAAGGGGTAATGAACCACGAAAATTAAATTAACGTAATGAACTCTGAACATAAGTTGTAATTAAAAAATAAGTGACATATCGAGGAACTTCAGGAAGAAAGGGTACATTATTTTACACATAGATTCAAATCAACGGCTATTCGAAAGCAATCTCAAAAGACCGGAATCTTTCATATTGTTGTTTGTATGTGCGAATCACACATTGAAATGAGCGTTATCGTTCGGAGATTCTGTGATTTATATTGTACGTAAAACACAAAGCCCCTTTATGTGTGACATCAATATTATACGAATATACAGACAAGCAATATCGCTTTGTACAATAAAATATAAGCGCGAAGGAAACCACCCAATTTCGTTTGATTTATGTACATTATTAAATTGCATGAGACACTAAATGTGTTTCGTAGAAGGGTTCAACTAGCTCCATTGTATTTGATCGATTTGATGTGCCGTTATTCCAAAATGTGGTATTGAGAGTTACAATGAAGACTATGCAACATCGCCAATAATTTCTCCTAGTCAAAAATCTAAATGTGAGAGAGAAAGACAAAAAAGAAATTAAAAAAGCAATATTAGCTAAGAAAAATAATTTACAATCTTTTAGTTTTAGTGTGGAAAGCAACTAAGAAATAACGATACATGTCTTGAATATAATTTTATTTTTACAAATTGCGGACTTTCTTGCTAAAGAACCCTCATCGATTGGTGATACTTCTTTTGTACCTTGTTGACGATAACTTCAGAGATAAGCCATATTTAAATCTTTTGTAATAGGGACTCTTTTTTCCTTTTTAGGGGAATTAATCAGCAAGTCCTTGGTGTTGAACTGAACTGCGATAAATAGAAGTGATTACTTTGCTGTTTTTTTATCAGAGAAGACAATTATAGGACACCATCTTACCGCGAATGGCGATCGTAAAGACGACTACTGGCAACTGGCCAAAAGCAATGCTCACCCTTCCTGGCTACAAAAGCGTAAAACCGGCCCCTAAAATTTATATTTTTCATATACTGCATCTTCTGCAGCGAGACCTCTTAACCGAAAAATATTCACGCCAAAATTCAGACAAAGCAAACGAATGCGAATTTACGTTTTAATATGCCAGTATTGCTCCACTAAATCCTTTGATGTTTGTGACCGGTGAAGGGAATCGGAACAAAATTAAACGATATTTCTGATTAAACCAATTGATGCCTAAATTTATTGACTAATAAATGAATATTGTTAGTTGCATTTAAGTAGCTAAAATTTTTAGATTTGAATGCATGAAATTAACAATGCTCGTGCTAAAAATGAATCCCAATTAATCTCAATTAGAAAGATATTGATAAGACCGCTGGTTCAGTGTTTTTGTTCTTAGTTAAACTGGGGATTAGGCGGGATTAAGGTCTACGCGGCCCTTTCGTTCATTTTCTCAATGTGCTATCATTGCCACATTTTGCCTTGGTTTATCTTCTTGATACCGAGCATCACTAAGTAGTATAAGTTCTGAGCCCAATGGTGCTGGGGATGGACCGTATCATCGGCATTTCTCTTTCTTGCTGAAGAAATAACCTAACCAGGAGTATTCCAAATAATGAACGTAGGCGAAGAAGTTTTTGCAAGCTCTTCTATGCTCTTATACCGTAACATTAATAATTACTAGTATTTCGGGTTTATTCCGCTGTACTGCGGTATAACTAGGATAACGTTTGTGTTAGACTCTTCCCAAAGATATACAGTTTTTGCGACATAATCCGGTATTTAACTTTGGTAAATTTTTATGAAGGGCTCACCGCATTCCTACCTCACTTGCAACCCTCAATAAATAGATTAACAATTGCACAATGATGTATCAGAACCGTACTTTGGTACTTCGTAGATACAAATGCTGAGAGCTGACGGATTTGTGGAGATTTTCATCTGTCAGATTCCTCGATTATTATCAGGTACTGTGGCATACGGAGTTTTAGTCATTTCGGACGTTAATTTTATGGCTCCACTTTCCCCAGATGTCGATTTTAGAAACAGAAACACATTTAAAACTATAATTTTTGAATTTGAAATTGATGGATGTTCATCATCAACAATTATCATTTCATCGAAGACAATCTCAACTTCTTTATCGCTAGACATCGCAAGCGAATAACAAAATTGAGTAATGTTAGTATTTGGTCATAAATAAATTATAATAAAATATTTACGATACTTCAATAAAAATAGCACACTCAGTTTTGAAAAACATTTGAATAACAGTAAGTTTTGACGGGTAAGAAAATACCGTTTCATAAAACTGTCAGTATACTTTGATTTCACCAACCACCCTACAACTCAACCAATAGCAAAATGGGAAAGCATCCATTCATTACAAATCAGGAAAATATTTCAGAGTCGTTATGTTAAATTGGAAATCAGTTTAAGGTTTCTAATGTAACCGTCAAATTTAACTTGAAATCGAGCTACCTCAAGTAAGGAATGTTTTATATAGATTTGTACAAAGTACAGTATTACGAAATTACAACATTGTCGGCTAACGTCTTAAATGCGACCCGGCCTTGCGGAAAGAATGGTCCCTTCCGCTTTACAACAGGCGGGTCTTAAAGTCATTCCGAAGTCAAAACAATAAAAGGTTGTAAAAACGGTATATCGTTCGGCTAACTTTACCGAGCTTTATGAAGTAGTATAACAACGGTGGTTCTCGATCTAATCGTGCTTGCGATTGATCGTATCAACCGGATTTTTCTTTCTTGCTGAATAAATGAACAAATCTGGAGAATTCCGAATAATGAGTGTAGGGGAAGGAGCTATCACAAGCTCTGCTGAGGCTTTTATACTGTAACATTAATATATATTTCGGGTTTTATTCGCTGTACTGCGGTATAACTAGGATAACGTTGTAGTAACCTAGGCTAGCTTCCGTAGGTGTTTGCGGTAACACCCCAAAATCCCATTGGGTGTTCTGATAACCACAAAATCGTGCAGTTTGCTCCTGGTTAGTGCTGCATTTATGTATGTTTCATCAGCTCCAAACTCTCGATCCTTTCCTGGTTGAGTGCCACTGATTAAGGTCAATACACCCATGATCCCTTTGCTCTCGCTACTACTTCAATTGACAACATCTGGGATTCGTGCGTTCGAAATTTTCTGCGGCGCGATTTTCCATCATTATTATTCGTTCGTCGGGGCTCTCCGAGTTTAACGTTTTTAACGCGAAGCAATTCACAAGACCGTAATGAGATATTAATTACCTAGAAGCAAGTTTAAGATTACTTCGTCGCCTCTTCGTGTGCCTGCGTAATAACGACCGAACCGTTAATGTTGCATTGTGGAAAGGCGCGTTTTATTTTGCTTATTTTTACATTAAGCGGCGGTAATAATAGACCGTGGACGATACGGAGGCTACGGCCCAGATTGCTATGCAAAAAAAAAGCCGAAAATAACAGGAAACTATTAAAGTGATTTATTCGTCTCAGATGCAGTCATTGTCTTGTAGTTTATGGTGTATGCCGGGCGCGGCTTTCCCGTTCCCGTTGTTGCAATTTTACTTAAGATGATACGATGATAGCGTCGCGGATTTTCATAAATTTGGATAATTTAGACCGAGGCGGAGGCACTTTTATTTCGTCACCAAATAAAAACCGGCCGTGCCGCGTTGCTTCGCGTCCCGTCGCCACTTTGGCGGAATTTTGTCGTCCGCAGAGGTTCCTTAAAGAAATTTATGATTACTTTTTGTTCCGCAGTGTTCTTGCGACCTGTTGTCTTGAACGGAGCGATATTTTCAACACCTCGAAGTGGCCGAAAAATTTTATGAAATTTTATGTGTGCCTCTAGATTAAGTTTACTTTTTAGTGATGACCTAATTATAGGAAAAAAATTGTTTATAACAATATATGCGCTAGACGTCTTAACTCTTTAGATTCAAGATGGTGCCATTACCGCATTCGTATAATAGCAATACATTAAATTAACTCAACGAAAGCACAGGGAAGAATGATTTGAGAATGACTTTTATAACCTTCAATTTATTCCAGACTGTATCTTCAAGAATTCTTGGTCAGTGTTGCGAAATGAACTGCGACTTTTATGTATGACAGGTCCGACTATTCCAAATTGCCAAATTCAGGTTAGGTTTTTGCAATCGAAGAATAGGTGGCGTTTATGAGTTGTGGTATAGTTCGGCCAATGATATACCGTTTTTACGACATAATTCGGTACTTACCTTTGGTAAATTTTTATGAGGGTCTAACCTCACGCGTACCTCGGTTGGGTTTCTCTTTGTAACCCTTAATAAACAGATTCACAATTCCAGAATGACATTCCAGAACCATACTTTGGTAATGCTAAAAGCTGACGGATTTGTATAGAGTTTCATCTTTGAGATTCCTCCATTCTTATTAGTCCATGCAGTGAAAAGTTCATTCTTACTTTATAATGTTTATTATAAATATAAGTGAAGGAGTAAATTTAACTATGGAAGAATGTTAAAATATTTATAAAAAAAAAGTTATTATACATCAAAATGTTGGATGTTTATCATCAACGATTTTAAGTTATCGACCACAATCTCAACTTCTTCGTAGCTGGACATCGCAAGTGACTGATAATATTAAATAATGTTAGCATTTGGTAAGAAATAAATTGTAATACAATGTATACTACAGCATACTCCGATTTCACCAACCCCAACAAATAAACCAATAGCAAACTAGGAAACCATCCATTTTAAATTAATTATTATTATATTACAGCATTAAACTGGATATCAGTTTAATCTTTCTAATGTGTTTCTAACATAAGAGATCAACCTATCTAATGGGCAAATTCAACTTGAAATCGAGCTACCTCAAGTAGGGACTGCTTTAGGAAGATTTATAAAAAGCACACTAATATGAATTAATATAGGAATTTTATCGGCTAACATCTTAAATATGACCCTCCTGAAAAAAATGCTCCTTTCCGCTTTACAACAGGCCGGTCTTTAACTCATTCCAAAATCAAAACCACAAAAGTTTTTAGAACCAGTATATGGTCGGACTAACTTTACTACTGTATTTGTGGACATTGACGTTTATTATTGCGAAACGAGTGGAATTTAGAAATTGTGGGAGTTGTTAACGTCGGCCAAAATCGGTTGTCATTCCTAGAAATATCGACTCTGTGCGCAAAGTGATTAAATAAGATCAGCATCTGAGTTAAAGAAAGATAGAGGTGTCTCTTAGAATATCGCAGATTGCATTACAATCGATGAAATAAGGAAAAATAACAAAGAACGTAGCATCATTCTTCATCACGACAATGTCTGCTCCAATAAAGCACGTCAAATAACTGATTTTGATATTTGAAGGAAAAATCATCGAATTAATGTCTCATAATGACCCCGCTGGCAAAGAAAAGATGCGCAGACTGAGATTTTCATCGCTTCAAGAAGCTGTTGAGGACATTCAATATCACGGTTCAACGATATCAGCTTCAGAGTGGAAAAAGTGTTTCCAGAATTGATTTGATTTTTTGATTGATTGATTGATTTCCTCCAAAAAAAAGCGAAAAAAAATTAATTACGAATATCGAATATCGAAACTATGCAAAGCGTTTCGCGAAAGGTTTGCAATAAAACCACTTTAATAAGATAGACGACAATTACATTTTTCAATGATGTGTGCAAATGATTAAAGATTATGGGCATGTGAGCTGTTGAGGACTTTTAATATCATGGTTCTACGATATCAGCTTCAGAATGGCAAAAGCATTTTCAGAATTGATTTGCGCGTATTCAAACATTACAACCTTAAGGTGAAAAGCAATAAATCACTTTGTTTCGAACTTGTTCGTTACTGTTTCGCTTTTTGTAAAAACCCTCGTATTAAAAAACAATAAAGTGAAATAAAATTAATCTTGAATATTGAAACTATTCAAAGCGTTTCGCTGAGGGTTTGCAATAAAACCACTTTAATGAGATGGATGAATAATGGCGAGCGTATCAGTAATATCTACTCTGTAATTAATGATCATTTGGGTACAAACAGAAATTCAAGGAATAGAAACGAACGTATTAGCATCCATGAAATTTTACCAAGTTATGATTTTACCAACATTAAAAGTTTTAAACGACGAAATAAATTTTGGAGGCAATTTCTTTCCATACTTCAACAGTTGATGTAAAAGGGGAAACCTGGCTTAAAATAAAAACAGGAACTAAACAAAGACATGTTAAAAATGCATAGCAAATCATTTTTGTCGCAATATGGGAAATTAACTATTTTAATTGTTTACTAACCAAAATTAACCAACTCAACTAAACCCATGACTTTTTGTAATTATTATTTCTTACGATTAGAATGCCACTGTTGTATCTTTGAAAAAGTGAAGTACGTAGAGTTGGTGTTTACAACTTTTCATAAATAAAACGGGACGAGATACAACCCATTTGGGTTTCCTAAAAGCCGAGATTTAGCAATCCACTTTAGTCTTTTTATCCTTTAAAATAAATTACAGGTATTACACAATAACCCTCGTAACTGAGCTTAACTACGCTAAAAGGTCGCCGAGAAATTTGATGTTTTCAACTATATGTTAATCATTTATGTCACTAATCCATGAACGCCCGAGCTTTATTTAAACCTGGGTAAAATAACGGTAATTATAGCATTTTAGGTATTTAAAAAGACCATTCGTTTCGGCCAGAGTCGGATGGATTAAAATATCTTCGCATTTACACGTCCGACGAATTAAAAGATTTATTTATCCGAAAGTTCGTGTGGTGGAATTAAGGATTACCGATAAGTTTTAAGCGCCACGTCGCTTGCAATAAAAACGGCGGACGTTTTGGTCGAAAACGTTCCGGACTCGTGGTGTTTTTGTTTTTTTTTCTACAGTCTTTATTTTATAGAATCATTTTGTAATCAGAAAGAAACATTCTTTTTTGCTAAATATGTTTTCGAAATAACATTTCCTTAGACTGTCACCGTTTTGAAAATAAGTCCAAAGAAAATCCGAATGTGATGCAATTTTGAAATTCCAGCAAGTTTTTTGATAATAATTTTAAGAAATAATTTAAATTATAATGCATACACAAGCAAACATTAAACTGTAAATCTTTCTGTTCTATTCTGTTTCCAATAGGAATTAAGTAAGATATCTAACTTTTTCGACTATATTTAAATGAAAATAGTATTTTATCCTTTTCAGAGTCAAACAGCTTTAATATTGATTGGCCCTGTAAAAACGAATCTGTTTAAATTATCAAGTCGACTAAGTAGGTATTATGTGCGAATGTAAAGTTTAGTTGTGTTAACTGGAAAAACTGCAACAATGAAAAAGGCATTTTTGATATTTTTTTTAAACTAAAATTCCCATCATACATGACTAAACAGAATGAAGTCACAAAATATCTTACGAAACCAATTTGAAGCGCCACTATCAAGATCAATGATTTTGTTTTTAGTTGCAATTAGATCATTAACAAGCAATTAGAAAACATCTCCAACTAATTACTAATGTTTAACTTTAAAACTGCTCTCCTGTAAAACTTAAAAAAAGAAACTTAATACCGTTTGGCTCTTTGGCCCAGGTATAGCACTTCAATAACGATACTCATAAGTTATATAGTTTTTAGTTTAGTAATTTTTTCTTTGTCGAAGATGCTGGATATTGGGACAGAATACTTAAAAAACTTTTATATTGGCAGTAGGTTACGGGCACTTAATTTTTTTATTTGCTAGAAATGTTGATTAGCAGATTTAGGACCCACAAGTTTGAATCGACGCGGAGCCCGCGAAAATAGAGACGTCAATATGCACTATTAACATGTCAACGAGTTTAAAACACATAACCTATAACTTACATAAAATAACGTATAATGTACAGCAAAGTCATCAGCCCTAAATATTTATAACTACCCTGACAACAATACCATAGAACCCATAGAGAGAGGAATGATATTTAATGCAACCTGACGTCAGCAGGCATTTTGGTGTGACGTCGAATTTAGAGGGCTCTAGATGAAATTTATGTCCTTAATTTGAATACAAATATTTTTATTCAAGAAAATTAACTAACAGGTAGATTTATTCAACAGTTGTCTAGAGTGACATCGGTAATTACTCTCACAATGCAAACCGTATAAAATAATAAGTAAAAAATATTTTATTTTGTGAATTCGTCACGAAATGAATATTAAGTTAGGTGTCCATTTAGAAATTGAAAAATGCCTTCCTAGCATCGAATCAAAATTGTTGTAGGATGTACACGGTTTTTAATTAGAGTTGCGGGTCATCATAATGTAGTCGAACAAGACTATCAAATGAGGGCATAGATGATGTGTTGGATTTCAGGGAGTTAAGCTTCGGTCGTTCGGTTTTAATTGGCAATGACACTGTGACAAAGTTTGCCCATGTTACATTGTAGACCATGAACAACCATCACTCTTGCCGAGATACTCATAAAGCGCTGGAGGCTATTAAAACTTTATGCCCAACTACAAATTTTGCGAACAATACATCAAACTGAAATGAAACATATGCGGTTGCTTGTATCGGAAGCTCTATCGCGATCATTTGTTTGAAGCTTAATTTAGGAATAGAGAGCAATAAGATAATAACTTATATAATATTAATAAAATATTTATATTTGATAATCCTGAACAATGAACATGAACTAATAATCCAAGTCGTGGATAAAGGCTACATTGCTGGTTTACTACGCATGATACTTAGAACCTGCTGCTGATAACCTATTTAATAACACTTTTCTAAAATGCACGTTTAAAAAAAAAGGTTTGTGTTCATGCTTACAGCGACGGTAACAAATAAAAGATGAAAGGAGAAAAAGGTAGTTGAACCATTAATTAGCAGTCTATTCAATATATTGAATAATTCTTGTTATTCTCTAGGTGCTTAAGTTTATATTGATTTGTTGTCGGCCCTCATTATTGAACTCTGGAAATTACGTTCGCTGGAGACCGATTTGCTGTGTGAAGGATCACAAAAGTCGTTTTCAGCTCCCGTTTTTTTTTAATAGAAGTTAGAATCCACACCTAATTTTCTAGACCCGTACGTACATTGATGCTATGGTCCCGGCTTTAGAGGTAATGTAAAGAAAACATATCCACGTACATAACTCTGTCCTTCGGCCAAATACCTAATATTATTTTTTTTATCAGAGTTTATTTTAAATTTGTTGCGATTTTTATTTTGTTTCTGTTGGACAAAATTATTTATCATTGTTTCATTATTTTCAATATAAACTTTTTATTATTGCCTCAACCGTCAGAATTGCGCTCTTCATTTAATCATATAATTGTGGCTATCCATTATTTTCTTATGCTATCGATTAGCCTCTAAACCAATCTATATTTTAATCGCAACATGTATTATTGAAGGGAGCTGAAGTCACCATTTAACCCATGTTTTCGTGTCGTTAATGTACCTTTTTTTCTCTATTCGATTAAAAATCATTTAACTATTATTATTGTGAATTAGTTTTTAAAATTCATTTTATAGCTTGATATCCTTATTAATTTTATTAACGAATATTGATAAATGTTGATTAATCTTTCGGACATCCCTTTTGCTACCGATCGCAAGAAATTCCTTCATTTCGTTGAGTTTTATTTTTACAAGGCCGATCTCAATGCTTAATTAGCCAGAGATATTCTCGTCAGCTCAACCGGACAATATCGATTGTAACTACAAGACAATGATTTTCAAACAATCCGATTTACTCTTCACCAATTTGATGCGGAAACTTCGTTACCTTTACTTAAAGCTTTTTATCGGCCGATAACGCAATTTCTCAGCTTGGTCCGCACCGCGAATCCGGGAAAATGCTAACGAATAAAAACACTAAGATATTGCAAACTGCAAAATCCAATTAGAAGTTTCTTCGGTGGCGAATGACAAACATTGGGACAGGCGAAATGCAAATTGGAGGTAAAGTTCTTGAACAGCGCACCCCCGGAGTTTTTGTTTGGGACAAAATTAACGAAGTCAGATGAGACGTGGCGAAGAATAGTACTCATATTCTTGAACTGTCGTCGCCGAGGGAAGTAACTAACTAACCAATATCAGTTGAAGATAATATCTCAGTTTTGAAGCCAAAAATTCGTGACGGTTCGTCAAACGCGAAAGTGACACTTAAAGGAATTTTCGTAGAAAACATAACAAAATCACTAACTATTTACACACTACTAGTTATTTATATATATATATATATATATATATATATATATATATATATATATATATATATATATATATATATATATATATATATATATATATATATATATATATATATATATATATATATATATATATATATATATATATATATATATATATATATGATGACACTATATTCCGGGATATCATCCGTTCGCTCGTTGAACTCCGACTGGAATCCTGCAAATCTTGCATCCGACTGGAATCCTGCAGACGTTTCGCCAAAATCTCACTTGGCATCTTCAATGCTCGCGCTCCGAAAACACTTCGGGGAGGTTCTCGGCGGTGCGTGCGGTATTTATACTCTGCGCCGGAGATGGTAACGGTGCTGCTTGTGCGTGGGGGGGAGGTGGCTCCGCCCCCTGAATTGTCGCGTTGTTAATTTCGCCCGATCGTAGTTGCGATGTCCAGAGCGTCGTCTCCCGTATTGAGGTGTCCGGACTATTTCGATGGCCTCTCGTATAATCCTAGTCCTAAAATCAGGAATATTAGCTATTTGTTTGCGAGTGTCTAAATCAATTTTATGGCCTGTCTGATATATATATATATATATATATATATATATATATATATATATATATATATATATATATATATATATATATATATATATATATATATATATATATATATATATATATATTATCCATTTTGTAGGCAGGGTGGTTCTCATCTTATACGACCTTAGTAAAGCCTTCCATTGTGTGATCCACCGTGCACTCTAAAGAGTTTTATGGCATCAGAAATATTCTTCAAAAATTAATCGAATCATATCTCGATAACAGGATGCAGTACGTCGAGTTTGGAAGTGGGTCGAGTGGCAACGTCTTACCTGTGAAGTGCGGGGTTCCACAGGGCTCGTTTCTTGGACCGCTGTTGTATATCATTTATATAAATGATTTACCGCTATCCGTGCCCTGTTCGTGGAAGACACTGCTGTTTTGTCAATTGATAAATATCAACGAATGCTCACTGAAAATTATGTTGCAGTTGCAAATATTCTGCAACAATGGTTTTCTGGAAACAATTTAGCACTTAGTGAACTAAAAACTCAAAAACTTATTTTCACCTGTAGTAAAGTGGACTTTCTAAATTAAAATTGTGATTAAATTAATCTCTTGGGATTTGTTATCGATAGAACTCTATCCTGGACAGACCGTATTGACAAAGTTTGTCCAACACTATCTCGGTGCGTATTCTATGTGCTTTGGGGCGGGGTTAGATATTCGGAAAAAGCTTTCCGATGGCAAAACAATTCGGCCATGTTTAGCCGATCCATTTGCGCACTGCACTCTATATACATATATCGCTGTGTTTTATATATACATGAAAACGTTGATATCTATCGAGTAAGCACTAGTAGGCACCACTACAACGACTATCAGGCAAGTTGATGTGATCACATTGGTTTAGAAAATTACCTACCGTGATACCGTATGACAGGTGGTTAATAGTATATTGAGAAACTAGTTTGATAAAGGAAAGTTTGGTCACAAGTTTGGTTTGACGTAAGCGGCGTGAAATGCCTCGGCATGTAATATCCTGGCTGCTTTATTTTTGTAATTATTGTAAAGGTCAATTTGTTTCAGAGTTCTAAACCATCTTTTACTTATTTTTTTCTGAAGCACGTCTTTATGAAGAATTTACTAGTTGAAATACGCAATTTTATAAACCATCGTTTTAACGATTATCAATAAAAAATTGATTTTTTGTATGAGCCTTCGTGTGCACTTAGTTTTGGTTTATCATTGCCAAGAAATTTCCAACAATAATAGAAAATTGCGTATTCGACTACAGTTTTTCAGGGACCGCTGGGAAAAATATATACGGCGTTCAAGGCCATGAACTTTTATTGGCAATCGATGATCGCAGTTTTCAATTTTGATACCCAATGTTTAAGTGCTAGTAGTCGTTCGTATTTGTGTTTTTTTGACATTTCAGAAGTGTAACTTCTCTTTATCACTATTTGGTGGAACTATACATGGTCTTATATTTTTCAAATAGATGTTTTTTAACTACCACAACACATTTGTTTTCTGTATCATGGGAATCGTCTAAAGTCAGCTTTCACAAAGGGGCACTAAGTATTTGAAATAAGAATCGGGAAAGTCGTTATATTTTCAATCATCCAGAGGTAGAAAACATCATAGGAAAAAATAACCAAGATTTGCTCTACAGTTTTAAGTTCTTTTCAGTGAATCTAAATTAAAAAAATCGTCATATTAAAAGTTATTTAACTATTAGCTTTAATAATATCATAGCTATATTATAGTCCATAGAAAACGTTTGCATGTATGTTTTTATAGAAACACAAAAATCAAAATTAAGATCTTGGATTGTCAAGAACTATCTGAGCTTAGATTTGATTTAGCAAACCCAGTTTCTCATTCACGCCGCACCCCAAACATTTCAACTTTTTAACCGCATATTGATGTGATGCGATTTTTAGACTCATACTAATAATATTAATTTTGATCACAATTTAAAATTCGTCGCTCGGTTAAAAAATATGTACTCAAAATATATAACATTCCCACAGTGCGTTAATTTCGATTAGTTTGAAATCGCAAAGTAAATAAATACATTTTCAGCAATTATCGAATAACGTATAAATTTTAGTATTTCAAAAATTATGAATAAACACTGAAATCGTTATCGTAACCGCATTCAATAAACGCATTAAAATCATTTAATATTTATTCCGCATCCGATATTATTATGAATAAAAACGTGGTCCTTTATTTATCGGAAATCCAGTATGCAAGCAGGTAATAAATGTCGCTGCGCTTTCCTATTGAAAAGGGGACAAAACGACCTTCAAATTATGTTGTGGACATAAACCAATATTTTTAAACTGAAATTTTGCCTAAAAATACGAACCATTACGAATAATGGATGACACGATAGCTTCGGGTATCTGAATCGATGATGTTTAGACAGAAGCTAAAGTGATTCATTACGTTTAGATAAAAATATTAAAAATTTATAATTAAAAAAGAATAGTTGCAGAACTATACTAATAAAGTAGCAAAATAATTTTGAAAAACTTTTTGCTGTATGTATGTAAATGTATTTTTTGCGACCAGCCATATGACGGTATAGTTGCCCCATAATTATAAGAGAGCAAAAAAATGGATTAGAGATCAGGTTTTTAGGCTGTAGTAGATATCTATGTTTCCGTTAAATGACATTATTCAGCTTTGTATATGTGGTATTTTTCTCTAACGCAAGAATAAGTGTGAGAGAAGCTTAAATTGACTTGTTTAATGCGAGTTATTGGGGATAAAGTACCTGAGAGTTAAAATGCCAATATTTTAATATTCTTTTAATTCTGTGCGGATGATGAAAATAAATTGTATTTAACTAAGCGTATAAGTATTTTATTCGAGACAATATCCTGTGAAAAATTTAAAAACCGCAAATGTTAAAACTAAAATCTCGTACTTTCCTTCTTAATTAAGAAATGAAGATCAACATAAAAATACAAACATTCTATGGCATTGAAGATACTATCAACGACGTACAATTTATCAGACAGCTCTAATATTTATCGCGTAAATATAATTAAATTCGAGGACATAATTTAACTACTTAATTTGTGCATATATTTAACAGTATTAGAATTAATTAAAGTGTGCGTTCCCTGGATGTGTTTTTCGGAGAAATGCACCTGAAACATAAACATAATAACTAACCAGCAGCACCAACACGCTAACAAGTTACCCTCAATTAGAATGCAACAGGAGTGCTTCTTTGAGCTGCAAATTATAAATTTCATTTGCGCGGTACGAAATACATAATGGGAATGGGAATTTACCTTAATTTAATTTGTATATTGTTGTGGGATATGGTTGCCATAATACGGTTTACGAACAACTGAATTTTTTTATAAATCATTAAGTCCAAATTTAGAAATGCGTATGCAATAGTTTTTAATCTATTTAAAGCACATCCCATAGTTTTTTTAAACCCACCACATTCCATGGTGGTTAAAATTTGCTTCTTTGGAAAAATCAATTCAATCCTTTGATGAAATAAAACATATTACACTCCAATCGACCCCAGAGCAATTTTTGTCTTACTTTTACTTAACTAATGAAACAATCCCTGGAGGAAAATTTTTGGTTTTTGCTGACTGAAATTTGAATGGAAATGGCACTTTTTTGATGCGGTGAGTCAAAAATTATTTTAAAAACTTATCATAACACGAGAAATGAGAGACACCTTGTTGGTGGAGTATACATATAAGTCCCCTTTTCACTGAGATTGAATAGTTCACTTTTAAATACCTAAATAGGATAAAAGCTATTAAACATTGTTGTGGACTAAAACATATTTTCGAATAACCATTTTCCTTAATTTTATTATTTTCTTCTAAGCACATTTTCTAATTTTATTGAAGAGACGATTATACTATACTATACTGTTATTGCTAGGAGCGGTTCGAAAATCGAAAAACATTGTAGGCAAAACAGGAGGAATTAATTTTCAAGTCAGCTAAGTTAGTGTAACTTGTACATTTATTTGGTGAAATAACCAATGAAGGAACTCATTTTCCTAGAATATTACTTATTTAACTTCTGATAATTTAATGGCACAACTTTTACCACACTTAGCCTACCTTATAACTTTCATGCTTCAAAAGGTACCCATACGGTCCCACCGAAAAAGTGGCTACTATGTATAGGATTTTTATTTTGGGGTTAATATCTGGATTTCGTTTTTATTATAATGGTCTTTTTACTTGTCCAAATGTGAATATTTCCTGCACAGTAAAAATTAGTCAGAGCTAAAGAACCAATAATATTAACGAACGTTAGACTTAATATCCTATACCATGTATTTTATTTAATTACATATATGCGAGATTTTCTTGGACGTTTCATTTGTCTGAAGCTACGAGAGCTGAAGGACTCAAAGCGCACACCCCATCGAACTCTTCCAAACAATCCGGAACATTAACCATTTTTTTTTTCATTCAATCTCCCAATCCCAACAACAATAAGGTTAATTTACCAGAAACGTCGAGTCACCCATGTTAATCCAGTTTCCCTTCCGGAAACGCAATAAAAATCTTATCTTGGTTACTGGCGGTAAATTCGCTATGACAGGCACCTTTTCGATGAATTGTTGGATAGGTTTTTCCTCGGAAATGTATAGAGCGAAGCTGCAAACAATAGATAACATATATCTTCCGAAACTTTATCACATAAAAGTTTTTAATGACTTTCCGCACCATCGCGCTGCGAAGCTTTTTTTGCGCCACAAAGGTATTAAAACTGACTTAACCTTTTACGACACTTGAGTGGCTTTATAACATGAAAACATAAAATGATATATATCATGACTGAATTACTTGTCGCATAATAACTAACTTTCTAGACCGCACTGGAACGGGAATGCATTTTGGTTAGTTTAGGTATGGTTACGTTTTGAGCTCTAAACAACTCATATTTACCAAATTTAATACCCACTTGGAAAATTCTAGCTCCTACTGCTTCTTTATTCTTCTCTTGTTTCGAGTTGTGTCCTGTAGTTTTCTATTGCCCTTTTTTGTGATGTGACCTTGATATTGCGATACTGTAACTTCGTATTTCCACACTACCAAAAACACTGTATGAAGATCTAACTTTTGCGAAACTCTCTCTACTTGTTTAAGCAAAAACATAACATTATCTTGTTTTCTTGTTTATTTTGTGACTTTCGTGAACGCAATTATAGTTGCAACGAAAAATACTTAAAAAAATGCTAATTAAAATGCGCTCTAGGACTGATCAACAGCAAAAATATTTAAAAAATAAACAAGAACTATATATACCGAAAATGACAATAAGTTCAATAAAAGAGAGGTATTTAAATCTAATTGAACTTTAAGCAATACATTTGAATGTCTCATTTTATTAATCTCCATGGCTTCCAATAAATTTAACTTTCTACTTTTTGTGGCTGTATGTAAAATATCAAAATTGTCATCAAAATCGTGTTTGTCTGTGTTTAAGTGTGTAGCATACTTAGAATCTAGCCTATTGTTTTTAAACGCCCTTTTATGTTCGTTAATGCGTTTCTTGCGGATCTACCTGTTTGTCCAATATAAATTTTCAAAACATGTGTCAAAATGTGGTTCAAAAATAGCTTTCAGAACTAACAACACAATAGGAAATTTTTTAAAAAACAATTAAACGCAATATCCAAAATCTCAAAAATCAGGTGTCTACAAGTTGAAATGCGGATCTTGTCATAAAATTTATATTGGACAAACAGGTAGATCCTTCAAAAAACGCATTAACGAACATAAAAGAGCGTTTAAAAACAATAGTCTAGATTCTAATTATACTACACACTTAAACACAGAGAAACACATTTTTGACGACAATGTTGATATTTTACACACACACAAAACGTAGAAAATTAAATTTATTGGAAGCCATGGAGATTAACAAAATGAGACATTCAAATGTAATGCTTAACGATCAATTATATTTCAATGCCTCTGTTTTATTGAACTTAAATTCTCACAAAAACCTTAATTAAGGTTTTATTGTCATTTTTCGGTATATATAGAAGCAGGTAGTTTAAAAATATTACATTTCATAAAGACACGGTGCTGTAGAAACAACTGGTAAAAATATATAATTTCGGGAAAATCTGAACTTCTAGTTCTTATTTATTTTGATAAATGGATTTTCATCAAGTAAAAGCCACCTCAGTTCAATTATTGCAAAAATATTTATATTTTTATATAAAAGTGCAGATTTACCTTTTTTTATTTGCAGAACTTTATTACTCTTTTCATTAAAGCGTAAAAAAAAACGAACGAAAGCGCCTTAATGGCTTTCCGATGCTAATTCGCAATTTATTCGGAGCAATTTCCGATTTAAAACGCAACGAAAGCCGATAGACAAAGTTGACGGGAAATATTTATCGTTAAAAGTATATTGGCAGCAACAGTAGCATTTTGACTACGACACAATTTAAGCAAATTTTATCTATTAGTACGGTGCGGTATATATTCGGTCGGCGCAGTTTGCTGAGCAGGAAATTATCGGATGTCTAAATTAAGCTGACACGACCAACGCAGATAATAGAATTAATGGAATATTAACGCATGCAACATTATTCGCCTTTAAATTAAACGCGTTTGTCAAAAACATTAACAAATTATAATTAAATTGTCCATATAAGGTTTACCGGAAGAGAGAATTAAGTAAAAGACTCTGACCAAGAAACAAAAAGATATAATGAAAAGAAAAAAAAAAAAAAAGAAAATTACTGTTTGGTGCTGTTGTGTTCTCTTGTGTGTATTTTGGCGACTAAATTTGGCACATGATTTAATTATTCATTGGTTGCAATTATTCGTAAACCCTATATACCCCGTGTCCTAATAAGGGCAACGATGCACGGTATGAGCAACAAAAAAATCAAGTGAATCGCCAAACGGAAATGCTGCTTAGCAATATCAGTTCTTCTTGAGATTATAAATATGAGCATAATATAATAAATGAGAGTATAAATATGCGGTTTTCACAGGTTTGTTTGCCTATGCCGTGGCGTAAAAGATATTATATCAGAAAATCTAGTGACAAATAAATCAATCGCAATCGCCTCATGGTACAGTAGTACCCAAAGTTTATTAAAACGCGATAAGTATTTTTAGACTGATCGGCATTTCTTTCAGAAAATATTCGAATAACCCCCACCACTTTCCTTTTTAGATATGAATTTGAGCCAGCTTTAAAATAGTACTATGGTTAATACAGGAACGTTATGAGGTTTTAAAATGCAAATGGCAATTACGCTCATTCGTGGCCATTGCAGAAACTCGAAAAGAGTTTTTTGAACAATAAAAGTTAAAAATACTAAAATTACAATATTTGTAATAAACAAACAAAACACACGAATTTCGAAAAATCTTATTTTGAACCCTATAATAATTTTATTGTGTGTTTTCTAATGTCCTAAATGTCTTAACATTTGAGATAAAAGGTGGTAAAATTTTCAAAAATAAAATATATTTTTTAATATCTGTAATACTACTTTAGATATTTTAATGAAATCTGGCACACATGTACTCTATATCAAGAAGCATTATTTAGTGCATTTCATTATTTTTAAAATACACCAGTGGCGCGCGTACGGAATTTCACCTGTCTATTTTGGCAGCTATTGATGATACCAGTGATTTCTCTTAAAATAAAAAATTATTCTTACAATGTCCAATCATTTCAAAAGATATTAAATTTCTTCAATTTTTTATTAGCTTAAAAAAATAAAAACTTCTTCTCTGCACGGTCATAACAATTTTGTTAATATTATGTTAATTCCATGACTGGGACTCCTAGTACACTACTTCCATCGATCGGAAACTGTCGTTCTTCTTTGACGTAGGTTGAAATACCAACACCGTATATAGACACCGGCATTCCTTCCGTACGATGCAGATTGTTATAATTAGTTAAAATTAAATTCCTGGGAATACGTGACATTTCTCGGGAATACGAACTAAGGTTTTACGATTTTCGCTGTTTTTTAACGACCCTTTAAACACGTAGCGCACATGTGTAATGTTTTGAAAATTTTCGAGTGGCTCGGAAACTTAAGCGGTTATTTCAAAGAGTGTCATCGTTCGTCACTGGAGATCGTTGGAGGACCCTTACCAGTTGTTGGCCTATTTCGCGAACTGATTACCATCCGACTACGCAAATTTGCTCGGAAAGTACGAGTAACAATTGCGGACTGAGGTGAATTTGCAGCTTAGAGTAATATAATTTTATTTTCTTGTGTTAGATCGAGAAAATATCGGGCGTTAAGTGATTATTTATATTATAATAAACAGAATTTATGTTATAGCACACAAGTATTGAGTATTAGTTGAAAAAAATGCTAAAAGTATAAAAGCAGTATCTTTTAATTTTTTTTAAAATCCTATTGTATTTCAGGTTTCCGACCAAATTAAGCATTAATATTAATAGGCTTTAGTATTACGCTAAACAAACGGAGTATCCTGCAAAAAACAAAGGTCTGCTCAAAAGTATCCTAAGCTATATTGTTATCACCATACGTAGTCAAACGAGCTAGTACGATTTTTTTCTCGATTGTTTGATACCAACGTAAGTGACTGGCAGGAGTTTTAAATAATGCTGATGTGTGATTCACATTGACATGTTATGACTGACACATTGCTTAAAAAGGACACTGACGTGATTTACCGATTTATTTGTAAAAGTAGGTGGGAATCGGTCATTACTAGTTATGCAACCGATACATCGGGATTGCAATAACAATAATAACAATGTCTTACGAATTTTAGTAATGTGAGATACAAAAGAGAACGTCAGCAAGCGATCATCTATCTGGTCAAATGCTTTGTGGAAGTCAATGCATATAACGTCAAATTGACTTTGCTTGATGAGAGAGTCACAAACATAAGAAGACTGGGAACATAAGTTAGTGATACATGATTAAAGCGTTATGGGAGTTATGGAATAGTTTTAATTTGAAAATTGATTTCTTAATAAACTTGTGCTGGGATGTGCTTTTCAGATAGTAGGTCAACATCTAACCAAAGTTCGAGGCTGTTTGCTGTATAATTTGTAAATTAAAACCTAAAATACAATATATGCTTCTTTTCAGAATTTTAGAATTTAATATAAGTTAATTATGTAGCTAAAGTCACATGAGTCAAATAGGTTTTCAACCCGACACTCTTAACGCAACCTTTGGAAGTGGTATTTTTTGGAACAACCAACATATGGAAAGGGCGCCAAGGAAAGCATTAGAAATTCAAAAGAAAATTTTTCTCTCTTGGTAAAAATGACACCCACTACCTAATATAAAGGGGGTACAGTTTTCAAATTTCATGAGCTAGGAAAAGTAAAACAAAAGAAATTTTGACAATGTAATAAGAAAAGTGAAATATTTCGATGTCTTCGAAAGGACAACTCTGGGCAAGGCGTTTTCTTTAATAATATTGATCATGAAAATGGCTGTGTAATGTGTATTTTTGTATTATTTGGAGTTTTTGGTAAAATTTTTTAGTACTTTTGTAATAAAATATTAGCCAATCAACATTTTTAGTTTTTCCTTATTAATTTAAACAAAATATAGGCTTGCTTTGAAAACAAATATGTTTTCTAGATACTTTTTAAGTGGTGCAAAGTAACTTCAGACTACGGGATACCTTTTCAACTATTCTAGTTATAAAATAAATAGATATTTTTGTTAATTATATTATAGCTAAAAAATTGTTCGGACAATTTTTTTAATTTTCTGCAGTAAATTCAAAAAAAATCGAGCAAAGTAACCGTTAACGTTTTACGATATACCAACACGATTTTATTTTAATCAAAAAACGGGGGTATGAAAAACCTCAAAAAGAGCGATGCGATTATCTTAAAGAAATATTGTTTCACGGGTAAAAGCAGACACCCCGTATGTGAGAAAATACGACATCGACACGTTTGAAAATCGTAAAAGCGAATCCAAATTTCATCCCCTTTACGATTCGGATGCATATATACGCGCATTCCGATACCACCCATGGAAATGTAAATTACTTGAGCGACGTTTCACTAATTACATGCTAAATCGTCACCTTCCAAAACATTCGGTACGGGTTGAAAATTTCCCGGAAATACGCGGCAATTCCACATTTCCTGACGCGATTAAATTAAGATCCGGTCCCGGATAAAACCTACAAAAAATCGTCGACGAAAAGCATGCTAACTTGGTGGCCGGGAGAAAACTTTGATAAATAATCGTTTTTGCAGTCGACAATTTGTGTCACGACTGTTAGAAAGGAGGTTTTGCGTTTTGTCCTTGGTGGAATTTTTTTTTATTTCCAATATAATATTTCGCCTAACCGAATTTAGTAATAGTTATTAATGCTTTACTTTTAATGAAAACACAAGAATTGATGAAATGGATAAAACGGCAGTATTTGTAATTCTTTTTTTATATTGATATTTTTTTAGATTGTAGGAACAAATAATCCAACTTCATAATAATTATACTAAAAATAAGTAAATATGTCTTAGTTCCCGTACAGTTGCGTCCATAACTACTCAAAATGTTAATACCATGAGCAGAAATATTGTGTTTTGACAACCGACCCCATTGCCTACTGTTTATTACTCCAAAACCTTAACAGAACACCTTGCCGAGCAGACCCTTACCCGTAACCATTCTGGGAGAATTTACCGACCTACACTAACAAGTGGGATATAAGTATCTTTTTCGTCGAGCAATTTTTGAAACATGTATATAAAAAAATTAGTACAAAGTAACAATTTATTACGTTCTATTTCATTACATTTCTACCTCGTATCATTATTAATATACAAAATATTAAGTATATTAATAATAAAGTATCAGTCACTTACAAAATTGTCACTATCGCTACTGTCGTCACCTAGTTCAATGATCAACTCCGCCACTAATCATTCTCGATAAATATTTTTTTCTTCTATTACCCGTTTTTCACAGTTAGACTAGCTTTGTACTGATATTTTAGCTACCTCTTGCTGAATTACGGTTATTGCAGTTGGTGCAGTGTCATTTCTTTCTATAGGGGCTTTCAACTCAAACCAAATGATCTCAATCGGGTTAAATATACAATGATATGGGGATAATCTCAAGATTTCATGTCCATCTTGTTGTGTTATCGAACCGTGAATATAATCTAGAGTCTTAAAAAAGACTATTGTTGTTTACAAATCGAAAACTATGTAGAAACACAAAAATACAAGAAGAATATCGTTAATCGACAGGCACACAAGGTAAAATGATTATTTTCCCTTTGGACTATCCAGTGAAAACAGCCTCGCAGGGTCAAAGCTCGAGAGTCAGGTACATAAATTCATACTTACTGGAAGGATCGCATTCAAATACCTACGTAATATATACGAATATATTGCAATTTAGTTACTACAAATGTTCGTTACGGTTCATCTCAGGCAAGACCTACTGTTGGGATGGGTTTTACCACGGTCCTGCAAAAGATCTGAGGTTAAGTACTGTAAAATACTTAAAAGGTCAATAAATGCACAATATTCTTGGTCGCCCAAAATAAGTATATGGATACACAAGGTCTAACATCATCTAAGGTTGAGTAGAGGTGAGTTTCAAGTAGAAAGTGAATTGAAGCGTTAATCTGGTTAAAAAAAAAATCCTTTATATTCCTATAATAAAAAGTATAAAGAAATATATGAATCCTCAGATGATAATTGCATTTTTTTTTCGGGTCACTGCGTTGGAATCAAGATGGGGCATTTCTCAATATTTGGCAACTACCATTTTGGAATAAGAATTTTATTAATAGTTCAGAAATAACTAAGTTAAAAGTCAATGTACTTATCTTTTCCCTAAAGCTTCTAATTCGCATAACGCAATGCAAAATACATTACATGAATGTATTAAATATAATTTGTAGCTCCTAAAATAATTACTATATCCTTTTCTTAATACATCTATTAAAAAAAAATTGTTTATATAAAATCTTCTTCTTCTGGTGCATTGCATTAAGCATTGGCCACTGCTAGGGTTATTAGGTTTTGGTACTCATATCTACCCAGTGTTGTGTGGAGAATTTGTTCTGCTACTGTATAATATTCCGAAAAATTGGAAGCTTTTTCTATTTTTCTTTTCTTTATAGTGTTGAAACAATTAGCTGGAGCGCTTCGTCATTTGATGTGTGATTGGTTCATTTTCAACATCCCGATATGTCCACATTTCGAAGGCTTTTTAATCTTATTTACAAAATAATATTAAATATTTTTTTCTACTCCTGTCTGTAAAACACCTAATTAGACACCGATCTAGCGTGCAGGAAGCGTCGCTTTACCACGTGACTTTCGTTTCCCATGAATCCGAGCCACTTCGGACATTTCCGGGATTTTACCGCAGTGAATGTATTCGTGTTTTCCGAAAATGGACCCAAACACTAACGGTCGTAGAAAAAGTATAGTATGCAACACGTTCGGTAAACTTTTTGACTCGCTCGTTTATTAAACACTCCCTCCGCTCGTGTCAAATAAACTCGTGAGTCAAATGCCGTTTACCGTACTTGTTGCATAATATACCATTATAAAACCCCAGAAATTCTTTCTAGGGAATTATACATTAATAATACTACTTATTTTACTCGAGACTCTTTTCGAGACTACCATTTTTTATTCGAACAGATATTGGAATCCATAAATTTGTTGTATAGAATTTATCAACATGGATATTTTACATTCATAAGTTCGCATTATTAACTGATTCATTGCTTTGGAACTAGTGTTTTCGCACAAATGCCAACAGAGATACTCCGAAACTTTAATATTTAAAATTCATTATTAATATTATATATTTAATTTCAGTTTCATTAAATAATACAAATATACATTTAATTTAAATTATTACCCATGCAATCATCTACAAAAATTACAAAAATAAACTGTAACAACAACTGGTCCTCCACCAAATAAATTTATTTTTATTGCTTGATTTTTTTCTACTCCTCTTTTAATCAGAACGCTGATTTTCATGTTTAAAACTGCGCCAGACGTAAATTTAATTGCATCGACCGATAACTTGGGTTCATCGTTTGCAGTGCCCTTTAGAACACGTTTCCGAAAAAAATTCCATCGATGTTCCGAATCGCACCGCACTTCCTCGTGGACGAGCAGTTGTCAACCGTGGCCGGATATAAAGTTCTATAGCGACACTTGACATGAAATGTTCCGGAGAGTGCCTCTTAAAAATAACTAGAGGCCGATTTAAGATTAAACTTCAAATATATGATATGGCTTTTATCACGAAATGTTTTATGTCGGGGTGTCGTTAAAAGCATTTCTGATGGTGCGCGTGCATTTGAAAGGAATTGGGTTTGATGTTTTAGTCTTTTGGTGACGAACTTATAGCTTAAAATTTTTAATTTTACTAAATTATCATTTGGAAAGCAATGCTCGACCTATTGGAGCAGTGGGAGATTGTGCAACCTGTATCCAGCACAAAATGGAACAACAGTTTCAAAGTGTTCTAGGCAGCGATAATAATTTATTATAATTTTAATTTTTATATTTTATTAATTTGAAGGTTTAATAAATACGTCACTTATAATAGATCTCAATGTAAGGAATAAACTAGATAAAAACCCAAGTCAACTATTGCTAAAAATCGTGAACATAATTTATATAAAATTATTAGGTCTAGTATTATTACCACTCCCAGTAAATCCACTCTCCATAAATCGACTATCATCTGATGAGAAATTTGGTTTATACATATCATTTTTTAAAGCGTTAAAAGAGCAATAAGATCGGTTGTGTGAGGTCTGAAAATAAACCATACATTTTTGTCAACACAGTTGACGTCAATATTTTAAGTCACACAATGCTGTCTGCGTATTTAAAATGAATAAAACAGTGATTTTACAAGTCTTTTAATACAATGTATTTTTAATTTGTATTGTATTGTATTTAAAAAAATTCTTAAAATAAAAATATCGCATTCAGCGTTGAAAGCGGTTAAATCGGATAGAAATCTCTTTATAAACAATCCCATCATTATTCAAAAGGAAGAGCAGATTGCAAACATTTATGTCTATCAAACTATAAGAGACATAAACATGATTTCTAACGTAAATGGATAGATAAATATGAGCACAGTGAGTTACACGACACATGACAAACCAACCAAAACTGTATAATAACGCGTTAGTTCTCAGTTTTAAAATAGCAAATAAAACAACGTTTTAGCATAACTGAATCACTATTATAACAACTGTTCAGTGACCGTTTCATTCAATACGGGTTTGACATCTCCCAGAGATGCAGCAGTAGCATTCTCTAAATAAATATTACTGCAGACGCAAGCTATTAAATAGACTGAATTCGTTAAACTAAATTCTCGCGTTTCAATTTCATCGAGACCTTTTAACAAAGTTGTTTCCATGACATACACTGTCTACTTTTTAATGGTCAAGTAAATATGCAATATTGATGATGAGAAACATTCACATATCTATATTATGACAACTTTTTGATAAAGGACAAAAATTCCAAAGATACTGACTGACTTTCTGAACTACATCAGGTCGCTTTCGCTGCCTTGAAGATACAAATAGACAATCATTGTTTCTGAAAATATGTCACCACATAGACAGAAATTATTTTAGTTCTAAATAAATAATATTTTTGTACCTCTCGTGTTTTTATGCCGTAGATCTTTTACTGTGAGATTAATTTTATTTTGCTAGTATTTAAAAAAAAACCTAGGCATTGTTGATTTAAAAGTTGTTCCATTTACGGGCGCTTTCAAAAAAATGGCCTATAGTCGCGATCAAAGCGACGATCTAGATTAAATCAATGGGTGATACGGGGGTGAGGAAAGCCAAATGGGCGGGGCGCATCGACATTCCGTTCGTGTCACGCAGGAAACTGTTATTCCCGCACCTTTTTCGTTTCGCTCGCCACTCACGTCCCGTGAGTTATTATTTTCATTAATTTTCTCTCTTTCATATCACATGATTCGAGCAAATGCCCATGTTCGGCCATATTTTAAACCCTGACGAAAGACGCCCAATTTATTGCGGTAATTTTTTAATACGCGGATTTATAACCCGCATACCCCTTGACCCCCTTCTGAAAAATACGTTGTGTGGAATTTTTCGTAATTGCAGTCACGGCAGCGCAACTGGGCACTAAAAATGTTATTGCGGCAATTTCCAACGGAAGCATCTAGAAGGGACTTGGCGTAAGATTTATTTGACTACACGTAGCATCGTTTCGGTCATCGAAGGTCGCACTTCGTCGGCGGGATATCCACCTTTACTACCGAAAAAATATAAGCAGAACTGGATTGGCTCTTTTAGACCGTCAGCTAACTCAGGTTGTTACGAATTTTACCTGTTTTGTCCCAGTGGTGCGTTAATGCACTACGATTTTTTTTTGTCACATCCAGTAAATATTTTTGCACATCCATTTAGAAATTTTATTATTATCAGTACGAAAGGACATAAAACCGTATTTCGCTAATTTATGTGTAAAAGAAAGATCTTATATATGACTTCAAAAGTTAACAAAAGAGGTACATAAATTTGTATCACATTTTCAAGTAAATCCAAAGTAGTAAAAAAAATATTTTGGTAAGTCTAATGTAAATTACATCGCAGAAAATATACATTGGAAATACTATATTGATTATGCTTTATTTTTTGAAATTATTTACTGGTGCGTGAATGAACCACTGTTTTTCTCTGTGAAACAAAACTTTGTTATTGCAAGTCTAGAGGAGTCTTTAGTATTAGTTTGTGCCTTGTACAGTGAACGTTACAGTTCGTAAAATATGGCGGTTCCGAGGTATTTGACTCAAAAGGAATTAGAGGCGGCTATGGAGGAGATCGTGATGGGTAAGGGGAATAACAATGAAAGACGTAAGTATTCTTTGGATTTACGTATTATTATGTATTGTAGCATTCCATTCCTACTAAATTTATGCTGAAAATAACGTGAAAAAATAATTACAGAACATATATTCTGTATACTTTGACGGGCCCTGTCCCTCGAAAATGAGTTGGGGCACATCGTAATACATATTCAATTCTGAAACACCTTTTACCTTAAAATCACTCCGAATGTGCCTATGTTGCAAAGCTTTTAAATTGCTATATGAGAATACGAGCAGTGAAATGTAGTTTTGGAAATTTTGCATTGGAATTGGCCCAATCGCTGAACTAAAAACCTCATACAAGAATAGGACTGCACTGAAAACCACAGATCGTGAGGAAACAATATTGAGTGCTCTTAGTATCGCCCTAGTAAAAGATGAGCAGTTAGACATGTGATAACAATAACAGAGAGCCAGGAAGGTTTTTTTTATAAAATTAGGTTTGAGGCTTTATGCGTTTATGCTACAAACTGAATTCGTTTTCAATACGTTTGCGATGAAGCAAGAATATCCAAATTTCCTATTGGAAATTAATCACTCAACATTGTAACCCTCAGCTCTAAAAAAAATAACACGATTAAAAAAATGTCATGATAGAAAGAAAACAACTCGATCGTCAGACGAATAAACTCTCTAGAATTTTAGGGTTACATATCCCATTTATCAATTAGTTTGGAAAAGAAATCAAATTTTTAGCCCTTCGTTAATATTGCCCTTAATCAGAGTGCAAAATTTGAGAATCAAAAGTTTTCCATTTTAGGCTCCCCATGTTTTTAATTTAACTTTTTAATTTAATATTAATTCGGAAACACACACCAGTAGTAATATTATTTTTTGAATTATCAAGAACAAAATTTAATTAAATTCTATTTCAGAGTACTAGGAATTGAGTAAATAGAAGCTTAGGATCTTTCATTCTGCATGACGTCTTGTGTCATTGCCTTAACTCCGTCATATTGGAATTACGATGAGACGATGAACGGTCAAAAACAACAACAAAGCCTATTTATTAGAATCGGAGTTGAAAGGAATCAAAAATAATTTTATCGTACAAAATTTACCTACGCCCATGGAAGCGAAATTGAGAGGAATTTGGCATTTTATTACTCTACACTTTTCTGGAACAGGCAATAAATAAATTTTTAACTCTTAGCTACTTAAAATTACCCCATTTTCATTCTGAGATCTTTATTAAATTAAATTTATTGTGAGAGAATTAATTATTAGCAGATGTAAGTCTAACAGATTTTCGAATAAACTAGAAGGAAAACAATTTAAACATTTTATACGTGCACGTTCGCACGGACTTGCCAAAAGAATTAAATTCTTAACGGTCGTGTGGAAAAAGCGGCTTATTGTTTGGAAAACTCGTGGGTACATCTTCACACGGCCGCGCACAAAATATTTTGTTTGGGGATTATTGGTCTGACCGATGTCACGGTACACAAAGCTCCGCAATTTTTTATTCCCCGGCTAAACGTACCTTATAAAACCTTTGCGGATATTTGTTTCGGCTTACGGCGAGAAACAACATCAACTGCGAAACATACACAGACCCAAGTATTGTTCCAGAAAATGTCGCGAGAGACACTCCATCGTTATTAATTTAATTTTCGTAATACCGTGTTTTGATTATTTGATGGACACCTTAGCGTGTAATGATTTGAAATTATCATTGTAACCCCAACCTGCAGAAAGACAAAATATTGATCTATATAAAGTTGCGAAGTGAAAATTAATGTATTTTACTAATGTGTTAATACAAATCAAGAATCTTTTTACAGCTCTATTTCTATCCTACTGTCTTTGATTTTACCTATTGTCATACTCGTGGGATAAATTGGTAATGAAATCCGTACACTTATATTGCTTTATTGGGAAGTAACCCTAATTGCTGAAACTTTCTCGAAATTCCCAAAAATACCCTGAAATTCGCAGTTATTTAAAAAACACCCAAATATTCCTTTTCCATCCCTATTCTAATAATTTTGTAACATCGCAAGCAATATTTTATATTATAAGAAGAATGTAAAAAACATTAAACCACACTAAAATACATTGACGAACTGCACTTTTCGCCATCTTGCAATTTTCATACACGTTAATCGTTTTACCAAAAAATTTATTGGCATGTTACACATTTTGAAAAGTGGCAATTTTTAATGGTTTCATAAAGGTTAAAACACATTTTATTTTATAAAATAATTATAACATTTTAGTTCTTCTTGCGCAGTGGAGTGCTTGATTTCACAACGAGATAGCGAGGAGCGATATTGATCAAAGGACGCGTTCAAGGCAAGATGAGTTTGGCAGCATCTACTTTGTTGGAAGGACGCTACTCCGTTTGCTGACTTCTCTACTAGGGAATTTGTTACGGGTACAGAATAACCTTATCCTGCTTGACAAAGTACTCCAAAATCTTGTAACTCCCATAACTTTTTATTTTTTAGTTTTCTTGTATTAGTTTATATTTTGTTACCTAGTTTAAAATGTATATCAGTTTTGCTATATTACAAAGGTAATATTATAAATTTTACTTGTATTTTTTTATTGGTATCTAATTTCTTTTAAATAGTATATATGTGACTACCTCGTTCTGCTTGTAAGAGCACACGTATGTAGTGAAGACAAAAGTGGTGTGGATTCCCTGGTCCTTCGAAAATATCATCTTGTTATATACTCGTATACAAGGTGCATACCCTGTATATTAAGGCATTTTTTCATTCATCGGAACTTTCTACACATATTTCATATACGATATATCATTACCGTTTCTAATATATTTCGAATTTGATGGCCAAGTGAAGTTTGCAGGTCTGAATATATCTATTTGGGGTTGATTGCCCCATACTTAAGTGGAATCTGTTGATGAAGGTGATCAAAAACTAACATTAAATTTTAATTTATAAACCGTTGAGTCATTTTTTTCAAATTCATTTTTATATTTTTACTGTACTATACATTTAGAAAAAGTTGAATTGTATAAGGTTACCTGTTTGAAAAAGTTGTAAATTCCTAAATATTAGATATAAAACGTTTTCATACTTTAAAAATACTGTAATAGGGCTAAAAAAAGACGATTTAGCCAAGTTTAGTCATCAATATATAATAGTTTTACAACACCCATCTTAGTCGTTTTTTATTGTTATTTTTAATATTGACAATAATTTCTATGTTTTTTGTTTTTATTTTTCGTGTAACACTGGTTCCAGTTTTGGATTCTTCATAAAATATTAAAAAGTAAAACAGTAAGTGCCACTTCTGCAGTGCCCCACAACAATATATATCCGTATAGCATTTTAACAACGGAAAACCGTTTTATTGCTAATATTTGTTATACATTTTAAATATTTGAAAAAAAATCCTTTAATGCTTTTGCAGCTTTTGATTTTAAAATATCAACACAGACTACTATAAAGAATCAAATGAATCACAGGGAGGTTATATTATATACAAAAAATGTCTAGAAAGCTCAGAGAAATTACAAAATTTCTTAAAATTAATAAGAAAATTCTAACTTTTCCACGAAAACAGAAACAACTTATATATATAACAACATAACATTTTAAAAGCGTAAGTAATTCCAAACAACTTTTGTCCTTGATACATTCTATAGGTCCTGCGATAAAGCGATACACGGAGCATCAGGTACACCGTGTGCCAAATAAAACGATCCACTCTACGATCTGGAAACCCATAGGATATACGAAAAAAAGCTACGTACAAAAGTTTCTTGGACTCTCCTCAAGATTTAAAATATTATAATTTTGTTAATACAGAGTGTCTGAAAAGTGTACCCCCCCCCATATCGATTTTGTTATTTTAAACGGAACACCCTGTATATTTTGACATTTTTGGAATCCTTTGCTGAAATAAAGATCTTCTTAAGAAACTCCACTCGAATGTTGCGTAGTTTAGACAGAAATTTGGGTTATGTGTTTTTTTTCTTCATATTTTGATGTGACGATACTGACACACTACTAAAACAGATGCGCGTTAGCCTATACAGGGTGTCCCAAACAGGTGGTGCCGGTTTGGCGAATTCAATTAAGAATACCTCCAGATTTTCAAATGGAACACGCTATCTTTTATTCAGACATCAATTCTAGGACAAAAAATAAGATAAGTTTGTAATTTTTCTTATATGCAATTTTATTTACTTTTTGAGATATTCGAGGTTTAAGATAACACCTGTATATATTATTATTGATTTTAAAGCTGCTCACATTAGGTCACTTGCTGGCAATATTAAGTATTTTTAAATAGCAAAGACATGATAATACTTCTTTTAAAGACATAATATACGAATAAAACCTATTGGTAACAATACAGGGGCCTATTAATACGGGGAAATCTTGAAAAAAATCGACTCTATACTACACACTTTAACAGAATTAATAAATCTTTAGAATTCATATTTAAAGAAACATTTACTAGTTAATTATCTAATTTGATTTAAAATACCTAATAACAAAAGTAAATATTTAAAGTTTATAGGCTAACTAAAAAAGATAAGAAATTAGAATAAATAAATCTATAAAACAAAAAGTGAACTGAAAACAGTTTGTTGGTTCGATCCATAAAGTTTAGTTAGAAATGTTCCTCTTAAAATGCTCGTTTCATCTGGCATCAAAACAATAAAGAAATATTGATATATTTAAAAGTGTAGTTGGCTATGATATCACAATCTTAAAGCATTAAAGTAGGTATAAACGAACTTTGACATATCAGTTTGTTTTGGTTGTTTTTCATATTTCTATTTAAAAAGTATGGAGTATTATATATTTAAAAAAGTATACCTAATATTGCCAATAAGTGACCTAATGTTGTGCCCGACAATTTATACGCGTAATAACTTAAACCTCGAATATTTCAAAAAGTAAGTAAAATTTAAATATAACATAAAGTACCAACTTACATTATTTTTGGTCCTAGAATTGATATCTGAATAAAAATTTAGTGAATTCCATTTGAATATCTTGAGATTTTGTTAATTGAATTCGCCAAAATGGCACCACCTATTTGGGTCACACTGTAGAAGCTGAGGCGCGTTTGTCAAACTGATTGAGTAGTGCATCATATCCTTAGTCTGTGGTAGAATTTTTTATGGGGCAATCAAAATATGAAAAAAAAAAAACACATAACCTCAATTTCTGCTTAAACTGTACAAAATTCGAATAGGAATTTCTTAAGAAAGTGACCTTTATTTTAACCAAGGATTCCAAAAATGCTGAAATATGCAGCTTGTATCAACAAAATTATAATATTTAAAATCTCTAGGAGAATCCAGGAAACTTTTGTTGGAAGCTTTATTTCGTATCTCCTATGGGTTGCCAGATCGTATAGCGGATCATTTGGCACACGCGGTACAATTTGCAATGGACAAATCGATTAGTGCTGTCCGCGGTAATTATCTTGGGGGGAATTCGTAGAAAATTACACCAATACCAAATAATGCACGTTTTTCCCAAATTACCCGAAGAACGCGTTTTTAAGCGCCGCAAAGCAAAGTAACAACGAGCACCGTTTTCAAAGCGAAGTATACAAAAATCCCCCGCTGACAAACGAATATATCGTATAATATTTACGGCAATAATACGGCTGCCTTTTAAAAAATGAAAAAACTTGTTTTGATGTTTACGGGGACTCTCCCTCTTTATTACCTCGCGCCCTCGGGGACGAGTAATTAAAACAATGGCGATGATTATAACGAAAAAACAAACGTAATAACCCCCCACCACCCCGGTTGTACGCCGGCGTGCGAGTGGCCTTTTTAATTTACGCCATCTTTTGCAACGTGTTCTAGCGGCCTGTGATACATTCGCTAATTAAAAAGGATTCTCGCACAACGCCGGCGAAGGAACGTTAGTTTCTAGGGTAAACACAGCGGCGTATCCTGCATTTTCCTTTACCAAGACGAACTTATAATTTCTACTCGATGCAACATCAATTTTAATAAAATCACGCCTCTTCTTTGTTGAAGTGTTAGATGCATATTTTCTTTAAGCTACCATATAAATTTTTTGTATGTACAACGCAATAAGCAATCACGTGAGAGCCAGATGTTTTCTTAAAACCACAGTAACATTTCAAGAAATATCTTTCCGGCATTTCTCGGTTAACCGTGCATTCAAGTGTGATATTGTTTGCATTACGTTACTTTGCTAAGACTAAGAGAAAGGTGAGTGTTCTCATCAGTACAGCGGTTCGGTTTGGTTTTATTGGCCAAAATAGCAAAGTACCAAATGATTTATTGATTGGTTTCATTTTTTAATTTGTAAAATATAAATAATAACAACTTTATTGAGTGAATTAAATTATATATTTGTGATATGTCATACTTTTGGAAACTCCCGCGTATGTGAACATACTACACGCGGAACAAAAAATAAAATCAGAGATCCCTGGTAACCCCGGAGAATAACGAACGATTGCACATAGCAGGGAAGGGGCCACGGCCCGCTTATATGTCAACCATATAGCTGTCAGATAATATAGTGGCCCTACTATGGTAAAAAGTGATGCGCCGCAGGTGGCTATGATATTTTCGTAGACGGTGTGGATCTCATGCGCATGCGTCACCACCAACTAACAGAGTTGTCTCACTGTCGTAATTTTGTGTACAACAATTACAGGAAATGTAAGAAAACAATTAAGCTGCAAGTTTTATTAGAACAATCACAAGAAATACTCCTTGATAATTACAAATCCTTGTAAACCTCAATGTGGGAAAGTTTCCGTTTGTCATCATCACGCTTAGTGAAAACGAAATTGCCTTTCCGTTGGTCAAAAATTACAGAAATTATTACCGCAGAAAGTTGGGTATTACTAGAATCAGTTCAACTGCAACAGGAAGAACTTAAACGATAAATCGGCAGGATATTTTTGGAAAGTCTGAAAGCATTATATCAAATCTTTGAGAATTACCAGGAATTCTAGGCAACTATTCAAAATTTTGAGGTATTTCATTTGTAGGTCACCTACGGGAGGTAAGTGAATACTGCAGTACATACAAACACAATTAGACACTGAAATAGAACCAATTCTCCACTTCTATCAATAAATACTGATTTTTTTATCTGCTTGTTGGATTCGGGACAACTTGAGTAGGAAAAATATTATATGCACAACTTGGGAGAAGGAGATATTGATTAGTCTCCGACTATTTTCCCAACCCTTACTTTGATCGAGAGTAAGTATCACCTACTTCCCTTGTGCGAATAAATATTTAGTACAACTTTTTTTTGGTGTAAAATATTGTTATTTTTCCTGCATAACTTGTGACTGAAGCATATTGTTTTCCTTTTGAATTTATAGTTAATGAATTTTTTTCTATAGTTATTCTACTAATAAAAATGGAACTGGAAAATATATTTCTTAATAGGACACCTTCCTTTTAGAATGTTTTATGTCACCCTATACTTTTAAAAAATTTTGATTATTTATTTTAATTATTTTTTTAAATTGTAATAAAATATTGCTAAATTATTGTGTGAATTGATACTAGTATCAAAAGCAATGCAATTCCTACATGTATTGTTAGCATTTAACAATTGCTGTTGAATATTTTTTCAGTGCGATATCTAGTACCTCAAAGTTATATTTAAACTTTTACAGTCGTTAATTCGACTTTATTTACATTTTCAATAGAGGTTAGACCAATAAAAACAAACTGTTTGCAATGATTTACGGCCACAAATTGGGGAAAAATTAGCTGGTATCGTGTCTATAGCGCTTAAACCACCAAAACGCTAAAACACTTGCAGAAGAACGCCGATCCGTGTGCTGCGATTGTGCATAATATTAACTCTGCACTTGTCGTTAATTTTTTTAACAACACTGCCTGAAAATTTCGACATATTTTGAAAAAATACTGACGACCTCCTCAAAATTTTGTTAGATAGTTGCTTCACGAGTTCCTGTACTATTAGCATAGACACAAAGACATATCAAAGGTCCGACAGAGAGTGCGGCATTTTATATTTTAATTCAGTAAACTTTAATAGAAATACTAATTTAATATATAAATCATTAGATCCTAAATCTACAGATTAATAAATAAATAAATAAGATAAATTCAAAACTATTTTCCAATTTTCTAAATAATACCATTCATACAAATTTTGTAATTGTTTTTAGTATTTATGTATACAGATTAAGTAATTGTCACTGCCGAAGAAAAAATAAATACATTGTCATTGTTTCATTTTTTTGAAAAAACAAATCTCGTACATCAGTAACAAATCTTATTTATATTCATACCATCACATAATTATTAATTAATTGCTACTTAATTATTTACTTTTTCGAATTCCGTTTCATTTCCAAGCCTTATAAATACGAAACACATCAAATCAAAACGAGCGAGAGATAGCGCAATCGTAAACCCCGTACTCGACGTATTGTTTCCAGTATAAAACCTTTACTTGTAATCATTTTATCCGAGAAGCTAGCCCGTTTTCATTAAAAGCGAATTTAAACAGCTCCGGCGCTCCAAACTCCATATACCGCTGTCGCACTTTAATGGACGTAGTCTTTTATCATTTTAAGGACACTGCAAACAAGCGCTTAACCTCGCACAATATCCATTTCAGTTATCACGCTCGAGCTAAAGCAAATTTAAGTTCCCGTTTTGTTCATTAATATTATTTTAAAATAATCGAGCTTCTGAAACATAAAATTAGTAAGTCGCACAAATAATTCCAAGGATTTCAGATTGAAGAAACTTATGAAGGAATATCAATAAAATTTCGTTCAAATTAATTCTAAAATAGTCCTAAGTTTCTGCTTAGATTGAGAGATATACCAATAGTCCAACAGTACCCACACTAAATGAAACTGTTCGCGTCTAAACTCTAAAATAAAGCTAGAAGTAACAGTGTGTTCTTTCATCGCCCCGCTTCAATGTGTACTAAAGGGAAATCTACACCAAAGCTTTCGAAAACACAGTGCCTGGAGGGGATATGTACTCTATCGCTCTATTGTGAGCATTCAGCAATCAAATCCTCAAAGGATATGTATTACCAGTGCTTCTGTACTCACTTGCTCCTCAGTGTATAGCAGAAACTAGAAGTATTCAGTACAGATTTAAGAGTGACCAACGTGGTGGTTTTGGGAAGAATAATATTTCTACCAATTTGTGGGAGTATATGAGCAACTTATTATGCAAGAAACAAATGTAAGTAAAAGATCTATTAGAAGGAGAATTCTTACCTTAAGAATTTGACAAAACGAATTAATGCCGTGCCATCAATTAAGCATCTCAGCTTCAATTGGTCATGTCAGAATATCTTAGCTTAGGAACCTGAGGAGCTGAATTAACCAGCGCCATCAGCCGGAGCTTTATTACATCATGTCAGAAACAGATTAATAATTTATGAATGTGACTATTTTTTGTTCTTGGCCCAACGAGGCTACTAATAACCGAATAAAAGACCAGATTATCGCAATATACTTTGAAAAAGTTTTCTTGGAAAATTTTTAAAATTTTGTTTCCCCCACGTCGACTTTCGCTGCTTAAAAAATTTCGGGTCGATGGGTCACCTAATAAATGTGACTTGACTTTATTTTCAAGGCGAATTTTCACGCAACCTTGAGTTCGAGATATCGCAATAGAATAAAGTTCGCCAAAGCAAAAGAAAAAACGAATAAATGCGGTAATGGCCTCCGCTAAACGTTTTGCTGCAATTTTTGCAAACTTTAAACGAAACTTCATAAAAGTTAGCTTCCTTTTTATCTAGAAAAGTAAGCAAAACATTAGTCAAACTCTGACGTTATAGTCGACTCGCGGAACGCGACTTCTATGTATTTTCTTTATTATGCTTTTGCATAAAGTTCTCTCGGTCGGGTGGATAACTACTAATAAAGTGCAAACTTCATAAAATATAAGTAGTATAATCCGGGAGCGCGGAGTATAATCCGGAGTGTGGCGGTTTAGTCAATGGGGGAAGCATTTGAATATATGAGGGAACTTAGATAGCACTCGCATCGGTTTCATAAATTTTTAAACTCACTATCGGTATATAATATGCTAAAACTTTTCCTCTGCGCTACTTTTGAGGGCCCGAACTTTTTCGCTTTTTTACTTACCTTCAGCTCCGGATCGTTTCCTCAACCTCAATCAACTTTTTTATTCGTCTTTCGATCGCCAGATCCACAATATCTTGCCTGCCAAGATATACATCGGGTTATTGAAATGACGCCCTATTATTTAATCGGTGAATCTCAAGTCAAGTGGCTCTACTCGTTGTAACGGGTACAAGCTGACATTAAAGAATAACGAGTCATAAGATTAGGCCTTATTCCTTCATCCAGACCACTGCAAACTTACTCGATGGTGATTCACCTTACATTCGAGATTCGGTCAGTAAATGAATTTATTAAGGTCGTTCTAACGATAATAAATCAAGCAACAAAAATAATTACATACAAAACCAGAAAAAAAGGCTATATCAGAACTCATAGAAAACATTAGCAAATTTAAAAAATACAGAAATGGGATAGTAAATCTTATGAGGAATCCGAACAATAACGTTTACAAAACATAATACACCAAAACAAATAAAACCCCTTAAAAAATGTGGGAAACTGTAAATGAGTATTTGTCTCATAAGAGTTTCCAATCAAGGTTATACAACACGGCAATTTTTTTATTATTTCTCTACTATAGGGTAATAAATCCGAATAAAATCCGAACCACAAATATTAACTTCTCTGAAAATCATAATGATATCAGAGTCTATTGGTGAGAGACTATTGTTAGTCCAATACAGAAGCCAAGTGATCGAATGCTGAGGTTTAATTATCCTCCCATCAGTATTCTATCAAATATAAGAAAAATTTTCTAACAATCAGTTCGCTTTTACACAAAATAAAAGTACAACTTACGCAATTGGTTTATTATCTGGAAGGATGTATAGCTGTCTGGATACAGTTTTTAAAGATCTGACCAAGGCCTTTGATACAGTAAGTCATAAGTTATTAATAATCAAATTAGAATCAATTGGTGTCAGGGCTCTTGCGCTGGATCTACTCAAACAGTTAATTGCGGCATACCAGAGGGAACAGTCTAAGGTCCCATTTTATTCAATATTTAACTAAATAATTTACTTACAAAGAAATGGAACACATTTGAGGATGATACAGTCCTAACGATGGAAGCCGACATTTGGGATAATATTGAATTGAAAATTAAGGCAGTGACGAACACTTACCATAAATTTGCAAAAAATTGAAATAAAAAAATAGAAATAAAAACCAACGTGAAATATCTTACCATACTATTGGATGGAAACCTGAAATGAGATATTCATATTCAAACACAAACAAAAAATCCGATCATAGTATATATTTCAAGCAACGAGACAAATTCTCTCAACAAAAGAAAGTCTACCTTTATACTTTGGGTCGGTAGAGTCACTTTTACTATACAGCATAATCGGGTGGGACGGTGCATATAAAAGGAATCTCAAACCATTACAGGTTATTCAGAAAAGAGTCCCGAAAGTTATTTTTCAACTCCATCGACAGTATCCTTCAGATCAGCTTTTTAAGTATTGCAGGATATTAACTATTCGACAACTATACTATACAGTAATTATCATTCATAAGCGAAAAAACCCATTATTCAACAACCGCATATATCATGATCACTTTACTAGAGAAAGAATAAAAGAAAGCTTAGCACACTCATTTGTAAAAAAAGGACAGGGCAGCAAATATTTCTATATGTTCTATATATTATAACATCTAAAGGATTCGGTTATAAATTATCTAATTGGTTAGTAGAAAATTGTCCTACATTTATCGATTAAGCTATAACTAAAGCCACTTTAATTAAGGAAAGTCATTACCTTACCTTCTCTTCCCTTCTTTTGGTGAGTTTATTTTGGTAGTTTTGTAGATTAGGATTATGTATTTTATTTCGCCTGGGTTATTTGCAAAGTAAATAGCATTTAAGGTAGCAGATTTGTTGCGTAACTCAAGCTTAACTAAGTGTTATGATTTCTACCACAAATGTTATTATGATAATGTATTATTTTTTTGTTTGTCCCAAATACAAAGGCGTCCTGTGCTCCTTAATATCTAGCGTAATGTTAAGGTAAAAGATTCTATCTTATGGACAATAAAGAAGTTATTGTTATTATTATTATTATTACTATTATAATGCCGAAAACGAAAGTTTGTAGTAATTTTTTCTAAAAAGAATCAAATCGATCGAACAATCAAAACAATATATCTAATAACTTGCAATAATCTAAGTTCACAAATGGCTGTTTCTTATTCATTTCTTATTTCTACTTTTGCAAATTAATTCACCACTTTGAAAGATTTTGTCGGCATATATATGCTTGAAGAATTGTTATTTTTAAGGAGCAACTTTATAGCGGATATCTATTATGACATTAGTTGTTTTAAGTATTTTATATAATTGTACGAGGACCACTAATTAACTTAAGGAAAAATTAGCAAATATTACCGTTAAGTTTAAGTTAACTCAAGTTAAGAAGATGGTTAGACCGAATTTTTGCAACTACACAATATGCCTTGATATTCCCGGAATTTACTGCTACTTGGACGAAACCATACATGACTGGAGAAACAAAACAGTTTCCAACATCCGTGGGCATCCTTGCCGTTTACATAACAACAACCTTGAGATCAACAAAGCGTTGTTTGTTGTTTGAAATTTTACTTGGGCGATCCCGAGCCCAGTGTGGCTGAGGCCAAAATACACACGAACCCGGAGTAACTCGGAGTCGGTCCGGAATGCGGTTATTAAAATTCCTTGGCAGTATCACGATGCAGAGCAGCTTTGCAGACTTCCCGAACTAAATGATTTTTAGACGGGATCGTGAAATATTGTCGTTTCTCCTTAACCCAAATACAAAGCCGTTCCGTCTCTCTTATTTTAAATTTACATGCGGGAAAGTTTTGCGGACCGTCCGAATTTATATTACGGGGGGCGGAGCAAAATGAAAATCTTAAAATGGTGGTTGCCTTATGGGACGAAATTTACTAAAGCAATATAAAAGATTCCTTTGCGCCACTGCATCAAGTATATCGAGCAAAAACACGATTGTCCTTTTGTGATCTGGTCGACAGGATATAATGGAATGCAATAAAATTGTTTTGGCATCGAGTTAAATAACTAGAGGACTGTATTAAGATTTATTTTTTATAAAATTTCTAAAAGCTGACAGTTCGCAAAATGTTAAATGGTACAAAAATGAAATTATTATAAACTTCTGGTTGTCGACTTAACAAAAATAATACACAAAAAGATTTACTATACTTACAATCTAATCAATAAAAAATACAAGAAACATCGTTTTGAAAATTATGGGTTATGACTGACCGATCTAATATTAACTTGGTCAGGCGTAACTTAAAATACTATAGCTTGATCAGACACAACATACAATTTTTTTATTGTACCTCTTTTTATTCTTATAGATTTTTTTAGAAAATTTTAGATTAAGTCTAACCAAGCTAATATACTGGAATGTTGGATTGGTCAGTCCAAATATGGAAGTTCATACAAAATATACAGGAATTATCCAAGCTAATACTAGCTTAGTCAGACATACAAAGTCTTATATAAAATCTAAATGAAATTACTAATGTCAAAAGATTTTGTAAAATCCCGTCTGTTAAATATCAAATTTTGTAATTACACGCTGATCTAGCGTGCGGGAAGCGTCACTTTACCACGTCAGTTTCGTTTCCCACGTATCTGAGCCACTTCGGACATTTCCGGGATTTTACCTCACGGTTTGAATTTTGACGTTTGTTAATTCTGACAATTAAGTCAGTGACTATATATCAGACGATTTAAATACTACGTGCTATAAGCTGCAATTAAAATCTAGTGGTAAGTAAAGTGACATTTATAACTTAAGTTTGCTACAGAAATTTTATATTATTATTTCACATGACAATTGTTTCGACAACACCTTGTCTTTATCAAATGTAATATTTACAAACTACCTATACTAAAACAATAGTTTAAATTCTAATTATGCTGCACACTTACACACAGAAAAACACATTTTTTACGACAATTTTGATGTTTTACATACAGCCACAAAAAGTAGAAAATTAAATTTATTTGAAGCCATGAAGATTATCAAAATGAGACATTCAAATGTATTGCTTAATGATCAATTAGCTTTAAATATGTCTCCTTTATTGAACTTAAATTCTCACAACAACATTAATTAAGGTTTTATTGTCATTTTTCGGTATATATAGTGGCAGGTAGTTTGTAAATATTACATTTGATAAAGACGTGGTATTGTCGTAACAATTGTCATGTAAAAATATATAATTTCATGAAAATCTGAACTTTTAGTCTTTTTCTTCAAATAAACTACTTAATGGTCATTTGTAAAAGTTAAATATACTATATGTCCTTTGAAAATTGTGTTGTGTAATCCGATAATCTGCTACTATTTTTAATTTGTTAAATTGTGATTTTGTATGTATCACGTTTGGTAAACTCTTTAACTCACTCGTTTATTAAGCACTTGCTCCACACTTGTTGCATAATATACTATTTCTGAAATATTAAATTAGTAGTTAACACTGCATTCGCGGTCAACACTTGACCGGCTCACTTTCAATTATTTTAAATTAACCATTCGACAATCTCGGAGAACAAAGACAAAGTTCCACGGTCTCTAACTTTTCGCCGCAATTAAGGTTTTAATTTTTCTTTTTGGGAGATGGCAAACTTTTGGTCAGCGTCAGTTGTGATTAAGTAATGATTTCCTAGTTTTTTCACATCGGCAAAGATACAAACGAAGTTTAGAAAACCTTTTAGCGGAATAGCTGGAAAACACTATGTGGCCGAGGCACCCTAATTGAAAAACAAAAGAAAACCACTTCCATTATTAATGTGAACGAAATAATGAGAAGGTTTGGGAGCGGTTCCGGCGCTTGTAAGAAAAAACAAATCGGTACCTCTTGGCTCGCAAAGCTTAAAAATTTAAAATATAACTTTGGAAGGGTTGATAATTATTCGCCAGCCCCACAAAAATTTAAATGCAAACGGATCAAAAGAGAACAATTGAAAAGTATTCCGTAAGCCTGCATAATTTCCGAGCAAATTGTTTTAAATTTTTGAACCTGCTTCCAGGGAAGCCTGCGAAGTATGCGACTCTAACGAACGCTTCAAATTCCTCGATTTAACTTCTGCGAAACACGTTTCTACATCACAGCTCAAGTTTCCAGTTTAGATATTGCGAGGACAAGTTGTTTTACAAGGCAAGTTTATACATTTTCAAAGCGGCCGCGAAATTTGAAGCCTGCAGCCCGAAATATCGATTTTATGTGACATTCATTTCCAAAGTAGTAAGCTAATAGTGTATTATGCAACAACTTTGATAAACGCCATTTTAGTCACAAGTTTGATTTGACACAAGCGGAGCACAGCGGAGTATATGAAGAAGTTTATCAACCAAAATGTTTGCAAAACAACGCGGATAAATTCATTGAGCAGTACACTGTGGTCCATAAATTCATTGAGTCCGGCATGACCATCAAAACTGGCAAACGTCAAAATACATAGCTAGAATGTACCGAAAACTGGCGAAGTTTGATTCGTGCATAATTAGGTTTGTTGGGGTAAGGAGTGGAAACAATTATATTTGTAAAACTTGTTTTAAAAAAATACGTTTTTGATTGGACTATATGAGATAGGAGAATCGTTAAATTGGAGCAAAGTTGCTGGTTTCAGTGCTTAATAATAAGTGTTGAATATTGTCACTATAGTACGAATATAAAAACAAAATTATCTTAGTATAATTAATTAATTTTATTAATTAATAATAATAATAAATAATATTGTATAAAGAACAAATATATAAACAAAAACAAACAATGAATACGTATTAAAAGAGGTGTAGCAATTTGTTTTTAAGAGTGCATTTGAATTTTGTTTGTTTTTGTTTTTTGAATTTATTATAAATTTTTACAGTCAAAACGAAAGGACTATTTGATCTAAAAGACAGTAGATGTGTAGGTATTTTTATGTTAAGATTCGGTCTTAAAATGTATTGAATATCTAAGTTTTTTGAGAGTATATAAAGCTTAGAGATACTTTTTATATAAGTGGCACAATTTCGTACGTATATACTAGGAAGTGTCAATAAAGAGTGTTGTTGAAATAGGTCTCGACATGAAAAATTCGACAGCTTAAACAGTATAGTCCGTAAAATGCGTTTCTGCATCCTAAAGACTTGTAAAATTTGCTGTATCATTTTTTATAAGCTAATCTCCACTTTATCTCCATCTTTTAAAGTCATGCTGAACTTAGAATACACGTGGACAAGTTGCGTTTGTTTTTGGACAAGAAATAAGATGTAATGATATGATATATGATAAAATATATATCAGTAAACAAAATGAACTGATTTTAAGACTAAAATAGATATGGCTCTTATAGGAATGATAAAGTGGATGGTAGTGACCGAAAGATGCACGGCAAAGTTGGAAGCATCATAGTGTACTCCAAAAAAAAGCAGTCAAAAAATCCTTTTGATTTTGGTCAATCTTATCCAATAGCACCAGAAGAAAATACAATCAAAATCTTGAATTTTCAGTTTTAGTTGTTTATGTTCGCAACTAGGCCTCTCAAAGTAACCAAATGGTGGCGAAAACCGTGCATAGAATAATCTGAAACCATTTCTTGTTAAATGAATGACCCCTACACATAGAACCAGATCGTTTAAAGTTTAAAGTTTCTTGTTTCAAAACGGTCGCTGGAGTGAATGAGAGTGTCAGTTCATTTATTTTTCTGCATTTTTTTTTTTCATTTTTATCTGTGACTATTAAAAAATATATAAAATATTTATTATCATTTTATTGAGCCTACAACGAAAGAAGTTATTGAGAAATAGAGAGTTAAACATTCTAAAAATGAGAATAGATAGGGAATAGAATTAAAATTGCATCTCGGTTGCTGGATTAATAGACAGGTAGATTAAAAGATGGTAATTTAAGGAAACATTTGTAATTCTAACTCTATTAGTATATGATAGTAGAATCATCTAAAATCTTCACACTCACTCCGATCTAAGGATTTCAGTAGAAATGAGAAAATATTGCGTCTAATTTGGATTTCCAGTATCAAAGAATCACCAAAAGGCTAATATTGTCTAAATACCACTTAATAGTCCTCTATCTTTTACAGTATCCGAGTTAAGTTATTCCAGTCAATTTTCTAATATTTTTTGCAATTGCTTCTATAAAAAGAGCAACAAGAGAATATCTTTTCTACGGTTTTATCATTTCCGTACCTCAATAAAGCGTGTTTCCTAGCATCTTGCAAATGTGTGTGAGTTGCAATTAGCTGCTTCATCGTCGCATAAAGCCAATATTGCTAACTCATTATGTTTAGTGCCTTGATGTTGTGTATTAACTGAGATATTATGCGACCCATGTAAACCGAATGTTGGCGGAAACCCACCTCGCATCTTTAGATATCAATTGTTTGGTCACACGGTTACGTCACATCACTAACCTTAGCGGCGCCTAATTTATCTGCAAAGTGTAAACCGCAGAATAAAAGTGGCCAGACCGAGTTCACGCCCATAACGAAAACAAAGGATGTCACAAATCCGAGAAATAATAATAATTTAATATTCCATTCCGGTGGAACAAATTCATTCATTCATCATATTAGAAGCAAGTCATCGGGGAAATAAATTTCGAGAAGCGTCTAGAGAAACTGTCGCTGAAACTTAATGGAACTAAAGCTCTGAAGGTATATAATTAAAGAGTCTTGCGTTCGCGAAAGATTGTTTTAAACAAGACATCTTAGTCAAAGTCGGAAATGTCTCTATTTCTGTCTCTCTCTTCCTCTCTCTTGTCCTCTTAGGTGAAACCTTTAAATGCTACAGTATCCTGTCGTCTAGGAGATAAAAGCTTTAAGAGCGCCTTTATTTATTCTGAAAATAGGCAACAACAGTGAATTGGGGGATATGTCTAATTAAATAGACTTTTCTTAGTGTCTTGAGCTTAATGCCTGTTTTTTTTTTGGGAAATAGGGTGTGACAGACGATTTGACGATCAGTGTGTTTAATTGCAACCGAATGTCCCCCAGAGAATTAAGTGACTTCTACGAGGTCACTGTGCTCTACTGGAATGGATCAATGGACTATATTTTAAAATCTAGTTCTTATTAATGTCTTGTTCATACCTGTAAACATATTGGTTTTTCTTTACTGTTTTTGTTATTTTTGTTGTATTTCATTTGAAATTCAAATAGGATTTATCGCCTTGCAAAACTTTCAAAGGCAATTCGAAATTATTCAATTTAATTACTATATTTAAATTTATTATTATTTTGTTGACTGCGTGAATGGTTAAAATTCAATTTAATTTAATTGAATTTTAATGTCTAATGGAATAGCGATTTCAAGTTTCCTATACCCAAATGATAAGATTTCTAAAGTAAAAGCAGTTTTGAGATAGTGTTACCTATACTGCGATATACGCATGGAAAAATGGCAATAGCTTTTGCCTTAACATGCAAATGCGTTATTAAAATGAGATTGAAAAACTGAAGAAGAAGAATTGAAATAGATGGAGATTGACGACTTTCCGAAGATCCTTTTAATTATTTATGCAAGGTATAAAAACTTTCTAAATGTTCGCATTTTAATTCATCCACACTTTCCATAGATAATATCAAGGTTCTACAGAACTTCTTGTGACTAATTTTCGTCCATTTCAATTCACTTTTTTTTTCACTTTAAGATCTCGACTACTGTCAATTTTTCAGAAATTAATGTATGATGAGATTTCATTTTAGAAATGTGAGGCAATAATTTGATTTTTATAGAATATTTCTTTTATTAAAAAAAACTTGACCATTTGTCCAATTGTCTACAGGGAACTATTGTATATTTGAAAGATGTTTGAGACCCTATAAGAATTTCAATGTATCAACCGAGAAATATGGAAGTAAAATAATATTTCCAGGAGCCATACAGGCCACACAATACACAGGGTACCTAATTAAACAATAAAATTTTTTGGTACCTAAAACACTCAGCATACCACTACGACGCTGGAAATATTTTAATAATAATATTTATTTATTTTTTGCACTCAATGTTTACATTTATCAATTAGCAATAAACCAAAATCACAGCGCAAAAACAGGAACTGAGAAACAATTTAAAAAAATCAAAGCCCAATCCCTAATTTCATAGCTACTTTTATCTTAACATTTTTTGATACATAATGAATATATTAATTCGTTAACATGTATACGTAAAAAAATGTGCAGTATCTTATTAATAGAAATCTACTTCGGCTAATTTCTTTGACTAATTGATTACGAAGAAACGTTTTATAATTTTTTCTAAAAGATGTGGGCATCGGTTTCTTTACGTTATTGGGTACAGCATTATACCATTTGTGGACGCAGTAGGAAAACGATGTTTCATTATATGTTTTACGGTGTGGGGGAGGAGAAATAAGACACCTATATCAAAGATTGAAAGTATGGACATCAGTTCACTATTTTATTTTTTCAAAGAGATGTGGAGGGTAGGTATTTAAAATTATGTAATGGTAAAAAAGGACTGCATGAAAATGTCTACATTTTTCCATTGATAGTCAATTTACTTTAAAAAGTTTATATCATATGCGATCAGGTCGCCTGACACCGTAGATCAATCGCAAACGCGACTTTTGCACTCACAACCATGTAATTTTAAGGTTAGTTTTTAAAAGGTGACGACTGGGATAAATGTTTTTTAAACTCATATAGGCTCTTTGATTGCACTTATTTACGTGGGGCTTTAAACGCAAATAAATCACTATCAAAGTTTAGTCCCAAATTTCAGGCGCAAATTAAATATTGATCTTTAACACGTATAGGAAAGTGAGGTCTAATTACTTCCTTAGATTGACCAAATAACATACGGTAAGATTTGGTAGCATTTATTTCGAGTTGGTGATAGTCTGAATAGTCTTCAACGGGCTTGATATCCTTGTGTATAATTTCTATAGCCAGGTGGAAATTTTCAGGAAAAAAATAATAATATATTTGGATATCATCAGCATAAAAATATCTTTATTAATATTGAGCCTTAGGATATTCTACAACGAATAGTAATATTACTTGACTCTCCTTTAGATGTTGTAGCAAACTGAGAACGGTCAGTACAGTAACTACCCATACGCAAATAGTGCAGTATTAACAGTCGAACCTCATGATTGACTTTGTCGAAAGCTTTTGAGTAATCCAGCACAATAGGCGCACTCTCCCGAAAAATGTCATATTCAATATTTAATTATATTTAATAGTACTGACGTGCAGCTGTAACCTTTTTGAAATCCTGACTGAATGATGTTTAATTCGTTGGTTTATTAGTTTTGCAAGAATTTTTGAAAATATAGGTAAGATTCTTATAGGTCTTAATTGCTCCATTGATACTCGATAATTATCAACCGTGAGACAACCGGTATACTTCTATGAGTTTTATGAACAATTCTCCTTTCATAATGTCGTTGGTGGTCGGTTGCCTGGGGCGGGCTCAAAAGTGTTTGAAAAAACTTATTTTCCAAAAAGGTGAGAAAATGGTCAAAATATACGAATTTTAATTAAAAAATGTGGAAATAAATTAATATCTCAAAAAGTGATAGGATATATTATACAAAATTAATTAGCTGCTAATTGTTGCTACTTTTCGTTAAAATCGGTAAAACACTGCGGTACTGAAAATACTTTACAAACCATGTCTCACGGTTGTTAGGACATTAGACTCCATCAACCGTGAGACATCCAGTATAAACGCATAAAAGCGTTTTATAAGCAATTCTCTTTTCATTACGTCAGAAATCAAACGGGTTGGTTGACTAGTCCGAGCTTAAGAACGTTTAAAAAAAAGTATATTTTCCAAATGGGAGAGAAAGTTGTGGAAATCTATCTGAAATGAAGTTTTCCTCCTTCTCGAAAAATAATTCGCGAAAGTCGATTAGGACTTAGGTTCGGGGTCCGACGTAATCACAATATAAGCCTCTATCAAAAAGATCATGCGACAATATTAAAGCAGATTAGAATTCCGGCACCGCTGTGACTCGATGGCGTCGTAAATAACCAAAATATGCTGATGCTTATTATCTCCTCTTTCCATTCCTTGCCATTGTTCGCTCTGGTATGCAATATTGTTAATAAAAAACGAATATAGAATGTTTTATGCGATGGCTGCGAGATTATTTTCATAAAACGTACGGTCGATAATATTTTCGCCGTGCCATGGCGCTGTCGAGTATGGATTTTAAAGTAATGAGTTTTAAGGCGAAATGATCCAAGAAGAGAGTATATTCCGGCAACGGAGCTACTCTAACATTATTGTTGGAATTTTTTTTTTATATGAATCCATCGAACTCATTATTCATTACTGATTGAACCCAGCAGGTAGCCGAATGAACGCAGGGACGGACTCGACAGTCGATTTAGATAGCTACTACAAAAGTGAAAAACAATTTATACAATCACTTGAGTTCTTTAGAGGAGGCGAGTGCTTTTGCCACAAGTTCTATGAAATATTTTATAAACAAAACAGCTGAAAAAGTACCAGTGTATGTGCAATTAACAGGATCTATACATATACACTATATTGTGCACTATAATGTGCAAAAGTGCAATGTCAAAAAAAAACATGTACCGTGCGTTCAATTTATCTTGATAACATTTTAATTGGCTATAACTTTTTTGTTTTTACAGACTTCAACGTAAACAAAAAAAGCAAAATTCGGGCCAAGTTTTTTTCCAAGTGACGTATAAAACAAAACCCTATCAATTTATATATATATATATATATATATATATATATATATATATATATATATATATATATATATATATATATATATATATATATATATATATATATCAAAGTGGCGTGACTGACTCCAACAACAATAATTATTTACAAATTAAAGTAGAACAAAAACACTAAAAATGACAAGACACACTAAAGGAAAAAATTCTTTAACTATTGTAACTACTGCTGTATGTGACCACAATTTTCCTGAACACATTTCGCATACACTCTAATTGTATGATGTCTTGCATTAAGTAACGTTTCCGGATTGTTTCTTAATTGATTGATTGCCTCTGAAATCATTTGCATAAGTTCCACGACGTCCATAGTTCCGCCGTTCCCTAGACAACCCCTGGGATATTCCAAGATAAGAAAATTTTTACCTTGTGAGGAGGGGCACCGTCTTACTGCAAATAATGATCTCTAGTTAATTTTTGATCTATAAATATCGGACCCAAAATTGATCAGTACCCCTGGGTTTTTATTTCATGTATTTTTTTCACTTCTTGTAGGGAACGAACTTTCATCAGTTGATAAAATGTTTTTCAAAAATTATTATTCTCATTATATCTATTTGAAAAATCGAAACAGAACTGCATCCTCCTTTGGAATTGTTCTGCACTTAGTTTTTGAGTTTTACGAAATTTAAATATTTAAATATATTCTTTCAAAACTGAGTGGATTGATCCCGAGAAATACCTGTCTCTTCATATACTCGCGAAAAATCATTTTAACAATAATGATTTGGACAATAATTCAAAAATCAACGTTGTTTACTAATGTGTCAAACATAAATATATTTTTATTTGTCAGTCAGGGCACTCTTTGAAATTATATAAAAATTTCCTATTTTTGCCGATTTGTCAAAAACGAGTGGACTAAAATATAAAGTGTGTTACGTCATTATAATCGGAATAAGATATTCTTCTAAACACATATATAATATACAGATTGTTCCATTAAAAAACATATGTGTATATGTCAGAAAATTAATAGTGTTTTGCTTTAAACGTCACTTGGAATACTGGAAACTTGGTTACTAACCCTACATTTTGTTTCTTTGTTTACGTTGATATATCTAAAAGCAAAAAAGTTACAGCCAATTAAAACGTTATCAAGATAAATTGAACACACGGTACATCACTATATTTGGTTGCTAACTAGGAACGCATATAAAGTAGGTATCGTGTTAAAAATAAATATAAATTTGTGTAATAAAAAATAAGTTTCAACCTAGGTGATTTTTACGTTCACTTAAGTGTCGTCATCCAAGTTCACAATAATTCTTTTCCTGATTTGATCGTCATTTACGTATGCCTATTCTACCTTTGGAAAATAGGCTTTTGTACGGAATATTCTGTATTCAAGGGTGGCGAAACATTGTTCTTTCTTACCGATGCTTTGAGCTCATTCCATATATGTTCACTCGGATTGAACATGCAATAGTAGGGAGGAAGTTTTTACAGTAATAATCTTTAGTTGTTGACAATGATTTTAATTTTTCAAGCGATTGATTTCTGGTAAATTTTAATTTAAAATACGCTTTCCATAATACAATTCTGAATCGTTTTTGTCTCATTGCAACTTCAGCGATAGCTCGCGTTTTCCATTACTATCACGCTTTTAGATGGTGTATTTGGTGAAAATTTGATTGTTCTGACATCGTAAGTGAGTCCTTAATATTATTAATTATTATGTAGTACTTAATACTAGCGGTGATCGAGTGTGAGAGATTTGCATTTTTCGATAGATCGATGTTCGTACTATCTTCTTCTGAAACAATTTAGTTCCAATGTGTTTCTTTCAAAAAAGAAACATTCTGCATTTGATGGCAGGGCTGAATTTTATACAAACATCCTAAAATTATAACTCCAAATAAAATAAATACAAAATTATAACTTATAAATAGACCAATTTTTCTTTGTGTGCGTTTGAGTTGACGTCTTTGCATGTGTGGGCGAAATGCGTCTAACATTTTATAAACAATTATTTTTTAGACCTTGACTTTGGATATTGAGCATTATACGTGGGGCTGCAGTTTTAGTTTTCACAAGGAAATTGTGTTGTGAATAAGTATATTGCAAAAAAAAATCTTTTAAAAATTTAGTAATGTGTGAAGGGCTCAGAAGAGAGTTTTATTAATTATTAGAATGTAGTTTTCTCAATTGTACGAAATACATAAATGTTCACAACAAGGCGTGTCATTTAATGGAACATTTCGCTCCACTAATTTTATTTGTGGTTGTGCCTAGAGGCCCATCAATTATGTGATATAAAATGGTTTGCTGTGTCATATTTTTATGTACTTTACCGATTTTCGTAAGTTAAAGGCAACAACTCGAACAATTACTGAAATTGTGTCCAATGTGTGGATATTCGTTTTCATCGTTGCGTACTGAACTGCTTATCGCATTCCGGCAATGTAAATTTGTTACTGTCTTTTTGTTTCTTACGCTTCTTGTATTTTTCGAACGTTTGGTCATGAATAAATCATGGTTTGCATTATGTTGTTTTATTTGCGCTCCAGGAATTTAATATGGAAATGTATACAGTTTTCCGGGAGACGGCAAGCATTCCATGGCACTAATGCGTTTCCGTAATATTTCAAAGAATCTAACAAAATAATCTTTGTTGTTGAGTCCTCTTTCAGTAGGGCAACACACTAAAGGTTCTTTTTAATTTTGGTTTTATTAAATAATGCATGTTACAGTAGAAACTTGTATGAGTAAGTTAAAATAAATTAATAACCGACACTAGCAAAATCTCACCTCCACTACTGCAAATACGATTTGAGAAAGGAATGGAAAAAAATGATTACAGCTAAAGCGCAACTGTAACCTTTTAAGGTTAAGTACAAATCCCGAGATAAAAACAGCAATACCAATACCTTTAACGGTTACAAATATCTGCAATCTTTGCATTGAAGGAAAGCAAACTGGAGACATGAAGACCTTTAACGAAACACAGTTCCAGTTGGACATCTACTTATTATGATGGAGAGCAACAACTTTCTGAAAAAGTCGAATTATATTAAATAAAGCGTAAAGGAGAAAACGAGATCTAGTTGGCGATTCGCAAGGAAAATATAAACCCATCAATAAACGTTGGTTCTCTCCTTTCATCTGCTTCTTGGTGAATCAAAATTTTTCAGAATTCCTCTTGATTGATAAATGACGAAACTAAATCTGAAATGCTTGCTTATCTTGCAAGAAATCTATAGTTCTGATGATCTCTTTCAGAGGTCTGGGAATGCAGAAGTGATCTAAAGTGGCTCCTAACAACATTGTCGGGAACAACAAGCAACAAAACACTAAAAATATACCACCAACAAGAATTTATTAATTGGCAGGATAACGTAGATTATGAGTGCGGAAAATAGAAAAAAGTGGTTTGTATAGTTAGGCTATTGCAGAAAAATTTAAACATTACTTTACAAATGGCAATAAAAGTTGGTAAATTAAGTTAGAACTAAGAAGAAGGTGATGACAGATATCTGGAGTTAGAACAAATGAACCGATTTGGACATTTTTTTGCATTTTGTAAGTTTTTGAGGCGCAAATCTAAAACATGTTCCAGAAAAAGCTCTAAGCTCAGCTCTAAGTATTAATTGTTTGAAAAATATATGTTTCTGTAATATCAATATTGCTACATTTTTAGCTAATTTACCTGCATACTACAATTAATTTGTGTTCTCATTATTGAAAATCTTATAATAGTAATATCGATTTTGCTGAAACAAAAACAATTCATCGCAGAAGAACTTCTTTTTAAAAAAATGATCATTAAGCTAGCTGACTCCATAATATATTAATGAGTATTTAAAAACACATTTTGCCGTACAGAGGTCCAGCTAGATAGGTACAAGGCAAATTACGGTAGCATTACGTTCGATAGAATCTTAAAATTTCAAAACAAAGTATTAAAGTACGATGAAAAGTTTCGAAGCGGGAGAAGGAAAAAACGGGAATATAAATTCCACAAGTGCAACATCGCAAAGCAATTTACATTCGGTTGTTCCACATGTGACAAACTTGTGTAGGAAAGTTGTCCCCGTCTGGTGTAACCTCATACAAATTAGTTTCTTTGTGTTCCGTGCAGCATATTGTTCAAAATTTTCCTAAAAGGTTGGTGTAGCTTTTACGTATCCCAATTTCGCAGGCGCCGAATGCAGAAAGTTGGCATACGTCATTATGATGGCGGCGGGCAATAATATTTTGGGATGCGGCCAAAATTCAGTCGATTTCAGTTTGGAGAGTGTTCCGACCGATAATTACTTTCACTCTGATGGATTATGACTTAATACAAAGGCCGTACATTTTCAAAGCGGTTATAACATAGGTCGTTCGCAACGAATTATTGGCCATTTCAGTAATAAAATCCCATTAGGTGTGAAAACGGACTACAGAGTGTTTTCCCAAAGACAACTACAAAATTGTATAGAAAGAGTCAAAATACATAATGGGTACAATAGACATAGATATATAAAAAAACATCGACTCAAAAAAATTCGTCTAGACTATAAAATATTTTGGATAACAAAAATATTTTTTCTACTCCCGTCTGTAAAATGGCTAATTACGTAAGGGAAGCATCACTTCACCACATCAGTTTCGTTTACCACGGATCCGAGATACTTCGGATATTTCCGGGATTTTACCGCACGGATTTGAGAGCAATCGGATGTTTTCGCACAAATTTCCCACAGCTTGAATTTTGACGTTTGTCAATTCTGACGGTCATGTCAGTGAATGCATTCGATCGAAAAAGTAAACACCCCCATTTTTAAAAAAATATTAAACAAAAGTTACATTATACAGAAATTAAATTTTCGAAAAACAATATAATTCTCGTCATCTGAAGGACTGTCATTTTGACATTATAATTAGCTGGTCAGCAGTCAGAACGATGAACATTTTTTCCTTTCGCCAGTTCTCTGATTTTAATTCCTCAATTGCTTGATCAAACAGTAGATTCAGTTGTCTCATTTTCAACGTCGACGAAAGGTGTAGAATCATTTTTATGTGTCCTATCAATAACGAATAGAGTTACTATTCTCTTCAGTACGGGATTGTTGAATTATTTGTTGTAAAGTATACCAAAAGTTTCGGATTTGAATACTTCCGACTAGTATTTTCTCAGTTCTTTTTCGAACAAACCAAATGACATTCGACTATTTACAGTTTTATTCACTTTCAACTCCTTCCGGTGAATTCCCAGAAGATTTTAAAGTTTTCTTTGGTATTTCCTCAGAGGCTCCGACAAACAAATGAAAGCGGGACAAAGAGAACTTTTCCACCCAGCACTTTATATTTGAGGACATGGCAAAAAATAAAGCAAGCGGAGATTTTTCTGCGATTGTGCATTTTAATTTTCAATAATGATGTGGACCTCTCCACTTTGAAAAATCTGTTGCGTTGTGAACAACTAGAACGAGATTATTGGGCATTAGCCTAATAAAGTTAAACTTAAAATCCAAAAAGAAAATTAAATTAAAAAATATGGTAGCCAGTTGCATTAAGAATATTAGTAACATACTCACTACTCTTAAGGTTGACCACATGGCTTAGTAAGACAACCATCACATCAATCTAATGAATCTAAATGAAAATAAAAACATAATTTCTAAATCATTTTATAGAAAAAATGTGGCCTTTCCCGATATCAAAATTTTTAACCATTTATGGGATTGTATATGAAAATCTTTACTAGAAAACTAAAAGCTATCTTATTTAGCTAATTTTAGCTAGCTAGCGAGCTAATTGACATGGCTTTAATCTTTTTTGGCAGTAATATGAAGATACTGCTTATCTGCGCCTAATTCTTGTTAAATTATAATTGAATGCAAAACCGCTTGGGCATATAACGCATAACAAATGAAAATAATTTAGAATACGAAAAGCTTTTTTGCGAAGCAATAAAAGCGGGCCGTAAGAAACGCTTATTTACTCTTTCTCTTCGCCCTATTATTCCCGTTTTGCTTTCCTGTTATGCAAAGACGCTAAATGGGGGCACTTTACGTGTTCTATGCTGCAGGACACGCAATATTTTTGAGGATAATATTATCTTATTCTCGCAGAACACACAATGTGTCTCGTACATAGGGTGACCCGACGGCGAGAACAAAGAGATTAAAGATTAAGTTTAAACTAAGGACCAGCTCTTAAGAAGACTCGAAGTTAAGGGAGATATTACAAAGTTCAATTTCATTTCGTATTCGTTTACTGAAACGGGCGTTATTCAAATTTTTGTCTCCTTTCGGTGAATCGTTGTTTTTTCAAAATTAGGTTTTCGTGAAATTAAATTAATAGTATCCTATGTGGTGGGCTGGAGAGTTGCTCCGTGAATGAGGCAGGCGAGACTTATGACCCGCAGCTACCTCGGACCAGGGAGCTGCTTAGACTGACCAGAAGGGAGTGTAGAGCACTAACAGGGGCCTACACATTACATTGCAGGTTTAGGAGGCATCTTTGCTTGCTGGGCATTGGAGACGACCCGGAGTGTAGGTGGTGCCTCGAAGGAGAGGAGACCCCGTATCATCTGCTCACAGAGCCTTGACATGGGCAAGATTGGGAGTCTTCGAAACGGCCCTGATCGATCCGGACTCAGTGCACGGTAGAGGGCTAAAAGAATTGCTGACCTTCTATAGGAGGGGCGGCATTCTGGACGCCCTCTAGAGCGGCCTGATGGCACAACGGGCCCATCTGGTGGCCTAAGTGCTTGAACGCCCGCGAGGGCGCCCCCCTTTAATACCAACACCAATTCCAATAATCCTGTGTGGTGAAAGTCTCAAGAGAAATTACCAATTATCTCATAAACTGATTATGATTTTACTATTTACAAAACTTCTGGGTTCTTGCTGCGTCGGTTGTTGTTGGATCGAGCTTGCTAACGTTTCGCCAATCATCATGTTGGCTTCTTAAGAAATATAACGTCAAAACCAGATTTACCACTTCCACTTCCAAAAATCTGTCAACATCTTCGATCCGTCAAAAATAAAATTCCAATTTAGATTCCAGGAGTGAATACTTTGGAGAGACCGGACGAAAAATATCAACTAGGCTCAAAGAACATGAAAGCCTTAAGACCAAGACAAACAAACTAACCAGCAATTGCCGAACACAATCTTGAAACCGGATATAAAATTTTATTCGACAAAACCAAAATTAATGTAATCAATTCCACCAACGAAAAATCCGAGAATCTATAGAAATCTGTAAGCAACCAAACAATCTTAACCGCCACTCAGGTCTTTACTTGTCAATATGGGAATCTGTCACCCGAGACGATGTCTATGCTCCTCATTTAGCTCCCCCCCACCGAACACAAATAACATATAAGCAGGTACAGAGTAAAATGCGAGTTTCATTGAAAAATTTACTGATTGATTATTTCACCAAATTTTGGCGGGGTGTATAGCTCTTAAGATTACAATATTTTTTGCTCAGTAAAAAAAAAATAAAATAAAAAATTTCTGTTATTTTAAAAGTTAAAAGTTTAAAACATTGGAGCTCGAAAACCAAGTACCTATTGGCCAGTAAACAAAGTCACTTAGTTTTGGAAGGCAACAGTAAAAGTATGTTATCCAGTATATTGGTACCAGGGTATTTACTCCCTCGTACTTTTTTGGGTATAAAACTTACATTTTTTTTTAGGTATCCATTTGCAAACATTATATTATGTTTTCCATAAAAGTTATTTATTTGTATTTGTTACTTTTTGGAAAGATGCATTTTGAATCTGTATAAACTGTTTTAGCCTTAATAAAATGGCTTCAAAAAAATCCCAAACGTAAAAAAAAACCGAAATCAAAAAGATATTGTCGAGTTAATTCAACGCTGAGTAGAACCTCCTATTTGCCTGGTCTGGATGGAAAAGGATATATAAACGATGTGAGACAAGAAAAAATAACAAAAAAGCTACAATACAAGTAAGAGGCGCGATAAGGGGAAACAAAAAATGCTGAATTAGAAAATCCTGATGTGGTGTATTGTATGACCATTATAACCGAAGTCCTATGAGCACTACCCAAATTGAGAAATCATGATAGAAAACTTTTAGTCAGTAAGAATCTGACATTATCCGCAGAATATAGGACCGTTTGGGGATCCCTTGAAACCTCTAAAAAACGACGGTATAATTTGGCAACGTGGCACCATTTGTGATCTTATTGCGGTCATCATTCTTACCCGTCGAGATATCCGGTGGCACACAAAGCGTTTTGTACCTAACTTTTAGGGACATTTTAAGTTTCATTCTCATCAAAGTTAAAATTCTCTTGATTTGATTAAAATTCCCGTTTAATAATTTTAAATTCGGCGCAGTCACCTTAAATCAATGCTAATTTTCCGCCAACGTTATAAGGTCGTATGCTTAAATTACAAGGGCGCCAAAGTCCTTCTTTATTTTCTCGCCAAATCTAAGCTGCAGAAATCCAATTTAACTTCTTTTTCCTTAAATATTTCGTAACGCGACTTTGTGGACTGCCACTAAAAATTGATGAACAACGTAACGGCAAGGAAATTTATGCCTTTGGCATGCCATTCTCTTAGATACCTCCGGTGTATTTGGTTACCATTCGCTGGAGAAATGAAAGTTTGGAAAGGCACAATAGGACTACGCTGTAAATGACCTGAAATGAAACACCCAGAGCCAGATATTACGCTTTGTTCCGGCAAACAGAAACGATTCGCATAAAAGCTCTTTCTGATTCCTTTTACCGTTTAGATTAATAACTAGGCAGTTGAAACGGTTCGGCTGATGACGTAGCCCCAGCGCATTAATACTGCTTTGTTACGCCTTTCACTGAGCATGATTTTAATTACGTGCATCCAAATTTTATAAGCTGTGGGGGAAGAAGTTTACAGTATTTTTTAGGTACTAACTTTCCTAGCAGGAAAATATCGATAAAATAGTGGGTCTAGGAGAAAAATGTCTCGGAAGGCACAGCCGTTCGCTACTGAAGCAATCAGTTGTACTAGGATGGAAATTAAGAGAAAAAAATTAAAAGTCGTCTGCTATCTATAGTTTTTTGTTTATATAATGAAATGGGAAATGAAAAATGAACATTTTAAGTGGATACGCGAATCATACAATTAATTTTCACAAAACCATAAGAAATGTTCTCAATGGAAATATAACTTTGATCAAGTGAATAATTCGGATCATAATAACTGCCAAAAAACTAGAAAGTCATGGAATTCTTTATAAGTCTGAAACGACATCCAAACGAACCTAAGCGTCACATTCTTGGCTGATTTTCTTTTGGTGCATAAATGCTATTGATATATCACCAAAAAAAAAGGAAAAAAGGTTTATTTATTTGTACCGTAAATAGTTATTTTAAACCTGTAATTGGGTATAACTATGAGAATGACAGTTATAATTAATTCCAAAAAATATAAGCCAATAGTCGGCACACATATATTTTATTCAAACTCCATAAAATGACACAAGACCATAAAATGGTCTTTTAAATCTCAATCTGGGAATAAATATGACAATGACTGCTAAAATTTACACCAAAAAAATATCCAATAGTCCGCACGCGTATATTTTATTCGGTTCAAACTATGTAAACAATTTTAATTTAGGCAATTATAATTTGAAAAGTTACCGAAAATACCTATTAAATATCATTTACAAAGCTTTTGGATTCCTCCTGCGTCTTTGCTGACGTTTCGCTTATCATCCTGTTGGCTTCTTCAGAACTTCATTGAGTAGTTTCCTCAACCAAAATTTTAAATATTAAAAATTTCCGGGCAGTGGGAAAATTTGAAATTCTATTTTGCAAAAAGTAAATTAAAACCGGAAATGTGGTGGTTTGAAACTGTATGCTTTGACTTAACCAACCAATAATCTGTGATTTTCCCGAAGTCTCTGCCCAAAGAGTATTAAAGCAGCATTTGAATTATATGGCTGGTCCACCGTAATCTAGTTTTCTAGCGGCTGGTTGTGATGTTGAACGATTACGCTACCTACAACCGCATTTTAAAGCTACTGGAGAAAAATATAGCTTATATTTTTTGGCTCCCTCTGTTTTCAGAGATACAGCGGAAATCATAGGACACATTTTGGTTAAATTTTGTATCTTACCAAAACTAATATATCTATTAGTTTTATGGTTTTGTGTTATAGGAATCGTTGTTTAATTTGTTTGTTGTTTACATTTAAAATTCAAACTGCTGCTGAAAAATAATATTGCTTGACATATAATGTTGTTATAAATGGAGATAATACAAAATTTCCTGAAAAATTTGGAGTCAGTTATACACGTCTTTGGTTTTAAATCAATAGTTAGATTTTATTGGAAAACTTTTTAATGTCCACGAAGGTATTTTGATCCTCAATCACCAGATAATGCAAAACATACGGCTCTTCTTCACATACAAGAGGAAATATCCTGTAATGCCAATCTCAAAGATAATATTTGTCAAGAGATAAATATTCTAGAGGATGTTTAAAGTCAAGGGCGTACTAATGAAACAAACATCTTAAAAGTCTTCAAAAAATATTCCCATATATTTTGGATGATGTGTGGTTATGTTGAGTTACCGTTTGCTTTTCTATGGTTCTTTGTTATTCTGCAGGTATCAAATTTGACAACTTGATTGTGATTTTGCCAGATATCACTTTTTTAAACATGGCAGCCATGTTGACGCATGCTTTAAACCGTATCGGGATTATCTGCCGTGTAGACCAGAAAAACAACTTCTAATGTAATTTACCCCAAGTCTATTGAGTTTAAAATCAATATATACACCTTTTCAGAGTATCCTGTCAGCGACTTTGACCGATACGTTGCGTTACACGACCCTCGTTACAATTTTACTCTCGAAAAGAATCCGCTTAAATCCAGGCTCAGACGTAAAATAGGTGTGCGCTTTGTTGACCGGGAAAACCGAAACTTTCCGAAACAGCCGGTAACAAAATCTTATTTTCGGGACGTGCACATGTGAGACCTTTTCAAATTCAATATATGGCGATTGAACAGTGCTTGTTGTTTGGCACGAAACCAATAAACCGAATTTTCCCCAAAAAAGAGTAGGGGAAAGTGACGGGATGAGAAATAGGATTTTTTATTGTGTTTTGGGAGCTGATCCCAAGATTTTCCTACGATAAGGAGAAGGTCGGAAAATTGTCCACGCGACACCCAACAGATTATCTGTTCGCGTTTGTTTTTAACACGAAATAATTGGATGCTTAATACAATACGTTTTTTTTTAATGAACTGCTGAACTGCAGATGAAGTGACCAAGAAAGTGCTAGTGGTGCAAAGCGTCGTGGATGATGTAAATTATGCTTTTTAATATTTTTTGTTGCTTTTAACCATTAAGTCGATTTATTTTTGACTAACTTTAATTAAATTTACCCAAATTTTGGCTAAGCTTCTAAAAAAAATTTTTTTAGGGCAGGGCGACCCACTAACGCTTTTTATTAGTTTTTGTGGCTTTTAATCATCAAGTCGATTTATTTTTGACTAACTTTAACTAAATTTACCCAAATTTTGGCGAAGATTCTAAAACAAATTTTTTTTTTCCAAAAATAATGATAAGAAAATTTTTGTTCATTGTAAAAAAGTTTTTCACGAAATAAATATCCTTACTGATTAGTAAATATTTTTTTATAGATTAAAAAAATTGCTACTAGTATTTATAAGATTTTCGAAAGCTCTGGCTTTAGGTTAAGTCAATAGAATTATCCAAAAAATAACACTTTTAATAAATTAATTATGATACGGTTATATGGAATAGCTTTTTTTTACAATTTTAAAGGGGTCCATTTTACCCCTGGTATTACGCAAAGGGGTAATTTATAAATATTAGAAGAAAAAACGAAAAAAAATATTGGTTAATTTTTGAGGTGGGTCATTCCTTCAGGCGGTTTTTAATTCTAATAGGAAAATAGCAATAATGTGTACAGATATTGGAAAAATTGAACAGTTACTTAACACTTAAAAATTTTCTTTTATACGACTTTCTAGAATGGAATTTATTAGGGCGGTTTTGCTGAAAGCTCCAGCAGTAGTTAGTCATCATGTAGCTATCCCATCGCAAATAATAGTTATATTCAATACTAATAAATTTTTCCCCCTTTACGTGGCAAGTACTCAAGACAATTTCCATCCCGATATGCAACGGCGGAAGTAAGTTTTTTTTTCTCGAAGCCAAAGATATATTTGTTTTCTCCATATGATGACATCTCTTGAAGACCAATGTTTGTTTACCCAGTGCTCATTGTTAGCTTGTTCCAAAGGTACAAAAACAAGCATATTTTGTATAGCCGCTCTGCTATCCAAAAAGGAATTTTATCATATCATTTTTTGTTTTTTCAAGATTAGTACAATCCTAGTATAGAAAATTGGATCAGAGACAATTTCAGGAATATATTTGACTAATCCTAATCAAATTTTAAACATATTTTGATTATCTCTAGCATTAATTATATATTTATTTCATTACTTTTGTCCTTTATTAGAATTAATAACAATTAACTGCATCTCAAAAACTAGAGCTGAGATAAAACAAAATTTCCTGAAAAATTTGGAGAGTCAGTTATCCACGTCTTTGGTTTTAAATCAATAGTTAAATTTTATTGGAAAACTTTTTAATGTCCACGAAGGTATTTTGATCCTCAATCACCAAATAATGCAAAACATACGGCTCTTCTTCACATACAAGAGGAAATATCCTGTAAAGATAATATTTGTCAAGAGATAAATATTCTAGAGGATGTTTAAAGTCAAGGGCGTACTAATGGAACAAACATCTTAAAAGTCATCAAAAAATATTCCCATATATTTTAGATGATGTGTGGTTATGTTGAGTTACCGTTTGCTTTTCTATGGATCTTTGTTGTTCTGCAGGTATCAAATTTGACAACTTGATTGTGATTTTGCCAGTTATCACTTTTTTAAACATGGCAGCCATGTTGACGCATGCTTTAAACCGAATTTTATCATATCATTTCTTGTTTTTTTCAAGATTAGTACAATCCTAGTATAGAAAATTGGATCAGAGACAATTTCAGGAATATATTTGACTAATCCTAATCAAATTTTAAATATATTTTGATTATCTCTAGCATTAATTATATATTTATTTCATTGCTTTTGTGCTTTATTAGAATTAATAACAATTAACTGCATCTCAAAAACTAGAGCTGACAGAAAAAGTTGGTTGACACTATTGAAATCAGTACATTAAAAACATCAAAAATTATAAATTTTTACCCCATGATGTATTGAAATGTTACAATGCCCCTTTGCTTAATTTAAAAGAAGTTTTGACAAAAGAGCACGATTTTCCCTTCTACATCTTTAACTATGCCTGCGGAGTAAAACAGTTAGTACTTTCCTTCTTTATTTTATTCGACGTTGCCATGCGAAGGTTTAATATTTTATCCGCAATTGTGGGCAATTACTAGAGAATTACGATGTTGCCAAGCTAGTGAATTCAACTTGAAATTCAAGCGACGGTCAACATAAAAAAAAGGAAAAATATTGAATGGAAAACATTTTCAGTGTGTTTAGGAAAGAGGTAAGTAAGTTTTCCCTGAAATCTTTCCACAATTTAAAGCGGAAGAAAAATTTGGAATATATATTTTAACCATTACACTTTTTTTCACATGTGTCGTAACTTCGTTTTCAAGAATACAGGGTGTCAGAGATTTCACAAGAAATATTACTTTTAATAGTATTTTGACCGATTTTGGTAAAACGTGAAGTTCTCCAAGAAGTTTGATAAATCCTATTATTTTTATTTAAATAATTATTAATCGCCACTCGTATCGAATTAGCAAATTTCAACCCTCCGGCCATTTGCCGCGGCCAAACGAAACGGAATTCTTTCGGAGGCACAATTTTATTTTATTAAATTCGTAAAGCCCGGACATAAAAATTTTGCGATATGAAAAAGCCGGAGAAGATGGATTGTGGATTCCGAGAAAAGTAGTTCCTGCAAGTGGGCTAGTAATCCATTTTCATTACCGAAAGATTTATTTCTCGCTTTCATTTTACAAAGACGTTCTAAGGCGGAATTTTTCAGTTTAGAATAGGTCTAATAGTTCTTTTTATGAGACCGTTGCTGGTTGAATTTTCGTATTTTCCACCTGAACGGCTAGAGGTAATAAGTTATAGTGGACCGCGTCGAGTTCAGCCGAGTCAAGGAATTTTATCGAACTATGAAAACGTTGCCATGCGGGAAACAAGGAAATGGAATGGACGATATTACGATGTAATATCAAAATTTTATGTGCCCCAACTATATCGATGACGTTGATATTGATCAGCCTTCGGTCGTCACCAGAAAATCATCGAGGGAAATGTGGTTTAAAATGAAAAATGATCAGAAAACTAGTGCTAAGTTTAAGTAATGAATAATGCACGGTAGCTAGCTGTAAACTACTGACTAAATACTGACAGGACAGATACAAACGGAAAAAGATAAGCAAGGAAATATAACAAAAATGACTGAAACGCCATCAAGAAGATTAGTGGGAAAAGTACGAAGAAAAGAAAGTTGATTGCTAGATTTATATACAGTGTGTCCCACTTAAGAACTGTACACTCTTATCATATCTTTGCAAAATGCACTAAAACCTTGTTTAGCTTAATGCTTCAACTGGGACTATTTAACAAAAGAGAGAGAAGAGAGAACGATATTTAAAAATAATAAATTGGCCACGATTTCTTATGCAGGAGTTCTTTCAACCCAACTATACCAATTTCTATCATGTGTTAATACAGGGCGTTTTAAATATCGTTTGCGCCACTCTTACAGTTGTACCTTGTAAAATCTTTGATTATCTTTTTTTTTGCTTGGATAGATCTCTCAATAACGCACTAAAACTTTATGTTGCCTATTAAATTAACCTGACGTTTTAACTACACTATGAAATTTTATCGGTTTAAATGAATAAAAAAAACTCATGAGAGGGACAGGTGTGATTGATGAAAAAAGTATGCTAGAGAAGGTGCAGACTATTCAGATGAGAAAAGGGTAGAAAAGTGGCAATGGGTGGGGGGGGACATTTTTTGATATTTGTTGCTGATTATATCTTTATTTTCTTATTTAAAAAGGAATTCATTGCTTAGATATATAGATATCGTGAAGGTTTTCCTGCAGTAAAAGTAAATAGTATATTATGCAACTGATAAAGGCCATTTTAGTCATGAAAGGAGGGCAGCGGAGCTAGTGTTAAATAAGTTTATCAACGTCTTGCATAATATGCTCTTACTTCTTAGTTTTTTTTTGCAAAATAGCATGAATAATTTCGCTGAGTGACGTGCGAATTAACCGCAAAAATTAACAACCCAAAAAACGGAGTAAAAAAAATCATTTAACACCAATTTCGAATAACAACCTTTGGAAACTAAGTGATTAAAATTGAATTGCACCTGAACCATCTAACCTTCAAGAAAAGAACTGATTCCAAAATTCAAAGTCGATTGAGAGCTATGGCGCGGGTTCAATTGTAATTGTAATTTTAATGTATATTAGCGGTCGGTTTGTTTAATTTAGGGCGAGAAGATTGTGTTTGGTCACTGGTTATTTCAAATCGACCGTTTTCAATACCATCCATATTCGGACAAAATAAACAAAAATTACACCACACATTTAAAGGGCCGAAAAATCAAATTGCAATTACCGGATACATTGGAAAATAATGATAACGAATGCCAACAATTATTTTGTCTGTTAATAATTGACCGAGCCCCGATACCGAATACGGTTCAATTCCCATTCTGTAACGTTGCGTTTTATGTAGTGCGCTGATACATTAATATTGCATTCCACTAATTACCAAAAACGCAAATATTTTTCTGTAATTAATGTGTTCTGCGGTTAAAACGACGAAACGGCATTAAAACCATTTCGGTTGCCATATGCGAAAACGCAATTATGGATTACACATTTTTATTACAGTGAACTTAACGGAACTAAAGAAATAAAGTATGAGAAAAAATCGATAAAATCATATTCCTCACATATGCAATCACTTGGTCATATATAAATTTCAGAAAAGTAACTGAAACTGTGTGCGATATTTAGCTTTGGTTAGTTGGTTACTATGAGGTCCAATTGAGCAAAAGGTTGTTGGACAATTTGTTTATGCCTTCCTTTCCTCCCACTTCCTCGAGGACACCATATTGCTTACCAACAAAACCTTCCCCATGCAAACTGTAGCTGCTTATACCTTATTATGGCAGAATGTGGAGTCCCACCTTTACTAAAAGCAATAAAGATTCACCCTAACATTTTTAAAAACAGAGTAAAGCATATTTTATTATTGTGTTTTTACACCTATTCTGTTTTATTTAATTTTGGTTCATTCTACGGGATGAACTTTGATTTGATTAAATGTTTTCAGCTCTTTTTCCGTTATAATGCTAGCTAACGTTTCTCCAATCATCCTTAATCAATTTAAAATTTAAATGCGCATTTCTGATTCAATGAACCTTCGCCTTTGACTTTGGTCAAGTTACAAAATAAATGTATGTTTGTTTTTAGGGTATTACTATTATTGTCATGATACCTAAAAGAAACTAAATTTTAGCGCTTTTATCTTTCTTTGGCAAATGCGAGGCGATTGTAGATACTGGAACTCACTCGTCTTTTCCTATTTGGAAAAAATTCTGTAGAAATTAGTCTTTTTTTTCATAGTTCTGAATTAAGTGATATCCCTTTTTCTTAAAGTTACGTGACGCTTATATTATATTATATTATATTATATTATATATATATATATATATATATATATATATATATATATATATATATATATATATATATATATATATATATATATATATATATATATATATATATATATATATATATATATTCCGAAAACACTACGAACACTGGGTGTAGCGTAGCGCGAGCATTGAAGATGCCAAGTGAGATTTTGGCGAAACGTCTGCAGGATTCCAGTCGGAGTTCAACAAGCGAACGGATGATATCCCGGAATATAGTGTCATCACATTTTTCCATCCGTGAATCAATACGTGAAAATATATATATATATATATATATATATATATATATATATATATATATATATATATATATATATATATATATATATATAATATATCAGAAATGTCGTCCAACTAATCCGTTTTTCTTCTTTCAGCTATTGTTTCATGATCATCAAATTGTAAGCATAAGAAAAAAAGAAAATTTAACCATAGATATAGCAAAACAAAAAAAGATCTAGTCCTACGGTAGGTGGCCCACATAGGGCAAATACTATCGTTATTTAGTAAAATATTAGCCACAATACTTTGTAAATTACTGGGAATTTAGTTTTCGTCATTCCAAAAATCTTCATTCTCAAATAATGCACTGATATTTTCGTCACTTAGCCTATTTTTTGCCATTTTAACTGCAAATAAGTAACTAAACCTCAAACAAATGTGTGTGTGTATTTGTGTGTGTGTGTGTGTGTGTGTGTGTGTGTGTGTGTGTGTGAGTGTTTTTGTGTGTACGTGAACACATTTATATATATATATATATATATATATATATATATATATATATATATATATATATATATATATATATATATATATATATATATATATATATATATATATATATATATATATATATATTTATATATATATATATATATATATATATATATATATATATATATATATATATATATATATATATAATATATCAGAAATGTCGTCCAACTAATCCGTTTTTCTTCTTTCAGCTATTGTTTCATGATCATCAAATTGTAAGCATAAGAAAAAAAGAAAATTTAACCATAGATATAGCAAATCAAAAAAGATCTAGTCCTACGGTAGGTGGCCCACATAGGGCAAATACTATCGTTATTTAGTAAAATATTAGCCACAGTACTTTGTAAATTACTGGGAATTTAGTTTTCGTCATTCCAAAAATCTTCATTCTCAAATAATGCACTGATATTTTCGTCACTTAGCCTATTTTTTGCCATTTTAACTGCAAATAAGTAACTAAACCTCAAACAAATGTGTGTGTGTATTTGTGTGTGTGTGTGTGTGTGTGTGTGTGTGTGTGTGTGTGTGTGTGTGTGTGTGTGTGTGTGTGTGTGTGAGTGTTTTTGTGTGTACGTGAACACATTTATTTTTCCATTTTCACAGGCAAAATTCGGCACACATTAAACCCGCTGAAGAATATTAATTAATTAATGCTCTAAAATTAAGACAATCACAAATAGACCGGTTTGACGCTAACCTACTTTTCGAAGATTCTAATCTTTCCCTTAAACTTGGATTTTATAAGCTTTAAGAGGGATGCGCACGTCGCGGCAGTTAAACCCCAAAGATTGTCAAAAACAACACACGTTAGCTCCCCGCTTGAAACTTTGGACATTAGCTCCGGAAGGGGAATGTAGGAATATATTATAATTACGCGATTAATCCCCGAGTAAGCAGGAATCGCTATATAATGAGCTACGCTGTTATTTTTATTAACATTTTAGAACTTTAAATGAGCACATGAGCAGTGATGACGGATTTTAATATCCTAGTCTATTTAGCCAATTAATAGTATATCATGCAAAAAGTTTGATTAACGCCACTTTAGTCACAAGTTTGATTTGGTATGTGTGGAGCGAGTGTTTAATACTTTACTTTTTCTTCTTTTGCCATCTAAGTCAATGGGAAGAGCAAGGATGACCTCCAAGTAAGACAATAAGTATCTGATGATTCACAATAAGGGTTTTTAAAGTCACAGATCGGGTTTTAAAAGTCGCATTAGGTGCAAGTTTAGAACGTCATTTTACGGGAACCATTCTGGAGATTTTAAACTCAATTAGGTTGCTAAAAACTACGCTAATCTTGAATTGTATGTTTTAATTGTTGATATTTTTCAAACACTTTCGAGTAGGATAGGTTTTTGAAAAGGTAATCCAATATCTATTTTCATAGTTTCTAGGCTTCCTAATTTTATTTGGAGCTTGTAGTTACTGATACATTTTAGGATTTCGAAGCATTATTTTAAAGTATTGCAAACATTGTAATTAAAAGCAATAATTTAATTAATTTATTGAATTTTTTCTTAAGAGTTACGTATATTTACAATATCTTTTAAATGAAAATAATTCAACTGTATAAACGGTGGTGAATTCTCAACATAAATTGTAAATTTAGATGTACATTTTGTACTTTGTACCGAATACCGAAATTAGCAATGTTTATATCCCAAATTAATTGGAAACCTTTCGTTGTATTACCAGATAAAGTAATAAGACCACTTACCAGTTTCTGTTCGCATTTTGATGTAGTAATAAATATATTAAATTACCCCCACCCAGGGGGCAATTTTCTTCAGGCGCGCCACATTTGTCCTGACCCAGTAACAACGTCAAAAATGTCTTATGCATGTTAGAACCCACCTACGGCCTGAAATTGTGATTTATACGTGTGCATTCTCCGGGAAAATATGTAAAAAGCTCCGGCACATTTCACACTCCGGATCCCATTTTAATACGCCAATTACGATTTCCAGCGAATAAACTTCTTTCGTACCAATTGATATTCAAATTGAGACAAACACCGTTCGTGATTTTATGAAAAGATACCTCTCTATGTAACAAAAAATGGGTTTTGTTTTTTATAGGAAAAATTTCGCAGTTTAATAAATTTAGATAAAGCACGCAAAAGGGGCCGACGCAGCTTTGCAAAATCATTTCGGAAAAGAAAAAAGCGAGAGTCGGTAAAAACAAGGAATAGAATTATGCCTAAATAACATTAAATTTAACTACAATTTCGCAGCACTCGTCAAAATTGTTATTAATATATTGGTATTTGTTTTTTTTTTTGTCGTATATAGTTCATTTTCACCAAAACACTTCACACGATATAGAACGAAGGATAATACCAGAGAATATGCAATGCAAAAACAAGAAAATGTTAAAACACTTGTGCGAACGACCTGACAACTTGTGCTGCAAAAACTCTCGAAATTGTTAACAGTGTCTTTAAACAGTTTTAGAGGAACCAACATGGTAACATGGTAAGCAATATCATGATTGATTTTTGAATATTTTGCACGAACCTGAACATTACCATAATGTTAAAGAAAATTAACTTTTTGGTAAGATATGCGATAAAATATATGGCTTTATAGGTCAAGTTCTAATGTTGCCACTCGTTTCTGGTAGTTTTGACAACTCAGCATTGGTCAAAAGATTTTATGTCTAAACCAAACTATAGATAGAAATAGTTCACCAAAATTTTTGACGTGACTGAGTTAATATAGTCGCTGTCGCACACCTAAGTTTTTAATAATGGCATCGTTAAAAAATCAGCCCGTCCCTGGTACAGTTTCCGGGTGCACCGTGACAAAAAGTATAAAACGCTGCCCGGAAAATATCGCGGAAAGTTCCAAGGCGGAATGTAACCATTATATTTTACACATAAAGGAGTATAAGCTTTTCCCGCATAATTTTCGTCCTAATGCATTATTTATATTCTTGTCACGGAAATGAGTTCGCGGATGAGTTTTAATGCTTTTAATAAAGCCCTTTCTTAGTCAACATTGGGGTTATAATGTTGGTATGCTTTTTCGTATAATGACGCCCGGCTTTATCGACATGCATTATCGATTTTCTCGTGAAAATATCCATTTTCAACAGATATTTTCAACAACGTGATAAACGTAAGCGCGGATAATAATAATCGGTCATAGTTAAGTTCAATCTTTTTCAGAATATTCTAATTTTGAGTAAGTGACATTTATAAAAATTGAAGACATTTGACGTTGCGTTAATATGTTACATATTTAAAATAAACATAATTTGTCAGCGAATATTTTATGCAGATTACAATGGCATGCAAAACAGGTACGGATGTATTTTATTGGCAAATATATTGAATAATTTAATTTTGTTAGATTAAAATTGAATTATATATTTTGTGAAGGCCTTTAGAATCGGTTTTGTAATTAATTGATTTTTTTGTTTTTTTTGCAGTTCTATGCTTCCATAAATTTCTCTTTTTTTGGTGTTAGGTTCTGTTAGTAGGATTTTAACTTTTCGAAACTTAAATGTGTTTTTTTTGTCATACTTATATCCGTTGATTCTATTTTTTAAATACTGGCTTGTTTGTCCTATAAGCGCACTGCCGCAATTAATTTCATATACCATATTACTTTTTTTTCAACTGGAATTTTTGCTTTGAGTTTAGTGAAGAGACAAGTTTTTTGTTAATTTTAACTTTTGTGCCCTATTTGAATTTTGTGTTTCTTGAGAATGGTTTGAAGATTTTCTCATATCCCAGGTACATATGGTAGCGCTATATATTCGCGTTGAGGATTTTGATGTTGGTTTTTGTTTACGTTATTATAAAATTTGTTGGTATGTTTACTAAAGAGATTATTAATTAAGTTTTTGGGATAATTATTTTCTAGGGGTGCACATTTTGCTTTTTCAATTGCGCCGGGTCTATATTCTGGATAGGATTGCTCTGTCTGCGAGACCTATTATGACGGATTTTTTTTTTTTTTGGCTAGGGGATGATTAAATTAAAAACTTAGTTAACGTGATGATTTTGTTTTCTTAGTATACCAATTTGTTCTTATTTCATTTTGTAAGTGATGTAGGGATAAGTTCAAAAAATTAATAGTATTTTGGTTCTCAATTTCAAACCTGAATTGTAATTTTTTGAAATTACGATCGAAACGTTAATAGATACTTAAAAGAGTAACTGGATTTGTTTTTGAGAGACCGAATATAATAAATAAATAAATATATATTACTTTATTTAGCTATTTTTTCTTATTTCGTCCGTTATTGTGTGGCCTACCCCCATTTTTTCCTTTGGGCTTCTTTCGAGTCTCAATCTTCCTGCAGGGTGACAAGTTTCATAGCTGACTTTGACTTTAATGTAACAGTTTCCATAAAGTTATTTTACAGTTTACTAGCCTGACGTACAGATTTGTTCGATCTAGTGTCTGCCATAGTTTTGATGATATGTTTTCGTACGCTTTCTTTAATTCCACAAGCAGGAGATGTATTTCCCGACCAAAGGCTGACATTTTCTCAATAAGTTGGGTGCACAGAAGAGATGGTCGTCACTAGATCTTCCTGCTCGAAACCCGCTTGATCTTCTGCTTCGCGGTCTGAGTATTCGTGAGCTATTTTTATTTTTAATATTTTTCTGTATACTCGGCTGATTGTACTCGTTACCGCTATACCGCGATAGTCGTCACAGTTTTCGTTGGTGCCCTTTTTGTGAACAGGGGTAAGATAGGATAATTTCCATTATTCCGGGATGTCACCGTTATCGATGCATTTTACCTCCACTATCTCCAACTCTTAAAATTTATTATAATAGAAAATGGTCTAAGAATAATCTAGAAATGTTACTACGTCTTTCCAAAGTTTTTCATTATTTCCAAAAAAAAGATAAATTTTAAATTTTCTTTTCAAATTTTTGTGACAACTAAATCTATAGCTAATAAATACCAAAATACTGATTTATTTTTTGGAAGGAATGAAACGAAATTTTGTGGTTGGATACACAATTTAATGAAGGTAATATATTAATTCAATAAAACAAAAAAAAACAAAAAAAAATAGTTTTCATCACTGCAACCAAAATTAAACCATTGAGCCAATTCAGTCACCTTGAAACCAACCTCTGAACTGTAGAAATTCTTGCTTATCTTCAGGGTCCTTATTAAAACGGCAGAAGGTGCAAAGGGGTTAATTAAGAAAATTATTTCTGAAAACTGACGAAATTACCCTTTACGTAATGGGAGATTTTGTTTTGTCGCGTAATCAAAATTTCGAAGATTCTTCGGGGGTGTCCATAATCGATAAAAAGGGTCACTTTTTGCCGGTCTAATGACTTGAAATTTTGGTCCTTAATAAATAACGGGAGCCATCCTTTTTAATCGATTTTCCCTTTGTCTCCTGAACTTTGTTACATAACTGAAATTGGAAAGGGACCGAATTGTTTCGACTTTTTCTGCCTCTTTCCCGTTTTTTTTCGTTGGCCGATATGACATCTTTGTTTTCCAAACCGCTGATTATCTGTCTCGTTTTTAATATATTGTAGTCCGTGGTATTTATTTCAGCAATCTTTTCGCCTGTGACAATTTTTACATTTCGTTGAACACTTTTTGCATAGTGCGATAGGTATGATTTTTTATTTTCGCATTTCGCATTTTGTTATTTGATGTTGACATTTTTTATTTAATATTTTATTTTGGATTTCAGATATTTTCAGACCAAGGTTTATTGTGTTTATCAAATTAAATATAGCGTGTCTAAGTGCTTAGGCTAACTAATTATTAGTGTTGGCTCATTTGTTTCAAAACTCGATTTTTGAAATAAAGAAAATTTTATTTTGCTTTTCATTGTTATCTTTAAAATTGAGAGAAATAGAATGATAAAATTGTATCCATATTATTCCAGTTTTTAGAATGAGTAAAGTGCATTGAATTAGACTTCCCTTCTGATGAAGTAAAAATTAAATAATATGCTTAAGCAATAACAGAGAAAAAATTGTTTTTTTACTCCCTTCTGTAAAATACCTAATTACACCCCGATCTAGCGTGCGGGAAGCGTCACTTTACCTCGTCAGTTTCGTTTCCCACGGATCCGAGCCACTTCGGACATTTCCGCGATTTTACCGGAGGTATTGCCCACGCCTTGAATTTCTGATAGTCATGTCAGTGAATGTATTCGCGTTGTTTTGCGAAAATGTAGCCAAAAACTAAAAATTAAGTCTTAAGCAAAAACGTTCAAAACCATTCAAAACTATCGTTACTTTGGAGATTGGATTCGAAAAGTTCAAAATATTATTATTGACATGCCCTACATACGCCGCCCCGAAAATATTAAACCTTTTATCCCACTTTTACTTGGCAATTCGGTTCACTAACTTTTTCCGCTCAAAGCGAAATTGACAGAAAATCGAATTCGGTTTAACGCGATATATTGCCTACCTCTCCATAAGCAATATAACTATTATTAAACCCCATAGACATCAATCATCATAGTTTGATTGCCTCGGGCGTCCAATAAACCTCCGTCTTAATAAGATACACCTGATGCTTGCGTGTTTCGGTTCAATTAAATTTGAAATTTGATGAAAAAAAAAATCGGCGCACTGTGGACCTGATTCAACGGAAAACATTTAAAAAGTCCTCAACGTTGTCGTTGTTCTATCTAAATTCAGCTTCATTTGTTTAGTCACCTTCCATACTGACAAACGTGAAGTTTTTATGTGTTTTTCTTCAAATTATATAGAAACTTTGTGGCAGTTTAACTAAATTTCGATTTTGTATTTGACGTTACCATGGCTGGACTATTTGAAGAAAACCTCCTCATTTGGTGTTTTTTTTTGAAGTTTGATTACTAATGGGCTATGAATATTTTTTCAAAAATTAAGAAATGTATCCATTTGCATCTTAAGAGGTTAGCAGAGTTCAAGCTCAGGGTAAATATACTAAATTTGCTTCGATCTTTTACCTGTTTTTACAATAATTTTTTATATAAACTGATCTATAATCTCACGAAAAACAAACAAGAGATAAACCAGCTTTAAAAAACCATAAATTTCAATATCAACAGAATTACAATGTAGGAATAATAAATGCAATGAAATTTACTATTACTATGCCACACCTTTAAAATGCCATGTTTCTTCGCAGTTTATATCATTACGCAGTGCGTTGTAATAATTCATATTGGCCTTAAATAAAAATACAACATATTCATGTGACGTCCGGATTAAGTTGTTTAATTTTCAGGAGGTTAAAACTGTTTCGTGTTAACAGGTAATTAGTTAGTCAACACTGACTCTCATATCTAATGCCGTGTATTTCGCAAATGTGTGCGAATGCGGTTGTTACGTAATGTAATGTTAATGTTCCTTTCAGTGGAGTTGCTTTTTAGGTAGACTTTTCTATTTGATATATTTATTTGAATTAATTAATTATAGTAACCGTCGCCTGGAAAGTCAATCAAAAACTTTTTTTTTGTTTAATTTTCTTTATAGGTCTTATTAACATAAAATGAAACAATTAACTTAAAACGTCTCTAGTTAAAACGTTCTTTCGACGTCTTCTGTTGCCCGGTCGCCATCGTTCTCCATCATTCCAAAGTTCTGCTTCCAAACCTTTATTCCTAATCGCCTCATTGATTCTCTCCCTCCAGTTTCTCCTTGATTTTCCTCTTGACCTTCTGGAGCCCACGTTATTATCTGCTTTGACAGTCGCTCATTTGTGATTCTCTGAACATGGCCATACCATTTTAGTTGTATCTTCCTTATTTCATCAGCGAAACTGTGACGAATCCCATGATATCTGACAATTGTTTTGTTTATACGTTGTTTTTTGTTATCCAGGGTTCGTTAATTGCTAATATTTACGCCTCGGTATTTACACTTTTTCATCCCACACTCATATATTCCGTTTTAACAATGTTCACTTATAAAATATATATATATATATATATATATATATATATATATATATATATATATATATATATATATATATATATATATAGGATGGATGAAAAAAGTAGATGTCGATATCAATACTCTTCTTTTAATTGGAACGGCATTTTTTAAAATCCATTTTCGAATTTTGTGTCAAATTTAAATCAACTTCTTGACAATATGCTAATGTGTTTAAAAAATCTTCCAAAACATTATTCAGGATATTTTCATCAATTTGCCTTATTTTGTTTTCTATATATACTTTTAATTTTAAATATCCCAAGAGGAAACATTTCTGTGTAGTAATATCTGGAGCTCTTGCAGTCCCTTTTATTGATCCCTTTCTATAATTCCACTGTTCGAGAAATACCACGCAATTGTCGAGCAAAACGGTCAGAGCATCATCACTATGAAACGAAATCTGTCTATTTGACATATCAGGCTGATTTCTATTTAGAAAACAAACCGCGAGAGCCGGAATTAAGTCATTTAGAATAAATTGTGAATATCGGGAATTTCGTTATTTTGTTATTTAAAATCAACCATTTATTCTTTGTGGATGTTGTGTATGATTTTCACTCATCCATCGGGCATTATTTGTACTCCAATACTTACAATTTGGTTTACTTACCGTGCCATTGAAACAAAACGTGGCATCATCACTAAACAGTATCCAACTATACAAAAATTGATTTAAGCTGCACATTTCCATCATAGTTTTACAAAACTGTAGTGTGCGTACAGCTCCTGTAATAACGTAATCTTATACGCATGATGTTCTTTATGTTTTCAAACACGCGAAGATGTTCTTTGGCTAACATGAATATTTGAAGCTGCTTCAGAATATGCAGGATAGGAATTATCCTTAACTTTTAATAAAATGTTTAATCTTGGTTCTAATTAGTTTTCTATAAATTTTCGCTAAATTTTATTCACTGTTGATCTTATAATGGGTATTCAGGATATAGCGGTTACACATATTACAAATCTCCTGACTTCTCGTTTTGTCTTCATATCCGATAAAAATTAAAATTTCAATCTTCTGGGATTCATTTAGATGCGCCATTTCACCTTCTTTAATGGCAGAAATGTAATTGTGACAATTTAAAAACTTTTACTGGTTACCTGTTCATTTTAAAATTAAAATTATTTCGTTCATAAAGAGTAAGAGATAAATTTGGCGCAGAATTCGAAAATGCATGTAAAAAAATGGCGTTAGGTTTCAAAAAAGGGACTTTGTATCTCCATCTACTTTCTGACCTACCCTGTGTTTGTTGTTTACTGCAAAAATACTCAAAAAAAAATCCATTTTCCTTAACTCTAATAACTGAATTTGTTTCATATTTTAACCGTCCAGTGTATGTGATATTAATAATAAACGCTGCAGATAAATCGTTCCTATCGGTCTTCCAAATAAACACCTTTTATTTCAATATTTTCAGATCAATCTGCCGCATGGAATTCGCTACGGGCTGAAACGAACAGAGTTTAAATTTGACGCGTTCTGATAATTAAGCCCTCAACTTGAAATTTATAGGTCTCGACGTATTTGGCAAATACACACCAGAATCGAGACCGTATACACAGTTACACTCACGCGCGCAAATTCCTTCAACAAGTAAATTCGCTAAATTAAAATTTATAACATGGTACGATTTGGAATAACCCCGTGTGTCAAAAACAAGTAGCGACAAAGGGCACGCCACAAATTTTAGTCCCAATGCGTTCAACTAATTTCGATTGTCACCTAGAAACCTGCACAATATTGCGAGGCTCCATAGGTGCGTCTGGCTGATTATTCGAAACACCGATTATTACAAACAAGGTCTAGAACTAATTACATTTCGAGAATTGAAGGCGAGCTTATTTTTGACTGACGTCGAAATGGCGCAATAATGCAATCGAACAAAAAAATATTCCATTTTTATGTACTGTAGTATTAATACGTTTATCAGACTACAAAAGGGATTGTCCCCTTCAAAGCTAAATGAAAGTTTTATTTTCATTTAGATTTTGAGAATATTATTTCGTTTTCGTTTAATATTAATCAATTAATTTATTTAATTATTAATTATAAATTAATTTAATATTAATTAATATCTCTCAAATAAATGAAAATCACAAACTACAAATTGAGGGAAGTCTACGCACGTCTCTAACTGAAAAAATGTGCAAAGTGTCCCATAAAATTGTGTTAAAATATTACTGGAAAAAGAATAAAAGAGAAATGTCTGAAGTTATCAAGGGAATGTCAAATTTTAATTGATAATAGGTTAGTTAGTAATAGGCTGTGATTTTGGTGTCATTTTTTAAATATTGAAAGAATTTTATTACGCTTTTCTGAAATTAAATGTTAAATTAAATGTAATAAAAGTTATGAATTATTATTCTTATTATTAAAAATAATAAATGTAATGAGAAAAAAATTCAAAATGGCATTTCTCCTTATAACCCTTGCGGCCTTCAAATGTCAAACGTAAACCTCTATCGATCGAATCAAATATAATTTTAAAATTTGTTGGAAAACTCATTAAGCGAGAGACTAAGTAATGCTGAGTTTTTTCTTTGTAAAAACCAAGAAAACTATTTTAATAGATGAAACCTTAAAATGTATCCCAAATATTTAAAAGCGAATATGAAAAATAATTAAAATATTTTTGTTAAAATGAATTCATCCTAGCAATGATTCAATATATTTTTTTAAAATTTTATTGACTTTTGAATGAATAAATCTATAAAAAATTTAATAAAAATACACTTTGTCCTTTTTTATTCGTTCAATTACTTACTTGATTAAGAATTCTACTGATTTTTGTATGACCATAACAAATATTTTTAAAAAATTGATTAATTAAGCTTATAGAAACACTATTTCCTTTGTCGTTGATTCAATTATTTTCTTGAAGATGTCTTGGAATTATACCGATTTTTGCGTCAACATTATTAGTGGCAAATTTTTTTTTAAAGAATCAAAAAAATACAAAAATATCTAGTAAGAAAAGCATAGGTTATCCGAGCAGTAATTTTTTTGCTGTTGATTTAATTATTTATTTAATGATATTTTGAAACTTTATTGCTTTTTGAATGACCTTAAAAAGTAATTAATTTCCAAAAAAAAAAAGAAAACAGTAGTTCCTTTAGAAGAAGTAAGTATTTTAGAATTCTACTGATTAAAATATATCGATCGGCTATTTTGAATTTTAAAAAAGTGAAAAAGTCAAAAATAAGTGCTAATCGGTAACAGTTTGAATACCTTCTGCGATAACAGCTGATCGAGGTCGATAAATACATGAGAAGAGAATACATTGTATAAATTAATAACTAAGAAAACCTCGTTCGTTCCAAATGGTGATAAGCAAAAGAATAAGAATAATTTCGGTAGATTAATTCTGTAGACTCTAAAAGCAACAAATATTGCGCAGCATTTCCTGTTTTCTATTTTTTTTGCACATTAGTAGTCTAATTGCTCACTGCTCACCTATAGAAATATTTGGTCAGGTTAATAATAAAGGTAATCTATTTTACATTTTCAAAAAAAGTTCAGGCTACTGTAATACCATTTACTGCGTCTCGTTGATAAATCGAGGAAACTTAAACTCTTGCAAATAATCAATCTATTCTTCGAGAATCCATAGAGACTTATGAGCAACTAAACAATCTTAACCGCGACAATCCTCAAGCTCCGCCCCCTCAAACATTATATAAGTAAGCACAGAGTAAAATGCAAGCTAGCTTCAGTAAAGCTTTGAAGAAGCCAACGACGAATCGTCAACTTCAATTTATCAATAACCGACGTAGTAGGAATCCAGAAGATTTGCAAATAGTAAACATATTCGTGTCAAAAATATGTGAATTGCAAATGATCCAAATGCAATATACAAACTTTATGAAATACTTTGTTCCATTCCGGCTCATGAATTCCATTAACAGAGAAACGAACTAACCAAACGTGATTAGCGACAAGCACTACTGATTCGCAACTGCAAAAACGAGCCGCGGAGGAAGCCATTTTGATCGCATTAATTTCGCGATAAATTGTAAACGTTTATTGACAAAAATGTTTTCGTGGAATACGGATGATCCATTTTTAGGAGGAAACTGCCGGAATTAAAACTGAAAATCTGCGCGGCACATTGTTGCCTAATTCGGTTATCCATCGATGCGAAAACAGAAATAATCCACGCTTCAAGGCATACAAAATTCCACACGGTGTTAAAAATTTCTGCTTCACTGCATTATTAGATTATGTTTTATTGATTGTTAAACTCTGGTGATCCTGGGTCAGCGAGTATTGATTGATTTAATAAATGGGTCATGTTTCTTTAATTGCGGTGCGGATGACAGGGCGTAGCGTGATATCTAGGTTTGCGCGAATCGCACCAAATTTGAACATTTTGGCTAGAACAAGTCTCCTCGAATTTTGTTTTGGTGACATTTTTTTGGGCAATATTACAAAACAGATAATTAATTGCACATATACAGAATAAACTTTTCGGGTATGTGGGATCTATTATTCAGGTTTTCCGAAAAGTGCTAACAGTACCATTTGCATATTAAAGCTAACATATTTAAGGTTTATTATTATAGCTAGAGTTTAATCATTGTTAAATTCATTGAATTTTGTTCAAATGTCACCCAGTTTTAATTTCTCTAAAATTTAAGTTATGCAATCGAAATTTACAGTAAAGTGTAACAATAATTCATTTTTTTATATCTCAATTACAACAAATATTCAGTATTATACAGTGAGTCAGAACATCAATTCTAATCTAATAAGAACTGAAAGTGGTGGAACTTGATTGTTAAGGATCGCAATATTTATTAGCTTGCGATGAAATTAACTCAACGAGTTGCTGCAGAATTTACTCTCCTTGGCACCAAGGAACAGAAATGTCAAATAATTCCTTTTTTCTACTCCCATCTGTAAAATACCTAATTACGCACCGATCTAGCGTGCGGGAAGCGTCGCTTTACCACGTCAGTTTCGTTTCCCACAAATCCGAGCCACTTCGGACTTTTCCGGGATTTTACCGCACGGGTTTGGGAGCAATCGGATGTTTTCGGAGATATTTCCCACGCTTTGAAATTTGACGTTTGTCAGTTCAGACAGTCATGTCAGTGAATGTATTCGTGTTTTGCGATGAACAAAAAATCATGTTGATGTCTTTATCCTTGTGAACGTTGTTAGTATGCAGGTTTTTATTCAGTTTTTTTGGTTTTAGATGGAAGGTGTCGACAGCATTCTTCTCAAAGGCATCCATAACTATATTCGCGATGACTGGTGATAGTGGAGAACCCATAGCTGTTGCCGACGTTTGGCTCCGCTCCTCACAAACAATGTAAAAGCGGGAACAGAGCAAAATGCGAGCCAGTTTCAGTCAAGCTCTGAAGAAGTCAACAGGATGATTGGCGAAACGTTAGCAAGTTCGTTTCAACAAAAACCGACGCAGGAGGAATCCAGAAGTTATTATAAAAAGTATTACAATAGCATGTTGAAGTTTCTTTGAAAATTAAGCATAAATCCTTTCATTCTGTTCGTATGAATTGTTTTTTGTTAGGTAGGATTAAACTAACCAGAAATATTATCCATGTTGCGATTGAAATCAAGACTATCTTTACCGTAAATACGAAAAAAATCCTAATCCGATCTAAGTTTGACAAATATAAATGCATGACATTGATCTATCCCGATTCCCGTCTTGTGAAAGTCGGCGCTGTACTGAATCAATATTATCTTTTTCTGGTGACGTTTATCGGTCCTATAGCTGCGAAACGTGCGCAAATTTTCTCCCCCGATGGAATCGTTTTTTAATTAAAAATGTTATAGAAAGTAGAGCAAATTTTATACCTCCGCAGATAAGCGTCCCACTTATTTAATCGCCGCCAGAGTTTGGCATCTAGTGGGCTGTTACCTTTTGATTACCCAAAGGAATTTCGTGCTTAACCGGGTGAATAGGTTTCGATGGTTCGAAGTGGTTATGATCGATATTTTATTAATAGGTTTATAGCTTTTTCTGCTTAAAACGCTAACGAAACGATTGAGCCACTTTTGATAGCAACATTAGAGAAAAAAAAATGCTTCTTTCGGAATTGTTTTAAATTTCGGTAAATGCCTTGCTATTAATAGAAATATATTTTTAATAAAATTTGTTATGGTCTGTGACGTAATAGGCCATATGCATATACGAAAATCGACGATGACGTCACGAAGCATTATTGTCACTTGAACGAAGTTAAAGCACATAACCTATATCTTAAAGTCGTTACTTTAAGATATAGGTTATAATCCGCAAGAGTTCAGGTTACTTTAACAATTCATATCGTTGCAAGGCGTTAACGTGTGACGTCATATTTAAAAGGTTAAAAAATCGAATTTGGAGTGTTTTACTAGTCCAGATTAACTTTTCCTAATCCAAATGAATGAAATCCGAGTCTTTTATGTCTTTGCACCTGAAGACATCCGAATAGGGATACAGACTGACGGCGGCTATCCATCCTACAACGTTCGATGACGTCCATTCAGAAACGAGTTTCTTGTAATCGTAGTCTATGTTGGACTAAAAATATTAACTGTCAAATATCGCCACTATCGAAATAACTTACTTACTTAGTTTGCCCTTTGGCATAATAAATCCGTATATATGAAATTTTAGCGATATCTATTTTTAACCATTTGATCTAAATTAACCAAAATAGAGGGCATGTGTTGCATATTTTCATCATCATGAAAATTAAATTTAATGTAAAATTCAATTCATTTCATACATATCATATAAAAACAAAATTATATTTTACCTGTCTATAGAGTTTATTGAAAGAGATAAACGGATGGACACGTTTTATATATTACTTGTCTTGTTTTGTATTTGCGATGAAAAACCTTTTTATAATGTGTCCAATATAATGATAGAATAGCATTAGGATCTCGGAAACCAAAATAGATACAGGAAAGCTTTCATCAATTTTGTAAGAAACATAACTGTGCGACCAAAATAAGTCCAGCCTGAATATGTATTATAACACATTCTAAGAAACAAAAGTTTCGACAGTTGATTGATCGCATACATTGAACTAAATAAAATTTATTATTTACAAGTCTGCTGGATTCCTTATGGTTTCCTCAGAACACAACTGAAACTTAAAACTAAGGTAGAAAGAATATAGAATATTTGTATACAGCCTATGGAAGTTTCCTTGAAAAACTAAATTTTCTGTTTCCAGTGTTCCAAAAATCATTTAATTCAATTTCATTTGGCTGTAATCTTTCAGGGTAGGCAACTAAATACATCTGTTCGGCTTCTCGATTATTACTGGGCACAAAATGAAATATTTTAACATGTCGAACTTATTCTCGAAAGATATTTTTTCTTTTTTTTTTAATTAAACGACTTACATGACTAGCGATAATGACCTAGAATAAAAACAAATTGCTTTTGGGTCCCTAAGAATGAGAAAAAATGCATCATGATAAAAGCATTTTTTGTGTTTATCCAGTCCAATTTACTAATATTGTTCAACATTTGCTTTTCATAATTCAGACTTACTTAATTTAGAGCCCATTTCATACCTACTATACCACTAGTACTATTATATTTATTCAATACATCATAAATTGCGTATAAAATATTGACGAATAACTATAAAAGTTTAAATAGCGAATTTAAATAGAATTTCCGTAAGAGGACCAAATTTTCGCTCGCTTTCGCTTATAGCTTTCGTTCGGAAGCACATTATTTTGCGTTCACACTTCGTTCTAAGTAGCTCGATAAAGTCTTGACGGGAACCGATTTAAATTCGGTAAGTACTGATTTTCAACTTGAAAGTGAACGCCGAAGTTGAAGCAAATCTTATTTCCCCTGACGTCGTCCAAGTGCAACGTCATTTTGTAGTACAATATTGTGTCCCCATTTTAATCTTACTGCAGAGGTCGGTTGTAATAAGTTTTATCCACAGACCAATGTAACGCTACATTTAATTGTTATGATAAACTAGCTAGCTATGTTGAAATTCTAAAATAAAACAAGCTTTAAAAGCACTTGAATTCTATTACCTAAATATTTAGCAAAAATATTCAGTCAATCCTTCACATGTACATGGCCAAAATCTAAGCCTTACTCACTGTGACTTGTGAACTGGATTTCATTTTTATTACTGTTAAGAATATTTCCTGTAACTTTTCACATAAACTTGGGACTGCAGAAACTATCTTTGCTAAGAGGTTCTAAAAACAGTACTACAACTTTAGTTAAATTTACCAACAATTTGCTTGTACTTTCTGTCAATCATTTTAAAAAATGCATATACTTACAGGTGCAATTTCGAAGCGAAACGCCCACATACCTGGAAAAAATAAAAAGGCAAATTAGCAAACACATAATTTAATTTATAAAAGTTCAAATTGTCGATATCGACAAAGGCTAGAAGGTCCAAACAAGACAGAGATTTATAGATACAAAACATTATGTTGTTTTCATCCCCTGCCTTTTCATATTGTAATTCTGCTGACCGTCAAACGAAATAATAATATTTTCTATTTTTGTTCCCATCCCTGGTCGTTCCCATCTTTGGAAAATGTATGGTTTTCTTAATAGATGATTAATGTTGTAAAGCAGATTTACTTCAAAAAAAAAAACAGCATTAGTGGTCAAGATGTTCATTAATCACGAAGAAGAAAAATAAAATCTAAGTATTTTACTTTTTACAAAACTTCTGGATTCCTTCTGCGTCGGTTTTTGCTGAGTCGAAATTGCTGACGTTTCACCAATCATCCTGTTAGCTTCTTCAGAGCTTGACTGAAACGACGCAGGAGGAATCTAGAAATTTTGTAAAAAGTATAACAGTAGTCTTTGGAAGTTTCTTTGAAAAATTATCTAAGTATTTTTTTAATTTGCTAGTCTTCAATGCAGTGTGCTTAATAGTTTTTTTTGCTTTCTTCTATTGGTTTAGAAAATATGCCACAAAAACTAACAAGTATTTTTCGAAATTTTCCCAATTTCCAATTAAGAATCAACTCAAAGCAATATTTTTAATAATTTCTTAAAGAGGAATCACAATAAAATCACAATTGATGAATAAAGTAAATAATTAATTTCTCCACAAATGAGTAAAATACACAATGAAATAAAATAAGTAAAAATGACTGGATATTGCAGGTGTTAAGTTAGTATGTTACTGTAACTATTTTAATGTCAAGTTCACACTTAAATTTTTCTTATAATCTAACCCAATTAGTGTTTGTTTCATCATTAATAAAAATTGTTCTGGTCAATTAGTTCAAGTGTGGGCTTGCCTGTCAAATATTTTGAACAGGCCGAGTAGTGCTAAACGAAAATTTTAATTGAAACAAACGAAAACTTGTTGCAGGGGGTCGCCAGTTTCAAGAAAAATGGACTGAAGAATTATTTTTTATTTTAAATGATCGTACGTCTATTTGCTTGTAATAAATCAATTTCAGTGATGAAAGAATATAAAGAGGCATTAGTCAACTAAGCATCCTATGCTGACTCACTGGCAGCGCAAATAAGAAAAGACAAAATAAAAAACAAAAAAGACATGAACAAAGAACACACGACACGAGAATGTTGTGAAATTGCAAAAAGGTGATTTGGTAGTCCTTCATTTTATTATCCACCAACAGAACTTATGTTCAATTCTACTCCAGAATGTTATGAATGTGGTAGCAAAAACCATCAATTTTATCCGTTTTCGGCTGTTTTTGAATGAAGTATCAGCCGAATATGGTGACCTATATAATTATTGTGAAATCATATGGCTAAGCAAAGAGAAAAGGTTTTTAGGAAGGAATTTTATTCAAATAAGATATGGACCAGAGTGTTAATTGAGCTACCCAAAATAGAGTTTTTATTAGTTTTTGTGACTGGTCGATCTTTGAATGATGTTAACTGGAAACTTAAACACTGACGACAATTTGACAAATTATTAAATAAATTATATTTATTAATAATTAAATTATACTTCTTTGTATCGGTGGAATTAAGCCAAATATCGATGAACTTGTTTTCTAAATTCGAGCTTAAGTGACTATTTCTCCTTCGTAGTTTGTAATAATTCCAAATTTAGGGATATATTTTTTTATATTTTATTGTATTATGTTCCGACAACAATGTCGTATTATTTTATGTCTGATACCAGTTAAGAATTAAGAAACCTGGTTTTAAGGGCGGCATGCGCAGGTATTTGCACATTAAAGTTAGGCCTACGACATGTCAAAGGTGTTGGATTTGATTATTCCTGGTGTTGGGTGTTTGAACGCACTAATGCTTTCTGATGTGATCTGATGATCTATTGCGGCATTATTTTGACTTCCCTTAGCAGACTCAGCCATTTTTTAAAGTCTGTGAATGACTAACTTGTTAGGATCCTTAAGTGTAAGGATTTCGGTCCCCAGTCTTGAGTACATAATTCTTCCCATCGCCTAATATCTGCGCACTTGTGCTTTGCCGATTCGTCATTGGCGATGCCGATCTTGTGCATATGGTGTTTGAGGCTCCAAAGTCAGGTATCAACCGGGCGTTACTTCGTAGGATATTCTACTTACTATCTTCGTTATTGACTGTAGACTTAGTAATAAATCTCCTAACACGTCATATGTCTCATAGGAACCAATTAAAAGGTTAACACAATTTTTTCTTTTAAACAATGATTGAATTGCGCTTTTTTATGGTAACTTATAAATTACATACTAATAAAATTTTCCGATTAGTTTAAACTGTTCGGTGTTGAATTATTTAATTAACACCGCCCCAGTCCTTTTGATAGACGAGAATGTGTCGATATAAATTGGTTCTCGCTGCTCCTGTTACAGCGTCGGGTTCAAATCATCGAGATTTCTCTCCCATCGAAATATAATCCGTCAAGAGAGTTAGTTACACGTTTTGTTACGGAAACGGGAGTTTTAATAATCTCGATATTCCCCGATTTAAACCGTCGACTCTGACACTTGAATGTTCGAAGCCGATTTCAAAAATTGGTTTTAAGTTCTAACGGGTCTGACGACTGAACTTAAATTTCACCGCGGATTACAAATAGATTGTTCAGATAATTAAATAAGCCGCAGCGACTGCTACTTTCTTTTGACGGGTGCGGATATGATTAGATCCTTTTATGTAAAATTTTTCGAATAAATCGGATTTTTCAATTATATTATTCGGGGAGACTTTGTCGCGATAAAAACTTTTCAATTCTATGATGGAAGTTTCGTATTCTACAACCTCTATGTCCGTTGCGAGTGACGTAATTTTATTAGCCTGAGGATATCGCTTACGGGGTATTCGCAAACATTCGACATTATATCCAAAAGAATCCACAAAAATAAAAAGCATATGTCTTATAATGCGGTGGGAATCATATTTTTCCCATTATACCTGTTCACTTATTTTACAGACTATTCAAACTGTTGTTTTAGAAAAAGTGCTATACGGGGCGTCCTAGAATTATATGATTTTATGCAATTTTCGAAGGTTAAAAGTTATTTCATTTTTTAAATTGTTTTCTAAATCAGAGTAAATAAAAATTATAAACAAAAAAATGTCTGTTCAATTATTGAAAAATTCGATACCTTATAGCAAAGATGGCTTTAAAAACAATTTGCGCTTGTAAAGAAACTTGGCAAATTAGTATCTAAGCACTAGTTAGTTGTTGCAAAACATTTTATTTGCCTTTGTATTTTAACTGAAGGTGAAAATTAAACGTAATGGAATGTTACAGAAATTTTACAGTGGTTCTCAAATCATCAAAATTAAATTTTTGATGTATTTACCGACCGATCCAAGAGAATGAGACAATTTTAAAACGCAAATAATTAATTTATAGTTTTTTAAGATTTTATCTAATTTTTTATAGAGATTTTGTTTAATCGTCATCAACTTTTTTCAAATGATTATGACTTTTTTTGAGGTGTGATTTGATATTGTCTCTCCAAATGTTTATGAAGCGTCCGAGTAGTCTTCGGCTTGTTGGGATCTCCTTTTAAATTAAATCGAACACACCCTTAATACTTTATAAAAAAATTTAAGCGACTCTGTTTTGATTTATTTTGAAAACTGATTTTATACAATTTTGGGAGGCGGATTTCAAATGTGTTTTTAAAAGCATATCTCGTTTTAACATCCAGTGGTTTGGTATCTGCAATCTCTATCCCTATTCTTGATTAACTGCTTCAAGATTTTCGGAATAATAGTTCTAGTGTGAAAACACGAAATGCACTTTCAAACTCGTATTACAACCTAGACGACGAAAGTGTATATATTTTGAACAATACTTTCGTAGTTTCCGTCCTTCCTAACAAACTTATTAATTACTTTAAATGAAACCCAGGCGTTTTTCTTGACATTGGCAATTGTGTTTTGAAAATCCTTCTTTTTGCATAATGTTCTTATCTGCGGCCGAACATCAGATATGTCTGGAAATTTCGCACAAATATTTGAAACACTCTCCATTTTTTGTTTAGAGCTTTAAAAAACTGCTTCCCAGTTTGATATGAAGAGGAGGCAGGAGAATTTTGGGGTCAACTAAGCTAGCTCTTAATACAATTTTGCTACCGCGCTTGATTGTCAAGAAGTCTTTGGAAGGTGCAAATCTCTAATTAAATCATTTAATTCGCTCTGGTTAAACACTTCGGCCGCTCTGATATCTGGCGTGAAATCTGACGTTTTTTAGTTCCTTAGGGGCTGTAGCCCTCGGTACACCGAATAGCAGAGTCAAGATTGGGATAAACCATTTGTTTCTTATTTTTTCTATTGAATCTTTGAACGTTACACGAACAAAAATAAAAATCATCACTGTGATTCCTAAGCTCTAGCCATACCATAGGACCACCAATGCTTAAACATTTCAGTTCATTTTTACACTAAAATAAGCCTGGTATACATTTTTCACTTCACTACGACATAACTACCACAGATATAACAAAAGTTATTTGGATTGTTCACACAATAAGCAACAACGAAGACAACAGCCGCGAACACAGTAGCACGATGACCAATACCACCAAACTGCGCATAACCAGATTACAACGCTGTATTGACGCTTCTGCGCCAACTCTGTTGCTTCGCAGAGAAACATAATATTATGCAGTGCTGTCAAATCACATTTAATTGATAACAATCAATTCATTTTAAAATCATGCCTATCATGGAACAAACAGATTCATGTCATATGTGTGTATATTAATAAAATAACATTTTTAAAATGACGGGATGGAGCAAAAACATGGCGTTTTTTGGAAAAAGGGCCCCCAAAAATCTACAAATAAGCAAACAGCTTTCATAACATCAAAATCACGGTAAACCTGTGTAATTTGTTTTAAATGAGGGTTTTAGAAATGTAAATTTCAAGCACAGAGAAACAGAAATTGCCATTCCCAATTCTTAAAAAAAAAGAGGAAATATTTTTGAAACGTACATCATTCTATCAAAATATTTTTTTAAAATAAAATGAGTAGCCAGTAAATCTTGACCTAACCCCACATTTTTACTACTAAAGCGACACTGAGTTAAATGCAAACAATTTATATAAAGAATAATAATTAACGTTTCCATGGTAATCTCCAAAATGAAAATTGCGGGAGAAATTCGGTTTGTGTTTCGTCCCACAGAATAGTAGCATGGAATTATAAAAACTGCATCTCAGTATACTTTTGTTAAGGAAATAACAATTTACAAAAAATGTATTGAAATTAAAACGCGTAATTATTTTATTAGGCATGTGTGACAACTTGAACTTCCAAGTTCTTCGTGTCTTCGCATAAAGGATCGCAATCCGAGGATTATGAAAAATCCCCCCGTGAGAATGCACGGTACTTGACAGCGTATACGAGAGTAAGGATATTTCGGATTTTTCCTAAAAACGTAACGTCTCCAGTTCGATGTAATGGATGATTGCGCCACGAGCTTGTATTCGCGAAGTGTTTTAAATAGAAAAACGCTGCCGGCAGGTGTCGTACACTCCGTATCCATTAAGTTAATGCTTTTATTTGGAATGCATAGTCATGCTTCCGCCAAATACACGAGCGCTATCTGCAAAAGGCAAGCGTATAAAGCTCCTTGTTTTTAAATTATTCTAATGGATGCGATTTATAAGGAGTGATATATTATGATCGTTATCGAAGCTCGTTGTTGAACAGATCGATAAAATGGAAATAAAATAGTGTCTCTATCGGAATTTCTATCAAATTGAATTCGAAATAAATTTGCGACGTGTCATCAACATCAACGCCGACACCAAAATGTGGGGCGAAAATCAATACCGAATGAATACGAATCCTGTTTAATAATTAAAAGAAACCCCAACAGCCAACACCAAGATCATATATATTCGTGTAGCACATGAATAGGAAAAAAGTACTTGCATCAAATCCAACACCAAAATATAGAACCAAAATCAATACTGAATGTATACGAATCAATTGATCTAAATGTCTTTTGGAATGATTTTATACCTAAAGAAAACCCCAACAGCCAACACCAAGACCTTATATATTCTTAAAGCAGATGAAAAGCACTTACAGATTAGTAATGCACGCTGAGAAACGGACATCAGTACCTACAGCAGTTAGTCATTTATGTTATTAACAGTTTTGAAATGTCAATCCTAAAAAAATTACATATCTCAAAATTGTATATTAATAATATATACGTAATAATAGATTAAAAAATATAAGGTTTCCACTAGAACGTAGCTTTCATGTTTCTTCATAAAAGAGAAACATATATTGCAACTTACGTATTGGTGCAAAGATTTCTACACCGATTAGTTTCATTTGTTACATTTGTTAATTATAAAATTTCCATTTTATAATTGACGTTGAGCAAAACTCTCCATGTGTGCATACTCTTTCAATGGACAAGAATTTAAATAAATGTATTTAAAAGTTAAGGATACTGTTATTTGGGTATAATGTTTATAATTTATCAAATTTGCTGTGTTCGGTTGGGCTTCACATATATATTAAAATAATAATAATAACAATAGTAATAATAATAATAATAATAATAATAAGATCTTTATCTCATTATTGGTGAAAGAATAATTTGTTTAGAAGAGAGACTTTTGTAATTCCAATAAATGACATTAAATTTTCTCCTAAATACTAGAAGTGAGCTGCATTCAAGATATTTATTATAATTATTATATAGCTTTACAGAGTTATAGCCAAAGTAGCGTTCAAATTTACAAAAATTATTATGGGGAATATCCAGAATATTTTTCGTCCGAACATTGTGAATTTCATACCGAAACACTAAACGATCTTTCAGATACGTTGGCAAAGAATAATTCATAACCTTAAATACAACAATTGCGACTGAAAATTGAACCAGGTATTTAGTTTTGAGCCATTTCAACCCAAATATTTTTTCTGATATACGATCAAACTTTCTCGAACCATAAACGAATCGGGCACAACTGTTTTGGTTTTTTTGTAATCTGGTTTTATCAGCAACAGTTAAAAATCGATAATATAATGGAAAACAGTATATAAATTTAGAAAGGGTGCATGCCTCAGAGAGTGTTTTCGTAATCTAAAACTCAATAGTCATGTGAGGTAAGAGTGAGCATTTTTTTTTCTATGGTCATAAAATTGTAATAATTGTACAAAATAAATTGAAATAAAAGTATTTATTTAAAGGATTTATTGATTTAACAATTACGTAACATGAAATTCAATTTACTTAATTGTAATTGAAGAAATAAAATAAAATAAATGTTAGTCAGAATGCGCACACTTACCCCAATATTGGGGTAAACGTGCGCAGCACTGCGGGTAAGTGTGCGCATTTGTAATAATTTAAACCATAACTTGTTAAATATAATTACACCATATTTAATGTTATAAATATTGTTTTTTATCAATACTATATTATCAATATTTATATATTAAATATATAATTTTTGACAAATACTGTTTAACTTGATTTTTATAGAGAATAAGGCTTAGAGTAGTTAACAGTTTTGAATAGAGATAAATTCAAATGAGATCGTTTTTAACGAATATGATAAAATCTTAATTATTAGAACATATATCACATATGAAAGGACCAGTTTCATAATGAGTGCACTGTTCATGCCACCAGCTATGACATAAGCTACATTTAATCCAATCCTCTGTAGGTGGATCAACGTATTTTTCCTCACACAATGCACAGTAATCATTATTTTCCTTAAAATCATTAATATTTTCTTGACTAGCCTTGACTTTAACAGCCTTATCTTTGGTAGTAGTATTCTTCTTTGTTTTTTTTTTAGAATTTTCAGTTTTATTTGCTCTAGCTATGCTAGTTGACGTGGGTTGTCGTAAATTCAAGTCAGGGTGCCTTTTTAAAAACCCATACACCTAATCACGTCCAGCCATTTTCGACTTTTGATTAAACCGATGAGGAATATGATTTATTTCAGCATACTCGTAGATCAATGTTCTTAGAGTTGTCATATTAAGACCATAATAGAGATCATCACATCTTTTTAAATAATTATATATTTCATTTTCTTGCTCACTTGTGAAAGTTGAAGTAAATCTTCCTAATTTTAGAGCAGTTGAATCAGATTTTAATCGCTTCCTGAGAGTACTCTCTTTCATTCCAACCTGTTCAGCTACTTTTCTTTTACTTAAACCTTCGGCAATCAATCGCTTAGCAGCATCAAATTGATCACGGGTAACAACGGACCTGTGTGGAGCCTTCCGCTTGTAATTTCGAGGCATTGTAGTTTTTTTTTAATGAAATGTATAAGTATAACCTGAAACAAATAACAACGAGTGTCAATACACAAAGAACTCACTTAAAATATGCGTACTCGTACCCCACAACCGTATGCGTACACTTAACCCTAATCGCCTGTACAGATTTAGTATAAAATTACACATTTTTGCGTCATTCTACTTAGTTTTGATGTATAGCTGATAAAATTAGATATATAAACGAGCATAATTGGACATAATTAATACTAATTACCGCTACATAAATATAAAAGTATTTGAATTCTAAATTGGAAAAAATAGTAAGAATAATAACCAAAATTTTTACTTACCAATATTACTAAAACTACGTAACTTTGCCAGACGAGACTCTAGTCTTTTGTCCAACGTCGTAGTGACTACTGAAGCCAGTTGATTCCCCTACTCTACTGTCAACGGTTTTATAAATAATAAGCCTGCGCACACTTACCGGCTGCGCACACTTGCCCCACATGACTCTATGTGTTTATTTCCATATATCGTTCTTACATAAATTAGAACTGAGGACACTGTATCTCAACTGACAATCCATTAGCCCGCCTAAGTTTGCTGTGCTATGGTTTTAAAATGCACGGGTCATTAGACACTGGGCAACGTCAAATCCTACTAGTAAAATGAGAAAAAAAAATGGTAGTGCAACTAGTTTTTCAGTTGACAATGTCATTGTGGTAAGCGGAAGTAAGCGGAAGCAAGTAAGGCCTGTGGTAATAAGAAGCTTTTAACCCTAAATAGGCAGAAATCTCGTCAGGTTTGTGTCTGAGTTTCTGAAGCTAGGGCATCTATGATTTCTGCTAGTGTTATTCAACAATTGCTGCTTCAGAGATCCATGTAACTGCACCATAAAAAACAAAATTTAGATGAAGTATACTGCCGTAATAATCTGGAATTGGAAACTGATGTTTGGAACTTAAATAAATGACTTTTCTTTCTTTTTTTTAGTCGACATTGTGTCCATTAATTTATTTATTTAATTTTACTTAATATAAAGGTTGTTAGTGTACAGATATTAACAATTGTCTCTCTTGTATTTTAAAATTCTAAAACAAAACTTTTTAAAATAAACAAATGATTTCTCAATCATCACTTAGCCAGTCACAGTTAAGCGCCTTGGCTTTGTTAAGGATCTCGAGATACACAAGTGCCTGGAAAAAATAATGTACCATTAAAAATGGTATTTTTTGTTCATTGCCTGGAATTTTGGTCGAAATCTCTTTTATGTTCTTAAAAAAAAACAATAAGTGACTTCCGTAAACTAGTCAAGCTCAAAACGCACTCTCGTAACAAAAATGCAAACAGATTCTGCCTTTAGAAACACCCCCGTATTATTCCACCTGGCAGTCATCGATCCATCTGCTCCTTTACGCGCACTTCGAAGGGAATGCTCCAGTTTTGTAATTTATGTCCCGAGATCTGGATATCCCGAGTCTACTTCGGGTTAGCCGGCTGCAAATTAAAGGGGATTTTTCAGCACACGATTGAATCTAGTCTTCCGGCTGATTTATTCGCCTCGTCTAAGTTCCAACTTAGACGCGATATGATTGATGCCAACCAGGCAAAGTTTTCCAGTTTTATGGCGTTATTTTGAACGCGAATGGATTTTTTCGCGGTATATAAAAATCCCTATTATCTTGGACCCAGTCAGAAAATTTTTATCATCCTATTTATAATTCGTACTAATGGGTCTGAAAGAACTTCGAAATTGAATTGTCTTTATTTGAGTTAATTACATCTCAGACAAATGGATCACGTGGGGATGGATCACAGAGGGTTTACACTTGATTCAGCACTGAAACAGTGTCTTCTATATTCAGAGAACGTATCAATTCACCACTGCCGACTAGAGTGCCTAATACGGGTAGAAGAAAACACTGAACCCAGACCAGAGGCTAATTCGTCTACTAAAGTTGTAGTACTGAACTCAAATATCATCCGGATAGATCGCATTGAAGATCAGAATCTAACTCGCCTACTATAATTGTAATACTGCAGATATTGTCAAGATAGATGGCAATGCTAAACAGGCCAGAGGCTAACTAACTGTACTAAAATTGTGATACTGAATGCAGATATTGTCACGATAGATTGCAGTGCTAAACAAACCAGAGTCTAACTCGACTACTAAAGTTGTAATACTGAATGCAGATATTGTCAGGATAGATGGCAATGCTAAATAGACTAGAGGTTAACTCGACTAGTAATCTTGTGATACTTAATGGAGATATTATCACGATAGATTGCAGTGCCAAACAAACCAGAGTCTAACTCGACTAGCAAAGTTGTAATACTGAGTGCAGATATTGTCAGGATAGATGGCAGTGCTAAATAGACCAGAGGTTAACTCGACTAGTAAAGTTGTGATACTGAATGCAGATATTTACATATATTGTCAGGATAGATGGCAATGCTAAACAGACCCAAGAGTAACTCGACTACTATACTTGACTCTGACAGGAAGACTCATTTTTGTCTTAATATTAGGACACAACCACTTATTGTGAAGTTACTAATAAGTATTTGAGGAATGACGATGATGCATATTACAATGGAAACGATTATTTTTCCGCGCTACTACTACATTTCACCAACTAACCTGCAATTTATGCCATTTTCTTTGAAAACATTTTTACTTGAAGATTTAACGAAATTTGCGACATATTAAAAAAAAATTCTGCCGTAAAAATGCCGCATGCAAAATATAATTGGCGATCTGTCAGCGTAGGCAGGGCCTTTAGTAGCTATATGTTGCAGACCAATAGCAGGGTTCTCCGAAATTTTCGTACAAAATTGTTCAGGTACAAATAAAGCATAGTAACATATTAAAGTAATAGTAACAAAATTTAGTTTGGTGCAATTCAGTTAGATAATTTGCAAGGCTGTAAAATTGTGTATATCATGTTTCATTATTTCTTGTCATATTTCAATGTTTACATATTGGTTTTGATCCTTTGGCAGGCTCATTATAACTGTACAAACGCCAATAAAGTGATTGATTTGTAGAAAACGGCGTATCTTAAGATGAAATCAATTTTCTCGTATTGTAATAATGATGATGAAGAATGAAGAATGATGAATGATGCATTCTGCAAAACATTATTAAATGTAAAACATACGATTTGGACGGGGTTTACTACAGATACCGATAATTTGTGCACTGTGCCTTCGAACTAGCAAAATTAAAACCAGTCTCCATGAAATTAAGGGCCAATTAAATAGTGTACAAGGCCTAGTACCCACAATTCGCGTATCTTGCAGTTGTAATGCTGATTTCCCGGGATTGGCAAGCAGTTTCGTGTGCTAGGTGGTTTTAAAGAATAACGACCAATTTGTATTGCATTTGGAATTGAAATCAGCAAGTTTTTCCTTTAATATTGAACGCTCGGATGAATCCATAAAGGCATTGAATCCCGAACGATGCCAAACGAACAATTTCTTAAAGCAATATTATCATAAACCATATACGACGGCCAGTTTAACAGGGGCCTATATCTTATCTCGAAACCTACGGGGTTTACAAAGAAAAATAAATACAAAAGTTGTTTTTATTAAAATGACCTTTATTTTTTTATCGACACGCCTGCGCCTGTTACTGGCGATTTTACACATCAATGAGACATATGGCGGAGAAAGGGTTAAATTACTTCGGATGTACATGGGCCTATACCTTATCTCGAAATCTACTGGGGTTACAAAAAAAATTAAATATAAAGGTTGTTTCTATTAAAATGACCTTTACTTTTTTTTACTTTTCCTAATCATTACTTTTTTATATACAGGGTGGTAAAACAAAGTTACATTTTTTTTAAATAGAACACCCTAAATCTTATTGCATTTTTGAATAGTCCTTTCAAAAAAAAATCAACGATATATATGATTATAGTCTGTGATGCACTGTTTCGAACTTATTACCTATCATCTTCAGATTGCGGGTTATGTTTAAACGACCATTGTTGGGTTGCTTTTAACTTTTTAAACATTTTTCCATTTGTTATTTTTTTTTTGTTATTTATTTTTTTTTTGTAACCCCAGTAGATTTCGAGATAAGGTATAGGCCCATGTACATCCGAAGTAATTTAACCCTTTCTCCGCCAGATGTCTCATTGATGTGTAAAATCGCCAATAACAGGCGCGGCTCCGCATCCCAATTATGTTATAACCCTTTCACATCGCAACCTTTTTTATCTTTTCCAAGGCATGCGTCGTTAGCACTCGCACTTCCGTTTTAACGACGTTTCGGTTTGCTTTTTAATGATATTCTAATTCCGATACGCGCCGCATTCATTCTGGCTCTTTTGTAGCGCTGCGAATGAAATTGCTGCGTTTTCAGCGGATCTAAATCAACGCGAGTCTTTGATATTTTCGTTTTGTCGGATGCTTGATTAAACATGAAGAAGCGGCCGCACAAATCGAATATCGCTTTACATACCTTCAGCGGCAAACATTGTTAACGAAACAGTTTCCGAGACGCGAGAATTCATTCGAACAGCATACGAAACCTCCGAGCGTGCGTGTGTGTGTGTGGGAGCACTGCGAAATGTAATTTTAAACCCGAAGGATTGATGAAAGAAGATGCACATTGGGTTTTATTTTCGCCATTTTAACATTTTTAACCGAAGGAAGCTGCGCCTCTTTTTAAAAGCTATACATATTGTGTATGGTCTTTTAACTTAAATATTTCATTTGACGTACTAATGAGGATTTGTTATTTCTATTGCTTTTGATAAGCGAAAAGCTAGTTCAAAACTATATGGATTTTAAATTTTGTTTCTACCACTGAGTGGGTTTTTGAAGATCTTTGGTTTGTTTCAACCGTTTTCTGTGGCTTTTAGTGGTGATAGTCCTAGGCAATAGTCTTAGGCGAAAATCGCAAAAATATTGATAGCCTTGAGAAAATAGCAGAACTTAAGAAAGCAATTGGGTGGCTCCTTATGAACGAAAAAATATTTTTTCATGACCTCCCAGCTTGATAATAAAGTGACCTCTTTTAAACGTCCACACCATTTATACCAAAAAATAAAATTTAGACATGATCTAGATTTAAGACATGAAAAACAACATGGAACACAAAATGTCTGCAACTCTTATAGTCAGCTTAACAGAGTTTAGCAGTTTCGTATTTAATAAGGAGATATGCAGGATTTGCAGGATCATCCCATGTTTTATTCTTTTATCATTAAATAACTGTTTTTTATATAAGCCAAAAGCCGCCATAAGGTTACATAAGGTTAGAAAAATTGGTTAAGATAGGAAACAAAGCCTCAGATTCGCCTTCTGTAATTTTACGTCGCAATAAAATCATCGTTATCATTATTATGATAAACGTGAAACTCTTGGGTATAATACGTGATGGCTGTCTAAACTGAGGCAACGCCATTGTTTACATATCTTATTCTCTTTTCTAATCACACATGACTTACCGTATGCTAGAATAATGTTGCCAGAGCTGATCAGGTTTTTAAAGTCACAAAAAAACCTGATGGCCAATGTGAGTTATCTGGGATTCAGATTTCAGCCCTATTAACTGGTTCCATCACAACCACGACCATTAATTTTTGGATACATTTTTGCAATTCAGCATTAATACATTCACTCAGAAGCGTCCTTATGTAATCCTACTAGGCCACTCATCCCACTAAAGTTAGAATTTAAGCTGACCCAGAGTATGGCTATGACTGCATGAAATACTGAAATTTTCATCTAAGTATAGAAAGAGATGGAATGAATGGAAACCTCGATAAAACTTACAGGAAGAATCAAGCAGATTTAATTTCACTCCAATGCCACTTGAAGAAGTGTCAGGGGCGACCTATCCTTTTTGACTACTAAATTTTTGCAATTACAAAATGTTTCTACTCTTTGAAAGGACACATGCCTAGTTATCTGTACGTTTTTTTTTTATTACTCTTTTAATCTATTAAATTGTATTGTAGCTCTATTTTACTGTATTTTTATTATTTGCAGCCATGTGTCACGATTGTAAATATGCATTGCCAACAATATAAGTATCTATTTAGCAGTCCAAAATAAAATTGAATATGTTGAATAAATAAATATCGCGCCATAGAAGAAGCTGTACGACGATCAGCTTATTACGTTAAATCAGAGACGTACATATACAATGTCTTCGCATCACGCGTTAAGTCAGTAGTTTTGCGAAAATGTACGCAAAAACTAACGGTCGTAGAAAAAGTATTGTATGCAACAAATTATGTGATAGAAAATGCTGATGAAATGCTAGCTTCAGTATATCCGGTATCTGCGACGCGACGCTTGCATAAAAACTTTATATATATAACAACTCTGTGCTTTGCGTCCAGTTCTCCTTGTAGCGGGTTAAAGAAAACCTCGTAGTTCTGTTTGCAAAATAAAAAAGTGTTTTTTAAAAACGAGATCCTTCGTTAGAAAACCTTAACTGGCGCAGTCGGTAGGATTTGGGGTAGTTTTCGGTCAAAGCCACGTCATCGGGACGATTTGATTGCGAAACGTGGGTTTCAACCCTTAAACTCCAAAACGAACCTGTGATAGACTGTCTGACAAACCCAACGTGATTGAGTTCGACTGAGGGCAAGGAAGGCAAGAAATCACCCCCGCAAGCAGTGCTACGCAAGGAAAATTCCAATAGGAAGAATAGGCTGACGACTAAGAGAAATCAAGGTTAGTGCCCAAAATTCCTATTGTTCTCCTTTCATCTTCCCTGGTTAGGACGGTGGAAATAATTTTAAGGATTCTTAGTTTTAAGTTCAATTTTAAGAAATTTCAAAATCAATTAAATTTATGAACGAAGATAAAGACGTCGACAATTTAAGTGCGTTTTTTACTTCGTTAAATTTAGTGGAAAAGAAAGTAGAGAATAGTCAAATCAATTTGAAAAAGTTTTACCTAATACTTCTATCGAACCCGTTAAACAATTTTCACAAAATCCAAATTATTTTAGTAACCAAAATTTTAATTATGTACAACCGATTCGCCCTACAAATTATTTTCAAAACAATAATCACCATAATCAAAATTTTAGAATTAGGCATGATCAAAATCAGTTTACTCCCCAGACTAATAGTTTTCCCAGAGGTCCAATTAATATGCCTCAACCACGCGAAGTTCCAAGAAATTTTCCTACAAATAGGCAAGTTTTTGGCCCACCTAAAAACGTATTTAAACCGACAGGTCAGGTACCTAACAATAAACCCGAACCTATGTCAACAAGAACAAACTATACTATACCACGTCAAAATAATCAAATTAACCATTTCAAACCTACTGGCCCTAGAAATTTTATTTCTCAAGAATTATACCAAATCGACGAAAGTAACGCGGTACAAACAGATGAAACATCTGCGGTATTTCAAAATGAAAATATTCACCAAGAGGAATACTCTGAAATTGAATTTTCAAATCAAATTGAATACTTTAATGACACTCAAAATTTTGACGAACACCCTGAAATTGAAAATCAAATCTCTCAAAATTTTACAATAACGAGCCAATGCGACTCAACGAAATGACATTAGAAATGTATACCGAAATTAATAATAGTTTACCGTACATCCAGATTAAAGAACCCGCAATTAAACTTTTAATTGATACTGGTTGTTTTCACTCGATTCTTCGACCTTCCATTGCAGAAAAATTTTATTATGAAAAAATATATCATTCCCCAACTATTATTAAAACAGGAACTGGTGAAAAGGAAACTCTATTTAAAGCAGATATTCCGGCTTTCCCAGAATTAAAGGCTAATACCAACCTATCTTTTATCCTTTTTGACTTTCATAAATTCTTTGACGGTATAATAGGATTAAACGACCTAAAACGTTTTAATTTTTCTATCGATCTTGTTAATAAACAATTAAGGAATAATACAACTAATATACCAATTTTATTTAGACAACCACAAAACGAAGTATATTGTATTACTGTGAATGCACACGAAATTGTTAACGTAAGAATTCCAGTAACACAAAACAATGATGTTATTATTCCCGAGCAAGTCATTGAAGGTCTCTATTTTCCAGAAACACTTACTACTGCAAAAAACGGTTTTGCGCAAACAGAAGTTTTTAATTACACTGAGAAAAATATAATGTTAAATTTCCCACAACCTCTAAAAGTTTTATCTTTTCCGGACTTTCATAAAGAAAATTTTGAACTTTTTAATTTAGAACACATCTTACCAAAACATAAAGAACAATTTAGTAAATGCGACATTTCCAAAATAATTCGTTGCGAACATTTAAATTTAGAAGAAAAATCTGCTATAATAAGGCTTTGTAAAGAATATAACGATATTTTCCATCATGAAAACAAAAAGTTAACGTTCACCAATAAAATCAAACATTGTATAAGAACAACGGATGAATTGCCTGTATACACTAAATCATATAGATACCCCTTTATCCATAAAGAGGAAGTTCAACGGCAAATTAATAAAATGTTAGACGACGGCATCATTAGACATAGCCAAAGCCCTTGGAGCAGCCCCATTTGGGTAGTCTCGAAGAAACCTGACGCCAGCGGCAAGCAGAAATGGAAGATTGTCTGTGACTTTCGTAAGGTAAATGAGAAAACGATAGACGACCGCTATCCATTGCCTAATATAAATGATATACTCGATAAATTGGGACGGTGTAATTATTTTTCAACTATCGATCTTTCATCTGGTTTTCATCAGATCGAAATGGATCCGGAATCAATTGAAAAAACAGCTTTTAGTGTCGAGAATGGTCATTTTGAGTTTGTTAGAATGCCTTTCGGATTGAAAAATGCCCCCGCGACATTTCAGCGCGTCATGGATAATGTTTTGCGTGATGTACAGGGAAAGGTTTGTCTAGTATACATGGACGATATCATAGTATTTTCGTCATCCCTAGAAGAACACATCAAACATCTTAAACTTGTTTTCCAAAAACTGCGACAAGCTAGACTAAAAATTCAACTAGATAAAACGGAATTCCTACGAACCGAAGTAGAATTTTTGGGTCACATAATAACAAAAAACGGAATTAAACCGAATCCCAAGAAAATTATTGCAATCCAGAAATTTCCTGTACCGAAAACAGCAAAAGACATAAAATCTTTTCTAGGCCTTCTAGGATACTATAGAAGATTTATTAACGGATTTGCAAAACTCACCAAGCCATTCACAAATTGCCTAAAGAAAGGAGCGACCATCAAACACACGCCAGAATTTCTAGAAGCATTCGATCTTTGTAAAAATATCTTGTGCAATGATCCAATACTACAATATCCAGATTTCGAAAAACCTTTTATATTGACAACGGACGCCTCTAATGTTTCTATAGGAGCGGTTCTCAGCCAAGGAAAAATTGGTAGTGATCTTCCCATAGCCTTTGCCTCTAGGACATTGAACCCTGCTGAAAGCAATTACTCAACCATAGAGAAAGAATTATTAGCAATCGTGTGGTCAACAAAATATTTCCGACCATATTTATTTGGCCGAAAATTTGTGATAGTTACCGATCACAAACCTCTACAATACCTGTTTAATATGAAAGAACCAAATTCCAGATTGCTAAGATGGCGACTAAAACTGGAAGAGTTTGATTACATAGTTCATTATAGGAAGGGCAAACTGAACACTAACGCTGATGCCCTATCACGCATCGAACTAAATATGATAGATAAAGAGTCACTTTTCGGAAATCCTGGAGATATTAATGAAGATATCGATAAATACATACATGAAGAAGATCAAAATATAAGCCTTGAACAATTGGAACAAATTGAAGACGTGTTTAACCCTCTAGAAAATGTAAACACTCCAAAAATTAATATCATCTCGGACATTCAAATTAAACCGCCAAATATTCCTAATACTGGTAAGACAGTACACTCAGCAGCTGAAGATCCAATATTAAATATACCAATTACCGAAAATATTTTAAATACTTACTCTAATCAAATAATATTTAACCAAAAAACAAACGGTCGTTATCACGTGATTAGGAGTTACCCATTCCAAAATAAATCTAGATTTTCTGTTTATTTAAGTCAAAACTATCAAAATGAAATAATTAAATTCTTTTTAGATTATTTGGATCCAACAAAAATGTACTGCCTTTATGTACAAAACACCGAAATAGATTTAAATCGAGAACTATCTGTTTTGTTACCAAATACATTTAAAAACCGTGCTTACAAATTGGTAATATCGAAAACTCTTTTAACTGACGTTACTGACAGGACAAAACAAAAAGACCTAATTGCATATCATCATGAAAAAACCTGTCATCGAGGAATTAATGAAAGCCTAATAGCATTAAAAAGGCTCTATTATTGGCCAAATATGAAAACTGATCTAACTGAATATATTAATAATTGTGACACGTGCCAACAAACAAAATATGATCGACATCCACCAAAATTAAAGTTTATGTTGACACCGACCCCTTCTGAACCATTAGAATCCATCCATATGGATACTTTTCAAATATGTAACGTAAAATTTCTTACAATTATAGACGTATTTTCACGGTACGCCCAAGCTTATCCGTTAGAACCCGCTTGCACAGCAATTGCTATCTTAGACGGTTTAGCGACCTTTATAAGTCATCACGGCCTACCTCAACAAATAACGTGTGATAATGGTACGGAATTTAAAACGTCTTTGCTTTTAGATTTCTGTAAATTGCATAAAATTGCAATTCATTTTACAACTCCCGGCAATTCTAATAGTAATAGTCCAATAGAGAGATTTCACTCTACTCTTGTCGAACTATATAGGGTACTAAAATTAAAAGAAATTAAAGAAGCCCCTAAAAATTTAATAAAATACGCCATTATAGGTTATAATTCATCAATGCATAGCGTAACAAAACAAAAACCTTTTGACGTTATTAATGGAAAAGTAAACGGTTTAGATCCCTTTGATTTAACGGATGAAATCAATGTAAATAATTATATTGTAGATAGACGTGAAAGACTAAAAACTATCTATCAACAAATTTACGAAACATCGTTAGAAACAAAAATACGTTTAAATGAAAAACAAAACGAAAAACGAGAAAATCCACCTGAAATGAAACAAAATACAAAGGTTTACGTTACTGACAAAACAGCAAAACGTAGTAAGGACAAACCCCGAAGAAAACCTGTTATTATAGATCAAGATATTGGGAATAAAATTATTACAAAAAATAAAAAAATAATTCATAAATCTCAGATCCAAAAACCTAAAGCTTTTTCTTCTTCGCAGGTTAATGAACCGGACAACGCTGTTCCTTCTTGCAGCTACGCTGTTATTAGTGATAGCGAATAATGATATTGAAGTTATCCCAATTAAAACACCACTTCTCCCCTTCCGCTTAGGAAATGCTCGAATAATTCAACATCAACATACATTTTTGCATTTTGTAGAAACATCTCAACTTTTTAATCAATTACGTAATTTAGAATACGCTTACGCTGTAATCTCAAAATCATTAAACTATACAAATAAACATAATTATCAGAATGTACACTATATTAATGGAAATAATTTACTTAATAATGTGCGATATTTAATTACTCAAGTAAAATATAAACTTGGTAACATAAAACCTAATAACCGTACAAAAAGAGGTTTAATAAATGTTGTAGGTAAATTATCGAAATGGCTTTTTGGCACTCTCGATTCAGAGGATGGACAAAAATACGATAAAATTATCACAGAACTTGTGCGTAGTAAACATTCATCTGACATCCAACTAAAAAAGCAAACCTCGTTGATTCAACAGCTGATTGACAACTATAATGATACTATAACACTTCTACAGAAAAATCAAGAAGCTATTAAAAAACATTGAATATAATTCAAATAAAACTATTACTGACATAACTACTTTCATTAAAGCTCAAAATACACTAATGCAAATTATTCTAAATTGCCAAAGTTTTATAACTTTTTTGGATAATTTAGAAAACGCCATTACATTTGCGAAATTAAACACATTACATCCTGTAGTAATATCGGCGGCTGAATTAGAACAAATAATTTTTAAATTGACTGTTCTCTATGGTGATAATCAAATTCCAATTTTTGAAAATCAAAATAATTATTATCAGTTAGCAAACTTACAAGTTAAATTTACAAAAGATAAAATAATTTTTGCCGTCCATATTCCGATTTTTCTTAAAGATATTTTTGAAATATTCCACCTGTTCCCAGTACCTGTGAATCACTCCTTAATTATACCTAATTCACCCTACCTAATATTGGGCACTGACATGCAACAATATCAAGAATCAATCTGCCCAATCATTGAAGACACCTACGTTTGCGAAAATCAACTTACCCAGCCCATCGGTGATTGTGTGACAACCCTCATTAAATATGCCGAAAACAAAAATTGCCACGTAGTCAATGTAAATGTTTCAACGCATATAATACGACCAATCACTAGTAGATTTGTTTTGATAATACCATCGGAACAGAAACTTAAATTACAAATGAATTGTCAAAACAAAGAAATAGCTTTTATTGAAGAAGCCTGCCTAATCAATGTTCCATATAATTGTGGTATAAGTACCCAAAATACCGAGCTTTGGAATAAAGAAGAAATTTTTAAAGCAAACCCATTCTCACTGCCACCCATTAAAATTGAAAATATGGAACATCACGATGTGAAGTACCAGCCACTCCAACTACAATCGATTGATCTCAATACGATCAAAAAACTACGAGAAGCTGCGAAATCATCGATCCCCGACATTGGTTATGAAATTCATCCAGTCACTTGGAGTCTCGCCACTTCAACAGGAATGATGTTTATTTTAATCTTGTTAATAGTTATAGCATGGAAAATCTACAAGAGCCATTTGCTGCAAGATTCCAAGAAAACTAAGAACGACCAGTCTTCCGAAAACAACCCTTCGTCCCTGTTGTTTTCCACTTCGGAGGGAGGAATTATGTGATAGAAAATGCTGATGAAATGCTAGCTTCAGTATATCCGGTATCTGCGACGCGACGCTTGCATAAAAACTTTATATATATAACAACTCTGTGCTTTGCGTCCAGTTCTCCTTGTAGCGGGTTAAAGAAAACCTCGTAGTTCTGTTTGCAAAATAAAAAAGTGTTTTTTAAAAACGAGATCCTTCGTTAGAAAACCTTAACTAACACCTTCGGTAAACTTTTTAACACACTCGTTTATTAAAAACTCGCCCCGCTGCGCTCCGCTCGTGTCAAATGCCGTTTACCGCACTTGTTGCATACTATGCTATTGCCGCAATATACGTAAACCCCCGCTCGTAAAGAGCAGATCTGTGTTGAAGCACAGTTAGCGTATTCTCCCTAATATTTACATGATGGGTTTCACAGCGCAAAACTAGCTTATCTTTTAAATAAGGAGAACTAGAAGACTTTTAACATCTTATATATTAACACGGCGAATAGGTACTCAAATAAATTGGCTATTCTCAACCGCTGCAATAATTTAATTTTAGGGGCCAAGTGGTCATATTTCCTTAAGCCAAACACAAACCTACAACAGTCGTTTTGTATTTTTTGAAGGCGTCGACGATCAAGGAGTGTTAAATTTGGCTAAAACTTGAAATTGGCAAAACTGCGGCGCGGTACCCAAATCAAATATATACATTAAATATAATAGCGGCACCAAGATTGATCCTTGAGGCATCTCTGATACCACTTCACCAATTTTCGACACACCAGCTGTCGCTCTAACAACTTGTCTTGTATTTTGCAAATAGTTGCAAAAGAAGGTCAGTGGACCAAAATATTGCAATAAAAGTGAATGATCCACACAATTAAAAGCTCGAGCATAATTTGTATGGTCGCAAGTTTGTCATCTAAACTATGAATAATTCGATCTGTCACATTTAACAAAACTGTTGCAGTAGTGTGTCCCAGACGATTGAAAAACAGATAGGATGTCACTATTTTTAACAAATTCATTCAACCCTCTCCAGAACCTTACTCAACACTGGCAACAGTCATGAGACGCACTTCGCACCACATGCAAAAATGTTTCATTTAAACCAGCAAAAAGCTTTAAGAAAATAATTCACGAAATCCACTGTAAAAAAGCCAAAATTTTTGTGACGTAAATATCTAAATCAAAACTTAACTACCCTCCATAATTTTATAAAGTAGACTTTTATTTTACTCAAGGGGATGTCGTTGGAGATAGTGTCCGTCTCTGCGAGGTAACAATGCGAATCGCGATTTTCTGGAACTTTTGCACGTTACGTAATAAAACCGAAAAAATAAAACGCACATTTCGAAAGCCTTGAACGATTAGCCTGCCGATCTACTACACCTCCAGGAAAACTGGGATTTCTAACGAGGCAGGAGACCGGCGTATTACCTCCATCTTTAACAGTTTCAGGCTCGCGCGAAGCGTTATTGATCCAAACAATCCGGGCCTTTCTGTTTGTTTACCTATTTTAATTACCATTGTCTTCTGTTTGATTTATGAACATGAGCGAGTTCATTATTTCCCGTTTTCTTCAATTATTCGGTTATTATTAGCACCGCTGCGGAACGAATCGTTTAGGAAGGTTCCTGTTGCACACGCGTCTACCCTTTTGAGCACGTCTTAATTCTATTCTATTTGTTGAACCCATTAATTTTACTTCGTTCGAAATCGAAACCGTGAATGAATAGTTAATATGACACGCTTGTAAAGTCTATAAATAGGACATTAGCGGTATTTCGCCGCGCTTTTGATCGACTCCAAAGAAGATATAAATGAATAAGAATTTAGCAAATAATTATAATAATATATAATTCTGGTATAATTATCTATAGTAACTAAAAGTTTGTCAAGCCGATAGAGAAAAAATGTTGCCATAAATAAAAAAAAATAATAAAATTAATTAATAATTGAATATTAAATAATTTTATTCATCAACAATAACGGCGTGCCACATTTGTTCATATTAAGGCAATTGGTAAATTACTAAGCAGGTAATAAATTTGAACATGGACGATAGAATAACGGTAAAATGGAAGAAAAATTGCACCAGAACCAAAAAATACACACCTTATAGAAAACACAACAAAAATACAATATCATAATTTGACTGATATAAAACTACCAAGAGTAAAATTAACCACTGTACCCGTATTCGCATATCAAGCTGTAATGAGTATTGCATATCGATCAGGCATAACACACATGAATATATTTTGAAATAAAGTTTGCTTATACATATTAAACGAAGCGTTTGATATTTTGATATTTTGGGTCATGGAATATTTCTTCTTCTGGCATTTATTTATCAATTACCATATGTATTACATATTTTACTAAATATGAATATTGTATTATAGAAGAATTAAAGAATAATTATATATTAAATTATTATTGATATTATAAAAACTAATAACCTACATATTAGCTTTTCTTATCAAAAGAAAAAATTAAACGAATCATATTAATGTGATAAGAGTACAGCACTAGAAACCAACTCAAAAACATAAACGTAAAACAACAAACAACAAACAATAAAATATTCCAAACAAATATAGTCTGTTCATAGACATAAGAGAGTGACTAACTGATACGAATTAAGGAAGGGCCCGGGCAAGTTGTAAGAATCTTTCCATCTTTAGAGCCAGCATGCAAAATAGTTATACTTACCTCTTTTTAATGGCGCGTTTGTTTTACAATTATCAGTTGAGTCAACCCAACCCTTTTCCGGGATATCATAAGTGTCGAACCGGGTTTCATCCAAGTAAATAATTGGCCTTTGTTGTTCTCTGTAAATCCTAATTTTTTCTAGATGTTCCAGTTGCCATTAAAACAATTTTTTTAAATCTAAAACCCATGTGTTGAATACACTTCCATAAGGTAGTTCTACCACATTTAACACCGGTGTCATCTTTTTCAAGCCTCCTAATTAAGGTATATAATGTAGGTACGCTATGTTTCTCGTATAACTGGTAAATTTTTCGCAGTATTATAACTTAAACTAAATAGTATACCAAACGAAAGAATATTAAACACAGGTAGGTATAAAATTATTTTCGATTACGGACCACAATTTTACCTGCATTTAAATTCCCAAATTTTTGGTAATAATCTTGTTGCATTGTATGTTAATAATTACCCTTGGATAATCCCATTCAAAAGCAATTGGTCACTTTCTTATATCTACGAACAGACCATACCAGAGAAAAACATCCAAACTTACATTAGTTAGGCGGTTTATAAAATTAGCTTTAATCGTCCCCTTTTTATCGAAAATAAAAGTAAGTTTAACAGATGTAGCAAGTTTGCAAATAAAAGTGATATCTTTAAAAAGGTGGCTTCATTGTACTTTGAAAATTTGAACAATTACTGTACTATCTGATACACTGATTCACCTGCGGTAATCATGTATTAAAATTTCAGCTATAACCTTAGCTACATGAACTTATCTGAAGGTGTTCAACATTTGTTAATGGTTGGGTAATGTACCTTAATGATTACATCCTCTCTGCAGCGAATTACCCAAAAGTTCTAAATTTAACGGAACGCTTTAAACAAGTTTGCAAACAACACCACAGCTAACTATTCCGCGATGAAATTTTAATGTCGTTCGACTAGCCCGAATATCGAACGATGATTGAACTTAATTTGATTAGAATAAAACGCCCGGTCGTATTAAAGTTTAATTACTTCGAAGTCGTACGAAAATATCGGAAAACATTAATTCGATTGGCGGGAAAATGACGGGTCAGTCAAAGAGCAATTGAAGGGACAAACAAGTTTAATAATTTATGAATGTTCATTCGTCTGCCCTCGTCACAATGAATTATTTACAGCTCGGCAATACTAAAAACTTACGTTGATTAGTATGAATAAAAACTCGTCTGGACAGGTCTCTCATCCATCCCTCCTCTTTTGCCTGGGAATGAGAAGTATAGTTTATTAGACGTTCCATCTTTGTTATCACATTGCTTGTTTGTGAAATTGTCATTACGTAAAATGTGTTAATCTGCCATCAAGTACCAAATGAAGACATACAATTCGCGTTTACCATAATGAAGATTATACAAAAATCAAAACAAAACTTAGATATTAAAAATATTGAAAACAATTCATGATTTGAAAAACCAAGTCAAACAATACGGATCTGAATATACCACAATATGAAACCGTTAGAGTAAATAATTGGCAACAAGCAGCACTGGGATCAGAAAGGAAAATCCAGTAGATTGATATCTGTGCCTAAACTTTTTAAAAACATTTCACTTTGCTGAACGTGCCTAGACGCTCTACTTCTATTTTAGTATAATTCTATCAGAAATTTATTAGCTAAAAGAAAAACGGAATTAAAATGTGATCATTGTTATTCTCAGCCACTGGCATATTTTATTTTACAAAACACACCGTCTAGCACTGCATATTTTCCTTCTGAATATTCCATTCCCAAACATTAGAATTTGCTAGTTTCAGCAAATATTAATCTTAATAATTAGTGTTTGGATTGCGGAAAATGCTTTAACAATTTTCAAGTATCACTAAATAGTAGCTTCCGAAAGAACTAACAATATCTACCCAGTTTTGAAGTATCTAATATTGGTCTGTATTTATTTTTTATTCATATTACCCATTATCGAGTAGGTCCAATATAATAGATAATTACATATATAGATACAGATTATTAGTCAAGCCGGTAATATGCAATCGATTTCTATCTGTAGGATATGCAGAGACATATTAGCTAATTTCCAGTTTAATTACTTGTGTCGAAGTTTAATTGAATTTTGCCGAGATTGATAACCATTTAAAGTCCATTGTTGACACAAATTTCCAATAGTCGGATCTCGTCGTCGATGACAAAATTCATGAAATAGTGAGCGCTACCGAATTTCCAAAAATCGCAGCTGGTTGTGGCGTGCGCCAACATTTATGGTAGTTAAAATTTTCATTCTACATGATGGAGCACTTGGTTTTGTTTACCCGCAATTGGCACCCCTAGATTGACAGATTAGTAACTGACGCTTAATAACTTAATACTGGTACAGTATGAAGCTGTTCTATGGCCAGTAGTGTTACAAATTTAAATATTAAAAAAACTACCTGTGGCTCTGAAAATTAAGATTCTAAATTAGTTTTGCTAGATCATGACGCGGACCACTTCAGCCATTACTACTTAGTTTAGTTGTTATTTTTAGCAATTTTTTTATAGTTTTTTAGTTTTACAGTTTAGCTATTTCGTCAACTGTTTTAACCAAAGGCATACCTCTATTGCATTGCATTGCGTGAGCCTTTACTCTTTGTCTGAGGTAAATTTGTGAATATCTTGCAAAAAATGTATATTACGCTTATATTATGTTAGGTATTAGAGTGTTCAATATTTGGTTCAACTTTATTGTTTATCGTTGCTTGTTCTCGTAAGTTTTGGTTAGTATACGTCTAAACTAAAATAATTTTTAACTTTTAAATAAACAATTTAAAAATAGTTAGATTTAGGTAAATGCAAGAATTGTAGCAAATTTAGAAAATGGATGATCCAGGTAACAAGATAAGAAGAATCATTTGGAAGGAATTTAATATTTTGTGCAATATCCATCCGCATCAATCACAGCCTGGAGTCTTCGGCTCATGGTCATGACAGGAATTTTTGTTTAAGCGACAATTCTTCCTATACTTCCTGAATACCTTGCTATTTTGTGGCATGAAATTTCTTCGATACAGTTGTTTCACCATTATCTTCCATATGTTTCCGATTGGATTGATGTCAGGACTGGAAAATATAATTTTTTTCCGGGTAGATCTGTTGCACATTGGGCACTACAACGTTCTGCAGTATTTGGGCCTAAGTTTGACCAACAAGCCTCTCCTTAATACGTCATACCACTCCCTTTTTTGGAGGATCAAACCCATCCCCATACATTTACACTGAAATCTCCTGCAGCTCTGTACAGGGTTATTCATTATAATTTGACGCCCACCTACAGGGTTAATTTTAAAAGGTAGAAAAAAAGTATAAATACAAAAGTTTGAAGATTTTTGCTCTATTATCTTATGCAAATATATGACTTTTGTCCAGAAATCGAATGATAATTATGTTTAAACTGAAATATCTCAAACACGGCTAAATTAAGTGTTATTATTAAGCTATATGTTTTTGAAATTAAGAAAAAAAGATCCACGATATAAGCTAATAATATATAAGGCATTCCATTTAAAAAAAAGATGTTGCTGTCATTATGACAGCTTGCGATCGTCGTAAGTACACTTTGATTTTACACTTTTTGGAAAACTGGAAGATTGTTTCATCAGAAAATATGACTTTATACCAAAACTGTTGTTCTTGCGCTTGATACTTCGAAGCGAAAATGCTTGCTTCTGTTGAGGAGTCGCAGTCCAGTACTTGAAATGCGAGGCCTTAATTCTTCAACAAACTATAGTTTTACTGCCCGGAAATTACGACAGAATTCTTGTGTTCTTCTCGCTTGGAAAAGGGTAAACCTCAACTATCAGATTTCCCTTTCCTTTCAAACGTTTTTTCTTGCCTTCACTATCTATTTATGGAAAAAAACGGTTGTTCGGCTTATATAAAAACTGCTACCGCTGATAAGGAGCAACCATCTTCTAACTTGACCGCAATTCTTGCTTTTAATTCTCTGCTGCCATTTTAGGATTCCTTTTATTTTCTAACGTATTTGTGACAACGCTGGCAATTTTTTTATCCAACAATGGCAGTATTGGAAATATCAAAACAATGAAGTTTGCATGATGACATGATGACCTGATGCTAATGATGATGCTCGAAGCTTTGAAAACAAGTTATTTTGAAATTATTTGTTTAAAGTAGACTTAGAGTACATACATTGCAAAAATTTGCCAAAGGGCAAAGTTTCCACGATTCGATTTTTAGGATATCTGTTCCGAACACTAACGCCAAGCTGAAAACAAATACGCCCAATTTTTTGTTTAATATGATAAATAAAACACAAATATAATTGTTAATATGCAAACACCACAAACACAAGAAAATAATATATTATAATAGCATATTGTAAAGTTTATAATTTTAAGCAAAGAATTTGATTGGCCGTTTCCTATTGTATTTTTTACTAGATAGTTCATTTAGATTTAACTGTTAATATCCTGCATCCGTTCGAAAATTCACTGCTGTGGTCTGATAATAACGTTATTGCAAGTCTGCGATGTGATTGAAAACGACTATTTGGCCTACCAAAATTATAGATAAACAAGGAGCAAAACGTAGGCAACAGGAAAAGCGAATAATACTCGTTAGAAAGATCCCCAGTGACGTCATTACAGAGCGGGCAGCAAATTACGAAATTAGCATAAATTTATGGCCGTCATTGTGCCTTGAGGTCCAGAACATAAACGCAAGACCATCTTCTGTAGGCACGTATGTTCGAAGCCATTATTTATGCAAAAATACATCAAACCGATATTAGCAATAGAGTTTTTCTGGCGCCAATAGTTGCACGAGTTTCGTTACGTTTTCAGAAAGAGAATCCCATAAAGCTAAAACCTACGAAATTTAAATCCCTACCAGATTTCTCTGACTCATTCCAACCCATTTGTTTGGAGATCTATTATTTCAGCGCGGCTAAAAACGTCCTGGCACATAAAAGAGAAAAATATAAGGAATTCCAAGCAACCGAACCATTTTTCTTTATGAAGTGTAAATTTGTAAAAATGGTTTAAGATATTGCGGCAAAAACACACAAAAGTGGAATTAGTAGACATGGAAATAACATATCCAGTTATTACCGAAGTCGGGGTTGTATTGAGTAGTTTCTAAAAGAGAATATTCAATCATCCTCCACACTCACACTCATCAAATTAAAAAAAAAATCTTCATGGCCTCTATAAATTTTGAAGCAGTTCTATAAAATTAAGTATATTTTCTCTTTAATTATTAAAATTCATAAATGATTCAACATTAAACTTATCCACAAGCATTTCACTCGTTGATACTTTCCTCGACACTGACTGATTCACAGTTGTTTTCCGATAATAAAATAAAAAAACAACGTTAATCGATATTTTTTTTAAATTGTATTTCTGCCTCACAAACAATTCAGAAACCTGCAGAATGCACAAAGGACCCTTGCATAAGTAAAATTAATATGGCCAGTAAAGTGGGGAACAAGAATTTACAGCGAATCAATACCCCTTTGTACGTTTCGTTATACGCACGCCATGGGCTATATAATGTAATTATTTACTAATAAGTTTGAACGCCAAATACAAACAAAACAAAATTGCATTAACACTAGGCAAGCGTTTCGGTTGCCAAATGTAACATAAGAAATATTCTGAGTGAACTGAAATTATATGCGCATATTCAATCATTAGCTGCAAAAGTGTTCGCTCACAAGAATCAACATTCGGTATATTCACAATGAGCAATAGAAATTCCTTATTCTTCTAATACAATTTACATTCCGCTGGGCTAGTGAACCCCGGCCCCTCGCCCATTGCCGATTGCCGACGACGTTAGAAACCTCCCGGAGGTGTGTGTATATGTTACGATCACAAACAAAACTTCCAAAAACATAATCCACAACTCTGAATAACTCATTAACAGCTAAGTGAAATTTTTCCGCAGAGTGCTTATTTAAAACCATTGTCAGATTTCGTTGAAATATTTACAGTTCCGTTTGTGCGTGTAAATTTTATAAATGAACTATTTTCTCAAAAGCAGTCCGGGTTTTATGAGAGCTGGAATTTGCAATATCAAGGGAAAATTTAGTTGGGCATTCTACCACACAGCAATTCTTTTCAACGTCAATGAAATTTCGTTCTGCGGGAAACGTTAAAAGATATATGTTCGAACGAGCAGAATTCGCTGTGCATGTGTGTACGTTAACTTTTTTTAAATTTCCGAGAGAGAGTGAGAGAGAGAGGGAGAGGTCCCTATAGAATTGATTTCAATAGCGGTCAAGGTAGACCGCACTTAATTTAAAATTGCATTATATCCAACTTCACAAAGCCAATTGAACAGAGTAATTAAATTAAAGCTACACAATGGATGAAAATAACAGGAAAAAACTTCGGCGGTGTGGCCTGGCACTCGTTGCATTGTGAAAAATTAAATGAAAGTTGATGTTTCGATGCCCGTAGGTGCTCGATTTCGTTAATACATAAAAGAGAACCATTTTGTAACCGTATTGGCAAATTTACAACCGATTTGTTCGGGTTCGATTTGAGTTGAGCAGATTGATAAAACTGTCTATGTAGTTGTTAAAATATATCCCAGTATTACAGCAAAATATTGTAATATAACCAATTTAACTTCTAAAATGAGTTCATGCTCAAATTTCCAGTTATCTTATGAGTTGATGGATTTGTGAATAGATTTACAAAAAAATGACAGTTTCAGAAAATTTCTAGTGTATTTTTCTTTTTCGTCATGGTATAAATACACTGCCGAAAGATAGTTAAAATAAAAATATTCCGGGAAGAATAAAATATATTATTGAAGATAAGAAAACCCATAATTTTTAGATAGGGGATTAAATAGTAGAGGTGGAAAAAGAAAATTCATTCTTAGAGTTACCATTATTTTGGTATTTACACGATGTTCTATAAATTCGTATAAAAGTGAGGTTACGTTTTTTTTTGTAGAACTTTCAATTTATTGCATTAATTGCAATTGCAAATCAATTGAAGAATTGAAGAATTGAAGAATTGAAGAAGATTGTATGGCTTCCTTAAAGTTTTTTTTATATTGATCATTTTGTAAAAAAGTTAAGCACAGCACTTGCAACTGAAAAGTAATGTTAGTGTTATTTTAAATATGCATTGTTCAATCATATTGTTAATCATATTCCTACCTGTGTATGCCACATACCATAAAAATTATTGTAAATTCCAATTAAAATATTGAGACACGATGTGTTTCATTTCTCTAACATATTTGGGATACTATAGAGCGCTGACATTATAGCAATCTTGATAGCTATGTCGCATAATATATTTACATATACAGTGTTGCCACGAAAGCCCACACCTTTTAAAGAAACGTTTTTTATAAATGAGTTTTGAGAACTTTTGATACTAAGGTAGTTTGTTCATCATAATATTAAATAATTAATCTATATACCAAAGCATTTAAATATGTGGAAATCTTTTTTTTAAACAACACTAAAAACTTAGATTATTTTTGAATATAACTAAAAATTTTATTAGAAAAATGCGTTTCCGTTTTATTTTTGTACACAGGTGATAATTTTGGAAACTAACTTAAAGAAATATGAATCGAACTACTGGACTACATTGAATACTTTAACGAAGCGTTTCTATTAAATTTATGTTAAACAATCAATTTCAAACCCAACCCAAATAAACTTTGGTTGACCACATTACAATTCAGAGAGTAACTGATCTAAAAAATAGTATAAAAAAATTAATAAATAAATTGTTCCCATCTGATGCGGACATTGCTGTTGACAATGTGCATCAAACAAACTATTTGGTTAATTTCTAGAACATGTTATACAAAATATATTTAGAATTAATTTCATAATCCAAGTATGAAGAAATAAATAAAATCTTCTATAAGAAAAAAAAACAACTTCCTAGATATTGATTGGCTAACAAATTAATCCCAATAACACCAACAACCGAAATAATCTGATATCAAGTCCGGTTTGCCGAGATAAAATATTTTCGCTGCGATTGTCTCCGATTTTATACCCTCTCCAATCTGAAACCATTAGGAAATAGTGGCAAATGTAATCCGTATTGAACAGCGCCTGACAAATTGAACAGAACAGCCAACGTGGGCATAAACATAAATATTTCTCCGGTTTATTCGGTCCGGGTGACTAATCTACGTTGGTTTATTGTTTAATCTGGCTCCGCTGCAGATACACCTCTGCAAAATATCTGTATTGGAGTCCCCCGATCCATATGTACCCCGTCAGATTGGCTAATTTGAAAACGCCCATTTCAGTCATTCACTTTATATGGATTCCGCTTTACGTTACATTATGGTGGAAATAATGAACCCCGTTCCAAATGGGTCACTATTGAAATTATATTACCATGCACGATAAATCTATTGCATCGCATTTCGACTGATTTAATTAAGCCTGACGGGGGTTTAGTGTGAGGACGGAATTATAGACACGTGGCGAAATGGTTAAAATAAGGATGATCATTGACTTTTTACTGGTAATCTCAAACTTCATTCTATTAAAGTACAATCATATTTATATCGCCTTTATAACATTTTGGCTGATACTGCTGTTCCAAGAAAAACTCAAATAAGGAAATTATACAAATTCTAGAGAAATAGTTTTGGTTGCCAACACGTTTTAAAAATATAATGCTGTAGTTTGCATCTCTCCTTTTCACTTGCCCATGGAAAACATATAATAATCCTTAAAACGACTAAATGTGACTTTATAATTTTAATATACATAAATTCACATCGGTAGTGTCGGGAAAATTTGAATTGTCGTAAATCTTCGGCTGTGTTCGGAATTAAGCCGCAAAATGTCAAACCAAAATGTCCGGTTGCACTTCACTTTCAGCCCTAGGCGCCAGTATTTTAACTATGCTCCTAAACCACGCAATAAAAGTTCTTCTTCTTCTTCTTCTTCTTCCTCCTTCGTTAAAAGAAAAGTTGGATCTTCGTTCCTTGAGAGGAAAAAAACTTATAATAAGATTGAAAGTACAATTTATTATTCTGTGAGAGGATGGATTGGAACACTTGACAAGTGTTTTTATTTTATATGAATCGTATCAAATCAGAACGATCCTTTTCCATTTTATAATTTTTAAGCTGTAAAATAGAAGTATACGTTCCAGTTAGATTTTCAAAGCAAAGGATTTCTACAAGATTTTTGCAGACATTTCTCAAATTTACGTAGGTCATATTTGCCGTCGTACAGTTTCCGAATAGTGCAAATTTCGCACGATTTAATTCGAAAATACACTTTCATTAAAGAAGTTTATTTGTTTAACGAAGTCTAGGTTCTCGGAATTATTGCCATATTAAAGACTCGGAACACGGTCTTGATTAAAACTGTTTTTCTTCGAACGGGAAGTCTATTCCCCGGATACACTTAAACAAGGCGTTTTGCAGAAGTTTACGGTCAATACTTTAAATTAAAAATGTGGCGCTTAGTTTTAGTTAATTAAAAACGGTCTATACCAATAAACGCTTGCCGCTTTAGTGGGCCGTAACAATTTTAAGAGAATTGCATTCGATTTGCTACCTCAGCATCTAATGGTAACAAGTATGCAATATTTTAAGAACCAGGCTGGCCAATAAATAAAATACAAGCAATTGCATGGAGGAAACCAATGTTCAATAAAAAATTATATATTTTTCTTCGATATGGAAGATTGATTTACGTCATTTGTATTTAATCTTATTTATGAAATGGATGGAATAATCACTACAACAGAAGATGTAAACGTAAATTAGAAACAGCAAAAAATAATAATTGCAACACTCCTTAAAAGAGTTCTTAATATTTCTGGATATTGTTTTCAGTGATATCTATTATGCCCGTATGACAGTTTCTTCCATAGCATTTTAGACTGCGCAATATAGTCATAAATAATAAATAACTTTGTTTTTATTATCATAAGTATGAGTATGAGTTTTCCATTTTTCTATTTTGTTTATAGAATTATATTTTCGGTTTGTGTTGTTAATTTTGGTTAGTTCGATAAATAACTTAGCTTTATGTTGAACGTTTCTATTTTATTTATGTACTATGGATAACAACAATTTTCTGTTTCAGTAGCAAAATGGTATCAATTGCATATTGCATTATAAACATTGTGCAAATGTTATATGATATGAAATATTATATTAGACAACAAGTGTGGTAAACGGAATTTGAATTAGCTTATTTGGCACGAGCGGAGCGCAATGGACTTAAAAACTTCACCAAATGTTTTGCATACCATTCTTTTTCCACGACTATTAGTTTTGGGGTACAAAACAAGAGGGATATATTAACCGACATGATTGTCAGAATTGACAAACGTCAAAATTCAAGGCGTCGGACATATCTCCGAAAACATCCGATTGTTCCCGTGCGGTAAAATCCCGGAAATGTCCGAAGTGACTCGGATCCGTGGGAAATAAAACTGACGCGGTAAAGTGAAGCTTCCCGCAGGCTAGATCGGTGTGTAATTAGGTATTCTACAGACGGGAGTAGAAAAAAATATTTTCCAAATATTCATCCAAATATTTCTTGTGTTGTGTCTGCGTTCAAACAAACTTAAAGTTTTCAATATTGATATTTACTAAATCAAGTGACGAGGAATTATAATTGTATAATTATAAAATAATTTACTGGTGTTATAAGTAAAACTTTTTCTAAATGCAGCTGTCCTGTGAATAGGTATTAAAATTTTCGATAATTTATTTCTATATCTCTATTATATACCGCGTATAGGTGCTAAACTATGTACAAAACATCCCAATTTATAGGTCCTTCGATATAACATGGTTCACCATTGAAGTTCATTAATTTAATGTGTTGTATGATCCGACTTTTTGAGATTAAATATCACATAGCAAATAACACTTTGGATTTAGAGGCATTAATTTTTAGGCAGTGTTGCTCATTGAGTATATGGAAAGTGATAATAGAGCTGTGTGCCATCAGTAAAAACTTGAAGAGGCTCTGAAGGGAAGATTATATAGATGGCCAGAAAATACGTTGCTAGATTCAGAAAAAAAGCTGCATCAGAACTTTTTGTACAATATAATAATACAACCTTAGACCCATAATGCCCTAGTTTGGATAATTTTAAATAACCCTATCTAATGAATAATCAAGAAATAGATACACGCTCTGATGAATGCCTCAATAATCTCATCAATAATTATCGGAATAAGTTTGTTTCATTGAAGCAGGAAAAATGTTTGAATCTATTTTTATTATTATTACTTTTTCTATTATTTAATCTCACAGTTTTTTATTATCTGTAGTCTACAGAATCTTCTACGAAAGATCTAAAGAGGAATATTGTGTAGTTCGAATGTTGAACCGTTTTGTTTATTTTTAATATTAAAAAATAATAATTAATGGAATCGTTATAGTGATAAATCATTCCGAGACACTCGAAAGCTCCAACTTTTCGGTGACGTTATTTCATTATTTCTTTTGGATAACATATATTTTTTAATTACGATTTTAGGCCGACCCACGTAAGCTTGGTACCTTGGCCGTGGATAATGGAAATTTATCTCCCGTGCTTTCATAAATAACAAAAACAAGCTGAAACTGAGAAATCTAAACCCGGGACGTAAAAAGCCCGTGGCTCAAGTCTGTAAAAGGTGCAGGCGGTTTTAATATGAATTATTGTCATTCTCCTCGTGTTCATAATATGGGAATAACCCTCCACAACCGACGTAATATAACGGCACCGAGATCCTAATAAAGCATATACCATGTTACCGACTGGAACATCACTTGAGGCGATCGCAATATACAAAGCTTGTTGGTATTGATATAGGGAAATCGAGTTTCGCCTTTCAATTAAGTTATAGTGCACAGATTTCGGATGAGAAACTGTTGTTACACGCGAAGCTACTAAAGGATTTAAATGTTAATGGAGAAACTTTCCGATACGCGATTTTGCGAGTTTATAATTCGAGAAACAAGATTTAAACCGAGACGGGATATTTGTTTCGTTACACCAGAATAGATTCCGCGAAAAGTTTCATTTTCGCACGGGAAATATATCGTTCCGTTGCGAATACCAAATAAATGATTTATGGCTAGCCGAACTAACGTTATTTAGTATAGAAACATGGTTTACAGTTTTAATGGTAACGTTGAGGTCAGACATGATTCCCTGGACACCTATTTGGTTAGCTAAACGAATTACACTAGTGTTTGTTCATTTCAGAACTTCACACCGCGACGGTATCTAAATCTGATGAATTAAAAAAGAAATAAGTTATTGACAACTTTATGATAAAAGGTTACTTGATTCCCACCCCATTACACCCTGCCCTTAAATTCTTAATTAAAAGTTGGTGTTAATGCCGTTTATTGTAGAGAAATATATAGGAAATATAACAAAATTGTTTTGTGTCCTATGAAAATTACCTCTTCAGCCCAATTTTAATTGTGCAGCATATTCTAAAAAGCAAATTTATGTAAAAGATGGCTCTCATGGATATAACTAATGTACCGTGCGTTCAATTTATCTTGACAACATTTTAATTGGCTGTAACTTTTTTGTTCTTAGAGATATCAAGGGAAACAAAAAAACAAAATATAGAGTTGGTAGCCAAGACATATAAAACAAAACACTATCACTTTTCTAACTTATAAACCTATTTTTCAAATTTAAAACCCTGTATATTATATCTGTTTTTAATAGAATATCTTATTCCGATTACAATTACTTTATATTTTAGTCCATTCGTTTTTGACAAATCGGCAAAAATAGAAATTTTTATATAATTTCAATGACAAATAAAAATATGTTTATGTTTGACATATTAGTAAACAACGTTGATGGTTGAATTATTGTCCAAGTCATTATTGTTAAAGTGATAATTTCGTGGAACTTCGGCAAAAGATTTCAAGGGTAATCAATTAAGAGACAGTTACTAAATAGAAGACATCATGCAATTAGAGTGTATGAGAAATGTGTTCAGGAAAATGGTGGTCACATAGAGCAGTAGTTACAATAGTTAAAGAATTTTTTCCTTTAGTGTGTCTTGTCATTTTTAGTGTGTTTGTTCATTTTGTTTTTTGTTTAATATCTCTAAAAACAAAAAAGTTAAGCTAATTAAAATGTTATTAAAGTAACGCACGGTACTTCTACTTTATTTTTGTTGCTATGTTTTGAATACTAATTATTATTAAGCTTATTGAATAACATTTAGTGCAAAATTTTTATCCTATAGAAAAAAAACAAATAATTCACACTACAATATTTTTTGGTAAAAACAATATCTACAAATTTAATGCGCATTGAGTTGCTATAATGACACAAAAAGTGGAGAATATTATGATGAAGTGAGCTAGATCGCTTAATTTAAACCATTTCTCTTTAGAGCTGTGTTTAGTTTATTTTTTGCACTCCTAACCTCAAAGTTAGTAGAGCTTCCTGAAAGAATTAGAGATTTCAAAGAGATGATTTTTAAACAATAGAACTGGCCAAGGACTTTCTAAACTAAATTAATATTTACTTTTACACCAAGACATGATAACAGTGATTTTGAATTTTTTAGTGAATTTGGCAACTACGTCGTTGTGAAAGTACGTGAATGTTTATCAAAATCCCACAAAAGTGGACATAAAATGTAATAGCTCACTATGATAAAAAACTTTATTTTTGTATCTGCAGTGTTGCGGAAACTATCGTACACACTTGCTGTCAAGTTCTTAAAATTACTTAGTTGTCGGATTTGGTTAGTTTGTGTCGTATTTCGGCTTTTCTTTCCTATAAATGAAGAAAAGTGAGTGTTTTCAAATTACCTAGCCAGTGGATAAAATACGAACCGATATTCGAAATGGAATTTTCGTCGGTACTTTATTGTTCCGAAGGGTTAATGTCAGATACACGCTTCCGATCCAGAACTAAGCAATACCGAACCTCGTCGAACATATGAACATTGATTGATATATTGGATAATAAGATCGACTATTGATGGAAGAAAACAAAAAAAAAGTCGGCTGTCAGTCTCTTATATATGACCCACACTATCGATTTTGTCGGGCCGGGGCACTTGTTTTGCAATCCACCATTTTGCACGTTCGGACAGCAATACTGTTGAAAGCAAACGCGACTGGAATGGAATGAAACTATATTCCGAATTTGCATGTCGCAAAGTACATTCGAATTTAGAATTTTCCTATTATATTTATTAATTAATTTATTTGGTAGACACTACGGACGCAAATGTGGGAATACGAACGAACCAACACTATACTAACACTAATTATACTTAATAGCGTGAACTAGATGTCTACAAATCGTCAGGAGAATTTTATATAGATGTAGGTAGATTTTGTATTATATAAACTGAGTAACCTCCCCAAAAGTAACATTGGGTCATTGAGTTTACAGAAAACCTATGCATACAGATCGATACCTCAATGCATTGTCACTTCACCGTTCGGCCCAAAAATCATGGGTTATTAACTCTCCTGTTCAGACTGGGTCACTGAACCAAAATTAAAACACCGTACCACTCCTCTTCTCTCTAATAATTTCCATATTAAAGATATTAAGCGTTCCATCACAAAATACACTTCACCCAAACCTTCCAATATTCCTGAGTCCGAAAGCAATCCCACACTCGCCCCCATTGTCCTTCCTTACATTGAAAACCTCACTGATAATATATCAAAAGTCAAAACCAGATTTACCAGTTGTTTAAAAATCTCTCAACATCTTCGATCAACTGGAGAGACCGGACGGAAAATATCCACAAATCAATTCTTGCACTAACGAAAAATCCCCTCATTAAGCTCCGCCTTCCCCCTCAAACAATCTGTAAGCAGCCAACATGATGATTGGCGAAACGTTAGCAAGTTCGACTGAACAGCAACAGACGCAGAAGAAATCCAGAAATTTTGTAAATAGTTTGCTTCTGTTAGTTAACGAGATAATATCATAATTTTCTGAAAATCCTGGTAGCTCCCTGAGGTGATCTACTATTGGTACCATCAATTTTGTAATCAAAGCATACTACTGATTTTTTTTTCAAAGAAACTCCCACATTCTATGTAATACTGTTTATAAAACTTGTGAATTCCTCCTGCGTCGGTTTTTGTTGACTCGAACTAGCTAACGTTTCGCCAATCATCGTGTTAACTTCTTCAGTTTCAGTCAAGCTCTAAAATACTTTCGCATTTTTTATATTAAAAATAGCATGTTCTGATTACAAAAGTCTATTAAGATCACCTTGGATATTTTAATAGTCTGTGATATTCGAAACAAACCTGTCCAAATTCAAGCCGTGACCAAATTTCACGTATTGATAATATCTAAAGCACTGTTTTCTTTTATCTATATAAATAACAAATAGTGAGGGTGCCAGACGAATCACCCTGCGGAAACCCAAAGCAAGTCAAATATCGAATTTCATGTAAGTTTGTTTCGACTGACTGGCCAAGATAGTGGAGACTGATTTCTGGGATAAATATTTATATACAAGTTTTTCAAAAAAAATTGCGACTGCTGACATTTTACTTATTAGGTTGTAGTTGATTAAATCTTTATTTGCACCATTTTTAAATAATCGAGCAACCATCGAGTCATTTGTGGCATATGGTTCAGAAATTGGGTCAACCGGTTTTTTAAATAAAATATTATTTATAGAAGAGGTGAATAACTGCGACTATAAAACCATGCGACTCTCTCCTAAACTCTGAGAACATACCGTCTGAACAAATTACCAATATCCTTTTCATTCCTGGGTACTTTTTGTCACAACAAATCTCAGTCGAAAAGCAAATAAGATTAAGTGAAAGTATTCGTGCTGTTTTCCAAAAGAGTCCCCAGAAAGTAATAATCGTAGCAAAAGTGTACTAGGCCACAAGTTATTAAACACGGAATTCATTCTTCCTTGCGTGTGTTTGTATTGTTATTTATAAACATTAGTCTAGCTGCTAGCCCTTTCTTTGGCAGTTTCAATACTGCCACTGTAGCTAGGTACCCTTCTAAATATCCACCCTTCTCCTTTTCATCGTTCCCCAGCTGAAAAAGCAGGAGCAAAATGTTTTCTTAAACCATCGACTTGTCGGTTACTAAATTTTCTCCGTTTCTCCCTTATTAAAGTTTTTCCGGTAGCGCGAAAAGCTCCGCACGAAAGTCTTCTCGATGGCGCGGCCGAAATCAAAAGTCGGTCGGGAGTTTTAATCAGCTTTACCAAATTATCGAAACTTTACTTTCTGCCTCTAAAAACTCGTTTCGACCTTTTTAGTGGCTCAAACGGATGTATCTAATTAACTGCCATCCGGAGTTTCTTATTGCGATTAAATCGGAACAGTCCGAAGCAACTTCGTTCCATTTTGTTTGTTAATTTTGCTGCCCCTTTTTGTGCATCTCCGTAATCGGAGACCGAATAGAGAAGTCCTGAATATCCAGAGAGACAGGGAGAGATAACGGCAAAACCATCAAATTTTATAATATAGTAGACCCACTCTCAACTGGCATTTCACAATCTCATATTCAAATAGCTTTTTATAAAGATCAGAGTTAATAATTGTTTAACAATAGTGTCTTTCGGAAAGTATATTGAAGCCCGTAACGAAGTAATTGACCTCTAATAATAATCCATTTCTCAAAGAAACTTCTGGATTCCTCCTGCGTCGCCCAATCATCCTGTTGGGTACTTCAGAGCTTGACTGAAAGTTTCAGTTCGATTCAACAACAACTGACGCAGGAGGAATCCAGAAGCTTTGTAAATAGTAATTATCTATTTCATTCTACTGCTGCATACGCCCTCTCCTTGCGAAGGTCGGCATCCAAATGGCTATTGTGACGCAGAAAAGTGCAGCCCGAAATATTTTTGTTGATGAACGGTTAAACCACCCCCGAGGTCTTTAAGTCATGGGTTTAGGCGTTTTCTTAGCGATCTTTTTCTTGGTACATTATCTTCTATTATCAGAAACCTAGATCTTTAGCCCCTTATAATGTGACCTAAATACTGAATCTTTCTCTGTTTTACTGTATCCAATCCCAGACTGGTCCATACAATTTAGAACTTCAATGTTGGTGACATCTTGTACCTGAATATATATGTATATATACATTTCGAAAGCTGCTAGTCTCTTTTCTGTTTGAGCATCGAGTGTCCAGTTCTCGCATCCATAAACCAAGACAAGACACCATTCTGAGCTCAAGATGATGTCGCCTGCTCAATTCTCGGCAAGATTTTTTTTTCTTGGGGCAATTGATATTGGCTCCCATTGTATCCGAATCCCAGTTGTATCCGAAGATATCATTATACTGGACTATACGACCTACCAAATCTTTAAATTCAGTTCCACTACCTGCTATGACGAAATTGTTATCTGCGTATCTTATATTGGTTATGCCGGTGCCTCTCTAAATATGACTTCCGAATAAAAATTAAACAATAATGGGGACAAAACACAACACTGTCGAATTCCCCTATTGATTAGTATATCATCCAAAAATTTGTTAAGAGTTGTGTTAAACTTAAACCAAAACTTGTTTAAAGAACTTTTAAAAAGTTCATGCTTTAGATTTAGATTTACAGGGTAGAAAGTTATGCGCCGATGTTTCGTAACAATAGGTTTCCAGCAGTTTTCCACACGTTAGAGCATCGGTAAAGTTAAGTATAAAACTTAGCAACCTGTAGTTTCTGGAAAACGATAAAGCGTTTAAACTTTAGAAGTAATTTGAAACTAACATCAAACCTTAATTAAAACCATTGTTAGCGTTCTTATTAGTTCATCTTTTGCTTCTCGAGCACCGAAAGCTCTATTGCTCTAATGAATAATTCCGTTAAATTTAGAAAATGTTTCGACGCCTGCAATTTTTTTTGAATATTTTGATTGGGCTTGCTCCCTTTGCAACGGATCGCTTTTGAAACGATATATCACAACTTTATATTCAAAATGGCGACGCGATTGACATTTATAAATCAAGTTATCTAGGGGATCCGCATGCTGCATGCGTGCATAAGCAAACATCAGATTTAATTGTTTTTCAAATTTTTTAAACGCATTTCAATATTCTTGATACTTTAATTATTTACAGTCCTATTGCGCTAAAATTTTAAATATAAAGGCTAATTCTATGTTAAACCACTTTTTCAATATATGATGTCAGAAGTTGACAAAAATGCGCTGACTATAACATCTCATATTTTCGATACTTTTCGATAACAGTATTTTTGGTTGATAATATATATGGATTTTTTAATTTTTTTAATTTTTTATAAAATTTATTTAATTTATTATTTATTATTCTAACTTAAATGCTTTAACCACAACAGCTTATGTAGTATATTTTAAGAAATATGATGTTTATGATTATTGGGTTATTTTAATATCCGCACATTATACTTAACTATAAGGTTGTTCGGAAAGTCATTTCGTTTTTTCCCGTCAGAGGACTTAATTACGTTTTTTCGAAACCAACTTCACACTTAAGCCGCATAACCATTATATGTCTTGAGAGCTGATATTGCAAGGCTTGTGTGTGAAAAAGTTCTATTAATTCTACGCAGTAGTTTTTGGTTGGTGCCCTTTTAAATATGGAGAGCAATAAGCAGCATTTTCGTCATATTTTACTTTTTTACTTCAGAAAAGGTAAAAATGCTGTCCAAGCGAGAAAAAAATTGACGGATGTGTATGGAGAAGGCGTGTTAACAGTATACCAGTGCCAGAACTGGTTTGCAAAATTTCGATCCGGCAATTTTGATGTCGAAGATGCACCACGGTCTGGAAGGCCGGTCGAAGCTGACAAAGATGCGATAAAGGCATTAGTTCATGCAAATCGGCGAATAACCACACGAGAGATCGGTGAGAGATTAAATTTGTCGAATTCGACTGTTTATGGCCATTTGAAAGGCATGGGCTTAACCTCGAAGCTCGATGTGTGGGTGCCCCATGTCCTAACGGAGCGAAATTTGTGTCGTCGCGTTGACGTGTGTGATTCGCTCCTCAAACGTCAAGAAAATGATCCATTTTTGAAGCGGATTATTACTGGGGACGAAAAATGGGTTGTATACAACAATGTTAAACGCAAGAAGTCATGTAGCAGAAAAGATGAACCGGCTCAAAGCGTGTCAAAAGCCAACATTCACCAAAAAAGGTGATGCTCTCCGTTTGGTGGGATGTCAAAGGAATCGTTTATTTTGAGCTTTTGCCGGACAATACAACGATTAATTCAGAAGTCTATTGTCATCAACTGGACAAATTGAATGATTCACTTAAAGAGAAGAGGCCCGAATTAATCAACAGGAAGTGTGTAGTGTTCCACCAGGATAGTGCGAGACCTCACACAAGTTTGGTCACTCGCCAAAAACTTTTACAGCTTGAATGGGACGTACTGCAACATCCACCATATTCTCCAGATCTGGCGCCTTCCGACTACTATTTGTTCCGGTCCCTGCAAAATTTTTTGGATGGCAAAACCTTTACCTCAAATGAAGATGTCAAAAACCACCTGAACCAGTTTTTTGCCAGCAAGGACCAAAACTTTTATGAGAGGGGCATCATGTTACTGCCAGAAAGATGGCAAAAGGTGTTGGACCAGAATGGCCAATATATAATTTAATAAAATATTTATTCATTATACGAAAACTGTCTTTCATGTTCCCCAAAAAAAACGAAATGACTTTCCGAACAACCAATAGCTTTTAATATTTTAATCACATATTAGGAGTATTATGACGTATCTTCTGAGAAACATAATGTATTTTGTTAACAATACTATAGAGATTATTTTTGTCGCCCTCATATCACTGGAATTCATACTTAACCAGCTTTCCTATTTCTTCTTATTATTTGTTAACTCATAGTTTTAGCAACATATAAGAAGTTGACAATAGCTCTGTATAGTTTTCTTTTAACTTAATTGTTTACTTAACCAACCTTTTTAATAACATATTAGGAGTTGATAAATATTCTGACTCTAATAGCGTATGCCATATGTTTTATATTTTGTATTAGTAATATATAGGCAATTTTTATTAATTTAATAGGTGGACGTTATCCTTAACCAAATTTTGTATTTATTCTTATTCTATGTTAAATTATATTTTTAAAATCGTATAAGGAGTTGACAATAACTCTATATATAAGAGCGTATGACACATCGGTTGGAAAACACGATGTGTGTAATTTGTAATATAAAGGCATTTATTTATTAATTTAATATCTAGATTTTATACATAACCAACTTCTCAAATATTGTTAGGTAACTTAGGCATAAATCAGTATCTTCTCTCTAAATTTTAACAAAACACATACCTCTTTTTCTTGCAATATCACTTTGAATACAAATATCAAGTGATGTATCATTTCTATCACGTAGACGGGCATCTCCTTTAACCACACATGTTGACCCTTATCATTGGTACCCGGTATCATATTATTCAGTTATAGTTCAAAATATGAACGATCCATCACCATATTATTATATAAAATTCTTTATACGCCATAATTGACATCCCGAGGGTAAGCGTGTCATTCACGATCCTTCATGATTTATTAATTAAATTTCACGTGAGCGGAATTGAAATTCTGCGCTAGGCGTTTTTAATTTCGTATGTAAAACGTAAACACCATCCTTTTACATTAAAGGCATGCAAATACATATGGAACGGACAGCGCCGTAGGGCATTATAGATTCAGCTAGAAAGTAATATTTTCTTTCGTGATTGAGCTGCGGAATTTAAAAGGGCTCATCCCGTTTTAGCATATTTCTCAAATTTAAACTCAAAATACTTTTCCAAATAAAGTAACTCATAAACGCCGATGTACTAGTGTTTAAGAATTAGTCAAATAGCTTTTGAAATGCACTAGTGAAGGTGCCTAATCATTGCAAATACAATAAATCGATGTAAGCTGAAAAATGATGAGTTTATTTATGAAATCGGGACAAATACGTTTACAAAACCCGTAGAAAACTGTCGCTAACTAGAAATAAAGCTATATATCGCAGTAATGCAGAAACTATATGATCTGATGAGAGAACCCCAAGCTAACCAAAACTTAGCTAAATTGTTAAACAGACGAGTGAAAGTTTTTTTCCATATACTCATAGTCGCAAGACATTATATTTTTTAGAAACTTCCATAATATTTCAAGCACAGAAGTGTAAATTTCGATTAACGCTTAAGTTTGCAATTAGAACGTTAACTCCACACGCTCACTACCGAGCAAGCAGGCTGTGACAACCTAGTTCAATTGTTAATGGTTTTAATCCATATTTTAAAAACAAAACATTGCTTATTATAATATTTGTCGAAGATCAGCAATCCCTAAAGAAAATCTTTTTAGCACGAACGGACTAAAAATTTATGACCTGTTTTCCCTATCTTATAAAATCCGACTTCGTGATCGAAAAGCCAACCAAGTACATAACAATCCCATAAAAAATAAAATACAATCTTTGCGACCGTGAGCGTATGTGAAAGTGATCAAGAAAAACGTTTATTTTAAATATCTAAACAAAAAAACTGACGACCTTAACCTTTCTAAACTGAAGCCGCGCGATTTTTCCGACATAATCTTTCCTCCAACTTGTGGAATATTTTAACTTGCCTGTAAGGATCTAAATAACTATTCTATAGAAAAGCGAAGCCAGCCTTTAATCACAAAATACCACAAAGAAATTTCGTCCCACGGGTTTTAATTACAGAGATGCCAAAAAAGCATCAGCAAACCGACAACAAAAGGAAGTAAACGTTCGCTCAGGAGCCTTTGATTATATAGAAAACGATAAAAAAAAACGCTCGCCACAGCGGCGGCGGCGCTGGACGTCGAATCTTTGATGTTAGTTAACTTACCGGAGAGACGTTTTAAAGAAGTTGAGACAGCGTGACCGAAAATCGAAGAATTAAAATTATTGTCGAGAGTTTTGCTGTGTTGAAAAAGATATCATTTTCATATGAAACGTTTGAACTAATTCAAAATGTTGCGCAGCTTCCTAAGGACAATTCCTAACCAAAATCTCAAAAACTGGCTTATTTATTAAAATTCGGATAGTAGATGGATACCAAGTTTAATCCACAGAAAGAAAAGGCAACAAATTGTGCAGTTAATAATATAGAGGTAGATAACACTTCTGCTGCAGACGGTATATTTGACATTAAGTAAGTAATTTATTGGCCAATTGATTGTTTACATCGGGGAGAACCTTGAGTTGGCCTGAGACTTTCGTAGGCACTTTTAGCACAGTTTATTTGGTTTATAGTAGAGGAGAAACAAATCAGTTTGGCATATAACGCAGATGTCTAACAACTCTTTGTTCGAATCAATTCAAGATACTTTAACAATTGACTTTTGTCTAAATAGATTGCTATAAAATATCATCCGCCATTTGGAAAATATTTCTAAACAATTTTGTGACCATTTAAAAAACGTCTTTCAAAAGGCATACATGTCACTAAAAATTTTATATAGTAACGAGCATATTTGAAATTTTTTAAAATAAGGAAAAAATTATGCGAATCACTTGTTCTCTCACATTTCAATTACCGTGATGTTGTTTATGGTTTTTTTTTATCGATAGTGAGTACACAAGTTGAAAAATGCTTGTGTGCGTTTAACTATCGACCTTCGAAAAGATGACCATGTATCTGCTGCATAACATCAACTTAATTAAAAACTCCACATTTCAACATATTCGTCTTGAAAATTTTACATAATCTTGATTCCTTGTCTTTGGCAAAAGATCGACTTATTCCTAGAAGTACCCCAGGTATAGAAACAAATTAACCATGCCACATCATCAGAGTGTCCTGTATCAGAGACCTTTTACATTCACCGCAATTGATTTCTACAATTCTATGTCACAGGAATTCAATGACTTAAATTTAAATGCATTAAAAAAAATGTACAAAGATACCCTGCTAGAAATACAATTTTCCTGAAATGTCTTTCTGGCTAGGTGGGGTTTGTTTATTTTTCTCCTCCGATTACAGATAATTTCCACAGTTTCAGTAAGAAATGAATATAAATTTTTATGTACATTTTAATAAATAGTTCGCAAATTATTAATTAAATTAAGAGTTCCATATAGTGGTTCAGTAATGTAGCTATTAAAGCTAGACTGCGCCACTATTGAGCTCTCTGGTTACTTTCGCTTTCGCTATTAATAGATAGAATGTTGTTTCTTTTTTTTTACAAAAATGCCATTTATTATTATTATTAAGATCCCCAATCATCGAAATCTGTTCTTCAATGGGAAATAAAAATAAGAATAATAGCACTTTAGTTCCAACAGGTAACATGACCCAGTTACAGGAAAAATTAAATATAAATCATACATTATATGTTCACAGAGGAGGTTAAAACTAATCTTAAATCTACAATTAAAAAAAAAAGGAAAGAAGAAGAAAGAAAAAGATAAGACTTGTCAGTACGGATAACCCGGGTTCAATAGAAATTGCCTTTTAGATCATCATAATATAAATCACAGTGATAGTTTGTGAAAAGTAACACACATATTGTAAATAGGGGTTTTAAAATGGATATTGGATCTTGGTAACTCCGGTAAGAAAGTTAATTGATGTCTCCCTTCCGGCCGCGGACATGAGAACGTAATTGTTTCAGAAGAAACGGACAATCGATTCCGTAATGAACTAACTTGTAGAGAAATGAAACAGATTGCAAGTCTCTACGTAAGTTCAGAGGCAGAGAACGCCTGGCCAAATAAAATCCCCAGATCCTTTACAGTGGCAAGTGTAGTCAGGGTAGTACCATCCATATTGTAATTAAAGACCACATCTTTAGTACACTACTGATTGACAAGATTGATGTTGGCCTGGAGAGTCATGCTGTCCGTGACGGTTTTAATGCAGTGATATTGTTTTAGGTCGTCCGCATAGGCAAGCTTGTCGCAGATAATCAAAGATATGAGATCATCTATAAATATATTGAACGGAAGTGGCCCAAGGTTAGAGTCTTGGGGTACTCCAGAAGTCGGAACCAAAGGAACGATTAACGAAATGTCGACGGTTCACCAAATATGACCTCAACACTGAAATCAGCTAATCGAAGAAACTAAATTTTTGAGACGCTTTTCAGTTAGTAAGTGGTGATCTATCTGGTCAAGCGCTATGTGGAAGTCAGCGTATATAACATCAACTTGACCTTGCTTATTCAGGGAATCACAGACATGATCTTTTCGCGTAAAAACCGTGTTGTTGAGTAGAGAGTTTATTTCCAATTTGAGCAAAAATAAATTTAGATAATATAACCTTAAATATTTTCGAAAAATTGCACAAGATCGAAATAGGTAGGTAATTTTCAACTGTGAAAGGATGATCTGTTTTGAGAAATGCTAATTCTTCATGTTTGTGCAACCTTGTCAATAATTATTGATCTAACTTTTGCATCTAATGATTTTGGAACTATCGGTACTGGTACAGCCAAGGTCCCTCAATGCAGAGGTTCTCTCACTACATTTCAATTCGTATTATCTAAAGCTACATTTTTACTCGTAGTCGTCGTGGAAATATAGGAGTGACAGTATCTATTGCACTTGCACTTATGGGCAATAAATAAGTCCGCCGGTTGAGGTGAGGCTGAGAGAAAGACAGACATAGATTTAAGTCATAAGCATTATCTGCTAAACTCCTCATCGTTATCGTTTAATAAACATGCATATTAAAATTAAAGTCCCCCCCTCCCGGTCCTCTGGCCGTGCCATTTTTTAATATCGATTTCGAGGTATAACATTAGAAGCCAACAATTTTTAATTTCCCAGGTGAAATAATCGTCCTTGACCTTTTTATCGCAATAAAGAAATGTCAACCTGGCCTCGCCTTATTTTCATTTCAGGATTTTATTATTTGGTTTGATATTAAACTGCTTGTGAATTTTTGGTGAGGCAACGCCGTGAAGGTGAAATCTTTTTTTTCGAATTTATTGAAATTTTCGTTTTAATGAGTCTGGAAAACATTTATTTTAGGATTTTTAAAAATTTTGTTATATAACTTAATCGCAAGGTATAAAAAAGCTTTTGAAAATATTCAGTTTTGTTTCTTTTAAAAGCTAAAGACCTGAGAGCCCGAGGTTTTGTTTAATTTTTTTTTATTTTGGTTAGTTGGTTGGTTATTTTTTTTGTGAAATGTTGAAGCCCTTAAATAAATTAGAAACTTGGGTCGCGTGAAAACGGTGCCTCGCGGCTATGCGGCATGCGCAGCGCGTTCAATTCCAAAGTTTAGGAGTGTAATAATTTAAAATTAGTGGTAAGAGAGCGCTTAATCAGTATTGTGTGGCTCCTATTTGCTTCAATATTTCGAGAAATGCTCTGATAAAAATATTTGTAAGCCTATTTGAAATTTGAGAAGTGTTTGGCAGAATGTGAGATGTTTTTTTATCACACGAAACCAGTGTACGCTGTTGTGAAGACAAATTTTGACTTTAGTGGTTCGTCATTTCGAAGTTCCCAAGTTCTTGTTATAAAATTTATATTTGTATTGGTCTTATAAAATTACTGTATTATAACTTCATAAAATAAAAATTATTAAATTAACAATGGACTTCATAAATTTCAAATAATTAGTTGATTTTTGAAGACCATATTTCATTTCATAAACTAAATTATTGACTTTATTTAGGTAAAACAAAATATAGAACCTTATATGTACATAACAACGACCTTTGCTGTAGATTGTTTTATTTAATAAATTCATTATAATAATAATCATTTGAAACTATGTATCTATGGTGGGGACTTTCAATTTGTCATTATTACCAGTAATCACAGGTAAAATAAACTGGATAATCGACCTTCCGGATGATTTTTGGTGTGAAGGTTTTATTAGTCATTTGTTCCATTTCAGACAAGAAATCATAGTTATTATAGTTATCTCATCCTATATATAGGATATTTCGTCCTTGGAAACAAGTTCTTCAAGTGGAGTTACAGGTCGTGATAATCACGTCACAAAAAGGGGAATAAACCTAAAAACCATAAAAAAATATTTTGCGTCTAGACTACACTACCTGAACGTAGATTTTCAAAATTGGGTGCAGTTAAGAAAGCAGCAAGCGGGCTTTAACACGTAGGTAGTATAGTGCGGGTTGTTGTACGTAAAGTCATATGAGAAAAAAAAAACAAGATTCATCTACTTCCAAAAAGCTGGATGCTAATGATGATTACGAAATTCGCCGAAAAATATGTGCTATGTACAGTGTCCCCTTGAAAAAATATAAGGAAGATGGTGATGAATGATGAAAGGATGAACATTAATAAGCCGCATGGAATTATGGAATCGACATCGTAAAGAAGATTTTAATTCACAAGGAAACTTGTTTTTTTAGATGAAATAGAGTTGAACTTAGAGTATATAAATATAGGTAGATACCTAGCAGCGCAATGTTCTATTCCATCAATGATGAGTCTGTCTCTACATTCAGTCGGCAGTGGGTTCTACAATACCCAATACCTGGGTGGTTACGTTCTAACTGTGATTTTTTTGGCCTTGTATTGTTTGTTCTCACTGGTGATTAATTCATAATCTAATAATGAAATTTTTCTATTAATCAGGTGATATGGAACATATTTCATCATATTTTTTATATAATATAATTTGCCGTTCAGAGAGAACGTACAATATATCAGGTAAATGTCTATATAATATATATATATATATATATATATATATATATATATATATATATATATATATATATATATATATATATATATATATACTATATACTATGCTACATAATAATTACCTCATGAATTCTTATTTCTATGATAAAACTAACAAAAAATGACACTTTTTTGGTTAATGTTTTATGTTAACACCGAAATCGGTTCAATAACTTGTGTCTTTAAAATTTAATGAATTTTTCAATTTGAATTTATTTTTATTCCTGTGGGATTAAGGATTAATTAAATATTTAATTTTAATTAAAATAAGAGCTCATTCAATAATTAAATAACAAAGAGAATTATCCGCTTATCTGTCTCTATGTTGGGTTTCTCGTGTCAAGCCGTAATAAAGAAAATTCGTAAACTCGAACCGAGAGGCGATCAAGACGTTTTAAATTGTTTTTCCTCTACTCTTACAACGGATCCACAAAGATACTTTCAAAACAGAACTAACTAGTCAACGTTCCAGCGCGGAAACTTTTAAATAAAGAGCCTTCGCAGTCGATTTATCTTATTCGCTCTCGCATTAAAACAAAATTAGTCGGTATTGTTGGCGTTAGACATTAAGGGGTAAAATTAAACATCCCCAAATTGACGTTTTTGCCGTAGAATTCTTCATTACCCTAACAAAGTGTTCCTCGTTACGGTTTTTTTTTCTTAGTCGCTTTTAAAGGAATATCTTCGTTTGGGGAATTTTCATCTTTTTTTTTTTCATATTCCGGCGTGCGTAAAAAGCTTTGAGGGACGCGCTTTTAAGAAATAATATTTTAAAAGACATTAAGAAAACTGCGTCCCCCCGAGGGTTGAACTTGAAAGGACCTCTTTAGCGGATATTAAAAGCGCGAAATATGCAACGTTTCCGAAATTTCAGAATTTTAATTTGGAATTTACTTCGGTGGGGATAAATCAACCTTTTTAGCGTTCTAAGAAGAAAATAATGCTATAACTTGCTGGAAAATCTAAATTAATGTTTCCATGAAATAGAATTTTTGAGAAAACTAATCAAGAAGCAAAATAGATCACCATGTACCCTTTGTGATTCTTACATATCCTACGTTGAGCATTCTGGGTTGGACAACACTTTTGCTTTGATTTAATTTATGTATTATTAAGATATTAATTAATTTTATTTATTTAGTCAGCGTTGGCAGTTAGGCACAAATCATTAATATGAACGAGCGCATCTTATTAGTGAAAAGTTCCCCTAGTTATTAGTGTTTGGATTGACAAAAGTTGACGCTGCCTCATAGTATACGGAGTTGCATTTATAGAGATGAAATCAATGAGGAAAACATGGTCAAAGTTGTCAACATCCAGATATTTCTTACGATCTACGAGTTGAGATTCTGGCAATACTTAAAAAAGTTTATATTATATATCTATTAAAGGCAAAATTAACTATGTTTATGAATTTTCGCTGTACTTTCTCAATTTGTTACAACAAGATTTACAAACTGTTGAGGAATATTCAGAAATGACTCTCACTATACCACTAAATAAAATAATTGACGTTTTTTGGTTTTTAAAAGCATTAGATGCTTGTAAATTGCGTTGTACTCTTTGAGCAATAGATTCAAGATTAATACAAAAGACTGTGCTGACTTGTTTTATGTTAATGCTGTTAACTGGTAAGAATTTTGCAACTGTTGACTGATGTTTTTTTGAGACAATACAAATATTAATAAAAAATAACAATAATAAAATAAATATAAGTTCTAGGGTACTTCTTTGTACAACTTATCGTAAGTGACTTTGTCAAACAAGAAATGATTGGGGAAGTTATTCACAAGAACCGCCCCCCTTCTTTTGAGATTCCTGGAGTTGTCTAACAGAAACTGCTTAGAATTTTTTTAGGTGCCATCTTGAATTTACCGATTTCTAATAGCTTATTAATAATTTATTATTGAATGTCTCCTTCTTTTAAGAATTTTATAGAAGCTTTCATAAGAAGTATATTTTTAAAATTTAATTCAAGTAATAATACAATTGTATAGCATTTTATAATGTCAAACTTATAAAATAAATGTTTGAAAATATGTTATAGGTTAAAGTTTTAGTGCTTAAAAACGTCTGAGTTATTGTATGAGATATTGAATGAGAATTATTAAGAAATGTTTAATGTATAAAAACTTCGTTTCCTGCTACAATATAAATTTTATCTTGCCTAAAAGTTTAATATTTGTGACATCGAAAGTGTTGATCAATTATTGTATAACATAAACTTTTATGATGTAGGTTGCACTTGTTGTTTGGTACTATCGATATTATAAAAAAATTTTATATCAGTTTAAATGAATTTTGAATTAATGTAAAGTTTATTGCATAGCAATGCTTGTTCTTGAGTCTATCAATCTTTATAGAGCTTATTTTATTACGTGGGAGCTTTGGCGAGGCTTTTGCGGCTTAATATGTATAACGCACCATCTCCTAGATGCGAAACTTATAATCGACCCACAAAGTTTGACAGATTAACAAACATCTTTGAACTTTGCTAATGTAAGGAGCATGTGTAAACTCAGTTTAATAATTACCGTCTGCTTATATTCGCATCAGAATAAAGCGTTAGTCTAACTGAGTTATATTAAACCAATTCAGTTCATGTCTCTTCCTCGTTGAAATACTGCTAATAACATGGATTAAGCGATGATTGACTCGACGTATAAGCTTATACCCGAAAACTAAAACCATTGCTGAATGATGCTGAATATTAAGTTAACAGTCGTTATACTACGTAAAATTTCAAGCGCCGTTACCTATGGTGATGGATTTTGGCAACGAATAATAACCAATTAAGAAGCGTGCACTTCCGCCTGGATTCCGAAGGGATTATTTTTATAGAATATTTGGCGAAAATAATTACAATCAAGGCAGAATATTATTCGAATTTATTATCTGTATTACTGCGACCGGCACTTCTTTATAAAGTTGCATAAATGTCAGTTCTTTCAAAAGACAAAAAGGGTGTTCGATTTGAAAATTTAGCGTAAGAAGTGTCCAAAATACGGTTATTGAGGAGACACTGAAAATGTGTTTTGAGAACGGCATAAAAAATTAGTTTTTCATTGATATAAATCTATTTAGTTAAATGGACATTATGTTGAAAAACAACATTTTAATATTTATAACAATTAACAAACGAATAACAACTATAGCCAAATTCTCAGAACTTTGGAAACAGCTGTCGTAGTAAAGTAAAGTAATTATAAATTCATATCCTTCTATTGGTCTGTCCCTCGTACGTCAGGCTCCACGATCCGCATGCTACACTGTATACTTGGTTTTCCAGAGTAATTTTTTGTTTTGGGTTTCTTAGTATTGTTCCAATGGTATGACCAGGTTTATATGCCGTTGATATCAGCAATCGATCTCCGTTGGGTCTCGTCCTGCACTCTCTGTTGCGGCTGCTGTTGTTTGCTGATTGGCTTGCTGATGATGCGCCTTTGGTATCCGTTTTGTCGAAGACAGGTACTAATTTTCTTCCGTTCGTCATCTCTGTTTTTCTCGTTTGTGAGTCTGAAGGACCGAGCAATTAATGTATTTGCCACTGCCTGTATCTGTGATGGGTGGTGAAGAGACTTAGCGTTCAGATATCTATTGGTGTGTGTTGGTTTTCTATAGGTGTTCCAAGTGTCCATCTTCGGTTCTTGTGAAGTGCACATCTAGAAAGGGCAGACTGTTATCCTCTTCAAGTTCTATTGTGAATTGAATCCTTGGATGAATGGAATTCATATGTTCTAGGAATTTCAAAAGCTCCTCTTTGCCAAAAGGCCATACAACAAATACGTTATCTACGTATCTTGTCCATAGTTTTGGCTTCAGATTTACCTTGTGTGCATGGGGTCTTGAGACTGGAAATCGGATGTGGTTGACAATGTGTGACCTTAGCAAGGCCTTCGACTGTATCTCGCACGATCTTCTTAAACAGAAGCTGTTTTGGTATGGATTTCGCGGCGGAACCCTTAAGCTAACAGAAACTTATTTACTAGACAGGGAACAGTTTGTGGGCGATGACAGTCGTAAATCCTCTTTGGTGAAGGTCTCCAGTCGGGTCCCCCAAGGGTTCGTACTCGACCCTGTATTTTTTGTAGTGTATGTTGCTGATCTATGCCGTTTTTGGGGGTCTGTCAAATGTGCTTTGTTTGCGGACGATGCCAGTTTTACCATATATGGTCCGAATTGGAATGACTTTCACAACATTATTGGGGATCTGGAGAACAGTGCGAACAATTGGTTTAAAAATAATTATTTGAAATTGAATAAGGACAAAACTCAAAAATTATTCCTTTCGCTAGATAAATACAACAACGGCAAACGGCAGTCAGCTAAATTACTTGGCATTACACTCGATAGTAGTCTTGACTGGTAAGATCATATTTCATCTCTAATGACAGTGTATTATGCTTTATTTCATTCCCACATATCATATGGCACAACCTTTTGGGGAAACTCTGTCAATGCTGTTCAAATATTCAGAATACAGAAAAGGGCTACAAGAATTCTTGCTGGGGCTAAGCTACAATGAACACTGTACTCCATATTTTAAAAAATATAAGATAATGACACTGCCCTGTATCTATATTCTCCAAAATCTTTTAGAAATTCAAACATACTAATGTATTTTAAGGGGTGTCTCCTAGTTATCCAACACGTGCAAAAAATCTTATAAGGCTTCCAAAGCACAGACTTGTTACATCAGACAAAAATTCTTTAAACATTAACTTGTACAATATGCTGCCATGTAGGTACAGACATATGGCTTTTGAGTTGTTCAGAATAAATATTAAAGTGATGATTATTGAAAATTGTTTCTATAGTGTGAACGAGTATTCCATATAAATTAAAATCCTTGGCTTATTGAAATGTGTGAAGATTATAGCATACTATCTTACACTTTCTATACGATTTTTATACTCCGTGTTAGTGTTGTTGACCTTTACATTTGTTATTGTTGACTACTGTGTTATTTATAAAATACGTTTTTTCACACCTTTATACTTTTTACATTTTGTTTTTGTATCTTACCTTATATTGACAGGCTGCAATTGTATTATTATTGAATGATATGTGGTTAATAAAAAATTATTCTTCTCTTTTGCTTCGTTGGCAATCACAGGTGAGAGAAATGATCCCATTGCTGCTCCATCTACTTGTCGGTATATATTCTCGTTGTACATGAAATAAGCATTTTTCAGATAGTGTCTTGACAGATCCATTATATACTGCGGAAGATCTTCGTTTTCTTCTATAAGCAGGAGTGCCTCCTCTACTGGAATGCACGAGTATACGGATATGATATCGAAGCTTGCCACAATGTGATACTTGTCCATCCTGAGAGAACCTAAAATCTGAGTGAAACGTTCTGAATTTTTGACATAGGAATCTGCTTATTCCACTATGGGCTGTAGTGCACTGACTAGATGTTTTTCCAGTCTGCATACGGGTGAGTTAAAGGCGCTCACGATTGGACGCAGGGGAACCCCTTATGTATGTATTACCGGCATATGACTAAATTAATAAGTTGGAATTGCCCTCTCCTAATCGGTCAGAAGAAAGAACGCAACACAAAAGGATATTGGCTACCATTATTTCCGCATCCGCGTCTATTGTGGCGAAGGTAAAACCCACCCGGCCCATTAAATTTCGTTGCAGTGGTTCATATTGCGCGATCGCATTTAATCTTAACGCAAAAACGAACATCATTCGTTGATAAAGGCCGGTTATGTGCACAAACACGCAAGATCAGATAATGGAATAATTTACCGGGAGGCACGAATTAATCGTTGGGATATTTCCAGTCCGCATCTGATTCCAATTCGCGCGCAGACGGTCGCTCGCATTTGAATAAATATGCAAATTTTGGTTCACATTTTACCGGAAAATGACGCGAGCTCCATAAAAGTTCTTTTGTCGCCACCTGGCAAACGATCGCTTTCAATTGTAAGTAATTCGAAGCAAATATGCCGACAGATAAGAGCTGCCAGGCATTTCAAAAATAACGAATGAATTCGGCAAATAGGGAGAAAGAGAAAACATCAATTTCAATTGCGATAGACAGGACTGACTATTTTTTTTATAATGGAAATTACTGGAGATTTGACGTTAGGACTGGTTAATTAATCACCTCTTAATTGACCGGTCGATTGACTGCCTTTTAATTGACTTTTATATTAAATTATTATGCGTTCGTGATGTCCAATTTGCCTATAACCATCCTCAAGGAATATCTGAGTACGATGCTTAGCAATTCGGGGAATCGCAATAAATTATTTCGGTCAGTTCACCATTTCATTGACCTGTCAATCGATACAAAAAAAATTGACTCGTCAATTACACAACCCTGCTGGTGATCGATCTCTACACTTCTACAAAAATAATCGTTTAAAACCAATTGAATAGGTGCTAGCTAAAAAGTTGCATTTATGCGGTCTTCATCCTGTTGATCTGATAAAGAACTAACTATACAAATCCATTTATCAATGTTTTGCTATTCTGTTACTTTGAAATAAATATTAATATTTGACTACTTGGTCGAAAAGGTATTTTTTTTCTTGTGTTTATTGGTCACCAAAAACTAATAGTAAGTGATAATTTGGTAATGTAAATATTCAACCAATACGCGGTTATGGTCAATATACTATTTGATTAAAATTTTAATTATTGGTGATTTATTACCTTGAAAGACAGATCCTCATGTTAAAACCCAATGAATTCAAAGCGAGTGGTACTCACTAATAAGTGATGTCACCACCACGTATATTAAAGAAATTGTCAAATTTAAATCACTCGCATAGTAGAAGCCTGTTGTTAGAAAATGGCTGTGTATGATGTAAATGCCGAGAGTGAAACGTGTATATGCTGTGGCCGATCTTTCCGATAATGCATCATCCACTAATGTGCAACAGACACACAACAAAAAATTGCATTGATATGGAAGCAATTACGAAATCCTGTTGCTTAGAAAGAAAAAACCTGAAATATGTCTTGTTTACCATACAATATTGTAGAGGGTTTTCCTTCGTGGTAAGTATTGAAAGACCCAAACGAAAAATACTACGAATTAAAAATTGGAAAAGAATTTAGCGACGTAAATTTCAATCAAGTGATAAGTTACTCAATCAAAAGTTGCCGAAAATGCAAAATGCGCATGCTACTTGGAGCACAAAATGGACAATTCTTTCGAAAATATGGAGAGGAGGCATATCTGAATTATGACACCAAACTGTTCAGTCTTGAAGTGGAATTAAGATTATGGCCGCTGTGCTATTGGTTAGAGTTATTGTTTACTCAAGTTGTTTTAGTTCAGAATCCCAAGCGTCACGCGGAAAGTTGTCTTAAGATTTAATAGAAAATGTAATGTCAAAAACAAGATAAGAGGTAAGGCAATGGTACCTTTTAAGAACGAAAGATACTACGAGGTGACAATAACCAAAGTTAATACCCAAGCCTGATTTGTTGAGTTATAGATACAAGTAAAATAAGAAATCAAAATATAGTTGATATGCTCCAAATATATTTCTGCTAAGACGCAACATATTCATCATATATCCGAAGCACTGAAGAGCATTCTGAAGCTGCGATCTTGAAAACGTCGTATTTACTCATCTTTAGTATCTTAGTTTCTAAAGAAATTTCCAAATTAGAGTTTTAGTTAGAGAACATATGCCTACTAAAATGGTTTAAAAATAGAAAAAAAAATTATCCCACTAGGGCATATAAATAATAACTTACATATAACCACAAACACCAACGTTTTCCACTGCAGTTGAATTTTCACTTTTGGTATCCCCACTCCGCAGACTTTGACTGAATTACAGAGGGTAATTAAGAATAGAAGCACGTAGAGATTCAATTAACCGATTAGCTGGCTAACCGCTAACGACGATCAATTTGTTCATTTCGAAACATTCGTCTGGTTTTGCGCTGATAAATAACGTAGATTTAGCAAGTACGCAATTTAATTAACCCCACCATGCCGAGTAACGCAATCGGGTTAAAGATAGAGTCATTCGCGTTGAGAATTTTAATATTACAACTTATGGAAAACTAAGAAGGGAAACTTTTTCATATTCGCGGCCGTAACAGGTAGCGACAGAGTTGGCGGATATGTCCAGCACTAGTGACAACATTGCAATTTGAATTGATACAAATTTTATACCAAGCTTTTATGAACTGTCTATTAAACTCACTTAAACTACGTTAATAAGGTATAAAATGTAAATCTATAATTGCGCCAAATTTTTTTTTTGAATTAGACAATCTGTGTAAAAAAAATGTTTTTGATCAATTCAAAAACTCATCGCAAATACCATATGCATCGTGAACTCAGATATTTCAAAAATCGTCTTTATTTTTCAATCCAACACCCTGAATATTACTCTATATTACTCTATTGCCACTTATGTTTTCCTAAAATAATATGGTTACGAATAACCCGAATGTGCTTAGCCCGGCCCTGACCAGGCCCCACAATGAATAATAGTGGCATATAGTTTTTAACTCGCAGTAACTTCATGTGTTATTTTGTACTAAATAAATTTGCAGCTGCGTTGTGTTTTAAGTGGAGAAGAATTTCATCATCGCGTTTGACGAACCACAAGGATGGTCGTTGTTTTAAAAGCACTGCAATATATTTCTCAAGCCGGAGGATGTAGGCCTGGTCAAATATTAGCAACAGTTTCTTGTATACAATATAAATATGGTATTCCATTCCAAAAAAATTGCTATTAGCTTAGGGCAAAATCTTGCCTAGCTCAATTTTCCTAAATATCAAAATGCATATTATTAATTCTCTTTCATTCTTAGAACTTTTAATAGAAATTTAAAAAGGGCATTATGATTAGAAGAACGAGGAACTTCAATTTTTCTTTTATTTCTTTAATACAATTGTTTATGTAAAGACATAACGCATGCCAAATATGAAAACTTAAAAGCCAATATTTAAGTTGCAATACATAATTCCATTTAAACGACACTAAACGCGCGGGAATGATAGTGACGTCATACCGCTTATTCTTAAATTATAGGTCGAGATCTACGCCAGTTTGCATTTGTGTTTAGTGTGCTTTACATGATAATAATGGAAGCAACTCAAAAACAATATTACAAATCGTGCTATCGTGTTTGAATATAACCTGTAAAACGCCAGATAAACTTTTTATCCCTTTACCAGAAAATAAAAGCCGTAATTTTTTGCTAACATTATGTTCAAGTGTCAGCCTTAACCGTGCAAAGATTTTTTAATTCTTCGAACTCGCACCCATCCAATTGCAGTCTCCACAAGAATGGCTTCCTGATCTATATAAAAGAAAGAACACTAAGTTATTAATGCCAACATACTTTAAAATCAGTATTTAGGTTTCCTCTAGGTGAAAAAAATCTTTTTTGTTGAAGAATTTACATTTTATTTGATATACCATTTGAATTTTAAAAACTACAAATCTAAGAGCTGATTTTAATATTATATTGGGTTAAAAGTAGTGGTTAAATTTTCTATAAACATACACCGCGAGCCTCAGCAAAAAAAAAACAATAAGTGTTTTGTATCTAAAATGTGGCCATAAACATATCCGTTAAAGGTAAATTACCAGAGTGACAATTTAAAAAATCGGCTTAGGTCATTTTCAAAACTTTGCTTTTGATACTAAACACATGATAACAAAAGCAAGCAACAGGATAAAGACTAAATCCAAATTAAATCCACCAAGACGAACGCATGGTCGTTCTCTAATGACTTCGCTATGCTACCGTCTGGCTGGCGCGTAGTCTAACGAGCGAATTGACGTCACAACCGGTCACAGCCAATTTTTAATTGCTTATTTTTGTCACATAGAACCACGAAATTATTTTTTTGTGAACTGTGGTTCTTTTAATAGCACAAGCTTAATTTTATAAGCAATATGTTTCAAATTAATGTTTTGTTCAAGTTTCCTATTGCTTTTAAGAAAATAGCAAAATAGGAAATAGCAAAAATTCGTCCTTTTCTATTTGCGCACCGGTTTATCAACCTTGTTAACTACCGTAACGTGTTTCCATGCACGTAAGCGCATTGCGTATATTGCCTATAAAAATATTAAATAACAGCCTAAAAGCTTTAAGATGGCGCCAAATACTATACCTTTACGAAAGCGTTTCGCGAGAGAACGGTATTTACGACGTCGGACCCCCCGTTTTAAATGTTTACGTGAACACCAACAAAATTACAAGGAAGGAACAATCGATATCCAGTTTTATTCGATACTTTACTGCACTTAATGGAAAACGCCCCATTTTCGCGATAAAAATCAACATCAACTTATATGACGACGTCCAGTAAATTCAGCACGTTCCTATTGTATAATGCAACATTGTTGAAGTGTGCGGTAGAATTTATTGGGGGCCACGTTTATTTCGACGAAAGCGATTTTCTCTCTTCACGAACGGGCCATTTCAACAGATTCGTTCGCCGAAACGATATAAGAACGTTTAAGGGATAAAGCATTTATGGGGTCATTTAAATATACATTTTAGTATTTTCCTAAAACGTTGTTTCTTTCTCTTTTTAATGGTTCCCCATTTTCCAGAAGAAGGCTTTTTCCATCTGATACCAAGCCACCAAATAGGGATTTATCTGAGACAAAAATCGAATATCCAGCGTGCCATCGTAATAAAGGCAGCGAGGGATCAGATGCTAATGGACAAATATGTTTTCAAAATTTGTGAAGGCTTTTGCAAAAAAAATATTGCTTAAAACGAATTAAAAGTTATTCTGCATAAAAATGAGCATTTTATCAATTTTGTCACAACACCACTTAGCAGCTAATCTCCTCTACAATTTTCCTGGAAACTGTACTTAATATTTTTTCATATCGATTTGTTCATCTCAGTTTCTTACCGAAGGATTCACAACGATTATAGTATATTATGCAACAAGTGCGGTAAACGGCATTTGACACGAGCGGAGAGCAGCGGAGCGAGTGTTTAATAAACGAGTGACTTAAAAAGTTTACCTAACGTGTTGCATACTATACTTTTTCTACGACCATTGGTTTTTGGGTACATTTTCGCAGAACAACACGAATACATTCACGTGACTGTCAGAATTGAAAAACGTCAAAATGTCTCCGAAAACATCCGTGGCAAAGGGACGCTTCCCGCACGCCAAATCGGTGTGTAATTGGGTAGAATTAGGTAGACGGGAGTAGAAAAAAGTCCTCGATTAACTAAGAAGGGTTGGAAAGAAATTGTTACATGGATTGCGCTCTGTGTTTATCAGGAGTGCTTATACTGAGGATAATACCAATACCCAAAGCATTGATTCAAATATGTCTTATCAAATTGTGATTATCGACGTGCTAAAATATAACTTTTCTACGATCATTAATTTATGAGTATATTTTCGCAAAACGGGACGAATACATTTACTATAGAAAACATCCGATCCTTTCCAAACCCGTGACTAAAGCACTGGAAACGTTCGACGTGACTCTTGAATCTGGATAACGAAGTGATACTTTCCGAACGCTAATTCTGGTATTTTAGGGTAGTTATTTCGAGAAAATTAATATGTCAATATGTTTTGCGTTGCTCATACAGGCCAGTTGCAAAAATTGTATTGCTATGCCAAACTGTCTTGTAACTTTTTACTGTTAATTCCATATGCAAATCGAAATCTAAAAGAAACTGTGCCTAGAATTAAAATTGTAATTGCTAATTGAAATTTAACAACAAAGAATCAAGAAACAAAAACTTGTGAGTGACAAATAAGGATTTAGGGGAAATAGCAGACTAATTCACCAAAATGACGAAACTCCATAAAGAAAATATTTCAGAAATATTTTACACTATATAGAAAATTAACCTATCACGGCATATTCCTTCGGGAATTCTGCCGTTTTCAAAAACCTGACACACAACTATGACCATAAAATTCTCCAACTGGCTGAACTTTAAGCAGATTCAATTGTAATTCAAGGTAATTCTCACCAAAATAGCAACAAACCAATTAACTATTAGCTTGCTTACTTAAATATCATTGACATTATTTTCTACAAGCATATATCGTCTTTTAGTAAATTGTTTCAACAACATGTGAAATAATGCGCTCAACTAGAAACCAGAAGCGGAAACCCTCTGGGTCCCATAAATATGGATAAAATTAGGCGTAATCAGTTCTCATGTTTAACTGGAGAGCAAGTATTATTGGACTTTGGTCTCCAGACGAGGCCCACAAATTGGGTTTTATTCAGCAATATGATTATTTGCTCCTTCTACCTTTCCAACTAAGGTGCAAATAATAAAGTCAAATAGAATATTCTAATTATTTCTTGAATAAACGTCCTTAAAAATATTTATTTGACGAACTGCAAATGAACATGTGTTAAATCTTTCATTTCGTTCCATCATTTCATAAAATTTTCTTAGGTATGCACGTGGCAGATTCAGCAACATATGCGTTAATCTTAAATTATTAGCCCAACAAAATCTATACTCTGCACATTTAGGTCCTTATTAGATATAAGACGTTGAAATCCAATAGATATGGTCCTATAATCGAACCATAATAATTTTAGTTAAGAGTAAAAGCTCCTCGTCGTGTTTTTAACTGACCCATTTTAGAATACATAACAATCGCTTAGTCATAAATCTCGCGCAACCTACTTTCGGAAACTTTAACACAAACATCTTCGGTTTGGTGAATCTTCGACACAAGTTTTTAAGTTTGCGGTTTCAAGTACGAGCTTTGATTTTATTACGGGCGACGGAAATTCTTAAAAATCCCTTCTGGAAATAAATATAACTGTCACTCTTTTCAGGGCCACGCAATTATGTTGCTGTTTAAGTGGGTTTATTTGATTTATAAACCGTCAGAGTAAAATTTTGTGTAAAAAAATGTGTTTCTTTTGTCACAAACCAACTGCAGGAAGAAACGAGTATTTATTCCCATCGATATGAAACCAAACAGAAAAAATTGTGCAGGAAATACAGAAAATGAAGAACAATTTAAAAAAAAACGTTTTCTCAATATCCATAGGGTTAATTTGTTATTTTAAACATTTATAATTATTGTTATGCAATTTATCACTACCACAAATATTTTGAATCTGAATATCCGGATTACTTCAATATTACTCAGGTAAATAAAATTTTGGGCTGAGGAACCACATTTATATGAACGTTTTGCCTTAAAATCTTATGCTATTTCGAGCAATGAAGGTCACTTAAAAACTGTAACTGACTTACACTGTTTCTTCTGAAACCTTGTCTCGTTTTGATATAAATTATCCCCATCACTTTCTTTTCCAAGAATTCATATTCAAATAATTTAAAAAGCGTGTGCTAGTAATGGTCCTGGGCATCTTTTGCGTAATATTCTCATTGCAGCTTTTCATCGTATACTGTTAAACAGTGCATACACAACCTCATTGAATATTAAACTGAATGCTGGCTGCAGATTTTAGTAAAATATTTTGATCCAATTAATTATGTTTTTGTATTAATCCATAATTGTTCTTGTTCTTGGTTGTACATCAGAATACATTCTTCTATGTGGCCAAAATTTGCATAAAGTCAAGAGAGGTTGTTGATAAGTCGAACTTGATGAAGTTTCGCCAATCATAATGTTGGGCTCTTCAGACCCTAACACAGTTTTATTTAACCTCTAGAGAAGTCAACTGATTTATCAACAACGGATTCAGGAGAAATCCAGAAGATTGATAATCGGATTTGATTGATTAGAAAAATAGAAAAATATATGGTATTAAGTTTTTAGTATAAAAAGTTGATTAAATTTTCTGTTAGAAACATGAAAAAGATCCGTTTGAATAAGCACATCTCTTCCAATCCCAATCTCCTTCATAGCTTCTTCAAATTCGGCATTATTATGGCGATAAGCACAACATGGGCCCAAATTTTCCGAAGCTGTATTCTACGACGTTCACGTGTATCTTTTTCTTTTGACTTGATTTATTCCCGTCCAATAAATGTCAAGGATCAACATATCGACGTCCCCCGCGCATTTTGAAACACCCCTCCGGACTTTTAATTCTGCAAAAAGACGCGGAGAATATATCGCCCAATAAAGATTGGGAAAGAAGTAAAACCATGATATCGTTTCGAATGGAAACTCTCGGAGCAACCCGGCAGTAAAATTCTGGATAAGAGTGGATATCCAATTACGTCCCTGGAATCCAATTGGAGTGTCTAAAGGTTTTCCAATATCTTCAACTCGTTATTACAATTTCCTTCCAGAGTTGTTGTTGGCGACCCTTCCCACAATAAAATATGAGTACGCTCGCGGTGCGGATAAAGCTTGGAAAAAGAGGGGGTATCGGTTGGCCGCAGGCACGAGGATGAAATTCAGTCCTTTCTCGCTTTACAATAGTATTGGAGACCGGAGCAGTTTTTCAGAAAAATGTTATTGCCCCGTGACTACAACGAAACGAACGAAAAGTAAATAATTATTTACTTAACATCAGAGCTAATAAAACTTTAGGCATGGTCAAAACCGATTTATCAACGACAAACTTTTACATTTGTTTTTCTTTTATTTTGTTTAATTGTACCCTGCATGCAAAGTTAGTAAGATAATGACACAGATATACACTATCGTTACACATAAAAAAAAAACTCATAAATAGAAGCGCTTTTAAAAATGAGACTTTTGACAATTTAATAATTTTCTGGTGTTTTGAATCCCCAATAAAAAAAATAGGTTTTAAATTTGATAAGCTATTTTTGAACTGAAAGGGAAAGTGAATCAGGGGAACTGTGCAGAAAATCGTGCGTGAAAAAAAAACACATTATAATACAGAAAAAGAGTGTAAAGGAAGAAAGCCAAAGAAGATTTGAGGAAATATGTCAGATAGGGTAGTTCGGAATGTGATTTACGATTTATATAGATCAAAAACAAATACGACTCTTCCAGTTTTGAACGAAACTTTAAAAAACATAGTATTTTGGATAGTGGAATTAAATGATTATCAAAATTAACAAGAATTTTAGGTTTTTGTTGTAAAAAGATTTTCTTGTGAACAGTCATCAAAAGTATGTCGGCGTGCTCAGGAAATATATGATATTTTCAAAACTTGGCAAGATGAGTCAGTAAAAGAGGGTGTGGCACAGACGTAGCATTATTACTCAACTGTTAAATATTGTTACTCATGATAAATACTGAATTTGACTATAGATAATAAATAACAATTAGCGAAAAGTCAATTAAATTATTTTTTTCTATTCTCTACTCTAAAATACAGATCAAGTGTGTCGAAAGTGTCACTTTAAGATATCAGCTTCATTACTTACTAGCGCATATTTCAGGGTTTGTATTTTGACCTTTGACGGTTTAAAAATGAAATTTGCTGACGTTTCGCCAGTCATGGCTTCTTCAGAGCTTAAGTGAAACTGTTTTCAATCATCTTGTTGGCTTCTTCAGAGCTTAACTATACCTTTTCAGAAGAATTCTAATAGTATTAGAGTAGCCTGTGGAAGTTTCTTAAAAAAAAACTCGCACATCACTCGGTCGATGTATTCGTGTTTTTTTGCAAAAATTTATCCAAAAACCAGTGAATGGTCTTCGAAAATGTATAATATCTAATACTTTGGTTAACTTCTTCAGTCAGTCGTTTATTATTTATTATATATTATTATTAAATCAAACTCGTGACTAAAATAGCGTTTATAAAACTCTCATACGAAGGGTTAGTTGGACACTGGGGGTATTTTAATACCCAAGCGATTTTTTGACAATAGTTTGTGACGTAGATCGCGCCAATATTTGATACAAACATGGTAATAACATTATCAATTACTCTTGGGATGATTATTCTTCTTCATTTATAATTTTTTTGGTTCACCTTCATTAATTCCAAGTTTTTCTCTTCAACCATGTTATTTTTCCTTCGTTTTTGGATTAACTTGAACTTAAAGAGAACTTAAGAGAACAGAAAGAACTTAACGGTTTCCATAAAATTAAATCGCTTTTATTTTATCTAATTCTGTTTCAAAACCATTGGTAGTAATGTTTCATTTTTTCATTTCATTAAACTTAACTTGCCTTTCGCATGCTACCAATTTAAAGTTTTATAAAATTAAATGTTTTGAAAGTCGCAGAACTTTTAATGATATTCGCTTTATATATGTGAAACGGTTAATGGTCCCATAGATTTTCCTGAGTCTATTAATGATTTGTGTTTTAATGTAACTAGAGAACTTCTTGTTTATAATTAACGTCCGTTTTTCGCTTCTCAACTTTTGAAAAAATTGCTGCACTTTTTATTTAGGGCATGTGCATGAACAGCGTTTCAAGAAGCTGAATTTTTATTGCTTACTCGAGTTTAAATTCTTAAGAAAATGCTTATATTTAAACTTGTATAACAACTAGCAAGAGCAAATTTAATTTTTCTTTTGCGCATGTAGACCTGTAGACCACTGTGGAGCAATTTTGGACCCTCGAGAAGCCTTAGTACATATCTCTTACATAGGATATATATATATATATATATATATATATATATATATATATATATATATATATATATATATATATATATATTCTCACGTATTGATTCACGGATGGAAAAATGTGATGACACTATATTCCGGGATATCATCCGTTCGCTCGTTGAACTCCGACTGGAATCCTGCATCCGACTGGAATCCTGCAAATCCTGCATACGACTAGAATCCTGTAGACGTTTCGCCAAAATCTCACTTTGCATCTTCGCTTGCGCTCCGAAAACTCCAGTGTTCGAAGTGTTTTCGGAGCGCGAGCATTGAAGATATCAGCGAAACGTCTGCAGGATTCCAGTCGGATGCAGGATTCCAGTCAGATGCAGGATTCCAGTCGGAGTTCAACGAGCGAACGGATGATATCCCGGAATATAGTGTCATTATATATATATATATATATATATATATATATATATATATATATATATATATATATATATATATATATATATATATATATATATATATATATATATATATATATATATATATATATATATATATATATATATATATATATATATATATATATATATATATATATATATATGATATATGATAATATGAAGTGCTTCTTAGATAACAGGAGTGCTATGGAAATAAAAGTGGGCACTATTATAAATTCCGATTGTTGACCAGAATTATTTCCTTTCGGTCGGTTGACTTTTGAAACAAAAATCATTATTTAGCTTATAAAAATCTAAAAGGTTAGTTTCTTAAGAATAAGATAAGTTTATTCTTACTACTATTTTTGTCTACTTTTCTCCCTGACGTCAGCACATGATGCCTAATTTTAGTTTATATGCTCTAATTTAATTTGACTGTCTTGCAATAAGTATAGTCACTTAACTTGGCTAAATTTCATAAAGTCACAACTTCTAAGCGAAAAGCCCGAGATGCGAGATAAAAAAGAAAAGGGATTATGTTGACGGTGCTTATAAATCTTTTGGATTGGTCCTACGTCGGTTGTTTAATTTACCATGCAGGTGTTATTTTACTCAATCATATAACTGGATTTTTCTTTGGTAGATGAATTGATTACATGTGAGGATTTTTGTTAGGTCGAATTAGATTTGCTGATCGGTTACATAATTATGTTCGGCAACTGTTGAAGAGTTTATTTGTCTTAGTCTTAAGGCTCTTTACCCTAGTCGACATTTTTCTTAGATCAAAGCAAATTGCTTTGTAGTAAAACAATTTGTGCTTTCCTATTCACCAAGAGAATATTTTCTTGATTTATCACAAAAAATCTCTTAACTCTCTGCTTTATTGCAAAACAGAAATTGTTATATTATAAAATGAAAGTGTATCAATGTAAGACACCTTTTCCTCTAGAAGGAAAATATTTGCTCATTCAAAACAAAACCTTTTGATTCTTCTTCCGAGACAAAATAATTTTCTTGACCAAAAATGAAATAGTGAAAATTTCTAAAGTTTTCTTTCAAGACCATATACTACTTTAGAACAAATGGAAGTGTTTTTCGAGATAAAACAAACCTATATCTGCATTATTTTGTTTCAAGACAAATCTATTCTTAAATCAAAATAAACGGAAATTTATATTATTTTCTTCTAACATATTTTTTTTCTTAAACATATGTACAGGATGTCCCAAAAGTCAACGATAATACTGAAAAGGCTGTCGGAAAAGTCATAAGCACCAAGAAAAACATAAAATGGCCTTAGTAAAAAATCGATGGTTTTCGATATTGCCACTTTAATTGAATTCATTAATATTGTAAACTTGTATCAGATTTTCGAGTGTCACATCTAAAAAAAAAATAACTCTTTACATTCTTAGTTATTTCAGTTTAAAACCGCGGATATTTCATTGATCAAAGATCAACGTTAAATGACTTTTTCCATCAGCCCTTTCAGTATTATCGTTGACTTTGGGGACGCCCTGTATGTATAAAATTATTACAAATTGAATTTGTTTTCTAGTAGTGATTGTTTAGATAGGAGTATAGGTGTTTTGATGTGAAGAACAAAAATGGCAAAAAATTCAATCTTGCGAAAATACAAAAATATTTATTTTTCTTTTTTCGGATTCAACAATAACAGCAACATACTTAAAAGTACCACAAAAGAGAACATCTTTAAGAAACATAGTCTTATATTCCGAAAGTCTGAAAAAAAAATTGCTGTCGGAAACATAACGCATAACAACCATAACACAGTTAACGGTGCTACGAATGCAAAGAACATTCCTTCGAAATTTTTTATCACTTCAAAAGGCATATCCCAATCTGTCAAAAGGTCACGTATGTTTTCCATATGAGCTTGGTATTTTTATACACATTCAAATCAAAAATCAACATCCAAACAAAACACAATTTTCGTTTCCGATGCGATGCCGACCAAAGCCACCTAAATAAAATAAATTCTCTCTCAATGACTTGTAGAGAAATAAAGTCTCATTACAAGGTGAAACACTGCGTTAAACTAAAAAGAAATATTTCACTTCAAGACAAATTGTTTTAAGGTAAAACAAAATGTTCAAGAAAAGAAAGAGTTTTCGTTGTAGACAAAAATTTTTACCGTGTAAATCTGATTAGTTTATTGTTACTGTTACTGTTCTGAATACAAGGACAACTCAGGAGGAAAGCAGAGGATTTGTAGTTAGTTAATTATGTAATTAAAACATTACCGTGATTCTTTAAAAAAAAAATTGCATGCAGTGCATGTTTGAACGAATTTTACTGAGCTGTAGTTAGCTCTAGTTAATTTAGTAGTTTTTTTGACAGGTGGGAACCTTTTATAAGCACCAGGTGCTTGTTCCTCCTTTCTCTGGTAGTGTGGGAGTAACCAGAGCCTCAGCATATCGCACTAAAACCACCCCGACTAGGTTTCTTTGCCTTCCACGGAACCATCATTCCTGAGATCCTCTGGCTATCCTCTCTTTTATTTCCCTGTAGCGCCCTAGCCCACACTGCTTGTTTAGACCCTGTTCTGGCTTAGTCTTTGTTCTCTCTCATTGGTTTCTACAATTAGTTTTATCATTTCATATATGTTGTATGTTGTATGTTGTTGTCCCGTGTTTACTTTCTTTATTGTCCTTTCTCTAAGCACTCTCCATCTTTTACAAAGGAATATTGTATGCTCAATTGTATCTATGTCGTTACATTTGGTGCAGGCTTCCTCCACCTCTTTTCCAAAGTGTTTGGCGTATGTAACATTCCGTGACCTGAGATTGCTTGGGTAATATAGTAGTTTAAATTTCTTGTTCACATTTAACCCAATTCTTTATATCCGGGATTAACCGTCTAGTCCACTGGCCTTTATGTGCGGTATTGTTGCATCTCGCCTCCATTGTTCTCTCTTTAACGTCCGAGCAAGTATTAACTTGCCCTCTTTCGTATATGTTTTTCCTCTGTTTTGCCATCAGGTCTATTTTTGGTATTCCTACTATAACCTGCAGTGCCACAGCCGAGACCGTTTTAAATGCAGCAGTCACTCGTATTAGGGCCCTACGTTGGATTCTTTCCATGGGTGTGTAGTTCCTTTTTACTTCTAGAACTTCTGCCCATGTAGGTGCTCCATACAATAGGACTGAATGCACCACACCACACAGTACCCTTCTTTTCCCACTAGAGAGACCCCCTATATTTGGCATAAGTCCATTTCCATGCTTATCAAAAAAGACTCCCAGGTATTTGATACTTGAGAGTTAATTTAGTATTAGGATATAATATATTTTAATAAACTGTACCAAAATTGTTAGTGTATATCTTATTATAATAGACGCATTACATTACATTATATACATTTTTCGCTACAGCTGTTAACAGAATTTTTCACTGTTTTAATTATATGTTAAAGCAAGTTAAAATAGTGTAGAATCCACTTGTGCCTTGCGTCTGATATAGAAAGTAGATTGACACCCAAAAGTACCTATACAATATATATAGATGCCGCCCTTTATTGTGTTTACTCAAATAATGAATACCCAAAACAGTTATAATAACAAAATAACAAGAGTTGAAGCGAAATTACATGTAAAAGCGAAGCCTTGCATATACGTTTGACGTCACGCGGCCACCCCTTGCGTATTTCAGTTCGACATTTGTCCGGCAAGTACTACTTTTTCCACTGTAGTACCACGATCGAAATCGGTCACGAAATTTATGAAAAGCACGTCTATCCGCGTTCCGTTGTTGATATTTATTCGTTTTCTCTCTTCGTGAAGACATCGAGATCAATACGCGCGACGACTCGAAATCCTCTTACGAGAGACGTGCATCTTAAATGTTTTCCCTCGAGAATTGTAAAGTGACGGACGTTCCTTTGAGTATTATCGTTTCAAAGGAAGTGCGAAATTTATCGTAACGGGGGAATTTATTAAAGGAGGTTTTAAACGCCGCGCGAAACGTAATTAGAAAACCAGGCGACGTTTAAAAAAAAGAAGCGAAGGAGATAATATCGAAATGGTAGCATATCATAATAGCATAGCATGAATAGATCACTCGCCACTTGTTTACGGATATCAGGATATCGCTATTTAGGTAAAGTCTGATCATAAAATTACATGCCAATAGGATCTCGCGTTCGACAAAAAAATTCCACATCTTAATCTAAATAAAATTATATGCATTTAATCGTCGAATATTGTTCCTGTTCGTCATTTTCCACAAACAACTACCACTCGTGCGGGTAAGATTCCGCTAAAATGAGCAGGCTACCCTTTAAACGCAGGACAAACACAGTATGAAATATCTGTTACCGTAGACGTCTCTACGTCTTCCTGAAATCGATATAAATAAATAATATACTCGGTGTCCCAATAAGGGTATCTTTAAAAGTAATGTGGTGGGGCTGCTCCATCATTTCCGGAGATAAATATTGTTATAAAGGGCTTTTCCTAGGCTATCAAGCGTGCCATGAGTGAGGTGATTGTGATTGAGTACCTTGGCCACAAGATAATGTATTCCGATATAATAGCAAAAAAAAAATCGGAAAAAAATAGCAAGCAAGCAATTCAAAGGACTCGAGGTTGCCATTTTGGTCGGCATTGAATTTCTATATCTAGATTGCTAGCCTGTAGACGCCAATACGGTGTTTTTCCGTGTTAGCTAATCCTAAAGAAAATAATATAAAACATGTAAATGGTAACCAGAAATTTCAAAGGTATAAACATAATCTTCGAATTCTATATTAGGGGATTAAGAGATTAAAATAAATACCCAAGGCTTTAACAATGAAATAGGTGATGAATGATAGTAATAAAAAAAACACAAAAAATATGGTCCATACTCGTCCAAAAACAAAATGTTCGTTTTAAAAGAACAGGAAAGGATTATATGCGATATCAAACGAAGAGCTCTTCCATTCTGATTGATGATATTGCCTTCTGACTGGCTGGAACCGCTACAAAATTGACTCATAGCAATTTCATTCTTTTTGGAAATGGCGCTCTTGATAAAATGCATATAAATGAATTTGCATTTTTTTTTATCGTAGTCAGATTATTAGACATTTTATTTGTAAACGTAATAGCAGCAAAGAAAAATATGTGAATGATTTCACTAACAATTATGTAGGTAAACAAAACAGTTAAGTAATAAGAACATCTCTCCCACTCTCTCATTTGCACAAAGGAGCAAGAGAGAGACAACAATTCATCTTATTCTATTGCAAAATTTGCCTTACTTTTCTGTCACGCCGTTACCATTCCAGTTTAGAAAGAGTTAATTGTTTTAGCCGTCTTCCTTTAATCGTCATCTTTACCAACAGCCCTGGTTTAGTGGATTTACTAACTGTTACATAAACAATTGGGCCCGGTTAGCCGGAAATTGGGGAGAATAATGCAAATTCGATCATTTTCCCTTTGAATTTGTATCGAATTCGGGCGCTGTATGTAGACAGGGGCTTTTCGGACAAAGTTTTCCGTGTAGATGTTTGGCAGTGGTATTAATGTATTGACTGAGTTCGTGGAAACCGAACAACACCTGTCATCTAGAAAATTATTGAAGCTTTACATCGATGTATCGGGAGTAAAGAAAGCATCGTAGCTACGCAGTAAGAACTGTTAAGAACTGTTAGTGCGTAATAATAAAATGAAGGATTCTGTTCACTCTTGAATTGTAGGGAAAAGAAATGTTTTATATACGTATGTTGTGCTTATCGGTGTTGTCGAAACAATTGTCATGTCAAAATACATCATTTCGTGAAAATCTGAACTTTTAGTTCTTATTTGTTTTGATAAATGGATTTTCATCAACGTTTTTTTCAGTTCATTTGAGGTGTTCCTCTGTTTGTCTTATTTTCCCATGACTTCAGTTTCCACTCTTCTCTGTTGTTAAAGCATCTGGCGCCAATATGTTTTTTCAGTTCATTTGAGGTCTTTGTCTATTTCACTTATTTTCCGCAGGTTTCCAGTTTATAATACTTTTGTTCCATATGTCTTTTCGACTGATTTTGACTTCGCTACCTCCTATCTAACGTGTGTTACTTTGGCTATATTTTTTATCCACTCGTTATTTTTCCCTTTAACAGTTTTACAGCTAACATTTGTCTTTACATTAATTTTGTGCTATGCCTACTTTTTTACTCTTTAACTATTGTGAAAATGCCATTTTAATTCGCCTCTAGATTTTTGTTACTTTATAGAAACATGCAGCTATCAGCATATTGGTTTTTCCATAAAATTATTAAGTACAAATTTGATGTTCTATATTCATTTATTTCACAAACACAGAGCATAGAATATACCTTGAAATATAGTGAAATAATATTTCAGTTCATGAAATTTCAGTTTGTATATCGTACGTTGTTATTGTTATTATGATTATGTTCTCTTAGTTTTGTCTTCTAGTCCTAAATTATTATTGATTATCGTAAACCTTTGCCTTTAGAAACACCAAAACAAATAGGTCAGGTATTTAGTTAACAGGATTTGGAGTTGAAGTAGTGACATCTAGTACAATATAAACTTCAATAACGCTCCGAATGCTCTCCCACTAACTGATAACAAAGAGGCAGCTGCAAGCAATTCGGCTACTAAAATTTCTAAAAGAGGTTCGACAACTACAAATGTGACTACAGCAAAAAGCAACCTAAAATTTCCTAGTTTTAGTTCAGTAAAAAACGTCCTTGAAAAAGCTCGGCTCCGCCATTAATATGGCAATTTGTGAAATTCGCCAAAAGCCAGAAGGCGCAGCAGTCGCAATCCTGTCCATTAAACGAAATGAAAAGATATCATTCACGACGGCATTAATATTACAAACGAAGGAGATTTAATGAACCTACGCGTCAATGGAAAATATCACCTTAACTTAAAAGCCTAGACGTCAAATAACAAAAGGCCAAATGTCGCTGGTTTGAAAGAAAATGAGTTCGGCAAGCGCGAAAAGGGAAAATGATAGAAGAAAAATTTACGTTGACGATTACACCGATTTTCTTGCGAAATTCCTTTCGAGTTTCGCTAAATGTTTTCCAAGAGAAAATATTAGGGAAAAAAGCGCCTACGAACCTGAAAACGAGCGGAACAAAAAGTCTTTATATACCGGACGAAAACGCGCTAATGAAAATTGCTTGCGGAAATAAAATTACCAAAAAAAAATCCTTCCGGTTTAGCAGTTGGGGCTTTTAGTTTGTATGCACTCGAGATCGGCATTGCTCTTTTATGTACAACAATAAAATTGATGAACCAAAGCAAAGTTTGGACGGTAAAAAGTGTCATAAAATGACAAGGAAAACGGAAGGAAAAGTTCGGGACGTTAATCAATCTTCAGCACAAAATAATGGCTGTTTGGAGAGAAACCTCCCGTTTAGACAGTATCTTTTAATGTAAACTATACAGAAAACTTTGTCAAACGCCTGAAAAGTTTGAAAATTGCAGAAAAGTAGTTTCGAAGAAGATAAAACATTGTTATTGTACTTGTTCGTCTCTCGAATGATATCGACCGTGGGTGAGACTTTTGTTGTATTATGTGCAAGAAAAATATCCTTTAATCAGTTGATTTTCGGATTTCTCTCATTAAGCGTGTTCTAGGAACAGATCTAAATTCATCAGTTTTAAATTTCCTCCCGTTTTTGGAGGGGTCTTATGTTTGCCCGGCAGTTTTCTATCTCCTCCGAAATACGTATTCAAATTACCCTCCTTTTTCTCTAAAAATTAAATTTGCCTCAGAAAGAAAAGAGAGAAGCTTATTAAGTTAATCCTTAAAAATTTAAATTAAAGGCAAACTCGTTCGCCTCTTTTTTTAGGCACGCGAAAGTTTAAAATAATTCGAATCCGTCGAGCCTTTTAATCAGCATTTTTCAGTTATTCGAGTTGTCAAATTTCGTGGCAGCAGAGGGGCAATTTGCAATCGTTTTTTTGTTATATATCATACTTTTTTTTATAGTAAAAAAAAAATCCCAGAGAAATGTTCACACAAAATTTTTCAGAATTTCTTATTAAGAGAAATGTTTGATAATTAAGTAAAACGAGGATAAATCTTTCAAATTTCCTCTGTGGAGAAAATTTCCTGAAACTACCCAAATATTCCTTCCACTCGTATTATTTTGTGACGTCACAAGCTGAATTTTATATAAAAAATATTGTATAAAACGTATATCGTCAAAAGTAAAAATATAATAAACTTGTTTTCGCAAAATATCTAATAAACACATAAAATATATTTTTTTACTATTTGGGATAGCGGATAATCTCTAATAAGTCCAATTTGGGTTCGTGTTACAACTTTTTGTACACGAGATCTGAAAAATAGATTTAATCAACTCAATCAACTTTGGACATTTCCGGTACTTTAGTCACCAGTTTGACAGAGATCGGATGTCTTTGATATATTTCCATTATTTTGACGTTTGATAGTTCTGACGGCTGTGTCACACGTCGCTCATGTATTCCAAATCTTATGGTCGTAGAAAAACTATTGTAAGCAACATGTTGATAAACTTCTCCATGCATGCGTTGCATTGTGCTTTGCTAGTGCTAAATCAAACTCGTGACTAAGTAGTATAGTAGTGCACTAGTGCAAAAAAATGAACAATATCATTTTTAAAGACAAAAAAACAAAGATAAGCAAACATTGTTGCTTTATAATATATAATAGTTATTTTCTAAAGTTCACATTGAAATGTTATCTCTAGGCAAAATGAAGAAAGTACAAAAATTCTTCTCAAATTATGCTAAAAAAAATGTAAATTCCAAAATTGTTGCAATTATTCTGTGTCAGATTTCCTATTGTAATCAGTAAGTTAATTAATAATTTTATTTTAAAGAAAATTCGCGTACATTTTCTAGGTAGACTTAACTAGAATATTTGTATATAAAAAAAGCAATAAGGATTCTGTCTGTTTATCTGCCTGCTTTTTTTCAGTGTTATATTTTTAATACATACTGTATTATATTTATCTGTTTCTTTCACCTATTGTAAATGCATCTCTCTCTCTAGCACATTACTGATAAATCTCAGAATACCCTAAAATCCCCAGAAATTTTTCAAACTTCCCTAAATGTTCTATAATACCGTGAAATTCACCTGATATTCCTTACCGTCATTCGCGTACAAGGGTAAGGAAAGAAATTTGTGTTTGGCACGTGTATAAATTTCAACGTAAGCATAATTTTAGCCTTTAGTGTGTATTCTTCCAGAAATAAACCCCCATTTTCAAATATTACTCCTAATCGAAACCGAGAATTCGCATAATCGCGATGTAGTTGTCTCGAATTTGACATTTTTATACTCAAGCGTAGTGCCATCGTCCTGAAGATGATTGAATATTGGTTAGCACTCTTCAGACAGTTAATTATCTTTATAAGAGTGCGGAGGAGATGGATCTCGACATAAATGCCGGGCGTGAAGTGGATGACAACCAATTTTTACGTCGAAATTAATCTCTACGTAGGGTGACTTCTAACAAATTGATCTTACCTACCGAAGCATTAAACAAATTGGTTGTTAGGCAAATGGTGCACGGGGTTTTGAATTTGTCAATTAAATTATGAAACTCGGAGTATTAAAATTGACTTTTTTTACTCGAAAACGTAAATTCCAGGGCATCGTCATTTATTTTTCTACAGGGTAGGCAAACACTGTATATTGACATACAAAAACTAATTTCTTGTTTAACTTTTAAATATTGCGGTAAGGTTGTTTTAGCTCGATATAATTGTCACACCTTTTGCATAAAAAACGTTGATGGCTGCCCTACAAAACCCCCATGTACACAAAAACGGTGCAAACGTGAATCAAGATTTCGGTCCTTTGGAACCTCTCTAATTTGAGTGCTGGTAGAATCCCCATTCTTTATTTTAGGATTAATGGCTTGCGAAAATTTACTTCGCAGATTTTTAAATGCGGGTCTATCTATCTCTAAAGACTAGCAAACAGCAATGTATAAGTATAATCACTAAATAAGTAGATGAAACTGTCATCATAAATTTCGTAATTTTAACAGGCTACCACCTATAATGAGAATATAGCATAGATCAACAAGAGCAATCAATTTTATTTTCTATATTTAGATTAAGGAGACCCAACACTAATTACTAATTTTATGTAAAATTTCATATTGCAATCTATTGCAACAAGAATCGATAGAAATCAGCTCTGCCGCCACTTTTGGTCTCAAGAACATTATACATTAAACTAAAACATCATTTTCTTTCGATCAGATAGGATTTTGCTACACATATTGTACCGAAAACTGCACCAGACCCGCAGATATCAATTTAAAACTTTACTTTTTTTTTAGCTTTTTTTCTGTACTATACTATACTACTTACTATCCATTACAAACGTAATGGTCCCCTCAAAAAGTGAAGTACTCAATTAATATCTCCTGATTTGATGATATTTCGGTTACAATTAGTGAATGAATATATATGGCGAAAAGCTATATATGATAAGTGGAGTGATAATAATAACATAAAAAAGGAGACACAGAATGAAAAAAGGGCACTTAAATTCATGAGGTGATAAAGCTGATCTTTTGTCTCCGCATTCGTTAATGAGAGATATTCAATCTTTGTGAAGGCGTTTATAGGAAAGAAAGAGAAAGGAAATATTAAAACTAGGAATTTAAAAAAAGGTTAGACCACTTATTGATCGACATAAAAAAACTGCTTGCCTCTTAGAGTGACACTAGGCACTTTTAAATAAAAAGTAACCAAAGGTGTCGTAACACTTTAAATAGAAAATACAATAAAAAGTATAACGAATTTTATCAGAAACGGCTTTCTCATTCACGTCGGAAATGTACAGGGCATAATACGCACTTATTTCGCAGTTAAATTCTTGACTTTCTTTAAATTTCGAATGCTGGTAAAATAGGGGATGGAATACCGCATAATAAAAAACAAAAATGATAAAAATCGCATTTAAAAATTAATTTATTGGAAAGTATAACCAAAACCATTAAAAAGACCATTCTCGCAAGTTCCGGATACTCATCCTGAATCGAAATGAAATAAAAGTTCCACGATAGTTTATGCGCCTTTAATGGACCGCAATGTAGGTGCCGAGACTATAAAATTTTTCATTATCACACATCGATCTTGTCTTATTTTTATGCGAGCAAAACAAAAATTTTGCAGCGTATACCCGCGGCAATAAAACAAAAACCCCGTATTTAACCTCACTCGTAAATAAGATTTATATATGCATCGGATGTTTTATTTTTGGGTAAATTTCATTTTCCTCCCGTATAAAACGGCACATTCAAAATATTTTGCAAGTTGCATCTACGTGACAGTAAATAACTCCAAATAGGGTTTTCTGTATATTCCGAAATGTATTTTATATGCTAAAACAAGCTCGGCGTGTGGCATTATACATACAGAAAAGACAGGAGGAGCGGCACATCTACGTGGCATTCTTTCGCATATAACTTCGACGTAATAAGATTTTCTTCACGCCGACAACTTCTCGTTTCATTAGAAGTTTCAATTTTTTATTAAAGAAGTTTCTCTCATTTTACACATCGATGCTTGTGGCTATTTTACTGCTCATTGATTAGTATCAAAGAAAGTAAGGTCGATTCTGTATGTTTGTCCCTTTTAACCCCCTGGAATGGACTGCACAAGCTGATTGTGTTCTTCACGACACTAAATCCGTGGACTGCCTACATAAATTTCTTATACCTGAAAACTATAGTGTGTGAGCTCTTGAGAGACGACCTGGAACGGAGCTGCTTGTTCTATGGACGACAGTCTCGTGTCAGAAGCAAACAATCTTGCGTTGCAATATATGTGTGCAGTCTGGCAGAAAGACATAAACGAATCAAAACCCAATGTGAGTGTTTTTGTAGATTTAAAAAGTGCATTTGAACTATTGACAGTGACATTCCTTATAGCATTAAAGACTCTACACTAGAATGGATGAAGAACTTTGCAACCGATGGATCTCAGCAGAGTAAAATTAATAATAATGTCTCTAGTCATGGGGATAGCAAATGGGGTGAACCCCAGGGAAGCGCGTTGGGTCCGCTTTTATTTACTATTTGTTGGCTTATTTGCCAAGGAAACGCTTATCTCAGTCTCTGGAGTCGGTTGCAAAGAAATAGCTACCAAACTGAATACTCAAATGCAGTATTTCTATGGATGGTTGTGCCAAAATAAATTGAATTAAGTTATATGCCTCTATACACTGCGATAGATATTTTCATATAAAGAATATGTTAGACCAGTTAAATTGTCTAAACATCCGACAGTTCATTAGAAGAGCAAGTTTAAGGTTTCAATCAAGGCTTCTATGTTTCTATAGCAAAAACTACAAATTAACGAAAAACTTCATTGGTAATTTTAATGAGATGACGTCTAGCCTAAGAGTATTCAAGAAGATCCTTACGTGAGGTTTATGTAAATTTTAATTGCTTATGTAAATAGGCAAGCACTGAATATATTTATTATTATTATTTCCGCATGAAAAAACAAAAGAAATTATTGGAACGGCTCTAAACCAAATTGTCTGACAGGCAAAATTTACAGCTATTTTCACACTTTTCAATTTGCACGCGAAAACTGGCAAATAAATCCGAAATCACGAAAGATGACTATTAAATATTTCAGCATACCGGGTTAGTAAAACTTGAATATCTCCAAAATTGTCAAAGCTGCAACGATAAAATGCAATACATCAACAGCAATGTTGTCAACACTTCACTGATGTATTTCTAAAGTTTCCTATCTTCAAAAACCTCCAAAATTTTGAGGTGTTAAGAATTTCTTATTAACAGTGGTGAATTGATTTCCTAACACTGATACATTTTTGAATTCTGCATATATTGAATTTTATCGTTTCAGCTCTGGCGTGATGGAGATATTTAAGCGCCCCGGAACTTTGTACTCACCCGGTGTGTACTTTGGTACAAATAGTCGCATCCTTGCCTTAGTGACCCGAGTTTCTGGTAGTTGTTATTGAAAATGGTTAATGTTTCTGAATTTGTAGCTAAAACACGGATTCGTAAATCGGCGATTTGCAAAAATGGGAAAATGACTATTCTCAATGTGTTCAAAGTTGTTCGCCACCAAAACTTAACATACGAAGTTGCAAAAATAGTACACCAAATTGTGCAAGAGGATAAAAGCGGCCCCATCAGGTTATCACGGAGACTATAGAACAAATGGGGATGAAAAGACTGTCATCAGAAGAATAATACATTCGTTTTACTTAAAAAAACAAATACCTACCTTGGGTCTGAGAAAGAAAGAAAAAATTCAATATATAAAATCGCTTTTAACAGAGAAAGGAGAAATTATCTGCTGGAAGTAAAAATAGAGGAAGTACGTCAAAAATGTAATTGAAATAGAAGAATGAATGTGGAAAGCTGAAAACGTTCTAAAAAACACTTTAGAGTTCGTTACAATTTCTGTGAACTCCAACGACTATAGCTCATCAGAGTACTCGCAACATGATTAGTAAAATTTATAAATGAAGTAGTATTGTAAATAGTATATTAAAAAATAGTATATTATGCAACAAGTGCGGTAAACGGCATTTGACTCACGCGTTTGTTTGAGACGAGCGGAGCGAGTGTTTAATCAACGAGTGACTTAAAAAGTTTGCCGAACTTGTTGCATACTATACTTTTTCTACGGCCGTTAGTTTTTGGGTACATTTTCGCAAAAAAACACGAATACATTCACTCACATGATCGTCAGAATTGACAAAATTCCAGGCGTGGGAAATATGTCCGAAAACATCCGACTGCTCGCAAACCCGTGCGGTAAAATCTCGGAAATGTCCGAAGTGCCTTTGATCCGTGCGAAACGAAAGTGACGTGTAAAGTGACGCTTCCCGCACGCTAGATCGGTATGTAATGAGGTATTTTACAGACTGGAGTAGAAAAAGATATTTACTACAATAAATAAGTGTTTATTTATTTGATCTCAGACAATTATTATCTCAATTATCTGCCTATGTATATAATTATAATCATGCATAATTATTATTACATTTATCATTCAAATAAACTGCCTGTGCTAACGCAGCTGTCACTTTACTTTCAATCATCAAACTTGTCTTTCTTTTGTATGCAAATTAATTTAGGAAGGATTCGAGGTGTGTAGGTCTTAAAAACTGAAGTTTGAATGGCCTTAGGCTAAATTTCGGCCTGAATGGATATTTATATTTTTCTTACATTCATTCTTTGATTATTATGAATAAAGTCGATTATTATTATTGTTATTAAATTCACAAGATATCGGAAACTATCGTTGAAATTTATCAGAACTTTGCAATATTTTACATTTTACATTTTATTACCTGTAGCAATAAGAAACGAAATAGAGTTCCACTTTTCATAACTTTGCGATGGGGAAATCGATTCGGATATTGTCTTTGATTTATTGTTTAGAAAAAGCCTACGAACAAAAATTATGGTTCAATTCCATCGGAGTAAAGTTGCCATGTTATGTTTCTTTCCGTTTGTGTTCATTATTCTTTTAACGAATAAATTTGACTACAATCACTCCTTAAAACTCATATTATTTACAGATTTTAACATATTTTACACCACTCTGATATTTCTTTTAGTTGGTTTTCGTTCATAACCCTATTTTAATGACGAAATTTTATCACTTTTGTTATGTAGTTTTAAAACAACGTAAATAATTTACAATTTTGATTTATCACAAATGAAATCAAAACCGTTAAAAAACTAAAAAGCAAAAAAAAAAATTACCTAGAGTGCAGTTCGTGCAGTGTATTTCCCTGATAATATTTTTTGGAATATTGCTCGCAAGAGGTGCGCAGTACTAAATTATTCACAGCGAACGGTCGTTTGCAAAATCCACTGCAAATTTTAATAAATACAAAATTCTCTTTCATAAAATCCGGAAATCTTGGGCTGGGGAAATTGAATTATTAAATATTTACAGTGTCCGAATAAACTGGCGCAAAATGTTTCCCTTCAAAACACACTTTTTGGACCATTGAGGTGTGAAAGCATTTTGCATCAAAGCGAATCTACAGCAAACTCGCAGATGCTTTGTAACCGCGTTTCCATTTTTACTGCTAATTGTATTTTTTTGAAAGCGCCGCCTCTGTCGGCAAATAATGACGTTTACATCAAATCGTGGTTCATTTGTCTTTCCGTAAGGCTTTCCCTAAGAAGTATTTACATTTATTATTTTTTCTTATTAGGCGAATGTTTCGTTTTCGCTTCTGACCATGACGACTCATTTTAAAGTTGTGTTTTCATAAGTAATTTTTTTTTATTTTCTTTGTTATTTCCCCAAAATCCACTTTTTTGATAATCCTTATACATGTAGTGGGTGTTTTTTTCGATGTATAAAACTTTAAGTTGGCATTACTGTTCAAGATGTGACCGATTTAACAGCTGTCAAGTGATTTATTCTCAGTTTGGTTTGGCAATTCATCATGAATAGTCTCACGCTTGAACAACGCTTGCAAATGGGTCCAAAACGAGATTGCTGTTGTTCCCGATTTTCATTAGCGAATTTTGTTTAGCGATGAAGCGCACTTCTGGTTGAATGGCTACGTCAACAAACAAAACTGCTGCATTTGGATCGAAGCTAATCCTCAAGTGTATATCGAAACACCGTTACATCCAGAAAACTGACTGTTTGGTGCGCTTTATGGGCTGGTGGAATCATTGGTCCGTACTTCTTCAAAAACGATGATGGTCAGAACATTACAGTCAATGATGATCGGTATAGAGCTATGATTACTAACTCTTTCGTTCCTGAATTGAATAACCATGATGTCCAGGAGATGTGGTTCCAACAAGACAGGGCAACATGTCACACAGTTCGTGCCACAATGGATTTATTGGAATACACGTTTGGTGACCGCCTAATTTCACGTTTTGGACCTGTGAATTGGACTCCAAGATCTTGTGATTTAACACCGCTAGACTACTTTCTGTGGGGCTATGTAAAGTCATTGGTCTATGCGGATAAGCCACAAACGCTTGACCATTTGGAAGACAACATTCGCCGTGCTATTGCCAGCCGTGGCGGTCATATGCCAGAAATGATATTTAAAATGTAATGCCACAAGATTAGCTTTCGGATAAATAAAATTCATGTCAATCGAATAATCCATCGTTGTTTTATTGCAACTTAAAGTTCTATACATCGAAAAAAAACACTCCTTAGAACACAAAATCTTTCTAGTCGTTTTAGCTAGAAGATTGAAAATTTTATACACATTAAACAAATTGGTAAAGATAACGAGAGCGAATCCGAATGTATTTTCAAGTTTTAAAATTGTTTTTCTTTAATACCCTCTTCCAATCGAAAACAGTTAGAAAACCAAAACTGGCATACTAGATCCGATATCACAACCTCTGTTGAGGTAAAAGTTCAAGGTGCGTCAGTTCCTTCAAAACTTAAAATAATATAAAACGAAAATTTCTTTTTTCTGTGTCAGTCACCTGAAGCCCTCTAACACAAGTCGTGAAGAAACATTCTTGTGCTTCACTGGTTAGTTTTGGTTAGTCTGGTACACACAAAAACAAGGCCAGTAGCTAACTTTCCAAACGGAGATTTATGAAATTCTGTCAGTCTTGTTTTTGTATCTGCTCATGTAGGAATTGAGGGCATAGGAATCCATGTCAAAATGAAGCTCAAGTTTAAAGAGACCAAGTAAAGCATGACAAGCTTGTCAAAAGAGTCAACTAACACCATCCTTCAAAATAAATAAAAACTAAAAGTTCAGATTTTCACCGTGTCTTTATCACATTTGATAAAGACACGGTGTTGTCGAAACAATTGTCATGTCAAAATATATAATTTCGTGAAAATCTGAACTTTTAGTTCTTATTTATTTTCAGTTCAATATCATCCTTTATTTTTCTGTTTTATGAACCCTCTTTTGCACGCAATATTTTTGTTATCTACAGGTTGAATATTAGATTTTGCCATAATAAATATTCAACAAAATTCACAAAAGTTCTTCCCCTAAAATAATACTCGGATGGATAGTTATTTAACGAAAGCAGTATAATTATTTTTTGGAACAATTGACAAAATTGGTTTTTAATTTAATCCACATCAGTTTTAAACATGTGGATTTATTATTTTTTGACATATTTAGATTGTTAATTTAAAAAAAAAATTCGACAGGCTACTGTAATACTTTTTATAACACTTCTGGATTCCTCCTGCGTCGGTTTTTGTTGAGTCGAAGTAACTAACGTTTCGCCAATTATCCTGATGGCTTCTTCACCGACGCAGTAGGAATCCAGAAGGAAGTTTTATGAAAAGTGTATTTAGATTGTTATGACCGCTTCGGGCTTAATAGAAACCAGAAAAAAGCAGTATAAATTTCGAGCATTCGGCATATTTTGGAGGGTCCCGGGAGTAACTAACCAATCGGCCAGCCGCAATCCTAAACTTATTTGTAATATGTAATGATGTCTTGGAGCATTTTTTTTTGAAAGGATCTTCCATTCAATTGGTGTGAAGGAGGACAGGGTAATTCGATTTTCACTTTGGTATAAGGACAAATTCACTTTGGTATAAGGATTACTTCTGGAATTTATTTCCAAAATTTCTTGTCGACTGATAGTTTTGGCAAAACCTAGGCTGTGAGGATATCAGAAAATGCGGAGAAAAGTACAGTTATCAAATAAAAGAGGATACTAATAACTTACTGAAAGACTCTCAAATTTAAAAAAGATCACGCTGAAAAAAATAATCCGTTTACCAATGTATGAGACATGGAGCTACCACTACACTCCTGCAAATAAAACATAGTCAAAACAGCGCACAGCAACCGGTGAAGCTTTAAAAAAAGGCAAAGGCAGCATTCGTTAGCCAAGAAGTTTTTTTATAACGTTCAAAAGGATCTGTTGGATCTTGTTTTACCATGAAAATGAACGAGCACATTCGTCAATCCTTGTATCACGTAAAATTTACGAGTTCCTTCCTCCTTCACCTTATTCGCCCGACTTAGCACCCGGCCAAAACTAAGCTTAAAAATTGGCTCAGTGGACAAATATTTGACAGCAACGAGCAATTTATTACTGCTGTGAATGGATATTTTGAGGTTTATAAAGATTATATAACTAACTTGGCACACCGATGGTGCAAAAGACAGGTTCGGAACCTACCAAGCAACCCTCGTATTAAAAGTCGTTTTTATGGTATTTTAAGCAATTTCCATTTTTTTATTTTGAGGTTGGATTCAAGAATCTTGTCAATTCCGGTGTGTTCAGTATCAGGCACTTGAACGATTTTGTTGTTAGGCCCGTGGCAGTCAGAAACACTCTTCAAGTTCAATCTAAGAAGTACAGTATTTGCGTTCACGAACGATTTGGAGATGGACAAAGAGAATACTCAAACGCGTACGTGTTCTGGAGGAATTCGAATGCTGGTGATTGTTATTCCGTATAGCGATCGTCGCGTCAGCCGACGGAAAAGAAACCCGAGCGACACGTAAATCGAAAACAAACACGTGGAAAGTCAAAAAACCGCGAAACCCACGCGAAAACTACCTCCATAACTTTCACCGCAGAAACAGGGAGGCAACGCTGGTAACTAAATTATGTTTGACAAATGTTTTTCAATTTTAGCGACGCGGTCGGAAACTTTCGGTAATGCGAACCGAATGTCCAATTGAGAAAATCCTATTTTCTTTATTTATTTTTGAAATTGCATTGTGGTTTTACAATAACGGCAAACGAATAGGAAACGAAATAACAAGTCGACCGTTTCGCTTTATTTAAAGTGTGCTTCCGACATGAAAACATTCCTAAAGTTTATTTCCATTCGACGGGAACTTCGGATTCTTCTTCCGCGCTTAATTTTTTCAAGATTTTTTTTTGCCGTTTGTTTTTAAAAACGTAATTGTAAGGTTTTGTTATCCGCTGCTTGCTCGAGTACAATTGGGCATTCCGAGAGAGCTATTTTTTTGCCATCGCACAGGTGCATGGAGAAAATACGAAAAATTTTCAAAAAAAATTGATAGCTCTTGAAAACCTCAAATAAATATAAAAGTTTTACGCTAGTGACGTCGAATTAAACTTAGTCCTGTCGGAATATTTCTTGGTCAATGAGAACTTCTATACTCTGAATGTGTATATTCTCCAACCTCTAACCAAAACTTTCAACAAACACTCTGTGTAGTTACACATTTCATAGCAGACAACAAATTTATTCCAAAAACTGTTAAATATAAAATACCCCAGTAATAAGCTAGTTTGTATACAGTCTTTATTGCATTCTAAATCCCAATGTGAATGCTATATTAGGTATTTAAAATTGAACGGTGTAGGAAATGGAAAAGCGACTGTTTTAATTTGTTTAATATTACTCGGTGAACGAATGAAAAGTTTTAAACGGCATATTCGCATAAACAAATCCGATTCAGTAACCTTTAAGAGCGCTATTTAGGAAGCCGACGTAAAACGTTTGCCGCGCTTCGAGTTTCGGTATGTTGCCACTTTATATACAAATAGTTCGCGTACACTTCCTGCTGTGCCGAATTGGCGAAATTGGGTTTACAATAGGAGCAGTAATCCAAATAATGCACAACAGCAAACCGCGCCCTTCAAGTATGTAAGGAGTAGCTACTGACGTCATAGGCGTAACCAGAAAGCACACACATTCAGGCTTTAGTTTTAGCCTATTGTGCGGTACAAGAACGAAAGTGGTTGTTGAGAACGTTAGAGAAACTAGAAATCAACAAATTGATAAGTTGATTAAATAACTTCATTAACGTATTTAATATTTATACGGATATCTCAATAATGGCGCGTAAAAGGCTCAGTTTACTCGTCGGAATCGTTATTTTTTTACTGTTTCAAAGTTATATTTTTTATTTATTTTTACATTTTGAGTTGTCCAAAACTATATTATAAACAATTAATGTTACCTAACACAACTTTACAAAAATTACATTCCTGAAACTTCAACCTTTTTTATAGAAATAAATAAAAAGCTTGAGCAATGAGCAGATGAAACTAATTAAAACTATTCATCATCATTCACTTGAGGCTTTAATATTTATTACTGGTGAGAAATCCTCAGAATCAAGTTGCATTCTACAAGTTAAAGTTTTTATGGATTATACAGGTATACTTCTCTCCTAAAATTGCCGAAATTAAAGGAACTAATATTGGCACTCTTATTCCCAAACATTTCTTTATTGATAATCTGTCCTTCATCTTCAAAGAATATATATTTAGTTTAGTAATTTACGTTTGGTATAAAAAAATAAGTCATTGTGAACTGCTGTAGATTTTATTGTAAATTTTTACTAATCTCTTTAAACTTTTACCATTCTTCTAGTCACATACTTCATTTGTTTTTGATACGTCAAAATCTTCATAAGTAATTCCAATCGTGCCATCTTTAGCAATATTATTATTATATAATAATTGATAATTGACAAAAAGATAATTGTATCTTTTTGCGCATGCTCCAAAAAAGTGATGAATTTCCTCATGGGTATAGTGTTGGAGTCCAAGTAACTACCATGTCATACTATTTACAAATCCTCTGGTTTCTTCCTGCGGCGGTTGTTGATGAATTAAACTTACCGACATTTCGCCAATTATCCTGTTGGCTTCTCCAGAGTTTTGTATCTGTTTCAACAATTTCAACAATACCTTTATATTAATCTAATATATTTAATTTTTTTTTCCAATTGGAATGAATAGTTTGCAGCTCTTTTTTTGTAGGCTGCTACATGTATTTCATTATCTATATTTCTTCAAACAAATATTTTATTACCTTACACAGTAATATTTTTAAATGGACTTTATATTTCAAATGATTTTGCTTTCAGTCTTAACTGTTTATTTATTAACACAAAGGCGTCACAAAACAGTCAATGCGATAAGTTGTCAAACATTCAAAGTTCCCTAAAAATTATAGCGTTGTCAGCGTTTTCTCTATCCTAGCTGAGGATAAGATAAATTTATCTAGTAAATAAATAAATGTTTCATTTTAGGGCACCCATAGGCTAAGTAAACTTTACTTATTATGTCCATAAATGAAAGTTGGTGACCTCGAACATTAGTCAATTATAGGTTATATTGGAACAACAAATAAAGGAACTGTATCTTTAGTGAACACTCCAAACACCAAAACAACAACATAAGAATTAGGTTGCTGCCAGTAGCTAATTGTAACAGATTATTCAAAAAAAAGTTTTTTTAAGAACTACGTTTTTAGTCTTTGATTTTTTCTGCATTACATCCGGAGTGATGAATATGATAAGAAAATTTAATCGAGAAAAAAGAAAATTTCAAAAATAGCTCTATATGTCTGTGCGCATGAATGTCATGAAGTCTTCTCAAATGTTATTTAACAATCCGACCAACTCACGGTATTTGAAGGTTTTGTTTCACTATTTTTTTTTGCTTAGTTATGATAGTGTTCATTTAGTTGAACTATTTAAGTCCTGGTCTGTTCAACAGAAAAATAGAAATTATACAAGAATTAGAAGAAGAATTGCTACATTACAATAAAAATAATAGTACTTGGCTAACCAAAATCCAAAAATAGCTGTATATCTAAATACAACAAAAGAAACTAATAAATTATCAACTTATTAACCATAAATACAATAACATCGGTCTTTGCAATGTAGAGAAAGATAGAGAAAATGAACACAAATTTTTGAGATGCGACATGCGAATGGCAGTTTCGGGGCTTTTTACTAAAACTACTATTCTGCATTTTCAGTTAGTACGTGTAAAATTTCGAAGCCTTTTCCGTCTCTCTAGGCGAGACGAAATAAAAAAAAAACTATTTTCAAGCTGTTATTCTCTAAAAAGGGAACACCTCCACATTTAATTATACTGGAAATTAGGCAACCATCTGTGTGTCGCGATAAAACAAACATGGCAAAGCGAGATGCGAATTTTTATTCGCTTTGCTCGCTTTTTGTTTCCGGCCCTTTTTAACGGTCTAGTGCCTCGTAAAACAAAATATTTTTGTAACGTTTTACGAAAAAGGCGCTGCGCGAACACAAAAAAAAGATAGTTAAAAAACGAGAGCATTAAATTTAGCTTCGGCGAACTCCAGGGCGACATTGGTCGAAAACTTACGACAGAAATAGCGACTACGCGTCAATACAAGTGAAGAATTTGGTCGCGCTTATCAAAGGCGGGATCAAACGAAAGTTTTATTTCCGAGCTTCGAACTATTTAATTGGGTTTATTAAATTTTAACAATCATAAATATTGCCACCGAACAAACCTCCAGAAAATAACTTTTGCCAACACTTTTTACAAGTCGGGAAATTGCTTTGGACTTTGTTTCCATTGTTCCGTCCGATTAATAACTCCCGGAAAAGTTTTACGTTTTTAATTCCATATAAGCATTAGATTTAAGCTGTGATAAAAAATTAAGCAAACAAATAAACTGAATAGGGTCCTACAAATCATCAGTGGAAATTTTACACAACAGAAAGAGACTAACGTGAATATAGGAGCTGTCAAAAACTTGCGAAAAAGTAGTGATTATATGGTATATTATACAAGTTTGACAAATACCACTTTAGTCACGAGTGTGGATGTATTCTATTTACTTATATTTATTTATTTGATTAGTTTTGACTTTGCTTTGAACTTGATTTGTCACTTAGTTTTCGCGCTATGGCCATATCAAGAGTTTCTAAAGAACCTGATGTAACACTTTCTGCACGCTTGTTGTGTGAGTATTTTAAAGAAGAAAGTATACAAATTCATTTTTTTATTATATCCAATTCTCCTTCAAATATCCAAATAAATATTTTCTCATAAATGGCAACTAATTTGCCGGAAATATGTAGATAAAATAATTATTAGAGCTAACGCATTTAATATTTTTAATTTTCCTTTGAATGACAACATAATTATAATATGATAATGACTGACATGCACTAAGTATTTTGGAAGGAACTTGGAACTGCCTGGAATATTCTATGCCAAAGCAAGGTGTCTTTATGCAGAGTATTATGGAAACGCTGGGTGAAAGGAAGTGGTTTGAACCAACGAGATAAAAAAAGGAAAAAGTCATACGGTGATAAATTTTTTTTTTTTACAAACCGGAAACGTATTCCAAGAGAGGGTGGTTTAAAAAATTATTTACTTGGGGTTTTTTGTTTAGTATAACACCGGTTACCCTCCAAAAATTGTACTCGTTTTTCCATAAACATGATAGCACTGTGTGTTTAATGAACACTTTTAAGTAACACTAGCAGTTTTAAGTAAATGCTTATTTCATTACTGTGAGAATGATCTTCTTCCCCACGATCGGCGTACCCTGTGAGTATCAAATTCGTACAACGCTAAGGATCTTTTACCTAGCCATGGAAATCCTTGAGAAAGTTATGTCCCAAACGAAAATGTCCGAATAAAGAATTATAAATACTTTTTACAAGACTTCTGGTTTCCTCCTGCGTCGGTTTTTGCTGAGTCGAACTTGCCGACGTTTCGCCAATCATCCTGTTGACTTCTTCAGACCTTGACTGAAACTGGCTTTCATTTTACTCTGTACCTGCTTATATATTATTTTAGAATTTTAGCTTTATCGAATAAAGTTTTATGTCGGATTTCGCTGCTGATGAGTTTATTTCTCTTAGTCTTGAGGCTCTTTCACGTTCTTTGAGCTTAGTTTATATTTTTCGTCCGGTCTTTCCAATGCATTCTTTGCCGCATATGCATGGAATGATGTAAACTCCTGGCGTCTCAAATGGAATTTTGCCTTTGACGGATCTAAGATGCTGAGAGATTTTTGGTCAAGTGGTAAATCTACTTTTGAAGTTATATTTCTTTAGAACTTTTGATATATGGTCAGTGAGGTTTTGAATGTAAGGAAGGGCCACAGTGGCAAGTGTAGGATTGTTTTAGGCCTCAATGCTATTCGAAAATTGTGGTGAAGTGTATTTTGTGATGTAACGTTTAATATCTTTAATGTAGAAATTATTAGAGAGAAGAAAATTTTAATACTGGGTTCAGTGACTCGGGCTGAGATAGCTTTACGGCTCTGTAAACTAATGATTTTTAGGCGGGATGATGATGTGACCATGCATCGGTCTGTGTGCGCAGGTCTTCTGTTAACACAATGACCCAATGTGAGTTCTGATTTTCGATTGATTAGAATATCTATGAATGGCAGTTTCCAACTCAATGGTAAAACCTATGTTAGGGTGTATAGAATTTAAATGTCTAAGAAAATTTACTAGGGATTCTTGACCATGAGGCCAAATAACAAAAGTATCATCGACATAGCGTTTCCATAATTTTGGTTTTAGATGAAAGGTGTCAAGAGCTTTCTTCTCAAAGGCTTTCAACAATATATTCGCGATGACTGGTGATAGTGGATAACCCATAGCTGTTCCCGACGTTTGTTCAAAAATTTGACCGTTATTAGAAAAACATGTTCCAGACAAGCATTTTTCAATTAAGGTGAGAAGGTTTGGTTCCAGATTCTCGGATTTTAATATATCTGAAATGATGTTGAGAGTTTCAGGAATAGGTACTTTGGTAAAGAGGGATTTTACGTCGAAACCAACTAGAATATCTTGTGTATCTAATGTAATGCTTTTTAATTGTTCAATGAAGTGAAAGGAATTAAATACGAAACTATCAGTTTTTCCTGCAAAGGGTTTGAATAAGGAAGCTAGATACCTTGCTAGAGAATATATTAGAAGGCCATGGTGCTGACAATAGGTCGAAGGGGTTATCCTGGGTTGTGGATCTTTGGGAGTCCGCAGAGAGGAGGAATTTTAGAGTCATGGGGGTGACAGATTTTTTCGCGGAGTCTGATAAAGAAAATGCCTTAATAACAGATTTAAGGTTGCGTTCCATAGATGATGTAGGATCTTTGTTAAGTTGACGAAACGTCAGCAAGTTCGACTCAGCAAGAACCGCCGGGGAGGAATCCAGAAGTTTTGTAAAAAGTATATGTCCGCTTGGATGTTTTTCCAAAAATTTGTCTCATTAGATAAGATTGATAAGAATTATAAGTAGCCATTTATTGGAACCAATGAAAAAGGGCCTTTAAAGAAGAAATTGATGTGTATTAGGTACACTAGATCCAAACAATTTGAAATTTTCATCAGCTAACTATTAATTACATTTATTTCCCGTTGTTCAATAGCATCGCCGTAAATATTTTAATTGTAAAAATATTTTATTTAGTTTTATTAGTCCCCGAATACGGCGAATCGGTCAATAGCTGCGAAAATTACCGGGTCATGCCAAACGTTGTCGATTAAGCTTCGATACAAAAAATTTAAATATAAATTACAAAACGCGACCCGCTTGATATTTCTCTCCCGCACTTTTAGCCGGCATTTTAATGCCGATAAATTATGGCGGACTGATGTTTGTCGTCACAATCGCCACGCATCGATTTTAATTTTGCCTTAACGTAAATAAACGAGTTATGTGAGAGTTGGTGCATCATTAATAATTGAGCCCAGAATAAACTAACACTATAATTAATTTCAGCTATCTGCGGCATTCAAGTGTGCAGATTAAAACAGTATTTACGTAGGCAGGTATATACATATTAAATCGACAACATTCGCAGTTGATTTTGGTTCGTCACCGTAGACCGCAGTTTAATTGACAAAAGCAATTAAATTCCTAGCATTGGTCGTAGCTGAACGAGTGAAATGAAGAATGTAACAATGTCGGTTTTAACGCGAAACGCACGTCGAAAATGCATTTTTGTCCCAAAGCCAAGGACGACGACATTGTCTCGCCAAAGCAGTGCTCATTTTGATATCCATTTATACGGCAACCTTCGCTAAAAATAGGAAAGGAAACTAGTTTTACGCCATTTGAATCAAAGAGGTCGCAAGTTCGACGCAGGAGGGATCCAGGAGTTTTGTAAAAAGTATTGCAGTAGCCAGTGGAAGTTTCTTTGAAAAATGAAAGAGCATTTGTCCAAAGTTTTCGGCCTAGGCTTGCGGTTCATAAAGTAAGATACACATAATAATTAAAATTAAAAGAAGGCGAAGTAATCTTTCGAAAAATCGTAGCTGGGCGGGGCAAAGCAGCTTTTTATTTTAAAAAGGTGGCGCTTCGCGGTTTCTTGTCCTAGAGGGACACACTGTCTTTCTATCGTGCTCCTGCGGACCACTACGGAACTTTCGCAAAATCGATGTAATTATATTATGTACACCCTGTATAAAGCGTCATTTACTTATCGCCGAATTTCAAAATGACGACAAACTTGGATAAACATCAAAAATTGTACAAGTAATAACGATTTCCAATGATAATATTCCAAGTATCTCGAGCACCCTTTATGATAGACGGAAACCTGAAACTCTCTCTCTTGACACAATATTCGATACTGTTTAGACCAAATTATCCTATGTTTTATAGTTTTTCTTTTACGTCTAATAATTTATCCACTAAAACGGCAATTTTCAGGGTCTTTTAAATTTTTTTACCTATAATTGACACACCCTGTACATAATTGAAAAAATTATAACCTCCATAGCCCTTGAACTTCCACGTTTACTGGTTCAAGAATTTTTCCAAAATAGTAAATGGTTTTCGATAAACTAAGTTTTTTCTGAAACCGCAATAATCAATGACGTCATCGCTGTTTGACACTGTTTGAACCGATTAGCCATATTTTTTACGATTTTTGATTTTCGGTTAATAATTTACTCCGTAAAAGAACAATTTTCTAGGCCTTTGACATTTTTGCCTATCATTTGAAAACCCAGTATACAATCGAAAAAATGCCTGAAATAAATGTTATTGCATTGGATCTTTCGCGTCTGCTGGTTAAAGAATTTGCCGATAGGGTGGACCATTATGGAGGAAAACATATTTTTCTGGAAGCCAAAATAACCAAAACAAAAATTTCAAAAAATTTTAAAAAATACTTGGTAAAATTTGATTGCACTTAACTTCTACTGTTTAAATGTGGACACTGCAAAGTTGGGAAAATTAACATATTTCTTATTTAGCAAGGACTATCGGGAACACCTTGTACAATAAGTGAAAACCTTAAATACAAAAGTTTTAGCTGTCTATACGGGCTATATCGCAATGTAAAAGAAAGTGTCATCTGAATCATAGTCCTTCAGTTATAACCACTTTTCAATAAAAGGGGGACCCATTTTTCAGTTTTTTTGAATTTGTGGCGCACCCTGTATATTCTTGAAAAATTGTCAAGAATATAGGTTTATGGAACCGTATCTTATGCGTCTCCTGGTTCAAGAATTTATTTGGCCTCGTGAACGGATTTTGCAAAATGATCTTTTTTGTCGAGCCTAGCACACGCGATTTTTTATTTTTTTAGAATATTTCCCGACTCCCAGCCCCCCCATTTTCAATATGGTCCCTCACAGGGCAAAACTGCATGTATGTGCCAAATATGAAGTCGTTTGCTTGAAATTTCGGACACTTGTCGTGTTTCATAGCAAGGTTCAAAAAACAGTCGAAAATCGCGAAAAAAGATGGATGCCGGTCTCGGATCGAGGCCATTCCTTATAAGCTTATGTATCTCGTGGAGGGTTAAAAATGGGGCAAAATTCAATTTTGTAGCTCCAACGGACAGACAAAAAAAAATTGTCTTCGACGACGATCAGTTCTGTACCAATGGTTGTCCCCTAGGATCTACCTAGATACAAAATTTTTATACGAGCGTAGAAACTTTCGACAAATTCGATTTCGTCGATTTTTCGAAAGTAACAAACCTAACCAAAATTATTTGCCACGATTTTTTTTCTGTTTCTCTGTAACTCTAAATATGTATTTTTTATTTAGAAAATAAACCAGCCTCCTAGCAATAATTCCAATTTTACAAAGGAAAAATAGCGTATTCATGTTGTATTGTCTATAGAGAGTAACAATTTTTAATAATGTTTTGTGTGCGTGTGCATTTTTATTTATGTTACTATTAGTACTTCATGTCTATTGTTACTTTCTTCTAGAAAAAACTACTGAAAATATAAATGTTCTTAATTTCGAGTTAAAATCTGTCGAAATGGTTTGAGATTTAAGAAAATGGTTTTCAATTTTTAATATTTAATTTTGTGGGTGTTTGCTTTGCTTAGCTACGTTTCCTTTAGATCATTTGCTTATTACATCAATTAGATGTAAAGTACTAACAATGTAGTTAGCTTAGTTTTATTTTTTATTCTAAAATGTACATAAAATTTCAATGTTCGTTAGAAAAGGCATTTTGAACACTAGCACTTTGTTGTAGCTTTTGAAATAAATCTGCTTGGAGGGAAATCAACGAAATAATTTTTGGTTTTTCTTAGATATTCCAATTCTGTTAATTTTGGGAGTTTCAGGACAATATGCATCTAACTAAATATACAATTTTTAATCATTTAACGAACCCTGTTTCTTTAATGAAAAATTGGAAAAGTAACTAACTGCTTAGAAAAATATATTACCCTTTTATGATCAGTAACAACCAAAAAACTTCAATTTAGTTAATTATTATCCACACGTAATATTTCCGCATTTTAGAAATGAATCAGAAAATATATATTTGGAAAATTCGAGTTACAATAAATCGATTTGACGATGCATATAAAACTTAGAACGGTTTACTTTTCCGTTAAACAAATCCCTAACTTTACATAATCAAAACGTCTAGCTTAATGTATTTTCGAAACAACTGGGAATTGTTTACAAATGCGTCACGCGACACCATTCAGTGACTCAAGAAAGTCTCTGGCACGATCTCATGTATTCAACTATAATTTTGACCACTTGCCTTGTTAGTTTATTGATAATGTACGATGTTGAGTATATTAGTAAAAGCGTAGCATTCAATTTTTTCGCCAAGTCGCCTCGTTATTCAGGAAATGATTTTCAAGCTGCTTTTTATAAAAATAGAGGTTTACACATGAAGGTTACAATACAATATAAAAAATTAAAAAACCCCACGTAAGTAAAATCCAACTTTGGAAATAGTGATTTTTCAACAAATCTAAGAATCAGTTTCTGGTCTGCCAAGCAAAGATTGTATATTAATTTTTGCACAACCAAGCGTTTTGCTTTCCTTTATTTAAATTTTTGAAATCACTCTATAAAAAGAAGGAATCTCGCACGATGAGCCATCGGTAGGGTGTATTTTTAGAACCGTCTGAATAAGTTATGAGACCGACATTTATCCAAGAATAAAAGATACATTTCATATGCCTTCAGAGCAGATATAAATTTTCAGCTCGAACTGGATTTGCTTAAAATTAATGAAACGAAACATTTCGGTTTATCGAACAACGTTACGGTATCTTGCTCAAAAGATAAATTCTAATAAATCAGCTTAAAGAGAAAATACTACAATGCTCTAATTAGAGCTTTAAAGAGAATATACTAAAATGAAAAAAAGTGAAAATAATAACAAAAAAGATATGGTATACTTTTAAAAGTTCGCAGACTCTCAGAGACGACAGAAACGAACCTCTTCAACGGAAAAGAAAAAACCTGACACAAAAATACAAATACAAAGGTGGAAAATTTAAAATTACAAGTGAGTGAGTTAAGTGAAAAAAATTAATGCTGAAAGAGAAGAATGGCAATGTTAATCAAATCTCTCGATATTGTTCAACTATGCTAATAAACATAAAAAATAAATTACTTTTTTTTATGTCATTGGTTCTCAGATATTGTGATTTTACGATCTAATTATAATCTGATCATTGATCAAAACACGAAAATAAACCCGCTTAAATGCATTAACAGCTTCTTATAACAAGGTAGTGCGCATAAAACCTTACGACTGAGTCCTTTAAGTGGACTTATTTAAATAATTACATTCTCTTATCTCGCCCTTGCGTAAAAGATCCATTTCGTCCCCCCATCAGAAGCCGTATTCAGAGATCGGTGAGACGAATGAAAATTAGCGACTTGAGAAACATTGGGGTCCCATTGTTTTATCTCACGATCTAAGGGAGATGAAATCTATTTGCGATTAAATTTCTAGATTTTGAATAGAAACGGGAAAACTCATAGACATCAAAGTACTTTTCAAGAAATGCTCATCTTCGTTTCTATAAGATTTCAAAGGATTGAGTCACCTGTAACGCTTAAAATTATGCCAACACTATCTAGTCATATTCTGGTGGAAGAGAGCGATAAGAAGATGAAAAAATCTTACAATCTCAAACGTTCTGCACAAAAAAATACTCGTAAAGCTGTAGAACCGTTTTTTCCATTTTAGATTCAATAATCACAAACTTACATTTATTCTAGTCCAAGAAGTCTATCTAGTTCATTACTGGATGTTGTAAATTGACACAGAAATTCTGTTTTTTCAGTCTTGAAATCGTTATTTATGGTTATGGTAGTAATGTAGCTGAGACATACGGATCATTTTTGAATACGTCACTATAACTGCCCAGATTGGAGCATACATGTCACCGTTGTCGATTCTTGTTGACTAGTTTGACTTTTTAATATAATTGATTTAATTATCAAATTTCCATTTTAATTTTCACAAAGACATTGATTAAATTCAATTTATTAAATAAAAGATTCCCGACAAAAAGTTTAAACCATAAAATTTAATTAGAATCCCTTTTATTAAGTTAACACGAGATTCTTTTTGCAATTTATATAAAATACAGAAAAAGGAACGGAAAGAGGGAAAGAGAGACCGAGATAGTGAAATAATTGCTTTCGTCTCCTTAATTTCTTAATACCGGCAATGGTGCATTTATATAAACGAACACAAGTATTATAGCCAAGATGACACTTGAATTTTATGTTGTTTCATTTTTTCCTGTGTTTGCTTTTAAATTTTTTTCATATCAATGATATTGGAATTGTTGGAAGGAAAACAATATTAAGGTTAAGGTGATGAAAATTTTTAAAAGTAAACGATTAATTTAGCTAAAGTTTCACATTTAAATCGCGTTATCTACATTATTTTCTAATTACTGCAAAAATTATGTGGACGATTGTTATAATCAAAATTCAAGCGAGTATTGTAATTTACCAGACCCTTATAAGCTATTTTTGACAAAAATTACTAGTTTTATTAATTAATTAACAAATATGTTTTCTCCAGCGCCAACTGATCCAACAACTTTTTTGGAAGCATACCGTTTTTTATATTAAAAATTATTTTGTACTTTAGGGCATTTTTATTACTTTATTTTGTTTTCTAGAGTCTTTAAATGATCATGGTTTAATAAATACATAATAGGTGAACAAAGTGTGAAGAACGCTTGTATAATTAAATAAATAAATAAAACCGCCTTTATTAACAATAAAAAAATAATATTAAATATAGAGAACTGATTAATAATCTAGGTAGTTTCCCGTAAGAGATATTCTTTTAAATTAAATTAAAACCGCAATGAGGAACATTCTGTGATTGGCTAATCTGAGGATATTTATGAATTAGTCAAACAGATGTATACGAGAAGCAGGTTTTAGTCGTGCACTTTTTAATTTTATGAGGGGCATCCAGTTTTGAGTGGTTTGTGCAGAAAAAAAAATGCGATTCTTCTCGGCTCAATATATTTCACCATTTTATATCGTGAAGTTTATGACTTACATGATCTCTTCGTTTAAGGTTATAAATAAATCGAATACAGGAATTCTGTAATTTTTGTAATTTATAGTTTGTCAAAACATCCAAGCAGGCTCCATAAATAAAATTACACTAATTTAGATTACTCAAAACCACTGCTTTAGAGACCTTTTTTTAATCTAGAGTTTACAATATTTTTAGAGATTAATATAAGCGTTTTGGAGAATTTTGGAAACCTCCAACTCCAACTACTTAAATCCTTCTCTATTTTTTGTAACAGGCTCACCTTCGTAGCAATTCTTTTCGTAATGACTGGAAAAAGTTAAATTACACCCATTAACTTGTTGAATTTCTTTTATTTCCTGTAAAAATCCGTTCATTGCCATGTGTTATATCTACTCTTTTAATATCATAAATTAATGTCTAATTTTACTATCCTCGGAATATAGTTTTTCATTACAGTCATAATCATTTGTAGCCAACGACGCAACTTATACTTAGTAACTTGTCATTCATATATATAAAACTAAAAGGTTAGAGCCCATGACCGTCCCTGGGGGGTCCTACAGAACGTAACCGCACCTAAATCGCCGTAAAGCCCATACTCACTCTCTAGAAGACAAATTTACGCCTGAAATCTAACAAAAACGATCGACTCACCTGACATTTGGGATATTGCTCCTCCGTCGGTCTCTCCATCTTCCACCCCAGTAGCGGCGGGATGCATATTAAAGCGGATAGAACCCAGACGGCACCGATCATCAACACCGCTCTCATAGGGGTACGCTTTTTCAAGTACTCGACCGCTTGGGTGATGCTCCAATATCTGTCCAACGATATCAGACACAAGTTCATGATCGAGGCGGTACTCAACAAAACGTCCATGGCGGAGTGAACGTCGCACCACCAGGCGCCGAAGATCCAATAACCCATCAGCTCGTTCGCCAACGAGAACGGCATTATCACCAAACCGAGGAAAAAATCCGCAACGGCCAGCGACGCGATAAACCAATTCTGGATATTTTTCAACGCCTTCTCCGTCGTTATGGCTATTATAACTAACATATTACCCACGACAACGACTATCATTAAGAGCGTAACTACGAACGATGCTACGATTATTTGGGGCAGAGTGTATCCGCTGGGATAATGTGGTACGGCCACGGTCGAGTTGGTAGCGTTCACGCCGGTCGAATTGTCCAGCAGCATCAACATCTCCTCCATGGCAACGGCCGTCCGAACAGTCACGTTGACGAGTGCCATATTTTTTTTTTACAAACGTTATTATATTTCGAATTAAGTTTTTTCAATGGTTGATTTTGTTGGTCCCTAATCACACTATTTACAGTACCCGTTTGACCCGAAACTGTGCCACGAATCGGCTTATGTTAATTAATAACGAAACCATACGGAAAAACCAAGCTGATAGTTCACTAACTAGTTTAGAATATCAATGAGAGTGGTGTGTCCGAGGTGTGCGTCGGGATGCCACCGTTGAGGGCGGCGAGGACCGGAAGTAGGAGCAGCGTCGTCGTCGTCGTCTTCGGCCGAGCTTCGTGGTTCACAGGGCATGTTACCGCCTGGCTCGACGACCGCACACTGTGTGAGAGAAGGGCGCCACCGACGCCAGTCGACGGTCCGCGACGCCGCCGTCCTCGCATGCGTCCTTAGCCTTTGCCTTCGCCGCACCATTGCGAACTATAATCGCGAATTGACAATCGCGGAAGCGGTCAAACGTTCGGAAACCGCGAACGCAACGGAGTAAGGCAGATTTTCACGTCGACGTGTGCAGTAGCCGATTACTGGTTAAGGGGCGGTGCATCACGTCCTGTTTCCCTGAAAATCACGAAAAAAATCTCTATACGAAAGTTTCTCAATTAAAAAACAAATCAAAATAAATAAGAACTAAAAGTTCAGATTTTCACGAAATTATATATTTTGACATGACACCGAGTCTTTGTCGCATTTGATAAAGACACAATTGTCATGTATAAATATATAATTTCTTTAAAATCTGAACTTTTAGTTCCTATTTGTTTTGATAAATGGATTTTCATCAAGTAAAAGCCACCTCAGTTCAATTTTTTAAAAAACAAATAGTTAAGAGATTGTGGTTAGGCCTAAAGTTCTGATACGTAACTCCGTCACTCGGTAAATATATTGATGACAGTGTTAGAAGATTTACGACCATATAATTTGAAGGTGATGTCATCAAACGGTTTGTTTATACAGGTGTGGGCTAGTATGGCGGAACTTGCTGGAAACAATTTTCTACTCCCGAATAATTTTTTTTCTACTCCCGTCTGTAAAACACCTAATTACACACCGATCTAGCTTGCGGGAAGCGTCACCTTACTAAGTCAGTTTTATTTCCCACAGATCCGAGCCACTTCGGACATTTCCGGGATTTTACCGCACGGGTTTGGGAGCAATCGGATGTTTTCGGAGATATTTTCTACGCTTTGAATTTTGAAGTTTGTCAATTCTGACGGTCATGTAAGTATTTGTGTTGTTTTGCGAAAATGTATCCAAAAACTAACGGTCGTAGAAAAAGTATAGTATGCAACACGTTCGGTAAATTTTTGACTCACTTGTTTATTAAAAACTGGCTCCGCTGGGCCCCGCTCGTCTCAAATAATCTCGTGAGTCAAATGCCGTTTACCGCACTTATTGCATAATATACTATTTCCGCTCCCGTCTGTAAAATATCTAATTACACACCGATCTAGCGTGCGGGAAGCGTCACTTTACCACGTCAGTTTTATTTCCGTGATTTTACCGCACGGGTTTGGGAGCAATCGAATGTTTTCGGAGATATTTCCCACGCTTTGAATTTCTGTCATGCCAGTGAACGTATTCGTGTTTTTTTTTGCGAAAATATACCCAAAATCTAACGGTCGTAGAAAAAGTATAGTATGCAACACGTTCGGTAAACTTTTTAAGTCACTCGTTTATTAAAAACTCGCTCCGCTCGTGTCTAATGAACTTGTTACATAATATATTATTTACGTTGCAGTCTGTGAGTCTGTCTTAATACGTTGACCATGCCATACTATTGACTGTATTATTGACAGTCGCTTATTACAGAAATCATTTTCTCAAATAAAAGTACCGCCGCATGGTATCAGGCGCGACGGTGGATTTGAGGACAACCTAATTGTGTATTTAAAATTAACGTGAAAAGAGTTTTTTTATATTTTTACACGCACCTGCAGAGTTTATTAAAGGGGATAGACAAAAAATTTTTATACAAAAGTGTTATGATTTTTTTCTATTATCTTCTAAACACCAATATAAACAAATGAGTGCCGTAAATTTATAAGAAGTTAACAATTTCACTTTTTTAAATATTTTTGTATTTCTACTTTTTTAACTCGATTAAAAAATATATGTAGTTGGTCGGTATTTGGTTTAACCGTTTTTGAAAAAACTCGGGTTTAAAATTCCAAAATAGGATTTATTGATCAACATTGTTTAGAGTTTCGACGTTTTCCAGGCCAAAATATTCCTTCAAGGAACAAGATTGATAATACAAAAAATATTAAGTGGAAGACTAGAACTGTGGTTGGAAAACAAGAAAAGGAAATTTTTATTTTAAAAGTACCAGGACAAAAAAAGGTTTGTGTTAATTGTCTAGAAAATCCCAAGAAATCAATTCTAGATGCTGCTACAAAAATTCATAATACTTAAAAAAAACCATTTCCATCACTACAAATATTCACAAGTATAAAATTGAATTTACGCTCATTTGCCTGATTTACATCGTCTTGACGCATTCTTATTTAAAAAATAAAATATATTACGTTAGACCAGAAAATAAAAATATTTTAAGTTAAAGAATTGAAAACAAAATAATTTTACTTTGCTTTTACAGAAAGCATTCTTGTTTTGTTTGGAGAGTAATCACAAGTATGTTAAGAAAAAATGTGTTCAGCTGTGATTACGTTGAAAATGTGTAAATTAATCATTATTTGAATTACTGTTTGATTAAAAAATATACTTATAGCTTTTCTTTTCCGAAGCAGGGTGTTCCATTTAAAAAAGTGAAGTTGTTAATTTTTTATACATTTGCGGAGCTCATTTTATTTTTATTGCTACGTTGAATAGATAATAGAGAAAAAATCACCCAACTTTTGTATAAAAAGTTTTTACCAGTCTTCTTTAATGAAGTGGATGTGTGAAAAGCATGTGCATATTTCAAGGCTCCTAGCATTTTGTGTGACTCCAAACGTTCTTTTGAGGATTTATTTATTTAACACTATTTTATAGCTATATTAGATTTAACCTCGAGTGCTACGCGATAATTTGGTCTGCGGTATACATTGAATATATAGAGAAAATTATTTAAGTTTCTTACTTTTTAAATTCATGGTTTGGTCCCGACAACAGATACTGAGCAGTCATTAATTTTAGAAAAATTTAATCTACCCTTCTTAAAATGTCGGAGAAATTATTTCCTTATGCAAAATTATCCAAAATTGACTGTTTCGAGTTATATATACTCGCAATTCGCCGTTTTTTTTTTTGGTTCTACATAAATTTTTCTCAATCAATTCAATTTTTAATCTATCAATTTTCTCTTAAAAACTCCCTGATATAATGCCATATGCCTTTTTAATAACCATTATGGTGAGATTGATATATTAAATCTCTCGGATTAATCGGCTGTTTAAGATTTAAGATTAAGTCAAAATTTCTACTATTACTATTATGTTACGTCTATGCTACCATTATGTGCACTTTTCTATATTTCCTCTTATTACATATTTATGTCTTTTTTTTCATTCTTTTTTAAATCTTATTTGCTTAATTGATTTGCAAAATATATATTGTCAAATTATGATATCAATGGATGTTTGTAATTGGTACACAATAAATGATTTTTATTATTATTATTTAAAAATAAACAGTTCTTTCAATTTGGATCTGAAAATATGTTTTTTAGCAAAAGGTGTCATACAAAGTTATGTGAAAATACTTATAAAACGACGACTTGAGTGAATTGGTAAATAAACAAAAAGTTATGGCAGTAAAACCTCTAATATATTGAGCAAGCTTAGTATCCCATCACCAAAGTACAGAACTCATACCAAATATTTGCTCATGACCAAACATACAACATCACCAAAAAAATGAACTCTAACTTTGAAAAATGATTTAAACAATTCAATCATAATATAATATTACAAAATTTTCTTTTTTGATATTACTAGAATACGCCTTAAAGTTGCGCACATCGTTGTAGCAATTCCGAATGTCAATCTCAAATAAATAATTTAAAATTTTTTAATTAAAAAACTAAATATGCGAAAAATATCGAATATTTTTAATTGGAATTTTTAGGTATCCTTTTATAGCCCAAAGACATTTTGCTCTCTACTGAAGCTTCTATAAAACTGTTTCAATATGCTCTATTATTGTCGATTACTAATTGAAAAAAAAAAAACTGTAATATTTGACTGCTTTTCCCAATAACGTTTTGTCCACCGATTTGCTCCAACCACAAATTATTTTGTAGGCATTATCAAGGCACACCACTATTCTTTCAGCTATAAGAAAAAAACTGTGTTTTTTCCCCATAATTGTTAACAAACAAATAGTTGCGCAAGTTATTATATTATTATTACATTATAAATTAAATTATATCATTTTTATTAAGTTAACGTGGGACTTGATTTCTTGCAATTTATACAGACAAAACGTAGGGCAAAAGAGAAATAATAATAATAGCGACTTCGTAATTTCTTAATGTCGGAAATGGTGAACTCATGTCCAATAAAAGTATTTCAGCAAAGATGACATAAAATTTTAAGATCGGAGTTTTATTTTTTCGTGTGTTTGTTTTTAAATTTTGTTGAATTAGATATGTTTCGATACAACATCTGGTAAAATCATTAAATAAGTGGATTCAATAAAATGGAATTTTATATCGTACTTGTTATTAAGAAAATAACATATATGTTGCTTAACGATTTTCTAAAAGATACAGCGAAACAGCGAGTTTAAAAGGGAAGGCAATTAATTTAAAAATCATTAAATAAGTGGATTCAATAAAATGAAATTTTATATCGTACTTGTTATAAAGAAAATAACATATATATCGCTTAACCAGTTTCTGAAAGATAGAGCGAAACAGCGAGTTTAAAGGGAAATCAATTAATTTATTTAAGACGTCACATATAAACCGCAACATTCTCTACAGTATTGCTTTTAAATAAATAATAAATAAATATAATAAAAATTAATATTCTAAATAAAGAAAGGATTTTAGAAATTTTGATTATGTATGAAATTGACAGTCAGTCAAGCTGCCCATTCACATGTTCATTCCATAACTGTCGACTAGCATGTCGTCAGTAGAAATTGAGCCGTTCTGGCCGTGGACAGGTCTTTGCCTGCAGTTTACTTAAATCTCATAGTTTACATCTTCAGTTCGTCAAATCTTTTGAAGATTTTTTATAGTTTTCTTCTTCTTCCGTAGCGTCACAACCCTTCGTGGGTCTTAGCTGCATCTACGACTCGTCTCCATCTGTCCCTGTCCAACACAACCTCCTTCTAGTTCCGTACTCCCAAGATTTTTACATCCTCTTCGATATTGTCCCTCCATCTGAGCCTTGGTCTTCCTAAGGGTCTCTTTCCTGCTGGGTTTTCTTCCCATATCCTCTTTACAAGACGTTCATTCGGCGATCTCTGCACGTGTCCAGCCCACCTGAGCCTTTGTGCTTTTATTTCGTTTACTAAACTCGGTCTTTTGTACATGTCGTTAAGCTCCGCATTCGTTCTTATTCGATATTGACCCGTTCTCTCATCTATTGTTGGTCCAAAGATTTTCCGCAACATCCTTCGTTCAAAGCGTCTTAACACTAGTTCGTTCTGCTTTGTCATTGTCCATGTTTCCGAGCCATACATTACGATTGGCTTGATTACTGCCGAATATATCCGTAGTTTTGAGTTCCTAGATATCAGTCGGGACTTAAACAGGTTCTGCAAGGCGAAAAAACATTTATTGCCCTTTTGTATTCTTGCTTTTATTTCGCTGGTGATATCGTTATCCGAAGTTATAACTGCTCCTAGGTACTGAAATTGGTTTACGCATTCAAAATTGTGGGTGTCCATGGTTATGTTCTGTCCTATTCTGCCCCTTCCTGCTCTCCGTCCGGCCCACATATATTTGGTCTTGTCCTCGTTGATCATGAGTCCTACCTTCTTGGTCTCCTTCTCTATGTTCATGAACATTTCTTTTGTTTTAATCGTACTGCTTCCTACCGTATCAATGTCATCGGCATATGCCAAAATCATTTCTGGGCCCTTATTTGTAAATATTTACAAGCCAATATTCGCTTCTTTGATGGCCATGTCCAGCACTATGTTGAAAAGCAATGGTGAAAGTCCATCGCCCTGTTTTAGGCCATTGTTAATGGAGAATGCCTCGGTGTTGTTCTTTCCTACCCTAACTTTGGCTTTAGAGTTTTCTATGCATATCTTGGTTAGCCTTATGATCTTTTTTGGTACCCCTATGCCTTCCAACGCTTGCCAGACACTTTCCCTGGTGATGCTATCATATGCTTGGCGGAAATCTACGAACAATTGGTGAACCTCTCTGTTAAACTCCCAGCTTTTCTCTAGGAGCTGTCCTATGGTGAATATTTGATCTGTTGTTGATCTCTTGGGTCGAAACCCGCATTGGTAGTCCCCTAAGTTGTCTTCTGCGTATGGGGATATGCGTCCTCTTAGTACATTTGACAGAACCTTGTATGTTATATTTAGCAGGGTTATTCCTCTATAGTTTTTACAGGCCATCCGGTCTCCTTTCTTATGAATGGGGACGATGGTACCCTCATTCCACTCCTTTGGTAGGGCTTCTGTTTTCCATATGTTTTTCAACAGCTCTAGTATGACAGTATCTAGATGTTCCCCTCCATATTTTATGCATTCCGCCGTAATGGAGTCCTCACCCGGGGCCTTGTTATTCTTTAATTGGTTTATTGCCCTTTTAATCTCCTCTAGCGTGGGTTCTGGCACATGCTCCTCCGCACTTTGGTATACCTTCTTCGTGTTCCCAGTTACTGTATCTATGTTTAACAGGTTTTCAAAGAATTGTTTCCATGCTTGCATTACTTCTTTTATATCCGTTATGAGCTCGTTGTTTTCATTTCTTAAAATGTTGGTCTTTGGTGTGTAACCTTTCCTTATACTTTTCCCTTGATTGAAAAAGTTCCGGCTGTTTGTTAGCCCAGCTTCCTTTTCTACATTCTCTATTGTTTTGTTGTAATCTTCTCTTTTTTTCCTTCTTATCTTTCTTTTTGCCTCCGCTCTGAGGTCGTTGAATCTTTGGACGTTTCCGTCACTTGGACACTGCAACATTTGAATTCTGGCCTTGTTTTTGGTATCTAAGGCCTTCTGGCTTTCTTCATCATACCAGTCTTTTCTTCTTCTATTCTTTGTGTTCTCGCCTAAGGCTCTTTGTGCAGCGTTGATTACTGATGTTCTGATCTGTTTCCAGTGCTCCTCTACATCCGACGCCTCTTGGGTGACATTTTTCTGTAGTTGTGTTTCCAGCTCTTTTTGGTATTCGTGTCTGCATGTTTCATCCTGGTTTAGTTTATCTGTGTTCCACCTTTTTAGTGCTGATGTTTCTTGACTTGTTATGGTTTTTTAAATCCTTGATCGAACCTTTACCCGCCCCTCTTTGGCTCTTCACATCTATGATGCTCCTAACGTGTCTCGCGTTTGCTATTACATGATCTATTTGGTTTCGCGTTTTCCGATCATTGGATATCCAGGTCTCTTTGTGGATGTTCTTGTGTGGGAACATTGTCGAGGCAATCCTCAGGTTATTAGCCGCTGCTAAGTTGATCAGTCGTTGGCCGTTGTCGTTTGATAGCTCATGGAGACTATGTCTTCCAATATGTGGTCTAAACGCTTCTTCTCTTCCAACCTTGGCATTAAGGTCTCCCAGAATGATTAACATGTCCTGTTTAGGTACCGCACTTATGGTTTGCTCCAGTTGTTCGTAGTACTCGTCTTTGACTTCTTCATCCTTATCTTCGGTTGGTGCATGCGTCGAGATAAGTGTATAGTTGTACCATCTATCTCTAATTCTAAGGGTAGATATCCTGTTATTTACGGCACGAAAGTTCATTACCTGTCCCAGAATCTCTCCGCTCACTGCAAAGCCTGTTCCAAATTCGTGTTTGTTATCTCTTGTTCCGCCATTGAAAATGGTGTACTTTCCCATGGTCTGAGTACTTTCCTCCGGCCACCTTATTTCCTGAAGGGCAACTACATCCATCTTATAGATCTCCATTTGTTGTATCGCTCTTTTGGCTGCGCCTGCTCTACACCAGCTCAGTACGTTCCATGTTCCATGTTTTATAGTTTTATTTAAAAATATTATTAACTACACCGTACATACATACATACATACACACATAAATACATACATACATATATACATACTTGCAATCTCAATCTTGTCTGTCACTCCTTTTCCTACGATTGGCGAATTTAATGTGACATGCCCAACCATAAAACCAAATTGTGAAATAGTAAAATATGGCAGATCGAAAAATATAATATTTCTTATTTTGGAATAAGATTTATGTCTACAGTTTTACCCAAGTGGTTGAAATGGGTACAAAAAATAAATCTCGTTTTTCATGTAGACATTTTTTTATTATAATTGATAATCTAAATAAAAAGTTTCGACAAAAAAATTAAATAGGACGCTCCCAATCTAATTTTTTACATAGCAGCTTTAAGTGGAAATTTTACCTTAAAATAACATGTTTTTTTTTCGATTTAAGAGAGAATATAGATTTGTAACAATAAATGTTTCCCACCCTCTCTTTGTATTAAATTCAAATACGCCCTTGCAAACACGAATGAAATACCGGAATAAATCGTCCATGACGTATGTTAACTTTAGAAACAACCAGAGCACCATACTAGGCGACAACAACAAAGATCCTTTCCCGAATACGGACAAAGGCGACCCCCTTTTTCCACTCCGGTATTATATTTAAAATTTAATGTGCACTTACCCGCACAGCAACCTAGAACAATCTCTTAAAGCCGGTTCTTCAATCTCTGATAAACTTAAGACTATCTACGTTAAACTTCCGTTTACAGTGCTGGAGGTATACTCCAATTCTTAACTTCAAAATTTTATTTTTTATTTATTTTATTTTTTTACTGGTTATATGTTAATAACAAATGCGTTCCAGTTTTATTTAAGAATTATACGACCGTGATTTTTGAACAGATTTTATTTTAAATTCGCGACCAAAGGATATTGAATTGACACTTCGTTTTGGCAGTGGTCATGACGGCGCCTGCGCAATATACAAAATCGAACAACTCAGGTACCCTATGTACCGAGTAACAGGCAAGCGGTTCATGAGGTGCGACCAGAGGTAACTAGTCGGTTGTTTTTTAATATCAGCATGAGGTATTATCCTATTTTTTAGAACTTCTACATATATATTTAAACTAAAGATCATGCTAACTAAAGAACTCTTGCAACACGTCTTTTTTGCTGCCGATCGGTATTTTTTAGCTAAAGTGCTTTGATAACTAGCATTAAAAAGAGAATTTTTATCCAATTTTCACAAAGTTTGCCTGATAATCTAATGAGTAGCCTATAATGTTTTTTGTTGAATGTAGGAAAGCGGTTGGTACTCAACCTCCTCTTTAATACAAATTTAAGTTTTACAGTAACTGTTTGCAGAAATGGCAGATTAAACTAATTGAAATTTGAAAAAAAAATCATTTTATCGATTCGACAGATATGTAAGATATAAGTCGAAAATCTGTCCTTTACCTATGTTTGTTATTTTATATTGTTCAATTATTTTGTAATTATTTTATTGTGTCAGTGTATCCACCTATTATTGAAGAAACCATATTTAAATTTTCTGATTACCAGAAATCACGTGTTAAAATTTTAGGCCACCGTGTATATTTTAGGTACGTTGACATTCTAAGGTAGTTTAATCAACCAAAGCTTAGTTTTCCACTTAATCACAAGTTACATAACCTTCATTCAGCGCTTCACGGAAATTGAAACTAATGTTTTCGCATCCACCTAAATTTTCGTTATTCCGAAGGCAATAACTCAAAGTAAAATATACCAGAATTAACGTGACACGTTGCTAATCTCATAGCAGAAGCGATGACTTTTATTCGTGATTTCACCGATTAGTTCTTCTACGCAAACCCATCCAGATTCTGGATATGGCGCCGAATGCGCAGAGCAACCCGTAAAAAATGAACGCGACCTATTCCAATTATATCAATACTCTCGCAGGCGGCGATGACGTCAGACGGCCACAGCCTCCCCCGAAATGTGTCGGTGAGAACGCTCTACGCATTGACTTCCGCGCTCTTTCGTTTTATACTCTCCAGGCTCTTCTGGATAGCGCGTTTTCAGTATTCAGTTCACTATGTCGGTTAGGTCGGAGGCGTTATTACCGGCATATTGTTAACCCAGTTTCTCTCAATTTTGTTTTCGTCCACGCCACTACCCAAAATGGGGTGCATTTTGCGTCTTGGCGTTGCCAATTTTCGTTTGTATGGTGCGATAAATAGAAAACGTTCAATGGCGAGTTAGAAGATCGAAGTAAAAATGAAAATTGGTATTTGTTACAATCCTTTTAGAGGGTGTCTGGCTATAACACCGACACACGCAAAAAATCTGCAAATGTGTTCTATTTCGTTTCTTAATGAGAGAGTAATAAAACGCAAATTTTCAGAGTGGACATTTTAAAGATTATATCGTAAAGTTCAGATATATTGCAATGATAATTTTTAATAAATTTCGCATTTGAAACCCGTCACACCTGGAATCATTCCTTAAGTTAAGGCCACACTAATTTTCATACAATATAAAGAGGAGTTTGGGGAATGAAAGTAATGTGCAGCGGCCTTGCTGCAGGTCTTTTGTTAGTATAATAAATATAATAATAATTAAACATGATTACAATTATAGAGATGCGCAGATAATTGAGATAATAATTATTCTAAGATGAAGTAAATAAAAACTTGGATAGAAGTAAGAATAATGTGAGAATAGATGAATTGTAACAAATATTATTATGAAAAACAAGTTTACAAATTACAATAGAACGTCATTTGAAAATTGTAGTGATCATATTCTGAGTAGTTATATAAACTATAATCGTCCAGAGAAATAGTAAGTCGCTCTACAGTGTTTTCTAGCACTCAGCTTTCTACATTCTTCTATTTCGATCACATGTTTCCACTTACTCCAGTTTTCACATCCACTGTCTTTATTTCGTCTTGCAAAAAGATTATACCTGCAAAAATTAACTCTTCTACTTCCGCCATAAAACCCCATGAAACCCCTCTTTTTGGGACAAATAATTGGTTTTCGCTCTTGATTTCGAGTAGATTATAATCAAAACCTGCATTTTCATAACTTAGCAGACTGAAATATACATTAAAACTGCCGATGACTACTTAAAAACCTACTTTCTTGGATTGATAGTAGGTTTTTTCTTCCATGTTTCAAACAGATTCCAGTCGAAATCGGCTAATCGGACACATATCGAACCTAAAACTGCATCAAAACTGCAGATATCAGCTCAAACTTTCATTTTTTGATCCAAACAGTTACCTTTTGATGTTAATATCTTTCAAATACCAGTCAAACTTTCCTTCTTCGACTTTTATTGTAACGAAAACGTTAATAAACCATGGGATTTAATTCACAGTGATATGGCGGAAGGCGAAGTTTTCGTTTTGAAGCGATTTCATCTACAACACGTTTCGTACAAAGAGGTTTATTCAAATTCACAATCTCCTTTTTCAGCACTTCTTCCTGCAAATGTCTTTTATTTCACCTTTTATCTTTTCCCAAGAAGACGGGAGTGTTTTTTCGGACTTTCTTGAGTGGTAACTGGCATAGCATAGGAAGAATGAGATCTAGCATTTATATCATGATAGTCTCCTGATTGAAACACTATCAAGCCATCTCCGGAAAGTTCATGTTTGCTTTCTCGCCTTAAGACTTATGATAAAATGTAATAGTATAAATGGTAATAATAATATGTAATTTTGCAATAAACCAATAACAATATAACTTGCCCAGCTCCATGTAGTGAATTTCGTATTAAATACCAGAACAATAACAAATCAAAAATAGTGCTAGCACAAGTGGCGAGCTTCTTCTCTATCAGACTCCGCGAAAAAATCTGTCACCCCCCATGACTCTAAAATTCCTCCTCTCTGCGGATTCCCAAAGATCCACAAACCAGGATTACTCCTTCGACCTATTGTCCGTACCAACTTATTCTCTAGCAAAATATATAGATTCCTTATTAAAACCCCTTACAGGGAAAACTGATATTTTCGTCCTCAATTCCTTTCACTTCATTGAACAATTAAAAAGCATTACATTAAATACACAAGATATTCTAGTTGGTTTCGACGTAGAATCGCTCTTTACCAAAGTTCCTACTCCTGAAACTCTCAACATCATTTCAGATATATTGAAATCCGAGAATCTGGAACCAAACCTTCTCACCTTAATCCGAAAATGCATGTCTGGAACATATTTTTCTTATAATGGTCAAATTTATGAACAAACGTCGCGAATAGCTATGGGTTCTCCACTATCACCAGTCATCCCGAATATATTTATGGAAGGCTTTGACAAGAAAGCTCTCGACACCTTTCATCTAAAACCAAAATTATGGAAACGCTACGTAGCAAATGTTCTTAGACATTTAAAGTCTGTACACCCTAACATACGTTTTACCATTGAGTTGAAAACTAATAATAACCTTCCATTCTTAGATATTTGTATCAATAGAAAATCAGACCTAATAATGGGTCATTCTGTTTACAGAAAACCTACGCACACACACCGATACTTTAATGCATGGTCACATCACCATCCGGCCCAAAAATGGTTAGTTATCAACTCTCTTGTTTAGAGGATTAAAACACCTTACTTCTGCTCCTCTCTCTAATAATTTCCACATTAAAGATATTAAGCGTTCCATCAAAAAGTACACTTTACCTATACTTGTCATTTTGGTCCTTCCTTACATTCAAAACATCACTGACCACATGTCCAAAGTCCTAAAGAACTATAATGTCAAAAACAAATTTACCACTTGTCCAAAAATATCTCAATATTTTCAGTCCGTCAAAGACAAAATTCCATTTGAGATGGCAGGAGTTTACAGCATTCCATGCATATGCGGCAAAGAATACATTGGAGAGACCGGACGAAAAATATCAACTAGGCTCAAAGAACATGAAAGAACCCTAACGAAAAATGCGAGAGTCTATAGAAATCTATAAGCAACCTAATAATCTTACCGCGACTCAGGTCTTTATCTGTCGCCAAGATGTGAATCGCCCCCCTCAAACAATATATATACAGGTATAGAGTAAAATGCGAGCCAGTTTCAGTCAAGCTCTGAAGAAGCCAAAAGGATGATTGGCGAAACGTCAGCAAGTTCGACTCAACAAAAACCGACGCAGGAGGAATCCAGAAGTTTTGTAAAAAAATTGCATTTTATTTAGTAAATTACAGATATTAATAACAACTCATAAGTTTTGCATTTATGTTAGATTGGGGTTTAAAAATATAGATGGCAAAGACACCCCTTGGTGGCTACTGATATGTAATAAGTTTCAATTTTTTCTAGAAACGGTTAACCTGAGTTGTAAAAAGCAACTCACAAAATTTTAAAAATTTCATATCTCATTAGTGTCGGCATCGAAAAGGAATCGCGACTCACTCGCAACGAAATTGATTTTTGCCTTGTTCTTTGACAGATTCGAATAAGTGAAATGTTTCCATTCCATAAAACAGGAAAAAGAATAAATGCTTCATTTAGGGGCAGGAAAAAATTCCTTCACTGTTACCTTATCGCCGTTTCAGGTAAAAGAAAAAAGAAAATAATATTTATTTAGAGTTCAACCGCTGAAGTCCGCTGGGAAATAAAATTTGATACTATCGATATCCTAGCCGAATAAGAAACTTTTGTTACGTTTTCCGTCCGCCTTTAAAGATTTTTTTGCACGTGACACGTTAAAGCTTTATCCCAAATCCGTGACATATTATTGCCGGAAAGATGTATCGGTCTTCTTAAAAGTATAAAACGGTTCCGGGAAATTTTAAATTTCTTAGTTTTCGGCAGCCCTTCCTTGCTGATATGAATAAAACTCTATATTTGAAAATTGAATATTTCAAATAAATGCTCCCCATATGTGTTTTGCAACAACATTAATATTAATTGTAGAAAAACAAATTTCCCTTATTCATACTTTTCCATTTATTAGTCCATTTTATTGATTTTGCAGTACTTTGAAAGAGAATGGACCAAGACCCAAGACACACCACTAACTTAATGTTCCTTAATGTTCTGTTTAAAAAACAAAATGGCGAAAATATTTAAACTTTACTAAACCTGAAAATTTACTGGAACTTTTTTAAAATACGTTAGTTTGGTTTATGAATAGAATGAGAAATCGGACATAAGAAATTGATGATAAACTGCCCGATCTATGGCCCGAAAAAGAGAAGAATGTGTGTTTTCGCATATTAGCTTCGATTTTCTAAACATATTTTCTAAAATTAAATTATTATTATGACTTTTCCTGCAACATCGCAAAATGTTCCGTTCTAATTTTTGGGGCAAACATTACTAGTTCGCTAATAGTTTAATAAATTAATCAATAAAAGAAAGTGACTCACCAGTGCAATCACTAACTCAAATCGTTATAATCCAATCCGTGATTTTTGATTTCATGCCTTAGATTACGCTGTAAGACATTTAGATTAAAATAATAGTGTTACGTTGTTGAAAATCCCACAAAAAAACTGATTGACTCAAAAACACTTTTATTTGTTGCAACTTTCTCTATTTCTGGATATGCGCATAAGCTTATTTCGATGCTCTCGGGTGGCGCTGCATTGCGCCCGATTTTACTCGACAATGATTCACAGACAAAGTAATAAAATTATATTGTACTTCATCGTTGACGGCTTATTAGTAATTTTAAACCGATGTATGCGTAACAGTTTCCAAGTTTAAATCACTTAATTTGCTTGTTCTACTCCCGTCTGTAAAATATCTAATTACCCACCGATCTAGCGTGCGGGAAGCGTCACTTTACAACGTCAGTTTCGTTTCCCATGAATCCGAGCCACTTCGGACATTTCCGGGAATTTACCGCACGGATTTGGGAGCGGATGTTTTCGGAGATAATTCCCACGCTTTGCATTTTGACGTCTGTTAATTCTGACGGTCATGTCAGTGAATGCATTCGTGTTGTTTTGCGAAAATGTACTCAAAGTTATGCTAGGCATCCTTCTCCCGTACAAAATTTCCGCTGGATTATGAATAAAAACATATTTCGCATTACACTGTACGATGCGCTAATGCGCATGTAGTGAAGTCGCGTTAAATAGGGTAATTAAGTATTTTTTTGCAATGCGGTAAATTTTATTCCGATAAAACGCGGGCTGCGGCAATTTCAAACGAAAATTAGCTTTCGCAGATACGCTAAAATATATATTTTTGAATATACAAATTAATAGGTATAATCTGTGACATAAAACCCGCATATTATTCAATTCGCGTGTGTGTGTACACATGAATAATGAAAATGCGCGGTTGTTTGCGTTCACATTTTTTGAACAAAACTTATGTAACCGTATAATGAGCGCAAATTCGACGATAAATGCTGTTTTTCGTACGGTCAGCATGAAATAGTTATCAATATCGTTTACCGGTAATTTTCCGCTCTGATGTTATCGGTATATCAATTTCCTCGATGCTCCATGCTTATGTTATGCTTGAAATCTGATAGCGACCCCGTTGGCCAATCGAATATAATTATTATCCGTGTAACTAGTGCAAAAACTGTATGCTTCTTGCATTTGCAAATCCAAGAAATAGGCTTATTGCACATTATTTATACGCTAAAAAATGTATATACAGCACAAAGTAATGAAATTTTTAAATAATAACTGAAATGCTGACTGTCAAAGTAGTGCCATGTCACACTAGTTTAAAAAGTAAGCACTTTTTGCACGAGTGATATTTTTTTGACAATCGTAAAAAAAGGGTTTGTAGTAATTAGTAACCCAAGATAGAACTCAACACGCTGTAACTATCAAAACTTGGAACCTAACTAAAAAATCGGGAGAAAAATGTCCTCCAACCTTGTTTATTATCTGTTAAAGTAAATAATAATAAATTCTCTAAAATTTCCATTATTAATCTCTACATTATAAACCCAGTAAGATAAATAAATCAATCGGAAACAGTAAAACGAAAAGAAAAATATCATAAAATGGAACTGAATAGGGTTTTTCAAATAAAATGTCAGTATCTACAGAGCTGATAACTTGTGATTTATTCTATGACTCTAAGTTCGTACAATAAATTGTTTGTTTCGTAAGAAAGTTATTAATTTTTTTATCATAGTTATTAATTAAACTGATTATTTTTTAAACAACTAAACTATTTATAATTTAGAATAAATATATGTAGATGATCACTAAGTCAAAAAATATATCACGGAATTACCTACTTCGATATACTTCGAACACTTTTTCTCTTCGGTTAAACAAAATTCAAATATTCTTTACTGCAAACGTAGATAAGATTTCCAAATTTTATAATCTGTAACATTAAAAGCATATTAAAATATCGAAGGCGATTTCTGTCTACCTTACTCATTTCATTTATTAGCGTGTTTCAAACATAGAAAATGTCTGCAATAAGTTATGCCAATAAAATATAACACGGAATAACAATTTTAGAACACAATATTGAAAACATACAATACACATAAAACATAATACATCAAACATAAAGCGCCCTGCGGGCATCTGGACATACATTAATGCCGAACAGAGATTATCAACTTATCACCGAAAGTGGAGAGGTGAAGAGGTGCAATCATCTGACTAGATATAGTTATTGATATCTTGCAAATCGATAAACTCCAAGGTGTAAAAGGAATTCTTTATTAAAAAATCTTTGACTTAAATTTTGGACCTGTTTATCGGGAGTAGTTTTGTTTCGGGCTTAAGTGTAGTAAAAAAAAGGGAAAAATTTAACCAATAGATACCAAAAATAATAATAATAATAATAAATAAATGCAATAAATTCCTACGCCGTCCCTGCAGTGGCGTACAGCTTCGGCATCGTTGATTGGACGCCGACAGAGCTTGATGATCTAAATAGAACCTTAAGGACAAGTCTAACTAAATTCCGCGTTCACCACCCACGAGCTGGCAGAGAGAGGGTACATCTACCTCGAAACATCGGAGGCAGGGGATTCTCGGATTTGCGAATATGCCACAAGATCCAGGTGGAGCGGCTGCAGAAATACTTCCATCAAAATAGCGAGAGCTCAGCGCTCCACCGAGCAGTGACAGGTCTAGATAGATCACTTACACCCCTCATGTTGCAGGTCACACACTATCAGTGCGACTCTAATTCTTCAATTTTCGAACTCGAGAACCAGTGGCGGGGAAAGGAACTACACGGCAGATACCCAAACTTGCTTGATAGTGCTGACCTTGACAAGCCCGCATCAGTTGGCTGGCTAACGAACGGCAACCTTTTTCTCGAGACTGAGGGTTTCAGGTGTGCAATTCAAGATCAGGTCATACCCACTCGGTCTTATCTTAAACACATAATCAAGGACCCGACAGTAACAACAACGAATTGTCACATATGTTGAGCACCTCATCAGTGGGTGCCGGATACTGGCCCCGAAGGAGTACACCACAAGAAACAACAACGTAACCAAGATATTCCATGAGGAAATAGCCTTCAACCTAAAACTTCTAAAAGAGAAGTGTCCGTACTACCGATACTCACCAGAATCTGTGCTTGAAAATGAGGGATTTAGTATATATTTTGACAGAACTATTCAGACCGATCGCACTGTCCAGTATAACAGGCCAGATATTCTTATTTATGACAAGGCAAATAAGATGGTGACCCTCGTCGACGTTGCAATTCCCGCACCTAACAACTTGCAGAAGAAAGAACGTGAAAAAAGAGAAAAATACATACCGTTAGCGGATGACATAAAACATAAACATAAAACATTGTTCCTATAGTGATCGGTGCAATGGGAGAAATACCAAAGTCCCTCAGAACCAACCTGACAACACTCACCGTAAAACCAAGCGCCTACTTTGAAATGCAGAAGTCTGTGGTACTAGCTACCTGCAACATAATTAGAAGAGTTCTTAATCAACCTCAACTTCAATAGCGCACATTTCATGTTTTGCTACTCACCTAGACGACATGAGAGCACTCCATCTTCCGATGAGAAAAAAAAATAAATACAAATAATAATAATAATAATAATAATAATATAATAGTATGTTATGCACCAACTGCGGTAAACGGCATTTGATTCAAGAGTTTATTTGACACGAGCGGAGCGAGTTTTTAATAAACGAGTGAGTTAAAAAGTTTACCGAATGTGTTGCACACTACACTTTTTCTGCGACCGTTAGTTTTCGATTACATTTGCGCAAAACAACACGAATACATTCACTGACATGACCGTCAGAATTGACAAACGTCAAATTCAAGACGTGGGCGATATCTACGAAATCATCCGATTGCTCCCAAACCCGTGCGGTAAAATCCCGGAAATGTCCGAAGTGGCTCAGATTCATGGGAAACGAAACTGACGTTGTAAAGTGACGCTTCCCGCACAATAGATCGGTGCGTAATTAGGTATTTTACAGACGGGAGTAGAAAAACTCTTTTACCACGCAAGTGCAAACTCTATTTCTATGAATTCGTTATAAACTATTAAACCCCGGCTACCAAAACTAACCAGCTCTGTCATCTCAGAACAGAATAAGCGGGACAGCAGCCAAAAGAATAAAAATTTTAGGAATTTAGTTATTAAGGACATGTTATTTTGGCGGTACAATTTAGCAGGATCGCTTTTCTCTAAGTTGGAATTTATTAAACGATTCAGAATATGGATAGGAATTTTCTAGCCCATTTCCTCAATATTGCTCAGAAAATTAGAAACAAAAATCGAATAACAATGCACGTTCCAAGGGAAGTTTCTTGCAAACATCAATATACCAGCTGCATTGTGCTGCCGTTGGAATATAAATTCCAAAGTCCGTATACATGTAGATGTACGTCATATCATATGCGTGATAAAATATGATCGGCCTGCAAATAAAAATCGTTGCTTGACGTAATATACGGCGTTTCTTATAACGAAGCTATCCGATTGGTTACTTTCCTTATATGAATTATGATTGTAATTTATTAGTCACAATGGAAATGATGCGAAATTTGAATCGGTTTCCAATTTATCGAACTTATTATTGCATTTGCATCGGCTGTGGGTATAATTCTCGTCTTATACAGATGGGCTTTGTGTTTTACGTTTTCGGCACTCAGTGTGCTCGATCTAATTGAATTGAATAAATTAGTTATTTAGTAGTTCTTGGAATATAAGTTTTATTAAACTCTTATCAACAATCCGCTGCTTCAATTAAATGAATTGAAAACTGTTAGTGAGAATTATTTTTTGATAATTTTATGCCAATATACTCCCATCAATTTAAATCACGATACTATGTCAATTCATATATGCTTTAGTTGAGATCTAACTCACTATACTAACTCGCGTATACCTGCGAACAACAAAATAAATTATATGTATTGGTAAATTTCTTGACACAAAATTTGTTACCACGTATTATTTATTTTTGATAGCATAACAGAAGCTTCATAAATTTTCAAGTAGATTAAAATATTTTATGAAATGATGTATAGATTGAGTGTGCTTTATTATAAAATAAGTTCTTTCGTAGTAGCGCACGGGTTTTATGTCAATTTATTAGGCTGTAATTTATAAGTGAAATTGTAAGTACAAAGTAGAGTCTACTTGATGTTTTGGTGCTTGATGCTAATTTCGAGAATATAAAAAAAATATCAGTTTGGTTGATCATCATGTATCCGAAAATGCCTCCTTCATTTTGAATTAAACTGAGTATAACTAATAACGAAACACAAATTCTCTGTATTAAAGATGTTGAAAAACAAGAAAATCTCTTGTTGCGGATTTTGCAATAATAATAATAATAATACTAATAATAATAATAATACCAATAATAATAATAATAATAATAGTAATAATGACCATAACAATTTATGAAAGTTTTCTGTGCACTAGAACTAATATCCTCAAGCATACCTGCAAAAAGGGACACCAACTTTTTAGTTTTGATTGGTTTATTTAGTTATCTTTATTGGTAAATTTCTTGACACGATATTTATTACCAGTGATTTTTTTTTTGACAACATAATAATATATGAAACCAGAAAAAGAATTTTTTAGTAGATTTAATTTTTTTAACAAATGATATACGAGGTGTGTTCAAAATCTTAATTGATTTTTATGTTTTATCATAAAGAATTTATTGATATATCAAAATTAATGTTGCGCATAAAACACGTGTAACATTTCTGTCTCACAAAAAAAGTAAACTTGCACACTGATTGAAACTGTGAACATACGGTAGTGTGTTCAAAAAGTCACCTAACATTTTGAACACACCTCGTATGTGTATATTGAGTTGCCTATATTATAAAATACATTCCTTTAAAGTAGCAAGCGAGTTTTATATCACTTTGTGATGTAGTAATTTGTAATGGAAACTGTATTCCAATAAAAAGCAGACATAATATGAAAAACGTTACTTCGACTAATAAACATTTTCTCGCCTCTCTCAGAAGATACAGACCGCTCTATTAAATGGGTACCAAAAATATATCTTTGTTATTATTTCAAAAACTGTTTTTTAAGTAACCCAAACCAAAACCATGCTATAAAGTAAAAAAAAATTGGTCTTACTTCCTATTTCTTTCCGAAATTTTGTTACCTAAATAACTGCCAAACTAATAGTAATCTTGTCTTTAAACAATAGAACCTTTTTAATGGCGAATTGATTAAAAAGAATAAGTTTTATTAAAAAAAATGAAAAACATCTCTGCAAAAAAAAAGTTGATTAAAAAGTGTAAGTTTTATTTAAAAAATGAAAAATATCTCTGCAAAAAAAGTTTGCGGACAAAGTTAGTAATGCTTTTATACAAAATATTAAAATTTTGTCAGCAGCACTTTTATGGTCTGATCAAAGGTATTTGTGGTCTAAATTTCATTAGTTTTTTTGTAACGTTCCATTAACCCTAGAAAGTAGTTTTACATTTTTTGCAACACCCTGCAAATAAAAATTGATATCTGATGTTGAATATTATGTCAAAGATCTGAAATAGATTTTGATACTAGTGGAACCATGTTAAATTATTAGCTATTAACTAAGGTACTGTTTGAACGTCCATGGCTGTATTGCAACTACTGTCAGTTATTCACTCTATCAGTTTTTGTACCGCTCGGATTCCGTATTAGCACTAACATATCTAAAAAAAATTACAAATATTCCGAACTTTTTTAGTTATCTTGACAGAAAGGTAATGAGTTCTCAATAATTATTCATGAAGTTCATTTATACGAAATGCTTTGCGATAAAAGCATGCCATAAATACGTTGGTGTGTTATTGCGGATCGCAAGTTGTTGGGCAAGTGGACGGATACCGAAACAGTCAGCAGTTTGCATTTGATGCGATGAGAATAAAAAATGTGAGTGTTTGTGTGCCATATCATAATTCACAAAAAAACAGAGTTTTTTTCTTATCCTTAATTGTTTTCAAAAATAAGGTGCCAAAGTGTGCCCGTTTTAGCATATGTTAAAATTAGCTTCTTTAATCTTTAAAAATTCAGCCAGCTACTTGCTTCCTGGTACGTGTAATAATTGTTAGACAGGGTGGTTATTAATTGAGTGCCGGCAGTTAAGGGGTGTACATCCTTCGATGATTTCAACAAAAAACTCAACCTGATAAATTTTTATTTAAAAGAATGTCTGTTTTATCATAATTTTCTTATCTCACTAAACATGAAATTGCTATGTGCAAAATTATGAAATTTTAGGTTTACTTTTGTACGACGCGCCTCTTTCGAGTAAAAGGACAGAAACCCATTTTTTTTTCTGTTGTATGCGACTATTTTCCTTATAAATTTTAATTATTTTTGAAATATTCATTTTTAGACTTTGCCTGAGCCATTTTTTTTTCTCGTAAAAACCAAAGTTTAGTTAGTTAAAAAAGAAATAATTTTAAAAATACAATGACATTTATATTTATTTATTTATATTGTGCGTTCTGTTGCCCTCGCGGCGTTCTGAGAACTAAATGTAGTGGATATTTTTATTGAGATTCTCCGAATCAGTAAGTATCGTATTCGGATATTCCTTGAAATGGGTTATAGGTAAATTCATATAGGGATAATAATTTATTATAAAATGCATATTATTATTAAATAATGACAGATAACACTCTATAATTGCAAGATGTTATCTAAAACATTTTGATCAAATTTGACTAGTCAATTAAGAAGTGGTTAATTGAATAGCTCCAACACTAGTAGTGACGTCTACGTAGGTTTGCTAAGGAACTTTTATATGAAGAAAACTGTTATAAAAGGATTTCTTAAAATATTAACACCCTGTAGCTTAAAAATTAGGAGAATTGCGACATATGTTGATATTAAGTTTTCTGCTTAATATGACAAAGGATGGCACTATTAAGTATTTGTCTTTAAAATCTTAGTTTTCCTCATTTCTTTTTTTTTTCAGCATAAATAAAAATACTACTCTTTTTTTTCCTCTACTTTGTTTTATCTTTTCATATACTATTTAGAACTCATTTAACGCAGTAAAATATTTGTTTTTCTTACTTTTTTTGAGAACAAGATTCCTTTTTTTCGAGTAACTGTATTTATAAATATACCGAGAACTTAAATAACAAGTTTTTTATATAAACTCTACATATTTCAGATAATAGGCTTTTGCCTTATTTTCGTGATTGCTGGGGTAGTTGGTAAGTAATAAATAAATATAATGAAGGTTGGCAGTAATTAAGACCTGTGAGCACTATTATAATTTTTTTAATTAGGAGGTACAATCAGCGAGACCTCAACCCCATCAAATGGAGGTTCGCCATCAAGTAAGCAAGATCACTTTATTACAGAATAAGCTATTAACTGCACCGAGGGAGCAATTCATATGTGCCTTTTCAAAATATTCTCTAACTTCGAAAAATGTCATAATGTAGAACTTAATTTAAATTTAAATATTTTTCCTCTTCCAATTTTTGCGTCTGTATGTTGTTATTGTCAAGATAAGTTTTAAAAAATATATATTTATGAAATACGGTTAAATTCATTAATAAGCGGTGCTTATTTATCATTCGTTTATGCTATTGTACGTATTTTTCCAGAAATCCCCTACTTTACTTTTCACAGCTTTTACTTTGAAATTGCACCTATCATACATAATTAAATTATCTTTTACGGCGATTAATCGACTATTGTTATTAAATTATTTTTGTCGAACGACATAATAGATATTAATAATGTATCTAACTTCCAGCTTCGCCGCTTACAGCGAGAACCCCGCATGTAGGGGGCAATAGAACCGGACCTGTTACGTTCCCAACCGCTGCCCCACCTCTTCAGAACGGCACGATAGCAGAAATACTTTAATATGTACCGAACCCGACCATTGGAAAAGAATAAAATGTAATCAATAGATTCCCGGTGTATAGTGCCAACATAACACCGTACCCCTAACAGAAATTGTGTTAAATTAGCTTCAGCTAGAGTAAGCATAGAGCCAGTAAAATGTTTTCAAGATTTTAAAGTCAAACGGAAACCTATTTAGAATTCATAGGTCGTTAAAACGCTTCAGCAGAGCTTCCAGTTGAAATCATCGTAACTGTAAGTACATTAATTACAGAACAGTTTAATTTACTGAGGTAATAGAGGAATAAAAACGAACTGAATATTTAACCCCGTTTCACATCACCGAACGCCGACCACTCGAATTCCATTCGCATAACGTCGAATCTGAATACAGGGTATCCGATTTTAATTTATTTCTGGATGCGGTTTTAGCCATCTTCCATTTCCTTGAAACGAATGACGTGCCATTTAAATCCGTTAGCTTGTTGCCTTCGTCGTAAATGTGAAATTGGTTCTTGGAATATCTTTTAACGTAGAACTTAATGACAAAATCAGATTTTTTTATCGTTTTTACATTTATTACCTTTTTTAAAAAAATTTGGTCAGAGCTATGGAAAATAATTTTCATTCGAAATCACCACAGATATTGGGGACAATATTCATGATATGTAACTCATGACGTTCGTCAGACTGATCGAAATAAAGTAACTTGTTTGATTCTGTTAGAAGATTACAGCGGGGCTTTTGATTCGATGATACTAAAATTCATTGTCAGAAGTTCCATTATTTTGCTTTTCACTAAATTAATCTTACTTTGGCAGAAGATCGCAACATATTATGCGGAACAATAGTAAATCTGACAACCTTTCTTTGAGACAGGGCATATCCCAAGGGTCGAGTTTGGAAACTGCTCTTCTCATCATACATCTCTGACTTTCCTTCTATTTTGAAACTCCTTTATTCCTTTCAAAGAAATGGAGTATTTGATGCAGTTCGAAGATTAACGAGAAGCTAAATTGGACATATCTTCAGCTAATAAACTAAACCAGTAGAATATCTTAGAATATTAGTCTTAATTGTCTAAACAGCTTGTATTTTTTAACTACCACTTGCGCTAATATAATATTATTAATAATAATAATAATAAACGCTTGAGGACGTAGTCTCGCTGCCCCGCAGCTGACGAAGTCCTGATAACCTGTAAGCAGAGCTTAAAAGAAGAAAATAATAATATCAGCTTCATTGAATAATTAACGTCATAACCATGGGAAATATTTTTACCGCAAATTGCATTTGCTCTAATGGCAGACCGGCTCACGTTCTATTTTCTATCTTCCAAAAAGTCAAGCAAGTAATTTTAAATAGATCCAAATAAAATTCTATTCTGCAAGATTCATAAAAGATTGAGTTTTTGTTAACATTTCATAAATCAACTTTCTAAATATATAAAATATTGAGATTCATGAAGAGTGTATGAAACACGGGAATGTTGATTTTTCAAAAAAAAAAATATCAAAAACGTTCTTTTCAATCAATTGCATTCCATACGTGTTTCGCTCGGGGTTCTCTTTTGAGTTTTTTACTATCGCTAGCGTTAATGGTTTTCAAGTTTCTGATAAAACTAAAGCCGATATTACGAATAATATGAATGCGCTGCAACTGCCAAACATGTTTCATTTCGGTAGCCAAGTTTCCATATTTTCTAGTCTTTTCTGCTCCCACTTTCGCGATGTTGTGGGAGAGAGGTACAGAAATATTAGCAGTCCATTTTTAAGAGTCAGTTGCTGATCTTGGCCAGTTAATTATGGGCACCAAGAGATGTATTATTTGCAAGCCTTTGATAGCCCCCAATAATATGGTCGATTGACTCTCTAGGCTCACGAAATTTCCTATATCTGTGTTCCACATTGAGCCCTAGGCAATACTTTTTATTGTTTCTTGTTCTGATGACTCGATCTTGAATAGCAACAAGAAATCTATTATAATCTATATATAATCTATTATAACCATTATTATCTTAGTAACGCCTGTGTTTAATTTAATTAGATGGGTGGAAACTAATGCACATAAGGTCTGGAAATTTGGTAAGTTGTTTGAAGTCGGAAAGAAAATCTGAATGACTAATGGTTTGCTCTAATTTACTATATTAACGGGAAGTTTATGATGATACTTTATGTAACTTTTATGCAAAACCTATCTCTATATATTTTTATTTCGAAATATTTTACCTACTTGTTTACTGTATTTTACAACATCTTATTAGAGGACCGTACACCGCGCCCTCTACTGACTTCGTGCAAAATATAGTGAAATAATTTTTTCTGGTCATAAAAAACTCTCGTGTCGAATTTGCTAATTATTATATCGAAAAGCTTCTAATTTATCGACGAATATGCAAATTTAATTTTCAACTTTCAATTCTCTAAAATTTTTACATAAAAATGAGATGAATCATGGAGAATACATTATATGTTGACAGATTTATCAGCAGCATTTCCACCAATGAACTATATAGTATATTATTGATTTCCAACGTCGACTGAACAAAAGATCATATAAGGTTTTTCCTTTTTTCCATTTTCATTTTGAATTACTGAGAAAAAGCATTATTTTTTCTGCCCTATATGCAAGATAGGTTATGGGAAACTACTTTTTCTTTTAGCTTCGGCTTGCCTCATTCTCGTTCAGGCTCTAGTGAATGTGCACCTTAAAGTGTAAAAACTAGATAAGACCGTATACCTGACAAATATTTTTGATAAGCTCACATGTCTTCCCAAAACAATTGCATTCGATCTAGTCTTCGAAAAAACGCTACGTTACAAATTTTTAAACCGAATTATGTCCGGGGAAATCTCCGGGGATTTTGCAAAGCCGAGCGGTCAGGGTTGAATATGGAAATGAAACCCCGTTTCATTGTCCGCGCCTCGGGTTCCAAACAGTAAACAAGAAATTTTGTTTGCGACCGAACGAAGTATATATTATTATATTGAAATATTACCACGCAAATAAATACTGGAATAATGCCGCGAAAAACGAATATTCGCCCGCCTTTGCGAATTTGATGACAGCGATTATGATTCCCGTATGCTTTTGCTTTTGACGACATGCTGTGATTACTCTACTCTACTCAAAGATAAAATGTGAAACTTCTACTTCGGGGTCAGGAGTCAAAAAGAATAATCAATGACGTTAAAGTCAAATTATATTTGAGCTTTTGTTTAACTTAATTTAGTTAATTAATTATTTAATTTACATAAAATGAAAGAAAACCGCTTCCTGTGTCAATCGAAATTTTTATGGACTGGATAGTTCCGCACACTTCATCCTAGTATGTCCTTTCTATTAATTTCACTCCGCAAGAAGTAATTTTCAAAAAACTTACAACGTCTGAACTGAAGACGTAGAGGGGCAAACACTGATTTTAGAAAAAAAAGTTTATGCAAAAGTTTTATGGTTTAAATTTAATTTTAAAATTATTTGTTTTTTATATATGCGATAAGTGCTGGATTGACATTACTTTTAAAATTTTAAATGGAACACCCCATATGTTTTGATATTTTTAGAATCCTTGCCAAAAATAAAGGTAACTTTTATACAAACCACTTATTCGTATTTTGTATAGTTTTGACAGAAATTGACATTATATATTTTTTTATGTTATGTTATATGGTCTTCCACGGCTGGCAGTAATGACCACTTCATCAAATTTTAAACATATTTTTAGAAGACTTCCTTCTAACGTCCTATGGTTTTCGAAATACTGACACCTAATCATTTTAAAGAAGTTCAAAAAAGCATAACATTCTTATTTTTTAATCAGGTTTAAGAATGTTTGCTATGGGTCATGGGTCTTTTTTGTAGGTAAGATAATTCAGAGATTTACATCATCATTTTTTATATCGTCAAAGATGTAGAATAATATATATAATTATGATAGAAGTTTAAAAATTTAAAACAAGTAACAGTAACAAGTAAAAGCAACAAACAACAGCAACTGTAAAAATTAAAGTAAAAACTAAGGTAAAGCAAAATTGAAAATCTACCGTAGGTTTTCAAAATATCCACTATTTTGAATAATGCACGTTGTATAAAACACCTCTATAATTTTGCATTAAAAAATATGTAATCTCAATTCCTGTCTAAGTTACACAAAATTTGAATAAGCAGTTTCTATAAAAGTTTCCTCCAAGTTACATTCCAACACTTATCGAACACCCTGTATATAAAAAATAAATAATTTTAAAATTTAATTTAAACGATAAAACTTTTGTATAAACTATTTTTTCCTGAGATAAGGTACAGGCCTCTAATAAAGTGCCCACCCTGTACATCTAACTAAGAAATACTAGGGCATATAAGGCTAAAAAAGAAAAATAACGTCAATAGATATTTAAAAAATCTCTATTAGTCTCGAAATACGCAAATTTGCGAATTTCTGCTTAGATTTTTAATAAAATTCGCTTTGTTTTAAACATTTATTATTATACCCACCAAATTTTGTATTTTTTTTATACCACTTATTTTTATTCTTCAACCTTGAAATAGTAACAGCTAAGTCGTTTTTTGGTTGAGGTTATGCAATAATATTGAAATTATTTTATTTACAAAACTTCTGAATTCCTCGTGTGTCGGTTGTTGTTGAGTCGTACAAATTTTTGCAAATGGTATTACAGTGGTCTGTTGAAGTTTCTTTGAAAAATTGAAATTATTTGTATTTTTATATTTTATTCGAGATTTCGATCACAATGTAGATCTTTTCAATAATCTAGTCAAAGTCAAACATACGCCAACACTCGGCTGAAGATTTGTCATCCGAAGAAATCCGAAAATACTTAGTTTTCAATATTAATTTAATTATTACAAAAAAACTCTAAAAATTAAAGTAAAAACTAAGGTAAAACAAAATTGAAATTCTACCGTAGGTTTTCAAAATATCCACTATCTCGTCTATTTACTATATGTACTTTTTTTTCTCAATTTTGTGAAAATTTGGCAACGTTCTTTATAATGAAAAAACTCTAATTTTGCTATATTTAAATAAAAATTGTGAAGTCAAGTATTTTTATGAACATTTATTAAATAATAAACTTTGTTCTAAGAAGTCAATACTAAGGAAAATGATGAAAACGGCTATCCAAAATCATTATAGTGAGTACCATTTTCAAAAATTTAACTTCGCTACGCCTTCCTATATACAAAAAACCCGAAAAAAATCTAACCAAATTATCATGAAACTTGAGTTTTCAGAAAAACAGATCACAGACCACAGAACCAAAAATGTTCAGGTTTTCACAGTTATTTATTCCCATATTACAGCTATTTCGACAACACCGTGCCTTTATCAAATACAAAACATAACAATATTCAACAATAGTAATAGACTCTTAATTACAAGTGTAGGGTAACAACGGAGACGCATTTAAATTCAACTCCTCATTATGTAAAAAATTTAGTTTTTTGCTTTTTGTTTCATTATGTAAAATATCAAGAATATCGTCAAACTTGTGTATTTCTGAATTTAAATGAATTACGTATTTATTTTAATAGGCTCTTTTATGTTTATGGTGTTTTCAGTTTTAAAAGCAATCTTAAATTTAAATAGAAATTTTGTGAGAGTGAGGCTAATTTGAGTTATTATGAATTACTGTGTCCGTGTGTGAGGGATTATCGTAAATGGAAAAATCTAATTTGCTCTATAATTTAGTTATGGTTAAGTCCAGAAAGTTTATACAGTTAATTAGTTTCGTCTCTATGGTAAATTTTATATGTTTAGGAATGGAGTTAGAGTGATTTGAAAAAAGACTGCAGTTCTAAGTAAAAATATTGACTATGTTTATTAGGACTTTTCTAACTATGCAATTCATTTAATTTCAAAAATACACAAGTTTTTTACATAATGAAACACAAAGCAAAAAATTAAATTTTATTAAAAATTTTTAAAATTATTATTAAAAAAAAAAATAATTAAAGATATTCGAATTTACTACTTAATTACCAATTGGATTGAAATGTTTGTTAAATTTTGAGTTTTTTATAACCCTACACCTGTAATTAAGAATCTATTACCACCTAATTGTACATATAGATGTCGGACTATTGTCATATTTTGTATTTGATAAAGGCATGCTGTTGCCGAAACAGCTGTTTGTTCTAATTTAATTCATCAAGTAAAAGCCATCTCAGTTCAAACCTTGTACATTGTTTTGTTATAGTAATAATGAATGTAGTTCGGGTAAAATTTGGCCGAAGTCCTGAACCCACAAACTGCCGCTCAAAAAAATTGAGTACAGTAATTTTAACTGTCTAACTCACTGACATAATGTTATATTCGTCGAAAAACCTTTCAGATAATACGCCCCGATAGACACAATCAATCATTTTAAGTCGAAACGATTTTTCATTGTCGCATCGGAACCATCGGCGTCAGTTTAGTCCTGGAATTTAATAGTAATTTTCAAGATAATGCTCATTGCCATTAATTCGTTTGAGCGATAGTAAACAACAATCATAAAGTCGGATGATATGCATTTTCATTTCCTTCATTGTCGTGGATTCCATTTCCGAAAAATGTTTTCTGCCCTGCTATTCCGACTGCCAAACTGTCAAACAAATCTGCGGACTGAAACTGACGAATTATTATTAAATTTAAATGGGCGTAAATTTTAGGGTACCCTTAAGAAGGAAAGTTCTGAACTTTCAAAGCGCATCCGATCTGAAAAAATACTTATTAATCAGAAGGACCTTCTGGACCCTCAAACGACATCCGAAATGAAAGCGGCTAATTATATCTAGATAAATATTTATTAATATGCACTGCGTCATGTGTCAGTGTTTGCTAACCTAACGTCAATTTTTATGGGCGTGATTTTTCGGGGACACTTTAAGAAATAAAGGTCTGAGAGACCTGCTACTTTTCCCAATACGCGAAAGCAACGCACAAAAATATAATCTGGACGAAATCGGACTGAAGGAAATATCTAATAGCGTCTAGACTACTAAATTTTCCCTTTCAGGCCTCGCAAAATACAACTTATTCCATAAAGAGAATTTTCTTTAGATTTGGAGGAATAACCGTTGTGGCAAAATGTCTGCTGAAAATAAGCTTCAGCCATATGTATATTTCAGGTCGGAAGTTTTGAAAAAGGCGGTATGGAACTGCGTATGGTTTAACTGCTGAAGATTTCGGTTTTTCTAATTATTAAACTTCAAAGTTAAATGTATCTTTTGTCGCAGCTTGAGGCTTGCTAAAATGCTAGTAAATTTAGTTATGAGAAGAAGAGCAGTATTAAATATTTAAATGTCGTATATTCCTGATCATTCATGTCCTGACGGCTTACCATTCAGTAAGATGAGGTCAAGTGGACCCCCCATTTACTAATTCATCATAAAAATGTATTCTACATATATTTTTTATAAGTACTGATGATGGAAAATTGATCCTCCAAAATATTTTTTTTTAATTTTGATTTTAACAATATTTTTTTATAATGAAAATTTTATGCACTTTTAATTAAAAAATGGATTAAATATATTACCGACTTAAAATTATTTGTTTATTTTCGTATTATTAACTACCTTTTAAGCTAACAAATGAAAATTTAACTGACTTCTTGGTAAAAAAATGTTTTTTTTTGTCGGTCACATGCTTTATCCATATAAAAGAAAGAAAATTTCTCTGCTCGTCATTAGTTTCAAAAAAATGAATTTATTTATCAGTGATAATTTAAAACAATAATACAAAATATTATTATGGAACAAATTTTATTATTATTTATGCTATTTTTTTTAACAATATTATAAAGAATACTATCATTTTTTTAAAATATTTTTTACCAAACAGCGTAAATTTAGAAAAAAATAATCAAACTTAAATTTTTAAAACTGTTATGGTCTATATTTATTTTTTCTAGGTAATTTAGTAAATTATTATTTTTAAATTTACTACTCAACGCTCCATCTTTAGTTAACAAAAGAAAAACCGCTCCGTTTTTATTTGTTTTTCACGTATCCTAGTAAATAACAAAATTCTTTTAGAAGTCATTCCTGTCTATTCGTGATATAAGTTTATACGCAAAGCATGAAATAATTATTAAAAATAAAAGTTGAAGTGTTGTTGAGTTGTGTTTTTTTAGTTAATATTTTAGTACTATAATTTTTAATTGTAATAATAATATTTTCTGTGATTTAAAATGGGCCGAGTGAATTATGAAATTATGTGATTAAAAAATTAGTTTTAATCATTATTTAAATATAATTTTGACAATTTTGTTAATCATAAAAATGATTTTGGTGTTGATGCTGATTGCACTTTTCCGCTACATCTAAGGGCAAAGTAGCGTGTGGTGGCTTAGCGGAGAGTGTAAAAAGACAAGCTTATCGTGCTAGTCTCCAAAACAACCACATAACAACCCCACTTTCCTTTTTTCAGTGGTCCAAAGTTCTTTTTAAAAAAAATACCAACCACGATTCGAATGCTTGACTACAATAAAAAATACTCGCCAATTTCATTATTACAAACCATTGGAAAATTTTTCACTAGAATGCAGCCTCGTTTCAGATGAAAAAGTATTTATTATATTATATTAAAAAATATATATAGATTAATTTTTTATCATCAAGTGGTAAATGGGGGGTCCACTTGGCGTGATCTTACTCCATTAAGAAATCACCAGAACTAGACAATTGCCCCTGTATAGTCGAGAATTACACAAAACGTCAAGTCCAGCATATATTCGATTATAAAAGATGTCCGCGTTACAACAGATCCCGGCACTGCCAACTACCGTTGACGGCTATCGCCGGCTGACTTAGCATATACGCTTTCATCCTCGAGACCCCTTTTCTCGAAAGATTGCTTCACCCTGAGGCATCCGATTCCAACCGTGAAACCGGGTTCGCCCTCTAACGCCCCGGTATTAATTGCAGCTATCATTTCAGTTTCCGCTCAACTCTCTCGTTAGAGCACCAGCCGTGCCAGTGCGTCCAAGTGAATATGGTTTTTTTTGAGCGTTTACAGAGTCACCGCAAAAATTCAATGCCAAATCGACCGTGCTATTTCAGTGGATGTCTTTCGCGCATTCCCTACACTAGACTGTACAGCGTATCCTATTAGTGATGGTTTTACAACATACCACCTTCCTTATTAGTAAAACGGCTTTTGTGAGGCAAGGTTACTTTTTTATGAAATGAAACGAATAGAAACGTCATAGCTATTTTGGATTTCTTGAATCTGAATTAGATTTTGAAAATTTTGAATATTTTTTGCGTAGGATATCGTGGCGTAATCAAAGTTCTTCTGATACTCACAAATATTAGAATAGCTGTTTGCTTAACCAATCCCATATGCTACTAACCAAACTTTAAAATCACTCAGTTCAGGGACAGGAATTTACACTTCCAAACCGAAACAACAGAAAATCAATCAAAAACCAAAAAAAAAAAACAAATCTCAGAGAATCTTCAAATCTCGTTTTAAATTTTTCACATATAAAGTTCAAAAAGCGGCAACCGAAGGAAGATTTGTAGTAGCCACAGTAGCCTGTGGAAGTCTCTTTGAGTTAAGCAGCTTGGGACCTGTGAATTTCATGTCTATGAGTATCATCTAAGACTGACATCTAAGTATTTTATGAATGTGGCTTTAATCTATCGTGCATATTTAACCATTTCAATTCTTGCATGTTATGCCTCAAACAGTCCCTTGGTTTAAGGTTAAAATTGAAGCGAATATACGAATTTTTAATTCTTTTCAATCTTTTCTTAGACTGAAGAATAAGACACACATACACGTAATAGTTCTGCTCTTATATAAGTTTCTTAATGAACCAATTTTCAGACTTTTTTAACTGAAAAGTCGAGCCAAAGAGATACGATATTTCTGTCTTTATTTACCACGGGAATAGCTGACATTTGACATTTTGAACTTAACAGTTTTTAATAAACGAGTGAGTTAAAAAGTTTACCGAACGTTTTGTATACAATACGTTTTCTACGGCCGTTAGTTTTTTGGTACATTTTCGCAAAACAACACGAATACATTCACTGACATGACCGTCAGAATTGACAAACGTCAAAATTCAAAGCGTGGGAAATATCTCCGAAAACATCTAATTGCTCCCAAATCCGTGCGATAAAATCCCGGAAATATCCGAAGTGTCTGGGATTCATGGAAAACGAAACTGACGTGGTAAAGTGACGCTTCCCGCACGCTAGGTTGGTGGGTAATTAGATATTTTACAGACGGGAGTAGAAAAATAGTATTACAGTAGTCTGTGGAAGCTTTTTCAAAAAAAAATGTTCAGCCTTTGTTGTGTTCAAGAACATAACTGCGGAACAATTTATTTTTAAAGCAAAATCAAAGTTCATGCGTAACTGAGCATCACAGACATACCGCTGCATGCAATTCGAATTGATGAATAATATGATGGCTAAACTAAATTTGTTCGTTTTTTTAATGGAACACATGTCATCTTATAGTTATTTTATTACAAATATATGGTACGGCTGTCAATAGGACATGAACTATTTGTCGTTTCGCAACAAGTAAATGCTACAGTTTAACTAATGAGTGACCCAGGGAATATGATAGACCTTTGTTAACGACAAATAATACAAAATCCTTACTACAGGCAACCAGGCAATGTTATTATAAACGACGGTTAAGTGTGAGTCGTGAATTGGGGTCGAAATACTGAAAATGTGATTTTTCTTTTTAGTGGCAGAAAATGGACAAGTGGTGCTAATGGGTAAATAATAAAACTAACACATATTTGCCAATAGAGCACTTGGATTATTACTTCTCTCTGTGAAAGTAAAGGTAAAGGGACAAGTTTTTTTTACAAATACTTGGGGCTGTACTCCTTGAAAACTGAGTTACAATATTGTGCCGATTTTTCCCAAAGGTCACTGAATCGACGTATATATTTACGCGGAAAGAGTTCTCATAATATTCTGTAGACCTAAAATAATGTTTGTTTATGGATTCAACAATCAACAACTCGATCTAAAAAATATACCTTTATTACGACATTTGTTTTATAATAATATCTATAAATGAAGATTTTTTACTTAAACATAATATTATAAAGAAAAACCCTCAACTAATCAGATTGTGTTTCATGGTGGACTCCTCAGACTTCAGAAAAATAAGGTCTTAAAAACAATGAACCGAAACGCCAGTTCCAAATTTTAACCGCGGCAACGCTGCGCACAGACTTTTTTCCAAAACTCCGAATCGCTCGACGCCGTAGCAGCAACACCAAATCTGAATTTAAGCCATATTAATCACAATCAAGCCGGGGGCTTTCCGTATCAGTCACGAAGGCAAATGGATTTAGAGAAATGAAATAAGTCGTTGCTCAGCTGTATGTAGGACAGTTCATCGGAATGATGAAAAATGGACGGCTACTGGAAGGGTTGCTTCAGCGGATTGCAAGTGGCGGAGAAGAGATGCAAGACGTCGTCAATTGTAAACGGCGAGTGTCTCATTTCGTTGCCCTATCCATCACATCTGCATTCTTCCCGTTGAACCTAATAAGCTGACATGCTTGGAAATTGACCATCATATTCTTTCGCAAACTAAATTTTTAAATTGTATGAATTATATTAATAATTCCAAATTACAAATGACGAAACACGAATTGACAGCCGTTTTGTGTTTTATTTTAAGTGCTTTCCGCCACAACCTATTTTACTATTTCAGAGCGACGTATGTTTTCAATATAAATTTTCTCGCAATATTAAATTCGAATGTGATAAATGGTAATAGAAAAAAGTTACAGTTAAAGAACAACTTCAAAGCTGCCCACATTAGGTCACTTGTTGACCATATTAGTTATTTTTTAAATAGCAAGGAGATGATCCTACATCTTTTAAAGATATAATACTCCAGATATACGGGTAAAGCCTATTGCTAACAATACAAGGCCTCATTGAAACGTGAAAATTTGGAAAAAAATTTGATAGTTTTGGTTAGTTTTGGTTGATTGAAAATACCTAATAACAAAAGTAAATATTTAAAGTTTATAAGCTAACTAAAAAAGGTAAGAAATTTCAATAAATAAATCTACAAAGAAAAGTTGACTAAAAAGTGTTCGTCATTTTGGTTCATAGAGTTTAGTTACGTTCGTCTTATCTGGCACCAAAACAACACAGCAATATCAAAATATTTAAAAATGTGGTTGGCTATGACATCACAAATTTTTTTTGACGCATTAAGGTATAAACAAACTTTTACATTTCTGTTTGTTTTTGTTGTTTTTCATATTTCTATTGAAAAAGTTCATAGTTGTCTAGTTTTTTGTTAGTATATATTATATTTGTCTTTTAAATAAGTTATAGTTGTTTTTATTAATTAATTTAATTTTAAATTTAATTTTAAATTAATTTTAAATTAATTTAATTAATTTAATTAATTAACTATTAAATGTTTCTTTAAATATGAATTTTGAAATTTTATTAAATCTGTTAAAGTAGCATAGAGTCGATTTTCCTCAAAATCTCCACGTATTAATTATTAGTATTAGCAATAGGTTTTATTCGTATATCTGGAGTATTACATCTTTAAAAGAAGTAGTTAAGAATATTGCCAACAAGTGACCTAATGCGGGCAGCTCTAAATTCAAGAAGAATTCAAAATAAATAAGAACTAAAAGTTCAGATTTTCACGAAATTATATATTTTGACATGACAATTGTTTCGACAACACCGTGTCTTTATCAAATGTTTTATAAAGACACGGTGTTGTCGAAACAATTGTCATCTAAAAATATATAATTTCGTGAAAAATCTGAATTTTTAGTTCTTATTTATTTTGATAAATGGATGTTCAAATATAAGGTGTTTCATTTTATATTCTTGAGATTTTGTTAAATAAATTCGCCAAAACGGCACCACCTACTTGGGACACTCAGTACAAGCCGAGACGCATCTGTCAAACTGATTGAGTAGTGCATCATCCCCTTAGTCTGTGGTTAAATTTTCGTTGCAATACCTGGATTAGTATTATATGAGGCAATCAAAATCAAAATCAATTTCTGCCTAAACTATGCAAAATTCGGATCGGGATTTCTTAGGATTCCAAAAATGGCGATATATACAAAGCGTTCCATTTAAAATAACAAAGTTGATGTCGGAAGGGACACTTTCGGGACACCCTGTATCAACAAAATTATAATGTTTTAAATCTTCAGAGAGTCCAAGAAACTTTTGTACGAAACTTATTGTCGCATCACCTACGGGTTTCCAAATCATATATTGGATAGTTTTATTTGGCACACGGTGTACATGTACACTATTTCATTCGCCAATCCCGCTGTGTAGAATCGTCTAACGAATAATTTTCCGTAATTCCAAATCCCAAAACGGGTAAAGTCATAAATCAAACACCTCGATGGGCGTTGTTCGTAGGGTCAAACCGATCACAGGCGACCGCGGTTGGCGGTAAAATATTCAATAATCGATTTGCGGCCCGCGTCCGATTCTTTGTTATGGTGCCCGACAGCGCGCGAAAACACCAGGGCTCCCCCTTCCTCGAGCGCAAATAAACGCAGAAATGACGGCCGCCTCGTGGGTAATTAAGCAAAAGCACGAGGTACACAGCTGTAATGGAAACAGGGGAGAATCTTAACAATGCAACCTGGTCGAATACGGTGAGCCCCGATAGTGTTATTTGCTCGCGTGCGTATACATTTCACCGTGATGGATTTATTTCTCTTATTACGTCCGAGATTCGTAAGGGATATCCATCGTTAAATCAGTCAGGGTTGTTTCGAATGCGATATTTCGGAACCCAATGTAATGGAAAATAGCGCCCTCTAAGTTGTTTTGTTTTTTTTTTATTTTGCCGGAACTGGACCATTTACATCGAATCTGTATATCGGATTTTCGAGTTTGGAATGGAAATGGCATTTAGAAAAGACATTTGGTACAATGTTGTCCTATAATCTACATAGAGTTTGCTTCATTTATGAAAATTTTCAAACTCGAGCCAAATCGGCTTAAAACAATAGTGATAATACGATAAACTGCTCTGAAATGGATGCTATAAAATTTTAATGAAATTTAATATAAAAAAAATTAAATGGTAAGGTCAGAAGATTTAGTTAATAGAATAGAAGTATGCATTTGTATCAGAAATAGTATTTTATAAAAGTTCAGTGAATGAGTGACTGAAGGCGTTAATTCTAGTTTTGGTCAGTATGGTAAAAAGATACCAGTTAGGTACTAAAATAGAATAGTATGTTTAATTTAGCTACATTTATATCAGAACTAGAATTTTATAGAAGTTCGGTGAACGAGGGACTGAAGAAGTTAATTTTAGTTAATTTTTCTTTTGGTTAGTTTATTAAATAGACACCAGATGGGTACTTGAAAAGAATAGAATGCTTTATTTAGCTACATTTGTATCAGAAATAGTGTTTTATACAAGTTTGGTAGAACAAGCGAATGAAGAAGTTTATTTTAGTAAATTTTAGTTTTGCTAAAAAGAAACCAGTAATGTACTAGAAAGGAGTAGAATGCTTTATTTAGCGATGCCCAGATCTCGTTAAATATTCTGAAAAAAGGTGTTAAGTGTGGATAAATTATAAACAAAATAATGTAATATATAAATTAGTGGAATAGTCGCCCTCATCGTCTTTACTGTTTCACTATATTATCTGATAGCTTATAGAATTTTATAGTAGGAAGTATAAAATCGTATATTATATTATGAATATACCGGGTGTTTCAAATTCGACTCTCACCACTAGGTTTTCGGTAACTGTAAGAGGTACAGGGTGATTTAAATTAGGGTGCTGTTTCGAAATTCAAGTTATTTCTGCAAATACTTTCATTGAAACTTTTTAGGCTTCATCTTATGGCCAGGTCAAAAATCCCTTACGCCGTTTGTTTTTTCTCAAACAATCATCAACTTTGTTTTCTCTTACGGCAGCCATATTGGATTTTTGCAGAGTATATATTACATTATATAAACGAAGCGCAACGGAGCGAGTGCTTAATAAACACTTGGAAACTTCACCAAACGTATTGCATACAACACTTTTTTGGGTAAATTTTTGCAAAACATTGACTGACATGACTATCTGAATTCACCAATGTCAAAAAGCCGTGCAGTAATATCAAGGAAATGTCCAAAGCGGCTCATTTTTATTTATTTATTTTACATTCGCCAATTAAAAACTATTTATTTTTTTGTTTAGATCTTTCTTTTTCTCTTTTCTATTTATTGCTTATCATATGAGCTCGACCCATCTCTCCATAGTTCCCAATACATTTTGTACATTTGTAAATTCTACTTCTACTACTACTACTAAAGTACGTACAATATACGAGGTGTGTTCAAAAGGTAAGGTGACTTTCAAATTTTATCAAAAAGTATTTATAATAATCCCCCCAGATATAATACACTTTTTTCTTTGTCTTCATTCGTTCCAAACGCCCTTCCTCTGATGGGTTTCGTGATATATTCTTGATGCAAAATCCATGAATTGTTTTCCCTCAACTCCGGTTATTTTCTTCGTATTACTTCTCGCAAACGGCGCATAACTTCAATGTAATACTCTTTATTGATCGTACGACCGTGTGGTAAGGAGTCTCGATGTACTACGTCACGATAATCAAAGAAATCAGTAAGTAAAACCTTGACATTTGATCGAACTTGACGTGCTTTTTTGGGTCATAGCGATTCTGGGTTGTTCCATTGGGATGACTGTGCTTTGGTTTCGACGGCAGAAAACCGCCGAGCACTCAAAACACGTCTAACGTTTCTGTCTCACAAAAAAAATTAATTTGCACACTGGCTGAAACTGTGAACATATGTTTAGGGGCACATGCACCAACATAACAGAAAAAATATCGAAGATCGAATATACGTAGCCCGCCGAATTGCAAAACTCACCTTACTCTTTGAACACACCTCGTACACCTTCCTGAGGAAATTGTAGGCACGGCGAGCTTATCTGTAATTTCTTGCCTAACTGCTGTTGGAAAAAGTGGAGAACGGTGAACGTATGGGTGGTAAAGCAAGAGATTTCAGCGACGCCGTTTAGTGTCCCATATTTATTTATTTATTTATTTATTCATTTCAACGGCTGAGCCAATTTACAAAGAAAAAGTAACAATATAAATATAAATATAAATAGCAACATGAAAAAACAACAACTTACATAATAAGCTTTTTAAATAACGATATAAAACATATAAAAACACAAAAACAGTAAGAAACAGTAAACAAACAGTACCCCACTAGTTACAACTACAATGAACCACCTGTTTCAATCTTGTTTTAAATAGTCGAAGACCGCCAGCAAAGGGATCAAGAGAGCAACTGCTAAATAACCTCAAGGTTCGAGTTAAAGGAGAAAAATAGCCATAGTTGGCGTGATGAAATGGAATACAAAACATTGGGGAGCTCTGACGTCTTTGATAGATGTTCAAATCAATGAACTGGAGGAGAGTCGAACAGTTATATACACTAAATATACTTCTAATTTCCAGACTATCTATCCCAAAAGCCTCACATACCAGAAAATAATTAATGTGAAAGTTATTGTAGATATTTATACCCGCTCTATATGCTAGGGACCTCAGAAATGCCCTCTGAACAGTCTCCAATCTATCAATGTGACATCTGTAATGTGGAGACCACACTACTGATGCATACTCCAGTGTAGATCCAACTAAGGAGCAATAAAGGGTTCTAAAACAGTCGTATGAGAGCAGTGTACTATTACGGGTAATAAAACCCAGACCTCTCATGCCCTTGTTAACAATATCCTCCAGCTGATCCAAAAAGATCAGTTTACTATCAAAGATGACTCCAAGGTCCCTAACTTTTGTGACACACTCTAACGTTGTATTGTTAATAATATATATATTTTGAAGGGTGTTAGTTAAGCGAGAAAAAGTAATACTAAAACACTTTCCAACATTTAGATCCAGACTATTTTCTCTGCACCACGAACTAACATTATTAAGGTCGCTCTGAAGAAGCTGAGCGTCCATAAATGATTCAATTGTTTTGTAAAATTTTAAATGATCTGCAAAGGCAAGATGTTCAGAATGAAGAACCACATCACTCAGATCTCTTATAAACAAATTAAAGAAAACTGGACCTATGTGTGAACACTGAGGCACACCCGAGTGAACCACAATTTCGCTAGAAATATAATTACTGATTCGGACTTGCTGTGTACGCCCTGTTAAAAAGCTGTGACAAAATTCAGCCAGAGTACCACCCAGTCCCATGGCCCGAAACTTACGAACAAGATGCTCATGACTAACTCTGTCAAACGCCTTCGAAAAGTCCGTGTAGGCACTGTCCACTTGTTTAGACTTCCCAAAAGCACCCAACAGATCCACCTGATAAGTCAGCAGGTTAGTCACAGTGGACCTACCCCTAGAAAACCCGTGCTGGTTGTCACACATATTTTTTTTACAATGCCAGGAAAAATGCTGACAGAATAGTTTATCAAAAAGTTTTAAGTTTAAGAGTGCAGTGCCAGCAGGAAACAAATTATAGATATTTACTCTGTAATTATCTTCTGCGTGGTCTCGTGTAATGTTTCTTACCTTACCTGGAAATGGAATTATCATTTAGGTAAACATATCTGTGAATAAATTGAAACAAAAACGCTTCGTACAAATTGCCGCGCACGATTTTTTAGAAAAACCCACGAAACTGCGTTAAGGGAAATTCCGTGCCGTACCTAAATTTTCATATAAGCGGCATTAGGTTTCCGCGAGGCGTTTGTTTTGAACCCGAAATAACTCAAGTCAATTTAGAAGACGCACGTATTATTTGAAAGTTTCTCTCGCCCCGACCTAATATGAGATTCTGAACGTCTTCACCTCCCGGCAGCAATATTTACATGGAAAAGTAAATAAGAAAATTTTAGTGCCTTTCTGACACTATTTTCCTTCGCTTGGTATTACGCTAACGCCGGTCTTGACTTATGGCGGAGTTGCCCGAAAGTTTCTTTTGTGGTAAACTTCGAAGTTACGTAGAAAAAAATGTAATTTTCCGAAACAAATTTTCACGCGATTTCACAAAAGCCAACATTGACCGTTCCTTAGATTAGGCTTATTTTTAAGGATACGCGAAAGTGAAAAGTTAACCATGTGAGTAGACTGAACTACTACATATCACATGGAACAAAGAAGAGAAAAAAACAACTTAAATTTTAAACAAGGAGGTAGTCAATACGCCTTTTTTATTTTTTTTTTAAATTTCTTGTAAAGATGGGAACAGAGACGTACAATTTATATCAGCAGTTCAATAGCGCCAATCAAAAAATGCCTATCTTTAAAACCAACGTTTCTTTACTGCGTAGTTCAATTAATTCCTACAATTTATATTATTATGCTTACTTATGCATGTTAATGAGTATCAAACTCTTGACTGGAACCTTCGGCACTGCACTGACACACAATAAAGCGTTTTACCACAAACCGATACCCACTACAGCAAGTTAGAAGGGAATAACAATAGTCAATGATTAATAAAACATTCAATTATTCATAATTTGTGACTTCCATGTATAGTATAAGACTCGGCCGAACCTTTGAAATTAAGTTAATATATAAATGTTTGTTTTGATAAACGTTGATGAAACGAAATGTTGAGGTGAAGACCTAGTACTGGTGAATAAGTATTCACCTGAACACAATTGAAGATACTTAAAAAGTTCAGACGTCTGGAAAATAAATGAAAAAGACAATGGTCCAAAACACCTCACGCAATCGAAACCGTTTCATTTAGTTTGCTTGGTTGTTAGTTTTTCCTTAATTTATTATGTAATAGATATTTTTATGTTATCAACAATGACGTGTCCAGGTTACAATTTTGAAGATCATCTCTAAATTTTTCTCGTATCGAATCATTTGTTGAAAATTTCGTTGGAATAACCTTTTTTTGAAAAAAAAATGTCCTTTCAACAGATCTTCTTAGCTAATTTAAAAACAGTGTGTCAGTATTTCCTTAAAACGGCTTACTAAAAAAAATTTTATACCGCACAATATATTTTATCAATTTCTCGAAAAATTATAGACATTTGAGAGTTTTGACCAACTAAACCTTTAATGAATTGACGTTTATTATGTTAAATTTTGGAGCCAATTAGAGACCTAAAAGTTACTAAATAGAAACCCTTTGTTTTACAGATCCATATTAGGTCCGATTTTCAATTTGAACCTGACAACTTATTTTAATTTTAGGAATTTTCGACTCCTCCACAAGCCTAACCCTTGGAGAAGGAAACATATAAATATAAAATTTGCTTTCAAAAATGCTGTTTTGAAGCAGCGTTTTAGAGAATATAATAATAATAATAATCTTTATTAAAAGTAAAATTCCTCCTGCATCGGTTTTTGTTGAGTAGAACTAGCTAACGTTTCGCCCATCATCCTGTTGGTTTCTTCAGAGCTTGATTGAAACTAGCTCGTATTTTACTCTGTTCCTACTTTTACACCATCTCGGATGACTGATTCTCAAATTGGTGACAGATCTCTACCTGAGTCGCGTTTAAGATTGTTAGGTTGTTTATAAATTCCTATAGACTCTGTGATTTTTCGTTGGTAGAAGAATTAATTACATGCAAGAATTTTAGTTTTATCGAATAAAATTTTACGTCCAGTTTCGTGAGTGTGTTCATCAACTGCTGATGAGTTTCTTTGTCTTAGTCTTTAGGCCAAAGATTCACAAACTAGGATTACCCCTTCGACCTACTGTCAGCACCATTGGTTCTCCAACATATTCTCTAGCAAAATGTTTAGCTTCCTCATTAAAACCCTTTACAGGGAAAACTGATAGTTTAGCAGTTAATTCCTTTCACTTCAATAAACAAATAAAAAGCATTACATCAAATTCACAAGATATTCTCGTTTGTTTCGACGTAGAATCTCTCTTTACCTCTATTGCTGAAACTCTCAATATCATTTCAGATATATTAAAATCTGAGAATCGGGAACCAAACCAGATCACCTTAATTGAAAATTGCTTATCTGGAAGAGAGATTTTTCTTATAACGGTCAATTTTTTGAACAAAGGTCGGTAACAGCTATGGGTTCTCCACTATCACCAGTCATCGTGAATATTTTTATGGAAGCCTTTGACAAGAAAGCTCTCTGCACTTTCCATCTAAAACCAAATGATGGAAACGCTATGTCTATGATACTTTTGTTATTTGGCTTCATGGTTAGGAATCCCTAGTACATTTTCTTAGACATTTAAACTCTATACACCCTAACATACGTTTTACCATTTAAATAGAAACTAATAACAACCTCCCATTCTTAGATATTTTTATCGATAGAAAATCAGACCTAACATTGGGTCATTGTGTTTACTGAAAATCTACACACACAAACCGATATCTTAATGCATGGTCACATCACCATCCGGCCCAAAAATCATTGGTTATCCACTCTCTTCTTTTCAGAGCCGTAAAACTATCTCAGCCCGAGAAAAGATATTAAGCGTTCCATCACAAACTACATTTCACCACAACCTTCCAATAGCAATCTAGCCGAAGGCAATCCCACATTTGTAACTGTTGCCACATATCAAAAGTTCTAAAGAAATATAACGTCAAAACCACATTTACCACTTGTCCAAAAATCTCTCAAAATCTTCGACCCGTGAAAGACGGCATTCCATGCATATGCGGCAAAGAATACATTGGGGAGACCGGACGAAAAATATCAACTCAACGAACATAAAAGAGAAATAAACTCATCAACAGTTCCCGAACACAATCACGAAACCGGACATAAAATATATAAGCAACCTAACAATGTTAACCGCGACTCAAGTCTCTACCTGTCACCAATATGGGAATCAGTCATCCGAAATGATATTAGGTCCATCCCTCTCATTTAGCTCCTCCCCTCTCAAACAAGATAAAAGCAGGTACAGAGTAAAATACGAGCCAGTTTCATTCAAGCTTTGAAGAAGCCAACAGCATGATTGGCGAAACGTTCGACTCAACAAAAACCGACCCAGACGGAATCCGAAAGTTTAAAAAAAATGTAATTTATTTGTAATTTCACTTTCTGTAGAAAAATGATCTTTTAACGATTTTTGTTGGTTAATTACTATTACAATTAAAATTATGTTAGTGGTTACCTAAGAGGACGATACATTTATCGGCTGTTTCTATAAATCTTCAGACTCCACGGTACATTTTACAGTCACATTCGCAAAAATAATTTGAAAACTCGATTCGTGAAAAACTAATAATCGTATTCCGTCAGTGATATCCCAGATTAATTACCGGTAACTGGAAAATTCACTCTAACACAGTGTAATCGTTTATACGGATTCCCTTTTTTGATTTAATGCGAGCCCATATTATGGGTAAATTATTGCAAAATTACAAATCTACTCTTCAACATTAATTTAATATGAAGAAATTTTCGTGTGCGTATTGATATTTTTGCCAGCGCCGTTCATTAAATTAAGCGGAACAAATTAATTTAATTTGGATATTTTATTACCGCTGTTCAATTTCAATGTGATTGGATACATAAATTTATTATTTAGGTACCCTGTTTATTTTAGCGCTTCATATTTTCACAATAGGAAACCTCTGTTAAAGTTGAAATATAAGAGCCAATTTAAGTTTTAATTTGCACGGAGGGACACAAATATCAAATTAACAAAAATATATTCTTTTATTGTTTACTTTTCTGTTTTGTCATTAAAATATTTCACAAATCAATAATACAAACAACAGACTTTTGTTCATTACCGACAGTGTTATATTGCCTATTGGCCGAAATTGGTGTTATTGTAACTCAAGTACAAAATTAAGTAATATAAATTCGTTTTTTAACGACTTACGCGTTTAACAAATAACTATTTTCGTTTAAGGAACAACATTTGGTAATATTCGAAATAAGTCGATTATTTAAATTAAAAATGGCAGATTATCTTAACAGAAGTTATGCAATTTAGGCAATAATTAATTTAAAAAATGACAAAAACATTAGTTGAACTTTATTGGTAAGACTTTAAGAAACCAATGCTTGAGATATTTACTTACCTCTTAACACTTAATACATATTTTTTAAGGTCTTTCTTAAATTATAAAGACTGCAAATTTAAAGATATAGATCATAATATATAAAAAATATAGCTACGGTTGTATAAAGTCCTGCATAAATTGAAATATTTGTTTGTGTGAAGCAATTTTTAAATCGAAGAGATATAGTACTATGTCAGAATATTGATTCACACTTTACAAATATTATAGGCAATAATAATGTGATATACTGAGGAACACAAGAAAGTAGCAACACCTTATTACAAGTAATAAACAGCCCATGATAACGATTTGAGTTTTTTGCTGTTCAATATAGTTAAAAGTTTAAAATTTTCAACCCTTTTTCCCTTCCCATATCAGAGCAACTGACTGTAACTCTTGGATTGTACTTAATTTCTTGTATAGAAATTAAAAAATCTCGCGAATTTAAGCTCCACAAATCGTTTTGTTATTATATTGCTTTTTGGAGAGGCAACGCCGACAAAGAATAAGATTTCATGTAATTCCCTTCTCTGGACTCTTTCTCTGTCGTTCTATTATCGTGTTGTAGCAAGTAAATGTTTCGTAATCATTGTCATTTTACAGTTGAAAAGTTGATGTGTTATCTAAAAATGTTCCATTTCATTTTAGTTATAATTGACAAATATCTGTACTGGTCAACCGAAAACGTGCTAAATAGAAGCTGGAGCACCAACTAAAATCTAATTATAATATATCTAGTTCTTTATCTTTACTAAGTTCTTTTATTCAGCAACTCTGGTTAAAAACTCTGTGATCTATATTTTACTTGGTGCTCTAAAATTTTATGTAAACATGTTAAATAATAAAGTAAAAAAACTAAAATAAAATCTGTTCTATCATGCAAAGAAAATAATAAATTGAGACTACCAAATTTATTTTTAAAAGATCAAAAGAAACCCCGCAGCTGTATTAGAAACTTTGTAAATTACAAACCACGTGGAAATATTTGATCGTTTTGACGGTGCTTATCATTGCTTAAGATTCATTATCCTTGACGGCACTCTTTTAGGTTCTTCTTTTGTGATCAGTGTCAATAATGAAATTTTGAAGTAACGTAGAGCGTAGTAAGTTAGGATCACGATTACTTTACCTTCACTATCTGGTCCTAGTACTCGTTAGTAAGAGCTAACATAGATCTATTAACAGTATTTGTGGTGTACGGGTCGAGAAAAATAGCGGTTACGATGTAATCCGATTACGATACCTCAAAAAAACATTTTTACATTGTGCCTTCAAACTAGCAACATTAAAAGCACTCCTTTTGAAATTAAGGGTCAATTAAATATTGTAGAAAGCGAAGTATCCATAAATCAAGTTGCCTGCAGTCGTAAAGCTGGTGTGTCGGAAAGTTGCGAGTATATTGCCACAGTTCTCCTAAAGAGTGTGTAGGTTTTAAGAATACTTAATATTTTTACATCAATAGTTTGTTGCCACAACTTTGTAGTGTACCATTGTGATTTTTCACTAGCGGAACTCAATGGGGCGAGTGCAAAACAATCGAATGACTGAAGAAGCTTATAACGTGTTGCGTACTGTATTTTTTCTACCATTAGCGTTTGGGTGCATTTTTGCATCTTTCTAAATCGGTAGCGATGCTATTTTGTAGTGAAAATCAACGAGATAACCTATTTGCCATTATGACATCGTCCATAGATAACAAATAATAATATAAATTACCAACATTCCGTTAAAAATTTGGGCGTAATATAAAATTACTAAACCTCTGTTTAAAAGAGCTTATTTTGTTTTACAACCCCGTTAGACACATAGACATTAACTGAATATTAACATTAAAGTTGTGCTTTGTTATTCTTTGGGATTGTCGCATTTCAATACGACCAAATATTTGGCCTGTCTCTGAGTGTTTTTAATAAGCGAAGAATACAAAAAAAAATCAGAATCATAACTTGAACAGGTGCAACAGGTAAATATTGCATTTATTAAGCTTTGTTTAGAAAAATAATTCGCCGAAAAGCTCATATCCACAAACGACATTTACGTTTAGTTGAATTAACACACAATAACGCGTTTTACCACAAACCGAAACTCAATTTTACATCCTCGACGCGCGTTTCGCCAACTAAGTTGGCATCTTCAGCAAAAGATTAAAACTAAACTTAATAGAACAAATATTCTCTATATATATATACACATCGGGAAGTGGGAGGGGGAATTACGCACTGTTCACGCAACCAATCATCGCGTATAATGGGCTAAATGGAATTGGACCTCTGTCCTTGTTCAGTGCCTTACTCCCTCTCTTAACAATTTCTAAGCTTTCGTAGGTATCTAATTTTCTACTATTATTTACCTGTTTAACTAATTTTAAATTACTAATATCTACCTTATGATTATTGTTGAACATATGTTCGGCTGCACTTGATTTTTCTAATCTAGCAAATTTTAAATGAGCTAAATGTTCCTTAAATCTAACATTAATTGATCTTTTGGTTTGCCCTATATATGACTTGTCACAGTCGTTGCCATTGAAAACTTACATTTGCTTAAAACTCCAAAACAAGCAAAAATAATCTAAAATGATATTTTACTATCGGGCCCCCTATTCGTTAATGAATATAAAATATTTTCTGGAAAAATTAAAACTCAGACACCCAGTTTATTAGCACAGGCTGACTGTGCAGGTCAATTAGCACAAATTGGTATGTTGCTGTGTCTCTGGCATGTAAGTGCAGTTTTTCCCACATTTCTTTCCATACGCGAGAAAAACGCAGTTTAAGTATATTTCTAGAGTGAGAATCGGTTCTCCCAATACAACTTTGTTTTGCATTCTGCTTCCTTGGACAGTAAAGAAAAATCAAAAAAACATCGGTTAGTTTTGGCTAGTTTTCAATGCAAAAATTAAAATTCGTAAATTCTGAAAGTAAAACGGTATATTGTGCAACAAGTGCGGGAAACGGCATTTGAGGCATTTGAGAACGACTATATTTTCCACGAGCGGAGCGCAGCGGAGAGAGTGTTTAATAAACGAGTGACTTATAAGCGTTGCATACTATACTTTTTCTAAGACCATTACTTTTTGAGTGAATTTTTGCAAAACAACACGGATACATTCACTCGCATGACCGTCAGTGCGATGTGATGCGATTGCTCCCAAACCCGTGCGGTAATATCGCGGAAATGTCCGACGTGACTCGGATCCGTGGGAAACGAAACTGACGTGATTAAGTGACGCTTCCCGCACGCTAGATCGGTGTGTAATTGGGTATTTTACAGAAAGCAGTAGAATAAAGCTATTATTTGGAATAATTGTAATGTTTCTTGAGTGACACCAATAACAGAGTAATTTGTGTTTGTGTTTGGATTTTCCTTTAATGTTGAAGACTCCTCAGGCAAAGTTTTCTTTAACATGAAAAATATAACGCAAACATGAAATTCATATGAAAACAACGCATCCATTATAAATTTTACTGCCGATCTATTTTGTCGCCGTAGGGCTCATTGAACTGTAATGTTGCCCATATTAAGAACGTCACTTTTGTTCTATCACACGAAGCAGCGGCAACCGTGTGTACGCTGTAAAAGCGTGCTTATAATTAATTAAAATATTACAGGACCGTTAAATAGGTGGCGCTGGTGTTATATTAATTTCCGTTCCCGAAACAGAACCAATTTAACCTCTATTACGCCTTTTGTACGCGAAGCCGTAACACTGACCAAATATTACCGCTGAAAGTGACAGTTTCGGAAGATTAATTTATTTCGTCGCGGTGCGTTTTCGAAAAACCCTTCCCGAAGTGAAAAATTAATTACGCGGACCGTAACAAAGATCGCCTAACCAAAAAAATATGTATTTGTGTATACGCTCGGACTAAAAATTGAATTTATTAAAAATCGCGTCACACGCAGAAACTCTTAACATCGTGTTTGCGACACTTTATAAGCCGCGCGGCTTTAAAAATATTACGTACAAGTTTTTTTTTTCTGCGCCCGGCTCTCTGAGCCTGACATACCGAATAAAAATAGGGGGGAAGAATTAAAATGCAGGATGGGTTCCTTTTTGCGGAGCATATTTAACTAGATTAGACCTGAAACACTTGTTTTGCTATTTTGTCCGCTCTTTGTTTGAGTTTCTGGCGCGGGATTTCCGAGTATTTCCGCTGCAAATGTCGGCGGTAGACATTGATCATATTTTATATTGCGAAATTGAAATGTGTCGCTAACAGAATATTTCCAATTTTGAATCATGTATCGGGTCTTTCATAGGGGCTGCTTTAAAATGAAAAAGCAATCTAGAATACCCGTTAGAATGAAGGAAATGAAAGATCCAGTAAGATAATTCGCCGACCTACAATTTGCAGTTGATTAATTATTTAAATTAATTTAACTATTTAACATAGTGGCATATCAACCTAACCTGTCGCTCTAGTGATTTGGCAAACAAACAATGTATAAGTTGCGTTTCCATTATTTGTATACAAAATTACCGCACCACCAAAATTTGGGCCCATTTCGGAGTTAATTTAATCACGAACTGCTCGATTTGAATATACGAGGGCAGCGCCAAAATTTCCCGGCCTGAATATGAAAGAAACAAAGTAGAGTAACAATTTTTTATTATTTTTCAATATAATCCCCTTTAACTTCAATACACTTATTACATCTATTTATTAACAATTCAATCACTTTAAAAAATATCCTTTTGGTTTGTCTGCAAAATGAACTAAAGCAGCCTGTTTAACTCAACTTCGTCATTAAACCGCTGTCCACGTAAATCCTTTTCCAAATATCGAAGCAACTAATCGTCGCTGGGGGCCATATCTGCACTATAGGGAGAGGATGATCTATCTGTTGGAACCCACACTCCAAAATGGCAGCTTGTGCAACACCAGCAGTATGGACAGGTGCATTATCGTGCAAAAGACGCACGTCTCTGGTCAGTTTTCCTCGACGTTTTACACGTATGCAGTCTCGCAATTTATGTAATAATGTTGCTTAATATTTACCATTGACACTGGTATTAGTTTCTTTAAAATCTATAAAAAGAAATCCTTCACAATCCCAAACGATCGTGGCCATCACCTTTTTTGTTGACTAGCAGACTCTGAATCTTCTTGGAGGTGCTTCACTCTTACGACGCCAATCCATTGATTCTTTTTTCGATAGAGGGTAATAATAGAGAATCATAGTTTCATCTCCCGTCACAATAGTTTCTATCACAGACTTCGGTTCCGACCCACAGAGTTCCAAGAAAGACCGCGCACACTCGACACGGCGTTGTTTTTGAATAGCCGAAAGGTTTTTAGGAACCCATCTTGCACTAAGCTTAATAATTTCTGAGATTTCGTTGACCTTTAAACGTCGATCATTCAATGCCACCTCTTCCACAATCGCAACAATATCTTCCGTTATGACCTCCACTGGTCGACCAGTTCTTGAATCATCTTCAAGAGACTCCTGCCCCATTCGAAGACGTTTTGCCCATTCTTTCACTACAGAATACGAAGGAGAACTTTGGCCGTACACACCATCCAGCCTTTCTTTAATAATTTTATGTGGTAACCCTTCTTTTGTCAAAAACTTTATGACTGCTCTATGCTCAATTTGCGTTATTTGCGACATTTTTTCGGACACGTCTTATTTAAAATGTTGTCAATAAAAAACTATTTGACGCAAGACTTCAATTTTTTTTCGCAGGCTACTGAGATATATATTTAAAAGAAGACAAAGTTTTATCGTGGTACTGGAGCTGCGTCTATATCAGTCCGGGAAATTTTGGCGCTAACCTCGTACAGAGTTTCCAAAATAAAGATGGTCTAAACATGATCTTATGATAACACTTTTTTTAAGCACAATATGAATAAAAAATGCTTTAAATACTGCTAAATCACGTCATTTTATTTTATTTTATTTACAGTATTTTTTTATAGTAGGCCATGATGGCTTTCCATAGACATTTGCAAAAAAAGTTAAGGACATCCGAATGGGACCCTGCGTATATGTAATTAACGTTCGCCATAATCCCGTCTAAATATTAATAACAATGTTGTTACAATGCAAAATCGGCATTTACCGCAGAGGGCAAAAAACAGCCGTAAAAAAAGCAACCTTCCACCCTATTAGTTTTTCGAAATTGATTGCCATATTTCAATATTTAAACAGACCCAAAAGCAATTGCGCATAAATAAATCAGCGTGTATAAATGGAATCTGAAATTTGAATTGATTTAAATGTAAAACCGCATAAAGCTAGCATTTTGGAGAGTTTCAATTTTTAATTCGCACATTAAAAGTCTGGAGATCATAAATTCGGCTGGGATATTCGAAAGAGCTCTTCAGACCAGTTGGTTACAGGATCAGAAAGGACGTGGTTGCCACTTGACGGAGTGATGGAGCTCTTGAGGTGTTGTCTGCATAACCCTTACTTTCAAGTTATATGTAGGTCTTTTGCTCAGGATGATGATAATCCATGAGTTCATTTCTCTTAAAATAAAAATTCTTCTTACCATCTACAACCATTTCTAAAGAAATTTAATTTCTTTCGCTTACAAAAACAAAAACCTCTTCTCTGCATGGTCATAGCAATATCGTTAATGTGACAGCATGCAGAGAGTTATTATCATTATTATTATTTGTTTATCTGTTTTATTAAACTACTTCAAAAAATCGAAGTACAAATACGTAAGTACATAAACTATGAGATGTATTTTTGAAATATTTATAATTATTTCCTATCATTATAGTAGGCCGTGTCTGTAAGAACTATTAATTCTGTTTAAAATATCCCAGCATTGTTATCTTAAAAAAGAATGGTCGAGTTTACTAATGAAAACTTGACAGATATGCATTTCATGTATGGTTTGGCTAATGGATGGTAGAGTCATAACAGATAGGCAAACATTTTCAAATGTACATAGAAGATTGTCTGATACTTAGAGGGCAAACTCCAGAATTGAGGAAATTCTATTGTCAATCCTCAATCTTTGTCAATGGTTTTTGGACAGATGAGGCTAAATTTTCCAGAAATGCAACCAAAAATTTCCACAATAACCATGTTTGGGCCTAAAACCCCCATGCAGTTGTAGGATGAAAACAAAGAAACCAAAGAACAATCTCCAATATTTTTTTTGCTGAAGGACGCTAGTTGGTAATCGGAAACGAGAAATTTTGTTTTAGATAGATATTTTATTTTTCACAAAAAAAGGTTCTGAATTCAACCAGTTGCGACCCAATTACCCAAAATATTATTTGTTCATAGACGGTTAGTGGCACGCCACTGACCTCCAAAAAAAAAGGCATTTGCATTCAGTTATTTGCAGATTTGATCTCTTAATCCTTTTTTTTGTCCGTCTCGCGATTTTCACTTAAAAATGAAAAACTAATTTCTCCAGTTACTTTTACATTTGTTGGAGGAAAACCACTACTTTAATTTCATCTCCTTCTCCCTCCGTTGTTGGAGAAATAATTTGTGCGGGTACTATTTATAACAGCCACTACTAGCCGAAAGTATTTATGTTATGTAACTATTTAATTTCTAAGACAAATTGTATAGTTTTCCAGTTTTATAGTATCAGAATTCGGTAGTGCTGCAGTTTACGTATTTCGTAGATCGAATCATAGATACCAAAATTGCTACCTGGCGCAACCATAGTGTTCTTTCTGCTTTGAAGTCCTTTAGACCATTTTTGCTTTTCAAAATGAACATTTAGTTTCTATTATTTTAAGAATTGACAAATTTATTTCTTCTACTCTCTTCTCTAAAATACCTAATTATACACCGATCTAGCATGCGGAAAGCGTAATTTTACCACAGATGTCATTAATTGTAATAATTATATATACTAACTTTAAGAATATTATTTTCGTTCATCTGACGCAGTAGAGTTTCTGCTGATAGTCTGCTATACTTTTTATACCACTGTTATAAGTATGTCAGTTACTAAATACTTAAACTGCAGGATTACCTAGATTTTAACACCCCAAACTTCTTCCTTGTTCAACAAGTATTTAACAACAACATTCTATATGGATCATAAAAGTGATCCACTGTTACAAACCCCGCTTTACCGAGTCAAACGCAAGTACACTGCCTCAATCATGCGAAATGCCAAAAGCAATCGAGTTATTTCGACCGAGTTGAGTGGACCAAATCGCGTGCTTTAATATGAATATTTCGATTATAGAGCAAAAATGGTTAATCACGTATCGATCCTCGCGATTTCGTTGCTGATCGGAACCATCGAACCACGAGAGAGGGTAAGTCATATGTTGAAGAAAAAAACATCCTCTAAATGTACGACTCGGGTAACACGAGTGTTCACAGGAAACCACACTGGAAAACGGCAGATTTATAGAAGCCGTCTTCAAGTCAACTAGTAACAGATCCGCAAAATTAAATTTTTGACAGATGTTTTTATTTTGAAAACTGATTTTATATCACTCTGGTAGTCTGATTTCAAAAATTGGATATTTCTAAAACAATTCATTTATTTATTCGGTAAAAAAATAAAATCCTAGTTTTAAAAAAAAGTGAAAAAAAAATTACTCAGACTTTTTTGAGTGAAATCTTCGTCTTTTTGCCAGAAAGTTGAGTTGTCTGCCTTGGTATCACCGTTCCATTTCCTTAATGTCCTGGTGAAACTTCTCTCAATGTTCTTCGCTAAATGCTCCAAGGTTTTCAGGAAAATAGTTCACGTGTGAAAACAGGAAATGCACTTTCCAATTCATATTACAACCTAGTGTAACATATTTTAAACAATACTTTCGTAATTTTCGCCCTTAGAGTTCCCAAGGGACTTTTTTAAATGAAACCCACGACATTCGTCATTTTGTTTTGGAAATCCTTGTCTTCGCATAATGTTCTTATCTGCGGCCCAACAAAAATACCATCTTTTATCTTGGCACCAGGTATCGCTCGAAATTTCTCCCACAAATTTTTGAAACACTGTTGAATTCTATCTAGGGCTTTAACAAACTGCTTCATCAAGCCAAGTTTGGTATGAAGAAGACGCAGTAAAACTTTTTTGGAGTCAACTAAGCTATCTCTTAATACATTGTTGCTACCAGGTGTAAAGCTAGTTTCTAATTCTTTTGGGCGGTAGATATCGATACATCTCATCACATAGGGATACACAATTTGTTTCTTTTTTTTCTGTTAAATCCTTGGACATTACATGAACGTAAATAACAATCATCACTGTGATGATGACATGATAGAGCAAAAATATGGCGTTTCTTGGAAAAAGGGCACCCAAAAATATACAAGCGTGGAAGTATCCATTAACTGACCACTAACAAAGTATTTTTACAATTAGCTTAGCAGAAAAAAGTAAGGATATTTTTGTAATTTGGAGGGCTATCTACATTCGATCTTCGATATATTTTTTTTATATGTTGGTACAGATGCCCATAGCATATGTTCACAGTTTTTTGTTGTGGGATAAGAAACGTTAGACTTGTTTTGTGTACTTGGCCATTTTCTGCTGTCAAAAAAATATGCATAAAATTTTGTTTAATAAATGGAATTCAGTGCCGCAAAACACTTGAAATGTTGACAACCGCATGTCGTGAATCTGCTTTGGTCTAGTTAAAGGCATTGGAGCTTAAAATGTCTTCGAATTTCGTTATTTTGCATTCTTCCAGATTGAACTATCCGTTCAAATCGCCGACATTTTTCTTCGCAGCGGCCATTCCTTTACCCGATATTTCTTACTCCTCGAACCTAAAAGGACAATCGCTAAACGTGCATCCAGCTAGTTTAACTTCCCGGAAAACTTAAGCCCTCCGCGTCTCCGAAAACCGGAATTACTACCAGATCAAACCGTGACAGGCCACTAACTCATGCCCACATTTGGGAACCACCAACGTTAATTTTAAACGGCTTTTAACTCGATGCGATATTTGCATTACACCTGAGCCGTTTAACATCAGCAAGATAGCTTCACGGCAACGTATTAAACTTTCGTTGACAAATGAACGAATGTAATGTTTATTGCGAAAGTTTCGGTTTCCAATTTTCTTCGAACCAAAAACAAACGAATATCCGCGGGTAACAAATTATTTCCACTTTTCCGACCTATACTCGCGAGAGAAATTTGAAAAATTGAAGGTCTTTATCGGCGTCAACGGAATCGAAACGCGGCTTTGGCTTTTGGGATTCGAACTCTTCGAGTTATTACGATAACCTGAGATTTAGCGAAGGTGTGCGGGAACGAGGTGTTTTTTCGGGGGCCTCTGCGCGATGAAAACATTTTTTCTTTATCGGAAAATAACGGCAGTTCGCGTTTTATGTATTTCATTTTTTGTTAAATTTATTGAGTAGGTTTCATTGAGGTAAAAAACATCATGTATACTGGGTGTATGGAAAAAGTGGGAAATCTCTGGAATTCAGTTAACACACACGCCTATGAATCCCTAAAGCATACTGTTGGAAATTAACCATTTTTAAGTGCATCAAATAATTAACTGAAAAAAAAAACAGCTTGATTAATTACTAATATTAATTTATTTTCAAAACAGGGCGAGAGACGTTTCTTGAACATTTTTTTTTAAATGCTAAACTTTTTTTTAATGATTTATTAAAAAATAAAACATTGATTCGGTTTTTCTAAAAAACCCAAAAAAAAGTAAGGTGACTTTTGTAAATTGGCGGTATTTTTTTTTTGTTATGTTGGTACACATAACCCTAGCATTTGTTCACAATTTCAGCCGATTTGCAGGTATAGCTTTTGTTGTTGGACAAGAAACGTTAGACGTGTTTTGTGTGCTTGGCCATTTTCTGCTGTCAACAAAATATGCATAAAATTTTGTTTAAAAAATCGAATACAGTGCTGAAAAACACTTGAAATGTTGACAACCGCATATCGTGAATCTACTTTGACCAAGAAAAAAATTATAAGTGGTAAAAACTGTTCCAAGCACGTTCGCATGTCAATTTATTTATATAATTATTATATAATTTTTGTTATATTTAATATAATTTATTTATATATTATTTGTATAATTTTGGGTGTTCGGAAATACATGAGAAATATGTGAGTTTCATATAGAACACAAAATAATAACATATATAACTACAGACCCTCCTTACGGAGATATGAGTCCCTAAAGGACGCCGCTGGAAATTAGTTTTTCTTTTGAACTTTTGAAGTATTCGACTTGACTTAATAAAAATGGAACATTGTGGTAAGAAACTCGTAAAATATTATCTTTGAAACATTTACCTTGTTTAATTTGGAAACAGGAAAAAGTGGCAGAGAGCCATATCCGGTGAATATGGTGGCTGAGGTATGATTGTGGTTTTGTTTTTTGCCAAAAAGTTAGACACAAGCAATCCATAAATTGTTTTCCCACAATTCCGGACGATAATCAAAGAAAACTGTAAACAAAATCTTGACATTTTGGCGATTTTGGGTTCTTCTATTAGGATGACTGTCATACCATATACTCATGATTCGTCACCAGTTATGACCTTTTTGGGCATATCAGGATTATCATTGACGTCGTTTAACAGTTCTTGAGCGATACTGCTTCGACGGTCCTTTTGTTCAAAATTAAGCAGTATCGGAACAAATTCGCTATTTCAACATTGCCAACAGCACTTTATTCCATTTTTAACACAAAATTGTATGTACGTCTAACGCTTCTATCTCACAAAAAAACGTAAACATGCAAACTGGCTTAAGCTGCGAACATATGTTAGGGACATGTGTACCAACATAACAAAAAAATATTGAAGATCGAATGTACAATGTGTGCCAAATAAAACAACCCACTATACGACCTGGAAACCCATAGGAGATACGAAAAAACAGTCTCGGACAAAAGTTTGGACTCTCTTGAAGATTTTAAATATTATAAATTTGTTGATACAGGGTCTCCCAAAAGTGTCCCTCCGACATCAGTTTTGTTATTTTAAATGGAACACCCTGTATATATCAACATTTTTGGAATCCTTGATTAAAATAAAGGTCACTTAAAAAATTCCTATTGGAATTTTGCATATTTTAGGCAGAAATTGAGGTAATGTGTTTTTTTTTTTCATGTTTAGATTGCCCCATATAAAATTGTGTTGTGACGCTACTGATAAACGAAAATTTAATCACCGACTAAGAGGATGATCCACTACTCAATCAGTTTAAAAGATGCCCCTCAGCTTATACAAGGTCTCCTACATAGGTGGTGCCGTTTTGGCAAATTCAATTAACAAAATCTCAAGATATTTTTATACATTTCAATTTTTCTAACTTTTTCAGATATTCGAGAATTAAGATAACACCCGTATATATTCTTGTTGAATTTAAAGCTGCCATTAAGCCACTTGCTGGCAATATTAGGTATTTTTTAAATAGCAAAGACATGATTCTACTTCTTTTAAAGATATAACACTCCAGATATACGAATAAAACCTATTGCTAGCAATACAGAATGGTTAATTATCTAATTATCCATTAAACGTTTCTTGCTTTTCAAGTTTGGTTGGAAATACCAAATAACAAAAATAACTAATTACAGTTTATAGGCTAACTAACCAAGGTAACAAATTTGAATAAATAAATCTGTAAAAAAAGGTAACTAAAAAGTGTTCGTTAATTTGGTCCATAAAGTTTTGTTAAAAATGTTCCTCTTAAAGTGATCGTTACATTCAGCGTCGAAAACAATAAAGAAATATCAAAATATTTAAAAATGTAGTTGGCTATGACATCACAATCTCTTTTCTTTTGACGCATTAAGGTATAAACAAACTTTGACATCTATGTTTGTTTTTGTTGTTTTTCATATTTCTATTTCAAAAGTATGGAGTATTACATCTTTAATAGGAGTAGTATCATGTCTTTGCTATTAAAAAAATACCTAATGTTGCCAAAAAGGGACCTAATGTTGTGACCGAGAATTTATACGGGTGTTATCTTAAACCTCGAATATCTCAAAAAGTAAGTAAAATTTAAATATAAGATAAATTACAAACTTACCTTATTTTTGTCCTAGATGTGATATCTGAATAAAAATACAAAGTGTTCCATTCGAAAATTTTGAGATTTTGTTAATTAAATTCGCCAAAACGGCACCACCTATTTGAGTAGTACATCTCCTTAATCTGTGGTTAAATTTCTGTTGCAATACCTGGATCGATAGCATCACAACACAATTTTATATGAGGCAATCAAAATACGAAAAAAACACATAACCCCAATTCCTGCCTAAACTAGGCAAAATTGGAATAGGAATGTCTGAAGAAAGTGACTTTTATTTTAAGCAAGGATTCCAAAAATGTCGAAATATACAGGGTGTTCCTTTAAAATAACAAAGTTGGTGTCGGGGGACACTTTTTGGACACCCTGTATCGACAAAATTATAACATTTTAAATCTTCTATGGATTTCCAGATTGTATAGTGGATCGTTTTATTTGCCACATGGTGTACGTAGCCCGCCCAATTACAGAAGTCACCTTACTTTTTGAACACACCACGTATATATCAAGTCGTGAACTTCGTATTTTGTGCAGCACGCGCACATTTTCCGGAACGGTTATCGAAACCGTCGTAAAATATACTTTGTAACATATATTTCAGACGAACAGTCCCGAACAAAAATAATTTAATGAATTAAATTGAAAGACTCATAAAATTTACAGCGATGTGCACGGAATATCTTACAAGACTCAAGGGTATTTCCGCACGGAATCGATAACTTTAATCGCTTTTCCAAAACCTTTCCCCTCGTTAATATAATGGAATGCTTGCCGATAAACTTATTGAGATGAAATTCTCTGTGGGTATTTTTCAACTACTTGAGTGTTGATTGTCTACAGATGGCCCGAAACAAAAAGAAAAATCCCTATGTTAACAAAATCGGTGAGAAATTTGTAACTGAGCTTTTTTCATCTGGGATTTGAGATTTAAAATTTACGCTTTTGAGATTTTATTTTGTTTATAATGATGGGTCAATTTTGATTTAAGTACATTAAAATTGTGAATTTCATTGCTGCCCCGGGAGGGACTTTTTCAATTTTTGTTCTATACTTTGAACTTTTACTTTGGAGTTCAATTCGATCGAAAAAATAAAAATCGTGGATATCGGCATAACGTATTTTTATGAACATACCATTGGTGTCCATTTTTTTTAACCATTTTTATACGAAATTTTTTTCAAAACAAGCATCATAATATAGTCTCAAAATTTATATTAGTAATATTGAGTAGGAAATATATAGGGGTTCTCTGTCTGAATCGGATAACTTCATGAATTAACATTTTACTGATTTGCACACAAATTAAAGCAGACACTATTTATTCTGGGTTATAGTTTTTGAAATATTATCTACGTTATATCAACAGCGAACAAAACCTATTGTGACAACAAAGTATAATGTGCTAAATTGCAAAATCTTGAAAAATTTTCGGTCAGGCTTGTATCAAACCTTCTGAAGCATGTTATCTTATGTGACTACACACAGATTCAGCAACCCTAAAAACACAGGATTCCAAAATGACGTAAAAAATTTTTTTGAATGTCTTCAATCTGTCAAGTTCGTTTGCCGCTTTTGTAAATTTAAAGTTTTATTTCTTTACTCATTGTTTGGATGAAGTGTAAAAAGTAAATAAAGTGTGAGTGACTATACAATATGTTCAAGATAAGCTACGAATTTTTATATAATAACAATCTTTGTAATAGTTATTGTTTTTTTTTTTTTCAAAAATAGTTCATTCAATAATTTTTGGTCCGCAAAATGGCTGTTAAAACTAAAGATGTAACAATTGGAATCTAGGATAATTTGTCCTACATTTTATACATGGTCTGGTAGAAAATATTTCCAGAAGCTTGGTTTTCCAATTTTACGACGAAATAACATTTGTTGTATGCATATTAAGTTCTTTAAACTATCTCTCTGCCAAGGCACAATTTTCAGATGTCAGATGTTTATAGGAATACGTTATCAGATTTTCAAAACGTACACCATCTTAGCATGGTCTTTTTATAACTCCTCTTGTACTGAATACTAAATATAATATTAAAACATATCGGTTATTCGGTTAATAAACTTCCGAAAATGTCTGTTTAAGAAGGTGCCCTAAACAAACATTGAAGAATGAATAACATGTAGACTGCAAATACCTTACCTTACTTTTGACAATATTTTTTACTTCGTAGTTGTTTCTCAAATAATTACTTACTAAAACCTCCAATAACTCCAAAGGCATTAATCTTTTTTAATTTTAATAAAAGGTACTCTTTATGGAAAATTGCATTACAATTACAAACATTAGCATTAGGAAAAACTTTTCAATCGCAATAACAATTTGCATATGGCAAATGCAAGAACATTTTTTACGTTTACGTAGACGACTGACACTACAGAGCCGCTCTAATAAGACTTTCAGTCTCAGCGTAGTGCTTTCGCTGCGACGGAAAAATTAACGTCGTTATTCGACGAAAACAATAAAAGGTGAGGCCATCTTAAGCCGCCGACTGTTTAGGAAAATGGCTCCGTTAAATATTATCGTAATGCAGTATAGGTCACCACCACCCGCGCGTTTGGGTCAAACCCTAAGTGCATCCAGACTAAGAGACCACTCGGCGCAAATTTTATTGTCATGCAGGGTTTGCCTGGAGCAGACATTGCTTGTTATGTGTTTGTATTCTCGCCAGAGTTGTACTTAAGAACCCTTCAACCCGTTTTGTATTCGGCGAAGTAGAAGGGAAATTTGCGCGATTGAGATGGAACCGAATATATAGGGCGTTGCGCGTGTTGTTTCTTTTTTTTTCAAGTTTTCCAGAATACCAAATATCAATTTGTGTTTGATCGTATTTTCGGAAAACGACGATCTCCAATATACGGATCATTCGGTAAAGGATTCAACTCAAATCCCTTACTGATTTACAGGGTGAATTATTTAAAAAATATTTTTGACCCATACGTTTTGACGTATCCTTGTCCTATTCGGTGGAAAGTGTACTGTAAAGGTGGTGAAAAACCCTACTAGACTATATTAATTAAACTACTGCTGCCGCCCGAGGCGTACGACAGGATTTTCTTGTTGACCGTCCCCAAATTCTACGCTACTGCCGTGATTATCATTTTAATACAATTTTTAATGATTCCCCAGTACCTAACATATAAATAATTATTTAATTATTTTTCGAGATATTCAAATTTATGTCCTGCTTCTTAATGCGAGAGAGTCACAAATAATTATTGAATTGTAAAATTTATGATGATTGTTATGGGTCCCAAGAGTGACAATTTTGACAAAGTTTGTTTTTCAAAATGGCTAATAGTTCGGAATTTGCTTCTGCGAAAATTAATACAATTAATGTGTTCAAAGCCCTTCGCCATCAAAACTCAACATTCGGCGTTGCAAAAAATGTGTTCGAATATGACCGTTAGTTAGAGAGTCAGCAGTATACTGAGTTGTACATGAGGATAAACGCGGCCAAATCCGGTCACCATAGAGAAGTACAAGAAGAAAGGAACTGGATCAAAAGACTCATTCTACTGCAAAAAAGAAATACCTACCTTGAAATAAGAAAGGATGGTTTCGTGCCACCCATGGGTAAGAAGAAATTGTATAAAACTTTGACTTCTGTATTTTTGTAACTAAAAAACTCAAAACAGAAAATCACAGAAATATATATTAAAACAAGGATATACAATTAACATGGAAGGATGGTTGACTAGAATTAGAGCACCCTCATGAAAAGGTAGGAAAAATAGTCCGTGATCACTTACTAGCATTTCAATCAAAACGGACTGATACTGATGTTTTTGAGGACTATTTATTGCCGCTGAGTCTGTTATAGTCATAAATAGTCAAGAAAATCCGAAAAATTATGCAAGTCTTTTTGGAAAAAAATGACATCATTCCAATGGCTTACTTTAAATAAGAAGCAATTTCAAAAAGATATTCTACAAAAGGAGCTACTGAAGTAAACTGAATAAAAATGAAGTTGTAGTGTAAATAGTTAGTATTTTTTTAAAATAATAATGTAAATTAAGTTATTAATTATCTGCTCAACTCTATAATTATATTCATAATATATATGTTATTATATTTATTATTCTCGTAAACCACCTGTAGTAAGGCCAATGTCATATTGCTTTCATTCACAAAACTAGTCTTTGCATTGTATGCATATTAGTATGGCCCCAATTTAGGAACGATTCGAGGTGTCTTTAAAAACTTTTAAGTTGTCCATCTTGTCATTCAAAATTTACATTTTACCATTACTCTCTCATATAACTATTTTGATGTCAATGGTTTGTGAAATGAAAATTTACTTCTCCAAAGAATATACCAAAAAAACAATTTGGGTTAAAAGTTAATATTTTGAGCTCAGCCTCTACAATTAAATATTTGTAATTATTAATTAACCCAAAAAATTTTTCCAATTCATATTTACATGATAGTCATCCAATTAGTACAGCAAAAAAAAAACAACTTGGGGAAAGAATCTTTTCGATTGGACAAAGACATTGGAAAAGGGATTTTTCTCTTCGATTTGTTAAAATATTTGTAATCATTAATAAATCGTCACTTTTTAAAAATAGGGATCAAAAAGAATCTTGCAGTTTCCAATGAAAAAAATGATGGTCAGTGTTAGAGCCAGTAAATATTTATAGGGAACAATTTTATGGTATTTTTTAGAAAAAGAGGAATTTCAGTTTAAGATGCACATGTTTTTTCTCAATCCTATTCAAAAGTCCAAACTTTATGATTTTTACTTATGGTAACGATCGGCCTTCCGAACACTTGTCTATTAATTTATGTCCGAAGACAAGGGTTCCTAATAGGGGATGGTTCGAGTGGCTTTTCAAGTAGGTATTGAGTTAAACAGATGTGTTTTACTTTTTAGACAACTGAATTTTAAGACTTTAGTATCGTTAAGGATTCGGCAGGCATCGAAAGCCCATTTTTCTTTTTTACGAATTCGAGGCTTTGCTTGTAAAATTTATAACTTATCATTAATTATCTATCTTTGTTATAGTACATACTTTTTTACGTTACTTGTTTTTTTACTAATTTGGTGAGTTTACTGAATTAAAGAGTGGTGTGTAAAAATACTGTCTTTTATTTCAACGAATCGACGTGTTGCTGAAACTGGTAGTTTTAGTGACGCGACAGTGAGTATTAAAGAAATTCATATGCTAAAATGCCTGATTTAAAAGGCGTGTTTAAAAGAATAAAGTTTTTTTAATAAATATATATTAACAGTCTTTTGTGGATTTGATAAAGCTTTGTACATTTGTTTGTTGCAGTGGGAGGCTGACAACTAACCAAAACAAGAAAGAAAGAAAGAAATTATACTTTGTAACATTTGTTATACAATCATTATTGGAACATACTTAACTACCTTAATTTTAGTTTTGTCATTAATTTCCATATCGGAAAAAAAAAGTTATAATAAAATACTACTTTACTCAAAATAATAAAATTAGTTTGCTTTATGTAAGGCAACTGGAATCAGTAGTCTGAATATTCATCAAAATGTGCAAGAGATTAATTTTGATATTTATGTGGACAGAAAAACTAATTTGCTTAAGAAATTTTTATCACCCCGTGTAGAATGAACTTCTTTGCTATCGCCATAGTGTTTTGCAATATCCTGATAATCTATAAAACAGATTAAATTTATAATAAACGTTTAACTCGATAAGTATTGAATTGATCCTGGTTATTCTCGAAGGGCTTACTTTCAAAATAAAATTGAACAAGTAATCGACAGGTCCAATCATAAACTTCTGAGTGTTCCCCGATCATCGAAAATCGGAAATAAAATTGTCATAAAATATATCGCAAAGCGCAGCTTGTATATTTTCGTTGGCTACGAACGTTTTGTAAATGTTATCCAAACGGCGATAGGATTAACATTACAGCCGCACTAACACAGAAATGAAGCGTGCCAAACCAATTTAAATTTAATCAAGTAGGACTATTTTGTTTTTAGTATGCGCATAAAGTATATCGACGAAGCAATATTTCATTTTGAATTAAGTATTTGTTCAGAATGAACTTTTGAATTTAGATTAATCTTAATCCGAAGCGGTAAAAACATTTAATAGAGTACCTTAATTTTTCTCGTTTATGAGTACGGTTAAACAATTGACAGGTCAAATTTTTTTTGTCTCAGTTGACCCGTCAATTTACCGAAATAATTTTTAAAATGCAATGAAATTTCGCATTGTTCTGAAAACTAAATGGAGTAGATATTTTTATTGGAATTTCCCGAATTGCTAAGTCTCGTATTCGGGTATTCGTTGATGAGGGTTATAAATAAATAAAAGAATAAATATTTATATATGGACGTCAAAAACGCATAATAATTTATAATAAAACACATATTATTATTATTAAATAATAATATATAACACTCTACAATTTTTATTTAAAACATTTTGATTGAATTTGACTAGTCAATTACGAAGTAATCCGAACACTATATTTGAGTAATGTGAGATTGAAGGATAACTTGTATTAGTGTATGATATATACATACTCCAAAATACGAAATTATGAACTCATCATTTACCTATAAACAAGTATCCGAGTATCTGAAGAGGTTTATAAAGGTATCGCATACTTTTTCTACGCGATCGTTACTTTTTGATAGGTTCTAAGACTAAAGTAGTGAAAACGCTTGCATCACTGTTGTTAAAAGTAACACTTTGAGAACGCTTAATCATAATTGAGTATTTTAGATTAGGGAGTAGAAAATATATGTTAAAACCAACGTAAAGTCGGATTTATAATATCAACCATTAATAATCAAAGAGAAATATTGCTTAGGATCGGAATCCGAAATAAAAAAAAATAGGGGTTTCCATTTAATATGTACAAGTTGCCCCCTTCCCGCATTGGGTTGGGGTGGGGTTCATTATGGGTTATTATCTAATTTGTATTTTGTATTGTATGTTTCCATACTTTCTGGATACCTGGTCTATCACATAACTGGCAGCAAATTTAAGTGCATATATGTATTTAAATCACAGTGTGTTCTAGGCGAAAACAATAAACTGATAATAAAATACAAAAACAGAGTTTTGATTTTGAGTTTTGAATTTGGTTGAAAATTAGACAATTGCAGCAGAATTTAAAAAACTACATTCACAAACAAACAATTTGAAAGTATATATTACTATTTTTTAGTAAAAAAGGGCAGTTTTTACTTAAACAGAACATTACAGTGAGTAAAACAAGTAAAATGCGCTCAATAATAACGAAAACATCAATTTACTGTTAAGCGATACTGAAGAAGACCTTGTGGTAATTTCCGAGTCGTGATTCGGAATTTGGCACATGTAATGGATCACCATGTCGCAGTTATCGTCATTCCACCCTATTGTGTTATTGGTCGTATATACATTCACACAATGCTCATTCCCTTTCGCGTTATTCGGTTCACCGTGGTGAAAGTTGGAGTAAATCATCTTCTTACTGGTGCTTACCCAATTAAATTCGTCTGCGGTATCGCTCGATCTGAGTCCTCCGAGCCAGCAAATTACTGTGAAGCAATCAGGCCGATGTTGCCGGATAAGAGCCTATAACTTTTTCTTGTACTTACGTTCGCTGTGGTTTTCTCTTTCTCTTCCGGACTCTCAATAGTGGCGAGTTCCATGTCAACCCTTTGACATTCGAGAAGGGCGTCGTAAAAGGTTTTCTAGAACAAAAAGATTACTAAAATTAACTGCATTCCACCAGTTGGTATTGCATCAAGCCAACGAAAAAAAAAAAGGAAAAAACTAGAAGAATAACGTTGAAATTAAAACACTTTCAGCTAAGATATAAAATACAGGTATTGTAACGCAAATAAACTAAAATATTTTACAACGCACAAAACTGGGATCAACTTAAGTGTATTGTAGAACGATATGTTAGCAATAGTAGCAAGTGGTTTAAGTATAATAAACTGACTTTAAACAACACCAACACAAAATTTCTTCCTTTTGCACCTTACTCGAACACTCTACCACGATCAAAACCATCAAACTGGAACAAAATAATGAAATTCTGAAAACTGATTATGCAAAATCTTTGGACATAATTATATATATTATACATAAATTAAACAAGATTTGTAGTTACGAGATTTACTCCCTCTTTAAATCCCTCTAAAAATCGGTTATACCCTACTCACATTTTATATTAGGAAACCCGAATATTTTAACTTTACTTCACTGGTGTGCTGTTATCCATTAACAGAAAAAAAATAAAAAAAATTTAAAAAAAAAACTAAAACAAAGGTTATCTCATTCACAAAAAACTTTTATAAGACATGCGCATTTACCAAAATTTACGTTTTAAAGTGTTCTAAATGTCTTAGTTTTTGGGAGAGTAAAATATTAAATTATTATGGGAAAAAATTCTTAAGTTGTTATTATAATTAATGAGATATTTTTAAAATACGAAATAAAATACATTGTAAATAACTGATATAAAAAAGGATAAATCGAAACGTGCTCGTATTCGGTTTAGTATTTATAAACAACGTAGGACGCGAAGTTTATAATATGTTCGAAAACATATTTTGTCGTTACAACATTTATTTATGGTTTAAAAATACAAGACAAGCTCTTATAATATTCTCCATATACCTGCCGTAAACGATAGAGAACTTACCTTGTCATAGGATAGTAAATAGCGCTTTTTGGAGGCACATTTCCCTAAAATTATTGTTATAGTATTAAAGTGAAATATAAAATTTGGCGCATAGTACCTTCGCAGCAGAACAAAATGATAACCACCAATAAAGAGACGGAAGCAAAACCTCTAATCATCGCGATGACTATAATCACACTCGCATAATTTATAAACAAATTTCAAATACGTCCAAAATTAATGGATGTTAAGGATTCCCAGTATTGAAGAATTGTTGTGTACTTGCTCTGATAACCTTGTAATTTATCATAAACATGATGCTGATTTTGACGAATATTTATGGAAATTACTTATTAGCCAATTACAAATACTGAACGATCACCGTCTGTCAGCTATCAAATATACGTATTTTCTAAAAACGGTTAGAAAGATTTCTTTTGAAACAGGTAGTCGTATCAAAAGGGGGAGAGCAAAATTGAAGACCCTTTCTTACCGCAATAAATAGTTTTGCAATTTTTAAGAGGATTAAAGACATACAAGGTTCCAAGACACATAAAATAGTAAATACATAATCAATCAAATGTTAAATAAATCACAAGGTTTTCCAGAAATCTGGTACTTAGGGAAAAAATTCTTATTTCTATCATAAAAATAAATTTTCGTGTTTTCTAACTGAACATCAATCTTTAAGGGAGTGATTTTTGAGTCCATTTTGGAAACACCCCATATATATTCTATTTTATGAAAATATTTTACAATTACCGAAATAGCCTCTGTGTTATTGGTAACTCATCCGATACCGCGTAAATGTTTTAGTTCCTCAAATTAAACAGTGGCGCCCCCACACAAGCGCTTTATTATACCAGCAGTGACCTAATTATGATCTTGCCGTCGTAAAGTGACAATTATATCCAAATAACCAAGGGAATAATGGGCAAGAATAATAGGATACTCAATAACGAGCCTTCGGAAAGGTTACGACCCCAGTTATTATTTTATGGCCATCGTTCGCTATTTAGCATTGAACGAAATAAGTTATTAAATATACACCCGCTCCTTGCACGTAAATCGCAGATGGGTTAAATTGTCTCCCCCGAATTACGTGCACAAAGAATAATTAATTGACACTCTATTGGGCCAGTGGAACAAAGCATTCAAGTATTAGGAAATGAAACATTGCCGAATACTATTCAAATATTAATTTATGGATGAATCGGTTACTAATATTACCGGTTCCTTTTCGAAAATGTATTATTTTTCATTTAATTACTGTCACATTTAAAAAAAAATACGTCCCTTTTTAGACGGAAAAACAATAACATCATTATATTGGGCAAACATAAGCAACACTAGATTTTTGCTACAAACCATTTGAATAGCCTACTTGGTGTAAATGATTCTTTATCTGAAATATCTGAGTTTTCAGAGCAACCTTTCCTTTTCCACTATCATAATCTAGAATGGAACTGATAGCCAGCTGGGCTCCTTTTTCAATCAACTTAATTACCTAATGATTGCATCATATCCTTGGGAATAAATGTACTCGATCAATAGGCATCATTATGAAAAGAAACCATTTGCAGCGACCAAGCATATCTTAACGCTGATTTAAATAATTTTAAAACAAACACTCTTATTAATTACGTATATAAACAACACTAGATTATTGCTAGAAACCATTTGAATAGCCTATTTGGTGCCGATGGTTTTTTATCTGAAACCAACAAAAGCATCGTAATATAAATTTACGTTAAATTAGCATTAACATGGTAAAGTGACGCTTCCCGCACGCTAGATCGATGTGTAATTAGGTTTTTTACAGACGGGAGTAGAAAAAGAACTTTATTTGTTGTAATTAGACAGGCAACTTAATTCACCTAATGCCTGTATCAAATTTACCACTGAGAAAGAGAGAAAAGCCTATCTATCTTTTCCAGATATCCTCGGGAAGATATGTACTCGATCAATGTGTAAATCTGGACTATATTTAAGTGTTAAATCATTATGAAAGAAAGACAGTTTGCAGGGCCCAAGCATATCTTAATGCGGAATTGAATAATTGTAAAACGTATATAAGGTTAATAATAATATAGTTAATAAAAAATCGGCCAAATTGCGAAGGAATTTTTTTTCAACTCCGCAGCGACAATGGGTTCATCAAGTCCCATCGGAATTCAGTGAGGCGTATATTGGGGAGACTAAATATCCTCTAAATCTACGACTCGACTATCACAAACAACATACACCGAAAAGCGAAACACTGAGTTCTGGTATCGCCCCATAACAAAAATAAATATACGTTCAGGTACAAAAACCTCTAACTGAATCCCCAGCTCCTCACCCTTCAGCTTCAGCCCCTCAAACTTCAAAGTTATCCAAGTTACTCACAAAGTCTCTACCCGTTGTTAAATTCGTTTCAGTGCTTTTGCCTACGTTTGATGTATCGTCAGTGTGTCTCGCAATTTGGTAGCCGCTGTAGAGGTAATCTTCGAGAACTCGTCTTCGTTTTCATACGTAAACCAATCAATCCAGATGCATAGAAACTCCCAAAGCCCGCGGTACCTTTGCACGATGAGACATAACTCAGGAGGCTCAAACAATATGCAAATTTCGCAACGGCGTGTACTTTCAATTTGTAAATTCGCTTCTAACGTTCTTATGGATAATAAACTCTCTTAACGTTCGAGACAGGTCCTAATCTAATAAGAAGGCAGTTTCTTAGGTTGGAGACGTGCAGGATGGCTTTTATCACTACATAAAGCGATGCATTTTCAGATTAAACTGCAAAATAATTAACTGCCGTTTCACTAGGTTCTCCTGACTTAACTAAAGCTTATGTCGCGTACAGACTCTTAATGAGTGCGAGTAGCAAACGCGCCGCTTCCTTAATGTATATTTTAATATACATAATTAAATTTGCTGTTTTATAAATGGAGGGGCTGTACTCGTCAACTCGAAAGTAACTTTCGAAAAACAGGCACACAGCGTGAAGGCTTTCATTCGGCTTCGGGAAAAGTGTGATATGATTTTAATTAATGAAAATGCAAAGTTTTGTGTTAATTTAAACGTTTACGACAAGCAGGTGTGTATTTAAATGCACGCTGCCCCGAGGATAACCAAATCAAATTATCAGAGGTGGACTAACAAATATTTTATAAAAACCTAATTCTTTGTTTTAGTGTTTCCCATGTTCTATTTAAAATTGCAATGTTACCAGTAGTAGTTCCAATTTTATCATCGGAATTCAAAATGAGTTGTGGGTGTTCCAGTGCACAAAAACGGAGTGTTCTATTTAAAATTTCAATGTTTCAATTGTGTAGTAATTCACAATTGGGACACTCTATAGATGGAACAAGTTAATATTGCGTTTTGAACTATTTTCAGTATTTGCCCAAGTATAAATAATTATTAAGCTATGAACAGTAAATTTTGCAAGAATTTATTATTATATCCATTAAGTGTGTGAATTTGCAACTCAGTGTACTTTCATTTTTCTTTTTCCCATTGAATAACGTTATGTAATACTTTAAAAAAATGTTTTAAACATATCTGATGATCTTTTTGAAAAAAGAAATCCATTTAGATTTCCAAAATATTTAGAAACATTAGGAGTGCATTTTCTTGTAAGTAGAAAATAACCGACTTCCATTTAAATTGTCAAGCGTAAGAAAGTCTACAGCCCAGTTCATTGGCATTGATTTATTATTACACTTCACTATGATTAGCACTTAGCAACTTTTTCAGTATTTGAAAAACTAAGTTTGTTGTAATCCTGAAATACGAAATTCTGTGACATACAGAGAATTCCACGAAACTTTGATAACTTCAATTTCATAATAATAAATATAAAAATTACTTTTATAGTAATAGTAACAATAATATTAATTGACCAATTTTTTCATATTTTAAACTAAACGAGAATTGTTGGTTGATTTTTGGGTATCACCGATGACCAATAACCTAGATAAAATGGAGGTAAATTGGGATTATCAATCAAATTTTCAGGAATGCAGAAAATGCGAAAACGATTGTTGTATTTTAAAAAGAACTCATGCACTCATGTGTTCAGTACAAAATATCAGAATTTATTTTAAAACCTCTTTGCAATAGCATTATTGATTTCTTCTTTCCATAGTTGATAAAAAAATTAAACATTTACGTTCCCAACCTCTCCTTCTAAGCAAATGTGTGCTGAGGTCTCGGCAACTCAAAACGATGGTGCCTATAATATAGTCATCAGCTAGCGGTAAACAGGTTAGACCTCACAGTTGCATCAATAAACAGTCTATTAGTCACAATTACGGTGTATATCCGGAGGTTTGCCATAAATTGATGTGAGCGGGTTATCCAAATTGTACTATTATCCACGTTTAACCTTAATAGAGATCCTCGATAGCGACCATCGATTTATTCGTTTTTACGGTCGAGCATTCGTACATAAAAATGGATGAAGATTTCTATCTCTTCAGATCATAGAGCAACATTTAAATATTCATTCTAATAGCCAGACAGATAATCAACAAAATCATCGTAATATAAGTTTACGTTAAATTAACTTTTACAGTCATGATAGGCAGCGAGATATAATGAAGATTTTACTACTAACTAAACATACTTCTTTACAGTCATAACAGCATATTACGCAACAAGTGCGGTCAACGGCATTTGACTCACGAGTTTATTTGATACGAGCGGAGCGAGTGACTTAAAAAGTTTACCGAACGTGTTTCATACTATACTTTTTTTACAACCGTTAGGTTTTTGTGTAAATTTTCGCAAAATAACAAGAATACATTCACTGACATGACCATCGCAACTGACAAACGTTAAAGTTCAAGGCGTGGGAAATATCTCCGATTGCTCCCAAACCCGTGCGGTAAAATCCCGAAAGTGGCTCGGATTCGTGGGATACGAAACTGACGTGGTAAAGTGACGCTTCCCGCACGCTAGATCGATGTCTAATTAGGTATTTTACAGACGGGAGTAGAAAAAGAACTTTATTTATTGTAATTTTAATGAAATATTTATTTCAGAAAATCAAAATGTCAATATATCCGAAAAAACTTACTTATTTTTAACTGGTAAATATGCCCTAAAAAAATGTTTGCCATTCCCTTTTGTAAAATATCTAATTATACACGGATCTAGCGTGCGGAGAGTGTCATTTTACCCTGTCAGTTTATGTTCCCACGGATATTACCGCACGGGTTTGGAAGCAATCGGTTGTTTTCGGAAATTTTACAGCACCACTTGAATTGTGACGTTTGTCAATTCTGACTGTCATGTCAGTGATTTTATTTGTGTTGCTTTCCGAAAATAAACCCAAAAACTAACGGTCGTAGAAAAAGTACAGTATGCAACACGTTCGGTAAACTTTTTAAGTCACTCGTGTATTAAACGCTGCTCTCCGCTCGTGTCAAATAAACTCGTGAGTCAAATGCTTTTTACCGCACTTATTGCATAATATACTATAAGCCACTCGTGCGTGAAATGCCGATTACCGTACTTGTGGCATAATATACTATTTCATTCTCGCTTGTTCGACAATATGTAATATAAATTTACGGAAATAATGCCACTCTTAATCTTTAATATTAAGACAACATTTTTACTAACTTCCTTCGTTCTTTGTATCCCGTTCGACAGCAAAAACCACTCCTACCGTAAGTTTAAGGGTTTATTGCCGAGCTAATAGTGGGAAATGCAAAAAAGAGCTCTTTGTAATGAAACCGGGCTACCTTTATTGGCCATAAAAATGATACGAAAAGAAAACCAAAGGAAATAAAAACTAGGTTGTTTAATTTTGCGAGATAAAATACGAGCCGCAATATTATTACGGAAAACGACCCGAAGCTAATCAACTTATATATTGGCCGATGTTAACTTTTTCAGTGTGGTCATTTTTTAGACGGTCCGGAACTTGTAAAAGCTTTTTTATTGTCATCGCCCCCGCGCAGAAACTTCCTTTTTTATACACGTCTATATATTTCACGAGGCGGGGTGTGGTAAACGTCGACGGTGCACGAGATGTTTCGTTGCGCACCGACACTGAACGAGAATATCAAAAAAATGTGCACTAGTGCAGTTTACATAAAAAAACATTGTGCTGTATCCTTATGGCGAAATCCAAAAACAACTCATTAGTTTAGGTCAGTTTGGTTAGTTTTGGACCGCCTTAAGTTAAGTTGAGTTAAGTACTGAAATAACTGCAAAGTTCCAGCACAGTTTGAGAACTCTCCCGAGTAGTGTTCACAAGAAAAATAAATAATAATATAATATATAATAATATAAATAATAATAATAAAATAATAGCAGCCACAGAATGTTAGGTGTTATTGCTTTTGGCATTTACTAAATATTACTCATTATTTTTATATTAATTAGTAGAATTACGGAATTGACCGGTCAATTTTTTTTGTGTCATTTGACCAGTCAATTGATCAAAATAATTTTAAAAATACAATGAAATTTATATTAATTTATTTCAGAACGATCTTTTTCCTTAAATAAACTTGAAGTTCCTAAATCAACTTCAAGTGCTTTGCTTGTCCTTGCACACACTTAATTTACCAAACCCTAAGACGACAAATGAATGACATCTAGGAAGGTTTTAAAAGAAAACTTATTGAAGGAGATCTCAACATTACAGTCGATTCACACTACGCGAATTTTTACCCAAGCTTTGCACCCTCTGATCTTCCACCCAGCTCTTTAAATTACCAAATGTCAATGGCCATTTTAACAATTATCGCACAATTAAGATTGAGTAATAACATTTTTCTGAAATTTTTCTATAAAGGTTGCGCTTACTTCATTAAACCTGATCGGATCTGCTACGTATGTAACACTAATCAATTTGAATCAATTTACTACCTTCTATTTACTTACCCGCCATTGTAAGAAATGAGTAAAAATAAAAGTATAATTTGAATCGTATCTGTCTATTTGAAATCACATGTTGATAGATTCCTATTTTGTTTTTTTCAGGCTTATGTAATGTCTGAAGCGGATTTCTTGTTGTGAAAATGTAAGTTCCACTCTCTCAGCTCACCTATTCTCGAGTTAAAATCCCCAAGGATGAAGAAAGGCGTTTCCCACTAGTTTACCTATTTACATCGTCAAGCATATCTTGGAATATTTCGAAAAGAATATCAAAATCTAGTGACGGCTTGAAATAAACTGCACATACGCTATCTTAACTGCTAGCCACCAGGGTGCTTAATTTAAAGTCGCAGCAGAGCAGTCTTTCGTGTTGAAAATAGCTAGACCGCCACTCGTACGCGTAATGGCGTTTGATGATAAGGCATGGTAGTTGTTTAGTTGTGACGGTAACGACACATTATCGGTGCACCATGTTTCACACACACATAGAGTCCCAAATTCATAATCGTCCAGAATTTGTGGTAGTTTCCGACTCGAACGTTGCAAAAGCATATGTCAAATATATTTCGCGAAGGCGTTTCGGAGCGGGATTGTTTTTGTGGATTTAATTTCCCACCAGAAGGACTATTTATATCTCGAGATCTTTTTCCTAATTGTCTGTCGTTAGAAGGAACACTCACGATTCGCCGTTGCTTGTTTTTGGATTCAATTGTTAAATTTTCCCCGCCATTGCCTTGTCGCCCAGCAAGCTCTTCACGAAGATTAGTTAAATACTGTCTTTGGTATGGGGTTTGACCCGACTGAATCGAGACTCGATGGAACTGAGCAGTATGAGGGCGTGGTCGCTCGGAGTTTTTCCCAATAGGCAGCAGCTCAGGTTGTGGCTTGAGAAGTCTGTCCTTCATGAGAATCTCTTCAAGAAGATTATTCATATTATTATTGTCGTTCTTTTCCCTTCCGGCTCTTTCAGAAAATTCGACCACACAACCTTCGAGACTTTCCTGCAAAGCAGTAAATTCAAGTATATCTACTTTGAGTGTTGACTCTAAAAGTTCAATACGCTACAAGAGATTTTTATTTTGAGTTTCTAGTGTTGCAATTGATGTTTCACAGTGAGTTTGATCTTGTGCATTTAGGATGCCCGTAAGGCTTGCAATAGAATTATTTAAAGTTGGCTCATAATGGCATTAATATGGGAAACATTGAGGCGGAATGATTGCCCCATTTGAAATGCAATTGAAGCAGGACCAGTTGATTGTTTGGCATCCGAATGCAAATGGATCGGTTTTTTTATTTGCATATGTGGTTCGTCTTCCAAATTGCTATTAAACTAACAGGGGAACATCTGCTCCATTCCACGGTCTCCACATTTTAAAATGTTAAAAAACCGGAACCTTAATTAATTTAATTTAATTATAACATTCCAATAAATATTTATCTCTATTGTTATGACGTACCTTTATCTACCGCGAATATAATCTGTAGTCTTAAAAAAGACTCTTGTCTGTAGATGACACAAAAATACAATTAGAATGTTGTACAGGTACGCAAGACAAAAATGATTATTTAGAAACTTACGTGTAAGATAAATAGAGTAGAGGTACTTACCTTTGAACAATCCAGTGAAAACAGCCTCGCAAGCTCGAGAATCAAGTACATAAATACGTACTTACTGGAAGGATCACAGTCAAATATCTCCGTAATATATACGAACATATTGCAATTTAGAATAAACTCTTAAAAACGATACATATCACCTGAAGTTAAAATAAACGCTACTTATTCGAAACTACCCCGCAGCATCAATCCTTAATCAAATTTAAAACGGTCCATTTACGTTTCAAATAAAAATTTCACGTTTTTACAAATAATCGTTACGGTCCATCTCAGGCAAGACCTACTTAATGCAGAATAAACATCTGTCGGGATGGGTTTCACCATGATCCTGCGAAAGTCTGCGGTTAAGGTACTGTAAAGTAATATTTTTGGTCGTATTATACCACTATCAGCCCGCAGGTCTCGTGGATTGGCCGTTGACATACCGAACAAAGTTCATAGGTTGTAAACCAGTAACGAAACAAGTTTAGTATTAGCTCTTTGAGAAGTTCAGAAAAATTCATAGGTATAAGTTTACATTTCATATAAGTCAGCCATTTTTCCAAAATAATTTTAATTTTTAATTCAATTAAAAGTGAAATATGGTTTATCCCTATATAAGTTACATTTTCTCATTAGTAAAGCCAGACAACCAAGATTTTTATTAGCTTATATTTGCAACCTTGCTACGGCAAACCATTTTTTCTGCAGCAGTAATTTCCACCAATCAAATCTCGAGGCAAAACTAAAAAAATACAAGACTTTTTTGAACTCACTAAAATTTCCAGCCCTATCGCGTGGCATGAATAGTCTTTCTTGCGAAGATATACAGTTTGACAACCTCGTTCCCGCCTTATGGATTTATGTTTACCAGTTTCCTACTTCGCGGGATCGAACGGAAATATATAGACGCTATTTGCGAAGCTTTTATTGCATTCCTATCTGACAACCATCCTAAAACAACAAGAACAAGTGTTCATTTTATTAATTCGGGATGTTATTGTTTCCCTGCTTCGAGATCTTCGATGTGTTTATGTAATAAAAACTTTTTATATCCTCAGCCGCACCATACATCAAAATCGAAAGTCGGTCAAAATGAACTCTACCATATTTTTTTAATACGATATCGAATCAGACCAACAACAAATATCGCCAAACTATCAACTTTATCAAAGGTCAGAATAAATCCCCGACGGACATAAGAAAAATAATAAAATAAAACATAAATGGGGGAATAAAACGAAACCAACATTTTCGAGTTTGCCTTTTTTATAGCGACATCCTACAGAACCAATTTGCTCTTAAAAGCGCTAATAAATGCTGTACAAATTTCGAGAAAAAGAAATTATTTATTTTTGAGCAATCGAAAGCAAGAACGCTTAAACACTGGAGGAATTCATTAAACTATTGTGAACAAGGTAGGAAAGCAAGTAGTGAGAACTATCAATTCCTGATGGCTAACTTCGCAACCATTAGGACCAAATTGTTCAGCTTAAAATTTCTTCTATTGAATCACCATTGCAATATCTGTCTTGCCCGAGTACTCCTGACCGTTTAACACACGTTCAAGACATTTGCACCTACGCGGCAATTAAATGATAGCGGCATACGAAAGCATATGACACTTCTGAATATTTATCTCTGGTCAAAAATATTATATCTTAATGGTTGGGCTATAAATTCTCTAACTGGTTGCTGGAAAATCACAATCACAAATCATGAAATGAGTTTAGAAGATAACTAAAAACAATTTCAAATGCATTTTCTAGTATAGCTTTGAATTTTTCACGGATTTTTTTTATCCCCTCAATCGTTCCAAACCTCCTTACTTTCATAGGTTTGTTGAGTTTTCGAAGCAAGAAAAAGTCGCAGAGGATTATATCCAGTAAATATGGTAGCTGAAGCATGATTGTTTTTGGCCAAAAAGTTAGTCCCAAGGAGGTTTTCTCACAATTCCAGACTTTTTCTTCGTATTGCTTCTCGCAAACGGCGCATAACTTCAAGGTAATACTCTTCACTAACCGTACGACCGTACAAAAACAGTAGCAGAACCTTGACATTTGATCAAACTTGACATGCGTTCTGGGTTCTTCCATTAGGACGACTAGGTTTTGGGTTCGATGTCATAACCATATACCCATGACCAGTCATGGCCTTTTTGAACATATTAGGATCATTACTGACGTCGTTTAATAGCCCTTGAGCGATGCTCCTTCGACGGTTCTGTTATTCAAAATTAAGGGGTTTCGGAACCAATTTTGGTGCTACACGTTTCATGCAGAAAACTTCGGAAAAAATTGCAAGTCACGAGCCAATAGAAATGCCGACGTCTTCAGCCACTTCTCTAATAGTGGTTCGACGATTTTTCGACACCATTTGTTTCATTTCTTCAACACTTTCATCAGTTATTGACGTGCTGGGGCGTCTAGAGCGATGTTGGTCAACGGCGTCTTCTCGCCCATCTTGGAACAGCTTGTACCACTTATAAACATTTTTTTTGCTCAAAGTAGATTCACCATATGCCGTAGTTAACGTTTCAAGTGTTTTGCAGCATGTAGCACTGTATTCCATTTTTTATAGAAATTTTTTTGTAAATTGTTTGTTCCATTTTTTTTACAGCAGAAAATTGCCGAGCACACAAAACACGTCTAACGCTTGCGTCTCACAAAAAAAGCAAACTGTTTGAAACTGTGACCATATGTTAGGGACATATGTGCCAACATAACAAAAAAATATATCCAAGAATGAAAGTACGTAGTACGCCCAATTACACAGGTCATCTCACTTTTTGAACATACCCCGTATCATCTTGTATCCTATCCTCGCCTCCTGATAAGTTTTTTTTTGTAAATTGGAATTATCTATTTTAGTTTCTCTGGTTTACTTCATTTAATTATTTGTGAAAAAAAAACGTTATGCATTCTTATTATTGTGACATTGCTTATGACATTTCGTTCATGACGAAAATACTAGTATGTCCTCTGCCAATTGTTTCTGCTGTTACAATTTATTGTTAGTATTATAATTTATGAAGTCTAACCCCTTATCTCCAAGTGGGTTTATGCGTGAGACAGCTTGCTATATTATTTATTCTTAATTTTCGTATTTTCGTAAATACCCCACTAGAATCGCCTGTATTGTTAAGCAAATTTCCAAGATTTCGAAGACAATGGTTTTAACTTATGGCATGTAAATTTTTCTTTTTATACTAATGTAAAATAAGATTAAGGAAATTTCGAAAATAAATAGTGAAAATTATTAGAACTGTATATAACAATAGTTTGTAATATATACTTAATTTTGCAGAAGTGTCCAAGACCCCTATAGATTAAGATGCACATATACCACATATGATATGGGTTTATGTCTTGTAAGTTGTTTTTATAAATCCCATTAAAAATAATGTACGAAAAAAATTATATTAAAAATAAGGCTTTGATTTTTCTTGGAATTTTTCTTACAGAAGTTACGTACTAACCATATTCTGATATAATAACCCAATTTACAAACATTGCACATTTGAGTTACAACTAACATATTTTCCAAAAAAATACTCAATTTTAAAAGAATCTAGAACAAAGGATTGACTCTAACAAATGTCTCAAGAGTTATTAGAGACCTAGAAAAATACAATCCCCTGGTAGTTGACCAGTAAACATCTATCTACATACATAATCATAAACTCTTAATGACGCTTTGTCCGAAAATCCCATATAGATGCAGAAAGCACATATAACTCCGTTCATTATGAAGTTTTATTTCCGACAGTAAAACTTTCCACGAAAGCGGTAATATAACGCTGTCAGCATATTATGCCGAAAGGAAATATAAGTTTACAGTAGAGTTGTAGCAGAATGATGGATAATTTCACTGGCCCGTCGTACTTATATGAACTTCCCTCCTTTTATTTTCATCCCTCGCAGCGGACGCGTAAAAAGGAGATGTTTTTTCGTTTCGAAATAATATGCCCGTCAGAAAGAAGTAAAAGGATTATTACGACGGACAATAAAAAAAATGGAGCTCAATTGTTTTCGTTCGAACTCGAAATCGCAACCGGGCTCATACGTGCGATATCCTCTTCCCGAGAATATTATTTCAGATGGATTTTGCCACAGAAAAATATATTTTCAATTGCCACTCGAAACTGCTAGGGAATATCTTCTTTCTCTATCAGAATTGCGTCACACATATTACTTTCGTTACCTCAGATTTGGCTATGCGTTTGTAATATATATCTTTTTAAAAGGCTGCTAAAAATGTGACACAGACGAAACCAGGCTTCAATAAATTTAAATATTTCTGGTTTCAGAATTCAGTACCAATATTTTAAGAGCTATTTTCATAAATTCCTTCGTTTTCGAGATAGAGGGTGTCAAAGTTTATAAAAAAAAATATTCCTAATTATAAAAATAAATTTTTTTGATTATTCAGTTTTCTTCGTCTTCAAAATAAAAATAAAAAAGAAAAAGTTTGAATATGATTTTTATAAAACTGAGCATGCTTGTTTGCTATCAAAAGGGACTTTATTAAAATCACCTAAAAGGTTCTTCACTAGTTAATAAAAAAACAATTTTTGTTCATAAACTTTAAAAGACAAAAAACATTTAAAACAGGCTAACTTTTGACTGATAAATATGCTCTTCAAATCTATGTATTTAATTTTGAAACACCCTGTATGTAATGACTCCTAGAAACGTCAGAAATCTAACAGGTACGAGTGGACATCTCCTTTCTCTGTCATAATTATGGAAAATTTTATCTTTATACCCTGTAATATATGCGAGAGATATCACGCAGGAATAGTTATAAATTTCTGGATCACAATATAAAAGGATATCTGCTTTCTTATTCACATTAGTTACTTCAGATTAAGTTCTTTGTCTCTATTTCCGTAAATGAATATGTCATTCGTTTGAATAAGATTTTCGGAACGGTCACAAGCACAGGGAATTTTTTTTTTACCCTCCCTACTCTAAAATATCCAATTATGGACAGATTGAGTGTACGACAAGTGCCACTTTAAAACGGCAGCCTCACTGACAAGGTCATTTTGAGTACTTTAGCCACGGGCGTCGGAATGATCGCATGTTTTCCCTAGATATTATCCACTGATGCCATTTTGACGTTTGCATATCTGATGACCTAGTCATATGTCGCACAGAAAATGGATTCGTCTTGTTTTGCAAAAATATACCCAATATAAAATGTATTCAAACATTCAAACAAAGCTACTGTCTTCTCCTTTGAATAATCGCAAGGCATAGAGGGAAATAAGTGGTGAACATCGTATACGATACCATATAAAAAATGAAATGAATAGGTGAACAAAGGTAAACAAAAACATAATGGAAGTCACCTTAATGGCTATTAAAAGTTAAGCTAACCCAAAAATCTCCTAAAAGAAGTTAAGAAAATCAGTCACGATCACTATTCTGATTCTTTATGGAAATCCGGAGGAGGTGTCTATTATCTCCGACAACCTGAAAGGTCCCTCCAACTAACTTATTAATAAGAATCATCTAGTTGGCGCAGCCAAAAACTTTAGAAAAGTCTGTAGACACCTCCTCTTAACTCAACCAAGTCGTCCAGCAGGTAATTAGACAACGCAACGTCATTAAGTTAATATGATGACAGTGATTCAAAACCCAACAAAATTGACATTTCCATAAAACAATTTCGATTGCTTTGCCGCCTTTTAACCAAGCAATTGACGCGGTAACTTCGAAACAAAATCGACCGTGCAACATGTCGCCCGGGAAGCGAATGGCTCAATGGCTCAAAGTCAAGAAATAAAAGCGTGTGTCGATAGAGTAACTGTTTTAAATATTTAAAATGCGCCCGAAGTTTCCGAGTCATTCGGTTAATTAATTGAAACACGAACTTCTGAACAGTTTTTAAATTGCACGAAAAACTTGGTTCGAATCGACACGTTTGTCATGGCGACGCCCGTGCTGCGAAGTTCGAAACTTGTCTTAAGTTTTGATTGGACCGGGAGACTTGCCGTAAATAAACTTTATTTTAATATTGCATTGCCATCGCATAGCCGTCCGTAGCTGCAAGGAGTAACGTCAGCGGTTACGCATTATCAACAAAGGTTGGGATCTTTAAATTCAGCATAACGGGAGTCTTCAATTCTTTCTTAAAATATTAAATACAAGGACCTCCAAACAGCGACCCCTGCAGGACTCTGGAGAAAATGTCCAGTAGCTCAACCAGACGCTTCTGATACATCTCATTCGGAGCAGGTCGCTCAATAAAACTTTCTCACTGTCAACACTGAGAGATAAAATTTCATCACTCTTTTCCATATTTACATTTATTACATTTTAGGCATGTTGTAAAATGTTTGCTGCGACTTTTACAAATTTCAAACGCATTTTGTATTTATCCAGATATTTGCCAAAAAATTGTAAAAAATTGTCTAAAATAAGAAATTTAAGAGTTTAGCATATATTAAAGTGTTGCCTCTTTTTATACCTTAGTGGTGGTCAAATAAAGGTTCTCCAATATTAATTTTTATATCGCAAACATTTTTTTGTTTTTATTTTTTGAACTAGGTTTAAAAATTTCTAATAGATACTGCTCTAATAGTTCAGATATTTTTTTTAAATTTTTTTGGAAATTTTGCAAAATTGTGTTATTATACGTCATTGACCTATCAAAAGAACTACAGCGGTTAGTAAAAGAAACATTGAATTATCCCACCACAAAAAGTGACAAATGAAAATGACTCTAATAAACATTGGCTCTAATTTGTAAATTTTCTAGATGGATTTCTGAGAAAAATAAGATTTTAAGTTGAACACTTTAACAAAGAATTTTGCAATCTTAACACAAGTAAATGTTTCATCAGCGGGAAAGTGTAATGAAATTGGATCTAATCGAGCAGGATGTGACTGAATTTTATTGTTAAATATATGATCTTATAAACGAATTTGTACCAACTAAAACTATAAACAGAATTGAGTTTCCTATTTGGTTCATTCGCGACACAAAAGAGTTGCTGCGGAAAAAAGAGAAAGCAAGACAAAAGTGGAAAAGGTATAAGGAAGCTGATTATTAGTCATTATTTTCAAAACTAAGAAAATATTTTAAGACAAGTAAAATAACAGACTATAAAAAAAAATTGTAAAACCCGAAGAAAATGTGAAAACAGATACAAAAAATTTTTAATCATTTCTTAATAATAAAAAAAATACCAAATCACTGCCTGATAAAATATATCTCAACTTTTTTGTGACTATTTTAGTAGTGTGTTTAAACCTGGGGATACTCCGTCCTACATTGCATCAATTTCTACGAGCAGAAGTGTCGTCATATCTGGATTTTCGGAAAATTCTATTAAAAAAATATTGCTCAACTTCCTAAAAAGGGTCCAGGGACAGACGGTATATTGGCACAATTTCTCAAAAATTGTCCACTTTTGTCAAAACATCTTAATATTCTCTTTAATAAATGTCTAGGTCAAGGGACGTTTGCAAAAAGCTGGAAAGTGGCCCAAATAGTCTCTATTTTAAAGTCTGGTGATTCTCAGACGCCGCTAATTATCGTCCTATCTGTCTTTTATGTCAGTTTACGAAGGTTTTTAGGGCTGCAATTTATTCACAGTTGTTTTTTTTTTTGGAAAAGAATGACATAGATCCAAATCAGCATGGTTTTCACCAAAAACGTTCAGTTTTTACAAACTTGGAACCGTTCATCCATGGCATCAATTTTTCCATGTTTTTTTTACATGTTTTGAGACGTGCGCTGTGTATACCGATTTTTCCAAGGCTTCTGATAAAATACATCATCCAACTCTAACGATAAAGCTCGGAAATTTCGGTGTGCACGGCGACCTCTTCCAACTATTGCAAAGTTATATTACAGAAAGAACTCAGTTTGTTGTTGTCAATGGTAAAAAATCTCGTTGTGCAAATGTTACCTCGGGTGTCCCCCAGGAATCTCATCTGGGTCCTTTACTCTTTAATATTTTTGTTTTCGATGTTGACCTTTGTTTCCCGGTTTCTGTTTATGCTTCTTGTGTCGATGATTTCAAAGTAAAAAAAGAGATTCGTTCACATTTAGAGCTTCAGAGCGAACTTGACATATCTGTTGATTAGTGCAGAAACCACAGATTATTTTTAAATCTTGAAAAATGTCGATATATTCTATTTACAAGGAAAAACGATTTTATAGATATTTACTTAATGCTTGATAATAAACAGCTGAAAAGAGTTAAGCAAGTAAAACACTTGGGAATTGTTCTGGACTCACAGTTAAACTTTGAGGTTTATATTGAAACTATTGTCAATAAATATTTGAGAAATCTGAGCTTCCTTTTGAGAACTACCAAAGGATTCCACAAGCATCAGTCAGTAATAATCGTGTATAATAGTATGATAAGATCTGTACTAGAGTACCCATCCACAGTTTGGAATCCTATTTATAGTAAATATATCATAAGAATAGAAAGCCTGCAAAAAAAACTTCTTAACAACTTAAACTTTAGATACAACAGGGATCGACTTTTGCTCGTATGAAAAAAACCTTAAAATTTTACAATTTGAAGTCGCTTGAAACCCAAAGAAACTGTTTTGATATTGTTTTTCTTTACACAGTTGTAAATAACCTTGTGGATTCTCCATTTTGTATAAATGAGCTTCAATGGTAATCTAGGTCGAATTAGTTTTCTAACTCTCCTATAATAAGATGTGCTCCGAATATTTGTGTTTTTCTAAACGGAATAGATATAGATATGCTTAGTTTAAGCCTTAGTTTATTTAAAACAAACGTATATAAAATTCTTTAGCTCGTAGTTACAATTTACTTAAATCCAATCTTCGCTTTCACTGTAGAGATAATAAATTTATTGCTTATTTATTATTTATTTATTATTATATTGTGCGATTCTGTAATTGGGTAGCTGTGTCTGCCTGTCGAATGGCCTGTGACATATAAATAAAGAAATAAATAAATAAATAAATGTGCAGGAAAAGGGTATATTTATTATTCCTTTCTAGGCCATTCATTGTCCAAATGTTTGCCCCATTGTGGCCCCAGAAACTTGTTAATGCCTTCTTTGTCACGTTTCAAATAATTTTATTTTATTCTACGTCTATGGTTTGCGGATTCTATCCGCAAAACCTCTCGGAAACTTATTGCACCTTGTCCCAGGCAATTTTTCACCAGATGGCATTCCCGTAATGCGAATTGAGGGCTGTAAATGGAAGATAACTTTAAATAGAGAATTAAGGTGACGCTGCCTTTTTACTATTTGGAATGTCCGATTGTTCGAAAACTATATTACCGGGGTAAGAGCTGCTCTATCCGAGTTAAGGACGTTTAACTTCATTGTAGACGTAGATAGATCGCTGGCATTCGGATTGGTTGAAGCTTTTAAATGAAAATAAAGAAAATGTTGAACCTTCGATAGTGCGTCTTTCCCTTCCCTGATTTCATTGGAACAATTTAAGAATTTTTCTTGTCTTTTAAAAATCAATTAACGTATACAATTGGCATTTTTCGACCGTAGAAGCTTTGTCCATGTCATAAAGCTTTCAAATATATTTTTTTTATTTTACTGCGCTTGTGGATTTACTTCGTTATTGCAATCTATTTTTGCTTATGCTGGACAAAAATTAAAAACAAAGTTACAAAGTAGTAAGGAATCCATAGTTGTTCTTTGGAAATCTTTTGACACCGTAACAAGATTTTCACCATATCGATTATAAAGTGATTGATAACCATACGTTCGAAGATTTGCATGTAATCTGCCTAGGCTAAACTAACGAAAACTATGTCTAATGATAATTATATTTCAACAATTTTAAAAAGCAAAGGAAAAATATTCAAGAAGAAATGACTGTCGGATATGGTGACAATGCCCCATCACATTACCAATTGAGGTCTTACTTAAAAAATTGCCACCGTGTTTGAAATATCTATGGGTATATCACTGATACCCTGGTGTGTTCACAATTGATTTTCTGCAATAAAAAAGCAAAAATCGGTGCTTCATAAGAAAACTGGTGGCCAGGAATTATTGTGTTTTTCTTCGTTGGTTATTTCAGAAGTTACTTTTATAGTGTGGATCCTGTGATTTTTTCTCTAATGCTGCTGCTGTGGACAAAAATAAATTTAAAGGATCTAGTTTTTGCAGAAACAATTGTATAAATATCGCACGATCAACAAAAAAACAGAGCTTCATCGCCCTGCTGGATTACATAAAAATATCTCCTCACATTTTTGCGCCAGCTTGTTAAAGTTCTTCTCTCATTCTACCCTCTAAGCAAATCCAGAGGCTCTCACTTGCGCAGTAAATTTGTTATATCGGCACGTGTGCTTTCGCTTAACCTGCATGAATATTTAAGCATTGAATCGAAAGGAGATCAAAAGCATAATAAGCGAAATAGCTACCAAGTCGTAGGCCACTTAGACCCGAGCATTATATTTGCCCTATAAGAGATAGGCCTGAGGTTACGGAGTCCCTAATTATAAATCAAACTGTTAATAAATTTACGTATTACCAGTTGCTAGCTGGAATTTTCGCGTCCCTTACGGAAGTGGTGATTTAACATTTTACTTAATCAATAACCTTCAAATAGTATAAATTAAGCATGAAGGCGCCCGCGTAGGATAACAGTAAATCGTTGATACTTTGCGAATTTTTGATCGACCTATTAACCTATAAGAATTATTTGTCTAAAAAATCTTTATAACTTTAATGAACCTGATCACAACAAGCTTTTCTCTATAAAGTGAGTAACTTAACTTATATATTATATTAACCAACGGAGTTATTGACCGATATTTTGTGGTCTGCAAATGATTTTGGCAGAAAATGTTAAATAATTCAAAAAACATGTGGTATATTAGGCAAACACAGAACTCTATTTTGTTTTGTGGTTATAACTCGGACGGGCTGATTCCGGCCCTGTCTGCTTGTCTGCTATCAAAATAACTCGGATAAGGCGCAACCGATAACAAAGCACGGCTTTCAAGAGTCGACTGGAAAGTTCGACACCCATCGCGAGTAGGCGCTGTCAATAAAAGTCGAACACTGCTCCGTAAACGTCAGCAAAGAGCAGAGAACGCATACATATATAATAGGGCAGACATAAATAATAATAATAATAATAATAATAACAATGGGTATTAACTCTTAGTGATATTAAGTATTATTTTGAACGAAACAAATTTCTAGTTCTATCTTACGCATAGTGACTGATTTATAGAAACGTATGGAGGAATAAGGCTTTGAATTCCGTCCAATTCCGCTCAGTTTGGTTGTCAACTATAGGCGAAGGTAAATTTTATGCAATTAAATTATTTTTGAGCACTATCGCATGTCCTATACCAATAAATAGACTTTATTACAATTTTTAAGAACTCACTTGTTATATTGCCCCTGATTATTCCTTTAGGACGGAGTAAAGGGAAATAAATGACATTACAATGAGAGAAAAATTAAAACATACTTGCGGCGACGCGATATGCCATGACTCTCCTTTAATAATAAGTATTTTCTGTTAAGCAAACTAGCAGCAGGTGAATTTTTCTCAGGTGACGAACAATCTAATGATCACTTATAACTTAATTCTTACAATCGCTATTATAAATAAGTTTTATAAAAAGTGGTCTTCCGTATAATTCGTAAAACAAAAAACAAACTACTCATGGATTTTTTCACACACTAATTAAAGATTTCCTTAGCAGTTGTAAACTTTTAGCTGGTCTAGGAGTTTTTACATTATTTATTATTGGATTTAGCTTTATCAGTACAATAAATTTAAGTTAAGTTAAGTTAACGAATTAACCATCGTAACAGAATGAATGAATAAAGCTTCAGCCTTTCAAATCCGTTATTCGTGGGGCTCTTAAGGTGGTTCGTCTTGCAAATGCACGGAGACTCGGGTAAGATTGACGAGGTGATTCCAAGACCCCGTCTTGCCCCCTCCAACTAGATCAAACCCTATTTCAGAAAACGTCAGGTCTGTCTGTGGGACCGGGCGTCACCGTTAAAGGGTTGAGCAATCGGTCTAACCTTGGTTTTTGCTGAACGTGCTAAAAAAACTTGGGCGTCCCGTTTACACATAAAAACTGTTTTCGTTTTGGCGGCTAAAAGCGTTGCGGGGGTGATTCATTCTCCGCCCCCGCTTGTCGGCGCTGGCCGGCTGAAAAATAATTTTCGGAGAAACGTAAATATTTGTTGTTCGCCGTTTTTGCGAAAAATGTGCACCAACAAGGACAAAAATGATTAATTCGGAGAGGGGGACCGACAAGAAACACTAAATTACTTTCATATGTCAAGCGTTATGTTTGTGTTTAATAAAGTCAAACACTGCGCTTTGTTCTGGAACTAGGAACGAATTTATGAACTCTTTTAATATTCGCGGCAATTATAAAAATGGCGGGGGATTGTTAGGCTCCGCTGTTGACCGACCATCAGGCTGCGCCCGAATTTTAAGCAAATATTCCTTTTTTTGAGAACGTGTCAGCGCTTACATAGAGAAAACGTTTTTTTTACTTCTATGGCTGCATCAGATTCCACGTAAGTCCTTTTTAATTAAAATAAATTTTAAAAATGATCAAATCTATAATAGAAATTTTTAAAAGAAGATTATAAATTTACAAATTTTCGAAGAAACTTCTACGGGTTACTGTAATACTTTTTACTGGATTCCTCCTGCATTCCATCACAAAATACACTTCACCACAACCCTCCAATAGCAATCCTACACTTGTCACTGTTGTCCTTTCTTACATTCAAAACATCACTGTTCTAAAGAAATTTAACGTCAAAAATCTCTCAACATCTTCGATCCGTTTTCATTCCATGCATTTGTGGCGAATACATTGGAGAGACGGTACGGTAAATATCAACTAGGCTCAAAGAACATGAAACAGCCTTTAGACGAAGACAAATAAACTCATCACCAGTTGCCGAACACAATCACGAAATCGGACGTAAATTTTTATTCGATTAAAATAAAATTCTTGCATGTAATCAATTCTTCTACCAAAATCTATAAACAACCATCTTAACCGCGCCTCAGGTCTTTACCTGTCACCAACATGGGAATCCGAGACGGTGTTTATGCCCCTCATTTAGCTCCGCACCTCTCAAACAATTTATAACCAGGTACAGAGTAAAATGCGAGCCAGTTTCAGTCAAGCCCTGAAGAAGCCAACAGGATGATTGGCGAAACGTTAGCAAGTTCGACTAAGCAGAAACTGCGGCAGCAGGAATCCGGAAGTTTCGTAAATACTGATAATAGCAATGTTTGTAAGAAATTTTTATGAACAATCTTGTGAAAAAAATTGGAGAAGATATGTGGACAATATGTGTATTGTCTGGAATGGGAGCCAGCAAATGTTTCCCCAATTCCTAACGTTTATCTATTCCTGAGAAATGAGAAAATTTATTTCTGGTAATCAGTTAAGGTAAAAGAATTGAATCCAAGATTTTTAGAAAATCCACATCCACTAACTTTTGAATAAAATTTTTCTCCAACTCTTCCTATTAGATACATTGCATTCAATAACGGTTATCTCCTTCGTTCTATCAATAAGTTGTTTTGCTAGTTCGAAAACAAATGCGGATTGTCTCAAAATATAATAAAATCAAAACCTCTGGAGGGCATGTTCCAATGCTTGAACTTCTTCGGTAATATGTCGATACAAAGTTGTTCAAGAATAGAAGTTTCTCTGTAGGTCTTATAACAAATAATACTCTGAAACAATTTCTAATCGTAGTTAAGGATCCTGTGGGTTATTTTTCTAACTCAGGGTGTTTGAACTGTGAAGTCTGTGGGTAGGAAGTTTTCAAAATGCAAGCACACTAACTTGACAAATACGAAATCAGCTTTCGCTTCTCACCTTTTGTCCACATCTCCTAAAAACTATCATTGTTCTACATGAGAGTTATTTTTAATTATAATAATTTTTAAAAGTAGTTTTAATAAAAAAATAAGGGGGCATTATCAGACGTATAATTTCTATCGAAAAAATATGGATTACGGAGAAGACATGTGAACGATATCTGTATTGTCCGAAAAGGCAGTCAACAAAGGTTTAGAAAGAATAGAATTCGAGATTTTTAGAACTTCACGGCTTCTGATACTCTGCTACAATTTTTCTCCAACCTTTCCTATTCCATTAAGTTTCAGTCCTATAATTCGTTCGATTATTCAGTAACGGTTATCTCGCTCGTTCAATCAATAAGTTGTTTTACAAGTTCAAAAACAAATACATTTTTTATTAAAATATAATAAAATCAAAACCTCTGGAGCATAAGTTAATTAATTGTAAGATAAAAAGTTCACGTAAAGTGTCTGCAAAGCCTACCGGTAACAATTGACAGGTGGTGCATCTGTCATTATCATTAAAAATGAAATTGGAACATCTGCTTATTTCTCAAAACACTAGTCAAAATTTTACTATTATTTTCGATTGTTGTCAATTATTCCTCACGCGATCGGGGAGTATTGCAAATTCCTTCACGGTTTTTTTTGTCCCTAGTAGGGGGAGTCACCTCGAACCTATTTAAATAGCAAAATGGTACTTCTACGGACTTGAAGCAAGTACCATTTTCGTTAAAAACTTCACTGATATGTCCAATGGAACAAACTTAAATATTCGTTTATTTTTAAGACGCTGGGTATTAAAAATTTGTTTTTCCAAAATAAGGCTTTTATGAAGTATCGAATTTACAAAACGGACCCATCCGTATTTTTCACTTACGCAGCAGCCATTTTGGTGATATTTGAACTTTAAATAATCAATGTCTGTGATTTTCAGTTGTAATTATTTTAATATATTTTTTTACTATACTAATTCGAACAAACATAATTACCAATTCTACAGCTAGAGATTTTTTCTGTCTAGGTACACAAAATTACACCCTGTATCTGCAGAACCAACTTCCTGCCCACACTTTTTGTCTTAAAAGTTTGTAATTTCATTTATTTGAAAATAAATTTAAAAATTAAAAATTTTGAATTTTGTTGTGGTCTTCATTTCATAATAATTGGATTTACTTAAATTCTAATTGTTTAGTGAGTATACAAGGTGTTTAAAAATTGCCGTCCACCGTTCATCAATCATTCCCCAACGGGAACCGCCAAATCGTTTTCTCAAAATTAATTTTCGATCTGCGAAAATATTTTATTCCGGAAGAAACACAGAAAACGAAAAATCTCATTAAGACGTAAAAAATTGGCAATCGACTGCTAAAAGTACAGAAACGAATATATATTTTAAGGCACCGCATATCTTGGAAAGCAATCATCGATTTTTTATGAAGGGCCAAAAGACTAAAAGTAATTTATGTCGAAGTTGATGGGGCGGCGTGCCTCCATCTCAAATAAGCGAGCATTTCCGTTTAATCGAACTTGGACGAAAATGGCTTCCGGTTTTAACCAACGGATACTTTGAAATTCTCCTCATCGAGTTTTTATCGGCTTCTACTTCACACGAAGTGGAAATATAATGCTAGTGGCAAATATCTTTTTTGAAAAACCTACAATAATACAGAACCAGAACACTATAAGTATTAATGAAGACCTGAATATTTTTTAAATGAAATTTACTCCTATTTATAGTTGGTTTAGTTATTTTTGTTTGAAAGTAATAATTAAGGGACTTAATTTTTTTATTTCAGATGAGTGTTAATAATTTCACATTCAACACACTACTGATCACATATCAAAAGTAATACGAAAATCAGCAGTTGCCGACATAATCATGAAACCGATCATTAATTATAATCCGAGCAAATTAAAATTCTTGCATATGATACTACCAAAAAAAATCTGAGAATCCATCTCTAGATAAAAATCTCAACCACAAACGTGGAAATCACTGATCCAAGACTATGCTCATGCCCCTCGTATGTAAGCAGGTACAGAATAGAAAGCAAACCAATCTCACTTAAGCTCTGAAGGAGACAACAGGATGATTGACGAAACGAGGAGGAATGCGGGGGATTTGTAAATAGTATTACAGTAAGTGGCCTGTCTAGTTTCTTTGAAATATTTCTGGCCTTATTGGTGGACCATTTTTCAATTCTTATCTGCTTGGAATTTGTAATATTTAACAAAGCAGTACTTGTGTGGTGTCCATAATCAGCCCTAGAACTTAGAATGTGTTTATGTGTTTTTGTTGCTATGTCCACCAATTTTTGCTGACGGGCCTTGCATTAATCTATATGCGACACGTATAGCTTTATTTCCATAAGACTTGATTTACAATGATATTGTCATTATAATACTATGTAAAAATATAAAATTATCTTAGTATAATTAATGAATTAGGATAAATAATAAGTAATAATGTTAGATAAATAACAAATATATAAACAATAACAAACAAGGAATACCTATCACATGAAAGGAAATCCTTAATATTGGAACAGGCGAGGCGCAGCAATTTGTCTTTAAGAGTGCATTTGAATTTTGTTTGACTAGTTATCTCCTTCAGTTCGATAGGCAATTTATTATAAATTTTTACACTCAAAACAAAGGGACTGTTTGATGTAAGAGACAGTCGAGGTGCAGGTATTTTTATGTTAAGATTCGGTTTCAAACTGTAGTGAACATCTAAGTTTCTTCAGGGCATATAAAGGTTAAACTTACTTTTTACATACGTGGCATAATTTAGTATGTGCATAGTAGGATGTGTCAATAAAGAGTGTTGTGGAAATAGGTCCCGACAAAGCCTTGCAACAAACCAAGGCGTAGTTGAGACAGGAATTGACATACGAAAAATAGTACATTTTATTCAAAGGGAAAGAAACCTGATGGACGAGCCTCCATATGACAAAGCAGTAAACAGAAAGTTTTTTGAGAATGTGGTCCACCTGTTCGAACCAGGACAGTCTCGAATCTATCTCTCTCCGAAGAATTTTACAACACTTTTCTGTTGGATTGTGCTTTCATTAAAGCGTACTAATAAACTCTTACTTAAATCCCGTGTTTTACTTTCATTTCAAGCAATGCTGCAGAAAGGGTAGAAATTGCATCATCCGCAAAAAGGGAAAGATGAAAAGGCATCATTTATAAACACTATAGACAATAAAGGACCGATTGAACTGAGGCGGCTTTTACTTGATGAAAATTCATTTAACAGAATAGACCAGTCGTGCCTTATATAACAGCTCCAGCAGTTAAACTCTCAACAAAATTCCACACAGATTTTATACCAAAATTTGCAATAAAAAATTCTTTTGAATTAATCAACAAAACACTATTCTCTTTTGATATACAACTTATTTCCCAGTATTTGAATTTAATGGACAGATTTACATCTCTAAGGAAGGTTTGATTATGGGAAACCCACTTAGTCTTTTGTTAGCCGAGATTTTTATGGATAATTTGGAAAATACTAGAACATTCTTTAAGTAAAAGTTTTCAATGGTGGTATAGATACGTGGATGATGTCTTTGCTTGCTTTGTTGGACCGGACAGACAATTGAATTCTTTTTTCAAATACATTAACTCATTACATAATCGTATAAAATTCGCTATCGAGATTGAACAGGATAACTCTATTATTTTTTTAGGCTTAACTATTACGAAAACGCAAAACATTTTAGATTTTTCCATTTACCATAAACCTTCACACACGGACACAATCATACATAACAGCCCAAATCACCCTTATACACACAAAATGGCTGCATTTCACTCTTTTATACACAGACTTCTTAATACGCCACTCTCAAGAGAAAATTACAACAAAGAACTTAATATCATTAAACAAAACAAATCCAGATAACAGTAAACTCTATTTATCCGAAACCTAATACAAAACACGAACAATTTAAAATAATTACATACATCGGAGAGCCTAGTGAAAAAGTTTCGAAACATTTGTCAAAATGTGGTTTAAAAATAGCTTTCAGAACTAACAACACATTGGGAAAATTTTTAAAAAACAATAAAACCAAATGCCCAAAATCTCAAAAATCAGGTGTCTACAGGTTGAAATGCGGATCTTGTCATAAAATTTATATTGGACAAACAGGTAGATCCTTCAAGAAACGCATTAACGAACATAAAAGAGAGTTTAAAAACCATAGTCTAGATTCTAATTATGCTATACACTTAAACAAAACACATTTTTGACGACACTTTTGATATTTTACATACAGCCACAAAAAGTAGAACCCTAAATTTATTCCAAGCCATGGAGATTAACAAAATGAGACATTGAAATGTATTAACGATCAATTAGATTACCTCTCCATTATCAAACTTAAATTCTCACAACAACATTAATTAAGGTTTTATTGTCATTTTTCGGTATATATAGTAGCAGGTAGTTTGTAAATTTTACATTTGGAAAAGACACAAATAAAAACATCCGGTGTTTTTGTCGCACATTTTGTCTCATCGTTTATTATTTGCCACAAGCAATTTGTTTTCGGAATTCAAAAAACATTGATCATTAAACAATTTTTTAGCTGCATCTATGTGCTTTTTTGTGAACTTTTTTTAATTGTTTATAATGAAGCCTTGCTTATGCGGGTTCAAGGTAGCAAATTTATTAAGTCTCACAGTCTCACATTCTGTTGAATAATATCCCTTGCCAGTCACGGCTTATCCTTAAAGGTATTCACTCTATATTTCAGTAAAGGAAATGAACAATTAAATGCCCTTAGAAAGAGTTCATGAAATGTATTAAATTTATTTGTCAAGGCTTTCCCCTTGGTTATAAACAGGTAACCAATCCATTTCGGATATTTGCATTTTAAACGGTTCAATGTTACTTTTTTTTCTAAATAGTCGTACATAAGTTTGCTAAGCTCTATCAATAATAACTGGTGTCAAAGTTCGTGAAAATATTGTCGATTGTTACTTTTATTTTATATCCTTGCTGGATCAAAAATGGTTTTATTTGATCTAAAGGTCATCAAAAGATTCTCAACTGTAAACGTTATTGTCACTAAAGTTCATGTGAAAGTCTCCACAAAAGAATGCTTTATAATTCCTCAAGATATTACATGAAAAAAAGTAATTGATAAAAATATTGAAATAACTGTTAGGTGATCGGTAAATTACGGTAACGCGATATATATATTTATTATGTTTATATATGTTATATTTATATATATTTTTTATATTTACTGTACTGAATTGTGGAATAAGGACTCGTTTTCTTAACCTATACACCTCGTATAACAATATAAAATAATAATCTTAATAAAACGAATAACAGGCATTATTTGCCGTTGTTGATAGGGTTATTAAATGAAGTATATAAAATTCCTGGAAGAACCCATTTAATTACAAAGTCCCAAACATAACATCGAAAAAGATATACTTTGGAAAAGGCGACAACATAAATTTTACGCTCCGCCGGGATGAACCTCTGAGATTATTACTGGCTATAACACTCGCTTTTAGAAACGAAATTTTGTCAAAGGATGATAGATACCTTCATTTTTTTTTTCGAAGAATCAAATTTATTCCCCGGGGTGATATGTTATTTATTGCAGTCCTTTGAGGTTATTGATAGTCGCGATACAAAGAAAAAAGCCTATTCCTTTTCTGCGTGCAGATATGCCGAAAGAACCTTTTAAATATATTCATGAGACATAAATACCAATTTCACCTCATTTGCACATAGCCGCGCTATTTCTAGCATCGCCCCATATTTTAAACGGAAATTATTTTTATGCGTACGTAATCGAAAACTAAACCATCAAAAATATTATGAAAAACAGAAACAAAAAGAAATCCTTTTTTTTTGCTGTAAATACACATGTAAAAGTCGCTACCAGGAAGAGTTATAGAAAGATATTTACAAGAAGGAATTTATCTACTTCAATAGAAATTTAGAGATAGTCATAACAAAATATACTTGGCACAATATATGGTACCATGAGAGGTATAACATCAATAAATTCGCTTAGAACAAGACACCTGGCGGACATATTAAAAAGCTGCATAGCTTTAAAGTTGATATAATTCCACTTTTTACTATTCCACCATTTACGAAAAGCATTTCAGCCTGATTTGATTGCTTTCCATATAAATTTATAAATTAACTGTCTTCTGAAAGTATTCAAAGTCAATATTTGGAAAAAAAACTGGCGTTTCTAAAATAATTATTATTTATTACAGTTTTTTGGACTTAATCAGTTTGTTTGTTGTAGTTGGTCTAATAATGCATTTTACAACAATTTAGTTAGTGACATGAAGACTAGAATTAAAGGTATATTTTATATCTTCAATTTTTCAAAGAAATTTCAACAGGCTGCTGTAATACTTTCTTCAGAGTTTGACTGAAACTGTTTCAGTCAAGCTCTGAAGAAGCTAAGAGGATGATTGGCGAAACGTTAGCTAGTTCGACTCAACAAGAGCAGACGCAGGAGGAATCCAGAAGTTTTATACAAAATATATTTTATATCTTATACGCTGTGTGATATTTCATTCTTTAATGATGATTAATGAATAAATTTTCTCAGGACTGAAAAGATCATAAATATATATAACACAACGAAGTTAATAACGGCTTCCAATACAACCCTGAAGATATTTTCAACTGAAAGACAGACTTGAATGATCCATGTCTAGAGTCCAAAAATTCAAAACCCTATGTTTTTTCTAATCACAAGATATTGAAACGAACACAAAACCGTTATATTGTATTGTATTTCTCAATGTAGATGAAAATAATATGATTAAATAACACTTAACCCCTTTCTAGTTATTACACCTAAGAACTCTTTTTGCAAAGAATGAATCGGTTGGGTAGAAATGTGAAAAGGTAACTTCATAGACTGTTAAAAAGTGAGCATCAATTTTTTTTTCAAGGTCAAGTCCAGGTAAAATTCAAGGATCGAAAGTCGCAATAATCCTTTCTCTAGTCACCCGACACAACGGATCTTCTTCGACATCTGACGTTTAAATCGGATCATTATAAGCAGAAATTTCACCAGAGGTGAATTAGCTTTACGACGAGATGTCAGACCAAACTTGGCCTTACCTCGCCTCAAAATCTAATTACTTACAAGCAAGTCTGCCTTTCCTTTTGGATCCATAGTTTGTAAGCGGAACAGCCATGATTTATTTATGACAACAAAGCTGGCTTTCTACAGATTTCATTCCGACCGAAACGGTTGCATTAAAATTAAACGATTTATTATAGTCAGACGTTCGCTGGTTTTAGCCCCGGTTTGCACAAATTCCTGTATTTACACACTAAATTGGGACCAGGCTGAAGCGGAATTGGTATTTTGAAAAGAGAAATTACGCTAAGATTAACGTAAATGCTCCAATGGAATCTTTTTCTGGGCGGGCGAAAAATATTATGCTTGGTGGCATCTGTTAATTGATGTTCGGCAATTGGTAAACTCTATACGAGGTCAATGCAGCATCAAATCTGAAACTTCTTTATCAAGCATGTGAATTACTTTTATTTGACGCGCGATATGCTAATTTAGTAGACTGTAGTTGCACAGAGAATAGTTCAACCTGTTATGTAGCACAATTATGGTGCAGTTAGCAATAAAAAAATATATTAGCAAAAAACGACGTTTTTCGAAAAAAATATCCATCCAATTTATACCTAATGACTTGTCTTACTTGTCTTGACCTCAGCTTGGACACTGGATCCATTATGCCTGCTATCTTCTTTCTTCCCCTCAGATGAATCATTTTGAGATGCAGCAACCGTTTCGCGGGGAATTTGCACATTTGCTATTCTCATAATGCTCTAAACTCTATGGTATAGGTACGCAGTGGTTAGGAGTTGAATGGGAGTTTTTCCATTTTTCTAATCCGTCCGTAAGGTGCGTTCTTAGATGGTAAGAACCCATGTTTGATGCTCCACAGATAGGACCCTGGAGTTCTTAAGTCGTGACAGACTCTTCCAATATAAACTATCTTCCGAGTCAGTTATTAAGACACACTTCCGCACTGTCCGATGTCTGAAAACATTGATTTAACAACAGATTTTTATTTTTCTACATAGTCTTCATGTAACTCTATACACTTCTCTCAGCGAAGGTGATTGCCGAAAATGAAGTCGCTTGGGGCTAGATCTGACGAGTAAGGCGGATGGAAAAGCAGTTCAAAGCGTAAGTATTATTGAAATAGAATTTTTTTTGCCGTCTTTCTGTAAACGCGTTGACAGCGTTTTCATGCCTAAATCTTGGTTTAAAATGTGAGAAACACGTTCTTCTGACATTTTCATAACTTCTGCTATCTCTCTCATTTAACACCATTTGATATTATCGTCGGCAGTTACAGTTTTTGAACGTCACTTCCTAAGCCCTTAAGACCATGTATAAATTCAGCTGCCCAATATTTCAGTGTGGTAAGTGACGGTGAGTCCCCATACACAGAGTCCAAGTCAATTTTAATTTGCGTAATTGTATTGCCTTCCAAAAACAAATATTTTGTAATAGCTCTATACTCATTTTTTTCCATTTCTTCAACTAAAAACCAACCTTCCGAAATGGCTAAAACTTTAATGAGTAAGTATCAAAAGGTGCAGAACTACGATCACTAGCTTTTAGTAACTAGTGCCGCCATCTTGATTGTGAGGTCGAAAATTTTTCTGCTATATCTCGTAACTTGTATTTATAATATACGCACATCACTTTTTATGGATTTTATGCACTTTTGCATTTTCATAGTGAATAAACAAAGGTCTTCAACTTACACTACGTGGGAGACTCTGATTCCTAGTCGAACGATTTAACCTTTAGACCAGGACTCAGTCTATTCGAAAACTGAGATATTTCCGAAATTTTTTGGTACATACTTACAAATTTTCATCTGATTAAAACCAATAACATTTTAAAAATTAATGTTTTTGTTTTTTAGATAATAATTTTACACCAATATTTAATTCCGTATGTATTAACCATATGACAAAATACGTTTAAATAATTCACTCGGTTGGTCATTTGGGAACCTTTGCACAAACGATTTTAGATGTTCTCGGGTGCAATTAACGAACAATTATGTTAATAAGTCGTATATATACCTATAAATCGACGCGTCGATTTTTACTTTCAAGTATTTATCAAATGGCACAGTCTTTACGGCAATGCGAACATGTTTGCCATACTAGTTTTGTTTTGTGTTTTTTCCCGTCTCGACGCTCTGACGTTCCTGCGAAAACATGAAGAAGTAACTATTGCCGTTTTATCTACGGGAGATAGCGATAAACTATCATCAAATTTCAGAACAAAAACTATCAAGTTCGAACATCGAATGGTTTAATTCAAGGTTCGATGGAAAAGAGCGAAAATGGTGTCAGTTATTACAGTTTCATGGGAATACCCTACGCCCAGCCACCGGTGGGTGATCTAAGATTCCGGGTAAGAATGATAAACTTGTGATTTGCCCCGATTGTCCAATTTGCAAACATATGCTCTATAAAGATTAAAGTGACAATAAGAATTATCAATAAGATGAATGGTTACAACAAAATCTATCTATTGATCTGCCTTCAAAAGATTGGGATGTAACCCAAACAAAATAGCTGGAAATAACCGTTCTTATATGTCTAAACAATACACCGTTCTATATTACACACCAAAGGCAAAGCTAATAATAATAATAATAAAAATAAAGTTTTTTTTAATAAATAAATATAAAATTTAGCAAACACAACATTTCTTAATGACTAATACCAAATTTTTAATATACAAGTACAACCAAACAGCAATTAATAAATATTAATATCTACATTATAAACTAATTATAAGCCAGTAAAAAGCGCTTCAAATCAATATATAACACAGAGAAAAGTGAAAACCACAGACAAAAGTCGTAGTGCACTGTGCTGTGAAAATAAGGGCTCATTCTAGTTATTTGTCAAATTTTCAAACAGCATGTGTGTAGCGATGTATTTTCTAATAACCGTTGTTGTTTTTACCTCTTATAGTTATTAAGATTTCATAAATCTGACAGTGTCAAAATTGTTGCGTTCGTAATGGCGACCTATAAATTCAAAGACTTAATGGAAGACTATACAGGCAGTATAATTAGCCGCTCTTAAATACTTCAAGGTTATCACAATTTTATACTAAAGATGCAAAGCCACTATATATTTCACAGCTTCAGAAAAGTAAAGTTCTATTATTTTGGAACTCGCCTAATTGATATAAGCTATTTTGATATATTAGGTATTGCTTCACTGTGAGTTTCTTTATGATTGGTGAGCACGCTTCGGGAACTGTATGCTCCACCCACAATCGATGCTAGTCTGATGTTCCATAATTAATCAGGTTAAATGGATTTCTTGGGTCAGGTTCACGTTTGCGATTTGACCCTATGTTCGATAGACGTTTCGAGTTTTGTTTCCGAAGCTTGCCAATTTTTAATTAGCTGAGAGATTAAATATACACTTATCCTCCATTCCGTTGTCTCGAACGACAGTATTATTATTTGGACATTAATTATTTAAAAAATAAGTGTGACTTTCTATGAATTATTTCCAAGGTTCTAAAAATTAAACACCACAGATGTTTAAAACAAAGTGAAAAGATTGACATTGACAGGTTGGTTCTTAAAAGCAACGGAAGGGTCGAAATAAATCTTTCGAAAATTTACTATACAGTATTTTGAAATAAATTCCTAGCGAGCGCGTCCATCTTTGATGATGATTGTGTGTAAAGCTGAGACTGTTTTTGACGGCATACGAGAAAAAGTCAATTCCTTCTGTGTAAGGAACGTGGTCAATTTATTTATTATGGGGCACTCTGCATACTTAAATACATCTTTTTTATAAACATCTCTAAAGATAGGAGAGAATACTATCGAGAATAATATTTTGGGAAACCATAACATTTAATTTCAGTGATTTTGCTACAAATTAAAGTTAATTGGCGAATGCCGGCGGGAAGGCATAATTTAAAACAAAGTTACTTTCATTTTCATCGAACTTTAGATATTTTAAGCATTTTTTTAATATAATCATAACTAAATAAAAAACATTTTTTGTAATGCAATGGGGGCTATTGCTAAAACAAGGGGTCAAAATTCAATAACAATTAACAACTAATATGAAGGGATTAATCAATCGTACACCATAAAACCATTATGTGGGTGTCTAATTTTATTTCGGTTTTTCAAATTGCCCACAAGTTATAATTTTGAGTACACTAAAAATAATCAATAATTATGATATGATAACTGCAATGCAAATAATTTCCAGCAAAAAAAGTCTAGGCCTGAAAGCTGGAAAACTTGCTTAATGTGAAATACTGGCTTTAAATATTGCTAAAATACTTACTGGAGCAAATTATTGGTTTAAAATCAAGATAAATATATACCAGGTGAGTTTAAAAGTAAGCTGACTCGATCTACGATATTTTTTTTTTGTTATGTTGATGCACATCTCCCTAATATATGTTCACAGTTTCAAACATTAAACCTATGCGCGGCGATTTTCTGTTCTAAAAAAAAGGAACATAGAAGTTGCATAAAATATTGTGTAAAAAATGGAATATTGCTTCAAAACACTTGAAATGTTGACAACGGCATTTGGTGAATGTACTTTGAGTATTAGTATGAGGTTATTCCGTGGAAACCAAGGCCCATTTTACAACTTCCCAATGGAAGAGGCCAGAATCGCCAAGACCGAAAAAAGCAAGTCAAGTTTGATCAAATGTTTGTTTCAAAAGATTTTGCTCACTGTTTTCTTTGTCGTACGGTTAGTAATGGGTATTATTTTGAAGTTGAAAGCTTACGAAATTGTGGGGAAACTAAGTTAAACTGAGTTTAACTTTTTGACCAAAAAGAAAACTACAATCATATCTCAGGCCCCATATTCACCGGGGCGACTTCCTGTTCCCAAAACTCAAAAAACCCGTGAAAGGAAGGAGGTTTGCAATGATTGAGGAGATAAAGAAAAAATCTCTGGAAGAACACAAGACTATACCGGAAAGTGCTTACCAGAATTGCTTCGAGGATTGGAAAAAATGTTGGCAGAAGTGTATTATAACGGGGGAGAGGGGGATTACTTTGAAAGGACAACATTAATTTTGATATATACTTTTTGATAAAACTTAAAGGTCACCTTACTTTTTGAACACACCTCGTAGTTTATAAAACTTGCTGCTCGATAATGTAGATCATTTTACTTTTACATTTTTTATACGATTATGTCTATTGCATTTGCTAGTACTTCCTGCCAACTCTAGGTGTTGCTTTTTACGTTGTTGACACTATAATAGTTTCAAAATCGACTTCCGAAACCAAATGACACCATGCGGACTTCCAGGATCCGAAACCATTAACGTCTTGGTCAGGAGTTCTTAATACAACTTCTCAAGGGCCATGCTGTGCAGGTTTCGACACGTTAAAATTGAAGAATTTTGAATTGCTTCCTTACGGATCAGAAGATTGCTTGTATCTAAACGTGTTCACACCGACGGTAACGATATTGAAAGTTCTCGGTCGATGTTAAATTTTAGGTTAATTTTAGATTTACCGAGCAAACAACAGCCACAAACCATTGCCTGTAATGGTGTATTTTGTAGGTGGGGCATTCTTCACGGCTTGTCCGCTCAGGTTTATTTTTGGACCCGACTATTTTATGGAAAACGAAGCGGTCTTGGTCACTTTGGCTTCCAGAACTTCAATGTTTGGTGCGTGGTTGGAAAATGGCGATCGGATTATTCATCAATGAGTTCTAGGCTACATGAGTACCGAAGATATGGAGTGTCCTGGAAATTGGGCAACGAAAGACCAGATCGCAGCACTGAAGTGGGTCAAGACAAACATCCGAAATTTTGGAGGTGACTCCAAGAAAGTTGTCATTTTCGGACAAAGCGCAGGAGCAAGCAATGTGAATACGCTTTTGGTAGCTCCTAAAGCGAAAGGGCTATTTCAAGGTAATACGATAAAAATTAACAACTACGAACAACCAACAGGGCAACGAGTGCATAACTAGATAAAACTGAACATATTTTAATTATAAAAATAAATTTATAGTCAACCATCCACTACCAAAAAAAAAAACCTTGTGGCAATCTTTTTAATTGAAAGTGTATCACCCAGTTTACAAGTAAACAAGTTAATCAATGTTTTACGTGAATTATAAAAAAAAAACTAAAGTAAAATTAGCTGTCCTAATTGTCTCTAATTGCCCGCTCCAAAATAGATTATAATTTAATTAAATAAATATTGCTTGTCTGCAATCAATAAGAAGTAAATATATTGCAGTAAATTAAATGAAAGCAAATTCAAATAGTAAATATGTTCAACTATTAACAACCACATTACCATCTTTTTTTTTAATTTTACAAGTTTACAAATTTCAGGTGCCATAATGCAAAGCGGATCAAATTTGTGTCCCTGGGCCTTTCAAGCGACACCAAGGAAGATAGCATTCGATATAGGAATGTCCCTTGGAATAACGACCAACAGTAGCAAAGAGCTTCTGCGAATTTTTAGAAGCCTCCCGAGCGAAGACCTGATGAAAGCTCAGATACTAGCATTCATGGCTGTACGTTTAAACGAGATGCTCTGCGTGGCCAAATAACTTATTTTGTTTAGAACACCGCGCAAATTCTAACAACTGGTCTCGCGTTTGCTCCAGTTATCGAACCTCGACATGAAAATGCCGCCATTACTGATTACACTTATGACATAATGAGGAAGGGTAATTTCAACAAGGTACCCGTTATTTTAGGAATAAACTCACTGGAAATCAAGTACTTTGAAGGATGTAAGTTACAAATTAAAAACAATTAACTCGTATTTAAATGTTAAATTGTTCGATTTTAGTGGTAAATTTGGCAAAAATGCCCGTCCTGTTTCTGGCAGACCTTAGTCCAGGAACATTGGTACGATTCACTAACTCAATCCAGAAAAAGACCGACGCGGGGAACCAAATTGCGTCTTATTTCACCGGATCTCGGACCTTCTTGGCTTTGACGCAACAGGAGGTGTTAAAGGTGGAATTGAATCATGTTTATATTTTCAATATTTTTAATGCGCAATTCTTTATTTAGTATTTATCGGAGGACATGTACGTTAGGCCAATGAGAAAGACCGCAAGTCTACTATCCGAACATACCGCTGTATATTTTTATTATTTTTCGTACGAAGGAGATTTGGCCCTGCAAGGTTGCCGTTTCATGGTTGGCAATTATGACAGGAATGTAAAGGGCGAGTATTTATATTTCTCAATTTACAATATGAAATCGCTATGAACAAAATATAGGAACTTTTGAAAATAATTGTTCAGAAGGGCCATTTGAAGTCTCGGTTTAAGTCAACATCGCCTATCATTTCAAAGACATGTCGGCGTTCAACAAGCAACATGATCGCTGACAGTTCGTCAATTAGACAAGTCTGAGTTTATCATTGTTATGGTAGTATGTGTTCAAAATTTGCCAAGATATCGTTCAATGTTCGAAGAAAATAAGCTAGGTGTGTGGAGGTCGCTGTTTAGAAAGAAAAAGACGCAAAGTGCAGTGCAAGTTAGTGTTTATAGTGTTCTCATTGTTGCCTGAGGAAATGCGCAGCTGTCCCCCACTCATATACGGTTGCACTGGTTATGATGAAACGGCTTCTAAGGGCGCTGAGTCTTTCTGTGTCATCTCTGGTTCTTCTGAAAGCTCCAGTGCCGCTACGAACTGTGTAGAGACGATGTCTAGATCACGCGACATCTCATCACTGATTCATTCACCAGCATTAAGATAAATCATGTTTTCGGCGTCCCGATCACTCGTAGGCCTATATTATTGCTACCCTAGTTCAAATTCACTTAGTTGGCGATTAAAGGTACTTCTTCTTACAGGAGTCAGGAATGGCTCTAACCAAATTCCTTTTAAAAAAATATGAACAATTGTAAACACAAAAAACAACAGCAAAACATTGTAAGCCTCATAAGAGTTTATTTTATAGAAAAATTTAAATGCAATGGCACTGAAAATAGTGGCTATTATTCAAGGTACTTCATGAATAACTCAAAACCCCTAACTCATAGTAGTTTCCTTCAGGTTTCCCTATATCGCGTGTATGGTAAATTACATGGTTTTCATATATTATTGTATTGCATGCCTATTCTCATACACAATTTCAACGGTTATTTCGCATTTTTTCACAAAATTCAACTAAACCACAACTAGTTACATTGATTTTGAGCAAGTTTGATATTATTTTGGGTTTGGAGCCTTTGCAATTAATTTTGCACTCCGTGATTGTATTAAAGCACTAGTGTACACTTAACTTAACTTAACTGTAAGTTAACTAAAAGAAAATAAGAAAACCGCTTAAAACAGGGATAGGGAAGGCATGGGCAATGGATGTAGAATTTAAATATTTAAAAAAAAACGATGTAGTTGGTCGGTAAATTTTGGACACCCTGCAACCTAGCAATTACCGAGAAAAGAGAATTTTCCATTTAAGGAAGCTGAGTGCTGTGAGATACTTATGAATTATGACATATTTCAACACATCGCATTCAAACAACAAATAACTTTTGTAATAATAAAGCATAAATTTAAAATAAAGTATTATCGACATCTAAAAGATTCCCTAAATAGTGGGCTACCCTGGATGATAATAGTAATATTTATATATAAACCTTTTTAGGTGTTGGCCATGCGGAAGATATATTTTACCAGTTTAAGGCAAATTTCACCGATCCAGCATCTATAAACGATCAATTAACAATCAAGAGACTGACAAAGCTTTGGATAAACTTAGCCAAAACGGGGTAATTCTTTACAGACCATAAACTAAGTTTACCTCATAGCGATTCAACAAAAAAAGGCAGTGTCAGTTTTGTTATAGGAATCCTACACCAAGGAGAGACAAAGGATTGAATAACGTTCGGTGGCCAACCGTTTCTGGAGCACGCTTTCCATACCTAGAAATAAACAAAAATCTCGTGGTCCATGCGGAAAACTTTGACGAAGAGAATAATCGATTTTGGGAAAAACTTTATGAAAAATATGCCGATCGACCTTATAAAGTGTACTGATGTTTTTTTACTTATGTATTATGTCGTTTTTTCACTTTTATTTAGACTAAAATTTTTATATATTTCATATATTTTTATTTAGATTTATTTCAAATACATTTCTCGCACTAAAAACGATTTTTTCCACTCCCTATTCTAAAATACCCATGAAGAATAAAACTTGGCAGACACTTCAAACTTGTACAGCATTTTAGTCACGGTAGATATCAGCGGTATTTTTTGGTATGTTACCGAAAAATTCTTTTTTGACTTGTTAAATCGTTGTTGCAGAATATACTGCTACGTCTGCCATTTACAATTGATTACTCAGTTTATAATCATCCCACACTGCGATTTCTTACCATCTAGTAAAGATTCCTGTGCAATATACATTTCTTTTTTTTTTCATCACACATCAAATGAAACCCTATGAAAGATAAACTGGGATAGTAAAAACAAATAAATAAGAAGAGCACTGAGAATAAAACGGTCTCTGATAATTTTAAAAGATTTCATTTCAATTTATATCAAACAAAAATAATTGTGACACACTGCACTGGCTATCTTGCAATAAAACTTCCAAATTTCAGAACAGCTTAGAACCAAGGAGGCAGAAATAAATATATGTTTCTTAGACATATGTGGTAGGAACGCCAACACAACCACCCTTTCATTAAAACAGTGTCTTGTAAAACAAAAAAGTTTCTTTTGTCTATCCTTCACCTATAAGTGAAAAAATAAACAGAAGTCGAGGTACATGGTCTCAAAGTCAGATTGTTTGGCTTCTTGTTTTAGTTATAGGAAACTTTTTATTTTATTAAATATGTTTCCAGGTATGTGATAAAAGGAGATTAGTACTTTAAAATTACTATTATGTAGATAAGGGAAAAAAATAAGGACGCCAATGAAACCAACACAATGGGCTGGCATTTAAAATTTAAAACTTACCATCATTTGCGCAAATACACATACTTTCACATACCGTTTAAAGTTGCCGATTCTCTCAATTTTCTTGTGTCACTTAGGACTTTTTATATGTATAGCTTCAAATAACAAACTAACAGATTAGTTTAGTTTTTCCCTTATCGAAATTATTTAAACAATTAGTGACTAATGTCATTTAATCCCAAAAAATTAAAACAACTACCAGATTGTATAGCAAATTTGCAATAATTGGGCGCGTGTGAGCGATAACCATGGTCTGTGGTAAAAACTGTGTCATTGTCAAGAACTTAGTATTACAAGTCAATAAACTTTATTCCCTCCGGATGTTCTAAAATGTTCCATTACGAAAAAGAACATAAATTAATGACTAAAATGCATTTCGTTGTTCAGTTTTTTTGCGACACCCATTAATACGAGCCGACGTAAAACGCCAACTTTTAGCAAAAATTCTTCAAAGTCGGTCATTTCTCCGCGAGCATTTTTCCAGAAAAGTACCACAACAAAAAAATGATGTTCGTATTTTTTATAATCTCGTTGTTAATTTTTCACATCGGAATCGACTGCCTCTCGTATGTTCCCGAAAGCGAACAAGTACGTTTTATTTCGAATGCAAGAAGACAAACTCAATCCGAAACTACGATATGTTGTAGTTCCAAAAGCTCCAGGTTCGAACTTTAAATGGATTAATACAAGGTGCGATTGACAGGACCGATTCGGGGGTAAGTTATTTCAGCTTCATGGGAATTCCCTACGCTGTGCCACCGCTGGGCGAGTTACGATTTAGGGTAAGTGATGACAAACCAAACTTTTAAAACTTATTCCTAGGTTTAGTATTTTACATATTTTATCTCCGACAATAGTAACTAATTATCAATAAATAACGCAAGAAAACGCAGTCCGTTTCGAAACGTTTCCTTAATTTTTTATATGCAATAAAATTTCGGCCGAAAACCCTTCCATAAGTTAGCAGATGCAAAAAAGCTTAGTCGGTTTCAAATAAGTTCGTGCAATAAAATTTATTCCTAAAACCCCCTCACTAAGTTAGCATACCTAGTACTATTGGATTCCTACTGCGTCGGTCATTGATGAATTGATCTTCCCGGGGTTTCGCCCCATCATCCTGTTGACTTCTTCAGACCTGAATAGCATTGAAGCCCATTTTGATTAATATCTACAGGTTTGACGTCGTTTTAGTTACAATTATAGTTTAGTTACACATCCAATTTTAACTGGAATCTGATTATAGGCAAGAAAAAAAATGCGCAAGAGAAATCCAGGAGAGTTGTAAATAGTATTACACTAGTCTGTAGAACTATCTTTGAAAAATTACTGATTGATGTTTGATGATTAATTATTTAACCTCAAGGAATTAATATGACGTCCCGGTTCTAGAGTCAATTTTTAATAACAGTGAGTTATTGAATGAAGGAAAAAATCTTCAATCTCACCGTCTTGACAATAGTGAACAAGATATGATATGATTTATTCCAACCAGATTGTTCCTACTTTTAATAAACTGAAAACGACGCTAAAAGAAGATGAAATTAATATAATTATTAACCGTGTCACTGTCGGTTGAGTTATTTATAAAATGGGATTTAAATACAGCAAAATGGAAAAAAAAGAAGTGGTAATAAATAAATAAATCTAGTTTGGACTGTCATGAAGATACAATAGCAGAACTTTTTGAAAAATGGTTTCTTTAAATCTTTTGAAAGTTAGTCACAGCAGTCAGCTACGAAATTCGCCAAATTCATGAAGAACAAAACCTTAAATTCAAGAATATTTGCTACAAAATGATACTCATTTTGAATTCAGTTAAGTTAAATTCATATACTTTTGTATTCCTCTATATCATTCGTTATTCAACCCCATAGAGCATTTGCTTAAGCAAGTAAAATCGAATTTGAGAGCAGAAAATGTTACTCCCACTTTAAGTACGAGATTAATAAAGTAATTAAATTAATTGACGAGAGCTGAAAAATGCAATTTTAAGAATTGAAGATTCTTGAATTTTCATGCAAAATAACATAAATTCCAAGTCCAAGTAAAGTCTTAATGACTATTGACACAAAATTGAATTATTGAATATTTGTGTACATTTGGTGCCCTCGCATTTTGTATTAGTACTAATATGATTTTATTATTCCTAAATAAAATAGAATATAATATTTAATCTTTTTTTTATTTTATTAGCGTCGGCCGATTATTTCGATCATCAAAAGCGAATTCGTTATACTTTGAAACATTTAAATTTCATTAAATTGGAAAGATCAAGATCAAGAAATTGAGAAAAATCACTAACTACAATAATGAAACCATTCACTCAAAGAAAGTTATAAAAATTCCTTCCAGTTTTCAATCGAAAAATAAAAGTTTTGGTTGTTAAGCAAAGTAACTTTTGTATGAGTAAAAATTGAACTAATTAAAATTGATCCCATTATAAGACAGAACAGGCGATAACCTCAGCTATCTTCAGAAAAGCACATTAGAAAGAAGTGCTCTAGATTTCAGATACGTACTTATAGTGTGTACTTAATAGTGTATAGATTTAGTACAATGTGACAGATGACGACTGTATGATGTTTTTCCAAAATAGTAACAAAGAATCTAAGGAATTTATCACTGCCGGCAATTTTATTATAATAAAGAAATCAAGGAATATTTGCGAAACGGTCTGAAAGACAAATCAAAATGTTTTCCAACCATACGGAAGATTTTATTTCAATGAAGTCACTCATTTGATTATATTAGACTTCCTATAAACGCTACTGCTTCTTCAGAGAAAAATGAAACTATTAGTTGTAGTAACTTTATTCTTACATTCTTCAGTTATCATCATAATTATCATTCAGGATCCACAGCCAATGCCCAAGTGGTCCAAAGTGTTGGATGCCAGAACTGAAGGTCCTTGTTGTATAGGAATAAGTACGTTCGATTTAAAGGACTTTAAGATAGTGCCTTCCGGGTCGGAAGACTGCCTCTATCTCAGTGTCTTCACTCCAAAAGTAAATACATATTCCTATTGGCAGAAAGCGCTGGATGTATGGTCGATCCTTTTAGATCAATGAAGGGAACTCCAACGATAATCTGTTACCCGTCTTGGTTTACATAGTGGGAGGAGCGTTTTTGACCAGTTGCACCCCCAAATTCGTCTTCGGTCCGGACTATTTTATAGAGAATGGGGTCGTAATAGTGACGTTCAATTTTCGAACCACTATGTTTGGTTAGTAGGCAGCCAGATAATGTAGGTGATGCTGGGTTCAAAAATTTTGGTGGATTTATTTATTTCATAACATTTTGTTAAATCTGTAGGATGTGGGAACTTGCGAGATTTTTGATTAGTAGCTACGCTCCCTTAAAAGTACAAGTAGACATTTTAAAGTTCTGGATTTAGAATAATATATCTGCATTTCTCCAGATAATAATAATAATAATAATAATAATAATAATAATAACAATAATAATAATAATAATAATACTTATAGGAAAAGACATTTGCGTATTGTGAAAACCTGTTTAAAAAAACATGTTTTAAAACTGCAACTCTTATATTCACTAAATAAAATTATCAAAATAAATAAACATTATAAAAAGCTTGTCTCAAGATTATAGTAAACAATACTTCTCAAACCAACTTTTATAATGGCTTTTAATACTCTTTTCCCCACCTTTTTATTATAATCTTTTATTGTATGCATTCCTAGTAGTTCTTGCATTTTTGGTAATCAAAGTTACTTCAATCATAAATTTATTGCTGCCTTGTCTGTATATTCTGCTCTGAATGAAAATTATCACAAATATCAAACAATACAAATTTTCGCAACAAGAAAAAAAATTATGAATATTATTGATACTGTGTATTTCAAGAAGCATTTTTAATATTGAATTTAGGAAGACTAATGGGCAACTATGTATGCGATTTGTGTTTTTGATGGAAACCGCAAGTTCGACTCAGCAAAATCCGACACAGGAAGAATCCAGAAGTTTTGTAAAAAGTATTACAGTAGCCTGTAGAAATTTCTTTGAAACAAAAAATTGAAAAGCGCTTGTCTACTAACAAATTCTATAAACCCTGGAAATACGCTAACGTCATTTCTGTTCCTAAAACCTCTCAACTCCGACCTATTAACATTTTCCATATATATCTAAAGTACTAGAAAAATGCAATCTGGCATTAGGGCAGATCCTTTTAAAAGTTTGTGACGATATATTTCGGGCAAATGATGTAGGCCTGAATGTCTGCTTAATATTGTTTGATTATAGCAACGCATTTGACACCCTGGACCACCGCTTGCTCTTTGCTAAACTGAAATACTTTGGAGTGGGGGCTGCTGTGTTGCAGTTTTTCAAAAGTTACTTTTCTGATCGGTGTCAAAGAGTATTCTTCAATAACAGCTATTCCAATTATGTAAATTTTCACAAGGGTGTGGCACAGGGTAGTATTTTAGGTCCGATGATGTTTTCCGTTAATAACTCCGACTTCCGTAAATGTATTAAGCATTGCTCCTCCCATCAGTGCGCAGACGACACTCAAATATACCTATCTCTCCTTTAATTACTCTCAAATTAATGCCGCCGTTAATAATGTCAACAGTGACCTACGTCCTGTAACACCGTCAAAATTTACTTCAATGACCTTCTCTTACGTACGGTTGCAAGTAGTTTTGTTGATCCAGACATCGTTTTATAAGCTTTAGATTCTCTACTGTAATAAAGATATTCTGGACACAGCAATCAAGTTAAAACTTACCGAGTCCTTAATTTTCTCCTCAGTTTCATACTGTATGGCAGTTTACTGGCCTGCTCTACTTCAAAAGGACAAGGTTAGTCTTCAGCGTCTTCAGAATGACTATATCAGATTCTCATACAACATTTGTAAATTTGATATCTACCCTAGAGCATTCTCGCTGGCTAACTTTAGACGTTTTAAATCGCGGCTTTTAGTCTTAATTCTCTCCAAACGCCCGACATATCTTTTTGACAAACTTATTAGTGGATCATATATTCATTCGGTTAATACTAGCCACTTACCGTTCCCAAACATACTTCGGCACAGTTCCAGCGCAGTTTCACGTAAAAAGCTTACAACAAACTCCGTCACCAACTAAGATCAATCACCTCACTAACTTCATTCAAACAAAAACTTAAACAACACTTATCACAATAGAGACCAATCATAAAACTAGTAACTATCAAATTGTATATATGTATAGTGTTAATTAATTTTTTTCTTATCTCTTTCTTTTTTTGAATTCACTCTAGCAGTGTTAAAATTATTAAAAATGATTTTTTCCCAATTTGACTCTACCACTTCGCGTGAATGTCTATTTAATTTAATGCTGTATTTTATAGTTTATCTTATAGTGTCATATGTTGGATATCGCCCCCACAGTGATATATTTTGTAACATATCTCCTTCGAAATCGAATAAAGGTCCATTATTATTATTATTATTGTATTTATACTGTTTTACAGCTAACTACATAGCATACATAATGTGCTAAGTTAACATTTTCTAACTTGCAAGCCGGAAAAATATCCAAAATATTAATACGGAATTTGATAATCATTAACAAATCAAGAAAACCACTTTTTTGGCACCCAAGATATCCGCGAATATGTCTTAAAAGGTCTAACCCACATTATAGCCATGTTACAATTTACGGTTAGGGAAACGAGCAATTATTTACACCAAGTCGAAAATCTCCATAGGATACCTAAGCACGGAAGATTTAGAATGTCCCGGCAATTGGGCGATAAAAGACCAAATAGCCGCACTAAACTGGATTAAGCACAACATCCACAATTTTGGAGGCGATCCCAATAAAATTACCCTTATAGGCCAGAGTGCGGGAGCGGCCAGCATAAATCTCCTGTTAATGTCTCCAAAGGCAGAAGGTTTATTCCAAGGTGAGATAATTATTTAAACATTTTTTGATGTTCCTATCCTACGTACTCCGCTTTTACCATGTAATCACAACGTCAACTTATAAATTGTAATCTTCAATTTAGGAGTTATTATGCAAAGTGGATCGAGTCTGTGTCCGTGGAGCTACCAAATTTCTCCTCGAAAAATGGCGTTCGACATTGGCTTCTCGCTCGGTATAGAAACAAACAGCAGCAAGGAATTAGTCAGCATCTTTAGGAAGATGGATATTCAAGAACTTATGAGGGGTCAAATACCTGCTATTATAGTAGTAAGCAAAGATGAAATCATTTTTGCGTTGCTGTATATTTAAATATTTGTCAAAATTTTTGTTGATGTTTCCTGAAACAAGATTTGCTTATTTTTTATTTTCTTTGAGCTTAACTAACTACTTACCTGTCTTCTTGTTTTTTTAAAGTGACAAAATTATTTTGATTACCATTTTATATTTTCTGTTTTTATTTTAAACAATTACAATTGAATTGCAATAAATTAATTAACATTTTTGAAAAACACTATGTAACCTGTGACTTTCGTATAGATTCAAAGTCTAGTCCACTAAACAAATCGTTTGAAATGTTTGTCCACTTTTTAGTGGATTTGTTTATATTGAAGAGGTATTATTAATACCTCTATTTATATTACTTTCTTAAGCAATAAAATGTCTTATTTATTTATTTCTTTTGTATTATTCTTTATTTATTATTATTTCTTTTAAAATTATTGAATTATTAATACAATTAATCTACATTAATTAGGTGAAATGCAGTCCATTGAATACATCGTTTGATATATTTGTCCCCTTTATACTGGATAAATTTATATTAAAAACCTATTATTAATATCTGTATTTATATTGACATCTTAAGCCATAAAATTTCAAGTTTTTTCTTGTAAATTTGTTGAATTGACTTATTGAATCTCTATTAATTAGGTGACTTGAATTTTTAACGTTTCATTTCCGTTTAGAATTTTGCCCAAGTGTTAACAAATGGATTTCCTTTTTCGCTCTCTGTGGAACCCCATCACGAAAACGCAGTCATCACTGATTACACTTATAACCTATTGGAGCGGGGAAACTTTACTAGAGTACCAGTTATTATGGGAGTAAACTCGTTGGAAATGAAATATTTAAAAATATGTAAGTAACTAAAATGACTTTCTCGTCATTTTTACATTACTTACTTAACACTTATTCGGAGAAAAACACTTTGTGGCAAAAATAATATTGATTTCTGATTTACGTTCTTGAATATTCTCTACTGACACGCACACCAATTATACGAAAATCAACAGCACAATATTGTTAAGTCCAGCCGACATTGAGCTGGTTTAGGCTACTGCAAATACGTCTCCTAACATTTTTGTAAATTTCTAACACAATAAGTAATCACTGAACTTTAATAGATTTTTTGTTAGAAATAGGCAAACATTTTCAATTAAGTTTCGTCCTCTTGGCGCCACCTAGTTTTGGGTAGTTCCCGGTGCGTTAATATTAGTTTTTAAGGTTATGCGAATGATAAAATCAGTTTTTTTTAACAGACACTTTAACCCAAAGATAAAGGGGAAGGTCGCGTATACTGTTACGAGTGCCATCTATTATTTGCGTCCAAGTACTAATGTACTGTCATGGATGTTTAAAATAATGCGTCACACTGAAAATACTACAGTAGCTTGTAACGGATAACAGCACTTTTGTTGCATAATATACTATTATGATTGCGTCAAATTACATTGTGTAGTTTCCAGTATTAGCTAGGTACTGACTAAACAAAATCAAAAATTATCCCAAATAAGTACTCAAAAAGTTCATTAGAAAAATATTTTTTTCAAATTCCTATACTTAAGTTGATACTTTGAAATGTATGGAGGTGGTCGAATGCATTAAACTCGGAGTAGTCTCGAGTGGCGTCTAAAAAATCTATATTTTATAACTATCGTAAGTAGTCTGGAATAGATTGTGCTCTCACCAAAAATGAAAAGTCCTATAGGATTATAATTAATAAAAATTTGAAAGCGGTCCTTTTTTCTGCACCTGAGCGTATTATAACTAATGATTATCATTAAAAATCCTTAAAGGTATAAGTATTGTGAAATTATTCTATTCCAAGCAGACAACCATTTATAAGCGTAGATATTTTGCATACTGATAAAGAAATTTATTTACTTTATTCATCTTTCTAGTTCAATTTTGGTTATTATGTTATTTTTATGAGGAAGAAATGTAATGTAATGTAAGAAAATGTTTTAGTTGTAGATATTATTGGGATGCCAGTCCAGTTTTTGGCAGACATAAGCCCGGGATCGCTGATTCGCTTTACCAAATCGACGATCAAACGAAGAATTGCGGGCATGAAAATTAGGTCGCACTTTTCGCGATCGGATGAATTCGTTTCGTTAACTTCTGAGGAACTCATTCAGGTTTGCGGATTAATTTTTAATGTCCGCTTTCTGACAAGCCCTTCTGTTTTAGTATCTGTCCGGTGATATGTACTTTAGACCAATGAGGAAAACGGCGACGTTACTGGCCAAAAAAAATCCCGTATACTTTTACGTGTTTTCTTATGAAGGAGAACTGGCGAAACGAGGAGCAAGTTTATTCGCCAGATCTCCCAGTAAAGATGTGAAAGGTATACCACAGAAAACAATAAATCCACATTAGTTTATTAGCTACATTTGTTTGTTTTGTCGAAAATTCTATGCCTACATGGACCATCGTAATGCTGCTTTACTATTTTACTGGCAAATAATATTGTGACGTCCTTAAAATGAATCTTGTCTCAACAGGTATCAGTGGAAGTTTCAGCTTATAACTGCGCGTAATATTTTTGTTTTAGGTGTTGGACATACTGAAGAAATTTTTTATCAATTTAAGACCAACTTTACCGGACCCGTTTCCATCAGGGATCAAACAACAATTAACAGATTTATGAAACTGTGGATAAACTTTGCTAAAACGGGGTAAATATCAAACCTTTACTTAATTTTCACTTAGAAATTGCGTTGCTTTTCAATATCTAGAAATCCCACCCCAGCCAAAGACGATGACTTAAGTGCAATAATTTGGCCAAGAGTTTCATCTGTAAAATTTCCCTACTTAGACATTGGTGCGGAATTGAAAATATCCGACAAAAATTTCGACGAAAAAAATTACAGATTTTGGGAGAAACTCTATCAACAGTTTGCTGACAAACCGTACAAGTCTTTCTGATAAAGAAAAAAACATTAAATGAATAATGATTTTTAAATTTTATTTATTTATTTATATTAAATTAATTTGAATTTAACGTTTAATTTTGTAATTTTGTGTTTCTCCTAAATCGCTTACCTAAAAGAGTATGGGAGTTGTAAAAAGTGTTTGCAATAAAAAGAATATTACTTTTTTTGGTATTTTATTTATATAATCAACCCAAACGAACTTTGGTAAGCAAAATCGTTCAAATGTAATACAAAAAGCAACTCACAAAATACATACATTCAACATCATAAAAAATCGAGAAACTCAAAACTATCAAGTTAAAATATGTCACAAGCCGAAAGTTAAAGAAAGTGCATTCAAAAGAGTTGGCGTGATGTTATTTTAAATATTGCAAGGAAATTATCATTAAAGACCATAATAATTATGTTAAATACAATTAGAGTAATTAATATGTGATAGGTATAGAGAATATTATAGTTAACTTACACACTAATGGATATAATAGAGCACACTTACAATACACAAAAATAATGGCATTTCAAACCATTATCACAAAAACAATATGAATTGTCATTTTTCATATAAAATTAATTTAATGGCTTTTACTGGAAGTTTGGTTGACTAGTCACAGCAAAAAATGACAATACAAGACTATTTCTAAAAAAATATATGCCCAGAATATAATCTGTCACTACGTTAGGAACTTGAAAGCGGAAACAAATTGCAAAATGTGTTGGTGTTTAGGAAGCGATCTTTACGATTTGGAAAAATTTGAAAGAGTCTAAAATGCCACCACAAATAAGTAGTCAATAAAATACACCTAAGGCTACATCATTTCAAATATCCTAAAGATAAAGGCAAGCTGAAGGACTGCCCGTTGAGTATTACACGAATTATACATGTTAAATCTGGTCAATAGCGTTTAGCAGATAAATTCCAGGTCTAATTTTGGATTTAATCTCAACATCTACATTTAAATATTTGAATGCATGCTTAAAATTTATAAACATCTATATAGTTTCGTAATTAGCAACTGATAACTTTTTTACTCTGCTACATTGGGTCATATATAGTTTCGCCAAACAGTCTGGAACTTGTTACGCAACCTAAATTGAAAATAGCACTACCTGGACTGATGTAAAAGTTCTAAGACTGCCGACTGCTCATCATCAGCTATAATACAATATAGTAGTTTTATCAATAGCGTATTACCTAAAAAGCTGGCGACGCACAACCTTCAAAACTTGTACAGCACGATTACAATTAAACAAAACCAAATCGCCAACCGTACTAAAAACTACATAAATTGGAAAACGAAAACAACTTAGTAAAGCATAAAATTAAACAATAAGCTACCTATACAAAATCAAGAGTATATGGCCTACAGTATGATGGTATAGCTTTTTCTTTCCCGTTAATTTTGGCACCAACTGTAGACTGAATGCACAGATTATTTCCCCGATATTTTGTTACGAATATTGGATAGCGCAATATCAAGTAATCTATTAACGAAGTGGTCAATTTTTTTCGTTACTCAACATAGATAAATACCATAAAAAACTACAAATTAAATTGAATGAGAAGAATTCTTATAACTTTCTGATTTGGAGTCATTCTAATGCTGTCAAAATAATCGGTTTTATAATCAAAATAAAATGTGATCACTTTGTTAAAGAATTGATAACCTTGAATCTTATAATTTTCCCGCCCAAAAACGGATATAATCTGTGCCAGGGGCATATTTAAATGTCAGTTCAAGTAGTCAATTGTTTAGAATTTTAATGTCAAAAATATACTTTTCCCAGATCAACTTACACCTGGAAGAAAAGTCATCCTGTTGACTAAAACTGACATCCGAGATGCACCGCATGAACCAAACATCCACGAACCATAAAAATATCACATGACACATTGAGCCACTTTGTACAAATCATTTTTTAACTACACAAGAAAATATAAAAAAATTCCAAATTATGCGACAAAAATGTACGTTTTCAATGTAGCGGCTCCCGAGCCCACAAAATAAAGGCAGCTTAATAATAATATATTTGGTTTGAAAAGAGAGTGTGAAGTAAAAATTTCGCAATAAATATTCACCGCTATTTTTTTTTTAATAAGAAATGCGTTTTTTTTAAACAAGCACTTTGCGCTAAACCGATTTAAATAATATACAAAGTCAGTCTCATCGACGTGAACATTTATTGCAAAATCGGGAAATTTAGTAACCACAACATCTGATCGATGCTACCATTAAATATGGACGCATCGAACGCGTTAGTAGTATTGGCGGCTGCTAAATTTCAAAAGTGTAAAGAAATTCATTACTTGCTTTTTTACAAATTACACTGCCACAGTATCGTAGGCTGTGAGTCCCCCGTTTGCTGCTGCGGTTTGCCCTGTTTCGTTTCTAAAAAAAGGAATTATAAATGCATATTTTAGACAATCAATATTGTATAAAAAATCCATTTAAATAAAGTTAATTAATAATCAACTTTCAACAATTAAACATCTTTTTGAAATCAGAAATTATCTACAAGTAGTAGTAGCCACTTTGCCACTTTACGGGTCGAAATAAAACTATAATCAGATATATTATTTATTATATCTTTATTATGCTTATTATATTCCATGGTTATCACTATATTCTGTAGCTAGTGTAGAACTGTAGAATGATTATAGAGACTTTTTGCGCCTCTTATGATATTTCAAGCTTATATCACTTGAGTGCTTATTAACGGATTATAATCTAAGTTTTCTGACGTTATTTTGAAATCAACATTTTTATTTTTTGTACGTTTTTCCTTGTTGGCGTTTGACTTTAACGTAACCCACGTTTTCGTTATTTAAAAGAAAAAAATGTGTGTGATAAAATTTTAAAATGCAGAAGCGCTCTTCTCCTCAATCACAATCACAACCTTATAAGAAATAGTGGACCTCCTTTCAATTTAGAAATTGGGATTTTAAACAGGATTTAGATCTCCCGCAATAGCTGTAGGTCGTCATTATCGTTTTCCAATATTATGCATTTTTGAAAAATAGAAAAGGAAACTAAAAATGTCTTGGCTATAAAAATTCGCGTTCAAACCGCTCAACAAGAAAGAACCTGGTTAAATAAAAATATTTAGTTTAAGTACAATGAAATTAAAGCTTTAAAACAAATCATAACCCAAAATAACAGCTATTTTCGAAACTTATCGTATTACTACTGAGAACTCCGCCTACGCTGCGAATTTTACTAACGACACCTTTATTTTCACCATAGATCGCGTTGACCTTTATCGGCTAACAAGGGAAAACGTTATTTACAGTCAAGTACAGCTACTTCGAATAAGGGAAACAACACCAAAGTCAGAGGTGCAAAAGTATTATCTCTAACCATCCTTATTACCTTAGTTCTATTTTCTGTTCTGTGATCATCAGCTATTCTGCGCTAATATTTTTGAGATTTCAAAATAAGATCCTTTACTGGCGATGCTGATTTTAGGAATTGAGTGATTTATTTTTAAATTATTAAATAGATAAGTAGTTATTTAAAGCGCAACAAGTTTTAGCCCTTTTTGTGTTAAGTGAACTGTTATGATCACACTACCCTAGTTGTCACAGGGTGAGTATTTGAGGATTTAAGAAATTATTAGGCAATTGACATAGCTTTATTTTTCTGGGGTAAGGGAATGCTTATAACAGCTAAGGTTTTCTTTCTCTCTCCGGCTAAGTGGACATTCTTAAACTGGAATGAACATTTGTTGTTTGTTAAAAGTTTGAATATTTTTTTCATAAAAGCAACAATTGAATGTTAAACATTCTCATCCATCAAAACAGTTTTCAGTAAATCAATACCGCATCAACTTCAACTGGTAGAATCTCACTAAATTCTTGCTAATCAGATGAAGTACTGAATTTTACCTGAATAAGAACATTATAAAAACACAGTTTCTCGTCATGCAGGAAAACATTGATTGTAAAACACCAAAAGATTTTAGTCATTCTCAGTGCAGTATTAGAAACATAAAACACAAAAAGTGCAAACATAATAACAACACAAAAAGCGAATATTAGTATGCACACTTACAGTTTCCTGTTTGAGAGGAAATCATGAAAAAATCAACCCAATTTAATAAAAACACTAGATTTTGGGAAATCACGCAATGAATGGGGGTGATGATTATGAGACAAATGCTTAGTTGAGTAAGTTATATATAAACTCTTACATCAGCAATCTGTAACAAGTTTGTAAGTCATACACCAAGATGTCCGAATGTGCTAGAAAAGTATTTAAATTTCACTTATGAATTATTAGATTCTTATTATTTTTTGATTATTATTGAGTTACAGATTGGTTAACACCATTAGGCAAAAAACGAATTATCTTTCGATGTTATGAATTATGTAAAGGGGTAACTTTCACTTTGGTACTGACCTCTCAATCAGTTTTCGCATTTCTTCATGGGTCATGCCATCCTTCGCGTTACCTCTCATTACTGAAAAAAATGACACTTACTACACGACCACAACTAAAACGACAATTAAACTTCTAAATATCAAACATAATATAATATTATTTATTTGCAACCATTTGAATTTGATTTGAAACCTGCAAATAAATAACTTGGAGAAGTTCATTATGCAACATAAACGATTTGAAACAAACACATAAGGGCCAGGAAGATGGATTGATACAGACAGACAATTTAGTCACCGCATGCTGTTAAGGACATTGTCATCATCATACTGAATGATACGAGAAAATGTTAAATTGTCAGATGAATGATGGAACGAGTTGAGAGACTAATCTAATTCTAATAGATCACGCTCAAACAACTCCACTTACCCTGATCCTCTTCTGAAAATAAATGTTATTTATTTTATTTATTGTTTTCAACAAGTTCTGTGGATTAATACGGTTTACAAATTTTTACTTCCGTCAAAATGTCATTTGGCAGATATTTTCGGATCGAAAATAGCTGACACACTTCTAGTATCTATTAAGAGTGGCCCTTAACTGGTACTAGAATGAATTTATTATCCAAAAAGATCTGCTAGCTTGACAGTGGGTGAAAATCTAAACCAGCATTCCATTTGACTAAAGTGTAGCAAGGGTGTGAAAGCAGTGTAACTATAACAAGCAAGGTATTTAAAAATATGCGCGCGTTTTTACTGAATGTGCTGTAATTAACAAAGTGATTATGCGACTATTTTAATCACCTCCATAACTCCTGCTGTTGATTAATTGGTCCCTATCGCATTCTGCTTCCGATATCTCGTTGGAATCTTTGGAGTCGTTAAAAGAGGGATCATGGTTACGTGGTGGTGGTGGTGGGGGTTCGGGACTGTTACTGGTTGGTGGAATTCTTAGTGATCCTGAAACAATGACGTTTTATTAGCAGTTTGATTTCGTGAAAGTTGTTTTAACTCACCAAGAGAACGACGTCCGATAGAACCGCGACTTCCGTATTGGTCATAAGGAGCCCCGTAACCACCATACTGGGAGCCGTACTGTTCATCTTCCGGGGCACAGTTAGCTGGGTCATCGTACTCTGGACCAGGAGAATAGATGCTTCCGTTTCCTATAAAATATTAGAAAATGTCAGCATTTCAAAAGTTAAAAAACTGAATTTCTTGAATTGGACTGAGGTGGCTTTTACTTGATGAAAATCGACTTAACACAATTAAATTAGAACAAAAAATGTTTTCACAGTTATTTAATGATTTATAACAGCCGGTTCGACAACACCGTGCTCAAATATAAAATATGACAATATTCCGACACCTATGTTTATATAAACAGGTAGTAATAGATTTTTAATTACCAGTGTAGGTTAATTAAATTTAACAACGGAGACGCATTTAAATCCAATTGGTCATTCTAATATCTCATTTTGTTAATCTCCATAGCTTCCAACAAATTTAGTTTTTTGCTTTTCGATAGATTATGTAAAATATCAAAATTAACGTCAAATTTGTGCAATTCTGTGCATAGTTAGAATCCGAATTTTTATTTTTATACGCCCTTTTATGTTCGTTAATGCGTTTCTTAAGTGTTCTACCTGTTTGTCCGATATAAATTTTGATGATCCACATTCACTTTTATTGTTTTTTTAAAAAATGTCCTATTTTGTTTTCAGTTCTAAAAGCAATCTTAAGACCAAATTTAAATAGATGTTTAGAAATTTTCTTGCTAATTTCAGTTCAGAATTGTTTTTCCAAATTTTCTGTGGAAAGTTGTATACTAAGGAGTCTGTGGATAAAAGTGTGTGTAAGGGTGATGTGTGTTATTATGTATTATTGTGTCCGTGTGTGAAGGTTTATGGTAAATGGAAAAATCTAATTTGTTCTGTAGTTTGGTTATAGTTAAGACCAGAAAGTTTGTGACTCAAAACGGACTGTTGTTTTTCTATTCCATTAAAACTAGCAAAAACATCATCTACGTGTCTATGCCACCATAGAATGATTTACTCAGAGGATGTTTTTTAAATTGTCCATGAAACTTTCTGCAAGTAGTGGACTAAGTGGGTTTCTCTTAATTCATAGTTTAGCAATATAAAATTGACCATTAAATTCAAAATAATTTTGGTCTAAACAAACTATTAAACTTCCAGCAAGTCTTGTTTTATGATAGGGTTGACCTGTCCCTGAATGAGAATGTCTATTATGTTTATTACGTCAATTGGTGGAATGCCAGGAAATAGATTCACCTTGTTAATTAGTTCGAACGAATTTTTGATAACATATCTAGGTTTAAAGGCAGTATGATATTCTAAAATATTTATTAATCTTGTTGAGAATTTAACTTTTAATGGTGCTGTTACAAAAGAAAGTACAGGCCTTATTGGCATATTCCGTTTGTGTAATTTAATTAAATAATATAACATTGGAGGCTGAGGATTCATGATTATTAGTTGGTATTTTTCCCTGTCATTAAAAAAATGATGAATCTCTAATGACAGTTTTGATTTGTTTTTGATATAATTCGGTGGGATCATATGTTTTTTGTACCAATTTAATTGAACTGAATGTCTCTATAAAATGTTTAATTGGAAAATCATAAAACTTGGTTAAAATAATTGCGAACCTTGTGATCCGACTCTATCATATCGTCTATTGTTCTGCCTGGGCATAGATTGGGATCCATTACGTGAATGCATTTGATGAGGAGTGTTCATTCCCGAAGCGCCTAGAGTTCCCGCATGCGGGTGCGGGAACGTTTGGAACTGCATCGCTTTGCTGGGATCTATTTCTTCGCGGAACCCAAGCAGGTGGAAAGTGGCGTAAGGACAAATTTCATCATCCATGCCTTGAAATCGAAAGACAGATTTTTCTCATTACAACTAAAGCTAAAGGGGCCCAAATTGGTAGTTCACCTATCTCATTTGGCTTTGGTTTATTTTTGTTAGAGTGAAACGTTCGGGTTTAGCCTTGAAAATTCCAAACGATCATGTAACGAAATCAACAGCCACCAAACATGCACAAAATGCGTTTATAAAGAAGCTATAACATGGAACTTACTTTGTAACGTAGACTATAACATTGCTTCAGTTAGTACGTTAGTAACTAAGTTAAACAAGAAAGAAATAGAAATGAAAATTATTAAATGCAAATTTAACAATACAAATAATAACAAAAACATTAGTTCAGAAACTCTAAGAAGTTAGAACCAAACCAAGTTCGCGTAAATAATAAAAAGAAAACGTTTCTATTAATTGAAACAAAAATAAGTGAATGGCTTCCAAATCATTCAAAAAATAATGCATATCCTCCATTACCTCTGTGCGTGTGAACAGTTTCGTTTGAGCCACGCCTACTTCTCAACTCTTCATATAAATGACGCTGTCTGGGATCCCAAGTCGAATGAGAACGATAATGTGCCCCTAAATTTTTTAAATCATAAACATAAAAAAATCGGTCGCTAACAGGCCTGTCCCTTTTAAGGCAAAACACATGAAGAGAGCAAATAAAAGTCAAAATTCTACTTTTAGTTCACATAAGCAAGCAGAGTTTGAATTAACGGCAGAAAAAGGTGTGATGAGAGAATTCCTAAAATATTAATGCTCGAATTAATATTTATTTAATATGTTTTAATTTTGCACACTAGATTTTTCAAAGAAACTTCCACAGGCTACTGTACTATTTTTTACAAAACTTCTGGATTCATCCTGCGTCGGTTTTTGTTGAGTCGAACTTGCTGAAGTTTCGCCAATCATCCAAAAATCATCGGTTATCAACTCTCTTGTTTACAGAGCCGTAAAACTATCTCAGCCCGAGTCACTGAATCCATAATTAAAAAGCCTTACATCTGCTCTTTTCGCTAATAATTTCCACATTAAAGATATTAAACGTTCCATCACAAAATACACTTCACCACAACCTTCCAATAGCAATGAGGCCGAAAGCAATCCTACACTTGCCACTGTGGTCCCTCCTTACATTCAAAACATCACTGCCCACATATCAAAATTTCTAAAGAAGTATAACGTCAAAACCAGATTTACCACTTGTTTAAAAATCTCTTCAACATCTTCGGTCTGTCAAAGACAAAATTCCATTTGAGATGCCTGGAGTTTACAGCATTCCATGCATATGCGGCAAAGAATACATTGGAGACACTGGACGAAAAGTATCAACTAGGCTCAAAGAACATGAAAAAGCCTTACGACTAAGACAAATAAACTCATCAGCTGTTGTCGAACACACTCATGAAACCGGACATAAAATTTTATTCGATAAAACTAAAATTCTTGCATGTAATCAGTTCTTCTACCAACAAAAAATCAGAGATTCTATAGAAATCTATAAACAACCTAACAACCTTAACCACGACTCAGGTCTCTACCTGTGACCAATATGGGAATCAGTCATCTGAGACGGTGTTTATGCCCCTCATTTAGCTCCGCCCCCTCAAATGATATATAAGCAGGTACAGAGTAAAATACGAGTCAGTTTCAGTCAAGCTCTGAAGAAGCCAACAGGATGATTGACGAAACATCAGCAAGTTCTACTTAGCAAAAACTGATGCAGGAGGAATCCAGAAGTTTTGTAAAAAGTATTACAGTAGAGAAAGTTTAAAACACCAGCATTAACTATAAAATTTCTCTCACTTAAAAATAGTTTTGCATTAACAGTAGTGATGATTTTAACGTAAACTCTAAGGAAATAATAAATATTTGCATGCTAAAAAGCAATATATGATCTTACTTAACGCGGTACCTCGTTTAATCCTGTCGCACGTATTGTAATTGGATCCGGGAACTGGAGGGAGCTTCCTATTGGGTGGAGCAATGTATCCAAGTTCGTCACGCAAGTCTGGCCTTCGTTTGTCCAAAGTAGATGCGGCGTTACATGATTGATTGTAAACAACGTCATCTAAATGGAATAACGAATGTTAGTTGACCGATGAAAAAAATCTAATTCTGGTTCGAGCTCCAATGCATGTAGGAGAACTAGAGGTAGGAATCAAACGAAAAAAAAAATTTTCCTAGTTACGAGTTTTCGAGGATAGCCTAATTTTTAATGTTTCTTAAGTAAATCTAAAATAGCTCCCACCTCGTGTCTCTTACATGCACGAGAATATTGAAATGGATGAATTTTTAAAAAATGAGCTGCGAAAAAATAAAAAATAAATTTTTATACAAATACATGTGTCCTTAAACTAAAAATACTATTCCCCTTACACAATTTTATGTGATGTTGAGATTGTGGAATTATCATTCGAAAATTTGTTTTGTATTTCTTTTCTTAAGAACATACCGTCCACGTACATCATTTTAAACGACTACTCGAAATGAAGTCATCTGGGTTGTTGTTGCAACTGCACTCTGAATTCAAAAATATTTTGATAGGTCTCACTTTTTTTTTTAATCAGCTGTGCGGCTAAAAGTGAACAGTTTTTTTTAATTAACGAATATAGAAGCTTGATTCATACTTAAAAAAATAATCAGTCTTGTAGCAAATAATTTGTTTGATCATTAACTGTGGACCAGTATATTCTTAAATAAATTTATTGATCACAATTTGGGAACGACATAAAAATTTAAAAATGGACGAAAAAAATCTGATTATAAAAAGGAGGAAGATAAAGGTACATTGTTAATATTATAACGGCCGTATTTTTTCCTAAGAAGTTGGCAACGTCGCACTAACATTCAAAACACTCCACATTTATCGAAAGAATCGTAATATGCAAAAATATTTCAGGTGTTCCATTTTAAGACATTTATTTTTCTATTATTACTCTTGTATGAAACACCTAATTGAGAATGTTTTTTCATTTTATCTCTTCGGTTTTTGCAAGAGTGATAAATCAGTGCCTTCCCACTATTGCGCCACCCTGTGTTTAGTTTTACTACTAATAGCTATCCGGATGTTGTAACGGGTCCTCTTCCTTCTCTGCGCCTTTTTCTATATTCATTCCAGTCTCAGAATAAAACAAAACAAAAGTATGAGCGATGAAAGAAAGTGATTCCATACACATACAATCGCTGCGCAGTCTAGTTTGCAACGGTCCGTGAGCTTTCCTCGACAAGGCGACACAAACAACAACAATTCCTACTACAACGACCACAACCGTCGCGGCCACAGGCACCGCAATATTCCATTCGACCCAATCGGGAATCCAGGGAAACAACATTTTAACACCAGGCAGATCCCGGGCAGGCGCGATGGTACCTAGAATCAACAATTTACCTTTGTTATAGTTTCCTTTGCCGCGCAATACGCAAATCACGATAATTGCAACGATTATGACGAGCACGGCAGCCACTACGGGAACTACTAGGTTTAGGTTGGCGAGGATTATTTGTATGGTGTCCTCTTTGGGGATTTCACGAGCCGGGGCAATAGTACCTGAAACCAAAACACAAGGGGGTGTTCTCATGGGATTTTGCAATCATTCCACTACTTCGAAAATGTGACCGTGTGATTGGGAGTTGCTTAGTTTGTCATTAAAAGAGGAGCTTGAGCAAGGCTAGCGATCCATTCGTTGGTGGCTCTTGCACAAATGAAGTTTTGTTTTCGCTATTATCTCGTTCTTAGGAGTATAACCCTACAACACTGCACAGCTAACGAGTCGTTAATACGGTCGTGCACATGCTCATTAACGACATTTTTATACCAATTTTCAGAGAAGATTATTTTTCCCTTCTGTGTTAGTAAAGAACTAAGCAAAACTTCCTTATCTCTTTTTACATAGTTTCAAGCCTGATATAAACTATTCATATTGTCCAATTAATGTTCAAATTGTCAAGGATCGCAGATTTTTAATATTCAAAAATATTAAAATGGCGAATTATTAGCAGATTTACGTCGTGAAAAATCAGAACGGATTCAAAGTTAAGTCTCGTAATGACTTATAGCCACCAACTTTTGACTAGTTTTCAGATATTTAGGAACAGTAGTAACAAATAATGGAAAATCTCCTCATCAGCAAAATAGGAAATCATTTTAGGAGGTACATTTTGTTTAAGGGAGGAAGGAATTTTGCTTCCTGCTTAACAATTCCCATAAAAATAGATCTATAAAATAAATTGCATAGTACTCCTATAGCAGGCAAAATATTCACGAATGAACCGACTTTTTTCTAAACATCGAAAAAAAAACATGTGTTCCTCTAAAACATTCTTTTCAACTTTACCACAAGGCAACCGACATGCACAAATGTGGCAAGTCAATAATCATATATAATTAAAGAAATAAGGAGAAACTAACCAAAGAAACAACCACGACAACGACGGGTTGTCTGCTAGATCGCAAAAAACACACAGAACAAACAGAAACGATGAATTTATGTTTTTGCGTGAACAGTGTTGATAGGACATAATTATAAATCAACGAAAATGCCTGCGCGACCGTAGACATTTGCAGCGCTATGTATTATATGAATCAGGTACTATTGCTTTGAGACGCAAGCACGATCTTGATACCGAAGAAGCGGATCGATCAAATCATTCACATCGTAAGAGTGTATATGTACAATAATGGTGAACGGTTATAAAACAAGTGCTGCAAACAAACAAAAATTATAATAACCGACACACGGAATTCCGTCAGTTTAATTGAATAAAAAAATAAAAAGACAAGCAGGAATGCATGACCACACAGATATAACACAAACGGAGAGCTTACCTCCTGTAACTGTCAAAGTTGCGAATTCGTATTCGGCCACGTTAAATCCGGCATTGTTGTGAGCGGTGACCCTCAAATGGTACCAAACCGCGGCATCTAAATCTAAAAGCACGAAATTCTGACCTGGTTTTGCGTTATTGGAAACTTGGATCCATTCGGCGTTAGTTCTGAAAAATCAGACACCATTAGTTAAAACTGTTAGAATTATTGCTACGTTATCTTACTTCTTTTTGTGCTCAATGACGAAGTACAGCATCGGACATCCGCCATCGGACCACGCACCTAGGTGCAAGGTGATACTGTTCGATGATACTTCGATAAATTTGTCCGCGCTAGGGACAATTGGCTTTTCCCCCCTTGTTTTGGGGTTGAGATTGTCTGACGCGTCACCAGTGCCGATACTGAAAGAAAAAATCGTATCTATAGATAAAACAATCCAGCGTTCTCTTGAAAAGGAAATCCAATCTAAATCAAAAATATAATTGAAAAAAAAGCGTGATACCTTCAGAAAGAGCTTTACCTGTTTGAGGGAAGCAACCACCTCAGCCCCAGTAGCAAACCAAAGACAAGATAGACAACAAATGATGTTCTATATGATGTAATTATAAAATGTCGGGAAAAAAGAGAAACAGTATAAAAAGCTGTAAAATTTAAAAACTACGTAGGTGACATACTTTTTGTGATCAATTACTCTCAGAAACCTACTGAAAGAACATGTATGTATGTATGAACGGGTATTCCATTCCTAAGCGAAACTACTAAATGCTTAAACTAATTTAACTTAACAATTAAACTTTGACGACTAAATTATAATACTAGTGTCACTGTTACAAAACTTTAATTCCACATTGGACTAAAAACGATCTTACATGTGATTAAATGCCTAATATCTTTTATTTTGCACAATTTCCTAAAGTTGGGGAAAAATAAATTAAGCTTCGTCATGCTCTGGTAACATTATTTGTATGCAGGAAAACTTATAGGAAAATTATAGGAATATTATGTTACTCGATAATATAATTTGTGAGAAATTTGAGCTCAGTTACTCCAAATAAGGCAATATTTTGTTTTAAAATTTCAAATTATTGGACTAAAAACTGTAAACAGGCCTTATTCCTATGTTTTGCTTGTTTTTTTTTATTATAATTATTTTGTTTTTATAATAATGATAATAATATTATTTCCAATAATCAACAAGTCAATAATTATTATATTTTTATTGAGAACATTCTCGGGAATCATTTTCAATACAAATTTATATAAATTTTTCCACTTACCCGTTATAAGCCGTTACATACAACTGATATCTTGTGCCACAAAGCAACTTCTCCAAAGTATATTTGTCGGTAGCAGGTCCAACCTGGACCGTTTCCCAGTCACCAAATTCCGGTTTATAATGAATGGTGTAACCGTGAATTTGATCTTCGTCAGATTCATGAGGTTTGATTTTAATCGTTAGAGAATTTGTTGTTGTGGAAATAAGAATAACTTGCGGCGCTCGTGGGGGAGCGTTTACGATCAATTGATGAGTTACAGAATCTTGCCCAAAATCATTCTCAACTCGGCAGGAATATTCGCCTGCATCGGTTCTGGTAACGTCTCGGATGAATAGGGAACCATCTGGCTGCTGCCTCATCCTGTCATTAGAGTTTACATTAAATTTGATACCCTTGATGGTCCAGGTGATTACTGGCGGTGGAACGCCAACAGCTAAGCAAGGCAAAGTAACATCTTCCTTGTAAGTGGTAGTAAAAGTATCATCAAAGGATGCGGTTTTAGCAGGTACTGAGAAAGAAATTCCAAATTATAGAAAATCAGCAATTTCAAGGGTTAAACATACCGCTGGTGCTGGGCGATACAACGACTTTCTTGGATGGCTGACCTTCACCGATAGTAGTAGCGGCAGTTACCCAAAATTCGTATTTCAAGGCACTATCCAGGTTCTTCGCTTGGAAACTTAAGTTCTGATTTCTAATATTGGGCACGATTTTTTGAGATTTTGGTTTTTCGTCGCCATTGCCAGATTCCTTGTAATAAACCATGTAATATTCGATGATGCCGTTCGGTTCTACCGGTGGTTTCCAACTGGCAAGGATCGAATCAGACGACATTACGAGTGCTTTCACTGCGATCGGGGCTTCCGGTACTAAAATCATATATCCAGTTACCTCATCTCATATTGATAACTTTGTGCTACCATACCATCTTGTTCAGTTTGGCAAGCAATTGGCGGAGTTCTTACTCCATCGCCTCCCGATGTGTATGCCAAGACTTCCATGCTGTAATTTGTAAATTTCTTCAAACCGTGCAGTATAGTTTCGCTGGATGCTGTTATCTTGGTGTCCTTGGTATTTTCATCTATAACGAGAACAAATTATTTCAATTCGCAAAACGCAATTGCGCATCACCAACCGAACCAAGAGTCGGATGGCCCGTAGATAACTTTGTAGCCCTTGATGATCCCATTAGCGGCAGTGAGTGGGGGTGACACCCAGGAAACTCTGATTGTCTGAGCGGTTAAAGTGGTGCAGGTGGCCTTGTCTGGGGGTTGTTCTGGAACGCCTTCAGCGGTGGTCGCTTTGATTTCTTCAGAAGTGGGACCAGCACCTACTTTATTAAAAGCCTGCACGACAACTGAATATTGAGTGTAAGTCTTCAAGTTAGATATCTAAAACGTCAACATTTAAAATAACTGAAAGCAACGCAATAAATCCATGTAACACCTTCAGATAGTGCTCCTTATTTTCTTCCTCCCTTGGAAATTCGACAGTCTCAAACAAGTAAGGTTTGTCGGTATTAGCCAGTTTGTATCCCACATAGTACCCTTGAATGTCCCCATTCCAGTGATCTCTGAGAGGCGGTTTCCAGTAAACTACTAGGGAATGTTGATCTTCTGCGTCGACCCTGATATTTGTTGGTGGACCCCCGGGAACTTCTTCGGCGGTGATAATGGTAACAGTGTCTGATGGTTCGGACGATCCGATTTCATTCTCGGCAACTATGCGGATATGGTAAGTGGTGGCAGGACGCAATGTAAAAATACCAGCCTCAGTTTGGTCACCGGGTATCAACACCCTTTCGGAATTCTTTTCCCAACTACCTTTGCTTGGTTTATATTCAATAATATACCTAAAACACAAATATATACATTATGTGTACCTAAAATAGTCTTAAGTATGGTATTTTCAGTGCTTATTTATATATTATTTTTATTTAATAAATCTATAATTAATTTAATTACAATTTGACTGTAAACAGTAAGTTTGGAGCAAATAACTATAATAAATGGTTTTTATTTACTTCTTAATGGGGGAATTTCCGTCATACGGGGCTACCCAAGACAACTGCACCGTTTTCCCTGATTTGTCTAAAACTTTTAGACCGTAAGGCACTTCGGGTACTTCCTGAACGATCATGTTAATGTTGGTATCGTCACTTCCGAAAGCGTTGGTGGCGACGCAGGTGAAAAGGGCCGAATCGATTCTTTCAGTTCTCTTGATGCTCAAGTCCGACAAAACCCCATTGGGCAATATTTCTTCGCGGATCGTATAACGGTTATCACCCTTGGGTTCGAGACGTTTATTGTTGATATTCCACAAAATGCCAATCGGTTTTTCTCCTTTCGCTTCGCACTGCAGTACAGCAGGATCTCCGCGCCTTGAGGTTTGGTTACGGAATTTGACTTCAAATTGGGGAGGTGCTAAAACCGTCAAAGGTTTTATAAATGACTTATTTGCGTCCCCGCACTGCGACTTACCTTGAACGCTGATGAAAACCACTGCAGACAGACCAGACCCTATTCCGTTAACTGCCTCGCATAAATAATAACCTTCATTTGTTTTCTGGATATTGTTTATAACCAAAGTACCGTCCTCTACTTTTATGTCTGGGTCGTTTTGTTTAAAGTCTTTGTAATCGCCAGGCGACACCCCTACAGAAATACAATTATAGTCGTATTATCATGGAAAATAATGGTACTTGGAATTTACCTGTAGCCTTTTTCCAAGTAACGACAGGTTTGGGGAAGCCGTCGGCTTTACATTCTACGGCAGCATCTGAGCCTTGAGCAAAAGCTTTATCAGTCGGCTCTAATATCCACCTTGGTGGTACTAAAAGTGAAACGTCACTTGTAACAACGTGTTTTTTATCCGATATTTGAATTTACGCATGCAGACGTCAAGCAGATGTTGAATAGTTTGTTGATATTGAAAGTTAAAACGCTTTAAAATTTGCAATTTGCATTTGCGGATAAGTAAAAAGTGAATCCAACAAACTATCCAAGTGTGGAAGAGTCAGTATCATCAAAGTACTGTACTGGTAGGTAGATGTTCAAAGCTATCGATGAATCAAACCGCCAGCGTCTAGTATCCGAGGAAGAAGTGAATGAACAGAGCAAGTAAGTAATTAAAATTTTTAATTAATATGACATTTATTTCAGGTAGCATAAAATGTAGAATAATACATGCAAATTAGTAAATCCTTTTTTTTCTTCTATAGTTCAATTTGGCAATTTTGTCTCGGCAGAAGATTCTGACTCGATCACACACAACAGAAAAATCAGAAGTTTGTAGAACACCAAGAAGTGCTTTCGGCTAAGACAAGAATTTTAGTGATGCTCGTTCAATGTATTCGAAATAACTTATATAGCGTCCTTTGGCAAATTTTCTGGCAAGTGGTTACACCAAAAAATTAGTTAAACATGTTTAGAATGTCGATCAAGATGCGGATTTGATTCAAGTTTTCGATTTATTTTGCACCACAGCTCTAGCTGACGCGCACAGTTTTTGCTTATTACATGTTATTTGGTATTCGAAAATATAGAAAAACTCATTAAAAATTTATATGTCGATCATAGTTTGATGAGAATAGATTTTTAATTCTTTGTTAATTCCGGATAAAATCTGGCACTGTTCATGTAAAATATCTAGAAAAATGCTCAAAAACAAGCGATTTATTACAACCTTCTGATATTTCTGCCTTTTTTTACTGAACAGAAACTTAAAAAGTATCAGCAACTCGGAAGAACAATAAAAAATTACAGCTTTCAGAAAAACGAGTAATAATTGTTGATACTTCTTATTACTAACGAGATTCTGGAAAACAGTTTTAGTCGCTTTAGTCTACCAAAGTCTCGCTAGCTGTTCGCGAAAACGAAATGGATGTGAAACATAAACCGCATGCAAGGAGGGGATGGCAAATGTGCAAGGAATTGGATAACGGGAGACCCTAACCAAAATTCCCAGCATTGGGGCGGGACCGATCGGGAAGGGCATAGGTTCGTATGCTGGGAACGTTTTCAGTCGATTTTAAACTTGTTAACACTCAGTGCAAAAGTAGAAACCGGTGTGTAATCAGACGAGAAAATTAAATTACATCATTCTTCAAATAAATCTGTTGCGAGAGACGAACGGAAGAATCGCACAAGAACCACAGATTTATTCAAGAAGTTCGGTTAGCTGAACGTAAAAGAGATCCCATAACGGAAAGAATACCATAAACGTTCAAAGGCGCCGTATACGATGCGGATCCAGCGACATTTCGAGAATGACAGGTGTAATTTCCGGCGTTCTCTTCGGAAACCGAATCTATAAGGAGCAAACTAGCCTTTTGACCGACTTTCATTGCACTTATGCCACTGATAACGGTTAAGGGGTTCTCGTTGAAGCTCCAAGATATTTCCAAGGGTAAATCGCCTTCAGAAATCAAACAGGTCACTTGGGTAGCGTGATTGGTGTAGATGGGTGTGTTGCCGAAATTGAACGGCACGATATGAGGCGTTACTGAAATAAAAAACATAATTCGAAACGTCCGAACCGCGAAGTGATGGATTTGGGGGTCGTTTTAAGGAAACTGGAGCTGAGACACGCGATAATCGTAGTGATAAGGTGCATTAACCATTTACTTGCAGTGTGGCAACATAGGAGGAGTCTCCGGCGAGATTTTTAGCGTGGCAGCTGAAATTCCCGACTATGGCGTAGGATACCGATTCGATAGTCAAGATCGAACTCCTTTTGCCGACTTTCGATACCGAAATTTCCGCATAGGTGTCGATATCTTCGCCGTTTAACTTCCACTCTATCGTAATCGGTAAGTCACCTTCAGACACGATACAATTGATTTGAGCGTATTGACCGGCGTGAAGCGGATTGTCTTCAAAGTAGAACGGTGTGATCCTGGGAGACACTTTAACATTGTACAGGATTAAAATTGTGCCGATTATGTAAAGAGAAAAATAGCGAGCGGAAACATAAAACGGAAATAACACAAACGTGTATTGAAATCTAAACTAACACATCCTAATGTACCGTTAACGCGCAAGTAAGCGGAGTATCTGGCCACTCCTGCGGGATTTTTCGCCGCGCACACATACTCTCCACTATGAAAATAATCAACGTCTTCGATGTTTAGCTGGGCAATGCGTTTGCTAGTGCGTACTATACTGATCCCTTGCGAAGGGTCGACGGATTTACCATTAAAAGTCCACTTTATCCCGATGGGAAGGTCTCCTTTGGTCACCGTACAAGATACAGACACCATCTCGCCAGAGTTTACCGGCTCCTCGCCAAAATCAAATGGGGCGATTTGGGGAGGTACTGCAAGGAGGACGGAGGATGTCATGATTTTGTGAGCGGAAAATGCGAGTTAAACAAGTGATGCACTAAATAACCATTAACTTGCAGTTCTGACGTCAGCGCGGTTTCTCCCGCCCTGTTTGCGGCCCTGCACGTGTAGTTTCCCGCATGGGCGTATGTAACCGAGTCTATGACTAGGACCGAACTCTGTTTTCCGACTTTAAATGGAGTAATGCCTAGGAACTCGTCAAAATCCTGATCGTTTAACTGCCAACTAATTTGCAAGGGTAGGTCGCCTTCCGAAACGAGGCACATCGCTTGAACTGACTGCCCCTCGTGGGCTGGTTCGGTACCAAAGTCAAACGGAGCTATTTGAGGTGCAACTAAGAAAGAAAAATCGCATAGTGAACCATGAGTCTTTTGGAAAATGTAAAGGATATGGTGGCTGACAAAAAATTAAACGAATAAACAATCTGCATGCACATTTACGAACCATTCACCGTCAGGTTGGCAGAATAAATCGCCCTCCCAGCAGGATTTTTAGCCAAACAAGAATACATCCCCATGTGGTCGTACGATATGGACTCTATAGACAATACCGAACCTCGTCGTCCGGCGGAAGAGACAGATATTTCGGGAAACAGTGGCAGTTCTTGACTATTAAATAGCCACTCGATTTGGATGGGTAAATCGCCTTCTTTGGCGGTGCACGTCACTTGCAAGAACTCTCCCGAATTTACGGGGTCCTGACCAAAATCGAACGGTATGATTTGCGGGGACACTGGAAAGGTTGAAATGATCGGGAATCAGATTTGATACGTAAACGCGTGCAAACACAAAAATGGAGGCACCCTTGACGCGAAGTTCGGCCGTGAAATCCGCCTCTCCTGCGAAGTTCTTCGCGTGGCAGGTGTAATTTCCAGCGTGGCTATGAGATACGGATTCTATCGAAAGGAGAGATATTCTTTTCCCCACAGGTGTAGTGGCAATTTCAGGAAAAATTTCTAGTTTGTTTCCATTTAAAAACCACGTAATGTTTAACGGAATGTCACCTTCGGATACGGTACAAGTCGCCTGAACAAACTGACCAGCATGTACCACACCATCTCCCATTTCGAATGGCGAAATCTGAGGTAAGACTATAAAAATAGAAACATAGATTGATTACGAACAGCATTGCCACTTCTAACATTTTTCATCAAGCAACACCCAAAGAAACAAAACTTTCCACCGTTGTTGATGCGAACTGGATCTATGAGTTTTGGGGACAAAGTGTTGGGTTTGCCTTTAAACTTTTACATGCGAAGTACCCTTTACTATCAATTCCGCCGAATAACTGGCTACTCCCGCCCTGTTTGTAGCAATGCAAGTGTAGTTTCCTGCATGTTCCTCGCTTATGTTATCTATATTTAAAACTGACACCTTCTTCCCGAAAGGGGCAACGTTGACGTTCTCGGTTTGATGCGTGGGTCGTCCATTGAAGAGCCACGAAAAAACAACTGGCAAATCTCCCGTAGAAATTGTACATTGTACAGTAACGGTTTCGTCTGTAGATGACGGATCGGTACCAAAGCTAAAGGGATGGATTTTAGGCGCAACTGGAAAGCAAGCAATTTATGTACCACCGATATAAAAGACCCCATGCAAATAACATGAAATTATTAGATACCCTTCACAGATAATTTTGCTGTGTGGCTCGAAATTCCGGCTCTGTTAGAAGCCAAACACGTATAATTGCCAGCATGGTCTTCGCCAACACTATCTATGCTCAGAACGGATGTTCTTTTGCCGAAAAGGGCCACGTTTATGTCAAAATATTCGTCCACTGATCGACCGTTCAACAACCACGAGAAAGACAACGGCAGATCTCCTTTGCTCACATAGCACTGAAGTTGAATGTTATCGCCGGTATTAGCGTCTTCGTCGAAAGAAAATGGAGATATATGTGGCAGCACTATGAAAAAGTCAAAGGGTACAGCGTTTTTTATGGTGCGGGGGATATTTGTAGGAGGACAAGGTTACAACTAAATGTTCTTGCACACAAATGACTATCTTTGTACCGTTGACGTGTAAGTCTGCAGAGTACATAGCTCTGCCGGCTGCATTTTCAGCTACGCAGGTATAAGTGCCGGTATGTTCGGCTTGCACGGAATCAATACTTAGCGTGCTGAGCTTCTTAGCCACTCTAGAAACCATAACTCCATATAAGTCGGACATTAAAGAAATGTTATTATGACGCCACATTATGGTCATGGGAAGATCGCCCTTACTTATAGAACAGGTCAACGAAGCCGAATCTCCGGAATTGACTGACTCTTCGCCGAATTCGAAATGAAGTATTTGCGGGGCAACTAAAATTGGAAACAGGAGAGACCCATGTTGAACTACACTATAAACTATAGTTTTCTTAGTTCAAAAACTCGAAGCATGTTCTTGCCGTTTAAGGGTATCATGGGAAATCGTAGGAAGTATCGCATGCACTTTCAAAAGTCGTTTAAATACCATTTACGTGTAGTTCTGTTGAAAAGGTAGCCTTCCCGGCACTGTTTTCAGCCAAGCAGGTGTAAATGCCAGCATGAGCTTCGGTAACGGAGTCGATAGAAACGGAGCTAGCTTTTTTACCAACTTTGGTAACTTGGACACCCTCGATGTAACCTATGCTAATGTTGTTATGCAACCAAGCTATATTAATCGGCAAGTCTCCCTTGTGTACGGAACACTGCACAGATGCATAATCCCCAAAGTTAATGGACTCATCACTGAAGTCGAATGGAGAAATTTGAGGTGGAACTGGAAAATTGATCAAGACCAAGGTGATTTGCTGATTAGAGATGACAGGAATACATCTTAAGTAAACTGCAGTGAAGAGGTATATAAGTTTTGGCATTTAAGGGTTGGGATGGGATTGACAATGAGTGAAAACCGGATTCAAAGGCCACTGTACCATTAACGTGTAGGTCCGTGGTGAACATATTAATTCCGGCACCATTTTGTGCGATGCAGGTGTAATTTCCTGAATGTCTTTCGTTGACATCGTCAATGGACAGCGCACTAACCTTTTTGTGCAGCTGTATAAAAAGGCCTTCAATATCCCCAATAGGACTTCCGTTTTGCAACCAAGTTATGTTTACAGGTAAATCTCCTTTGTAAACGGTACATGTAGCCGATGCTACATCACCGGCGTTAATTGTGGGCTCTCCAAAAGCGAATGGTAAAATTTGGGGAGGAACTGAAAGGTAACGCGTTCCATAATTTATACAACTTAAAACATTGAAAAGATTTAAAAATCATTCGTTTCAAAAAATCACCGGTTTCTTTGATCATCGTTCAAGTGGATAGTTTGAATAATCTGGCAATTATGGGGGGATGATAACTAGTATAATTGAAAGGATCCATCATGCTCTTTCTTAAGACCAATCGCGGGACAAATCAAATTCGACAATACCATTAACATTCAATTTGGCAGAAAAGTGGGCTTTTCCAGCTTTATTTTCGACGACGCAGCTATAGCTTCCCGCGTGGTTCTCAGTCACGGAATCTATTGTCAAAGCGCAAACTTTTTGGCCAGCATGGGTAATCATGATGCCTTCGGCATTACGAATACTAACATTATTATGCAGCCATGTTATATCCATCGGTAAATCTCCTTTATGAACTGAGCACGTTAAAGAAGCTAAATCGCCAGAATTTACAGACGTCTCGCCGAAATCAAACGGAATAATTTGAGGAGGCACTGAAATAGAACCACCACTTAAAAGGGACACTTAGTTAATGGAAAAGGCGAGAAAAATTAATATGGGATGAGGAAAGTATTAAAAATGCTTATAAATAGTTCCGAATAATATTACCATTGACATTTAAAGTGGCCGAGAAACTAGTTACACCTGCTTTGTTTTCAGCAATGCAAGTGTAAGTTCCTACGTGAGTTTCGCTGACTGAATCTATAGTTATAGTGCTGACTTTCTTCCCTACGTTTCCTATCATAATACCTTGTACGTATCCAACACTTATATTATTATGTAACCAAGAAATATTGATGGGTAAATCTCCTTTATGTACGGAACAACTAAGTGATGCAAAGTCACCAGAATTCACGGATTCCTCGCCAAAATCAAATGGCAATATTTGCGGAGCGACTAAAATAAAATTTACGTATCCAACACTAATATTGTTATGATCAAGATAAATTTCCTTTATGTACCGAACAACTAAGTGATGCAAAGTCACCAGAATTCACCAACTCCTCGTCAAAATCAAATGGTAATATTTGCGGAGCGACTGAAATCAAATTTGCGACTTTACCATAAACCAGATTCTTCCCAAAATGTGAACATCTGAATTGACGCTTGAAGTGACTAGAAGCAAATATCCCCGCCTTATATTCTTATACCTATACTACAAAACTGAAAGGTAAAATTTGAAGCGGAACTGTAAAGGAGGGTGCAGTGAGTTAATGAGTCTAGGATGAGGCCCATGTAAAAAAAAATCATCACACATCGTTACCATTGACATTCAAAATTGCCGAAAAACTGGTCGCGCCAGCTTTGTTTTCAGCGACACAAGTATAAAGCCCTCGATGATGCTCGTTAACAGAATCAATCGTTATAGTGCTCACTTTTTTTCCTGCGTTGCTGATCATGATACCATTCACGTAACCGATGCTAATGTTATTGTGCAACCACGAAATATTAATTGGTAGGTCCCCTTTGTGCACTGAACACGTCAGCGAAGCGAAATCTCCAGAATTCACCAACTCCTCGCCAAAATCAAACGGCAAAATTTGTGGGGTTACTGGAAAAAAATGCCAGGATGTGAGAGTGGAAGGGGCGAATTTAAATTTAACCTTGACATTGCGTTATAAAATACCGTTAACGTTTAAAACCGCAGAATAACTAGTCGATCCAGCAATGTTCGTCGCCAGACAAGTGTACGATCCACTGTGCTCTTCGTTGACGGAATCGATAGTCAAAGAACTAACTTTGTTGCCATTTTGAAATACGGAAATTCCGTTATTAGTGTTGACTGATTGGTTCTGATGCAGCCATGTAATTGTAATCGGAAGATCTCCTTTGTGCACTGAGCAAGTTAAAGAAGCGAGATCGCCAGTGTTAGCTGATTCCTCTCCAAAATCGAAAGGTATGATATGGGGCGGAACTGTAAGTGCAATTCAAACAAATTACCCAAAAAAAACGAAAAAGCAGGCCCATGTGCAATGTAACTCCTACCACCATTTACCATTGACGTTCAGTTTTGCGGAATATCTCGATACCCCTGCCTTGTTTTCAGCCACGCAAGTGTACAAGCCTGAATGGCTTGCGTCAGCAGAGTCTATAGTTAGAGTGCTGACTTTCTTGCCCGCGTTGGTGATCATGATCCCGTCAATATACCCTATGCTTATATTGTTATGCAACCACGAAATGTTTATGGGTTTATGTACCGAACAAATTGACGAAGCCAAATCCCCAGAATTTACGGAATCTTCACCGAAATCGAATGGCAAAATTTGCGGAGGTACTAGAACGATAAACGCATCATGTTTACCCAATAGAATCTAATATGACGAGGAATGGATCAACTGGGACAAAATTTTACATGCAGCGTGAAGTATATACCGTTGACGTTCAATTTGGCAGAATAATAAGAAGATCCTGCTCTGTTTTCGGCAACGCATGTGAAAACGCCAGCGTGGTGTCCTTGTACGGAATCTATCGTTACGGTGCTCGCCTTTGTACCGACTTTAGTTACCAACACTCCGTCGATATAACCAATGCTGATGTTTTTGTGCAACCACGAAATATTAACAGGCAAATCGCCCTTGTTTATGCTGCATATAGCGGAAGTAGATTCGCCGGCGTTTATTGGGTCGTCCCCAAAATCGAAATGTATTATTTGAGGTGGTACTGAAATAAGAAACAGAGGCCCATGTTTGTTAGAGGGAGCAGGTTCGGGAAGGGTAGGGGGAAAAATGAAACTTTCAATACCCTTCACGTTTAAGGTTGCCGAATAGGTAGATTTGCCGGCAGAGTTTTCCGCGACGCAGGTGTAGGTCCCGGAGTGAATGGCCGCTACGGAATCGATGGTCAACGCGCTAACTTTTCTATTTGTTTGTCCCACAGTGACACCATGGATTAAAGTGGCAGGAGTGTTATCGAAATACCAAGAAATGTTAAGGGGAAAGTCTCCCTTTGTGATGGCGCACATGGCGCTGACTAGTTCACCGGAAAATACGCTCTCTTCGCCGAAATCAAAGGGATGTATTTGAGGAGGTACTGCAAAATTATACTTTCAATGAACAAAAGGAAAAACGGGGTTCAGGACTGTTATTAAATAAATGCATTGTTAGATACCCTTAACATTTAAATAAGCGGAAAAACTAGATTCTCCGGCTGAGTTGTTGGCGAAACAGGTATATTTTCCAGAATTCGATTCCGCGACCGAGTCGATAGTTAAAGTGCTGACTTTTTTATTGGTTTGCCCGGTGGTGATTCCGTAAGAGTGGGAGGCCGGTTTTCCATTGAAAAGCCAAGATATGGTCAACGGAAAATCGCCTTTTGTGACGGCGCACACTGCGCTGACCAATTCCCCGGAAAACACACTGTCGTCGCCAAAATCAAACGGATGCACCTGCGGAGCCACTAAAAGTCAACGGCAAAATCAAGGATATGGGAAAGAAAACGTTAGCTAATGCTGGAAAGTAAGCTTTTTAGGTACCCTTAACATTCAAAACTGCCGAATACTTAGATTCCCCCGCCAGGTTTCTTGCAATGCAGGCGAATAGTCCCGAATGTATTTCAGCCACCGACTCGATGGTTAACGTGCTAACTTTTTTGTTCATTTGCCCCACAGTGACACCGTGAATAGAAGTGGCTGATTCGTTATTAAAAGTCCACGTGATATTTAAGGGAAAATCTCCTTTTGTAACTGCACACGTAGCGCTAACAAGCTCCCCGGAAAAAATACTATCTTCGCCAAAATCGAAGGGATGAATCTGTGGAGGTACTAAAAATTTTAAAGGCTTTGTTTAAAAATGAAAATATACCCTTAACGTTCAATATCGCGGAGTAACTAGACTTTCCCGCTGGATTTTCGGCGATACACAAAAACTCTCCCGAATGTATCTCGGAAACCGATTCTATGCTTAAAGTGGACATTTTTGGGTTTAGCTGGCCCACCGTGGTGCCGTGTAGAGAATCGATAGGCTCGTTGTTGAAAAACCAAATGATTTTCAAAGGAAGGTCGCCTTTGGTAACGGCGCACGTAGTCGTTACGAGTTCGCCAGAAAAGACGCTTTCTGACCCAAAGTCAAAGGGGTGAATTTGAGGAGGTACTGTAAAGTAAACGAAGGGTTAAGGCTACTTATCCGACTTTATCCATTAAAATAAAACTGTTATACATGTACCGTTGACGTTCAAAATAGCCCAATAGCTGGACCTCCCGGCAGAATTTTCAGCAGTACACTCGTACGTTCCGGAATGAATATGAGTTGCAGAGTCGATGCTAAGAGAGCTAATTCTTTTATTGTATTGACCCACATTGATTCCGGGTAACACCTCAACAGTGCGATTATTAAACAACCAATGTATCTTTAAAGGCAGGTCTCCCTTAGCCACAGCACATTGAGTACTGGCCATATCACCAGAATTAACGACTTCCGTCCCGAAAGTAAAAGGAGTTATTTGCGGGGGAACTATAAACCAAAAATCAGACACTGGGTGTTAGCAATGAACTAAAATGATATCATATGCAACACCAACCGAAATTTAGTTGGACAAAAAAAATATTATGCTATTGTGCCGAAGAAAGGTTTGTGCAGTATTTTAATCAAACAATATACCTAGTCTATTGGTAGATCCTTCCATCCAGAAACGGTTGTGGGTTTGGGATAGGTACAAAAGAAAAAGAAAAATAACTAAAGCCGTTCAATAAGATCTACCATTGACGTCTAAATGAGCAATATATTTGGATTTTCCTGCCGCGTTAGTGGCAATACAAGCATAATCTCCTTTATGATGAGGCTCGATACTGGCAATATTGAGAATGCTTGCTTGACTGCCAAACACCGAGGTCGATATTCCTTTGGAATGATGCGTGACGTGTCTGTCGTTATGATACCATTTGATTTTGAGAGGTAGATCGCCCTTAGAAACGTAACAAGCCAGAACGGCATTATCGCCTGCATTTAGGGGCCCGTCAAATTGGAAGGGACTTATAACTGGTGCCACTGCAATGGGGACTACACATTAACACATGGGCCTCTCCTGTATACCACTCGACATGATGTGGCTAATAAAGCAGCTAAACTCTGTTAAAGAGAAAGCATGATGTACACTGCACCAAGAAAATAAAATCTTACCTGTTTAACATTACTAAATTGTGATTATTTTCCTGTAATAATGGTCACGATGTACTCGCCATTATTATATGCTAAACGAAATAAAAAAAAATTATTTGCCGCCAAAGTCTTTTGCATTGGGAAATAGCTCTTTTGTTACAAGTTTGTAGGAAATTTACCTTCTGGACAAATAAAAAGAAAAAAATGTGAATATTAAAAACTAATATTAATTATTTAAAAATATGGAATGTGCCTTGAAAAACTGAAATATTTTCTCATTCATTAAGCCAGAAATAATTTAAAAAAGACTTTGGCAGTATTTAAACTATGTTATTACAATATACACTTGCGCAATAATTTTAAGTAACAAATATTATATTTCACAAAACCGGTAATAAGAATAATAATGCAGAGTAAATAAATTTAATATTATCTAACGCAATTTCATCTAAGAAAAATAATTTCGCATTAATTTTAATAAAATTGTTTTCATATTAAATACAAGTGTACAATGTGCATAATACGCTTATAATCAATAATACCAAGCAACTTACCCATGACTTGTACTTCCAGAGACCCTCTCGCACTATAGCCCTGAGAATTCTTAGCTACACAAACATAAGTCGCTTGATCGGACGCCCTTTCAACATTTTCGATGATCAACGTTCCATTAGGGAACACCTTCTGTTTCCTATTAATTGGCAACAATCTTCCGTCTGAAATAATAAGCATATTTTCGTGTGATGGGATATTTAAAACTCCATCTTATAGAATTGAAAATATGCTCTCCAGACGCAAGAAATTGGTTAATTTTTGTTAGCTCATTGTAGTTTTGACATAGTAGATCTAAGCACCCACTTACCTCTTTCCCAAACAACAGTCTCCACTGGATGTCCAGCGAATGGACAGTGTACAATCAGGGTGCCTCCAGCAACAATTGCTTGCTTCTCCATGGACCTCACAAATGGTAATCCATAGACGTTAACACGAGCCGAATGATCCACACTACCCACTTTTGAACTTGCCACGCACCTATATAAACCACCATCATTTGTATGGATGCCCGTGATATTTAAATGCGACACTACGTCCCCGTTCACTGTAACATACTGCCCGATCTGATAACGATCACTATTGGACAATTTACGTCCGTAGAGTTCCCACGTGATTTCAGGAGTGGGATTTCCACTGGCGATACACTTCATGAACACGGAATTTCCTGGCTGTACGGTTTCTTCATTGAAGGCGTGTCGGATTTGTGGTGGCTCGAAACGACCCCCTAGCTTCAATTCTCCGGTAGCTTCTGCACTTTCTTGGTCGTTTCTAATGAAGCACTGGTACATTCCCTTGTCCTCCTTCCTTACCGCTTCTATCCTCAGAACAGCGTCGGTGTGGTCGATTTTGTTGCCGTCTTTCATCCACGAAATTGTCTTGATAGGATTACCTGCAAATCAAAAAGTAAATTGTAAAAATCACGAAGGCAAACGATAGATCATGGGTAACATCTCAAGCATTAATCAAGATTACAATTTTACCTTCGAATTTGCAGGAAAATACGGCAGGTCGGCCGAAATCGACCGTCTGAACTTTTGGTTCGATAGTCGCCTTAAGTGGCGCAGTCACGGTCAAAACGGTTTCGACGCTTTCTCCGCCTACAGAATTGTTAACCACGCAAAGATACTTTCCGGAATCTTCAACTTTTGCTTCTCTAATAATCAAGGTCCCGGCCACTTGCTTCACTCGGTCATTCAAAACTACTGCCTGTTTCCTTGACGTTCCGTCGATAAATTTGTACCACCTGTAACAAAGGAAATCGCGTTTAGCAATAAATATGACGATATGTTCGTTGCGGAATTACAAATTTTACCTAAACAAAGGCACTGGAAATGCTTGAGCAGGGCAGAGTGCCACTGCAGTTTCGTTCGCCCCTTTTACCCTAATATCAATTGTCCTCGTGGTCAAGCGAGGTCCAACTGAACCAGTGGGTTCTATAAAGCAGTAAATTTAGTTACTAACTTCAAATTTTTTTTGCAGATATGACAGAATATGGATATCAAATCCATGAAATTTATTGAGCTCTGAACCAAGCCACAGTTAATTACAGTGGCCAACATTATATGCCAGAATGAAATGTTAGTGTTATGTATCTATATAGAAATCCCATTATGCCAAATTTACTGAGAGGCGCTAAGGTACCTTTTTTTAGGAGCCGGAAAGGATTGGGCCTCGCACAATAGTGCGATGAGAGATTCATTTCTTATATTAACTTTCGTTAATCCGTCACCTGATATCCGTGGAGCTGTTTGTCCGGTGGGTTCTGAGTGGAAAGCGAAGTGAAATTAACTACTAGCACCTACCTGAACTTCGGAACAGGGTACCCTGTGACTTCGCACGTTATGACGATGTCTTTTTTAGACGCTATTTCTAATACAATACTTCCATCGATTTTTCTCCCGGAGGACTTAGGAGGGACATTATTTGTCGGTTCTACCAAGAAAGATCAGTGATATTATATAACATATTAGGACTGTCCCAACGTTGGGATAAGCATGACACCGAATATTTAGTACCTAAATTTGGGAACGGGAAATCCGGAAACATCACACGGCATCATAATGTCTTTGCCGAGCGGAGCGTCTTGAAAGATATCCCCTCCATACTTTCTTACGGATGATTTTGGGGAAATATTATTGGTCGGTTCTATAAATGCAAACGGCAGCGTTATGAATGGAGATAAAAACTTGTGTTGGGATAGGTTACAACTACATCGAGAAAGTGCACTTACTTAAAAACAGGCAGAGGGTACCCTACAACCGGACAGAGGACCACACCATCACTACCTTGAAGAAAGGTTGCGATTTTCCATGGCATTCTTTCTCCAACAATTTTAGGAGGTAAATTATTTGTCGGTTCTGAAATTGATGAAGGAAATTTCAAATGGATGAACAAACTTGGGCTCAATAACCATAACTAGAATCAATCAATATTATCAAACTTTCAGGTTTCTATTATTATTATGGGAGCAGTAACCCTTTGATAGGATATGGAAATGTTATTACCTTATCCTATAAAGAAAAAATAAGGACGAAATGTTTAAAGAGATAAACATATATTCAGGCCAACAAAACACTTCCATCACCTTCTTATCAACCAAAAGTTACTATGTATTACACAAAAAAGGAGTAGGTACCTAAACTTTGGAACAGGGAATCCAGAAACATCACACGGCATCATTACGTCTTTTCCGATCGGAGCATCTTGAAAGATTCCACCTCCGTATTTTCTAACAGATGATTTTGGAGCAACATTGTTTGTTGGTTCTGCACAAATGAGAATTGTCACTTTATCAAAGAACGCCTTATGAAGACGGAACGACAGCATAGAGCATTAACTACAACGCTATGTCTCTGACGCTACAAGCATACCAGTGCCCAAAATTACTTCAAACGAATTTACTCACAACGTGAACTTACAAAAATCTTGGTACTGGGTAGCCAGTAACCTGGCAAGGTAACCAAGCCGTATCGCGTTTGGCAACAAAAATAATTTTCCAACCTTCAAATTGTTCCCCGACCTTTTTCGGAGGTACATTGTTAGTCGGTTCTATAAAACACGAAACTTAAAAGCTAGAAAATATGGGACTTACAGATATCTTGGCACCGGAAACGCGGTAACCTGACAAGTCAACCAAGCGGTTCCATTTAAACCAATCTGTAGAACTTCCCAACCTTCGAACCTTTTACCATCCTTTTTTGGTGGTACATTATTTGTTGGTTCTATAAAACAAATTCTTATCCGTTATGCATTACCTATTGGAGCGAATTCTAAAGCGCCTTAAGACATTCGAAGAATCTGCCACCCCTCGCGAGATAAGGAGACATTTAAAATTATATCAATAAATGAGACTTACAAGAATCTTGGGACTGGGAACCCCGTAACTTGACAGGTTAGCCAAATTACATTATGTGTTGATACACTGAGAACTCTAAATCCGAATTCGGCACCCACTTTCTTGGGAGGCACATTGTTGGTAGGTTCTTACAAATACGAGAGCAAATTAGTAAAACCGAAACCTACCTGAACATTGGGACCGGGTATGCGACAATTGAGCACAAAATGAAAATATCCTTATTACTCTTTGACACTATCAGAGTGTAGCGAACTTTATTGTCTATTAATTTGGGTGATATGTTGCTGGTGGGTTCTGAAAAACCAGAGCGAGTCAGGAAGAATGTATTACCTGAATTTAGGAATGGGATACCCCATTACTTCGCAAGTTAGTGCGGATATGTGACTTTGAAATACGACGACAATTTTTCCGCCATCATATCTTTGCCCGGGCATTTTGGGGGCAATTTTTCCAGTGGGTTCTACAATACGGAGGGAAAAACTTAATGAACTAATTGAAACCAAAATCAGAACCTACATGCACGCATCTACGCACCTGAATATTGGTGTGGGCAACCCTTGGGCCGGGCACAACAAGGCAAAACTGGTACCCCTAGATCTTACAAAAGTGAAACTCTTTGAGTCTGAGGAAAATGTAGGTGCTTTCGACCCTACCGGTTCTATATAACACACCTTTGCATAAATATATATAAAAAACAAAACAATCCTTAAGCTAGTTGTACAAACTTACTTAAAATTTGGTTTGGGAAAGGCTTGCGCTGGACACAACAATGCAAAATTTATTCCCGAATTCCTGACCATTGTAAAAATTTTCGATTCCGACGAGAAAGCTGGAGCTTTCGATGCCACCGGTTCTACGTTGATATGAAACATGGTTAGTTAAAATAATAAGGAAAATTACCTAAATTTGGGAACAGGAAGCGCTTGAGCTGGGCAAAACAGAACAAATCCCTGTCCTTCCTTGATATCATATGAAGAGCTTTTTGAAGATGACGAAAACGTGGGTGCTCTGTACCCTACGGGCTCTACAAGAGTATGATATAAACAAAAATAATTTACCCGAGGGTTGGGACCTTGTACCAGACAGAATCATGAAAGGACAAAACCGTTAATCACAGTAAATCACAAATTATCACAGAAATATGGAATAAAAGTTACCTAAATTTGGGAATAGGGAGTGCTTGTGCGGCGCAAAGTAAAACAAAACCGCGACCTTCTCTAACCTCATAGGAGGAAATTTTCGAAAAGGAGGAGAATGACGGTGGCCTGACCCCAACGGGCTCTAGAAAAAAAGTTCAAGGTCATATCGTTTACCTGAATGTTGGAATCGGTAAGCCCTGAGCCGGACAAAGCATGGCAAAACTCTGACCTCGGCTTCTTTCATATCCCAACATGCGTATGTCAGTTGAAAATGTTGGTTTTTTATATCCCACTGGCTCTATACAGAAAATCGTCAACTTATCAGTAACCCTAACATTGAAACTTAAAAAACACCAGCACAACAGAAACGATGAGAACTAGATACCTGAATGACGGAACTGGGAATCCTTGAGCTTGACACAATATGGCAACATGCTGACCTGCATTTCTTTCTGCATACTTATATTTAGAATCGACTTGTGGAAGTTTCGGGACCCGAGATCCCAAGGGCTCTAGATTAATTCAAATAATCAGTTAAAGAGACGTTACCTGAACGAGGGGGTGGGGAAACCCTGAGCCTGACATAAAAGGGTCACACCATGTCCGGCATGCTTTTCGATAGTAGTACTTCTAACGTCGGACAGTAAGCTTGGTGCACGCGAACTGATCGGCTCTAAATAGGACCAAAAAAATTCTTTCTAACGTACCTGATGTTGGAAGTCGGGGAACCAATTGTAATGACTAAATTATAACAAAAATGTGTACCTAAATGTTGGCGCTGGGAAACCCTGCGCCTGGCACAATAGAGTGACGCCACTTCCTGCGTGCTTCTTAATGGCAGTACTCCAAACGTCTGACAACAGACTTGGTGCGCGAGAACTGATCGGTTCTAAGAAGTCTCCCATTAATTAGAGATAAATTGAAAGTACCTGAACATAGGAATGGGGGAGCCTTACGGTTGCTTTAACGTTATAGAAATAAATTTAGAAACTATTGGGGACATTACCTGAAGCTTGGGACTGGAAACCCTTGGACGGGACACGGCAGAGACAGTGTGGAACGCGCAACATATTCTATTACGTCGTACTTTGATTTTGACGATACTTTAGGCAACGTACTGCTTATGGGCTCTATATAAACAACGAAACATATCAAACGGAGTTAACACAAACAGATACCTGTAATTTGGCACTGGGAAAGATTGCGCGGGGCAAAACAACGACAACCTGCCATGTTCGACGCCGTCTAGCGTTTGAATTCTCGAACTACCCACTGTTAATCTGGGAGCAACGCTTCCAACTGGTTCTAATAGTAAAACATAGTCGTGAAGAGTCCATGCAAGCGACACGGAAACTTTACCTGAATTTGGGAATGGGAAATGCCTGCATCGGACACAACATGGTAAGAGCTTCGCGATCTTCCACGACAAGGTCTCTACTTGAATCTCCGGACGTTAACTTGGGACTTACAGTACCAATTGGTTCTAATGAGAAAGAACAAAGTCATTTTAGAAATACTGTGAAGGTTGGTAGGTACCCTTACTTGAGCGTACCTGAATTTTGGAGCCGGGAATGCTTGAGCGGGACAGAGAAGCGCTACGTCCTGGTCTTGCCCGTAATCGTCAATTGGAGGATATTTGGTTATCTTAGGAGCAACACTACCGACGGGCTCTATAAGAAGCACCAAGATAACGTTATCACCAATTTGGTGCATACCGATAGATCTGGCAAATATTACCTGTATGTGGGGGCAGGAAATGCTTGCGCAGGACACAGAAGAGTTATGCTATCGTTCAGCGATCCCTTAAAACTTCTCGAGTCGTCTAAGGTGGGAAACTTGGGCAAAACACTTGCAACAGGCTCTGATTCGAGAATGAGATGAAAACAAAAAATTAAATTACCTTGTTCTTGGAACCGGGAACCCCTGAGCTGGACATAATAGATTTAAAGTAGTTTGTTTCGAGTATAAATAATCTTTGCGGGTTTCCAGAGGGAACTTAGGAACCACCCTTCCTACTGGCTCTAGAATAAACCAGAATACCTTACAACGGCAGAAAACATTCACTTAAACAAGACTTACCTTTAAAATCGAGATATTCTGATTGTCCAACTCAGTAAAAATGGATCGGGTACCCAAACGTAACGTTTTAAAAAATGCATCGACTATTTCTGGGACTGGAGTCGGGATGAGGATGATTTGTCTTGGAAAGAAAGGACAGGTACTGTAACGAAATTATTTCTTTTGTAATGAATTTTAAGTGTCCGTATAAAAAGCAAGGGTACCCTATCCCAACATTCAGGTAAAATTTTTAAAATATCATCAAAAACACTGATGAAAAGTTTAAATTATGTTTTTCATCAAAGTTCTTGCTCAAGGCCAATCTAGAAGTCCGATTCTCAGGTTTACTGCTAGATTGTTCTTAAGAAAAATACCGACGGTGGTCAATCATATAGGACAAACCTACTACCTGTTGGAAGATTTTCTACACTACATCCAAATAAACTGAAGTCACAATAGGTAGTAAGTTTCTAAACGCCGTAGCTACTCCAAATCATTTTGCATCGATACGAATCATATTTGAATGTTCCAGACAATGACGAGTGTTGAATAGGTTTCTTGGGCTTCCGTTCTCTTTATTGTCTACTATGATAGTAAATTATAATCTTCATTAAAAGTTAAGAACCACCTTCTCCCTAGTTTGTTGCGTTTGGTTTTACAACTAGAGCGTGAGGAATTGACTTTTATAATCTTTATTATTTACTTTCATAACAAAAACAACAACAAAACAAAAAATTCGCTTAGGCTCCGCGCCATAAGTAAAATCTAAAAATCGCCATGCTTGTGCAAATAATGAATATGCTGGACCTACAATGTATGATATACTCAATTAAAATGTCGTTCCCCCCGCTAAATTAAACGAAATAAAAACAGAAAATATTAATGACCGGAAATACGTTAAACAAAGTTAATTACATTGTCACCAGTAGAGGGAAAAATTTTTAAAATTTATGCTACCTGACCCAAAAAAGGAAATAGCCAAAAACTATAGGGATTCTGGGTGGCTGATCATTTTCTATTATTTTAATACCAGGGGCGAGTCATTCTCTACGGGGTGGCCAAGGATGTTAATCAATATTTTCTATAGAATTTTCTTTACAATGTGAATTTTTAATTAAACAAACTTTTCAAACTATCGTATGTAACTTGGAATTTTGTTCAAAATTCGATTTGAAATTTTATTTATATAAATATTTTATATTTATATTTATATTTATTTAAATTTATTCATTCTATGACATACATTGTTGTTATGTATATTTAGTCATGAATGACTTTAGAAGTTCGCGTAGCACGGAAATAAATAAAAAAAATAAGATCTGATCTTATTTAAAATAACAAAAAAGTGTTTTTTTTTTCTAAATGCCATAAATATGACGAATATTTCCTACGGAGCTTTGAAGTTCTTGTTTCAAAAACCGATGTAGAGAAAATTTCAGATTTTTCCAAATATGTAATGGAATGTATACCAAATAGATGATAGCATTAAAATTCAGATCGGATGAACGTTCGTGTACAGATTACAGAATCGTAATCGTATTCTATTTCTGTGGGAAAACAACTCTTTGGAGTAGCTACGGGCACGCCGTCATAAAATGAATAAATAAACAGCAATCGTAAACACAAGCCCAGTGAATGGTCTCAAATAATCATAAATCGAGCACCAATAATACAAATAAATTACAGGGTCGGAAGTTATAAAAGTTTTCCGACGATCTTTGAGATTTGACGATTCATTGATTTTGTTTTATTTGCGATTGCTTTGTAGATTTCCTTTGTTTCGAATATGCCAGCTCTCTTCCTGTATTGATTACCAAACAACGAAAATTACGTATTTATGCAAACGAAAATCGTTGATTTCGAATTTTAACCTTGCTGGTTCAAAATTAAAGCGCGTATCCGGATCCTTAGTTCTTTCCGTTCAATAACAAACCACATATGTAGTAAAAAAGCTATAACCAATTCAATGAATAATTGACACCACGCGCCTACACGTGACATCACTTTTAATGTCTAACTTAATAGTGTTATTAATGATTCAACGACTGGTAATTGATCGGGACTGGGTTGAACGAATCCTCACTAAAAAGTATTATTATATTGGTCGAACTTTGAATCAGTTTGTTTTTGTTGAAACAATTTAGTCATTTTTAAGTCAAATTTCAAAAATTATATTAGTGTATTAAGTACAACTTGTGACAGACTTGTCGTCTTTCACAAAAACACTAGATAGCAATAGAGCAGTTATGTTGTAAAACAAACAAGTATAAATAAAATTAATGTGAATATCATTTTCAGTTTGACACTTGCATAGAATGAGCCTCTCTCTAGCGGTACGTTTAAAAAGCTGAATTACAAAACGAATGTCAGATTTATTATACCGTCAACATTTTATAGCGGTTTGTAACCATTGTTAAGTGATAAACTTTAGTCACGAAAGTCAAGCAGACATAGCCGCTGTCAGTGGGATATTAAATAATCAGGTGGTGCCCTACTGAGGCAGGTAAGCAAAACATTAAACCCACAAACCAAAAATTTGGCTCAACTTCTACTATTTTTTAATTGAAGCTTCAGAAACGATGTTACAAAAAATATTTTTATTATTATTATTATATTACTATTTTTGAGTTTCAGGCATGTACAGAGAGTTTATAGAAAAAACAGTTTTTCAATCAATTTTTTAAATTAATTAAACTAACCTCTTTAACTTTGCAGATCGCTGCCTAAAATGATACAAATTCTTTTGGCTTGCTAGGTCAGATATGATTAGCGCCTTAGAAAATCTATTTCATCTTTGTTTATATAGAATGAAAAAAAAACATTAGTTCTATAAACGAGAACGATTGAAAGACTTATATTTTGCATTTTTACCATCATCCCAGCAAGCAAATTCTATTAACGCACGGGGTCCCAGTAACAGATATATTCTTATAGTGTCGGAAGAATCCTTTTTCAGTATCACATCAGGCCGCTCGATATTAAAAGTAAAAATATAATTGCATTATGGCATATTCAAACAAAGGAAACCCAGACTGCGAAAACAGCAAATACCACTCACCGGTGATGACCAATCGACCTTTGGTAGCGCTCAGTCTAGTCTCTCCTGTCAGTCTGTGTTTCGTACGGCACTGATACGATTTGTAGCCGTCTTCCGGTCCGACGTCCCTGATGTGTAATTCACCAGAGGGCAACACCAGGTATTTACTATCTAATCATTTTTTTAAAAATCTATTAGAATTAATTCGAATGTCTAAAAGGACGCTATATCAGCTTGTTCGGCAGTTTATCTTAAATACTCAAACAAAAATGGGCCACGGACCCAACAACAAAAACTAAACTGTCTTAAAGTTTTAGGTTCCAATATGATCGATAATAAAGCCTGGCTGACATAGCGTCATTCGTCGGTTTGTTTGAAAATATTCACGACGCTTCCTTGTTGTGGCTGTAAAATGCATTTCAATTAGACCCATCGGCTGAGGATAGGCAATAAAAGGTGTGAAACGCTCATAAACATGTCAACGTAAACTAATCATTAAGGCGGCCGACCCTTTTAAGCACTTGAATGAAAAGTAAACTGTTTTAAATCGAGAGTACAAGGAAGCCATGAATATCTTCTCACTGAAAGTAGAAGCATAACGACCCGTCCAGAAAGGGAGAAAAATAGCAGTTTCATGAAACACTCTAAAAAACTACCATAAATTATAACCAATAACATTTAATAAACATTTTGTTGCTCGTAGGATATTAATTATAGAATACTTAATTAGGTAGCTAATTAGTTTAGATAATTTATTTATTATATAGTAGCAGGTTTTTCGTGATAGGTTGTTATACTTAATTTATACTTATGCTAGTTAACATACCAGAAGAAACAAAATAGTTTTCTCCTAATAGATTAACGTGATGGAAATATAGGATTAGGTACTAACAAAAGGAGATACGGAAGATTAGGAGGAGTTCCAGATGTCCAAAACCTTTTTTAAATTCTTACTCGGTTTCTGATTTAGTTATTGACTATTTATTTTTACAAAAAGGCAACACGGCAAACTTATAAGCAAAGAAATAAGCGTCAACGCGGTATCCAGTGGAACTGAATTGAAATGGAAAACGTCATTAAGATCGACCGTCGCAAAATTAAACCGTCAAGAAACATATGTCGCTGTAAGTGATTTATTTAAAGCTCGACGCGTTCAATATGATAAACGGATGTCGTACATTAATGTGTTAAAAGAAACGCTCTTTGTATGACCCACATCCGTTTGCAAAATTTAAGTATTGTCGCTTATAATTAAAACTATTACGATGTAGAGGGCGAAGTAACTTGAGCGCTTATTGATAGTTCTATGTCTATGATAATAATTTACAGGGTGTTTCTTAATGAGATGATCCATAAAGGTGTGATTTCTTGGTTGATTTGAAGAAAAATGGTTTATATCAACATAGGGTGTTGAAAATGTGCTAACAAGCGAATTCTTCTCATATTCATTGAAACTGCTTTAGATATTTTGTTGATTTTTTAGTAGATGTCCACGATGCTCAGGAACCTTATTTTTGTTTTTCTACTTTCGCCAATTCTGTCGGCATAAGCCATAACATTGAAAATTTTTACCGAACCAAATGGTGCGCCAATATTTTTTTTTTTTAAATAAATTCCATTTTAAAATTCATTTCTTAATAAAAATCAACTCGTGACTTTTTGTCATCTGACTAAAAATTTCCAATGAAAAAAAAGACCAGGAAGGCTATTCTACCAACCATGTTGCAACCCAAAAAACATCAAATATCAAAAACTTGAAAACAACCGCCTTTTTTTAGAAAAAATGGATTTTTAAACTGATCTACGCAGTTATCCAAAATACCCAAAAAATATATCAAAGTATAACCAACAATTAAAAGAAAATTTTGGCAACCCTTTTTCGGAAGACACAATGTCAAGCGCTCATTTTACTCTCGATTCTAAAAATCCAAGATACAGTGTCATACTTACCCCAACGCCACTGCTGAAAGTAAAAAAATAATTTTCACCCGGGAAAAATGTATTGGTAGGATCCCAACCAAAATTCAACAAAATATCTTAAAACAGTTCCAATATGAAAATAAAAAACCGTTTTTTTTTTAAATTTTGACATTGATATATCAAAAATTGCGAACCTACAATAACATATACTTTTCTTCTTAAAATCGGCCAAACACCATGTATAATGGCCAGTAAGTAATTAATAAATGAAGTTTAATACGCATGCAAACAGACCAGAAACTGCGATTTGAAAGAAATTTAATATTACCAAAATTTTGTTTTCTAATATCCTTTATTTGCAATAAACAGATATTTTCGAATAAACCCTCACGACTATTATAATGTCATTGGGGGAGTGATGGGTAACCTAATCTACCAATTGGTTGTAGAAGATACTATGGCACGAAGATTTGCTTGAGTGAAAAATCAGTAAAGTTCAGTAAACAATTTGCAGATCCATACTTTCCTAAATAAAAATAGCTATTTGCTTTACTCTTGCTTCTAAGGATTTCAATGAGGTTTTCGCTGGCCTTAATAATAATATAAAAAGTATCTTCTCCAAAATGGGGTTTTCTATATGAACCTACTTAGGGCGGGCATATCACAGAAGAAAGAAATATAAAAACAAAGCAAATAATTGTTATCTAAAATGAATTTTTGTAAATCTTGAAGCAAAAATTGAAAAATGTCAATCAAAGCAAGTGAGTGTCCACTGCCTGGATATTTTGAAACACATATCGCTAGCTGAAGAAATAATCTTCTCATGGCTAACTCTACTCTATAGAAACGTAGATAAGTGAATCAAAGATAAATCTAGAAAATCAATAATTATATTAAATCTTCGCTCAAGGCCCCAACGAAGATTGAAATGTAAAGGGAGAATAGATTTTATTTGAAAAGAACGCTTTTTTCCAACCTTTATTTATTGTACCGTTAAAATTAAAAACATTTGTCGTTCTCTGAAGAATAACTATTGAACCAAAAGCGGTACCGAGACTAGCAAAGATTTTTAATTAATAAAATTTGTTACTGTCAAAGGAAAAACTAATAAAAAAATCACTTTCTAAGAAGAAGAAATATAGAGCAAATTATCGAGTAATTTAAAAAGAAACACTCATGAATTCACGTCTAGACACATTACTCGTGGTTAAAATGACGTTCTGGTATTCATAACGCGCTTCGTTGAAGTTTTGCTAAATCGAACTTCGACCCGAAAAAATGTGCTCCTAATCTAACGACCGCAAGATTAAAACACATGAAAAAAACTTGCAATGGCAATTCTTGCTGGATAAAACGTAAAAACAAAGAAATTTCACGCACCATATGGTCCATCACCGGAAAGGATCTCGTGTCCATTGTCCTGTAACCAGGAAGTGACGTGGACGTAATCAGAAACAAAACTCGGAATATGACACTTGAAAATCGCGGTGTTGCCTTTGAGGACACTCTCATCCATTACGTTCGCGTTGTAAGATTGGGAAACCACTGGAAAGATACGAGACAAGGGAAGCGTGAACATTAATTATAAATACGAATGTTTATTTAGAGGCATAGAAAAAACTTACTCTTACTTGCTATGCTCGATTTTATCAGCTACTAGTTTTCGCGATTTAAATCAAAATTTAATCTTTTAGTTGGCCATTGTTTTTGATTCCTCATCCAGAAATAAATATGTACACTAATCCATATGATTAACAGCTTTAATTCGTCTTACTTTAAATTTTAATAATTAACTTTGCATCAAAATTAACTCACAAATCTGGGTCAACTTCAAAATTAATTTTCTCGCGAACTACTGACTCGATTTTATTTCAATTTAAGTTTAAGGTATGTAAAGTGTTTTAAGGAAAACCAGTTTTATAACTCGCACAAGTGCAAGTTAAACAAGTTAAGGAATAGGAAAGGAAACCGATTTTGACTTTTTATTTGTTTTTATAATAAACTATAATTGTTACTTTTGACATTAAATTCCGTATTTCATTTAATAAATAAGTTGAAGACGAGAACAAAAAAAAACAAAATGCTCAGAAAAGATGGGGATATGCATTGACATCTAATGGTGGAAACATTGAATGCAAAATTATTTTTTTTATTAAAAATTTAAATAATTATATTTCTAACAGAAGATATTTTAACTTTGAAATTTATCCAAATGTTAATGGTGCATTAAGTATGATAATTGATACGTGATATATTTTTTATTTGAAAAATCATAATAAATATGACACACAGGACACAGGTGAGCAAAATCTTTTTCTTCCCTGGTTGGCACACTTAGCACCGAACGAACAACAAAAATCTATACTTTGCTCACTTGTACTAAAAGTTGCTATTTCCTTTTCTCTAAGGATTTGAATGAGCTTGTTGCTGAAATTATTGTTTATTCATGCGACTAACCTTGAACCGATTGTAATTATTGCAGGATTCTCAATTAACAACTTTCGTGCTCTTCAAGGTTTTCGCTGGCCTTAGTAACAATATGAAAAGTGTCTTCTCCAAAGTAGAGTTTTCTATATAAAAATAATTAGGGTGGGCATCTCACAGACAAAATACAAAAACAAAGCAAATTTTTTTTTATCTAAAATCAGATTTTGCAAAACTTGGAGCAAAAATTCAAAAATGTTAAATGCAAGTGAGTATTCAATATTAAGGTAAGGTAATATTCAGGTGGAATATTTGGAAAATATATGGCTAGCTGGATGTTTTTTCGTTGATTTTTTTTTGCGTTCCGATTGCAATCGTATTCGAATTTCCAAATTTTTGGGATTGAAGATGCTCTAAATTAACAATATTTTTTTGCAATATAATGCAAACCAAAAATATTTATCAAATTAAAACATTTAGATCATAAAGTTTGGTGGCAAAAAAATAAAAATGACCAATAAGAAATTTCTCGATTTTTGGATAATTTAGTCTATCCCTCACTGCACGGCTTGTAAATTTTGTGACATTTTTTCCTGAGTTGTACTGTAGGCGAAATTTGCAAAAACATGGATAAAAGATTTTTAGAATATATTAGTTTACTGCAGTGTTATTGCCAATATTACTTTCATTATAGATGGCAAACAAGGTTCATTAAACAAAAAATTTAAAGCCTAAGCCTTAAAATAAAGTATTAATTTTCCGTGACTAGGTCATTAGAAACACTAAAATTCTATGCTTTGTTTATATTGAAATTAACTGATATGAAAGAAAAAAATCCTTATATATTGTGGCAATAGGATTTAGGTGTAGGCCTAAGCAGATTATTTTTTAATTTATCTGCTATACTATTTGATTAGGAAATTACCAAAATCGGTCATAAACTTGTCATTACTGCTAATTATAAAAAAACTGACTATTCCCTGGCAACCTTACCCACCTGATAGACTTATTTGATACAACAGTGAGCCGCAAATAGATGTAAAATTGCCCTTTGACTATAAGTTACAATTAATTACTCATTGGCTCATAATATTATGAATATTGATTACAGAACGTCGGATAAAAAATTTGATTAGATTTCAATTATGATGATTATTTATCATTATATTAAACTCTTTTAATTTAGGACATACCTGTAAAATATTAAAAATGGGACGATAATGATAATCACCCTAGTTATATTAAAAATTAAATAAATGTAGTGCTTCTAAATACTAAACCGTAATTATTGTCTAAAAAATATTCTCCCTTCTCTCGGACAAAACGCTAATTGCCGGTACATTTCGCTCACTGGGTGCTATCATGGTACATATTGAAAAATAGCTGTTTGTGGTTAATTGTACCATAGAACTCGCACATTTGTATTTTAACAGCGAACAATACCGGCACATAGTGCTCACTTTCTTACTTCAGTTCCGCTAGTGCCACTATTGAAATTCCCGCGTTTTTTAACGATCTTACGCGCAAAACCGGCACATAACCCAATGTGTCTGTGATCGCCGCAGAGTACGTAATATTGGTAAAAAGCCCGAAGAAGACGGGAACTCCTTATAAACTGGTAGAGATGATTTTTTTGATTATAGAAAACTAGTAACTCAAACTTCTTTTAACTTTCATTGGGACAATTCAGGCGATATTATCAAAATAAATGTGTTTTCAAAGTAAAAAGGAAATGCTCCTGATACATTTTTCCATAAAACATCTTTTAGTTAAACTGACTACAGCATAATCATAAGCATTTACGCAAAGAAACATGCGAGCAGGCGCGAACTTTACATCTTTTGAAAATGTGAATCTAGACGGTGCTTATCGAGATGTTATACCAATTCCAAAGAAAAAGTTAAATGACTTAATGGATTTGCTAAAAAGTAATTCCATTAAAAAATTCATAGTCACCTTTATAATAGCCTGAAATGTGCTTTGAAAATATAACTTTTTGTTTATTTTCCAAAAACCAGGTCAGTTGGTTAGGTTTGTTTCCTACAATTTTAAGAAGGGTGGCCCTAACCAAAAACTAAAAACTATAGGTTCGTTGCTTTTTATTGTTTACGTGCTAAAAGACCACTTATCTGATGGTTGTTTCTGGCACATTTTTAGTGTTTTGTTAATTTCCAGTTTGTTCTTTTTTTAAGTTACTATAATCTACCTATCCCGCAAGTGAACCTGCCTTACAATATTATTATACGTATTTTCATAATAAAATGATGTTAAAACTTTGATATACTGTTTTTTTGAGATTTTTTTTTAATCAAAATATTGCACTTTATTTGCGAAATTGATGTGTGCAACAAAATCAATAACGGCACAAAATTTAAAAAAATTTGGAAAACAACCTTAAAAAATATTTTTTGTTTCAAAAAGCGTATAATACAAATCAATATTTAATTATAAATCTACCACTATAAATTTTGTAATAAGCAAAAATATTTCAGTTTTTAGTTTCCTAAGTCATTGATCACTATTATTTTGTGGATTGCACCCAGTGAGTGATTTGTATTAATCCTAGCAAATTAAAATTGCACTTTTGCATGCAATATTTATGAAATTAGATTTGGAATTACGCAACGCTTTTAAGAAACCCGACTACTATACGTTGCAAGGAAATGAGATCCAAAAAAAATGGTTTAATTTATTAATTTTCGAGCTAATTCAAATAAATATGCAGCTTTTTTTATCCATATCGCTCGTCCAACTTTAAACAAGCCTATAGAAATTCCGACCCGTTATTGAGCGTCGTCGTGTTCAAAGCTTATTTTCCAGAGGGCTAAAAATATCCCCTTTGTATAAACCCAAGTCCGCATCGAGTCGTTCAGATTATGTTTAGCCGCCGTCGCACCGCCTCCTCCTGATGAATCGCCACGTCAATTTACCAATTACCCCGCAGTTATTTATTCATAAATCTCGACACCTAAAATACAACTCAAAACGTAACCCACTTTTTCAATTACCTCTAAGTTCGCCGCGGCGAAGCTGCCGAAGCGAGCTAAGCGTGCATAACCTAAGTACCAATTACCAATTTTAGAATATTATAGTAACGACACGAAAATTGACGGTTCATTTGGCCCGCGTTAACCTGAAATCTATTAATTGAAGGTCGGGTTAACGATTTTGATGTTTACGGGGCTTTGAAAGAGCGATTTTCTATGCAGGGTCACTAATTATTGAATTTTTGGAAATAGAAATGTTGCATTCAAATAGCCAAAAGTGAGCGTAAAATTCATTCTTCAATCTTTGTAGTAAAATAACAGGGAAACTTTACCCTTACTTTCACGGTTTTGAGGAAGCTATGGAGGAAATTGACATTCAAAGGGATTACCTTTTTCCAACGGATCCCTGTCAGCTTTCTAACAGTAAATACTTCAAACAGGTACTACATTGAAATGCAGTATTGACTTTAGTTAATTAGTTAATTAGTTAACTCTTCTCCGATGCAATTCTATTAAAATAAAAGGTTAAAACCATACACACCGCTTTTTGCTCAGTTGACTATCAAAATCATAATATATCATGAAGGGTGACACAAAATTACGGACATTTGGTTTCATTTCTATTCCCCGATATTTAAAATACGGGTTTTTAGATTCCAGAGAAATTTTACAGAATAGAAATCTCCTTGAAAAGAAAAATATTTCCTTTTTATAATAGCGTGATTTTTCGATCAGCTGGCTTTTTTTAAAATATATTTTTTAAGCTGACATCCTGCTGGCCTCTAAGGATGGCATAAAAAATGCTCAAAAGATAAGCATTTAAAAACAATTGGTGGTTTAAGACTTGTTATGTGCATTTTGACAAATACGAGTATTCGATAAAGTGGCAACATGATTAGCTCATTTCATTGGTCCCCTCAGAAAACATTAAAAATAATTTGGTTGAAGAATGTCGTGTTGGGGTTTTGATACTGTCACATCCTAATGGCAATGACGTAGCTTTTCAGTGGTAGAGCTAACTGCACTAGGAGGCGTTTAAAAGAGAGCAAAGGATCAGTCAGGAGCAAGAAAAGAAGACGACTATGCAAAGTTGGCGATGGTAGCACCAAGTTGGTCAGCAGTGTTAGGTCATAGGGTTTCGCCAATCGAGGTTACAAATCAGAAGAAGATCTAAACCCAATGGCCAAATATAATTATAAACCCTGTTTGAAACTTCATACATAAACTTTATAAAGTTATACTTCTAGTAAGGAGTCTCCCATACCATAACAAAACTAAGGAAAAAAGGAGAAAAACTTTGTTTTTTTTTTTTCAATTTCATTTGATATATTCATTAATATTAACAAATTAACTGATTTTTTTGAATATGTGCAAATGAAAACGCGATACAGGATGTTTTTGATGGTTAAGTTACCATTGGTTACAGCGGAATTTCGTAAAATACAATTTTGATGAGACCATACAAACCCAAAAATTTCAGTTTTTACCGCAAGTCTCTAGCCACAAATACTCTGGCAATTGTTACTTCTCGACTCTTATTGATGCTCTTGGGGCGTAGAAATTTCGTGGACTATTTTAAAAATTTCCAAAGCACGGGTCTCGCATTCCACTATATTCGAAGGTACGTGCCCCAAAATAACTTTATTAAGGTAAGTTATGTTGTTGAAAAAGTACTGATATTTTAATTTTGGGGTTTTTCTATATGTTAAATTCGAATGTGATTTTAGTATGGACTAATTCTTAAAAGTTCCGTACATACTTAATTAGAAGCTTGTATACGGCACGAGAATAAATATCTAATCATTAAGCAATTGAAAGATTTAAATTTAAATTTATGTATTGAACCCATTCTTAACAGACATCATTAATTAACCGACTACGTGATTTGCTTTAAAACTAACCTCAAACCTTAAACAAAAGTTGTCGATATGAACACATGTACCTACGTCACCAAGTTTAAGTTTCTATTCCGGGATAATGTACATGGACTGCTATTTAACTATTTACGATCAATTTTGTGGCCGCTATTGAGAATACGTTCATTACTATATAAAAGGAATCGGCCAAAAATAACTGGGTTAAAATCTGGTTAACGAGGCACGAAAGCAGTTGCAAAAACTGATACACCATTATTGACGCACCATATGCGTACATAGTTTACTTAAAAGAAACATAATAATCGCCGATTATCATGCAAATTATAGTCCTTTTAGGACACGACCCGCCCGCTTGATTGAACAAAGGCTATCTGAAAATCTGCTTTACAATACCCGTCGCGTCAGTGAACAGGAAACGGAAAGGGTGGGCCACGAGTCCCAAAAACGGAAGAACAAAGTCGAAAGTAACGAATCCGACACCTGGAATTCTAAAAGGTAATGCGGGAAAATTTTGGATCGGATTTTGGGGTTTCTGATTTTATCGTAATACAATAGTACCGTAATTGTCGATCGGCGGCAGAAACTTATTGTTAGCAGTGTCTTGCCAAGAAATGATTTCCACATGATCCGAAACGAAAGAAGGGATTTGGCACTTGAAAACAGCAGTGTTCCCTTTAATGACGAACACGTCGTATACTTGGGGTTCGTAATACTGGCTAACCACTGAAAAAACAACAATATTGGATTATATGAACACTTCAAAGCCACGGACGCTTGTCGATTTACAAACGTAGCATATAACGTAAGCCGTATATCTTAAATGTTTATTATGCACAAACCACTTTCAAAAGAAAATTTGTTTTCTGAAAATCTGAGTTGTTTGGACATCTGGATACAGCTGCAACGTTGCCTGAAATCGAAATCTGTTGCTACAGTTTTTAAAACGAGCTTGACGTCTAAAGTCTTTTTTTGGTATCGATTGAGGTTACTACCAGATAATATTCAATAAATCGACTTGTATATTAATTAAAACAAAAGTTGTGATACAAAAACCGGCTATTGTTAACCTACTTCAGTATTTCAGTAAACTTATACTGCCTTCATCATGTATTTTTGGCTTGGTTAATATACATTTAAACTTCAAAATCTTTTGAATCTCAAAAGGTTCGAGTTGAGCCCTTTATTATTGTTTGATTTTATGAATCGTTTACCATTTTAACAGATCTGGTATTCAATTGACTTCCCTACAAATCCCATAAGTGTCATTTTTCTGGACAATGTGTATAGTGCATTCCTCTGGATTAGGTAATTTTTAAAGATAATATTTTGAAAAGGGCTTTACCTACGGCTTGTCAATTACATTTTCCTTTATTGTAACGGTAAAAAGCGTCGATGAGGAAACTTGACTGAACGTAAGCCTATATACTTTCTAAATAGCAATTTAGTTCTCTTCCATATGGTGATAGATGATGATTTTAGCTTTTCTGAAATTGATAATAATTACGCCAAAGGGTACGACCACCAAATATCTTTACCACAAACAAATAATCACAAAAATTTTATTTGTTTATATTAGTGGCTGCTTCTCCACTAATTTGTATTTTTTAATACCCATTTTAGAAAACTAATTGATTGTCGTGTTACCATATAGCGATTAGATAATATGGTGGCCCTACAACTGTAAAAATTGATGCGCCGCATGCAGCATTAATATTTTCGTAGAGAAGGAAATGATTTGCCCCATGCATGCATTTCACGTATCAACCTGCAATTTGAGCCATTTTCTTTCTAAACAGCGACTTAACTCGTTTTCCTAGAATATTTAACGGGATCTAGGCTTATTTGACAAAGTACTGCCGTAAAAATGTCGCATCCAAACTAATTCAGGATCGGTCAGCGGCATTCTTGGTTGTTGAATGCCGCAAAGCAACGAGATTTTAAATGCCTATAATATAGGAACTTATGACATGACTATGAAAAAACATTTGCGAAGGTACAATCAACATGCGCGGTCATTTCAAATCTCCTTCTCGACCAATAAGATCCAGCGATGCTCAACAACCAACATGGCCGCTGACAGCCAATTTTCAATTTGGATGGGACTGTTTAGGAAAGTTTTTTTTCAAAGCATGCTCAGATCCCTTTAAATGTGCAGGATGAAACGAGGGAAATGTGCAAAAATGGCCGTTAAAGTGCAGGTTAGTGTGCAAAAATCAAGGGCATGCGCTGGAGACTGTGGCGTCGTTTTGTCGTAAACTTTTAGTAAAATTTGTCTACTCTTCCAGTAAAATAGCACTTTCGGGAATTGACGTACTTTGTGCTTTTTTTAGCAATAATTTTGTGTTTGACAAATATCTCCCGGATATAACAAAACGTTTCCATCGCTATTTGCAGATTTCTTGTACTTTTCAAAGTCGAATATGAGCAGACATTCTGTACGTTTAACATAGGCAAAGTGTATATTAAAATTATGTCAGTAGATTTGCCTCTAGCGTAGCCTCGAGATTGCGCAACCGATGCAAATAATCCCCCGCATATATCTTTCCAGTGAAAAGAGATGAAAAATATACACGGATTGGAAACCGGAATTCGGGGTACGGATATCCGAAGGATTGGAGAGAGAATTTCGATAAAACTCTATCGGTTATTTTACCAAATTTATTTTTCTCTTTGGTGTCGTAACGGTAGGTTGATCTACCGTCGTCGGCAACCCAGGCTTCGATTTGAACGAAATCGGTAACGAAACTAGGCACCACGCACTTCAAAATGCCGGTGTTGCCTTTAAGTACGAACTCGTCCGTAACTCTCGTCTCGTAGAACTGATTTACGACTGTAAGAGGTTCATTAATTGTCAAATTCTGAAGCTTGAAGCCTTTACAGGTTCCAAAAAAATTTGCAAAAAAAATTGTGTCACGGGTCTTCACACCCTGTATATATAAGAAAATTAAACCCCGATTCTTTTAACGTGACTGTTTTTACACAAAAAGTGAAATTTTCCTTGTCATAATTATCTACAGAGCATTTCATAAGTACAAAATATAGAAACTAGATTCTGCAAACATTTAAAGGAAAAGCTTCTTCATTTTAAATAATAATTAATGGCCAATAATTGACATAATGTTGAGATATTGCACATATTGCAAAGAAATATTATTCCTCTATTACCAGAAATATGCCACATTTACACTATACGTTGCTGTCTCTATTGTTTTTTTTTTTCTATATTATATACGAATAGTTTCAAGTTGTTTAATATAGAATAACCCGTATTTGGGTAAAGAAAGAATATTTGAATTTGATTTTGATTTATAATAATTGCAAAAATCTTAGTGAAACATCCTGTTTATAAATCAAATTGTAAATAAAAACTCTTTACTTCATATTATTCGTCCATATCACTGAATAATTAAAAAAGGTTTTTATACTGGATTTTAAAAAAAATCATTTTATAGAAGTTATTTCCGTACGTTTTTTGTGTTTGCGTCTAAGGTTTGCCCATTTACTACAATAGAAAAGGCAGTAATAAATTTGAGTGCAAATTAAAAAAATAAAAAAAATAAATAAAAACCGTAATGCACATTAAATGTACAAGCGATTGTTTCTTTTTTATTATTTATATTGAATCTTATAAATAAATTTTTCACAGCATCTTCAGAAAATTAATTGACCAAACCTTTTCTATTTGCATTTTCCTAGCTCTGCTGATACAAGCCACCAAGTGGTTTACGCACATTATAATAAAATTTTGCAAAACAAAAACAGTCTACGTCACTGTCGCTATTATTATTATTTTTTATTTCTACATATATTCAATACGGAAGAGTTTCTAGTTATTTAATTTTGATTCACCCCTGGATATAAATTTGAGTGCCGATTAAAAAATATATATGTAAAATCATGCTTACACATTTTTTTTTAATTATTTATTTTGAATCTTATAAACAAATTTTTTACAGAATCTTCAGAAAATTGATTGACGAAATCTTTTCTATTTGTAAATTCTTACCCTTCCTATACGAGGGAAGTGTTTTACGCACATTGAGGTAATTATAATAAAACTTTGGTTAGTTTGCTGGAGTAAATGTTATTTAATCTTATCGTCTAAAAATTGGAGACTAACCATAATCAAAATTCCTTACTCCATAAGAAAAAATTATTATTTCGATTGGAAATCTCCAGCAAATATGGCGCCCGTTAGATATGAAATAAAAACATTTTACATTTATAACGTGAACTTTGTACAAGGAAAACTCCTAATATATGCGCGTCTGTGTAATGTCAAAAAATATGTACTTAATTCTAACCACTTCAGCCCAACGGGTTAAAAAGAAAGAATAAATAAATTAAAACCAGACGTAATACATTTCGTTTTCCTCCCACCAGCATTATTGTTATTATGACAACCTAAAATTCACTACGCTCCCGTGTTAATTAACATGGCGCTTTTGTTGATGTGCGTTCTTGCGTCGTCACGCAAGATCCACGATTTTAAAAATGCTTTTTTCATGTTTAGCAACGATGCAAAAATAAACGGTGACATCTGGAACAACTCGACTCCTCGCATGGAAAAATTATAAAACGATAACAGGAACTGTGGTTTACCCAAATTGGAACTGTCTCGCGTTTCGTAACTAATTTCGGTACCATCGTCAGCTACCCACGATTCGATCTGAATGAAATCGCTAACGAAACTCGGCACCAAACATTTCAATATGCCCGTGTTGCCTTTTAAGACGTACTCGTCGATAACGCGACTGTTGTAGAACTGCTGCACCACTGCGCAGAAAGCACCGAGTAACATAAAGGCAGTTGCTATGTGTTATACACATAGTATATAAACTACCCATTAAATATTCGCCAGAACAAGAAGAAAGATATGGTGTAAGAAAGGCAATTTCCTGTCATTTGAAAACAGCACAATTTTGTAAAAATCCACATTGTTAGCAGTTCTCACAATAGGTAACAAAACAAGGTGGCTCCGAAATCATTTAAACTGCCTTCCCACTTTTAATATCATCCCTTAAGTGATTAGGCAAAGATTCTAATCGACTTGGATATAGTTTCTTCTCAAATGTTGCAGCAATGATAATCAATCCCCGAAGTAGAAAAACTTGGCTCCCAATAAGCCCAAACTTCTTTAGCATTTAGCAACTCTCAGTTAAATAAATAAGCGTAGTGGTTTGTTTCTCTATTCTAAAACAAAGATCTGCGATTCGTAGAATTTTTCATTGATGCACATGTACGAATCAGAGAGAGTAAATTTACATTTAGCTCATTGTCAATATATATTGGTTTCTTGTGTTATTTTCAAATTTTTAGTGAGTCTTAACTTGTCATTTGCCGAGAATACTAATTTCTTCGACCAGAGATTCCAGCTTTATTGGCTCTTTATTCGACACTTTTTAAAGCTTTTTTTAAGGTTATTCATCAACATAAGAAACTATCTTCGAATAATATTCTAAACAGGATATAACAGTGTCTCTAACATTGTTTGTTAGTATAACGAACCGATGCTAGTAAGGAAAAAATCGAAAAAAAAAACGATAAAGTGTCATCCATTTGGAATTTGGAAAAATCCAATGCCAAGTATGCCAAAATATACTTTACTTTCACTCACTCTAAAAACAATCCACCCTTTTTGAGAGTGCAGAAGTTTTGTTCAAACACCGATGGGGATGCAATTTAGAGTTAACACAAATAATGACCGATTGATTCCCGCCAGGTTCAATGCCAACTTTATAAAGTATTCATCGCAGAGATGTCGTCAATAAACGCCCATTAGCTCGATCTGCCATGCTGGAAATTGCTTTATTATCGGCTCGGTTCCAACGTATCCCGGAAAAATCGCTTTTGGATATCTGGAAGGATCTCGCTACAAGCTTCGTCGAGGAGTAATGAGGTCTGACAGGGTTATTATGTGGCCAGTCTTTATAATAAGTACCGAAATTTTCTCCGAGAAGGTAAGTGTTTCCTTGGCTATCTTGCCAGTTTTCCACCATTACGAAATCGGACACGAACGAAGGCACTTCGCATTTCATAATGGCGGTGTTTCCACGTATTACGTATTCGTTATCCGCTTCCACTTCGTAAGACTGTGCTACGACTACGAAAAAGGGAGGTTTAAGGAAGAAATTAAAAGGAAATAAAATGTAACACAAATGTTAATCGTAGTCCTATAGAGGTACAATTTTAGAGTCTACGACTAATGACTCTTTAAAGTGCCGCTTGACCACATTTAATATGATTTAGATTAGATTTAGAACGTTAGAACCTTAGAAACAAAATGTAACATTTTAACAAATAGTATTTGAGATCGATAATTTTTGTTTATTCGCTCATAGTCCAAAACACATTCCGCGGGTTGAATTCGGCACGTGCTCATCATTAGTTAGAACACGGAAAGACTCGAAATATAAACAAAATAATTTATAATTAATATAGCTCAACAAAAACATCTATTGAAATGTAAATTTAAAACAAGCAACTCATAATAAACATACATTACGTTATGAGAAATAGTTCTATCGCCACGCGTGACGAAGCTTTGACGATGAGAACAATCCCAAGAAAATACTGCTCGTTGTATATATCGACCGCTCGCACGCACATATCTTTTTAAGTAAATCTTACACCTATAGGAAAATATTAGTTTATTAGCCGTCGTGGAGGAAAAACACCATAGCGGCGTCAGAAAAATAGAGACAAAGCCCACCATTCTAGGACCAAAGCACATTTATATATGTATAGTATAACCCAAATTAGAGTATCTACAAATCACTATGGTTTTACTATAGACATTTAATAGTGTTCAGGAGTATGTTGTGATACTATAACGATTAAATCAGCTTTTCTCGGACGTTTTTTTTTGGCAAATTAATCGACGCTCCACAAGTTCATCTTAGTTTTGTGTTTCTGAGATTCTGAGAATAAATTTGCGCAACGAATAGAAAATTTCATCACATTATACCCTCGTATTATTTGGTAAATTTGATCGAGGAATGCGAACTCCTGATGTACTATGCCACGAGATTCAAAGAAAACAGTGCGACTTAACGTGCTTTTTTCGGTCTTGACGATTCTGGGTTCTTCGTCACCAGTTATGACCTTTTTGAAGATATCTGCATCATCATTGACGTCGTTTAACAGCTCTTGAGCAATGCTCCTTCAACGGTCCTTTTGTTCAAAATTATACAAATTCAGAAAACATTTTGCAGCTACACGTTTCATACCCAAAACTTCGGAAAAAATTGCATGTCCAGAGCGAAGTTCGTCATCGGCGTCTTCTCGGCCACTTGTAATTTTTTTTTGTTCAATGTTTTGAGCACTGTATTTCATTTATTACACAAAATTTTATACAAATTCTTTGTTCCAATTTTTTTACAGCAGAAAATCGCCAAGCACACAAAACACGTCTAACGCTTCTGACTCACAAGAAAATGTAAACGTGTAAACTAGTTAAAACTGTGAGCATATTACAGCAATTACAAAATCCACCTTAGTTTTTAAACACACCTCGTATGCTGAAACCCCCGTCGGGCAAATTCTAAAGCGCAACGCTTCGGTCAATGGAACGTGAAATATGCTTCCGATGGGTTCGAGTCATGAATTTCATTCTAATAGCTACATATACTATCCACCTTATAAAATTTAGTTATCTTAAACAAATAACATCGGCGGAATTAATATCGCTTTGACCCTGAAGATTTCGCTGAGCTACTAATACCGTTATCATTGTAAACGGGACTGAATTTTCTCTGAAAACACGAAAGTATCCGCACGAAATCTCACAAGCGAAAATTGATCGAACATTCGGACCCAAAACATTTTGTTCCCAAACACACATGCTACATTTGTTTGTACATCTCACGCCAAGTATCGTGTTACCCTAAGTATTAAGTTCCACTCCAGGACAGACAGGCTTAAATCAAAGGTCCCATTTGCGCCGCGATTGACGCGTTAGTAATACTGGAAAATTTTAAAGCCCGCATGTAATCCGATTATGGGTATAACGTTCGAACAACAAGGCAACATATATTAATATCTTGTAAATTAAAACCAAGCAAAAAATCGTAAATGACATCAATGTCAAGATAAAGTTCATAGCGGAAAGCGGACTAATCAAAAGTGATTAGCCAATAGGGAGATTAGGCATAATGTAGACATCGATGTGGTTCGATTAATTACGAGTCAATAAGTCATCTTGATAAGAACGAACAAGCTGCTGGGAGTAGCGTTAACCTACGCAGTCGTAGGCGGACTCTTCGAAGATTTGCTTAATCGACATTTGAATATTCAGTTCCTGCCGCCAAAGAAACAAGTTCTAGTTATTTTTAGAATCCGAAGTTTTTCATTTTGCTTGGTCTGATTTAAATAACGGTGCTACCCAGTACAAGCCCAGTTTATTCGAATATTGAATTAAGAGGTCTGCAAGAAATTTAAACTTCGAGTCGGTATCTTAGGGTTTTTAGCATCGAGGAATTCAAAGTTAAAAAGTAAAACTTTTTTTTCTTCAAGTTTTCAAGTCCGTTGCGAAAGAAAATTCAAAATTTGAAGTCAAATTCTAACTAATATGGCTTCCGTCAGCGAAAATTATTGTCTAACTTATGCATATGATTAAAGCTAAGAAACTATTTTGGTTTAATTCCAGTGCGTGAATCGATTCTATGCACGCCTGCAAGATTATTACAGTGTATCTTACAGGAGTGTTAAAAATCGTTACCGAACGCAGACATGTATTTAGTGATGTCAACAATACACTACTAAAAATCTTCAGGTGGATTGCCTGCATAAAAGTCACTTCTTGCTCTTTTTTTGTCTTGATTAAAATAATTAAATTAAAAGTGCCACACTGACTGAACGTTTTGGCAAATGACGTTTTGTTGACTTAACATAAATTGTTGATCTTCAAAATCATCTTAACCAAATGTTGATTTCATTTTTGAGTTTCGTTGAGTTTTTTTTTTCACTTTATAAAAATTCTCTGTTAGTATGATGAATTAAAAACTAGCCGTATTTATCACGAAATATATCCTTATCGACGACGAATTTTTATCAAGGTACTTCGGACAATAGACATGAAATAGAAGAAGGATTGCTAGAACACTATTTGTCAACAAATTGTGTGGCGGATTTTTCACATGGGTTGAACTTCTGACATATGAAGTTTCTTAACCATTGTCTGGTATTTATTGGTGCTGCCAAATATAGCCCTTTTAATTTAATTATTCTCGCTAAGAACGGCGCATCTGTCAAGAAAGACGTGATAAAGAGGTGACATTCATGCAGCAATGACGCCACTGAAATGTCTCTTGATGCACTTACCGATTTTCATAGGGATATTTGGAGTAATTTTTTACATAGGGATCAAATCGACCCTTAGTTTATTATTATTATTCGGAAAATGTTTAAATGGAAAGTATGGACCTCATTTTATGCCATTATTTCCAATATAGAAAATCTGACGTTACAATTAGTTAACTAACTTATAATTCACCTGGTGTTACTCCGACCTGATTCTTAATGGTTTTGATCATCTGGAAACTCTAAACGGAAAGGAAACATTCACCGAAGTTCGAAAGAAACTCAAAAAATACCGTAGTCGCTGTGGTCGTCGTACTTATGAACACGGCCTTGGTCAGAAATCCACGAATCGATTACTACGAAATCTGCTACGAATGAGGGTATCTTGCATTTCATTACGGCTGAATTGCCACGGATGACGTATTCGTTTTCGGCCTCGGTCACATAGTACTGCGACACAACTAGAACATATAACGCCGGCTCAATTTAAGTTACCGTAGTTATCGGAGACTGTCAAAATTTTGCCGCTGTCGTCAATCCACGACTCTACGAATACGAAATCGGCTACGAACGACGGTATGGAGCACTTTAAAACGGCCGTGTTACCACGTATCACGTATTCTGTTAGGATTTCGGCTTTGTAAAACTGGTTAACCACTGAAAGTTGAAACATTTTTTTTATCATTTCATATACACTTTATCCGGTCTAGTCGATATATAAATAAAAATTATTATTCGTATTTTTTTTCTGGGGTAAAATCAAAAAGCATCTCTCGAAATTGTAATTTTCAACTTACATCAAATTACTTTTAACTGGTAATTGTTTTTCTAAGTAACAAATTAAATACATCATTTGCAAAGGAATAATATGGTTTAGTAATCGTGAAAATAAACACCCAACCTCAAGGTATAGAACAGTAATCAACAATTTTTATTCGGTATAACATTTTTTTGGTTTCTTAATTCTATTAAGTGTTCGAGTCAACAACCAATAATAAAAAGCAATTATCTTTCCATTAATACGTCTATATTTGAGAGTTACAAGGAAAACAAAATTGTCGGATAAGGCCACACCACAGGGCGTGTCATTTATTAATGAAGAATGAGCAGATGGTTCGTTAAAGCGATATTTAAGGGAGTCTAACAGATTGTCAGCAAGAGAGGTATCATTAAAAAAACTTCCAACCATTAGTCCCCGGTTTATAAAAAAGAGCAATAATTAGTAACAAGAATCAAACGTTAAGTGTTGCATATTCCTAAATTAATCCAATTATTTTTATAGATTAAAACTTTACAAAATATTTGCAGTATAACATAGAACACTTATTAAGATATTATATTATATATATGATATGATGATATGATATATATGTTAAGAAAAAAACATTATGCGGAGTTCACTATTTCTAGAAATATATTTCTGGCTAGACAACTTGAATAAAATTTTTATTTGAAAAATACTGATTATAAAAGTAAGTTTATACTATTAAGAGAACCACAAGTGACAAAAAAAATGATTTCGTAGTTCTATGTCACAAATATAAGTAATTAAAAATTGACTGTGGCCGGTTGTGACGTCAATTCGGTACTAAGACTACGCGCCAGTCGGACGGTAGCATAGTGAACGACAACGCGTTTGTCTTGATAGTTTTAATTTTAATTTTAGTCTTGATCCTGTCGCTTTTACCTTTAGTGGATATGTTTATGGTAACATCTTACATACAAAACACCGAACCACGAAGGTACGATTTGTAATAATGTTTTTTTTTTACTTGCATTATCATCATGTAAAGCGCAAAAAGCACAAATACAAACTGGGGTAGATTAAATACAAACACACCTTTACAAGAGCCAAAAGTAAACGTAAATAATATAATAACATTTCTCCGTTTCGATCGAAAATCAGCGGTATGACGTCACGATCACTCCCGCGTCGTTTAAAAGGAACAGCCGGATGTCACAACTTGAATTATTTATTGCAACTTAAATATTGAGTTTTGATATTTGGTATGCGCTATTTGTACACATAAACAAATGTATTAAAGAAACAAAAAAAAAGTTCAAGTTCCCTATTAATCAAATTCAATTAAAATCTTTTCAATAATATATTTGCCTCAAAACTCAAAAGGAATCAAAATACAAAAAAACGGTAAGTTATTTGGCCTGTTTAGTCCCATTGCGTTGTTATAGTCAGAAAGAAAATTACACGTTTAAAAGTCTCTCTCTCATAGTCACTTTTATACTATTCTTTTTCTCTAATTTTACCTTTTGTACCAAATACCCCGTAATTTTCCAAATGTACCTAACCCGAAGTTTGATCGAGACAAAACGGCAGTTAAAACGATGATATAAGACTACGTTTATGGGTAAGCTCCTTGACATTGAATAATTGTTTAACATCGATAAATTTATTAGCTGGTTAGGGAGTAACAATCGGATACCGTTTGGCGACCTATGCACAATAAAAGCAAAATTGGAATGGTAATTTATTCAAAAAAAAAAACTTCGTAGTAGGTATCGTACAGCGCGATAGGTTTTTACCATCTGGAACCGGATATTATGCTACAAAGGGAATAAAATATTTGCTGTAAAAATTACCGTAATTTTTAGTATAGGTATATTCAGAATTTTCCCCAACCCAAGCCTCAACCTGCACAAAATCGGCTACGAACGATGGGATATTGCATTTCAGAACAGCCGTGTTGCCACGTATCACGTATTCGGAGACTACTTCCGCTTCGTAATACTGATTTACGACTGAAATAATAACAAAAAAATAAAACCTCAACGTCTGGACACTTGGAACTCATTTGCGGTAGGGATGAATATTTTGTCATCCGTGGAAACTTCAACTAAACCGGATGCAAAATAAATTCGAGCTGCTACTTTTTCCAATGACGTTTCATAGATATCGGCGTACAAAAGGTCTATAGCTACGTCTAAATACTTTTCTGGGTTAAAACCTCGTCGGGTTAAAAGATCAACGGAAACAGCGAAATATATTTTCCGCTTCTGGCGAACAATACCGCGAAACGGGAATATTTTTATAATAATCAATACCGAAATTTTTTGCGTTCAAGCCGTATTCGTGCCCGTCGTTATCGTTCCAGGAGACGACGCTGATAAAATCGGCGACGAACGAAGGAATGGAACACTTCAACACGGCTGCGTTCCCACGGATGACGTATTCGTTATTAACCTCGGTCTGGTAAAATTGCTGGACGACTGGAATGAAGATACAACCGAATTTATCCCGTCGAACTTTAAGGAAAAGTCCATTTCACAATTTTCCCTTTTGATTGTTATCAATATGGGTATAGTAATCTAGCCGGTTTAAGTTGAATGTGGGAACCAACAAATAAACTGCCTAAATTTGGTAAGCTACAACTTCCACTTTTTTTGCCGACGTTCGATTTTCCACCAGTGGCGCAAAGCGTCATCTTCGGAAACGTCAGTGGTGTAGTTGTAGTTGTTGTTGTACGACCAAAAATATAGTGCATTTATTGCTTTGAGATTTTCAGTATTTTACAGTACCTTCACTGCAGCCCTTGTGTGCCTTTTGTGTCTTCTACATAATTCTTCGATTTGCAAAAAAACAACAGACTATATATTATATACGCGGTAGATAAATGGATATCATAAGAATACAGATAAATATTTACTGGAATCTTGTAATTAAACATTTTTCAAGGTTCCTGTTTTTAACACTTTAAAATGTGGAGACGATGGAATGAAGCCGATGTTAGAAGAAAACAACTCAAAATTTGAAGATGAAGTTTAGATAGTCTTCGGATGCTAAACAAATTGTTTTGAATATTTGCATTTTACAAGGGGCTGCGGTTTTGGAATAATAGTAGTAGTAGTAATGACGAGGTTGGTTGTACTGTAATTCTGGTGCAAGTGTAATTCATTCTCGTTGAACAGGGTGTGAATGTACGGCAACAAAAAAAAAATCAACTTTTGCGGAAGACCTTGAGAAAGATGTCGGATCCTGTAAAGTTGTTTATAATGTTGGGTGAATAAATATGTCAGCAAGTGGGGACTGCCTGGTCACATTTCGTTTTTATTTTAAAATAAGAATTAAACAATAAGAGATACGGTTTAGACTATATTAAGGAACAACTTAATAATAAGGTAACGAAAACGGCAACAAAACAACATCAGCGGCATACAAAAAGGAATTTAAATTTTTTTAAAAAATTAAAAAAAATATATATTTCTATTTCAAAAATTTAATAGCTTTGTTAAGAATTACTGTTTAAAAAGTGCCAAAAGTGCAATTAATGTATTCTGTATAATTTTGGCCTTTTGAAAAAGAAGTTTCTCTGTTTCACATATCATGTTTTTACATTAAAAAACCTTATTTTCTTAGGATGGTTCTGGTGCTCCTCTAACGTGAATGACGGTCCCGTTCCCATTTCATAAACTCTCTTTTGCACGCCGCAGTAGTATAATGTCTGCAATTGTTTAGTTCCAATTTTAAAGTAAAACGATATTCCATAAAAAGGCCATATCTTCACAAAAATTTAACGCAAATATATGGAAAAAAGGAAAAGGCGTCCTCAGGAGTTGATTTTGTTTTGGTTTTAATTTTAGAACGGTTCTGGGACCATTCCAACATGTATCTTGGGATTTTAAAACTATAAAATTTATACTGCGCATGTGGGGTTCGTCAGTTCTAAAATGAAACCAAAACAACGCAATATCATAAAGAACGAAAGGACTCCCCATCTTATCTACATTTTTCAGCAAGATATGGAAATGTTTCGCACACCCTGTGCAACGAGAAGAGGTTTTAAATTGACACCAATGACGCATAGACCTAGGATAACGCTTTGCATCACTGACTGAAAATCTAACAACGGGAAAGCAATGTCCCTGTAATAATCAAAATTAGGCAACCATCCAACATATTAAATTTCTAATGCACATGCTTCGTCCCCGAATCATTCTACAATGAAACCAACACCATGGCAAGTGATGGATGGAAAAAGTGGATTTTTGATATCAAATAATGGGACTTGATTTACCCATTTTCGGGATTTCTGATGAGCGACACTACACTACTTTACATTTTGCAAACGAAAATGTAAATTGGGTTTTAATTTTAATAAATATGTGAAAAAATGTTATTTATTATTATCAGATTCTTAACTAATCGCGCAAGAAGCTTTAGCGGTATCAAAATCCTCTTCCCTATTTGATGAAATTTATTTTTTAGTCTGAAACTGTCTACGATTTTTAGTTTTAGCATTCGACGGGATAAATTTCCATGTTTCCCTTGGCAATGCGAAAGGATCATCCGCTGTAGTACCCTCTGATCGATTGGGAAAGAAGTTTTCGTTCTGGTCGGTGTGCCAAGATACGACGGAGACAAAATCTGCCACGAACGACGGTATCTGGCATTTCATTAAAGCCGCATTGCCCCTGATTGCGAATTCTTTTATAACGTCGATATCGTAATATTGCGCCACTACTGCAAAATCCAAATAAACAAGTGGTTCAGCGATATAAACCAGACGAAACGACAGCTGATACATTAAACATGATTTTGGCCAAGGCCACGTTAATGCCAAATTTGGTCCGTAAAAAACGATTTCGTCTTGGCGTTTTTTTGTAGATATTCGATAATAAGTTGATTTTACCTTTAAAAGTTGTAGTCCATAGATCCATCATATTTTTTAAAGGTAAATTTCATTTTACCTTAGGTTTTATATCTTTAAACGCCTTTGAAACAAAATAATCTTTTTTATTTAAAAAAAAAAGTGCTACTTCCGGCCTACATGTAACAAAATAATAATAATAAACAATACTAAATAAATAATAAAAAAGAAAATCAAGAGAACGCTTGGTCTCAAACAAAATCAAATCCTAAATGCCTTTGAATTGGTTTAATTTTGTTTCAAAATTGGAACGTAGTAAGAAAAGCAAGAATAGGAAAATGTGTTTACTGACAATCTGTAATTAGCCCGTTTTTACAGTAGAGCCTTTCTATTTAACGTCCCTGTACTACGTAATTAACTAAAGTGCAGATCCCATCTTCCTCTGCAATAAAAAACAACTTAATTGCAGCTAAGGAAGCTTCCACGAATGACAAAAATTACTCGGACAAGTTTGCGCGAGATATTTCGAGGCGATGATATACGTATAAAGGTTACCATCCGGTGCGTCTAAAAAGAAGCTCTCCTTCTGATCGGTATGCCAGGAGACCACCGATACAAAATCCGCAACGAAAGATGGTATCTCGCATTTCATTATCGCCGCGTTTCCCCTGATTGCGTATTGCTTGTTAACATCGACGTCGTAATATTGAGCGACCACTATAAATAGAGACCAAGATAAAAACGTCCCACCTAATTAAACGACGGAAGGCGTTCGAGGATACCTGCCACCGCGAGCCTACATCGTTAACAGTAATTTTCATTACCAACTATTGTAAAAGCAAACTTTCCTGGTCTTTTTTGTGGTGAGTCGACTGCTACAATCTAACTACTTTGTCGTTGCGTTACAGATTTTGTAAATCCGTCAATTTTTACACACTTTAGACTGTAAATCCTTGCTTTATTAATTTAAAGAAGAAAAAATTGTAAAAGGGATGTTTCCAAAGTTGAGGGAACTGCAACAATTAAACGGAGAACTCACAGGCAATGGTATGGGTAGCGCAAGTATCTAATGAAATATTGTTCAGTCTAATTCAGGTGTTCGACTGATATAGACACGTTTTCATATCACCGTTTTTGCAACCATGGAAGACGAAATAATATCTGAAAAATCAACAATTTCATTTTTGTGGAAAGAAGTTGAGAAAACGACAGAAATTGATCAACGGCTGCAAGGAGTTTTTGATGAGGCTGAAGAATCCAGAAGTAGATCGTAGATAGTAGATCGATCGTTTTAAAACCGGTAGGATATCACTAGAAGACGATCTACCCAGTGGGCGCCCACGCATGTTGAAAAAACATTGCTGCTATCGAACATTTACTGAAAGAAGACAGAAAAATAACTATTCGTCAAATTAGTGTACGCCTAGGGATAGGTACAGGACAAATTCATGACATTTTGTATAATTAATTGAGCATTAGCAAGCTTGGCACCAGAATAGAAACTCGGTAGGTCTGATACTTATCAAGTTCAAGTGCTGTTAACTGTTAAAAAAGGAATGTTTCCAAAGTTGAGGGAACTGCAACAATTAAACGGAGAACTTACAGGCAATGGTATTGGTATTGCAAGTATCTAAGGGAACATTGTTCAGTCTAATTTAGGTGTTCGACTGATATAGACATATTTTCATAGCACCATTTTTGCAATCATGGAAGACGAAACAATATCTCAAAGATCAATAATTTCATTTTTGTGGAAAGAAGTTGAGAAAACGTCAGAAATTCATCAGCAAGGAGTATTTGATGACGCTGAAGAATCCAGAAGTACTATTAGTTGATCAATCGTTTTAAAATTGGTAGAACATCACTGGAAGACGGTCTGCCCAGAGGGCGCCCAAGCATGTTGAAAAAACATTACTGCTGTCGAACATTTACTGAAAGAAGACAGGAGAATAACTATTCGTCAAATTAGTATACGTCTAGGGATAGGTACAGGACAAGTTCATGGCATTTTGCATGATTGTTTGAGCGTTAGCAAGGTTGGGACCAGAATAGAAACTTAGGTCTGATGCCTGTCAAGTTCGATTTGAAATTTTGACTGAGGACGGCTTAAGATTATCTTTCGAATAAATGTATTCAATTAAATGGAGATTATATCGAAAAACTGGATTTTAATGTTGTCGAAAATTAACAAAACAATAACAATTACGGTTAAATTTTCAGAACTTTTTGAAACACCTAATACCTCAAATCTTTCTGAAAGCGAAGTTTTTCTTTTTTTCTCCACTTTAAACTTATCATAAATACGCTATATTTATGGATGTCTTGGATATGTGTGCAGTTTTTTTCCGCTGATGTAACAGCGGCAAATTAATTAAGAATGAGGTCATCGATTTTTCACGCTCATGAAGATTCGCGTGCTCGTATTTCTCAGGGGTGAGATATTTATTTACTGAACGTTTATTACCCGCACATACCGAACTGTTATGGATACAAATTTGAGGTTCGCGTGCGAGTTGGCGAAGGGTATTAACTAAATATTTGAGGAGCAACGCAACCCGGCTATACGTCCGCGTAATGAAAAGATCCAATTTAACGACGTAGCAAACGGTCAGAACGAGCTTTTATCGCGATTGTCATGACATGTCAAGATGTTGGTTATTTGACCAGGAACGTTCCTAATAATTTACAGACGTTTCGGCAAATTTGGGAGAGCTAAGTCTTAATTTCCTTAAAAGGTCTCGCAATGGTCGAATAAAGCCGAAAAAAGATAAAAAAATCACGAAAAAAAATGACAGCAGCATTTTTTAAGAGGAGCAGCTAATTATTTCTGGTGAAATATTAGCTTTAAATGATTGAGAATTAAGTGTTTTCCATCATGTACTGCGATTTATAGTGATTCATAGGTAATTGACCTAGAATTTGTAAAGGATTCAATCAGCTGCTTACGTATTTGTCACATAATCACTTTTTTGAATCCAAAACCATCTCGCAGTGAATGGATCGATTTTATACCAAGAACATGGTGATGGCCTAGCTAAATTTTCAGATTTAAAAATAAATATTTAAGCAGATAATTAACAAATAACATCAATCAAAATTAAACATTTATAGTGCTTCGCTAAATCGTCTGTCTCCATAATACTATATACTATACACTATAAAGTTTACCACTAAAAGTTAAACGAGCAGTTTGGTCTCTTTGATTTCCATTTCTTTGTTATAATTCTTAATAAACTCGTTAGTTGCCAATTTAATTCAACTTACCGAGGTTCAAAATTGCTCCGCTTCCAAGATACAACACGATATACAAGGTATAATAGATAGATTTTTTTCAATTTGATGTACTCTTTTGAACTTAGTGATTTTTGGTATCTGAGAGTATTTTTGGATACGAAAAGTGAATATAAACACACGAAACACACGTATTCCCTGTGGCCGCCAGAGGGCGCTCCATACTGCATTCCTAAATAATCGTAACTTTTATTTCTCAGTGGTTTTTTAAGGAACTGACCTCATTATTCTTCATTGTCGAGATATTTCGACATTTCATTCTTAAAATTATTTTGAATAAAAAAATTCTTAGATATTAGCTTTGGGGATTCAATTTTCGGCAAACAAAAATGGTTTCACTTAGTCACAGTAAAGTGTTGTACAGAAATTTGGACTGGATGGATTATTAATTCAATGAGCAATACTTTTATTTCAAATCTAAAGTACGAACTCTAGAAAAGTATCTTAAAAAATCAATTTGGCATAACCCAACAAATTTCTCATATATTTTTTTCAAAATTATTTGAATGTACTTTCACATACACTAAAAAAATACACTGAGAAAAGGGTTGTGACCATTCGAAAGCACCCTCTAACTGCCGTAGTAAAAATTTGTCCGTCTAATTTTTAAAATACGAATTTTGAAAATGAGCACTTTCGGACCAAGTTAAGAGATACTTTGTTCGTGCCATGTTCTCAATAACTTTTTGTCATTACAAAAATCGATCTACAATTTAGGCAAAAGGCAAGCGATCAGAGAAGGGAACAATCGACTATGCATTTTTCTATTGACAAAAAGTTTTTAGGCCCACACTAGATATGATTCTGACACAAAGTTTCTTATTTTGTCCTATATTTTAGCAATATTGTATATTTACTACACTACACTTTTCCTAAAAATCTGCGCCGTTCGACTCCATCGCAGGGCAAATTGAGAAAATCAGAAAGTCACTAACCTTCGCGGTTCGAGCAAATATGAAGTTAAGAGCCGTGTATTTCATTATCCGTTCCACAGGCATGAAGCGAATGTTGCCCGTGTGGAATAATTTCGAAAGGGTAAACAAATCCGGTGCGAACGAACGCCGGCGATAGGACATTTTGCAGGATGGATCGATAAAATACGTAGGGCCCTATCGGAACCTGCGAGCCTGCCAGACAATTTTAGCGAGGAAATAATATAAAAGGGAGCCAAATGAAATTTCGCCTGGCGTTTTCATCCCGTTTCGGTGTTTTTACTTTTTTGTGTATGAATTTGATTTTATACTTGTACGAGTTCTCTCTAATTTGGAAAAACAAATTTAAAATTTGGGGAATTTCGCTATTCAAATTGCAGTACCAGTTCTGCAGCAATCCGTATTGCTCTATAAACCGAACATTTTCAAAATTTTAAGGTGAAACGGACGTTAAACCTTTTGAGAAAACCATAAAATTTTTCCTATCGTAATACATTTGGAGCGACATAAAGATTTTATTTTATTTAGCAATAAGTGGGACTCATAATTAGCTGTTCTGTCTGGAAAATATAAAATATTAGTCCAGGTAAACCCAAACCGTTAAACGGCAGCAAATTTTGGGGACCCTAGATCCACGATTTCTCATATAAAAAAAAATACAAACAAAATAAGTGTCAAAATTATATCGGATATGCGCTCATTAGAAAAATGCCGAGAATCATGAAATCGAGGCTGCCTTATATAATTGCTTTTTATATCTTTAAGACCATGGGCGAAGCATTTTTTATATTTTTGTAACGTTGGAATAATTTTCTTGCGTTTTTACTTTTTTTAATATATACAGTCATCGTTTTATAAAATAAAGGTACTTGTACATTGTACATTTATATAAGTAATTTTGCGATTTTTATTCAAAATATAAATAGTTCCAGTCCAATAATGTCGTTAAAGAAAATCGTCTATTCGTAATGGTTTCATCCTAAATTTTCGGGAAAGATGAGAGCAAATTGGATATAGTAATATGTATACCTGTAATAACTGTTTTCATTTGAAGTTATTTTACTTTATTTTTCTAAACACCTTTCAATCGGAAATCATGGACAGAAATTACAAAGCTGAGACATCCTGTCCACAAAATATTATTATAAGGAAGAATTTTTTTGCTGATGTAAAAAAATATTAAGAAACTCTATTTTACTTACAATTAAATTTGATATTTTATCACCAAATCATATACTAACAACAACTGCCTTGCGAGATGGAAAGTTTGTGGGCACAATCATCATCTAACATATCCCAAAATCACAAAATCAACCGATCTTATTATGCCTCTTAGGTACAGCCTAACAACTTTCTGCGACATGTAATAAGATAAAAAAGATTCAAAAAAATTACTTTTATTCCAGAGACATCAAATTAAAAAATAAAAAATGTGCGACGGAAACCTGTTTTTATACGGTGAATTTATGAAGGCAAACTTACCGGGCTAATTAGTCACACCGTAATGTCTGGATATTCTAGTTAGTGTTTTTATGCTTCTCTGTTTTTGACACTTATTTTTTATATTCAAGATTTACTAACATTTTAATAACATAACATCATCTTTAGTACCATAACACCCATGGGCGTGCCACTATTAAATCTCAAAAATTAGAGTTGTACTAAAAACATCGGGTGTCTTCTAAATTGTTAATTAATTTCCGCTGCTGTCATAAAATTTTAACAGTGCGTCTTTCATTTACTTTTACGAACACATTTGCGGTTTCATGCAAATCCTCGTAAAAAATCAAATTATTATAACAAATTTTCAACATTTCTGTATTGAAGCGGTAATATCCAAAAATAGACGACGATAAACAACAATAATAATCGTTTTTAACAAATTGGCAATACGGTCAAAGCGACCGAGCGAGGGCGACCTCGACAGTGACGTTCACCTTTACGGAAAAAGTTTTCTCTCTTTGTGACTTACGGGCAGTGGAGGCGCGTCACTTATTTTATGAATAAAAATTGCCGGAATCGAATCAAGCGATCCTATTTTGAGGGCTGCGCTCTGAGGTTAATGCACATCCTGACATTTAATTTAGTCGGTAGAATAAAAGGGCGAAACTCGCATTTTCGTGGCCCTATATACGAATGTCATATTTATTTGGAACACAGAAACACCACCCTCACCGAATTGACGAACCCAAATATTGAAAATAATTTAAACGCATAGTAATACCCACCTAACAATGACCTGAAAGACAAAATTATGTTAAATGGAACTTGCTGGACACTCGAAACAAAAATAGCGTTTTCGTTTATTGAATATGGTAAACCAGACCCAAAATTTCTGTTGCGCTGACTTTTTTTTTACACAAATTTCACTAAAGCCTCCGAACTACACAGAAAAGGAATCGGTGCAGTTTTTGATACCCTTTTTATCAGAAAATCTATAGTTTGTAGGTTTTATTTAATATTTTTCAAACTTTCATCAAAATAACTGTCGTCATCACTTAATGGATATCCAAAAATTAGATCTTTGTATATCTGCCCTTGTACGCTATAAATGGTGACAAATATAATATTAATTATACTCTAAATATATTTTATTTTTACAAAAAAGAACCTCTGGGAATAATTCAGTTTTACTTCTTAGTTTCGAGTGCCAAGCAAAAATTAAATATATCACGTGAATCCCTGAAAACCAAAAGCACAAAAATTTAAACCAAACATACCACGTAAATTAATAGCTGTTACAAAATTTTACAGGTTTTTATTGTTATTATTGCCTGGGAAAATAATCGTTACATTGAGTACTTTCGGTGAAACTAACCAAAAAAAAAAAAAAACGCAGAATATTTTTGTCAAAAGTTGTGAAACCTAATAAAGTATCAACCATCAATCTGGAACTTCTATTTAGTTATTTATTGTGCGATACTTAGTGATTAATTAATGTGTATCTTAAATATTCTATTATTTCAAATACCTTTTTCAATAGCTTTTCCCTTTTTATGACAAAAATGTTGTAGTAAAAAGTTTTGGTAAGGGATAATTCGGGTTTTAGATTCCGTTGTTCTAAGCGAAAATTAATTAAATAAATTTACAGTTAACTTGTTGTATGTTTGATTATAATAGATATATATATATATATATATATATATATATATATATATATATATATATATATATATATATGTAATTATATAGTACGTTTTTATTTTCACAATGTGCGTAACCGCTAAAGTTTAATTTTTTTGATTTCACAAATATTAGTAATTCTTGTTTGACTACTAACCTGCTCTCACGTTGACGTCTCTGGAATGAATCGAACCGATGCTGTTTTTGGCTAAACAGGCGTAAATTTGAGCGTGAACTTCTTGGCGATAGTCTTCCGCCCTAAAGGGTGGAAACACCAAATTTCCGTTGGCAAGGACTTGTCGTAAACCTGGTACGTCACCCACCGCGGTACCATCAGATCGGACCTAAGTTTAATAATAACAAAATTAAAATTGAAAATTAATTATCACACATGGGACCGCAGAATAGAAGATTGAAACCTAAGGTAAAACTACTAGATGCAACTTTTTTTTAATATCCAAAAATGTTGGTTAAAAAATGTTTTATCGAATTTAACAGCACTTTTTAACATGCAAAGTTTTTACAAACGCCCTCTAGAGGCCAAACGGTTGTAGATAGCCAAGTTTCGTTTGAAGCAGCGAGTTTTTTTGTATAATTGCAGACCGGGAAGCGAGGGTGGAAAACTTTCTCTTCAAATAAGTCGTGTTCGTACAAGACCCAACCTGTCTTAAAATGTATTCAATTAACTCACCCAAATAATATCCGGAGGCGGGTTACCACTAGCGCTGCATTCGACTACGGCTCCGGTAGTGTTGGAAAAGTCTACTCGATTGGGGGGTTCCTTTAGGAAAACTGGTCCGGCAGTGTCATCTTCAGCATTCGCGCTGAAGATGACGAGGGATATAAGTAGCACCACCAAGTGCATGGTGTCTGGCGAGTAAGACACCTCGGTTGTGGTCTGAAGCACACCTGGAAACGATCAAATTTGCAGCTATTTATTATATCTATTATATCTATACAACTAAAAATCCAAGAACACGCTGTTTTATATGAGCGGATTTCAGATTACACTTAGAACATTTACTCGCTATTGTGGCTCCCTGCATAATTGTGGACCACATTTTCGTTTTTTTGAACAACAAAATATTTTAATTAGTGTTGGGACTGGTCATTGACCGTGGTCAATTGACAGTCAATTGACCACCTCTTAAGTGACCGGTTAATTGACTAGTCAAATTCGATCAAAATGTTTTTGATAACAATTGTAGAGTGTCATCTATCAACTATTTTTACACCTATACAACCAAAAACACATTAGAAATGGCAATCCCAAGGATACGCTGTTTTATATGTGTGGATTACAGATTACACTTAGAAGAATTACTCGCTATTGTGACTCCCTCCATAATTGAGGACTACATTTTCGTTTTTTTGAGAACAAAGTATGTTAATTAGTGTTAGGACTGGTCATTGACCGTGGTCAATTGACCACTTCTTAATTGACCGGTCAATTGACCGACAACTGATTACTTCTTAATTGATTAGTCAAATTCGATCAAAATGTTTCAAATAGAGTGTTATCTAACATTCCTTAATAACGCGATAGCGATGTAACTCACAATATAAATAAATAAATATAAATTTCATTGTGTTTTTAAAATTACTTCGGTCATTTGACACAAAAAAAAATTGACAACCCAAATTTTGATAAATAAACAGTTAGAACAAATTAAGGTCAACTCGAACTCTTGAATACGAATAATTTTATAAAAATATTCATGAGGGGGGAACAATTCTGGGATTGAATTTAACCTCGCGTAGTATTCGGTAAGGAAATTTCATACCAAATTTTGTTTGAACTTCGGGTTTTGGCAATGTGTAATTTTTTCCTTTGACAAGAGAACAGGATCATTATTCTCTCTATTCCGTCTTTTGTCCGATTGAAAACCGTATTCTTGAACAAAAGAGAACGGACGAAAAAGCGGAGAACACACAGCACCTGGCCAATCCAGTGCACTAGGAATTCTGTTTGTGTCTTAACATTATGCCACCGAGATGCTTGTTGTAGTGCTAAGCTAGCATAAAATAATCAAACTCTAACTTAATGTATCAACATCAGCGTGAACTAAAAAGTCTCAATAAGTTGTGAAATTTGCTAAAGCTATGCACTATGCATTACTGTAACTAGTCGGTAAAACTTCGTAAAGATTTCCTTTAGGTCAAAAAAAGAAGCAAATAGCGCACTATTAAAAAGACCAATTTGAATTTTTAAAATCTACTGGTGCAAATCTGTTAAATGTTTAAGAGAATAGAGATCATGAATCTATTTTTGTACTGTTCAGCATAATTGGACGTGCGTTGAAATATTTCGCAAATACAAGTTTTCCACTTAAACGGGATAAATATCATTATATACCTGAACTCTTCGTGAGCTAAATTAAAAGAGGAAGGAACGTAATTTCACACGTGCGCATATTACATTGCAGCAAAGGTTTCCTTTCCGATCTCTCTCAAAGAGTTCCGTCACGCCACCTGAAGACAAGGACTATCCTATGAACCGATAAAGTCATTTATAAATTATAATCGTGGCACGTATTTTCATTTAACGGGTCCACAAACCGGAAATGAAATTCGTATAAAATTGTCGCTACATAGGCCTAAGTACCTACCTATGTGGGAATAGAAAAAACTCAGGGATCATCTATTTATCAAATATTTGTTACATGTTACATTTGTTAATATTATAAAAAAATAATTATTCAGAAAGGTATAACAATATCAATTTTCGAATATCCTAGAGAGACTATTAGGCAAAATAACACTGGCAACACGTCAAATACAAAGTGCAGTTAAAATAATAAAATGTGAAGTCAAAGTTTTTGAATACATATCAGTTAAACCATTCAAAAAGGTAGTTTCTGTTTAACTTTCTATTATTAACACAAATAACGCAATTTTAGATACAGTGGCGCGGTCAATGTCTAAAAAAGTGCTAATAATAATTAATTAATTAATTAATAAAATTCGTGGTTTTAGCACCGACAAATAGAAACAAAACTGTTGAAAAATCTCACCAATGCTATGTGCCCCATTGGCTGAACTAAAGTGTCTCTATTAGGGATATTTATTTTACTTAAACCGCTGATAAAATGCGGGATATATACAACGTGCTCTTGCACTAAATAAAATAAGGCAGTATTTTACCATATTTTCACCCGTATGAAAATTTGTACCAGGGTGCTTTTTGATAACCTTTGAAACTTTCGTATTTGTTTTGGATCGCGACGCCAAAGATTTTTGTATGAATACCCGAAAAAATAAATAAATAAGGTGCCCCAATCTCTACGAGAAAAGCATTGTTTGTTTAAAAATTAAGATGCGCTTAATCTATGTATACCTGCTACCCGAAAATTTATTGTAGGTGTGGCACACTATATCGGAGAATTACTTTATCGCAAGATAAAACTTATCTTTTTTTATTTTTACCAAACTTCATAAATTAAAAGAGTCGTTCTGAGAGTAAAAATGAAGTCGCTGTACAAACAACTATTTCAATTCAAATCCGAATGTTTTAACATATGGAAATATGTACCCAGTGTTTGTTTATATTTTGCACCAAAATCAAAATCAATGAAAAGACAGCTCAAAATGCATTGTTTTAAATATAACACTCAGTTTCACTCATCGTGATCATAAAATTTGCACATATTATCTTTAGCCGTTTCTAAAATATTCCCATTTAGAGTAATAAATTCGCACAATATCAGTTGTTTCTTCTTCTGAGTCATAACAATAACTAAGATATTAATAAGTTTGTCAAGAAAGTTGCGATATATAAATATGCAAATAAATGAATATTAACGGAATACATGGCTATACAGATTTAATTTAGTAATCTTTACATTTAAATTTAAATTTAGTAAAAATTATTTTCAAATAAATTATAACATATTGCGCGTTAGATTTAAAACAATGCAAGTTATGTAATTTTGATAGATTTGCAACTTCGTTTTTTTGATTCTGTAATTATCAAAAGATAATAGATTAAAGACCATATCTTTTTAAAGTTTCTTTCTAACTCTTCAAGATTTGGTTAAAAACATGGTGCAAAATATAAAGAAATGTTCTATGCATACCTATCAAAGAATTCCACTAATAGGATGGCAAAATATTTCATAAATATAGATTGTCATCCATTAAAACATACTTCCAATTTTAGAACACTTCGCTTTGTTAAATTCTTCAGAACTTTTAATAGGATTCGCAACGTGGATCGCCCTGTATAATAACATCGTAAAAAAAAAAACAAACAAATCTTAAAATAATCATAGGTTTAACTGTTTGTAGGTGTTAATTGGTAAACCACGGTTTAAACTAAACAAATAGGAAAATTCGCTTTAATGCAATTTCCAATTCGATTTTCAGTTGCAATAACGATTCGCAAACTCGCAGTCAAAAAATCGACAAGCAAAACCGAGTCAACCGGATAGTTTCAAGGTTGTGTCTAAACAAGTGGCTCATCTACAAATATTTGAATAAATTTGCATCACATGTGGGCATGGCTAATTTCGCACACAGACTTCCTGCATTCGGAACTCGTAATGTTAGTGTTCGGTCGTTGCCAATTAAAACATGTTTGATTTATATCCATCAGCTTCCAGAATAAACGCCGATAAAAAAATAGGCATACAAGTGATACATCAATAATCGCTGATAATGTTTCTACCTGATAATTCTATTCTATGCCCCAGAGTAGAAATGTTTTTCATATATACAGGGGAAAGGTAAATATTTTCTGATCCCGATGGCGATTTTATTATTCGATTTATAATACGAAACGCTTACTGAGATGGTTAATAGTTATATTTATGGTAATCAAATATGCATATAGCTTTAAAATTGACCTTTTAACCAATAGGAACTCTGTTTTGGTTAGTCTGTTTTAGGGTTAACTATAAGGCATATTTCAAACTGATGCAATAGGAAATTAAATTTGCCAAGTTACGATTGTTTATGCGAATGGTTGCAAAATTTTCATCTTGGAACAATATGTTTGTTCATATTCACCGTGACGTAAAAGATTTTTAACAGAAATGAAACCAGTAATATAAGCAGGTATGAGAGCTGCATGTCACGTAGGGATAAACCTTAAGATTTTAAAAGAACAGACGGCAGGTGTTCGAACAGCTGCTCTGCTGATGAAAACCCGCATCGGTTGGGACCACTGTTAAGAAAGTGCCGGACAACTCTCAGTAGTTAAATAAGAACAATGATTAAAGCGCAAGCGCAATAAAATCAGTGACTAGATCAATAAAAAAAAATTGCAAAACAAATATTTTTATTGGCCTATGTCACATTTCCCACTCGATATTTCAAATATGGACCAACATAATTTTTTCCCTTAAGTAGCTGGATTGACTTCTGACTATGGAAAATCCACCCGCATACGGTCACTAATAAGTGAGACAACCAAAGGGGTAAGAGATACAGAATAGATTACCTCATTTTTTTGTTTCTTTTATAACTTTCCTTTAAATGACAATTTTACCAAGCCACAGTTACACTTTTGTAATAGATTTATATATAAGTATATCAAAAAATATTTTTAAAACAATTTTAATCTATTTAATAAAACGTGCAATAAGTGCGTAGGTGGTTATTTAATGGCATACAAATCAAATATAGGGTATCTAATTATGTTTAAGTTTAACTTTTTTTTAAATAGCAGATAATTGCAAATTTAAATTTAATTAATATTATCAAAACAATTAAAAGGCTTTAATAAATAAAGGAATATTAAATTCATATAGTATAAATACATATACTTAATGTTTATATATTTTTTCTTATATAACCTCGTAATCGCAATTCTTACGCTTATTACTGATACTAACAACTGGGGATGAAATGTCAATGTGAAAAAATCAATATCCGCATCAGCAAATTATTGGAAATTAATTATAATTTAATGATATTGCCTGAGTCATAGCTTGTAATATTCCTATTAAAATGCTCAAACTTTATGGTACATCAGTAATCGAGAAAAATGGCAAGCAGGAAACTCTCAAAAAAGGCGTTGCTCTGTTCCCATTGAGCGCTCTTCGACTCTAGTCTCCTGCCATTTTGCACCACGAAGCTTACTCACTCGATCATAAACGGTTAGGAGCACAACGACAATACATTTTAATTTAATCCAATTAATTGAACTTGCTAAACCTTGCAACGTGTGTATATTTATTTGCCAAGAGATAAAGTTATAAACAAATATGCCGGGCTTGAACGGGTAACGTTGTAATAAACAGAGTGTACGAAAAATGTGTTTTCGTGGGTCACTCAGTATAATACGTAGTACCATAACCTACGCCCTAACAAAGATGAGCTATTTTCAGATATTCTTTGATTAAAATATGACTCAAGCATCCAAAATATTTGTGGAAACGCGGACGCTGGATGCAGAATGAAAACCAGCGGAATTCAAAAAGCCGGCATTGCGGGAACATTTTTTTAGACTTCTTAATATTTTTCTTTTTGTAAAAACGACACTCACCCTTATCTCTAGGTATATTTTTTTTAATTCGCACAATCCAATACACCGCCAAACTAAAAAGCACCACTACTCAAACTAAGCGGCAATATGACGTACCGACAAGGAGGAGCAAAAGCACAGGACTACCAATCGAGTGATCAAAACAAATGCAACGCCTAGTCGGAAAACGCCGAACGCCCGACGGCGAACACGAACAAAATTTTAAAGCTCGATAAAGTTCGCGTAGCACTGGTTGCCTAAATGAGGAAACGTTGGTGGTTGCCTACCAACTAAAATGGGTCTAATAAAGTAAAGACAAGGTGGAAGCAGTAAAAACTTTTTATTTCATTTGATTTGAAGAAACCTCTCTTAGATAAAAAAAAATTAAGTAGCCAAAAACGTTGTCTTCTGAAAACAAAAGGAGCACCTGCTGTTTTTGAAAATTTAAATTTCTTAATTTTTATTACATAAAATGAGTTAAATGAGTAGCTACAGATGCGAAAATAATACTCACATACCCGCCCAAATATCACATCAATAGGTAGGTAATAATTTAAGATATAGATTTTCTGTTAAAAAGCTTATCCTGCTTATACATATACAGATCTGTGTTTTGTATCCGAACTCAGCATAATGCTGAGACACTCATTTGTTAAGAAACTTCGTTCAATTTACCTAGTCGGTAAGATATAAAAATAAGGAAAATAGGCAAATTTGATCTGATCGCTATTACAGATTATAAAATTTTATATAAACTGAGATTAGCAAGTACATCACTAGCGTAAATTATACAATTATTTCCCCAATCTCAGCCTCTTTACATCTAGCCATAAATTAAAAATATTAAAACATATAAAAACCATCCTTCTTTAAGGTTATGTTCAACCAAAGATCACATATTCTTAGATTTCATATTTAAATTCCTCGTAACTAGTGGACCAATATTAACAACATATTAATTTCAGGATTTCTTATTAACCAAAATTACTTTATCGATTGGAAGAAAAGTGGCTGATATTCTATGAGTCGATATTATATCATTTGAGCATATTTTATCCGTGACCCAATGTATGAATAGAAGGACCTGTTATCTTGATTATTATAAATAAAAGATTTGCATATTATTTTTAAATAAAGGGTGAGAGGAAAAATAATTATATATATATATATATATATATATATATATATATATATATATATATATATATATATATATATATATATATATATATATATATATATATATATATATATGAATATCCGTATGGATTATGCAAATGATTAAAATAACGAATTATTTACCCAAGAAACCTATATATGTATAAGTCCAGTTATTAGATGGAAAATAATTCCGATTGTCAAAATCTGATGTTGGAACTACTTTAGTCCGACTAGATAACGTTTACTGGTTCACATTTAAAGGGTACAGTCAAAAATGATAATTTGTTTATATATAGTTTAATAGCTTAAAATACACAGCGCGAAGAACATATTGAGCTGACAATCCGGATTTTATTAATTTGTAACTCTGTTGGTTTTCATTCATTTCATTTGGGGTTTGCAATTTTAAAACTATAGGTGAGGAAACACAAACCCTTAAACAAAATAGACTTTACTATGAAGGACATGGAACTGAAAATTAACAGAATTTGTATGAGGAAGTTGTTACCATTTTCTGTAATTTAGATTTTTTTTATTATCATAAATCATCATAATTAAAGGACAAAGCAAATGTTGATGTAAGTTATTCAGCATTTGGCATTTATTTACTGCTCTAAAACGCCAAAGTAACAGCAATTTCCAAAAAATTAATTTTATTTGCATTTTTTTCAGTGCCACATTTTTGCCAGAGCAAATGATTTACCTTACATTCATTTGTAAACACTAACAAGAAAGACAATATAAATTATTAAAACAAGTTGTGATAGCCAAAAACTTCAATAGGAAAAAATTTAATTGTCGGTTTATAACAAAAAAAAAGGGGTAAAAGTATACAAACTAGAAAATTGTTATTGTTAACACCTAAAAATATCAGTAGCTTAATTTTTAAAGTTATAATAAAAAAAAACTGTTCATGCCATGGAATTTACACAAATGAAACATGAACAACTGCTGTTCTTAACAGTCATTTGAAATTTATTTAATTACATAAGGGGAAAATTGTTTAGAAATCCTCATCGTCATCCGGCAAGGCAGTTTCCTGGGCTTTTTTGAGGTCGTCCTCGATTTGCTGCTGCCAGTGGGGGTCCATTTGTACTTCTGGAGGTACTAACGCAGGCATGGCCACAAATTCTAAATTAGGATCTCCAATCAGTTTTCTTGCAAGCCAAAGGAAAGGTTTTTCAAAGTTGTAATTTGACTTGGCCGAAATATCATAATACTGGAAAACCAAACATTCATTTAACAAATCAAATGAAAAACAAATAACACAGTACCTGCAAATTCTTCTTTCGGTGGAATACAATGCTCTTGGCTTTAACTTTCCTATCCTTTATATCAACTTTATTGCCACAGAGTACAATTGGTATATTTTCACATACTCTGACGAGATCTCTATGCCAATTCGGTACATTTTTGTAGGTTACTCGAGAAGTTACATCAAACATGATAATAGCACACTGCCCTTGAATATAATATCCATCGCGTAAGCCACCGAACTTTTCTTGCCCCGCTGTATCCCAGACATTAAATCTAATGGGCCCTCGGTTTGTATGGAATACTAAGGGATGCACTTCCACACCTAATGTTGCTACATATTTTTTTTCGAATTCACCAGTTAAGTGTCTCTTAACGAATGTAGTTTTGCCTGTACCGCCATCTCCTACAAGTACACACTTGAAAGTGGGCATCTCTTGTTCCGCAGCCATGACTTCAATTAGTGGATCTGCAAAAGGCAAATGAGTCAACGGAATTTTCCACTAAATTAAAACGATTTTTCCCCTTAGAAATCCAATGAAAACAAATTTCAAAGCGATTTCTAACTATAAAGAAAGTTTCGAAGGGTTTATCGATGGCAAAACCGAACGTTTTTGCGTTTTTCTAATTTGAAGTTATTTGTCTGGCGGTAAAAACGTATCATGGGAATTTGACATTCACGAACCGAATTTAATATTAATTTCCTATTACACTAACGACTCAATCACAAAAATAACGACGCGGAAAGTTATATGATTACGAATAAAACTCACCCTAGCAACCAAATTTAATAAAATTCCACGATGGCACAGAGATTCACGGATTACTGTGGCGTTCTACCAAAGTCGTTAAAGATCACAATGGCGTCCACAAGGATTTGACATTGATGAGGTGCATGCGCTGTATTTGACGGATGGTTTTAAACTTTTGTTAAGTCAAGCAGGACGCTTTTTGGTTAAATTTCGGCTAATTTTTTAAAAAATGGATTAACCGACGAGCAAATCACCCAGAACTATATTTGCAGTTGTAACAAAAATTAAAAAATATTTATCGATGACGTCATAAGGACATTTGACGTCATGTGAGCATGCGCCTTCCAGGGACGGCACTGCAGAACTCTATCGATTTTTGTGTGGTGGCCGTCCGCTCAAGTTGGAGGATTTGTCGGGTCTAGTTCTAGTTGTAGTGCCGTTTGTGTAAAATCAATTGAATGGGACCGTGTTACAAAACTGTCGTGTAGTGTGGTGTGTACTTAAAAACGGGCTAAAATGACCAAGGATAGATTAGCAGCCCTTGTTGCGGTAGGTCTAACTGTCTCTTTTAATGGGATATAGTTTTCCGTAGGTTTTCATTGGTAAAATTACCCCGAAAATGAAACAGAGTAATACAACTTAAACGTATTAGTTATTTCGCTCAAGTGCTATGTCGGATAATATCCATATTTACGGTAATGATTCAACTGTTGCTAAAAGTCAATTTGTCATTTAGTAACTAGGTTAGGGGAAACATTTGTAAATGTCAATCAGTCATGCCCCACCCCTCCTTCCTCTTTGGACGTTTTGAAATAAGGCGCTCATGCGTTCCAACAAAAGTAACATTATATTAATATTTATTAAACATTGTTTCTGCAGGCTCAAAGTGATGACGACGATGTGGGACCCGACGATGTCGCTGTCAATGTTGAAGGGCGCGATGGCTTTATGGATGCCTTCTTTGGAGAGGTAAAATTTTATTGAAAAGTCTAAAATAAAGCTATTTTTGTTAAAGTATGTTTGCCTGGCAGCGAAATTGTTATCTGTTAAGTGGTTCTCCATGTCCTTCTTTTTTATCTATTTTTGTTCTTAAATGCAACATATTTTTATATAATCGTAATTTTTTAAATTGTTTAACAAATGAAACCGTAAATTTCAGGTGGAAGAAATACGGGAGATGATAGATAAGATTCAAGCAAATGTCGAAGAAGTGAAGAAGAAACACAGTGCCATTTTATCAGCACCACAGAGCGATGATAGTGAGTAGATATTGTTTCAACTATTTCTTTTTTGCTTGTTGATAACAGATTATCAGGCATGTATTCAACAAATTATTGGGTAGGGAACTCGATAAATATGAGCAATAATTGTTTGATTATGGCCTATCGATATTACCTAGTTCTGGTTATAATTTTTAAGAACTTTGTAAAATGCCTTCCACATACCGAAATGAATTTTTTTTCAGATGCAGGATAAAAGTCTAATAAGGAAAAAAAGTTGTTTGTTCTGTCATGAAAAAACATATATTTAATAAAATTCTGATGTACAGCTAATCAATATTAGTGAGATAATTTTTGTTGTTCTTAGCGACTTACAAAACTTTTTCATATAAAAGTGATTGAGGAATTCATTTTTTTTTTACCAAAACAAAAATCTAATAGCGAGTTTCACAAAAAGCTTCTCGTAAACGAAGCAATACAGACCACACATTTATATGGTAACTATTTACCATAAAAGTATTTGAGAAATTGCTACGTAAAATATCAGACACTTATTAAACAATACCCCGTATAACGGCTGTACTGGGTGGCCCAGGGATTGATTTTTATAACCCAGTTCAATTTTTTTTATATATATTAACCACGGTTAGAGTGAGTACCTTTTTAAATCTGATACAATTTAAAATTCTTTTTCAAAAATAAATAAAATTGCTTAATAAATTAATAAATAAAACGCCTATATTTTTAACTTTACAATTTTACAACAAATATAATAAATAAATAAGTGAATGAGGTAACAAAAATTGATAAAATTGACAAGGCTAATCTATATTTAACAAAAGTACAAAAACATAACTTATTATATAATTTCCATTAATAGTTTATTTTTAAATTATTGTTTAAAAGTTTTCGAGCAGGCTTAACGCCTTTTTAATAAACTAAAAACAAGAGATCCTTATTACCGCTTTTTTGGAAAGGATGGCATGTAGGGGAAGAATTTATACAAAATGTTAAAATGATTTTTTTTTGGTTTTAACTAAGTGCAACCGATTACGCGTATTTTCCTGGACAACCGGTATATAGTTAAATTTAACACACTGATACAAGTTTGATACAAGTTTAAAAATTTCTATATGCCGCAAGACGACTGAAAAGGGGGTAGGCAACGTAAAAGCACCGTCAGCGTCGCATGAAATCGATCCTACATAATTTGCTCCAGTTAAAATGCAAAGTTTTTGCACAGCGCGATGTCGTCGAGGTAAATTTTAAAACGTCAAAAATGGATGTTTCTTTCGAACCCGTCTCAACTGTTATAATTTCGCGTATAAGTATGCGTCAAGGTACGTTGTCCAATGACTAACAAATGCAAATGCGAAATCACACTTGGTAATTAGAAGATTTTAAATAACCGCGTATGCGGCTATATGAAAGCTTAATTTATGAGCCGAATCTATTTCGGTTGCTGACGGGAATAATAAAAAACTGGAATGCTTTAAGGCAAGCGTAAATAAAAACAACGGTGAACCTGAAGTTTCTTTCCTTCCACGCAGATCTCGTACTTACCGGCCGATCATTGTGTATCCCATATATAAGGTGGCCCACTAAAAATTACTTCGGTATATTATCGAAAAATGTAATTAGTAAAAGCTTGAAAATTCCAAATTCTTTTATATACCGGCGGCAATACTGTCTTTACTGTGCTGTGTGTTTTTTTTTTATAAAATATCCAGGGTGTTCGAGAAATTTGAAAATTCTTTGGGATTCAGATAGAACACGAAGAATAATGATGTGCTTCTATATGAAACATATTTAGCGGATTGGTTAGTTTAGCTTAACGAAATATTTAAAAATTTTAATATTAAATTAAAATATTCAACTTAAGAACAATAGTTCATTTTGTCTATATGTTTTTTAGGTTTTTATCATGTATTAAATTCTGTTAAGTTGTTCAAGAGAAGGCAATTTCTAGCGGCGCCTTTAACGGACTCTTCGTAGGGTGGATCTAAAGGAATAAAAATTATAGGAACTTATCATTTTACTTTATTTCATGTTCTATCTTTATCCCAGAGATTTCCTGCAGTTTCCCTAATACCCGATATAAAAGAATACTGTCTAATTCTTAACCACCAGGCCCGCATGTAATTCTCTGATCTGCAACCTGTCATTTTCGAAAGAAAATGTTAAATATCTAGCCAGGTAGATAGACAGAACATTATGCAAACAATGTGTGCAGAATTTTCTATAAAATTGAAAAAAAAGTTGCAATGTATAGGGTGTTTCATTTCAAATAAGCAAGTTTTCGTAGTAGATCGACCCTGTATCTAATTTACTGCGGCCTTATGCCGCTGAAAAATTAATTTATGAAAGTAACCAATACCGAAAAGCTTAATCAAAAATTCAATTACAGAATTTATGGGAAATCTTGTTAAATCCGAAATTAAAAATTAAGCCCGACTAATTATACGAAAACCTTTAGCTCGTGCTTCGTCGGAGAGAAAGCCGCAGGCATTCTCTCAGTTTCCGCATTTCGACGCTTAAATCCCGGACCTCCGCGTTTCATTAACTTCCGGAGTTTCGCATACAATAAGGGCCTTACCGAACGTGGCCGTAACAGGTAGATATTCATCGATACGGCGAATTTGTAATTGATAAACTTTTGATACCGCTGTGCTCGATACTTGCTTTTCTATAATCATTGCAAATTATTTTAATTTCCTGGACCAACACTGTGACGTTGCCCGTATTAAAGTTTTGCGGCAAATATGCAACCACAGGGAAAGAATAAAGAATAAAATGATACATAATAAAAATAGAAAATACAAACTTAAATCACTTATGAGTAGCCTCCAATGGAACACAAATAACTTCACCCAGAGAATCAAAAATTAAAATGAAGTTGGCACCCTGGTTAGGGAAATTTTCCACCTTTAGTCTTCTTACGTCACACTTACGTATTTACGTACCAGAATTTAACACAAAACTGGCTACATTGACTGGTTAGGGAAATTTTCCACCTTTAGTCTTCTTACGTCACACTTACGTATTTACGTACCAGAATTTAACACAAAACTGGCTACATTGACAAATAAATTAATACTGTGAAACCGAAACATTTTATTTTAAAGGTTAAGACTAGAAATCAAATTTTTAAAAATAAAATATTTTTGGCATTTACAATCGTATAGCAGCACCTGAATCTGTAAGTTGGAGAAAAACCGAAGCATATTAACTCACACAAATTTTTTGAGAAAAAAAAATCATCAGAATGTTTTCCATAGTTTCATAGGTCTAATATTTAACTACTATTTAAATACTTAAGATGGCATTCTTTTTAATAGTAATTTTGTAGGCCATATAATATTACACGCAACAAACAAATTGATAATAAATATAGCTATACCACTGCAAAATAGTTACACAAATATATATCTGGAGTCGACGTCGAATAGCCAAATAGAGTTTGAATATACCCTCTTTATTACATTCATAAGCATAGGGTATTATGTCCGATTATCTTTTTGATAGATTTTAGTTTTGGTTTTAGTTTTGTAATTTCTTTTTTTGCGAATTTAAGAGATTTCTGTGACTTTTTTTTTTAACATAATATCCCAAAAAGAAAATGATAAGTTTTATCGGCCATGGTTCACTTGGTCCAAACTATAGAACATTATCCTACCGATATTGCCGCTGAATGGAAAATGCATGTAGACTGGTATTGCGCCATTGTTACTTTATCCGAACTTGGGGCCTGCTAAAGTTTTCCATCCGGTCGTTCTATTGTCTTGATTGTTTTCTTCTCTTTGCGCAATTGATGCCGTCTTTCTTAATCTTGGAAATAAATAGAGCTGATTATTTTGATGGTGTTTGATATTTAATCTGAACTAGTCAGTGTTCTTAAACGTAGTTAGGAAATTACGTTATCCAAGTATATTTTGCAATGGTATATGATGCAATAAGCTCGATAAACCCCAAGATATGGGGTTTATCGGGATATGGGATATGGTGGCAAGATATTATTGCTCGTTAAACTTTCGTGAAGGCTAGTTGAAGTACATTCTAGAAAAGGACGAATAGTTGTTGTATACACCCAAATGGATCCGTAAAAGAGGGTTCATTGGCGTTTGAGGATGGTGAAGAAAGAACTGTTGTCCTTTGGTATGTTCTAACGAGGTTTTATTACTCCGCACAAATTATACAGGATGCCCGGAAGTAACGTTCGAATAATTTAAGGTGTGATTTTATATGATAACGTAAGACATTTTTTTCATATGAACGCGGGCCCGGAAATGCATGCATGCATAGTTTTCAAGATACAGATTGTCAAACTGGGCTGAAAATTTGAATTTAGTTAGTGATAAATTAGACTCTACATCAAACTGCCACATTCCAAGGAATCTGGTTAACGGTTATTAAAAATATTAATAAAAAAATTATAAGAATATGTTGCGAATTAGAAACATAAGCAATAATTTTTTCTCTCTAAAATAAAGCAAGATACGGAAAGAGTAACGAGACAAAACATTCATAGTTGCTTATTTAAAAAAAATAGGTAAAGAGTCAGTGGTGCACTCTTTTTTTTGGCAAATATTCAATAGGTTATTCCCGGGACGCCACTACAAGTTTAAGATATTTTGCGTTTTTTTTTAATTGTTTTCTCGTTAATGTCTGCCTATCGGGCTTTGTGATCAGTCAGAAATTTGTGTTGTAATTGAGTTTTTTTAGAAAACCTCGTTTTTAGATATTGGCGACCAATATCTAGTTTTACGAGGTGTGTTCAAAAAGTAAGGTGGCTTTTGTAATTTGGCCGGCGATTTTCTGCTGTCCAAAAAAGTGGAACAAAGAATTTTCATAAAATTTTGTGTAAAAAATAGAATACACTGCCGCGAAACACTTTAAATCTTAGCAACGGGATATGGTGAATCTACTTTGAGCAAAAAAAAAATGTTTATAAGTGGTACAAGCAGTTCCAAGATGACCGACAAGACTATCATCATGCTTCAGCCACCATATTCACCGGATATGGCCCCCTGCGACTTTTTCTTGTTCCCAAAACTGAAGCAACCTATGAAAGGAAGGAGGTTTGGAACGATTGACGAAATAAAGAAAAAATCGATTGAAGAACTCTAGGGTATACCAGAAAGTGCTTACCAGAAGAGGTTCGAGGATTGTAAAAAACGTTGACACAAGTGTACTATATCTAGGGGGGATTACTTTGAATGGGACAAAATTAATTTTGATGAATAAATAAATACTTTTTGAACACACCTCGTATTTATTAAAAAAAATATAGAAAACTATGCATTTTGCGAACCCATGTTCATATGAAAAAATTTAAATTTTTTTCATATCGAAAAATGGAATAGAGAAAATTATAAGGTTCGTCGTCCATGATTAAAAGTTAATTTGATCCAGACCGTAGTACTAAAAACGGTATACAAAAGCCATCACATCACGGCTTCGGCCGAATAAGCTTCGAATTTAATCCTCGGGATCAACGAAGCAATGTTATTATTAATTGACCGCTTTTCCATTGAATTAACACCCCCGTTTGCTGGAAATCGATTATAGGTCGATGTCGGCCGCCCGCGATTCAGATAACCGGCAGGAAAAAGAAAAACATTTGCGGACGAAAATGTCGTGGGCGTCGCGGCGGCGGACGGCGACGCCGAAACGACGTCTGTGAATGACATGTCGCGATGCTTGACTAAGGAGAAATATGATCCGCTTTTCATTCATTTCGCGTAAAAGTAAATGACGCAAGGTCATATTCCAGAGTTATAAGGACGGATATTATAGACGGGCGTGGAATATCGAATGAGGGACGCGTTAAGGGCAAATGCCGAGGGGCAGGCAAAAATGAAAAGTTTGTCGAAAAAAAAAACGGACGAAAGCGCCTCTGGACCTTGCCGCGTTTATTATGTTTTTGTGTTCCCTTTATCAGAAGTATTCCGGCTCGGTTTGAATTTATAAATGTCGAGTGCACAGGATGTGATATTTTAAACAATCATTCCCCAAATATTTTTAAGGAAAAATATTTCATTTAAACATCTGCTCGCAAGTTATTCGCTTCCGAGATCCTGGGTGTTGACGTTTTAAGAGGAAAATTACTTTTTTTATCATAATTTAGGGTGGGTAAAAAAAAACGATTTTTGGATGTGACACACACACACAAAAACTTGGTGGTAGTTACCTCTAGAAAGTACTTACCACGTTTGATCTCTTAATATTAATGGGAAGATTATCCTCGTATCCAATAATTAGTAATTTGTATAGGAAATTGAACACTCTACAAAAATGGTCTCTTCTACTTTTTCGATAAATCGAACGATTTCAAAGATATTCGAGGTCAAAGATTGAAGAATTTAAAGAAAAATAACTTTTTCTTCTGAATTTTGTTATTGACTGGAAAAAGATTATCGTGAAATGTTCTCAATTATTCTTATAGGAAATTTAAGGCTCTACAAGAAAGGTCTCTTGTGAAGATATTTGCATTGGAATCCCAATGGGTACTTATATTCATAGTTGTTAATAAATATTCTCATTTTATTCATTGAATTAATAAATTTTTAGATTTATTATCTATTTCAAAAAAAAAAAAGTTCTTTATTCAAGAAATATAAATAAATGCATTAATGGAAAAAGAATTCTGTTCCACCATATGAAATTCTATACCATAATACAGTATTAATAGAAAAATATACATTTTTTAGATTTAGTTATACAAATCGACTTGTATCACCGTTAGGAAATAGTCCTCGATGTTATTTCACTACTTGATCCAAGATTGAAACTGTTCTTCGTTTTTCGTCAAACACTGATTATATTCAGAAACCAACGCTACTCCACGCTCTGCTGCGTCATTTACAACTTTCATTTGTTTGAAATACTCTTCATTTCCCTTATAACTCTCATCTGAAGCTAGATAGTTTAAAGATTTTGAACAAATTCAATGATTTTTGAGAAACAAAGTCACTCAAATCCTTTTGAATAATCGAATTGATGTTCTTTTGATCGATCTCGAATTTTTTAACCCTAGAATTTACCATTTCGAGTTTTTACATCTTCGACTATGAGTATAAGTATGACACCATTTTGTAAGCGTTTAATTTATTGTAAAAATATAAAATTGGCTTAAATCTATTGGTGATAAGATATGATTATTTATATATGGGACTAAATCGAAAATGAAAAACTGTAATGAGGATAATCTTCCCATTAATATTAAGAGCTCATACCTACCAGCTAATTTTTTTTAACCGACCTTAATAAACTTACATTTTCCAAGCGTACTGTAAGTATATAAATTGATCGGTCCTCCGTACATATATTTTATATTGTTATATACTATTTTTTATTATTTTGAACTCTGCTACTGCCTCTCTTTGAAACGTTTGACTCTACCTGATGCCAGATTAGGCCATCTACCCATTTCTAAGTCCACCTTTTTCCTTTGTTGACATTTTTCTATTTATACTGCTGCGCCAAAAGTAATCCAATATTTGGGAGTACACTGTTCAAATCAATATCAGTAGGATAAATGAAATGATCTTTGGAGGCTTTTTTTTAATGGTTACTGACTTTCCAGTTATTTTTATACGACATTATTAATAACTTACAAAAGTACCTTCACTGCCTCCACAGAACTACAATATTCATTTTTTCTACTCAGTACACTCTAATAATATGAAGCACGATACCACCAAAATGTCGAACGACAGAACCATAGATATTATATTTTTAAATTTGGTTAGTTCCGCACTACTCTATGGTGTCAAGTGACAAATCAATAGGTATAGATTTTGTTACATTGATATATTAAATACATAATTGAAATGTGTGCGACGCTTGAAGGTGAGTTAATTTTGAATAAAGACTTATTTTCTCAGCTACAATTATTATTATTATTATAATTATTAATGCATTGCGAATAACATGAATGTAATGTATATGACTTTCTTGAAAATACTTAGAGTCGACATATCACACACCTTTTAAACAGCACCATGGAATCCACCATCCGGAATGGTTCTCTAACTATGATATATAAATATTATTATAATTTTTATTATTATATTTATATTAATTATTATAAGTATTAATCAAAATTCATCGAGAGTAACCTGTTTTGACACTCTCGCCAACCTAATTTCATTTCGTGAAAATTCGTTGGTATTTTACCCACAATGACAAACAAAATTTAATGGTACAGTGACATTGTAAAAATAGAAAAAAAATGACAATCTTATAAATTAATCTTATAAATTAATAACGTGCGACTATTTTTGGTGTTAACCAGTCGTTGTTCATGGTTCTAATTTACGACATTTATTTTTATTGAATGGTTCCGATTAATAAATAAATTATATATTAAGGATGAATCACATGAAGATAATTGGATTAAAAATAACATTATTAGCGATGACACCAGCGTTTAGTTTTGCGGAAATGGCAATATGCAACATTAATAATTGATATGCTAATTAATGTGTCATACCAGATAATGGAGACGTTTGAAGTTTACATGGAACACTCAGACATGTGGTCATGTAACTTTTTCTACTCTTCCCTCCCCTCTACTACCCTACCACTTCGGAAGTTTCGGGAGCCTTCGATAAATAACATAGCTCGAGAACCCACAAAACAATAACAGAAATAAATTCTAGAACTGTCAACCCAATCTATAGCGCACGCTCAAACATAGCAAATATGGGCATATGAAGCCTTAACGCAGCAGTCGGCATGCAAGAATATTTTCAATCACAATCAGTTATATTTTTTGCTATAAGAAAAAGGACCGTTTACTCTTAAACCTTACATTAATGTTACAAACGTCCGTCTAACAATCGGTTTAAATGCCTACTACCGATTGTATCTATTTATCAATTTTTTCGAACTCCGACCAGATTATTTTTATCGATCGAGTGAAATTTTTGGAATTGATCCTTCCGTTCTAATTTTGGCCAGAAGAGATATTCTCCGTAAAAAACCTCCTTAAATATGACGAGATACACTGTCAATAAAAAAAGACCAGTTATGGAGAATCATAATATTTGCTTATGATTCGCTCAAAAATTTTCAATTCGAATATTACTGAACTATCTGAATCGAAAAACGAAATTATCTCATTGGCGCGTTAGTATTAAATAAAAATTATAAATATATATATATATATATATATATATATATATATATATATATATATATATATATATATATATATATATATATATATATATATATATATATATATATATATATATATATATATATATGTATTGGTGGTAATCCGGGTGTTCATCCGTTCGTTGTTTGACCCTGGAGTAGGATCATTCGCCTGACGTTTCGCCAAAATATCACTTGGCATCTTCAGAGGCCGCGCGTCTATGTCACTCGTACGTGTCCGCACTTAAACTTAAAACTAAAGTTTATATATATATATATATATATATATATATATATATATATATATATATATATATATATATATATATATATATATATATATATATATATATATATATATATATATATATATATGTGCCCTCCCCCTCCTGAGTGATTTACAGTAGAATTTTTGGATTCTCTAACATTTTATATTCATTAATATTCATTGTCGGAGGTTTTACACCGCAGGCTTGCGAATGGGACTTTTCAAAAATGCATGATGTTTATCACAGTTTCTTCTAACGAATAGATAGATGCGTTCAAAGCTTTAAAAATAAATTGTGGTTTACAGAAGAACCATTCTGTTACAAAGTAAATAAAGCAACAAGTTTAATATCACGAAAACATCAAAACACACCTGTTATTAAGTGATTTGGGTTATATTTTCAAATGTTTAGCTTAGAACGCCACAGTTATTGTGTATCCCATATGAACTTTTCGCACTTTCAGAGAGAGAGAGAGAGAGAGAGAACCAAAAGTTGTTGGGTTTGTAAGTTTCCTTATCTTCTTGTTCCAGCACTGTAGGTATATACTCAAAACTGGCTCGAAACGAGATGTGTTTCTATTTTTGAACAAGTTGTTCTGTTCACTTAAAAGTGCATCCGCCGCGGAACGGATCAATACGAGCACGTTACGCCTGACGGCCTGCCACGTGACCGCTATTCGCAAAAAACGCAACATCTCGCGTGAATAATTTCATTTCACGGCAAATCCGCAGTTAACTAATTGCGAATTATTACCATTGCTAATCGCGGTTAGATAAGCGCTATTTCGCGAAAACGTTTGCCCGTCACTCGTTAGATAGCTGAGGGGTTCCCGAGCAATCTATCAAAATTTGCAGTCGACATAAAGCAACCAGATGACGAACTCAAAGCGACCATCTACCATCATTTCACGCATTTCGGATTTGTCTCTAATTTATTACTAAAGCTAATATGACTATAACGACTCGTCAAATCACTTGGTTAATTGACAAACTCGCCAAAAATATTGTGGTATTTTTGATGTTATAGTTTTCCCTATCGCTTGCGGTTACCCACCCCTGGTTCTTTCGCACTATTATGGCGAATGTGGTGTAATTGCTGCCACTATACGTAACGGTTTAGTTAACATATTAAGCATTGTTGCGTTTTAGTTAAAGATCGCCTTTAGACGACGCCGTTTGGACGCAGTGGTGGAAGAAACTATGGAAACTTTTACTGTTTTTATTGTTAATGGTTGAAGTGAACTAGAGCTTCTTGCGTGGGAAATATCTCCGGTAAAGTGACGCTTCCCGCACGCTAGATCGGTGCATAATTAGGTATTTCACAGACGGCAGTAGAAAAATATTTTTAAAAATGGTGTAACTTGACCCATGAAAATCATCCAAGCAAATAGTTTGACATTGAAGTAAGAAACCGTGGAATAAACTGAAACAGTTGCTATTAAAAAACCGCTTCTCTCATAGAAGAATAGCAAAGCCCAATCAATCAAGTATCAAAAATTTGTCGATATATTTTTGTAAAATATTTTCGTTTGGAATAATAAAAGTTTCCCTACTTATTTCTAGCATTTGTTTGAAATTTCTTTAAAATTAAAAAACATGAATCTGAACCAAATTAATTGTTTGTAAATACCCAAACACTGTTGAAAAACATTGTAATTAAATAATCAGCGCCATAATTTGCATAATATTAAAAAGTTTCCATACTTTTTTCCACCACTGTACTTCCTTCGATGTTTTAAATATATAAATTTTATTTATAGGAAAATTGGGGATGAACGTTTTCCGAAGTGAGGAAACACACTTCTCGTTTTCTTTTTCGCTACGTAACTTCAGACAAAGCTCACGGTAACAATGGGGAACGTGCCCGATAAGCCTACACAATGCGTTAACAAAGTCTTACCTTTACGTTTCGATACAATACGTACCTACGACACCAATGCGTAAATGTGAGGGATAACAAGCGTTGTACTGAAATGAATTCATTTGTTGAAATGAAATTCCCGTTATTCAGGTCTCGCCGATGGTGTCGGTTCCTTTCATACAGCAATATTATAAATTATTAATGCTTTAGTGCACTCATATGGTAATAGAAGTTGGAAAAAAAGAAAAAAAAAAGAAGATATTACGATGATATAGTAAAAACGAAATGGTTATAATCACGTTAGACTGAGAAAAAGAAGGTTAATAATAAGATCAGTCATGTCTTATGCCAGAACTGTCCCTAAAAAGAATTTCTTTCTACTCCCGTCTGTAAAATATCTAACTACACACCGATCTAATATGTGGGAAGCGCCATTTTACCATGTCAGTTTCGGTTCAAACGGATTCGAGCGACTCCCCACATTTCCGCGATTTTACCGCACGGGTTTGGCAGCAGATATTCCCCACGCCTTGAATTTTGATGTTTGTCTATTCTGACGGCCATGTCAGTGAATGGATTCGTGTTGTTTTGCGAAAATGTACCCAAAAAGTAATGGTCATAGAACAAGTATAGTATGCAACATGTTCGTTAAAATTTTTAAGTCACTCGTTTATTAAACGTGTCAAACTCGTGAGTCAAATGCCGTTTACCGCACTTATCGCATAATATACTATTTTCTAGTCTCGGGAAGTGTCACTTTACCACGTCAGTTTCGCTTCCCACAAATCCGAGCCACTTTGGACATTTTCTGAATTTTACCGAACGGGTTTGGGAGCAATCGGATGTTTTCGGAGATTTTAGCGCACGGTTTGAATTTTGACATTCTGTTCGAATGAAGTTTAGTGGTTTTTACAGTTTTATATTAATATCTTGCCAAGACCAGTTGTACGATTTTCAAATATCAATGTTTCATCAGTACAAACAACACAAAATTGAATGTTGGACTGAATTGGATTTACTTCTAATGGCCACAACTACGTTAGGTCATTCGTTCAGTTTACGACAAGTGGGAACATAATTCAAAAATCCTAGAGGATGTCTTCCTAATAGAAGGGTCTGGATCAATCCATTTTCCTCCAGGTTAATTAACATATACAAAATGGAATTTCAACAAAAAATGGTTCTTTGACCGATAGCAATAAACGGCTTCCCCCGCGGACCATCCGGCCTCTATACCGGCGTGAACAGAAAAAAACAGCGGGGCCGACAACGATTAGAACTTTAAAACATTCACTAGGCACTCAAAAAAAAACTAAATCCACACAGTGGAAACCGATTTCAAATTTTTTGGGGACAATTACAAGGGATTCTGTCGGGAGCGAACGGAGGTTAAACCGCTATGTACAATTTTCACGAGAGAATCAAAATTGAAGGTTTTTCTTTCTTTTTCTTGCCTATACGATCTTAAAAATTTAATCCTTTCAAATGCTCTATCCTTGGATGATTTTTGTTCCAATTACGGTCTTTTTCTTTAAATAAACTACTTAATGATTAATTGTAAAAATGAAATAAACAACATAACGTTTTAAAATTGCGTGTATTCCGTTATTTATATGACATATCCAATAATACATCTCTCTCTGTCCAACTTACACAATTAATAAGTCCGTTATTATTTTTAATTTGTTAAATTGTGATTTTTTTCGTGACGGTCGTAGAAAAAGTATAGTATGCAACGCGTTTGGTAAACTCTTTATCTCACTCGTTTATTAACTACTCGCTTCGCTGAGCTCCGCTCATGCCAAATAAACTCGTGAGTCAAATGCCATTTACCGCACTATTTCCAAGTCATATAGTGCTATGTTTCGAAGTGTGCTACCATTCTGCGTTTTGTATCGAATCTGTGATTAGTGATGTACACTTTCCGAAAGCTATGAAATTTACCACGATTTACGTAAATCTAATACGATTTCGCTTTGGTACATTACATGTTTAAGGATTACGATAGATTTAAATGGACGTGCGAGTGTTTATTTGATTTACGAGGATTTACGTAGAATTGACATGGCAGATTATTTTACTTATTTATTGATTTTTCATTTTATAATATGTGGATATAAATATTAAATAGAATTATTGGCGCCTAGTCAAACGGCACTCCAGACGATATTGAAATTACATAATAATGATTTCTTTTTGCAACTACTCTTTAAACTCCTCATGTTATTTATATTTGGCACGAGCGGAGCGAGTGTTTAAAGAATGAGTGACTTAAAAAGTTTGCCAAATGTGTTGCATACTATACTTTTTCTACGAGCGTTTGTTTTTGGGTACATTATTGCTAAACAACACGAATATAGTCACTGACATGAGCGTTAGAATTGAAAAACGTCAAAATTCGTGCCTGAAAACATCCGATTCCTTCCAAATCCGTGCAGTAATATTTCGGAAGTATCCGAAGTGCCTCGGATCCAACTGAAACGAAACTGAGGTGGCAAAATGACGCTTTCCGCACGATAGATCTTTGTATAATTGTGCATTTTACATGCTTTTCGTCGTACACACACTAGTGGTTGCTTTTCTTCTTACTTTATTTGATAAATCCGCTCCTTCGAACGCCTTTCTAAACTCCTTCAGCGCAAATTGCCGAACAGCTTTCTTTCTTCAGCTCCGCTCCCTCCAATAAACGCTCGCGACCCCCGTGGGGTTTATTCTGTTTTATTTTTAGCCGCCCCCCGTACAATTTTATTTGGTACCCCTCCATAAAAATTGCGGCCTGTGTGATAGCGGTAGCGGGCAATCGATCTCGAATAATCCAAGAACACCATTTGCCGGAATTGACATCGTAAACTTTATATAAGATACAAAGAGGTGGAATATTTTTGGTTTTGTTCAAGAACGTGTTCATTTGAGTTTGCCAATGCATCGTTAGCAATATATGGCATTGTAATGTTCAGCCTTCGTTGTTGGTAAACAACGCCCGCATATTTTATGGACGTGTAAAATGTTTCAGTCAACGTTAGGAAATAGGTGCCACGGTTTCGTTGCGCGGGCAACCTTGATACATTGAACCAAAAACTAGTTAAGGTGAATTGTGTTAAAAAATTGGAGAGAATTTTCACAACCACCACAACAAATTCATTAATTTTTACATTAAAAAAATTTTCAAAATTGTATTATCACTTAGAAGAAAATTCTACTCAGGTGTTGTTGTAAGTGTCCAAAATTTTCAATATATCGAAATATAGTACAGTATGCTAAAGTAATGTTAGGTCTGGTCAATTGAACACGGTCAATCGACCTTTTCTTAATTGACAACTTCTTCATTGACTAGTCAACTTCGATCAAAATGTTTTAAAATAACAATTGTATAGTGTTCTCTATCATTATTTAATAACAATATGTATTTTGTAATAAATTATTAGGCATCTGTGATGTCCAATTTACCTATAACCCTCCTCAAGGGATACCCGAATACGATACTTAGCGGTTCGGGGAATCCCGAAAAAAATATCTACTGCATTTAGTTCTCAGAACGACGCGATGGCGACGTAACGCGCAATATAAATAAATAGATTTTTTTTTCTAATTATTTCGGTCAATTAACTGGTCAATTGACACAAAAAAATTTGACCGGTTAATTTCACAACCCTATGCTAAAGTGCCGTGTCGAATCGAAAATGTCAAGAGAATACGTTGGAATGGCCTAACATTAATCTTGAATACCTAAAATATTCAAATTAAAAGAGAAAAATATCAAATTAATAATATTTAAATTGAAATATCTTTTAGAAATTTGCATTTCGTATTTTTAATTTAAAATTGACTTTCCGTTTTTTAAATTCACACGGTTAGTTAAATTATTCTTGAAATCTATATGTGATGTCTCTAATAGATATTGACAGCTATACCGGGTTAATAAAAAGTACAGGAACGCCTAAATATATCTGATGCGGTAAATCAGACTACACTGCTGTTAGCATTTTTGAATTTTGAATATTCAAAAACCCAACCCATCATTTTAGCTTTAGCATTTTTGCGAGATATTTAAGTGTTCCGGTACTTTTTGATAATCCAATAATATGCTACTTATACAGTAATATAAAATGACGGAACAGGTTATATTTATATGGGAACATTCGGAGAATTATATTGAAAATCTGAATACGTCACTCCGTTTGATCCAAAAGAGTACTCCAATGCATTTTTATCCGAAAAAAATGAAAAGCTATCGGTAATTTTCAAATTGATCGAAAATGAAAAACACCCTGTATCTGTTTGGTGGTGAGCTTTTAGGTTTTTTACTCTATCTGCTAGTTGAATAACGCGACTAACGGAGTACGTTTTAACAAAGTTTTATTTTCGAAATGATAGGGCATTAATGTTACACGGAAAATTGGGACAGTTGATTTTATGTGGCTGAATCTTTGATTCAGCGTCTATTCAGCAGGATGCGTCCGGTCTAGAGATACTTATTGCAAAAAATATTTCCATTACCAAATATTATTCAAAGGGAAGACCACAATATTTTATAGATTTATTTATAAATTTATGCATGTTTAAGAGTCCAAAAAAAATAATTATTTGATGATGCCGTTTGCCACCACCCCGTTCCATAATGAATCCGTGTACGCCGCTGATCTTCAATGCCATTTACACATCTTTCATTAAAACTCTCACGCCTCCAGTTTTTGCCTTAATAATTTTTCGGACCTCATTTCTCCTTTAATCCGTATCTCGGTTCCTATGGCTAAGTGCTCGCCTTTGTCTTTTTTTAATGATAAATGACTGTGTTGCCAACCCTTTGCGAAATATATGCAGCAATTTCTTCGTGTGATTTACGTTCCTCGCCATTAACCGGGTCGTAAATTATACCACCCCGAACCTGTTATGAAGTGTTAGAACAATTTCTCAATAGAAGCTTGTTTACGTCACGAAATCGAGATACAATGAACTGCGCAGCAAATTTCTGTAAAGCCCGCCGTCCGTTTTACGTGTCTAGATGGTTTGTTCCAGCCGCAATCGACAACAGTTTTTTACAGTCCAACCGTCCGACCAAATAAAGGATGACAGACTCAAACTCGAAAATATGTTCATCGAACAATTCTAAGAAGTAGGTGGGAACTAATATTATGAATGGGAATGAGTGTTACATTGTTGATTATCCTTGGTACGTTTATCCTTGGTTGGAAAAATTGGAACTGAGCTGTGCGTTAGTAAAGGAATATATCCAAAACAAATGGATGGAATGGATTCTCACGCAAAAAACCAAAAGCACATTTTCATTGTTTTTTTTTAGTTACACGGCGATTTTTGGTCATTCGACCACCATCGTCAACTTCTTTTTTTTATGGCGGGCCATATTGGAATCAGAAACCTAAAAATAGTTCATTTGGTTCTCATTTCATTGAAGGCGGCGTGCATAGAAATCGGCCCTCTGTCAAATTTTGACTTTAGTATTTTGTTTTGAAACTATTCATTTAATATGCTTTAGTATGAGTTTAAATTTGTCAAGAGTACTAATCTTTTATATGCGTTGCTACGGTTAAACAAATGAAATGAACCGTAATCGCCTTAATCGAAAGTGGACTTCGCCATTGAGCTGTTGCTCGACAACGACACGCGCAGCAGTTAGAAGTGTATGACAACTGTATGAGGAGGCTGGATCCTTTGCTAGGCGTCCTTGAACAGACAGAAGGCGAATTACGATAGCTCGTGATGACCGCTTTAGAAATCGTCACCTTAATGCGGTTCAAGTGCAACAACAACTCCATGAAGTTCGAAGATAGATAGATTTATTTAGTCATTTTTTACATAAAAAGTCTTTACAACAAATAGCGCGTCAGTAGTACAAAAGAAAAATGAAAGATTAACGCTGACAACTTGTGGTTGTGGATAAATAAATCATATAAACAATAGTCTTAATAATTGAAAGCAATATGACAAAATATATAATAGACATACACTACAAAAGTGCAATACATACATTAAAAAGTGTAAAAACGATGGAATCTAAAATTTAACAGAAATCGTAAATATCGATAGTAGATAATAAAACGTATATTGATCTAAAATTCGGGTTTCGCCGAAAGGGTGTATTCTGTAATTGAGTAAAAAGCATGCTCCAGAAGAATTTAGACTGTGATAAGTCTCGGATATGTTGAGGAAGAATATTGTAAAAGTCGGTACGAGGCTTATTCCTTGCCGACGTCGCCAGTCTGGAATAGTTTGGTACGAAGAGGTCTGCCTGTCTGGTGTTGTGTGCATGTCTGTCAGAATGTCTTTCAAAAGCATGTATATTTTCATGGACGTGGGTCAGTGCACGGTAAATGAACACACTAGGAAGTGTCATGATTTTTAGCCTCTTGAAAATAGGGCGACAATGTGCCAGAGGTGTTGATCCGTGAATTGTACGTATAGCTTTCTTTTGCATTCGGAAAGCTTTAGTTGCATGGACAGAAGAGTGACTATTAGTCAGTGGACAGTGAGAAGAAGACTGAAAACAACTGTAATTGTTCTAAAACTTACTACATCTCATCGACAAACACGCCTACGCTGTGCACGGGATCATCTGGATTGGACATTAGACCAATGGGGGTCTGTTCTGTTCTCAAATGAGACCAGAATATGCCTTTTTGGTTGTGTGAAGAGCGGGGCCCTTATGGAGGTGGCTCCTATATAATATGGAGTGCAATTTCTATGGGCAGCCGTGGTCAAGGGACAGGAGGTTTAACAGGTCCGAAGTACATCGATGATATTTTATCAGATGACGTGATACCATATGTCAACTACATTGGAGAATTCATGTGTATCCATGACAATGCTAGGCCGCACACTGCAAGGGTCGTACAAGATTAAATTGCATAAGTTGACTTTCGAGTTATGGAGTGGCCAGCACGCAGTCCCGACCTCAATCCGATCGAACATTTATGGGATGAGCTAAAACGGAGAATTCGAGCTAGACTTCGGACCCCCACCTCGATCCCAGAGATTCTTGTTGCTGTAAAGGAAGAGTGGCTTAACATTCCACAAGAAACAATAGCGAACTTGATTAGATCTATGCCTAATCGAGTAAGAGATGTTATTAGGGCAAGAGGGGGCATTCCCATTATTATAAAACAAGTGTTGAGGTGCTAATTGTCAATAACCCTATTTGTTTTTAGTAATTAAAAAAAAGTTAATTTGACTCGTGCCGTTATTTTACTATGCTAAACCTAAAAAGCAGAAATAAATTTTAATCAATTTAAACTCGTATTAAAGCATAGAAAATTGTGTTTCAAACAGCATATTTTTTTTAATCTAATCAGTAGTTTCTAAAAAACATATGAAAATGAAGTCCAAAAATTTTGAAATAAAAAAAACACATGGAAATATTTTTGCATTCATTCTGTCCCTGTTTGTAAGTTGTATGGAATGTACGAACGAATTTTGAATCAAAAATATATTATTGGAAGTGATAAGAATAGTAGCTTTTTGACTACACTTATTTAAAATTAACCATGTATTTATTTGTTGCTTTCCGTAATAGAAGCTGTATTGCTGACTTGCGTCGTTCATCCTTCGTTTATATGATGCATCATCCTCTTAAGTGCCTTCGTCCGGAAAATGTGTTTCCCTTACGGCCCCCGAGACATACTTTCATTTAGGACGCTGATAGAAACGCTTACGTTCGCGTTTCCGTCGTTGAATCTGATATCTGAGACGAAAATTGCACTTCTGCAATTTTTTGGAATTGCAGGAAGGCAGCAGCATCTTTTTTAAAATCAAGCTTCAGAGAATATCCTATTTTTACGGAACGCGTTCTAAAAATAGAAAAATAGGTTAAAATAAAAATCTGAGAATATTTATTAGTTCCTGGCCAGACTGGAGAGCTAAATATTGATTTCAGAATTTGATATTCTGCAAAATGTTAAATAGTGGTGTGTGCGCGGGATCGAAGATAGATTCGGCCTTCAAACCGTGATCTTTGGCAAAAAATGGATAAATAAACAACGCAGGTTAAGAACTATAATAATTATATCAACTCTTTTGCGCTATGCTGCTACGTCATGACTTCACGTCCAGGAGGAATCGGTCTCTGATAAATCATTAAGTATTTTGTTTCCTCAATATGAATATTTTGATCATAATCAGTTAGACAACGCTGTTGGCCTTTGATCTCTTTGAGCTGAAGTTTCAAAGTGATAGTTACACATCGCGGTAATTATTCAGATAACATGTGAGCTGGTCGGCACGATTGGAGTAACTTGTTGGCTCTGGATTGCCCCGAGGGATTCAGAGTTAGGGGAAAAGTGGGTCACGAAAACACAATTTAATTATGTCTTTCAGTATAACGCACTAATAAGTTTAATCGTATCTTTACGATCGCAATTTAACGTAGTAATTTTGTTGCGGCATCGATCGAAAAAAATGAAGTCTAACGTTGATCAGATTTTGAACTTGGGTTGCAATGCAATGCAAAGAAACATATTGCAGCTCCCATAATGTAAAATTTTTGACTGTGCGTACCGTTGGTGTCATAGACAGTAGCTTGGTTTTAAAAATAATTTTTTAAATTACAGGTGGCAGCTCGATTTTTTTTATAGTATATTATGCAACAAGTGCGGTAAACAGCATTTGACTCACGGGTTTATTTGACACGAGCGAAGCGCAGCGGAGCCAGTTTTTAATAAACGAGTCAGTTAAAAAGTTTACCGAACGTTTTGGGTTCATTTTCGCAAAACAACACTAATACATTCACTGATATGACCGCCAGAATTGACAAACGTCAAAATTCAAAGCGTGCGAAATATCTCCGAAAACATCCGATTGCTCCCAAATCGATGCGGTAAAATCCCGGAAATGTCCGAAGTGGCTCGGATTCATGGGAAACGAAACTGACGTAGTAAAGTGACGCTTCCCGCACGCTAGATCGGTGGGTAATTAGGTGTTTTACAGACGGGAGTAGAAAAACGGCATTTGACTCACGAGCGGAGCGGAGAGCAGCGGGGCGAGTGTTTAATAAACCAGTGACTTAAAAAGTTTACCGAACGTGTTGCATACTATACACTTTTTTTTACGACCGTTAGTTTTTCGGTATATTTTCGCAAAACAACGCGAATGCATTCACTGACATGACGGTCAGAATTGAAAAACGTCAAAATTCAAGGCGTGGGAAATATCTCCGAAAACATCCGATTGCTCCCAAACCCGTGCGGTAAAATCCCGGAAATGTCCGAAGTGGCTCGGATCCGTGGGAAACGAAACTGACGTGGTAAAGTGACGCTTCCCGCACGCTAGATTGGTGTGTAATTAGGTATTTTACAGACGGGAGTAGAAAATAATTATTTTAGTTTATTGGAAAGTTATTCAGAAATGTTCGGTTGGACAGGAACAATTTTAATCTTCTCCTGAAGATGCCAACTTGGTTGGCGAAACGTAAAATTGAGTTTCGGTTTGTTATAAAGCGCGTTATTGTGTGTTAGTACAGTGCCGAAGGTTCCAGTCGAGTTTGATATTGTTATTAATTTTCGCAGTAGTAGTGCTCTATTTTGTACCTATAGTATTGAATTTGCATCAAAAATAAACATCACGCATAGATTCTTGTCAATCATCTGGATGACGTTTAACTCCCCTTCAATATCATAAAGTTTCGTTTTATAGATGAATCGGACTTTTATATCTTCTGCTCTGTCGCGATAAAATGAGATAATACGCTTATGTAGGGAACATATCCACGGAATCCAAGCGCGAAAAATAAGCTTTACAGACACGACAAGCCGTTAATATTTACGGGCAGACGTAATAAAAATATTGATTTATTTGAAACATTTCAGATTTTATTCACAAATTAACTAACTGACGCTTGGTTGCCGATTTTTAGAAAATAACTTTATTTAAGATTATCGTTATAAAAAATTTGATTTTGTTGGTCCATGTTTTCGGTTTCGGCATTGTAAACTTCTTCTATCGTAATATTTGGTGGATTGTAATTTTGTTTTGAAGTATAAGGCTTATATGTGTTGTACCGAATACTCGAGAATTAGTAAAGTATTTTTATGGATTTCTATTAAAATTTGGCCTTATATTCAGGGGTTCTGAACGAAATTTTGGTTTAAATGCATGCAATGGTTTAGTGCGCATGTTAAAACTCGGTGGTCTAGGAAAACCATACGGGTTTTGTGCATTGACATTTTGTAGTGTGAGCATACCGTGATTTGGCTGGAATGAAATTTGTTTGAATCGGTTTAAAACTGGGAATATTTCTATCAATCGGAGTACTTGCAATGCATGTGTAATATGCGGTCATAAAACTCTGAGGTTCAAACAATCTTCATCTGTTGGGTCGGCAAAATTACGTCGGAAGGTGTCCATTAATTTGTCTCATGTGACAACATTTTGAATATTTATTTGGCCAGTAAGTTTACCGACTAAAAAGTTTAGTAAATAATTATTTTGAATATTATTCGGGTTAGTGTTATCGTAAAAAACGATTGCCATGTTCCTAAATAACGATTCAAATCATTTGGATTACCGTCAAAATTTGGTACGCAATTTAAATGTTCAGGTTTAAAATTAGCCTTTTGAGAAAAGTTGTCAACTGAATGGTTTGTTTGATTTGTAAATAATGTCTGGATTTGAAACAGAGTCAGTTGAAGGTCTACTTAAGCGCAAACTGCCTAATTCGCAAATTATATCGTTGACACTTGTCATTAAATTATCAATTACATTTACATTAAAATCAATAGGTAAACTCTGGTCTTGCTTTTATAAGGATTCGAGTTCTGCGAAGATAAGCGATGCTGGTCCTATCCTCCGTTGATTGAAAAACTCCACACTGCTTCAAACAGATCCACTAGTGTCACAGCAGTTCTTTTTTTCCGGTTAATTCGATTGAAACGAAACAAATCGAATACGTACGTATAAATTCCCGAAAATCAGTTCCGACTGCGCAAATTAACTAACTAGACCGTGGTTGCTATTTTCAGCTGTCTGTGTTCTGCGCATCTTTTCTATCGTTATATGTTGCGAGTCTTGCACTCAGCATGTTCTTACGGTGTATGGTAAAATAACTCACGTTTTCTGCGTTGAATGCAGCATTATTGGATAGTTCGTCGTTGTTGATTGTGAGTTCTTCGCGATTTGATTTATTAACCTCATTCTATCGCCACAATCAATGGACAATTTCATTTACTATTTGGAACTTGCCCCTTTCAGTAGTACCTGCGATTTCTTGTCGAAATGTTGGTATCCGATAAACTTTCCGGAACACAATTCTGGTCGCATCCTCCGGTTCGTAATTTAATTATATCATAATCCCTTGGGATCCCAGGAAACAATATAAATCTGTAGGAGCCGTGATCCCCGACATAAATCTTAGCCGAGCCGCCAGCCAGCCAGGGCTTGGCCCGTCAAAATTGAAACCGCAGACAGTGGCGAAAGAAAATGATAAAGAGGGGCTGGAATTTCTCATATTTGCATAATCGATATTCAATTAAAATGGTCTTTCCAGCCGGACCGCGCGATAAACGATTCAGGCAAACTATTTGTGTGGAGATTTATTTTGGCCTCTAGTGTGTACGTTAATTTCGAAACTGCGAACGGGTTAAATTTGAAATAACATGTTTTTTTTTTCATTCCTAAATAAAAGCAATTGCCTATTAATCGGTGTGGGCTTTTTTTTCGTTTTAGTTAACCTAATGAACATAGTTAACATTAAGTTTGCAACCGCAACTATAACGCCCATTTGACTAACAAGTTTATAAGCATCCGCGTATGGTATAAAGCAAAAAGTAAATTGGTATTTGAAAATTATTAGTTGATTTTCAAATATTTTTCATCAAAACTAGTAAAAATATACAATTTTTTCCAAGGTTTTTGTATTGTTTTGCATTTCTTAGATTTACGAAGTTCATCGATTCAATAAGGCTTATGAAATTTAGCAACAGCATCAGGTTTCAAAAGTTGTTTTTGGATTTCAGTTTTGTAAAATGTTTAAATCTATTTTAGAGGGTGGCGAAATTATTGGCTTCTAATTTTGGGGCATCCTTTAGGTGATTTTACTAAAGCAGGTATAGACAAATTCGAGTTTTATCTGACATTTATGACTAACACCAAAAATTACTAATGTTTGTACATAATAAAGATAAAAGGTCGTATAGTTTACCAAAATTGTTCGGGTTCGTCAGAAGCGACTGTGAAATAAACAATTCCCTCCGCGGAAAACTTAACGGAACTTAAAATTTATTGCGTCCAGAAAAATAAAGTCACTTGGGCGCTCCGGCGTCTCGTTTCAACTGACTGACTAACGAGCAGGGCGCTCTGCTTTGATAGGACGCAGCGTCTACTCGCCATGGGTGATGAAATTGCTATGCCAGTGCTGGTCTTATTTGTAGACACATTTAATCACAAACCTACTCAGTTCTATATCTCTTAACTAGCACCCAGAGTTATGGTGAGCAGCGTTTTCCTGCTTGCTAAAGAAGTGTACTCTTATTAAAAATACTAATGATGGGTTTTTGTTTTCTTTTTAAAAGGAATTTAGAGATATTTTATGTATTTGAAGGCAGAAGTTAGAACAGAATAAACTAACACTATACTCTTCTAGTAATTCTCTTTTTCGTAGGGTATCCCTTCAGCCGCTAGTTGTCTTACTCGCAGTTTTATGGGTTCCTAAAATCAATTCTCTTGTAGAAATCCTTTCATAGTGGGTTTATAAAAGAAATTAATAATATTATGAACTTACACCCTGCAGCAAATAACAAATAATAGTAGCCCTACAATTCTGGTGTCGGTAAGGTTAAAATTTAATTGGAGTGTCAAATTTTATTATTTTTGTATGTTTTTTTGTGCTAAATTTAAAAAATTGTGACGGTTATTTTTTTACAACTTTGGACGTGGACTAACAACAACAATGATGATGAACCTAATTCGACTTTTGGAGTTAAAGTACCATCTAGGACTACTGTTTATGGCTGGTTTTCGGACTTCAGTCGTGGTTGTAGTTTTCTTAAGGATGAATTTCGTGAAGGTCGTCCAAAATCGGTGGTTGTCCAAGAAAACATTGATACAATGCGGAAACTGATTTTGTCGAAGAAAATGCTAGAATAATACGATCGCGGTGCTTCCAAACACGTCTATGAAATCGTGACAGGCGATGAATCATGGACTTATGCATATGAACCTGAAAGTAAGCAGCAGTCGACTGTATGGGTCCTTCAGAATGAGACAAAGCCCACAAAAGTTGTTCGTGCGCGATGCACCTCGAAACAAATGGTTGCATGTTTTTTCAGGAAAACTGGCCACGTTGCAACTATTTCTTTGGTGAAAGGTAAAACAGTCAATCCCGAGTGGTACACAACCATTTGTTTGCCGAATGTCTTCGAAAAAATTAGAAAAACCAACCGCCGAAGACAAATCACTCTCCACGACGACAATGCTCTCTCATGGATCAGTGCAACCGTTGATTTGATGAGCCATTCACTATATAGTCCTGATTTAGCACCTAATGACTTTTTTTAATCCCATACATTAAGAATAAATTACCTGGGCAACGATTTTTGACACCAGAAGAGTCAATTGATGCGTTTAAAAAGCATGTTTTGGAGGTGCCCGAATCGATGTGGGAAAGAAAAGTGGTTTGATGATTGGTTTTATTGAATGCAAAAGTGTATCATCAGGGTGAATATTTCCAGAAACTGTAGTTTTTTATTACAAATCCCGAAATATAAAAGATAGCCCTCGTATTTGAATTTATTATCTGCTTAGCTACTTTGGCATGATCAGAATTGTGAGCAAGTAATTTTATTTTATTACCGCTGCCGTCTAACGTTTTATTTGGCTAACGTATTTTGAATGATGTCGCGTTTTTTATGGAACGATAGATCCGTACGTAAATATCTACAGGTCAATTTCCTCGACACCCTTTTCGGAGCATGAAAAATGCTCGTTCTCACGCGAACCGATCGAGGTAAAATAATAATGTAACCGAGGAAATACGAACGCGATCGCCAAAGGCTAAAAATATTTCTATCGGTTAAAACAATACCGTGTGACACTAGAAGATCAGAAAACCTCTATAACTTTTCTACGGTTCGAAGTTTTAGAAAATTCGCAGTGGCGTATACTTCTTAATTGAAAGGACGCTAAATTTTACATTTTAAAAGTTTGTTTTTTATTAGATCTTGGAAATAAGTAAGTCATTGTAACTCATGATGTTTTTTTTTCTTACTTCCAGCTTAATTTCAAACGGATTTTCACAATTTGTTTAGCGAATATTGCAAAAAAGTGCCGATATCATTATAAGTTCATCGTATTCATAGATATATGCATAAAAATATGTAAAAAAAGTTGTGTTCTAAATTTCGAAAATACAGAGTGTTGAAATATTGCGAAAAGAGTCTTTTTTATATTGTAAAAAAATGTATTCTAGATTTTGCTTTCAGACTTGCAGATATTGTAAAAATTATAATTTAATTAATACAATTAATTATTAATTATATAATTTCTGAAATTGTTATGTAAATGAAAGCGAATTTAAATTGCCTGGATTAGGTTAATTTAATTTAATTAATTTTTAATTAATTAATTAATTTAATTAATTATTAATTAATTAATTAATTAATTAAGTTAATTAGTTAAATTAATTAAAACGGTCTCACAAACACCACTGATTAAACAAATACATATTATTAACAGTTTATATATGCATTAAAACCTAACAAGCTTGAAAGGAAAATCTAGAAGTTTTTTAAACAAAAGAAAAACAATTTTTCCGCAATATTTAAACATTATGTATCTCTAAACTTTTTTACTTATCTGCTGAATATGTTGTTAAAGTTTCTCCATTATAATATCATATACCTAAGTCTTAGCGTTTCTGACATATTTTAACTGTTATGTCAAAAGTGACGTTTGTTGGTCTAAGGATGATAATGTAATTGTTCGTTATTATTGTATCTTAAAATTGAAAAATTGAACCAGTGCCTTCTCCCATCTTTCACAACCAACAAGAAATCGACCGTTTTAATTGACAACTCAACTAATCAAAACCGTTGGCACACGGCGGTCATTATTTTTTTACAATAGTCAAAGAGTACAAATATGATTAGTGTTCTCCGAGCGATATACCGTTTTTACGACATAATCCGGTATTTAACTTTGGCGTTTTTCTTTCTTGCACACCATCCACAACTATGTCACGTATTGTGGCATACGCTGTTTTAGTCATCTCGGACGTTAATTTTATGGCTCCGTTTTCCCCAGATGTCGATTTCAGAGACAGAAACACATTTAAAGTTATAATTGCGTCATCGACCACAATCTAAACTTCTTCGTCGCTGGACATCGCAAGTGACTAACAAAATTAAATAATGTTAGTATTTGGTAAGAAATAAATTTTAGTAAAATCTATATAGTACCTCAATAAAAATGGCACACTGAGTCTTGAAAAGCAATTGAATAGCAGTAAGTTGGTAATTACTAAGTAAAACTTACAGAATAATCCGATTTCACTAACTCCCACAAATCATTATTAATCATTAAAAATCAATTATCTACATAAGATTTTATATTGCTTTCTTAGGAAAATATTTTAGAATCATTATGTTAAAACCCTTAAATTCGAAATTAGTTTAAGCTTTCTAGTGTTTTTAGTATAGATAAAGATTTGCCCATTAGATAGATATCTAATGGGCAAATTCAACTTGAAATCGAGCTACCTCAAGTAGGGACTGTTTTATAAACATTTATAAAATGCACACTAATATAAATTAATGAAACATGGCGCAGTTCTTGTCGGATAACATCTTAAATACGGTCCTGGCTTGTAGTATACGCGCTGAATGGTAAAATAGAGGTTGTAAAAACGGTATATCGTTTGGAGAACTCTACACATTAAAACTTTAAATTGGAAAACCCGTTAAAATAATTTTATCCTATTTAACTTTTTTAAAAAGGGTGACTTTATGTAAAGTTGCCTGTTTCAAAAAGTTGTAGGTTAGTATTGTATTAAAGGAAATAACAGAATTTGAGATATTCGGTACATTGAGTAATTAAAAATATTTCTTATTTACTATATATGCATCGCCTGTTATATTTGTTAACTGAATGTATTTCTGAGCAAACAATCGCCAACGACTATTCGGTTTTTATCGATTTATAAAAAAAATGCGCCCTTAGTTTAGGTATACGAAACCCAAATCGTTTGGTGGACGCATTTGCATTATTTACGCTTTTGTCCAATATTTAACTCTGACAAATTGGATAAATTCGCAAATTCGCTACGAAAAACAAAACCCGGTTGGGAACAACCCCAACCCGAGTCTGTTGGGGGGAGTGGGGGTCGTAGAAAATACACAAGTCCTAAACGTTACTACCGTCCCTGAAAATTAATGCTAATTCGGTAGCATTCACGCTCCTGGATTACTAAATACCGCGTAACCGGAATTTATGCCGGCGTTATCTTCCGTTTGCCCCGATTAAATTTGATGGTTCTGATGGTTTCGCGTTTTGATTCGCAGACGCAGGACGATAAAGAAATAACGATCCCGCACTGTGCCTGCTTTGCATAAACAACTGACGAGCCTGATTTAAAAGGTCCATTATCCTTTAAAAAAATTTTGTTCTAAGAGTCATCTCTTATGTTGATATTTTATCCCTACAGATTGCAGTTGGGAAGAGTTCACCTCGACTTAACGGAAGTATTTGTGACTCCTTCAATATTTTATCTAGGTTGGCCTTCCTGATTTGAATCACTAGCTTCCATAGTGATTCCTCATCCGAATGGTTCCTTAATAAAATTATTATATGGTTCCTAGATAAGAAAATAATTCTCAACACAGACAAAATAAGTGCCGTATTCTTCAGAACGAAACAGTCTAATATAGAAACAATAGGTCACGTGTACAATAAAAACCTACGCATGTTAGAAAACACCAAATTTTTGGGCTGATATCTGAATGAACATCTGGACTGGTCCTTTTATGCAACTTAATTAATATTTAAATTAAATTCAATCTGCTATGGTATTAGAACGGTTGGTATTTATATGAACGAAAAAACCCTAGCAGTATTATATTTTGCTAACTTCGAATCAAGAATGAAATACGGAATAATCTTTTGGGGAAAAAAGAGCACTATTCAAGACTGTTTTGTAAGTCAGAAAAGGGTAATCAGTAGAAAAATGGAATAGAATCAAACTTGTCGAAATGTGTTTAAACAAATGGGCTTTTGGCAGTATACTCTCTAGATATATTTGAATGGCTTGTGTTCCAGAAATAAAAATGTATTCCAACTACTAAATCCAGAAAATTATAATACGAAATCAGAATATTGCACCTATCCCTATAGGAATGTGTTTAAAGGGGAAATTAAGAAACTAAATAATTCTTACGTAACATTAACAATATAATGTAGTATTACGATTGTTCTAGCAATAAGTACCTCTAGTTGTAGATAACCTACTGCGGGTCTTTGACGTCCTTGCATTTATTGCTAACATGGGTAACAATTTTTGAAATAAGAATATCTCGATCTATCTGTCTATCTCAGCAAATGAAAATAAAAATACGTTTTCCAATTCACACAACACTTGTGTGGCTGTTTTTCCTTCTTGGCAGATCTGCTTTCACAGTTTTGTTTCACTCTCAGTGGTCAATCAGTGGACCTACCGTTGGGATTTTTGGAAGGCAAACTTTACAGTGGATTTAGTGGTTTAAAGTGGATCAGGGATGCGGGTTCGAAAAAACAACTAGCCTGGACAACAGCTTTATTGTGTCTTCTCTCTTCCACATTTCAAATTTACACAAATACCATTTTAATGACAATAATCTGATTGCAAAACTATATAACCATAGACGCACAGCTTTTTTTTTCTTGAAACGGGTTGTGGATCAGTTGGTTAGTGGCATCTTGAAGAGTTTTCGCTAAGGAGAAGTCCACCTCATATACCTCAATATCTTAGACTTTATTTTAACCCCCCCCCCCCCCCCCCCCCAATCACAGAAATTATCGCGCGATTGTCTTAACTGTTCACATAGTGCAATTAAAAATTATAACAATATTGCCCATTAAAAGTTTTTAAAAAATGTAAATTCGACCTAATTGCCTTTCAGAGATCTTCAGAATGATATTTTTTGTCTAAATTCTGTATTCTCTTTCCTTGTTTTGGTTAGTTACTTGTAAGTAGTGAGAATATTTACATTTTGCCATTTGCTATTTTGCAATAAATTGGTATTATGGTAGAAGCAATAGAATTTTAATATATTAAAACAACAACCACTTATTTTCCGCTCCAAAATATCTATAAAAATTCTTATAAATCAGGTTCATCAGGGTCATCATGTTGAGTTAATTGAAACTTGGTATTGGATTGTCTTCATCCTCGGTTATAAAATTTGAAAAGCGGGCGTTTTCTGCACACAAAAGGTTGTCTCGTATCTCGCTCGAAAAAAATGCATTTGGGAATTTACTTTAAAGTAAAAAGTTTAACAGGTGTAATAAATTTGATTGAGAAATATATTTGCAAAAGAATGTCAACCTTTAACACGACATATTACAAAAACGAAGATGTTGCAGACCCTCGTTTATAAGACCTTAGTAGCAATTTTATTGGGGATAAAATATTGACGTCTAATTTTGAACATTAAAATAAATTGAAATCGGTAAGTATCTACTTACAAATTTTGAAAAAGGTAATTGATTTACGAAAACATCCACCAATTAGGTTAAAGTTTAGAGAACTACTGCCGCAGTTTCAGAAGAGAGGAGTTCTTCCCCAAGACGTATTTTCGTCTCGCTACCAGGGCGAACGAGGGCAAAAGTTGCGAGATAAGCGGATTTAATTTTATTAAGCCTTGTTAGATTCGGTGGTTAACCCTTGTCAATTTGATTTGGGATAAAGTAATAGTCCGGCGAATGTCGGGTCTATTTCACATATTAGACAAATGATCCATTTCCAAGGAGCGGTTTTATTCTCCGCCCTTTTAGGTCATTAATATTTCGATACCTTTAGTCATTTGAAATGGAAAATTTTCTCGGCGATAAATTAATATTCCTCCGCGATTCGATTCGCTGAACAATCATTGCCAATTGTTCTTAATGAGCTTAATAAATTCACCTCTGAAAACGTTTCGTACAAAATTTTCATTTTAAATTTATAAATTTCTCCAATTTCCTTTTGTTAATAATACAACAAAAAATTGTACGTAAACCTGCAAAGGAAATTATTAGTTAGTTTTCGAACATAATAAGCTGTTCTGGCAAACGAAAATTCAAAACTTGATTAATTCTTGTTTTCGTTTTACAAAAATAAGCCGTAAAAGAACAATATTATTTAATTACTTGAAATCAAGTCAATATTCCCTTAAACTAGTAAATCAATTCTTAAATGTTTACTTAAGCAGTACGACTAAGTATTTAATTTCTGAAAGTATGGAGTAGTAAACTGGGAAATTCCGTCCTGCCCCCTCTTAATAAATAAATAATAAACAACTTTAAAACTTTTACAGTTTAATGACCGAGTAATTAAAATATACTTATGCTAGTGCCGTTATACGTGCACTTGGGCAGTATCGCCTGTTTCCCGAGTATTATAAGATTAGTAATACAATGGCGACAGCAGGTCAAAGCCCTCCCAAAAAAAATCAACACATGATGGAAACACCACAAGTTTAGAAAAGTTCACTGTTTTTATTTAAAAGAAAGATACGCAACCTATATAAGACTTTAATGGGGAGCTTGGTCAGGATAACAGTAGTTCTTTGAGAGTTTGGAAAATTTTATGGACCATGGAAGAAATAGCAGAAAAACAAACTCAACAAATGCACGCGCACGAACTAAATCCTGCAGAGCTTATATGAGTAAAAATGCAAAATACGACATTCAAAAGCTTAAGGTACTGTTTGGTCAAGCAATGGAGGAAGTGACACCACAGAACTGGCGAAAAGAGTGTCATTAAAGAAGCGGAGAAAATGTGGTTTTAATGTCAGGAAGAAACGGCAGTTCCTCAGATGAAGAAGTTGTTCTTTTTTGAAGTTAATTTCCGTATAACGCATTTTTTATCGAATGTTTAATAAGAAATAAGGGTTAACATAAAAGTGTTTGTTTTATCAGTATCCTACATGTAATCAATGTCGTAAAAGTGATTCGTTGGGTCACTCTGTGGTCCCTTTGCATACCGAATAGACTTTAGTTGTTTACTAATACCTTCCTGAATAGACAGTTTCTTATCTCAATTCTAATTTCTAAAAGGTTTTTATTCTAATGTGTCTTTCAGCTTCAAATTTTATTATTTAGTACACTGTATTTTTGAGCAAATAGTGTTTTAAATCGAATATTTAAATTTAAAATGTTAAAGTTCCACTTTAAAAATATCGATAAGTATGGAAGATGTGCTTTGACCTAATATTGTGCCACACTGTATATGTGGTCCGTTGGCGTCGACAAATATTGTAGAACTCAATTATTCTCAAGTGAAATTTTTATACACTCCTACTGCATGCGATTTCTTATATATAAAAAGTAAACCCAAAGTCTAAAAATATCGAGACATTATTGGCAACGTTAGCTGCATCAGCTGCAAGGAACATGACACGAAGAAACCAATAAGATGTCGGCTTTTAGTGGCAGCTTACGTCGAACATTTCCTTTTGGAACTTTAATCACTTCTTGGGGTTATCGAAGTTTTTGCCGAGTGTGACCCAATTTTCTTATATAAAGCCTATATTATGGATTTTATGCTTGAGGCGCATCCGTTCATCCCTTGTCCGTCCATTTTTTTAAAAGTCTGTGTGCGAAATAGACTTAGACCTCGGAACTTCAGCATTTTTTTTCCTAGAAACTATTTATCTGACCCAAAAAACAAACATACTATTTGGAAGACAATTTAATATGCTTTAGTGTGAGTTTAAATTTGGCAAGAGTGCTAAGCTTTTATGTGCGTACCTACGATTAAAGAAATAAAACGTATTCATGCAGTAGTTATAGTGCTAGTAACAAACTTTATAGACATAAATTAATCGCCTTTGCAACTGGAATTTTCACATTGTTCGTTTCTAACAATTTGGATAGCGTATAATTGTGGTAGCTTGATGCATACTACACCGCAAAAGGCCGCTCAAGTTATCGCTTTAATTGAAAGTGGACTTTCCCACCAACCTGTTGCTCGACAACTGCGCCCTAGGCGCCTTGGAACAGGCAGAAGGCTAATTAAAACAATAAGAAATCGTCACCTAAATGCGGTTCAAGTGAAACAACAGGTCCATGAAGTTCGAAGAGTGGCTATTAGTCAGTAGACAGTGAGAAGAAGGCTGAAGGAAAATAACCTGACCTCAGAAAGTGTACCGAAGACCAGGAGAGCGATTTGCAAAATGCTGCATTGAAGAGCGGTGCCCTTATAGAGGTGGTTCCTGCATGATATGGGGTGCAATTTCAATGAACGTACGAACAGACCCTGTTCTCATCCGTAAAGGCGGTGGTGGTGAAGGGGCAGAAGGTTTGACAAGTTGCTAGGTACATCAAGGATATTTTATCAGATCACGTGGTACCAAATGTCGACTACATTGGAGAAGAAATCATTTTTATGCATGACAATGCTAGTCCGCACACCGCAAGGATCATGCAAGATTACAATACAGAAGTTGGTTTTCAAGTTATGGAGTGACCTGCATGCTGGCCTGACCTCGATCCGGTAGAACATTTATGGGATGAGCTAAAACGGGGAATTCGAGCTAGAGTTCGCACTCCAACCTCGATCCCAGAGCTTATTGTTGCAGTAGAGGAAGAGTGGCTTAATATTCCACAAGAAACAATAGCGAACTTGATTAGATCTATGCCTAATCGAGTAAGAGATGTTATTAGGGCGAGAGGGGGTCATATCCATTATTTTAAAACAAGTATTGAGTTGCTAAATGTCAATTTCGTTTTCAGTAATAACAAAAAGTTAATTTGACTCGTGCCGTTCTTTTTCAATGCTAAACCTAAAAAGCAGAAATACATTTTAATCAATTTAAACTCGTATTAAAGCATATTAAATTGTCTTTCAAACAGCATATTTGTTTATCTTATCCGATTAAAGACAAAGCATCTTGGCACCAAGGACAAAAAAAAAGGAATAACTATTTAACGACATTGCACGAAGAACTGGTTTCTATACAGTGGATAACCCCAAATATTTTTAAATCTACGGCTACCACTATTTGTGCGTGGCATCATACGCTTTTTCGTAAAATCGCCCGCCATTAACCCATTGAAGGTCAGCTTTCCATTCAAACAAAAAGTGATCAATCACTCGCCGATACGCTTTGGAGGGAATGACGAGGAATTTTTGTATCGAAAAAGTTTTCGGAGGGTGTTGTGAATTATTGATTTGAGCTTTCGAAACAATGTTTACCGACCAGCCAGCCGTATTTGGCTGCCTCTTCTGGCAATGGTTTTTTAATAACTTTTTGCAATCCACTATTTTTGTAATATCAGTTTACGGATGGATACCATCTTGCACATATTGAAAGAATAATTACGAATCTGTTTTGATTTTTGTCCACTTCTATCAAATAAGCTATTGTCGTCTTTGAGGTTTCTTTATATCGGAATTTTAGCATTTCTCTGATGGAGTAGGCTTGCCCAAAGTTAAAGAAATCGAAATAGTTTATTATCAACTGAAGTTCTATAACTGGCACATCGGAACAGAAGCTTAATTCACTTGTTATAAATTTACGAGATAAGCATAGAGAAAATAAATTTTAGCTGAAGTTTTTCCCTCACGGAAATTTAAATCTAAAGTTAAGTTTTTTCAAAATTTGGAATGGGCCTTAATTTCTCATCACTAAAATATCAGCCATTTTGATTTTGTTCACTTTTTTTTAAACTGCTGATTTTTATTACTTTCCATTGTTCTGAATGCAAACTAAGCGTATTAACTTTAGAACTAAAAGCTCATGTCAGCTGACATGAATGAAGTATTTCTCTTCGAATTTAAAAAACCTTGTGACTTGGAGGATTGTGAGCGTGGTTAATCTTGTGGCATCGTTTGCCTTCTTTCTTGGTAAGTATTTGCGTATCGACTTTCTGTCCGTTTTTATTTGGATATTTTCTCAGGGAGATTAAGCGATTTGTCTGGAATTTAGGTCTTTGCATTGTTATTCCAGTCGATATGTCTGGCGGATTGAATGTTCTATTTATAGACATTCGTCAATTTTGTGGCAAGGATAATTGTTGGTTGTTTCTAGAGCAGGAACTTCATAAACCATTCTTTTGGTTTTGCAAGTTTAAGATATTTTGCGGTTGTCTGAATTGCTTTGTCGTGAACGTCTGCTGATTGGACTTTTTTATCAGTCAGGAATTTGTCTTGTAATTAATTTTTTTTAGAAAAGCTCGTTTTTAAATATCACCGACCAATATCTACTTCTACGAGGTATGTTCAAAAAGTATGGAGATTTTTGTAATTGGGCGTACATTCGATCTTCATTTTTTTTTGTTATGTTGGTACACGTGTCCCTAACATATGTTTACAGTTTCAGCCAGTTTTCACGTTTACTCTTTTTTTGTAAAACAGAAGCGTTATACGTGTTTTGTGTCCCCGGCGATTTTCTGCTGTCAAAATAAGTGGAACAAAGGATTTGCATAAAAATATGTGGTACAAGCTATTTCAAGATGGCCGAGAAGACGCCGATGACGAACCTCGCTCTGGACGACCCAGCACGTCAATAACTGACGAAAGCGCTGAAGAAGTGCAAGACATGATCCTGATATGCTAGTGACGAATCTGGGAAGAACCCAGAATCATTAAAACCGAAAAAAGCACGTCAAGTTCAATCAAATGTCAAGGTTTTGCTTGCTCTTTTCTTTGATTATCGTGGCGTAGTCAATGAATTTGTGTGCCGTTTGCGAGAAGCATATGAACAAAACTTCCGGAAAAACAAAACCACAATCATGCCTCAGCCACCATATTCACCCGATATGGCTGCACGCGACATTTTCTTGTTCCCAAAACGCAAGAAACCCATGAAAGAAAGGAGGTTTGGAACGATTAAGGAGATAAAGAAAAAATGCTGGAAAAACTCAAAGCTATACCAGAAAGGGCTTACCAGAAGTGCTTCGAGTATTGGAGAAAACGTTGGCACAAGTGTATTATATCCTGGTGAATTACTTTGAAATGGACAATATTATTTTTGATAAAACTTAAAAGTCGCCTTACTTTTTGAACACACATCCTATATGTTTTGTAAAACTTGAAACAACCAGACTGGTCTCTGAACGACGTCTGGTAGGTCGTTACGGAACAAGGAAAATACTTTTTTAGCTCTCCGTAATGTCACTTAATGCGCTTCTAGAGAAAATGACAAGCCTCTTCGGTGGTGGTTAAACTCCATTTATTTTAACACTTGCTATTCATTGAATTTACGCGTAATCCGAACGGAAAGATAAAGTGCCGTTTAATAGTGAAGTCCTGAATTCGATCCGTTAAACTGCCATTTTCAGTCGTTTCATTGTGAAACCGTTCGCGTGACCCGGAGTGTAATAATAGAGCTTTCGTTTCGACGAAAGATTACCATCGGCGAGCTTTTTTGTAAATCACGAACTTTCCGGTTTGTAACGTTATTAAGGCCCAGCGTATTCGTTAAAGTGGGACAGGGAATCAGTAAATATCGTCGTATTGTTTTCGTTTAATATTCGATTGATATAAAGTTGAACGAAGGTGAATCGGAGTCATATCGTATCGCATCGTATCGTAAACATAATTAAAGGCAGCCATAAGACAAGAAATTGCCTCAATTCCCCGAGAAATGATCCATCATACATTTCAAAAATAATTAAAAAAAAAATTTTGCTTTATGTAGTTTGGTTTTTATTAACATCCCAAATAGTACCTATCATTTTGCCGCACCCTGTATTATAGAGTAGTGAAAAATTAAAACGGGGTTTGCCCTTGGAACTTACCGAAGTAAACGGTATGGCCCTAGTTTGGAAACCAACTCCTGCTGTAAAACAGTTCTCTCTCCAACAATTAGCGATTTCACAATTAAATCATACCTCTGACGGAAAAAAGTAGTAAACTACTCCAGAATTAACATTTAGAATAGTTTATTGTTAAAGTAAAAGCTCAACAGTTCCTAAACCAAATAACATAAATTCATTATTGTTTAAACTTGCCTGGAGTGCTTTAATTTTGCTCGTTTCAATGCACAATGCAAAAATGTCCTTTGAGTTATCTACCTCTGGAGGAGATTCAATTCGAAGTACAAATTTTGCATTTAATAATGCTCTGTCTTCCACAAAACATTGACTTTCGACAATACACTTTATATACGATAAAATGGCTTCCATCCTAAGCTGTTCTTGCTCCATTTTCCACAAACCAATTTATTGCCGCTTATGTGGATAGAATGAGTTGAAGGTTTAATTCTCTTACGGCCACATTTGCTTACTGTCAGCTGTATGAATGTATGAGGTAGGTTCAGAAAGTAAGGCGACTTATAGGTTTTGTCAAAGGCTATTTATTTGTTCATCAAAATTAATGTTGTCCCCTTCAAAGTAATCCCCCCCAGATATAATATACTTGTGCCAATTCCGGACGTTTTCTTCGTATTGCTTCTCGCAAACGGCGCATAACTTCAAGGTAATACTCTTTATTGACCGTACGAACTTGTGGTAAGAATTCTTGATGTACGACCCCACGATAATCAAAGAAAACAGTAAGCAAAACCTTCACATTTGATGAAATTGACGTGCTTTTTTCGACCTTGGCGATTCTGGGTTCTTCCATTGGGACGACTGGGTTTTGATTTTGACGTCATAAACATATACCAATGACTTTTTGAGCATATTAGGATCATCATTGATGTCGTTGAACAGCTCTTGAGCGATGCTCCTTCGACGGACCTTTTACTCAAAATTTAGAAGTTTCGGAACAAATTTTGCTGTTATAGGTTTCATGCCCAAAAATAGAGATGTCGACGCATTCAGCCACTTTTCTAATAGTGATTCGGCGATGTTTCAACACGACTTGTTTCGCTTCTTCAACGCTTTCTTCAATTATTGGCGTGCTGGGGCGTCCAGAGCGAGGTTCGTCATCGGCTTCTTCTCGGCCATCTTTGAACAACTTGTACCACTCATAAACATTTTTTTTTTTTTGCTCACATTAACATTTCAAGTGTTTTGCGGCACTATATTCCACAAAATTTTATGCAAATTCTTTGTTCTTTTCTATTTGACAGACAAACACGTCTAACGATTCTGCCTCACAAAAAAAGGAAACGTGCAAACTGGCTAAAACTGTGAGCATATGTTAGGATCATGTGTACCAACTTAATAAAAAAATCGAAGATCGAATGTACCTACTACCCCGCCCAATTACAAAAGCAACCTTACTTTTTGAACACACCTCTTATAATTCACATTTGAGTAACTAGCAAAATAACTCTCCCTTTTTCAAATGTCTAGGACCATGATGCCCTTTCGATAAAAATATTTCTAAGAATATTAGAGTTGATTTGACCTGATGCGAATTAGAAGTGACAAATTACTTATGTTTTTTTCTATAGCAATTGGCAAGCCAAAATTGCTAACGTAGGTTGAGGTCGAGAGGGTTAGTTTCACACCAAAAACGAGATCTATTTGCTCTAAATTTGCCTATTATTAAAATTGACTTTATAGTATCAGGCAGGAAATTTAGGAATTACACGCGGCTTTGGGTTTTGCTGCGCTGTAATTAAATTTCGGTTCAGCAAATTTATCGATTGATTGAACAAATCGTGCTTGCACACGGTTGTTTGGAGGTTGCCCGATTTTTGGAATGTTTCTGATTGCGCGTAATATAATATTTGTGATATATGGCGCCCGTTAGATGTATGGCTTTAGAGCAAAGCAATTTCGGACTTCTGAATGTTATAGTTTGCAATATTTTGTTGAAAACAAATTAGTATTATTATTTTAATGAAAAGGTCTTAGGTCCATGATTTTTGTGCCGACACACGATTTATTCGAATTTAGTTTGTTTCAACGAAGGATCTTAAACTTTAGTGCTCAACGGAGAAAATGATTTCATGCATTTTTTAAAAAGCAAATTGATATAAAAGTTGTTTGATTGTTGTTTGACGACTGGTTATTCTTCAATATGCAAGATTTTGTCTGTCGTTAGTCGGAAATGCGGTGAAATTGATATACCTGTGCGGCTTTAACATGCGCATGCACAAGCTTAATTCGTTTTTTCCTTGAAAATTTGATGATATCTGAGCACGTTTTGGTTGTGTTGGCTGTCTTATTGGTTGAACGCGAGGTTTGAAAGGAGGCGAGTTTTGAAATGACTAGGGCATGCTCACAATAACTGTCCGTCTTTAACTGTACCAAATAAATTTTTAATCATGGCCGACGAACTTTGTCATATTCTATTAACTTTCTTTCTACAAAGGTTAGGTTTGTCAAGGAGAGGACTCAGACGGTCCTCAAAATTTCCAGTACACTGGTATCTTCGCATATCACAACCTCTCATTGATACTACAAAGCAATTCAAAAAATATTCGCAAGAAGCTCTTAAAATCGCAAAAAAAATGCGCTAGAATATCCATTAGACAAGCCGCTTGAAGATTGATTGAATTGAAATCCAGCCGTGCTTGCACAAGTGAAACGATACGGTATGTACCAAAACAAACATCAGTCCTTGAATAAGCTCATGGTACCACCATGTCCAACGACGTCATTCTTTGATAATTGTGCCAATTAATTGCAGTGTGCACAAGATTTCCGGAATAGTTATGCAAAGAGGGATTGATAAGTATTGTTGTACAGAAAAGGGCAGTAAGGATCATTTTAAAATATCGGAAATTTCATTCTTGCCGAGGGGCTTTTAAAAAATCGGTTTCCATACTATTCAGGAAGTATACATATCTGAATGTCCTCTTTTTCTGTATTCTTGTATCAAATTTTTCAGTGAGTTACCGAATAGTATTAAACGGACAGGAAACCCAAAATCCAATGCCAAACAAAAAATTTACTCATAGACATACACACACAGATGCACAGCACAAAAGTTTCTTGCACCACAGGTTTTAGAACTTTAACTTGGGCCATCTTCATTTATTTTTTATTGTGTATATTTGACTAATTTTAACCTGTTTTGTGTGTGATATATATTAAATGAACATTAATTTGTCTTCTGAGACAAATATTTTTCACGACTTTTATATTCAATTGTATTATTTTCTAGCGGAATTCATTTTTTTAAATATAGGTATTTGAATTGATACATTTTCAATTTTCTTAGTAAGTTAATATGGGAAGTAGGTTTTTCTTTTCAATACGAATTCTTTACACTATACATCACGTTTGTTTGTATGTACAAATTGATTGATCGAGCATGCTTAATAAAATTTAGGACCCCAAGACTGCCGCTAAAGTTGACATCTTTTTTCCTACTTAATTAATTTTCTGCACTTAACGGCCAACTATAGGCTAACACGCCAAGCACTATAAAAGAGTTTGCGGTGTTTGACGTGAACCGGACCAAAACCGTTCCGTACTTTTTCATTTTCGGGCACAAACTTTCAAATTATTTGATTTCTTCCGTTCGGCTGGTTTAACGGTCGGATGCACCGAATTCTCGCACTTTTGTCACGACCGATTTACTTCGACGGATGACGCAAATCGATCGTCGTTTCACGGTTTCCCGTTACTACGCGAAACAAAATAGGCGTTAAAAGCGTTAGCTCCTATATGGCAGATACGGACGGCAACGTTTCGAAATAGCTTCGCGTGGGCATATCGCAAATGATTATATCGTAACTACGTTTCGCGATGGAAACCTGTGGAGGCTGATGGAAAATGTGTGAGGGCGGAATTTGAATTTATCCGAGTTTTGAAATGTTATCAAACACGTGGGCAGGTCCCTGATGTGGCTTTTTCGTCTGCGGATGCGGAGTGAAAAGACGTTTGTTAAAAATAGATAGGTTTTCTTTGTAAAATTTCATATACGTGACATTCAAACTTCAGTCGGCTCGAATCCCTTTGATTTTTATTTTTTTTTAAATTAGCGATTGGTGCCTCAGTATCGCTGTTTCAGAAATTTTTATTCCAATTTGAATTTGACAGCCTGGAATCACATTGGATCTTTTCAGAACATTTCGTTTTTTTTTTATCATGGCATTGCATCAAGTTTTAAGTTTAATTTGGAATTTTGAATTTTTGTGCATAAAATTTGTCCGCTTTTGTCTTAATAACTTTGCCCTTATGGACTTTTTCAAGTTTCCCAGACCGCTTAGATTAAAACGAAGACGCAGTTGTATTTAACAACAAATGGAAAAGAAAAACAAGCCTTTCACATTCGATATGATATTGTTTTTCGACAACTGTGCGATATTTTTCGATTTTCGGAAAGATTTTTTACATATTGTCGCAATTTGCTCTGATCTGTTGTATTGACGACAAATTGAAAATTGTAATCGTTGTATTTTTTCAGAGACCAAACAAGAATTGGAGGATTTAATGAGTGACATCAAGAAAACTGCCAACAAAGTCCGTGCCAAGTTAAAGGGTGAGCGGGTGGTTCGGTGAATTATTCTTTTCGTCAATAACGATCTGTTATTGAGGTTGTTGTTAATTTAAATGATATTTGCAGTAATAGAACAAAGTATAGACCAAGAGGAAACGACAAATAAAAATTCGGCGGACTTAAGGATACGAAAGATCCAGCAGTCAACGCTGTCGAGAAAATTCGTCGAAGTGATGACCGAATACAATAGAACTCAAACCGATTACAGGGAGAGGTGTAAGGCGAGAATAATGCGCCAATTGGAAATCAGTAAGTTTTCGTTCTATTATAGTCCGTCCTTGTTGAAGGTAAAACTTCTAAGCGTGTTTGTTGTTTTAGCCGGCAGAACGACGACAAACGAAGAGTTGGAAGAGATGTTGGAACAAGGGAACTCGGCAGTCTTTACCCAAGGTGTAAGTATTGTTCTTCACTTTTCACGATCTTTGGAAGAAAAAGTGAACGGCCCGTATTTTGTAACCGTTATTACGGAACGGCTGAAAGGTTTTCAATTTTCGTGAAAAACAAGTCAAAATAAGTCAGAATTTTTTTAAACAATTGGTGTGAATTTTATCATAAAAATCAGAAAAAAGCCAGCGTTTGTGATTTAAAGTCGACAATTAGGTTGCTATGCGAAAGGACAATTAGTTTTGGTTATTTTTCCATCATTTATAAATGGAATGCCTTAGAGCACCTTTGGTGGAAGACCCAGCTGAGAAAAAAATATTTCTTTAGTTCTATGTCGCTCATGGTTTTTATTGCTGTGAAATTATTATCAAAATAACGAAGATAAATATCCACCAAAAATTATATGAAAAATGTATGAGAAACACGCCGTATATTGAAAAAAATTGAGAAGTCATATATAACGCGTACAAGGTATTTTTTTTTCCGGGTTTTGCTACTTTGGTTACTCTTTTATGAAACTAAAGAAGTCCCCAATAATATGTTCATAGCCATCTTGGTTTCTGAGATTCCTAGTGAAATTGAAAGCTGGAATTACCCCCCTCCCATTTTCTGCGCTTTCGAAAAATATCCATACGACTATAGGCGACCTTATTAGTCCATTCGTTAATATCCACTTCGATCCTTTTTTTTTGAGAATTTCTAAGAAAATTAATCATCAAATGTAATTTTCTTCTACGATTTACCTAGATTATAATGGAAACGCAACAAGCCAAGCAAACTCTGGCGGACATTGAGGCCCGACACGCCGACATTATAAAATTAGAAAACTCCATCAGAGAGCTCCACGACATGTTCATGGATATGGCTATGTTAGTGGAGAACCAGGTAATTTCGTTGGACGAGTCATCTTTGTTTTTTTGTCGCGCGACATTTAATAATTTTTTCTTTTTTTTTTGCGAATCCAAAATTAAACAGAAATAGGCGCTTGAAGCTCGGTTTTCGATTTTTTTTTTTTTTTTTTGATGCCGTTGAATCCAGGGAATGATTTTTACCAACACCTAACAACTTAAAAGTCAAGACAGGTTATTTTAAGGCAAGTTTTTGGTTTAGACCCATATTTTGACAACGAAAATGGGCTATACCTCAAACTGATTAGCCCTCAAAACTAGTTCATAATATATGGTCATTATTGGCCCTGCTTTAAGTGTCTAATTTGTTTTCGCTCTCGTCGTTTCTACTGCAGTTAAAATATATTTCACAACAGCTGTCGCGCGCCATTTTAATATTTTTAATTTTTTTAAATTTGTTTCAATCAATTTTGAAACATTTGCATTTGGTCAAGAAGATTCAGTCAGAATGGAACCTCCTGTAATCAACCATATCTTTAAAAGTGAAAGATTTTACGCACTAAGAAATGCGTTCCTTTGATTCATTTTTGATGATCTCAGCTTAAAGGGTATAATTATTTCCCCCTAAAAAAGTGTATTGGGTTCTGTGCCATTCAATTCAATGTTCACTGAAAACACATCAACTGAATTGACAGTTCAGTGATTCTGATTGATACAGTAAAAAAAATAAATTTGATCAGTTTCTTCCCGAACGTACATCTCATAAATGAACGTAATTAATAACATAAATCTTCGTTGTGTGTCCCTCCAAGTGCAAACAGCGATACTCGGAGACTTCCGGGAATAATTAAATTATTTATGTGTTCTTCGATAAAAGTGGGTTTTGCCGCTTCTGATTTTCTGCAATATGCATGCCATTAACTGCCAATTAACGTTTCGTTGTTATGCTTGAACGATGCAAATTTTATGTTAAGAGTTTCGCATGTGACCTTTGCATTCTAGGGAAAATGTCTTTCCGATTCGATTCAACGCTAATATATTCATAGGAGTTACCATCTCACCACACCATAGGGGATAAAGTTGTTTTTATCTATCCTAACTAACCTATCGGATTTCTTGGCTGATTAATAAACATTTTAAAAACTCCCAACCCTAAAACTTATTAGTTGTTAATAATACACCATAAATTACTTGAGTTTTTTAAAGGATTTTTTTCCTATTAAAAGTAATAAGTTGGGTTGATTTGGATATATTTGTAATAAAGTCATGATAAAGCCACAAAAACATTTTAAAAGCAAGAACGATTTCAAAATCGATTCAGAGCGAAAAGACATTGTCTTTAGTATTGCTGGCGGCATAGTTTATTCTGAAACGGGTGTACTTTTTTTTAACACGTTAAATAATATAAATTATATTGTCTTGTGTACGAACTAACATAGAGTTGATATAACTAACCGTTTTCCCTCTTATTCTTCGCCTTCAATAACCTCTAGGGTGAAATGATAGACCGCATTGAGTTCCACGTGGAACATGCCGTGGACTATGTCCAAACGGCAACCCAAGATACCAAAAAGGCTCTTCGGTACCAGAGCCGCGCCCGACGGGTGAGTCGCAACCTAGCTGTTAAGAACATCGACAGTGTATATTCGCTTTTTAATTTTGTTTTTGTTTCGCTTCCCCGCACCCCTTTATCCTACCATCCCTGTTTTTTGATTTACACCTCCCGCCACCCCCAAATTTTGGTTTAACTTTTCGGGCTTGCTTTGCACCCATTTAACGACTAACTATACTGTGTGCCTTTTGTCACTGTATTACTTTAAATGTAACCATATTAACTTGATGTGTGTGTATATATATATATTTAACTGTTGGTTGGGCTGTTTTTTGTATATTGCGCCTATCTCGGTGGTGTGCCCTGGTTCCTTCTTTTTCCCATATCCGACACGCTCTCCCCCTAACCCTCGAATAGGGTGAATTGGTGGACAGGATTGAGTATCAAGTAGATTCGACAAAAGAGCACGTGGCTGAAGCCCATGTTCAGCTTAAGGTTGCCAAGGAGTATCAGTCAAAGGCCCGAAAGGTGAGTATGAACAGGTTGCTGGATTTTCAAATTATACATAAACAATTAAATAATTACGTACTATATTAAGAAATGTTTGAGATGAAAAGATATGAATATATAGTACATTTTATTTCATTTGGCGTGAAAATAATAAAACCCACCAGGACAATATGAATTTTTTTTAGAACTATAAAAAAATGAAATTTTTAAATCCAGCAATCGACATTCCTGTCCATGCTATAAATACGTTTCCTCTCATTTTTCTATTTAGATATAGCATTGCTTAAAGTGTTGCAGTCACCATTTTATATGAAAATTTAGAATTTGAAGGAAGAACGTTGCACTAATTCTTAAAGTAGAAAAAAAAACTGTTAGTGTAACTTTCTTCTCTGAAATGTCGCAGGTTTGGAGCATTTTTATACTCAGAAATTGTTAATCTTGAAACTGCTCCTCAACTGCGGTCATTTGATTTGTTTTCGTTAGTGTTTCCTTTACAAAAAATAGTTGTTTAAATTTATGGGCCTGGCCTATTATTTAGAATATTGCATATCATGTATCAATATTTATTTACGCTAAATTTCGTTTTTTATTTCTCATTTTTTCCTTTTCCAGAAAATGATCTTCATCATCATATGCCTAATTATTGCTCTCATAATTTTAATTATAATATTAGCAGTAACCCTATAGGCATAGTAGAACCACGAGCGGAGGATTTAAAAATGCAATATTGTATAAATACAAAAGAAAACATTGTATTATATGTCAAAACGGTGCAAATTTGATGCCCAATGTATTATAGGCAAGTTTATTTATTTGAAGATTTAAATGAAATGTTTATAAAAAAAAATACATTTAACTGAATTGTGTATGTGTGTGTTTACTTTCAATCGTCTTGAGAGTATACTGAATGACTGTAAACCCAAGATCTGATTTCGAACCAACAAATTGTTTATAAAACGAATTTAGTTGAAGTGAAATCATGTTTTGGTGCTTCGGCGATCTCAGAGGAGTTTCAAAATGTTTTATTCGTCAAGTTCACTTAATAAACCCAAAACGTAGGTACGCGGGATTCAAAAAATTCAAAAAAATCTTCCTACCGTGTAGATGTGTTTTATATTGTGATAGTTAGATTGTAGTTAGAGGGTCACCCATTTTAGTTGGAATATACATTTTGTACAATGAATGTATTTTTTGTGATATTTTGATATTAAATAATCAGCCTGGTAAAATAAAAAATATTTTCATCATGAAGCTTGTTAAATTTAAATGAATCAAAACAATATTTCTGGGATCTAAAATGAGTGACCTGTTTTTGTTTATAATTATTTAATTTATTTTTCATCGAAAGACAAATGCTTTTCACTAATTATTATGTTTGCTGTACTGCCAAACAGTCTTAAGATTTCGAATTTTTGTGCTCTTGACTTTGAAAATTTGGGTTTTAAAGTGTTTCTAAAATGTTTGAAAAAAAATGGTTCTATACAGTTTTTATTATCTAATGAAGCTTATATAAGAGATCACAATATCAGATCTAAGCAATAACTTTTGGCTAAATTATTAAAAATTGACTACAAATTACGATCATAAACATACATGTTTTTTTAACCGTCAATAGTGAGACGTATAAAATGAGCTGGGTTTGCTTAACAATATTTTTAATGTGTTTTGGCAATAAAATATTAAAGGGTCGGAAAACCGAAACGATGGTGGTAAGGAAAAGATGAGATTAATATGTTCTGATAATTTTAAAAATTATATTTGGATTTCTTTAATAAAACATTATATGTGTTAAATTCGGTCTCCATTTGTTGTTTGTCATTTTTTGCAATAACATGCTGCTAACTATAAGCTATACTGCGCTTTTTTTTTATCTACAACAATGTTGGTTTTTAAGATTGAAGAACTAATTAAATAGATAAATAGTGTTTCACACTATATCTTTTCTAATTTTGATATGGTAATCCTTTTTATTTATTCAAAAGTCAATACAAGTTATCGTTTTCATAACTGGTTCTGAAAAGTAAGACATTGGAAAGTGCCACTTTAATTATCAAAATTGGAAAGAAATTCTAATGACTTGGAGCATATGGAGACTGCTTGTTTACATTAATTTTTTAACAGTGGTTTTAAAGGACAACAAATGGGGTGAGGACGAGACTGGCGCAATTCTTGGAAGAAACTGCTGTGATTACAATTAGTAATTGCGTGATAAATAAGTCTTAGGTATGGAGCATTTAAATTATTGCGATACTCATTTAACTATCCATTTCTTTATCGAAAGAATATCGTTTATCTTCATTTATGCATTTATGTGAGAGTATCATGATAATCCAAAGACGGTTGCTGTTTTTTCTTTATATAATTATATTATGTGTATATAGCTACTGCTACAAAAAATTATTGATCCTATTTTATATATGCATATACTACTTATTTCTCTGCAACATATTCTGTTTTATTTGCACCTTATGTAGTTCTGTTTATTATAATTTTCTTTTTATATTGTTTTTGTTTTATTTTATTTCCTAGTTGAGTAAGAGTACAATCGTTTAAAAGAATATTATAATTTTAATCTGCCTAATCATAGTAATTGTTCTTCTCGGCGGAAGTGTGGTTACATATTTTACATAGTGTAAGTATATTTCGCAAATTCATGAATTTTTTTTCGTCGCCAAAGTTGGTATGGTTATCTAGAGGATATATTTTCAAATGTCGTAAACTGCCTAAATTAAATAAAATTTCGGGAAATGGCACACGTTTTCACTGAATTCCTATTTCTATTACCAAAAAAAAGTGGAATAAACGTGGTTTTGAAATAAATGCAATGATAAATATTTGAAATTCAGCTGCCCGTTAAATGCTGTAGAAGGTATCTATTGCTCTTTTTAGCGACTTAAGAAAATAGCAGTGGTGGTAAGCTCATTGCGTGTTTCCATAACCAGATTGCTTTTTTTTTCGGTTTAAGCCAAAATAATGGGCAACGCGAGTCTTTAACATTTTTCGAATTTTATATATATTTTATTTTTGGCGATTAAAATATAGCGACCATCTACACTTGCACACTTCATAAACCATTGACTACTGCCCCGTTGGTATTCAGTGTCTGAAAATTTACCTTGTCTCGTAATGGAAAAGAAATTTTGAGATTGTAATTGTTATTTTTTTTGCGATGGTGCACGCACAATTTCTTTCCCAAATATGGTAAACCACTTTAAACTACACTACACTAAATCGCCACGCTTTAATTTATACTTAACTTAGTGAACTGTAAGGAGAATGTTTATTTTTATGATTTATTTAGATAATAATAGATCCTTTTAATTATTAACCCAGGAATTGAGCACTTGTACATTGCATGAGCACACGCAGTCATTAAAACTTGATAAAATATTTTGTTTATTTTGAGGACTTGTTAATATCGTTACATCGTTAAGCAAACAGTTCACTTTCACCAGTGACATATGGCACCAGGTGTAGTGTAGTCAATAGTGTAATTGTAATAACGGTGTTTTGTTTACAAATTGCAGAAGAAAATTATGATCTTAATATGTCTTACAATTTTGGCTATTATACTAACCTGCACGATTGGAGGATACCTGGGATTGGTGTAAAATATATCGGTAAGTTAAAACTAGTACATTTACCTAATACTCCAAATAGATTGACTGCTTTGTCCTTCAAAATGTTCATGCGAAGCAGCGATAGACAATTTTTTATTACTTCGAAGATATAATAAGAAATTCCATATTTTAATTTTTTTAGAGATTAATTCCATAATTTCTATATGTATGTCTATAATTTGTGTTTTTCTAAAGTTTTGTTTTTTTTCCGTTGCAGGCTTTGTTGAAGTGTTGGCAAGATATCGAGAAGATACCCTTTTTAAGTTCCCCATGCGTAGCTTTAATTATGGATTCATAGGACCGACGTTACGTCATTAAGTTTAGGTAGTCGGAGAAATTTGCTCTAGCAATAAAATGTATTGATTTAAAAAAAATGGTGTGATATAAAACGGTAATTTATTTTATTTTAAATTGATTAGGAAATTCAGAAAGTAGCATTTCAAGAAAATGTGTTTCGATTCTTAAAACAAAAAAAAATATCACTTTGATGTTTATATTTGTATTGATACTTGTAATTATGATGTATAAAATGAAAATTGCGTTTTAAATTAAGAAACGGATCTACTTGTATTTTAGGACTAATGTTTTTAGATTACGTTTAGCGGAAAAACAGTTTTTCTTATAAACAAACCATTAAAGTGCACAATCAGTAGATTTTGGTGAAGGCCTTCAATTACTTCACTTAACTATATGCAGTACCTTTCAAGTACCTGTTGTTGGGTTTAGACGAGCAAACTAGTATACCTACCGTTAGGTACTGGTTACAACTTGGAAGTTGTGTGTACTCCTCAGAGACTTTAATGATGTCACTTTACATTCTTGCTTTTCATTTGGTTTTGTACATAGACGGTCCAATTTTTCATTTCGGTAACTGTTTTTCTGGCCCTTGTTTACCTTTAAATTGGAACCATTGGATAGACGCTTAATTTTGTTTTTTAAACAAGTAAATATACTGTAAAATCCTTTCCGTCTTCCATTTAAATGGTTTCGTGCACTCTATATGTTTTTGAAAATTTAACGAGTTAGCTTTCAAAGATCTCTAACAAAAACAAAAGATATTGTCTTTCTTATAAATGCAAAATGTATTTCGTAGGTAGAAGAAAATAATTTTGCACTGATTAAACTTTTGAGACTTGTATAGTAGCTCTAAAAAAAACTATTGCGATCCGGCTACATAATTCCACTTTTGTTGAAATTTGTTCTGGATTTATTGAACAGTCGAGTCGTTTGTTAAATATAATACCGAATTTAAATGAATACAACGAATTCACTGGAAAAATGTTTCTATATAACGCTGTTCCACGTTCTTTTATATGATTGCGATATTAAATATAATTATCACAATTTTTTATCCATTGTTTAACATCTGGACACAAATTTTTTAACATTGCAGTGGAATTTTTTAGATTCACAAAAAGTCAATTGGTCAAATTTGTAAGTAAAAATATATATTCTTGCATCTGAGTCGATCGATGCAATAAGTGAGATATACTGTAGTTAATACTTTCTTAAAGAGTAGTCCTAATTTTAAATTATAAATAATGTATTAGGTCGAAATATTAATTTAAGGTGAAAGAACTCGTGGTGTTTTCCACATTAATGTTACTGAATATCAGTTAGAGTTAGGGAAATGTCACTGTAAGAAAAATCAGCAATACAACACAATTTCTTCCCCTAACCAATATGGTGGCCAATTGCTTGGAAAATATAATTTTCGTCGCTGGAATAAGGAGATTTGTGAGTGCCTGACTGCATTTGAGGCCTAATCGTTTTCGTTAGTATACTCCCAATTATATTTTCAAGTTTTCAAGGAAATCCGACGATATATTGCTTAGAGGAAGACGTGTGATTTCTAGTGTGTCCTTTTGAAGATTAAGAGCACAAAGAAGAACAAAGAACTCTGTAGTATTGTAATTAAATACATATAAAATTCGTTAGGCCAGAATTTCCTGGCAATATTCTTTTTCATTTACCGTCAACGTCGAAAACTACTTTTAACACCAGCGCCTTAAATGTAAAGAATGCAAAGGTTTTGTTTAATATTGGGTTAACTCGTAACTGTGTTATGAGGGTTTTGTTTTATACGATATATGATTTAATGAGTTACTTAACAAAAATATTATCAACAAAGACAGAAGATGGACTTTATTTTTTGGTCCTTTTTATAATGTTAATTAATATATTAATATTATATCAATCGCATATTTTCTTGCTTAACGCAGTAACGTAGTAAATATTTTCGCAACAATCATAACATATTTGATTGATTTTGATTATTTTTTATAAAAAAATGTCTTGTTGAACTTGTTGAACCACCCGTCTATTAGTATATATCAGTATATTGACTGTAGTTAATTTTTTCTTGATAATTGCGTAACTATAACACTGAGTACAAGAACGCTCATATTTCATAAAAAGGTTCTTTATGTTATCAGATTTTGATTGTGGACAGAAGAAAGTTTCATTGACGGCAAATTGATATTCGACATTTAAAGTTCCTCGATTCAATTTTTTAAATAATTTTTTAATAAACGCTTGTGTTGAGAGTGGTTGCCCTCACTCGTGTGTTGTGACCCGTAGATTAGCCCTGTTTAGCACCCAGCTGTATATGTCTATTGTCTGCTCCTTGTAATATTGTCAAAGATGAATGTGCAATCTTTATCCACTAGGCGACACTTGATCATATCACTGAAAATATACTTGTAAATACACTAAGTGTTATTAATTTGTGGACGTCGGTTAAAAATACTTAGGATAAACTGAATCTATTAAATTTTTATTTTAAAAGCTCTATTTCAGAGAATTTAAACAAATGTTGAAGTTTAGGGGAATGTTATTACTCATTAAACGAAAGAAGTTACCAACTTAAAATAATTATAAAGATATTAAGAGTCGTGTATAAATAACTATACCTGCCAATTGTTAGTGATATACGGGACAAAACCATTTTCAAATACAGCCTCAATTAAAATGTGACATGGGTACCAATTGTTTATTTGTTGTTAGTATTTGTATTAAATATTTGAATTATAAAATAACAAATAACTAATGTCTACAACCTTATAGTGGCTTTTTAAAAAAGTTTTTAGACAATAAAGGAAAATACCAAATATATTATTTTTCCTCGAATAGGAAATATGTAGCAAATAATTATAATAGTAGATGATAAGTTTGTATTCAGTCCTTTGCAGCAATTACAGTGTCGCCTTGTGGAGCTGTACCTACTGTAAATTAGGAGATTTTATTTATAACCTATCTTATATAAAATACATTTTGAATTGAAAGTTACAATAAAACATGTATATCTTCTTACGCGTTTTACTTTACTTTGCTTACCAAACTACAATAAAAATTTAGGGTGCAATTCATTCGGGTTCTTTTGTACAAACAATATTTTGATAAAAATATGCAAACATTCCTTATTTCATTACATATATCTACTAGATATACAGAACACAAAGGAAAATCATTCCATTTTCTACAAAGTTTTTATAGCCCTCAGATCACTATATTATCCAATAGCTTTCCGAAATCCGATAGCGACATCTATCTACAGTTGTGCTGAAATTACTAGCTGGATTGAATCTGACATCTATGAGTAACTCCTTTAACTACTTTTCAAACACAGCTAGCCAGGAGGAAGTGAGACTCGAATTTGGTTCCCCACCGGTAGATGGGGAAACGCAGGGTTATAATTGATTCCTGTGGAATGGAACAAAACCGGATTTTAATGTTTGTCTATCAACAGCTGGCAAATAGTGGTAAATCCTCCATCAAACGTCAGAGGCATACGGGTCGCAAAATTCGCAAACGGTGTGTGTAATCATTCCGCGTGAGCTGAAGCACGATTTTTTCGTTATGCCACTGTAGTCGTAAATTTTCGTTGCTTCAGTTTGCCGTTATAATTTTTCTTTCGATATTTGTCGTGACACCACTTATTATTATGTTTAAGAATATCGTGGTTTTGTGTTTGACTATTATATCGGCAAAGGGTAAGAGATTTTTTGTTACTAAACACATTTTTTCGTAAAAATATGACTCGTTTGTACAAAATTAATTTGCAAAGCTGCTACAATAAGTGACTAATTTCTTTAAAAAAAGGAATGAAAAAGAAATGAATCTTTGTTGGAATCTTTAAAAAATATGTAAGCGGGATAGCTGTCATTTTGTTAATAAAATTATTAATATTTTAAAAACTGTTCAGTAGAATTCTGAAATGGAATAATACATAACGGTGAAATGGAACTTCTAAAATAACTGGTAAGAGTCTACTTCCAGCATAACCGGATGATTTTAAAACACATATGAGCTTGAAATGTAGAGTATAAATTTCTATTTTTTGGTAATTGTCAGTCTAATGGGGTTTTCTATAGCTTACCCCTTAAGCTGCGTGTGATGGGGCACAACATTTTCATTTCAGCTGCAAGACCTCACGATGAACCTTGGTCTCGAAGGTGGTTTCCCCATAACCCCAACGAAGCCGATCCTAATCCCGTGGTGACTGTCGGTGATAACAAAAATCTGTACGATCCTCATCACGGTATCGCAATGGGTGTCGTTGACAAGAGTTGCGACGATGGGAAGGTAGTATTTTCTCTAGCGGGTTTAGATTTAACATAATTCAAAGATTTTAAAAAACAGCATTCTTTGAATTTTTATTTATTTGCCATTGGCTAAATATTTTAAGAAATTTTCTAGTATCTCAATAAAAATTGAAAAATAGAAATAAAAGAATAAAATAAAGAAGAAATTTAATGGACTAAAACCAGTTCCATTAAAAAAAAAAAAACGGCCGCATGCCAAAAGTTGTGCCGATATAAATTAAACCAAGCTTAAATATCCACAGGATACAATTTTCAATTCCATAAAAGCTGTTCAAAGGTTGAAAGAAGCTCTTTATTTCAAAAATGTGGTCTTTGCCGATATAGGCATGACCTTTTTAACTTTTTGCTTCGGTAGACAATAAAGTTATTTTAAATACATCGCAATTAGCAACCTTTTGAAGGAGTAAGCAAATCTGAGGTCAATATTAATCTATTTGTGTTGAACTAAATATAACAAATGGGTGTTGGTGGCCGACAAATGTTGCTGGTGGCCAGTTTCAAAAATTAATAAATGTGATAAACTCCAAATAATATTTGCAACAAATAAAATTCAGAAAATCCCAGTTTAAAAATAACCACAGCTCTAAACGTGAAATTGTGAAACGACTACATCTAATAATGAAGTTGGGCAGGAGGATTACTGAAGTTTTTGGTCCTTTTAAAACAAAAAACTATAACGCTTTTGTTGCTGCTACGCGTGTTAGATATTCATCCAACGAAACTTTTACGTGTCTAGATTATGGGCATCTACGGGCTTTTAGTTTTCAAAACAGTCTTTTGGATGGGGAACTTTTAACCCTCGCATCGATTGTTTTGGATCGAAACGCATTGTGTATTAGAACATATGTTTTTTTTTATTTAGTGTGTTTTATTTTTTTATTTTCCGGAAAACGTTCCTTGGAGTAGATACGAAAACATCGCTGTTCAAAAATTTATACAAATGCTGAAATTAATTATATATATGTGTCCCATTTACAGCATAATTTCTTGAGTATTTTTAAGGTTAAAAGTTGTGGTCTAAAAAGCTTTGATTTCGGTTAGTTTTTAAAAAAGCAATTATAATTATAAAGAGATAATCAATTAGGGTATAAAGTTTTGAGTTTTTTATGTCATGTAAAAAATGTAAATATAATACAAATTTAATGTACAATTGCGTGAAACATCGATTATCAAAAAAAAATGTTTTTCCTAGGGACTTCCAAAAGGAGTAAAAGGAGGGAGAAATTCTTTTTTTACAAAAAATATAATACAGAGTCAAGACCTTCTGAAAATGAGAAAAGACATTTACTTAGCACCCCCTACAAACAAGAGCTAAATTAATAAAAAATTAAAATTTCTCATGTCAAAAAATTCCTGGCCTCAATTTTCGTTAGGAAATTATACAGAAAAGAAGCATTTCACCTATCATCTATAGCAACTTTTAACTTCAAATTGCTTGAGAAATCACCCTGCGAAATATCGGACACTTATTAAATAACACCCTGTATATATATATATTACCTAAAAATGTTACTCAGCAGCAGTAGTTTTTTTGAACAAGCCAATTACTTAAAGTATATTAAGGAATATCTTGTTTAATTTATTTTCAGACAAACTTGCAAATGGATTGGTATATGAATGTTGAAAATTATACTTGTTACGACGATAAAACAACCTATTTACCTCAGGCAACCATCCACCCGATCCACAGTGTAGAACATATACCGACCTCTTACAGTGTAAGTGACTGTTTATCGCTTACATATTAAAAATTACCCTTAATTAAGTGCAATTAATTTGAATCTGAATTTCAGGCGCCGCACAAATGTTTAAATGAGTCCATAGATTATAACGAAGTTATTCCCACTTTGTAAGTATTTAATAATATTTACTTTATTGTTAACTAGTGTAAATTGTAGACATTGCGTTATTATTTTATTGGACTATATCTATTTCACATCATCACATTTGAAATAAAAAAAAATAACTAACGCAATAAGAGACTTATTTGTTTCATGTTTGGTTCCTGGTCCGAGTTGATAGATATTTATCAAAATTGTTGACAGCGGTTTAGTTTCAGTCTAATTGATGGCATGTGGAACATGTGGAAAATCTAGCATTTTTATTAATTAACGAGACTGCATCCTCTACTAAATGTATGGACCAGTCTCGACCAGATGTATCCTGCATGTAAAAGTTAAAAAGTTAATTATTTATCATTTCAGCGGTAGTCATAGACCTTTGTGGGCCAAGTACGGCGAATATACGTTTCTGCCCAGGCAACGATGGTTACATAACTTGGAACACGGAGCCGTGGCCATGTTGTACCATCCGTGTGCCAACAGAAACGAAGTAAATATCGTCAAGAAAATTATCAAGTCTTGTCTTTACAGACACGTCATCACGCCTTACAATTTGCTCACACCAAACAGGGTACGTAATTTTATTTGATTCTGATTGGGGGCCGATTCGAGCGTTTCGAAACCTTTCGAAAATGGCGGAAACGCGAAAATGAAACAGCCAGTTAATGGGGATTATGAAGCGTAAAGTTTTAATTGTATCTGAAAAGTGGAGCGTTACCTCAAAATTATTTAATTAACAACCGCAAAGGAAACTTTTTAAACTTAATCGAGTTTCAGTTATTGAACTGTTTCTTCAATTATTAACTCACTCCCTACTTTAAGAAACCCGGTGCACTGATCACAAATCACGTACTAAAATAGATTGGAAACGCTCATTTTCCACTGTATAACATTTAAATTAGATAGATTCCTTTCTTATCAAAGGAACGATTTTAAATAAAAAAACGGGTTACACCGGTAAAGTCGTAATGTATGTGCATGTAAAAAACAAAAATGTCTTTCGGTTCATTGCAATAAATAAACAAAATTATTTCTCGAATTCTGCAAAACGCGTGTAATATTTTCCTACACACAGAACATAAAATGTGACTTTTCTCAAATTTAAAAAACAGTTACTAGATGTATGGTATCAAAAGCTACTTATTAAATTTGGTAGATAGATGATGAAAAAATTATCCAACCTCTTTAGCCAATTAACTACACTAACTTAATGTAAAAACTCACCTGGGATAAGCAAACAGGGGAACTGATGTTGGTTTTATGCCTTTCGTAACACAAACGACACATTTTCTGTAAATTTCTTCCACTATCAAAACTCTCCACCTAAAAAAGTTTAGAGTTTTTTGGAGAGCGATTGGTCCAATTTCGGCATTCGGCTACACAGCATACTTTATTTAACTTGTCTTTAGCGGAAATATTTACCGAATTTTCTGTCATATATACAAAGTATACAATCACTTTTCACAAATAGCAGAAAAAATACTAAATGTTAAGTACTTTGAGTTGCCCTCGAATTTTTAAAGAACCGTACCTTCGTTTACGAAAAAATGTAATTTTTTTTGGTTTGTGTTGGTTAATTTTGGTTACTTTTGACGCCTCTGCTGAAGCATGGGCGTTGGACAGAGGTTCACCAATTGGCTAGACTTTGGTTCATAGTGCTGCCATCTCTGGCTTCTCAATTAGAAAATGGTGTCGTCAGCGCTATCTGTGTTTTGCCGCTTTTTTTACTATGAATGCAAATTAAAGCTCTCGGTTACCTTACTATATTTAGTTAGTATACTGTGGTGAAAGTATTCCTAGGTTATAGCATACAATACGTTTATTACACACTGCGCTCCGCTCATGCATAATTCAACTCGTGACGCGTTTATCAAACTTGTTTGTCTTGAGCATTTTACTTAAATACTTTCTATAGGTTATTATTTTTTTGCAGCCCATTGCCTTAGTAACCTGGGGGCATCGCTTGGAACTGTCCAAAACGGCCCCGGAAGTCGTGGTCGATTTCATTCGGAAACACGCGCTAAAAGGTCACGAGAAAACACCCAGAGATGGCCAGTACGGCTTTATGCTCGAAGAACACGCGTCGATCGTTTCCAATATTGACGACGAAACTTTATGCCCGAAACATAACGAAAATGGAATTGAAATGAAGAAATAGGAATATCCTGCAATTCCTTACATAAGCAAATGATTTTTTTGATTTGAACAAATTAGGCGAATGCGTAAGTCCAATTTCGCACAATTCGATGTTTTTCGGTTACTTTATTGAGCAAACTCATTATGCCACTCCTAATCGCTTAGGGATTTTAGAATCCATTTTCGGAGGAATGTGATATTTAAGCTAAGATTTATACGAAAGTTGCTGTGAGTTGTTGGCTTATATATGTCTAAATTATAAGGCAAGAAGAATCCCGACATGTCGTTTTTATAGGTCAGGCTATCCAGTTCGTTGAGATGTAATATTTTATTTGGTTGGAGAGAGCTAGATCGTAAATTCGTTACCAAATGCAAATGCAAATTTGGAAGCAATGGGATGCATGAGTACTTTGCAATTTTCATCCTTTTGCCAACAACAAATTTTATAAACGACACTTTCGTTTCAATATATACTTTAAACATCCGAAACCAGAAACAGTGACTATACCGGATCAGTGCATAATTGGACATTTTAGAGCTTAATATTAATTAAAGTAAACACATCTAGGATAGGATATAGCAATCCTAAACAAGAACAGAGTTTTATAGTTGTCTTCCAAGATTTTGTATTTTTTTGCATGGTTATTTGCAAGAGTTAAAAAATCATTAAGTGCAAAACATATGGAAGCTATGGATGACGCAACTATTTAAGTAACATGTCCTAAATTTTTAAAGACAGTTATTTAGATACATCAAATTTTTGACTTTCCTCTAGGATTCGCACCAGTTTGTTGCTTACCACCTCAATTATTAGAAACGACTAAAAGTTCCTCAATTTCACCGTGATTCCTAATCAATTACAAATAATAAAATAATATTCGTTCAAGTTAAGAGTTTAATATATTCGAGACAAAGTTTTGAAAAAAATGAATGTCCGATGGTTATTACTTTGTATAGACCTTTATTTATGGTAACTGAAATACCCATCACTGTCAGCCAAAAACATTGGTTTGTAAACTAGTTGAAGGTTATTTCAAAAGTGTAAAATAATGTCGAGAAAAAGATACCATTTATTTTTTAACAAATTGGTACCTTTGAAAATGAAATTATAACTTTATAAGTGACACTTTGGTTATGAGTAGTTTCAATATATACTGTAAACATCCGATCTCCACCAAACCTTAAACTAAAGAACCAGAAACTGTGAGGATGCCTGATCAGTGTATAATTGGAAATTGTAGAACATAATATTGATTAAAATAAACACAACTAGGATAGGATATAGCAATCTTAATAAGAACAGAGTTTTATAGTGGTTGGTCAAGATTTTGTATTTTTTGTATTTGTACAAGAGTTAAAAAATCATTAAGTGCAAAACATATTCAAGTTCCAACAGGGACGCAAGGGGTGTCAATGATATCATATCCTTTTATTTGACTTTATTATAAAAAACTATATAAGTAAAATGTCCTAAATTTTTAAAGACATTTAGTTAGATAAGATAGATCTCGCACCACTTTGTCGCTTACCGCCTCAATTATTATAAACGACTAAAAGTTCCTCAATTTCGCAGTGTTTCCTAATCAATTACAGCGACGAAAATCAAATCAACCGCTACGAAAATTGTGTTCCAAAATAATAAAATAAAATTCTTTCGAGAGTAGTTTTATACCCATTTATAATGACGTTATTTTTGTGTAATTGATTCCAGACATCGGTCGTAACAAAGTTTTGAAGAAAAATGAATGTCCGATGGTTATTGATTTTTATAGACCTTTAAGGTTTCTGAAATATCCGTCACTGTCAGCCAAAGACGTTGGTTTGTCAACGAAGGTGATTTCAATGTTATTTATTTTTTAAAAAAATGCTACCTTTGAAAATGAAATTAACTCTGCGCAAGGAATGCCTTAACATTCACAAGGTAACATGATATTTTTGTCCAACGCCGTATGGTGAAAATGACGCTGTTAATTAGCAACCTGTAATTCGTAACAATCAACGGACATACCTTTTTTGCAAGCAGCATGACGGTATGTCAAATGGATGACTAGAGAGTGTGAATTTGGAGATCGAATATTTTTAATTTACTATTCTGTGCCAAAGATAGAGATAACGATAGGTAACATATTAGTTACGTATACAGACATAAACGGCCACTAAATTATTTAGTCCTACATGTTTTTGTGGTAAAATTGTTGACCTAAACACGTGTTAATGCTTAGTTATTGTCGTTAGCATAGTGGTTATATTTTATGTATGTTTTCCCTGATAAGTATAGAAATGTTAACTAATATTATATATGTTGGAAACCGTAAAGTCGTATTATTTCCGTCTAATTGTAAATTAGTATATTTTTCGAGGCATGAATAAATACTCGCACAACCAACCAGTACTTCGTAATTTTCTGATAGCTCCATCTGTAAACCACCGTCCAAACCAACGGCATGAATGTTATTTGTAAATAGGAGCTTCACGCTTTTCTAGCTTACTCTACTTATATGGAACGAATAAATTTTTCATGTATTTTTTACGCTTAAATAATCAGTTTCGATTAGCTTGCAATGACATATCACATACTTTTAGCGACTTTTTAGTGTGATTAAACAAAAATTTCCCTTTTGCAAATTTATCAACTCACACGTACCTTTTTTGTATCAAGATATCCAATTACGTTTCAGCATATTCGCTCACAGGATGTTATATTAGAACCCGTGACATTTTCAGCTAGAAAGCCGTACTCAAGCGGTATCAGTTGACGGTCAAAGGAAACGCAATTGATTGCCTTTTTGGACTATTTACAGGCCGCACTGACACATCTCTTTTGTCGGACCAGTTAAACCCCAGGGGGGATCCGATCCCAGGTCTTTGCCGGTAATTATCATATGACTAGATCCCAGCCTTTGTTTTCAACCGAAAAATGTGTTTTTTAATTTACTAAACCAGACTCTTCGACTAAGCGTCTACCTACATGTTAAAAGATTTGAAAATAATACTAGTGCCGATATAGGTATATTGTTTAAGTTGCAGATTGCTTATCAGGTTATTAGGTTCCCGAATTTAATAAATTTGCTACTCAAAAGAGTAAATTTTTATTTAATATTATATAAGCTTTTTCATGTTTTGTCTAGGCTTCGATGTCGGTATTGGGCGAGCGCCTTTCGCTGACTTGCCCAACCGAGTAAAAATCAAATAAAAGAAGATTTATTCTGGGGTTAACCAAAATTTATAATGGAATGATTCTGACAGTCACGAATTTTTATTCGCTTAAAATACTATAAAAAATGATTGTTTTATAAAACCACTTGTTTAGGAGAAACTACTTGCCAAAACGCAAAATAACTGTTAGTTGGGTTTGATACTGAAAGGAATTTCTCTCGGCGAACTTTCAACTGCAATCAGGCAATAGAAAAATAACTCCCAGTTATAAAGTACCTCCCTTTAGGTGCTGCTGCAGATCCAAAGGGAAGCCTATGTTTACATTGAGTTTAATTTAAATAAATTATGCCCTTAACAGCGATGTCGGCAGACTTTAGCTAATTATTTTCGAAATTATTAATTTGTATTTGTATTGTATTCAAGGGCAACGTGGCGTTACTGATTCAAAAATTAGTTCAAAATTGGGTCATACGTTCTAATTGAGCTCGCACTGCTCGGAAATATGATATAAAAATGATTAAAAAAAAATACAAAATATATATTTTTAAAATGAAGTGATTTTAATTTTTTTAAATTTTTGTCTACTTTAAAAGTATAATCCATCTACTTGTACAGTAATTTTATTGCATCGCGTACATTTATAATATAACTTTCACTTTCTTACTTTCAACAAGTGTAGTCTAACACCATCTAAAACATGAAAAGGCCCTTTGCGACAAATAATAACCTTATGCTGCAGGTGATCTTACCGATGGGCGCGAATTGGGAGCGCAGCGCAAAACAGCGTCACCAAAAATGTTTCCTCCAAAAACGAGCTTAACTTTAATTGTATATTTGCGTGTGAAAATGTTAACAATGCGCATGGACAAATTTGTAAGGTTTCGATGAAACGTCAATTGTAACTTTAAATGTCACTTAAATACTTGATTATACACCGATTTAGCGTGTGGGAAGCGTCACTTTACCACGTGAGTTTCTTGTCCCACGGACCCGAGCCACTTCAGACATTTCCGGAATATTATCGCACGGGTTTTGGGGCAATCGCATGTTTTCGGAGATTTTACCGCACGGCTTGAATTTTGACGTTTGTTAATTCTAACGCTCATGTCAGCGAATGTATTCATGTTGTTTTACAAAAATATACTCAAAAACTAACAGCCGTAGAAAACGGATAGTATGCAACACGTTTGGTAAACTTTTTAAGTCAGTCGTTTATTAAACACTCGCTCCGCTCGTACGAAATAAGCTCGTGACGCAAATGCCGTTTACCATACTTGTTGCATAATATACTATATCTATACCATTACTCCCCAATAAACCACAATTCCAGTGGTTTCTCGCATATTAAACATACTATGTTTTTTTTTATTGGACTTTATTCCACTGGCTAACGAAAGAGATAAACTTGAGAGCGGCGCGAGCCATTTCGTTTAAAGTTTGTTTTTGAGAGATTCGGCCTGTGAAACAGAAATTCTCTAAGTGTTAAAAAAACATTTTGACGAGCACCGCACTAGCAAACCTGTTAAATCAAGTGTACGGAGCCCATTTTCAAAGCGCCTTAACAAAGCTCTCCGAGACCATTCATCCTGTCGAAATTTGTAACTTTTATACCTAGTTTCGCAAAAAAAAATCCTTTTCAGTACCATGGGAACACACTTGACACTCGATCTTCTTTTACAAAATAATGTGCCTTTTGAACGGTAAGGGTGACCATTAAACGGGATAAGGCGATTGATATTGTGTCCCTGTTTATGACCAAACTGTAAATCTCGTCCTTATAATTGACTATCTAGTCTATTTGTCTGAAAAATATAAAATTCTTTATTTATAATACGTAATCTGAACTGCTATAAAGTCAAGTCAAGAGCAATGGAGGAGTAAATTTGCAGTGTCAAATATTGGTTATACTCGATATTCTCTTAGATATCTTGTTTAACAGCGGCATAGAAAAATGTAAAAAATGTCAATGTCAAAATGTTACATGTTAAAGATTTATACTGATGCGATTAAATGGAGAGAGAGAGAGAGTGAGAGAATGCAGAACTGATAAAACTGATATTTTTTTCGATTTTTCTTTTCAGGTATGCATTTTTTTTTCAGTAAAGACTGTTTATTATTATCCTAACGATTTGAACAATCAAAGATGACGAATGTTCTTCAAAAAATGTTTCTTAATCCTTTTCTTCTTCGCCGTGGGTTCGGTTTACTCCAAGCCAATTTGCCAGCAAGTATAAAACAATACTTGATGAATTTGGGAACTCGCTGTTCGAATTTAAATTGGCAAATTTGGAGACATCCAGTTAAACAAACAAAAACATACCTACCTATTTAAATAGATTGTAATCCTAATAGAATTACTGGGTTTTTATGCGAGATCGTAAAATTTCGACATAGGATTAATCCAGGTAATCCGTAAAAGCCCACTATTTGTTGGGAAAAAGCTTAAGGTATTTGCTGTAACTCGCTGCTAATTCGAGGTCCTTCCTAGATATGCTTGCTAATCCTCCTGACTCGATAACACGGTTGTTGTAGATTGGATTTTGTTTGTAATCGCCTTTCTATGAAATGTGTTCAGCAACTAGGACATATTTACAATCACCTGGTATTATTCTGGTTGTCTTTTATTTTTAATTTTATTGGGTGTACAGAAAAGAATTGGTCACTTCTTTTGAAGAGAAAAAGTTAGTAACTAAAATTTTAATTCAACCGCCGAACATTTACTTTCACATTGCAGTTACACCTTGATTATTATTTTTTGTAAAAATAGAAAAATAAGATCTCTTATTTTATTAAAACTTAAAAAAAAAAATTTCATCCAAATATTTTTGAAACTCAGGGTGTGTATGATACAAATACAAGGAATAAGGTATAAGAGGTGTTTGCTACTTTAGGAAACAAAAACCATGCAGAAACTTCTCATTATGTTTGCAAATAAAAAATTTATATAACACACAGCATACAAATGACTAGCTATTTTTTATTTGATGGTTCCTTAATTTAATAGTAATTAAAAATACAAACAGTAATGCTAACGAGCGACGCAAATGTGGAGAATCGAACAAATATGCAGAAGGAAACTTAGATTAAATTTAGGAATTAAGTTTTAATTAAATTAAATAAAAAAAATAGGAAATCGCCATTTCAGTAAGTATTAGTGCGACAAAATACTATAAAAATAAATAAAATTAATGGAAGTAATATCCTAAATGACTTTTGGGTCGCGCTTTCAATTGTGTGCCTTCGTAGAAATTTAGTCAGTCAACAAAATGCAGATTATGCCGGGATTATCGTCCCTTTAACTCGCCTTTTATCACAGAGCAATGAGAAACCCGAACGTTAACTAGCCAAACCATTTGGTCGTTTTGTTTACCCGGCTTGCTGAATTTTATCTTTTGTATTTTTATTGACTTAACTACCGGGAATTATGTTGTATACTTTACAGCTCTTGGGCGTTAAGTTCCATTCCCAGATAAGCTCGTTGTCAAATTATTTACCTTCTGATTGAATGCGATTTTCATTTTATTCATTCAGTCAATATTATCATTCTTTTTTTTTATTCGTTTTCAGTATTCTTTACAAGTTAAGTCGTAGTCATGTCATAAGTACGAAAAGTCGCGAAAATCTTAACAACCCGGTAGGTGACGTCATATCATTATTCTTATGACTTTATTTTGCCTATATATCATTTCTATACATTGTTATTATTATTATTATATACTTAAATTTTTATTAAAAAACTTCCACTGGTTATCGTAAGTCCTTTTACAAAACCTCTGGATTCCTCGTGCGTCGGTTTTTGCTTAGTCTAAATTACTGACGTTTCGCTAATCATCCAAGTGGAAGTGAAATAGAATATACATACAGGGTTAGATTTAACTGAATTAAATTTAATATACGGGGGTGATTTTTCCTAAAAAATTCAACAGTTTTTGCAGGAATAAGAAAATGATAATAATGTTTTTAGGCAAATCCGAACGAATTAAAATATTAATGATGGTCCGTTTCTTTGGATGAAGCGACTTTTCGTTTGAATGGTTAATTGTCGCAATTGCCGATATTGGATGATGGACCCCATATCCTCCTGAGATATATAGCCATTACGCTACTTTTGACTAACTCTGTATATAAACTGGGAAAGTTTTTAAATTTAACCCAGACATTTCGGTATCGACCTGATATCGACAATAAGATAACGCTTTTAAAGTAACATATTAAAGGCTCTGCAACACTGTAGTACAACCTTTCCAATGCAATCTTCTTCACTATACGTTTTCGTACACCGGTACGCGTCGATTCCACTGCAAAAAACTTACTCAATTTGCTATATGCATGCTTCATGCTGCCAAATTTTTAATTTTTTGAAATCACCAGACAGGATTTTTCCTAAAGTCTACGAATTTTTTTAAGAACAGAAAAATCAATGTTCTGCAGAGAAAATAGGCTATTTTGCACTGCTTGGCGTGTCGCAGGCGGTGCAGAATGTACTATGACAATTATTTTGTCGTAAAAATGTTGAATTTATTTCGATCTTAGAGGAAATGCCTGCAACAAAATTTTATACTATACGATCGAATTAAATTTAACAGTTTTATAACTCATAATCCCTGAAAAATATTTTCTGCACTTTGTAAATTTGTGGCATAGAGGACGATTGAAGCGATGCAAGAAATAAATTTTTCAAGATTAGTTACACCTTGACAATCAGAATAGTTTTGTACCAAGACGGCGATATATTTGAAATTTCGTTCTTGGTTTTGAGCGAAAATTTTCGCCTCCCGATGGGACTTGCTTCCCAGTCTACACGTTTTTTGAAATGGATACTTTTAACTTTCCGAGAACGAATAATCTGGTTTAGTGTATCCCACTAAAGAGCATATCGAATGTTAGAACCCCCTGTGCCTTTACATACCGCATAGTAGTCTGATCGAAAGGGAGTCAAGACCAACGTTAACAATAAGGACATTAACGTTTTAGGAGTGCCGAATATTTCACGCCTTCCAAAACGTAAGGTCCGATTGTACCGACTGGTCAGGACCGTATTATGTTTCGTGTCAATTTTTTCAAACTTCGTATTGGGGAGGTTTAATCGAATCTTGTGAATGTGACGCAATTGAAGTACAAGTTTCATTGCTAATTGCAACAATTGCACCAAAAAAGCTGAATTTGACCAAAAAAGATGGACGCCGTAGTCTGATCGTGGCTATTTTCTATTGGCTTAGGCCCACTGAGTATTAAAAAGGAAGCAAATTTTAATCCCCTACCTATAATTTGACTAGCAGGTATACATTCGCTTTCATCGATTTTTCGATATTTATTGAGTGATTTATTAAAAAGGTTAAAAGGAAATCGAATCGTTTAACTGCCATATTGGTGAAACCGTATTTCTAACCTCCAAATTTGTTCTTTCTTGCTGTTTTTAGATTGTGATTAGATTAGATTTAGATTAGGTGAGTACTTCTATACCTATTATAAATTCGAATGCAGCATAAGAACTAGTTCATGGGAGAAATTCTCTTCGATTTCTAAAAAAATTAAGTAAATAGAATAGATGACTTCTGGGACAAATGAAGAATACATAAACTTCACTCGGCGACTAGGATTGAACTCATTTACCGTGTTTCACACGTTAAGTAAAGCTATATACTGTAAGCTTAAAAATTTGCTTCGAAAATCGACCTTAGAGGCTAATTCCCGCCCTTATTTGTATAGAATAACCCACAAACTGTGCTTTTGTACTACCCAAAGTTTATGGGTATTTCTACGGCTTTTCCTGGCGGCACAAATGAGCCGATGGACCAGTGGCGGTCTTCATCGGACCTGCAGGTTGTGATTTACGACCCTGAAGGGAATCGGTCAGCAAACATTTGATTTACAGCCGTGCCGAATTTTGACAAGAAAATGATGACCCGGCAGCCGCTACTAATGATATTCCTTTTTCCAACATTTAAAGACAAAAAGTTATTTTTTGCGACCCACGTGTCCATTTAGAATATACTTATGGTAGCGCTTCTTGTTATACGATAATATATTATCTTAACTGTTGATTATCTTCAATTAAGAACACTTATTTAGTTCAAATTTGTCTATTCTAGTCGAAATGTGCTTTGCAATTTTTTCTCATTATCTTGACAAAATAAATATTTGTTCTTAGGCAACCGTCTTTAAAAATTAAACGTTCAATTTATCGGTTCTTGTTTCAATAATACTTCTTTATCCCAAGTCGGTAACTGTGTAGTGTGAAACTGTGTTTGTCATGAGTTTCACAAAATCATACAGAATTAAGCGGATTATTAAGGAGTGAAATTAGTGAAATATCTAGTGTAAGTGAAGTGAGCTAGGATTAAAGCTCCATTTCAAGGTAGGTTTGCATTTATTTTTATTAAATTCGTCGTTATAATTATTACAAAATATGTTTCATATGCCCACAAAACAAAAAGATCTTTCTGTGAATGTCTGGTCGGGCGGGGAGGCCGTTCAAATAAAAAAGCACGCTAAATTTTTAGGACTAGAGCTCGACGAAACCCTATCTTGGGAAACTCAATGCCAATTTTTTTCTTCAAAGCTGCATAGTTATTGTTTCCTAATAAAAAATTTAAAAACTGTTTTGATTGGAGAGTGCATGATAAATTTCTATTATGCTCACATATATTCGAGATTACTCTATGTTACTCCCTTTTGAGGAAATTCAAGTCACGCAACATCTGTTTTCGAATCCCAAAAAAAGTCCTGAGGTGGATCGCTAGAGTGTCGCCGGATAGTTCGACTCCCTCTAGCGGGAGTTTAAAATACTGCCTTTAGCGTGTATGTGCATATTAGAAGTTTGTTTATGGGTATATAAAAATTAAAATACCTTACAAAAAAACTGATATTTCCACGAATATAATACACGTAACAAAGATTGTTTCTTCATAAAAAAAAATAGACTAGAATTTTCAAACAAATATTTTACGAACACCGGTATAGACTGTTCACAGAGCTAAAGAGCAGTATTAATGTAAACATTTTTTAAGTCGAAAATAAAAATTTTTTCCTCCTAGAAAACTGTTTTATAATTTAAACGAATATTTTACCTATTAATGTTTGTCATCATTGTATTGCTGTGCTTTGTTATATATTTCTATTATATAAATTTTTAATGTAATTTTCTGCCTCATTTGCATGATCTATATTGACTTACTTGACGAAATTCATAATACACTGATTATATTCTAAATATGTGGGATAATAAAGATATTATTATTATTATGACTTTGTCGAGGTTAGTATGGAGTTTATTATAGTTTGTTACATTCAAATGATATATGTATGACAAGTTGTGAATTATTCTCATTTTTATAAATAGCCACAACAATTAAAATCATAAGAAATAAAAAAAAAACAAAAAATGTAATTTTCACGAATTTAAATAATCTTTAGATATAATATCCTCAACAAGAAAAATAATTTATTCTCTTTACAGAACAATAGACTTCCCAACCAAATTTGCTTAGGTATTTTATCATGTTTGAAATTTGAAATATATTTTTATTATTAGAAGAAAATGACGAATTTGAACTTCTTTCATCCCGAACCGAATTATGTAAATGTTAATCAAAACTTCCACAGGCTACAAAACTTCTGGATTCCTCCTTGCGTCGGTTTGTGCTGAGTCGAACTTGCTAACGTTTCTCCAATCATCCCGTTGGCTTCTTCAGAGCTTGATTCAAACTGTTCCAGGATGATTGGCGAAACGTTAGCAAGTTCGACTCAGCAAAAACCGACACAATGAGGAATCCAGAAGTATTGTAAAAATAATCTCTGTTTTGTCTTCATTGGATTAGATTTTTTTCCTGTTCAATATATAAACGTAGTCTATCATACTATATTCGTAGAATTTAAAATTGGTAAAAGGCAAAAAAGTTTTATTATACTACTAAACTAATCAGATATTATACCTTATTTAAACTAAAAGCGGCAAATATTTCAGTTAAATCACTTCACCACAATTATGGCAAGTTATTTCCGAATTTAAGGTAAGTAACATCATGTATACTTAAAAAGATCCTGCGCCCTTGAACGGAGATTCTGGTTCTTGGTTATGAGATTGAGATCAACTAGTTAATATGTTTTCTTATCTTAGAACAAGATAACGAATTCCGATTGAATGAAAATAGACTAAAAAAAAAGTGGATTTTTGTTAAGGTAATACTCATTTGGCTATATCGACACATAGCAGTCCTGGTTTCATGTCATATACTATGTATCAGAATTATAATTTGCCACTTGAAAACGCTTTTAATCCGTGCCTAAAGTACAGGAATCTTCCGAATTCACTCGCAACAGTGTTTAGAGTTTTAAAGTGGCACCTTACGCACGCCTGATCATAATTGGCTATTTTAGAGTAGTGAATAAAAATTTTTTTTTTTTTTATTCATAGAAGAAATGTTTTTTTCGTAACTCGGTATTAATTAGTATCGTCCGTTAATATATAGGTTCTCGTAAATCATCGGAACCGAAAACAAAAGAAATTGAGCTATTTTTTAAATCCCCCCCCCTTCGCACGAATATGAAATTATAAATTAATCCGCAAAGCTATAATTAAAAACGGACCAAACCAGCCGACTCCGAAAAACGTCAATATAGTCCCATAATAAATAAACAGAGGCCGCGATTGTAATTACCGCTTTTCTTCTTGACACGGACGGTTCATCCTATTAGGCGGCTCAAGCCGGAGTTCTCGATAACGATCACCGAGCTTTTGGTCCATATCGGTCTCTTTTGATCCCCATAGGGTTTGCCTCACAGCCCCTTTCCAACCCTCTTGGCTTAGCCGGCAGCTAGGTGCGCAGCCTTGCGCGCAGCCACGCCTCCTTTAAGAAGATCGTCATCTGTTTCTGGTCGTCGCCTGCCGCAATCTCAGTTATTAGTGAGCTGTGCGTCCACCTAGATAAAGTTAAGTGTTTAGCTATGATGGCCTCTCAAGTAGTGCAGTATCCGAGCAGTGGTGCCGCGACGACTACGGCGCAAACGCATCAGGTGCGTGCATGTAATGATAGTAATCCGCTATCCGGGCACCCCTTCATTAGTGTTTACGATTTTATTATTATTACCGAATGATTTTTGTTCGACGATCGGCCATCATCGCGTATTAGTTAACGGATGTGTTTCGGTTCCGGTTGTTTTTTCTTAATGTTTTTTTGGGCTCACAGAATCAGGAGTTCCGGGAGGTGCGGGACGTTGATTACATTTTTCTGCATGTGGGGGCTTCGCGTATACAATTGCACTCAAGGTGATAGGAAAAAAATTTAAGTAGAGTTCTAAAATTTTTAAAGGAAAATTTGAAAAATATAGACAAAGCGGCTTTTAAAATTGAGAGTTATATTTTAGTTATATATATTTTGCCACACTATTCTTTATAACGGTTTTATATAAACACTTATTACCCCTTTTGTTTGATAGTTTTGTCTAAAAGCGATAAGACCCAAATATTTTTTGTAGACTTTACATTCTACAGCGTTATTTCTTAAAAAAAATAACCCAATGCCTTTTTTTCCTACACTGAGAGAATAGTTTCTCCATCAATAGTCACCAAAAGTAAATAAAATTATTTTATTAAAAATAGTATTAGAAACCTCACAGAAAAAATAAATTAAGAAAAGAATAACATTTATTCGATGCAATGAAAAATCAAATTTAAAGTCCGATAGAAGTAAAATGTGGGAATTTCCGTGTTCAAACGTTTTTGCGCTAAATTTGCCCACACAATGATTTTCAGCAGTTTGGAAAAATTATTACTCAAGAATATGGATGTATCTAAAATCCGTATTATCAAGAGGTTTTAATTTGTAATAAAAGTATAAGCAGAATATTGTATTTTATCACATTTAAATTTAACATATTAGCGGTTAATTGTATTAATTGTATTGGATTTTATATAGGCATCTTTTTAATTTATAGTATAAAAAATACGTAAAATATATAATAAAAGCCACGGAATAAGAGATATATCAGTATCAACAAGTGAAATTTGCCACTGAACTCAAAAATTGTGATTAATCAGTAGCTTAAAATTTCTAGGTGACAATTTCCTTACAATGCAACAAACATAAAAATACAAAATTCCAAATTGCTTTCAGAGTCAAAATTCTAAAAATGTATAGTGGTTTTCATTTTCATTTCGCTACAAAATTATTTACATAAATCGTATCCTACTATATATTTTTTATTAATCTTAATTACAGATGTCTCCGCTGAACCTCCTGGCAGCTTCGTGCAACCGTCTCTACCCGGCCTACTCGACGCACACGCAACTCTCCCCGGCCAGCACCACCTCCTGCAGCAGCGACGGATACGCCCAAGTGTCTCTGGAAACCGCCAGGAGTCCATTGGAATATTCCCCCCATTACCAAAGTGCCTACGCCCACAATTACAACACCTACTGGTTCCAACACTCTCCTCCTCCTGCAGACTTAGCCACGAGCGGATACCAACCCCAACAAGGTACCATGACGATGATGCAGCAGCAAACTTACTCCCATCACTGGCCACAGACGAACTACATCAGTCCTTTTCCGAATATTAAAATGATCAAGTCAGAAATCGCAGATTTTCCTTCGTACTCGACCAAAGCAAGGAGATGCATCAAGTGCCAGTGTCCGAATTGCCTGAACGAGGAGAATGGCTTGAAGAAACCGTCTTCGAAAAAAGTGCATATTTGTCATTTCCCCGGCTGTGATAAAGTTTACGGCAAAACGTCCCACCTCCAAGCTCACCTTAGGTGGCATACCGGCGAAAGACCTTTCGTTTGTAATTGGTTATTCTGCGGGAAAAGGTTTACCAGATCGGACGAGCTCCAGCGCCACCTCAGAACACACACAGGTGAGAAACGGTTTTGCTGCGCTGTCTGTTCCAAACGGTTTATGCGTTCCGATCATCTGGCCAAACACGTCAAGACGCACAAGAATACCAAAAAGGCGGAACTCTCGCCAAACGTAGAAGAGGATGCGGCGACGAGGACGGAAGATGAGGAACCGCCACGAACGAGGAGGCAGTCGAACGATAAAAGTGCGTCGTACGCGCCCCAATACAATCCCCAAATTTTCCCCCCAAATCCGCAAAGTTATTTATCAGAATATGGGTGTATTTAGCGCTAAGTATGTAACGCGATTTAGGGACCAATTGTTGTATATAGGGAGCGTTTCAAATAGGAAGATTTTTTTTTATTTTTGATGTTTTTCGGTACCCGACTTTGGCGTTAATTGTTCAGATTTTTGAAAAAACGATTTGATTAGTAATAGTCCAAAATAAAGCATCTTCTCTCATTTTTCAGTCCACATTAAAACGTTTTTCTTCAATTTTTAGTTTCGAAAACAAAAATATACGAAGTGTGTTGGAATTATTTTTTGCATTTAAAAATTTAAATCTTTTGATTTTTCAAATTTTCAAACTCAAAACTGCACTTTTTCACAATTCTCTAGGCCGATGGGGTCTATTTCTTTTCGATTTTTGAAATTTGAAGAACATTTTTTTATTTATTTTGAATTAATTTTGACATTTATTTTGTATTTAAAATTATAATTAACTATTTTTATACACAAGTTTTAAAGATTATTTCTTTTGTAATTGAATACTTGGAAATATAGTAAAATTAAATCAAAATAAATAAAGACGGCTTTAAAATAACAAAAATTGGTGTTTATGAGGCAAAAAATGTCAATATAGGTTTGTTTGTTTCCGTAGATAAAGAGTGTCAATTATTCATAATGATTTATAATTTTTCAAACATCCTTAAAAAAAAACGAAAAATAATTTAGATTGTTTGGGAAATTGGAGAAAATTTATTCAAAACAAATAAACATGGTTGTAATGTAACAAAAATCACTGTTTATAATATTTACTTTTATTATGCTAATAATATACGGTGTCAATTTAGACAAAAATATTCAAAAATATGGAAAAATATTGGTTCCTTAAAAATTGTAGAAAATATATATCAAAACTTCATGGAACGCTCCAACGATGCCTATAATTACTGTTGTAAATAAATATTTTTTGAATTAAGCGTTTGTCTTTGAAATAACCATGTCGGGAACAAAGGTTTCGCGCCTGATCGAACGTCGAAGTCCGATACGTATGGTGGCTCTCTCTGGCGACAACCGCGTCGAACGATCGATTCCGGTGGCACTCGGTAGATGCCGCAGCCGTACGGGATAATTGGGGTGCTATTAAATGGGCGGGTTTTACGGATGCATGGCCGCCCTGAATAGAGGAGGGCAGAGAAAGAAAATAAGACAAAAAAGGCAAATTATAGTGTGATATTATGAATGCTCGCGGTGGGGTACTTGACGGGGAAAAAGCTATAGTCCGATTTAAGTCAGTTTCAATCAAAACTACACGAAAGTATGCGACTTTTCAATTATTGCTCGAACAATAAGCGCGGGGCACCGTTCAAAGTTGATTAGGCTTGAGACGGTTTGTCTAAATTTGGTCCGATGGCGCTGTGAACGCGAGTGGTGCGGTTTGTAACCCTTTCCGACGCTTTCTGTGTGGTTAATAGTGGTGTGACTCATTGGGATTTTTAAATCGGTCGCCCGAGTGACACGAGGTTGCCAAACTGGATCGACAGGACAGAGACAAGGGGCGTGGATCGCCTGAACTATTGGCCGTAAGTGTGACTTTGAAAAATCCCACACTTTTTCGTACCTATATACGGTACTTAATTGCAACCTTCGGGTAACCTATCGATTGCAATCTGAATCAATCCCTCATGTAATTATTTTATGATATAGTCGCGCAGAATACGCGATCTCCGCGATGATGAGTTGATTTTTTTTAGATCGCCGACCGATAGGCTCGAAGTTAATTTACAACTTGCGGACACCTAATCAAATTAATTTCCGACGGAAGGATTTTTACTTTGTTTCGCGCCGAGTGATACTTTTAGTTAAAATTAAACCGTAGATTGGATGTGCCGTCGGAAAAGTTTTGCCTGGGTTCACTTAAATTGATACTTAACCTCATGCCCCAGAAGGTTGTCTCCTTCGAGGCCAGATTCAAAAATTGATTTAAACTAGCGTTAAGATATGACAATACAGATACCTGTTTCTCTTATCTTGTCCTGAAATTATTTGGCTCATTATGGCGTTTTTTAGGAAATTAGTATTTGTGTTGGTTAGTTTTTGTTTCATTCCATATATGTTGTAATTATTTGGTCCAATTGGATTTTTCCAAGGAAACTAGTAAAGTTTTGGTTAGTTCCTGTTGTTTAGACATGTTAGAAATGAATGTGACTTATGGGTAGTTTCTATTTATTTTTACATTTCTTGCAATTGTTTGACCTAATTCGTATTTTTGTTTTTTATATAGGGGCCCTTTGGGTGTCTATAAAATTACTAATACTACTACTATAGCCTACTCAATTAGGTATGCCGTGCTGATTTCAAAATTATGCCAATTATTATAACTCCTGATGATGTTCAGATGAGAAAAAGCTTGTTGAGCGGGCAAGTTTTAGAAAACGGAATAACATACAAGTTTGCTCAATATTTTGAAACATATTATATGACGATATCTTTAAAATATTTCCAAGTTCTTATACTAAATTTCAGTTAGTTTGAATTAATTTTGAATTAAAATTACAAAATTATGAAACTTCATTAAGTTTTGGGAAAAGACAAATAAAAAAGAAGCAATACCTGACTAAAAGGGCCTTTTTAAAATTTCGTAAACCAGACTGCCTGCAAGATACGATTTGTTAAATATTTCTAAGAAAAAAAGTCATATGGTTGTAATTTTTTAAAGAAACTCTCTCCTGTTATATCAACCAGCTCGCTTAGTGCGCTAGGGAACGTCGACAGCCACCTACAGCTGTTCATTTAAAAAAAAACTTTGTTTTAATATTTAGGTCACAAGGTATTAAATAAAAATGCGACCATTTTGTCAATCTGAAAATATTTTCCAAGTCTCGGCGACGAACAGTTTCGGAGATAAAGTACACTGAATTCTTAATTGACTACCCTGTATATAAGTCTGCAAGCGATCATTGTCTGAAAAACGAACGACAAATTTCGAGAATTTCATCAGTTTCGTTACTCCTGCAATTTTCTCGAAAATTTCCAAAATTTATTTAGTTGCCGCATTTGCACATTACAAAATTCAATCAAATCAAATCAATTCAAATCGGATTCAATAAATTCGATAAACGAGTATTTGACACTGTTCTCATTTTGTTACAGTGACCAAGAATTTAAAAAATATATGAAATATTGGCTAAATATATTTTTGTTATATTATATGCTATTCTTATATAAAAAAAAGCCTATGGCATATATACAATAGTGGCCCTCAATAATGAGGAAAATGGTATTGTCACTACTATGGAAATCTTGGAGACAGTAGGAGGTTCAGATTTGATTAAATTAGTGTGGTATTAGAATTAATCAAACCTAATCGAATTTTCTTAGTCCTATATTTTTTCTATACTTTACCCATTTTTGAATAGTAATCGATCTAGCAGTATTAACGACTTTGTGGGTTCATATACGCCCATTATGCCACAACGATCAATTAAATGTATTAAAAAATATCACCTAATAAGTTATCGGCCTGGTTTAAAAATAACAGTCCGCCACCCCCTATAATAAGTCGCGTGCATGCGGGCGTTGAATGAAATATTTTTTTAAATGATGCAGAAAATGTTGAATGGGCGTTCCTGACCGATAAAAATATTGTTAATAAGTCGGTTTAATAGGCCATTAACGAATTTTGTAGCTGCGTATTATAATGCAGACGTTTAAATGCTCAATTAGGATATGAAAGATATTGCCATATTTTGCGGGCAATTACTGTAATTGTCGCTACCCCTTCGAGGATATATTCGTTAAACGAACAAACAGTAACGTGCATTTGAAGTCTGCTGGTATTAAATTTTGGTTAAAATTATCCAAAAATGTTTTTTCGTAAAAATTTGAAGTAATAATAATAATACTTCTCTGCAAATTTGATTGATGGAGAGCAAAATACATTGGCTAAGGTATATTTTGTTGTATTTTTTTTTTCCACAACCACGCCACTTTTTTTGTGGTAATAATGTAGAAAATGTTTTGTTCAAGGTCTTTTGGAGGCGTTTTTGTAAACTTTGATTTATTTCATTACGGAGTTCCCAAAACAAAAAAGTTAATACCGATCCGACTTTCTCCATATGTATTATTTAAAAAGTCTAGAACCTGCCTAGCTCAGTAAACAAGCAAAATGAGATAGAGAAAAGTGGTTTAAAAATACATGTTCTACATCTTATGGCAAAAAATACTAGTTATTTTGCTCTCAGTTTCATTTGACACGTTGGATTGTTCTTTGAAAGAGTGCTATAGAAAGAAGCTCGTACTGTAATTTGACTCTATTTTTTTTTTCTGAGCCTGTTTTGATTGAACCAATTGTTTGTATTATTAATAAGCCCTTGTTTAAGACTTCTGTAGTATTATTTTCTGCAATTAATAAATGGCTATCGTCAACATAGCATGTGACTAGCAGCATAGCAGTGTTAAAATCATTTGTCTAAGGTTTTATCCTAAATGATCAGAAATATATATAATATTATTGACATTACTAAATGAATGTGAAATGAAATAGGTACTGAGTTTTAAAATCTTCTTCCCAGTGTTCAGTGATTGACGCATACCAGTATGTTTAATCAATAACAATTACCTGCTTCATTGCTCCTTCTAGAAATAAACTAAAGATAACGACTATAGGTGCACAAATAAATCTGTGTATATAAACTTATTTTTCAAAGATTATTAGATAACTTGATTTTATTAAAAATGTTTACCAGAATTGGTCTCATAGTAATTTGGTGTTTGACGCCTGCATGAATATCGATGCGTTGAGAAGACATTTTGATTTAAATGTCTTTTTTGGCCAAGCCAAAGAAGATATTTAAATCAAATCGAAGTAGGTAGTGAGGACAGTTATTTTCTATCAAGAAGAATTTTCCATTAGAAGTATACCTCGAAGACTTCAAATCAATCATTGAGCAGTGACAACAGCACGTGAAGATGGTAATTTAGTGAAATATATTATTCAAGATACGACAAGAACAGCGTAAGAACATTCTTGATCTTCATTTTAATGCCACAGGGAGGCGAATATCCACACAAACAGTACGGAACAGAGTCCACGTAATTGGTATGCGGTGCAGAGTTGTAAGATAACCCGAGCACATCGAAGAGCCCCCAGTGGAGACACATTTACTGATGAGTCCAGATTTAGACTTAGCCGCAACGATACACTTGTGCGAGCTTGGAAATGATGTATATGAACGATATCGCGATCAAAATGTTAGAGAAGCTGTCCATTTTGGACGCGGCTTTATTATGGTGTGAGCGGTATTTTTTTGACAGAGCTCACCAACTTAAATGTGTTTCGTGGGGACTATATAAATCACCTGTATCCACCATGCTCTGCATAGTCTGGTACTTATCAGGTCGGTCAATGACAATAACTACTACTACTGTTTCGGAGTCTTTCAGGCTTCTTCGACAATGCTCAGGGAGCGCTTGACCGAGGCGATGGTAGCGCCGATGAATCAGGCGGCCAGAGCGGGTACTATGTTTTCCACATTGTTCTTGCAGCATAGCAGAATAACGATTTTCCAGTTACCAACGAAGAAGGCCCAGAGTTTATACTACAACATGATAATGTGAGACCCTACACTACTAGTAACCGAATTCCTCCAAGAGACAAATATCGAGGTTTTGGATTGACCAGCACACTCCCCAGATCTTAATCCTATTGAACAAACCTGAGTTTATCTTAACAGGAGGATAAGGAATCGCCAATCGTCCAAAATTTGGAGGGGGGGGGGCAACTTGGAAGCATGCTCCAGAAGGGGAATCTATGCTTCGTCGGTGTGTAGAGGTCGTCCAAGCATTATTAGCAATTTTTTTTTTGAAGAAATTGTGACTAGTTCAGCATGCAACTAACTATGAGATTTAGCGAGTAAAATGAAAAAGAAATGCATAAAACGCAGTAAGAAAGTAATAGTATAGTTAGTAGCTGAAGATCAACACCTTCACTAGGGATCACAGGGTGGACCAAAAGAGAAACTCTTTTCAAAAAGAGGTAGACGAAAACTGTCGGTGTCTAAGGCTAAATTTTCTTAAAAAATCTAATGTTAAAAATCGCACATAGGGTGTGGAAAATGTGGATTTGAAAAAATCGGTTAAAATTTTTTGCTATCTAAAAAGTTTCAGTCTCTCTAGAAAGGGGAAAGGATGCTTTAAAAATGTCTAATTTTTAACATACGTCACATATTTGTTGATGCAAGTTGCACTAATTTATGAGTTGTTAAAGCTGAAATGTTTTGCGAAAAAGATACATTTTTAACTTATATTTATTCTAAAAGTATTTTCCAAAAATAGCAAATAACAACAGCAGTAACAAAAATTTTATGCCGATGCAATAGCAGATTGAATGTTATAATAAAATTGCTTGGCTGAAGGTTAGGATAATATTAATATTCTTCAAATATTAATATTATTATTATATATATCAAATATTTTGCATCGAAACTATCAATCGTGTCAGACGAATCAATCCTATATTGCGAGTTTTCCTTTTCGTGAATCAATTTGGACATAAAAATTAATCAAATCTCCGTGCGTAGCAATAAACCGTATAATTATTAAAAATGCAGTTTTCACCGTACAAAAATTGCATAATTACCTACGAACTACCTGTAATTCCGCTAATAACGTAATTACAATTCTCAATAGCAGGTTTTTGTTGTATACCTTCGTGATTATAATTTATTATAGAAAACATCGAGCATAACAAAAAAATACCGCCTAATTTATTGCCTCAAATAGTTCTATTTTCTGCCCGTTGTAGTTTCCGCAGCAATTTTTACCAATTCACTGTACCGTTCGGCTCACTTGCCGGCTGAACGGGTCGGAATTTTTACAATGTTGCGGGAAAAATAAGTTTAATGAGACAATTCTTTCAACAACTGGTTGTAATTAGCTGTTACCCGGTTTCTGTGTGTGTGGTGTAACATCACCTTGCGTCATGCAATTCATGCTCTTCTGGTCGACGGAGGCACCAGGCTGTGACTCTGTAGGGTTCCGACAACAGTCTCACAATACCCAATATAATGGCGATTACAATCATCACGCACGCTTATTATTAAATTTGTAAGATTCAACATATTCTTGGCTCACCCCGAAGCTCACACATACGAGACGTGGAACAAAGCGAGACAAGACTTTGCTTAATTTCAATTACATTACAGTAACGCTTGAGTGTATATTTCTGGCATATTTTCATTTTGCCTTAACTGCGCAGACTGCCATTTAAAAGTGTTATTGGTTTTCTATTTGTTTTTTCATTTTAACTGCATGATGTAATCGATATGCATATTTTGTCCAATGTCTCTACGGATGCACAAGGGCAACGAGCAATGGTGTATGGGAAGAAATTAAAAAAAAGTAGTACATTAATCGATGCTGTCCAGTTATTGTCCAGTGTCTGAAATGGTGACAAGGGCTCGCAATTGCCATTTTTATATAAATTTTCTTATAATTAGAGGTAGTACTGGTTTGAAGCTTACTAAAATAATTTTTTTATTATGCTCTTTGCTCTATCTCTGAAAAGAAAATAGTGGAAGTGTTCAAATACTTTCAGAAATAAATGCCGATAACTCCAAGATGGTTTAACACATTTTAATAAAATTGGAGGCTGTTCCTAAGCCACTCTGTATAAGTGAGACGATTGCGACTGCATACCTAACCACCAGATGGAATTTTCTGACATAATGACAAAAAAAGATTGTAAAAAGAAAGTAAATACAGCTATATAATTTTTTTACATTCATTTAAGGTACCCCTTGAGAATCGCATCCCAATATCTGGATCTCAACCTAAATAAAAAAATAAATAAAAGAACTCAAAGCTAAAAGATATAGTCGAGACGATTTATGATGGCATAATCGGCAAGAAAATGTCAGACAGAAAAAAGATTGTCCATCTTGCTTCCATTTGTGATGTTCCGCTCTAAATGTCTATTTGATCAATGCAAGACAGCCGTCACTAATGATCACGATTATATTACTTTGGAGTAAGAGAGACAAAAACAGGTGTACTTGGCATTTATTAATTTAACTTGTACGCCCATACTCAGAGATGGATTCATGTATTTTCTATGGAATAATAGATCAGTGTGTTCCTTAATGTTGTTGATATGCGAATATTTAAGTAGGTAAATCTACATGGAAAAATTATGATAATTTGTTAAATAAACTGTTGTCCGCAAACTCTGTCCATGTAATAAAAATTAAAGCAATACCAAAAAACAGAAAATTAAAAATAATATATCATACCGTATAAAATATAATTGGCCAAGAGTTTTGTTTGTATTTACTATGGAACATCTTCATCATGAGAGCTAAAATTTTAACTGCTACTACAAGAAAATGATCCTTAGTCTATATTAAAAACCCGAGCGTTATCGTTATATTAAGTGTTTCCTAGTATCCTTTTATTATATTTTCTGTATGTGTCCAGATAGTTACACCTTAAACAATCAGAACTGTATTCCATTCACACATCACTTGGAAGGACTAATGCGTTGCCTCCTGCTTGACTGAATTTCACTCTAGCTAGAGGCTTATCGCGAAATACTTAACAATTTGGGCTATATGTTCTTTGACGTCTGGTATTTGTAAGTTTTTGCACAGTAAATTTAAAATATGTGCAGAGCAGCCATAAGTTATAATTTTTAGCCCGTCTTTTCCTCCAAAGATTTTCTTATGAGGGCCATATTTGCTGCGTCAGTAATGTTGTGAAGTAGTAGGTTTTCACGAAGAATCAATGATTAAAAATATAATTTATAAATTTATACAATTTCTAAAAAATGATAAACCAAATACGCACATAACTTTCCTTTAAAAAAATAGTACAGGGTTTATTCAAAAACATGTGCACTCATTCCTAATATAAAGAAATCATACCATATGAACAAGAAATACTTTTTTTATGTATCGCAAAAAAATAAAAATACGTATAAGTATCTAAAAATTATAAACATTAATATAAATAAAATATACATGAATTGAAATTTTGGCAAGAAAAGACAAAAAGGACATGACATTCTTTAAGTAATAAATGAAAACGTTTTTGTAAATATCATAGTTCTACCTTTTACGAGATGGCAAGTTAAATAAAAATAAAATAAGTAATCATAAAACAAAATATTATTTACCTATAGGTATTAGTTTCTCGCTGCTTATTATCAGAAATATCATGGTATGCCTGTTGAACTATCCCTTGAATTTCTTTTTTGCAGATTTTACAAATTCCTCTACACACAGATTTCACCTATTTAAATGGTTTCATCTAATGCTCTATTTTCCACTAGTTCCACTTGTTTGACAAATCACCAACTAAATCGCGAGAAGTATTCGACAACGACATATAGATCGGGGAAGAAACAGGTTCCGTCGAAATTTTCTTGCAAAAAGGGCCTTCTGACGAATACTTTGTGTGTATATTGTACTATGTTGTTTATAGTGGCTTTAAAATATTTTGTAATTTCTACAAAAAAAAAATGGAAATATATATTCTTATGAAATAAAAAAAAACAATTAAAATCAAAAAATTCATCAACAAAAAATCAATGCTTTTTGAATTTATTAATAAAAATCAATATTTGCCCAACAATGGTAAGGAGGCAATCTTAAAACTTGATGAACCATTTCAGCAATTATTTCGTATTTGTAATTTTTAACAATTTTTAACCACTCACATTTTAGACCATTTTCTGGGTAATTTCTTCTTTCCTTTTCAATACAGTTGGTACACTTTCACTAAGTCTAGTCTGCAAGTTTCGGCAGCAGTTTTTTTTTGAAAATACGACTCTGTTTTGTAGTGGAAACTACTGTAATTGTCCAGTAATTGATGAGGTAGAACACTGGCAGGTAAATGGGTGGGTTTTGCCATTCTTAGTACACGAGTGAAAGCAGGTGAAATACTTCTTGGTTTTGTGATTGACTACGCCATCGCAAATCGTACAGACTATAGTTGCGTAGGAAAACATTTCCAGTTTACCGGTTATGGATATACCTAATTGGTCGAATATTACCCATAAATAAAATTCATCGATTTACAACAAAAGTTCATATAAATTGGTATCCTTTCCCGTATTCGAATATTTTTTATTTTCACTTATTTTTTCATTTTTATTTTAGCTACTAATCAATTCCCACCAATTGTAACAAAAAGTATGTCTACAACAACTCTTTCCACAATATAAATAAAAAAAATGCAATTGTCGTGTTGCTGATCTGAGGATGCATGACGTCGCTTTCAAGCTATCATAAACACACTACATCATCACGCGTATGACATTGTAAATTTTTATATTTTATTAGAATTTTTAAATCCGAAAAGGCACCATGATGAGGGGGGGGGGGTTAAACGGTTGAACCAAAGCTTTCAGCACGGCAAGTCTTCGAAGCCGCCGCAGCCGTTGCGATTAATCAAACGAATCTCACTGACTTCTGGGAGTCCATCGGAATGAAGCACTTAACAAATCACCCTGCGGTCACATCGGACCCAGACGAGTGTAGCCGACACTCTGATACACAAACACAACCATTCAACGCCACATCGTATATATCTTATTAAACCAATAAATATGATCGAGTGTGCCGTGGATTAATTGACAATAGACGATCTCCGCAGTTATGCCGGAGTCCCGCAGAGTTGGGGCTTGCCGCCCGTGGACACGAACGCAGGGGTGTTATATTTGGCGTGCGGCTGAGTGCTGATCGGAATTACGTCAGCTGTAGTCTCGCGTTTAGCGAATTCGTCAATTAACTAGAACCTTTTGTTCGATTGAATTAAAATCTGTATTATGTTTGGTTACATGTGTTATCCCAAATATTACTTCCCAAATATTACTTTAAACCATATAGCCTATGCTGACAGTTCAGAAACTCATAAAGCAGTATGTTTTTTTTTTTTGAGAATGTCCATTCAACGGGCGCATGCGCGAGATTTAAAATTTCGTTTTTAACAAATAGCAGCTCTAATGACAAATGTGACGTAGGGCGCATAAAATCTTGCATCATTCAACAAACAAAATGGCCGGTGACAGATCGTTGATGTTTGGATGCAGCATTTTTACGGTTGTATTTACTCAAATGTCGAATTAAATTAATTAAAGCACCCACGTTGGCGTCAGCATAATTCCGTAATTAATTTGGCGTTTTTGTTCTTCAATCTTTGTCGATACGATGCAATTTCTACATGTATTTTTTTATGTAAGCTATTTTTTTGTAAATCGGAGTAAAGGGTTAGTTTTCACTGTTTCCCTAAGATCCTATTAGGTCCTCATGTTTGCCACATTTGCTGTAATTTCGCTAAAGAACAAAGTATTGAAAGCACAATTTATTCAAAAATGAAAACAACAATGGCACAGAACACAGACTGTGCTGCGATAATAGTAATTATTTAGAGCGATGTTCTCAATTATGTTCAGATTTCAGAGTGTTTTTGTAAACATTAATAATAATAAATTAATAATAATAAAAGGGTGACGCATGCGCAAAAGTTCCTTCTGTATTGTAGTATTGTTTGAAATCAATTGAAACAAAACTTTGTGAAACACAAATACAATTAGCAAGAGCTTTTCCCAAATATAAATCAAATTGAAATGAAAATTTACATATCCTACTGAAGCTAATAATTTTATATTTTTATTATACCTAGTTTTGATGTCGGTATTATCCATTGTGGCTTTGTTGTTGACCAATAATTATCAATTGAGTTTAATTTTTTATATTTATTATTTTTCTCTAAGTACTTATAAACGTAACCAATGCTAGCTAGCAATGAGTTGGTCTCAATAAGTGTCAGATAACAATCTTGCAGAGTGTAACATTTCTAAATCATTAATTCTTTCATTTTCGCCTTCTAATGTTATATTACAATTTTGTTGAAGTATTTTATTTCCCATAATTCTTGGATTTTGCTTAGTTATTTATATTTAATGCAAAGATTTATTGCCCCTAGAGTATGACAATACTTCCATCGTTAAAGATAAAACAATGGTGTCATTTTTCTATACATTTATTAATTTCTGGAGTTGTGTTGAAATACAATTTATTTATGTATTATTTAAACGCTTATCTTATGGAATCAGTGATATAATAATATAGTTTCAAGTTTGGACTATGTTGATTGAGCTATTAAGTTTCATATACGTCAGGAAGGTATTTGCTTGTATGCAATACACACTAGCAAGATACCTTTAAGGTATAGCAAAAGGTCCATCAAGGATGTATGTTAACGCCGAAATTATTTAGTACTTACGATGGTAGAACGATATATAATCTCAACGGATGTGAAACGATCTTAATTTGGTTATCTATGAAAGCAGCAACGAAAGCTTATGGTAACTCAAAGGGAACCATCCAGCTAGCGAAATTTACAGGACAGATAGAAGTAGTAAACCAACAAAACGGTAATGTCAAACCTAACAAATTGATAACCAAAAATACCAAAGTCCTAGTTATCCTCTGAATAGTAAAAATACCAGACAACACAACAGACAAGACAACGAATTGATGCATTTGAGGCGTAATGATGACGAAGAATGCTCCATACAACCTGGACCCTACACCGAATGTCAATGTGTCAATACTGGTTGAGCTTATGATCATAGAAAAATTACCCCCTTCCCCCCCCCTCCCAAACCAAACCCAGGAAAGGCAAAAGACTTAATAGCAGATCCCCATCACAGTGGCCAGATCAGATTAAAGATTTAAAGAAAAAAGATAAAAAGATTAAAGAAATCACGGGACAGCACATTCAGAGGAATCTGAGAGGATGAAGACTAACAGTAATGGAGACATACGATTAATCAATTTACATAAACATAATGCCATGACTCTTTAGTTAAGAAGACACGATTAAGACGAAGAAATTAAGTTAAAAAATTTTCCTACCTTCAGACAGGTAGTACTTTGCAGTACGTTTTTAATTGAGTCACCCGGTATGCGAGAACGGAGAGCCACCTTTACATTTCAATGACGGAAAACTCACTCGAGCTTTCTGCGTTTAAACAGAGCAATTTCAATCATTCGGTGTACATAAACGGCGACGGAAAATTATAAATGTACATAACAAGAATTTGCGGAATTGCTTTGGGCATATTACAAAGTAAGAAAAATTTCCGACTTCATTTTCATAAAAAGTGCACGCGAAACTGTATAATAATACCTGTCTAAATGAGTGACGTGTCTGCGGGTAAAGATGGATACCACAGTTCCGACCGTTAATAATTAACCTGTTTAGTTTAAAAAATTGCGTATATTTTTATAGGCAGAGGAGAACGTCAAAATTTGATTGTTGAAGTTAAAGGCGAATAATTGCGCGTTTTTCTTATGCGTTTCGGTGTATGCGGGCACTGTGCGTCTATGCCGGTTCTAATTAATCGATGTTAGAGCGAGAAACGACACACGTTTAATTAGGGCTGGATCTGACAGCTTATTAATCAACGCAATCGGACTTAGAAGAACACTTCTAAATAATTATATTGATAATAAACCTGCATATCGCAAACTAAACAAGCTTTCAATCGTAGCCGAAGAAGCTGGTCATTTTCCTGTGGTCATTGTCATGGTCGGGTTTGTCAACGAGTGGACCCAAGCTTTCCTCAAAATTTCCAATACGTTAAGCCTTTTTAAAACTTTTAAAAGCTATTCAAAAAAATTTAAAACTTAAATTTTTTTGTCACCTATCATAATGCGGATCTGTTTTGTTTAAAGAGAGGCACGAGTCTGCATCTCCTTCATATGGATCCGTCGAAATAGGCAAATCTAACTAGATTCAATAACAATAACAATAATAACAAATAAGTTTTTATTTAGTGACTTTTTAGCACAATAAGTTTAGTCCAAACTATAAGATAATTTTAACATAAGCGATAAATACAAAAATAATTTCAATGGAGTCTTATTAACTGCTTTTTCAATAATTTAATGACATAACTGGACTTTTACTCCACTTTGCAAGTTCATACATAGTGAATTAAAGATAAATGCATTTTTGAGGGTTAAGAAATCATTGGTATACCTAAGGAATTGTGCGCATAAGAAAAGGTTTCTAAAATTTAGTTACATTTAGAAAAACAAAAAGTAGTGATTATGTTACATCATAGAAAAGAGAAAAACTAGCACGATTTAATGGCATGTAGAACGAATTTATCGTGCACACTAATGAATTCTACATTAAAAGAGCGCCAATAAATGTGTCATAAAAATGAACTCCAAAAGTTCCAAATGTGTATCTCAAGATAGCTCACATATTTTAAAATATTTTTCAAATTTGTCATTGGTTCATTGTAGGAAAAGTATTTATTTTAATAGAAAATCCAATTTATTTGTATTAATCTTGTGTTGCTTTTTGCTGTGATATAATATTATCAATTCTCTAATATTAATGAACTATTAGTTACGATATTATTATGTCCCATAAATAATATAGTTCAGGTTCAGAAAATATATATTATTGTTCCACCTATAAAAAAATGCCGCAAAAATAACAGTCAACGAAAAGAAGGGAAAGAGAATAAGAAATGATATTTGCGTTTAATATTTATCTTCAAGTGAAGTTAATGAATTGATCAAATTTATATTTCACCTATATCGTCATTTTATTTTTACGTGTATAAATAGTAAATTCAAAGATACTATTTTTTCTGTTTGGTTATCTTTGATGAATTTCTTCGCAGATTAAAATTTGGCAATTATGATTGTTAATATTATAAACTTTTAAGTATTTTTGTCCACTCTCTTCTGTAAAATACCTAATTATACACCGATCTAGAGTGCGGGATGAGTCCGTTTACCACTTGAGTTTCTTGTGGCACCGATCCGAGCCGCACGAGTTTATGAGCAATCGGGTGTTTTCGGAGAGTTTACCGCACGGCGTGAATTTTGACGTTTGTCAATTATAAAAGTTTGTCAGTGAATGTATTCGTGTTGTTTTGAAAAAATATACCCAAAAACTAACAACGGTCGTAGAAAAAGTTTGTTAAAAAATCTATAAGGATCCAATTAAACACCGAAGTCAATATCTTAATAATTATTAATTCGAAAATGTTACACGTGTTTCAACCACACGGGCATCATCAGACATACAAAGGCGTCAATAAAAACGCACACAGATAAATTCGTTTAGTAAAGCTGTTAAGTCACTCGTTTATTAAGCACTTTCTTCGCTCGTGCCAAATAAACTCGTGACTCAAATGCCGTTTACCGCACGTGTTGCATAATATACTATTTTTATCCGTATTACGGATTAAAAACGCGTGTCACTTTAGAGGGTCAGTTTCGCGAACCATTTTGAACAATTTCGGTACTTTGCTCACGCGTTTGAAAGCGGTGTTATGTTTTTGGTGGATTTTAGGCATGGTATTTTGACGCCTGTCAGTTCAGACGTTCACTTCACACCGCAAGCGCTCCGCTCGTGACTAAAATGACGTTTATTAAATCGTAGCATAATATGCTATTATTTTTATTTTAGGGGGTAGAAATAGTGGTCGAGATATTAATATCCAATTTCTGCCTACATTATTCCAATTTCTTTTCAACTTTAACGGACGGCCATTTTTTTGTCAGTCGCCGTAGACCACGGCAACACGGCAACGGCAACGTCGCATAACCAGAACATCATCATATCCGAGGCGAGCCCATTATACACAAAAAAGGGCCCGCGCAGCATATTTTTTAAGCAATTTTCTTTGGGCAACCTATAATTACACCCCCCCGACCCGTCGGCGACGCTCCGTAATTTGTGCCGAGGGCGGTTTCGGAACGCACCTTTGATATACTCTACTATGTCAATTACCCTATTGACAGCGCCCGTCAGGGCCGTGTTGATTATTCCGAACACTTTGAACCTGTGCAATTGCTTGGAAGCCAGCAGCCTCTCTATGCAAATTCTCCAAATGAGGTATAGTATTGCTTCGAGGGGTGTTGGGACCGGGAGGGGATGGGGGTGGTCGAACCGGGTTAATTAATGTCGTAATGGCGCCACCAATTTGCATTCCTAATGAATATTCAGTTAATGTAAATAAAAGTTTTTTTTTATCGGGACCTTGGAATAAGGATTTACCGCAACTTAATGCTGTGCGAAGGGCAAAATATTAATTTTCGAATTAATTAAATTAGCTTACGTGCTGAATTTAATGATTTTCTTGCTTCAAAAATTTTTATAGCAGTTCAAGCTTTCGATAAAAGTGGACCGCACCAGTCGTATTAGGAGTTACAAAATGCTTATATACTTCCAATCCGATCCAATCAAAAAATGTTATGAAAAAACTAGTACAAGAAAAAACTTTTTGCATGTTGTTTTATTTTTTATTGAATTATATTACCCCTATCATTCTTCTTAACTAATTTTAAGGGAACAAAGTTACGCAGAACTATATAAAAAATATATTTTTTTATTTTAGATAAATGTTGGTACAAAAAACTGTTTGACAGCACACATGTAAATAATTTTTAAACAATATTTTTCGACATATAATCTTCACATTTAATTTTTGTATTTGGAAACTGTCAGTGTTATGAAAAAAAAGTTAGTTTCTAATAAACCCATCTATTAAAATGTGTTTTTCCCCGTCATTGCTAAGATATTCTTTAAATTTATTTAAGAAGAGTGATAGGGGTAGTCATTTAAAAAAAATAAGAAAATATGCGTTATATTTTAATGTTCCATCTATTTTTGTTTTTAGGATAAGAATAAAAAGCGTGATATCTAACTAACGGCTTTTGACCCACGGTTTATATAACACACTGCGCTTTATTTTAAACAAGAAACTAACCCTCGAGTTTTTCTTCGTTTGTTTTGAAACATCCTGCATATAAGAATAGATAAGTAGATGTGGAAAAAATTTGCTAAACAAAAGTGATATTTTTTTAAAACTGCGAATCAGCGAATCGAGTCAAATTTCTTCCAGAAATCTTATACAGAGTTTCTCATAATTAATAGTACCTACATATACAGTAAAACTGCAGATTACTTGCCGCAATGAATGCAGTTTAGCATATGAGTTGATAATAACGGAGGTGCCGGTATCAATTTTCAATTTTTCAATTTGATTTTGAAACAAACGAATTTTGGTTAGTTTCAAAGCGTATATGTTGCGTTTATATGAACGATCAGAACCCAGTTTGAAGAAAAATGTTCTTTTGCAAGTCTAAATGAATAGAAGAGCAATATTTTTAGGGTGGGTATATGATAAAAATTATAGTTTTAATGAAAAGAAAAGGTGCGAAAATGTTATTTATGTTATATGTTATTTATTTATTTATACAAGCAAGGTTGTTCAACACAGCCGACCTATTATAAAGCAACACGAATTAGAAAAAATGAAATTTACAAAATTCAAAATCGCTAAATTCGTATAAGTTTTCCTTTTTATTTAATCGAAGTTTCGCCGAGAGCGCCCTCTGCGCATTACAATTATCTACAAATTCAAAGTTCTCAAAAAAAGACGAATCCTAAAGTTTCATTAAAAAACATTAGTCTTAATATATTTTTACTGTGTGACATTAAGTATGTATGAAAACGGCAAATGCACAATTATAATCATTTCGAAATCCATCAATGTACACGTTTCCAACACCAAGTCGATGATAATAATTACGGGACGCTAGATTTGTTACAAAAATAATTTATTAATAATCGTTTTTTACACCTTTCATTTGTCATTCGCGTGAAAACCTTTATTTTCCATATAATAAATTACTCCGAAGTAGACACCTGGACATGCAATAGCACAAACCCTAGAAATATAGTAAATAACCACCATTTAAAACCGTATTAAGGTCCGGCTTTATTTATATCCCAGACCAGGGTTACCGGGAATTAGAACCGCTACAGGCAAAAAAGGTATTTTCATTTTGACAGGTACCATTTGGAAATCACGGGGTTTTATGAAATAATATGTAATTAAATCCACGTATGATAAGTTAAATGCAGCTTTTAAGGAGTGCTAGTGCACCCAATAAAGTACCTATCAAGAGTTATAATTCGACTCTCCCGCCTCGATTTGGCATGGAAAATAATTAGATTTTAGCGATCCCTGTAATTTATAGGAGAAATTGAAGCAACTGCGACGAAGCGGTTCTGGTTCCGCAACTTTTAAGAATGACTAGTAAATGATTCAAACCCATCAAGTGTTGCATCTGGATCGAAGTCATCAATTCTAATGTATATATAGAATATTGTTAAAAAATGCATTATTTCTTAAGTAATTTTCCCTTATTTTGCAGACAAACTCATAGTTTGGTTTCAAAAAATAAGTAAACAATTAAATAAATTCAGTGGCTTACGTGTTATCTGTTGGATATGGAAGTAAATTAAATAATTGTAAAGTAAATATCTATCTAATTTAAATTTTCCACCGTTTTCTTAACTAAATTAAAAAATTATATTGCAATTTGGATGAAGGTTTTCGTTGTTTATGTTTTTATTACAATCCCAACGACCTCCTAATAACTACACAATTCATTAATAGGTAAATTAATGAATACATGTTTAAAAAAATTCATTTCGTAACTGGTGATAAAATATTGGACATTTTCATCTATCGAAAATTGGTGCACCAGATTTCACACAACCATATGATTTCACAGGACTCAAGCAAGATTTCACAAAGATTTCACCGGATTCAGATTTCACGGGTTCGGTACAGGTTTCACAGATTTCTAAATGATTTTCCAGATTTCACCGATTTTGAAAAATAATTTTTAAGATTATTTGGAAATTTTTGTATTCAGGCATAATTTAAAAAAATATTAAGTAAAAACTTTCTCCAATCTCAAACACATTTAGGAATTTCGTTTGTTCCTAATTTTCTGTCGATAAAAACTTGCAATTAAAGATATTAAAGTCAAAATTTTAAAAACAAGGTATGATTTCATGAATTTCAGAGATATCAAAGATTTTACAAATTTCAAGTCTTTCATAGATCTGGTATACCAGATTTCACGCGTGACTTATCACTAGTCAAAATTATAGAAATAGTTAATAAGAAATAACTATTTTGGGACACTATTGGACCACTATTCTCCTTAGTTCTATTAAAAAGGATAGGTTAAAGCCATACACTTTTTTTGGTCAGTTACAATCATAGAATCATATAACCTTGGAAATTTGGAGGGGGGATAAAATTACTGACGTTCATTATATTCCTCGATTTCAGAAGATATTTTTAGGGAAGAATTAAAATCCCACTAGGAAGTAAAATTTTTCCTATTTTTAAGAATGACTACTCTAACGTAATAAATTGGTTTGTTATTTAAATGAAGGAAAACAATATTTCTCGGTCCTTTTCCGTAGATGTAAACGTACCATTAAACGTCGGATAAGCTCGTGTGATATTTCTGAGGTAATTTGCGGCCCGATGCAGAGAAGTTTTACGGTAAAATTGGACGTTTTAGCTTTCTCCCCTCGCGGCTCGTAAAGCACGCAAATTTGCGGTTAAAAACTCCAACACTTTGCCATGTGAAGTTATTTTCGAAATGGTTAGCAACGTTTATGCAGGTCGTCGTCGCATTACGTGGAAAAAAAGTCATAAACAGTGTGAATACGCTTCCGACCGACATTGTTGTGAATTTTTAAGGGCCGGTTCTTCAGTCCCTGGTTAACTTAACTGAACCCACAGTTTATTTAAATGAACCTACTTTTCAATTGCTGGTGCAGTTTGGTGTGGTAAACTTACTTAACGTTCAAATTTTACTTACATTTTTATGCAGTCAATTTTGATAACAGAATAGTAGAATTATTTAATAAATGTCGGGTCTTATAATATTTAAGTTGAAATCTCATATTTCCCACTATAAAGAAAAATAAATATTATAAATAAAAAAATAAGTTAATACTTAATAATTATTTGAAGTTACTTTAAAATTATTTGATATAAATAATTAAAATTTTTGAGTTTACATTTAACTTCTGAAAAATACACCCTTTTCTATTTGAAAATACTGTTTATCACTCCTTTAGACTTTCTATTTAATGATTTTTCGTTAGTGCCAAAAATACACTATATTCTTCTACAGGCTACTGTAATACTTTTTACAAAGCTTCTGGATTCCTCCTGCGTCGGTTTTTGCTGAGTGGAAATTGCTGACGTTTCCAATCATCCTGACGGTGTTTATACCCCTCATTAGCGCCCCTCAAACAATATTTAAGCAGGTACAGAGTAAAATACGAGCCAGTTTCAGTCAAGCTCTGAAGAAGCCTACAATTCAGCACAATAACAGCTCTGGGTCTTAAAAACAAGAAAGTTGCAGGCGTGGTAAAGCCCTAATTATTAATTCTTTACCGGGTGTAAAAATGAAAATTATTAAGTGAATATTCTGTTAGTACTGATTTTACAATGAAGTTCAAATATTTTTCCTAAATCTTGACTAAATAATGATAAATAAAATTTGAAACCGATTCCAATGCTAGACGTCAGTATTCGAATATGTCGAGTATTATCTCTGATTCTCATACTACTCCAATAATTGTCTATGATTCTTTGGTTTAGTTGTGATTTTGTGTGTAATAATTATTCCATTTTTTTGTTCTAGGTGGATCATCAATAAAGGACGTCGGCCATATCTCAGGAACCGTTAGTCCTACAACTTAGAAAAAATATATTTATTGGTAAATCGGCTACGAAAAATTATTTTCCAGTTCATAAAATAGCCGCTACGGGGCGTATTCTCTACTGTAAAATAAAAAAAACGGGTTTTATCGAAAATATTCCAAATTAACCTATAACAACATTTGTCTTAACGTAATTTACTCTAGATAAGGAAACTTTTTTGTTTGAACTATTTTTTGCTATCTCGACAAATTAAAGGTGGGGGAAGGGTCAATATTGGTTTGGAAAAAGTTGAATAACTTTTTTTTGGCTAATCCGATACTATGAGCTTCGACTGGCACATCAATATCACGATAATATTTTTTTTACGAGTTATTTTTATGATTTTCTCGAACATTTTAAATGTAATGGTATAACTATTAATTATAATTTTTCCCCCCTTTGAGATATAAATAAAAATCTGTTTATTAAACATATTTTTCAACCGTAGCATAGTAATAAATAGTACCAGAGACGACCGACGTGACGTAGGATGCGTATATTTTCTATTATTCTGCATGCATTTAAAATACAACACGAATTTAAAAAAATACTTAGTTTAAGCGGATTCTTTTGTTTTGTTTTCCTCATCATGCCGTTACCATGCCAACCGCTAAGCCTACTTGGTTATTTTATCCTTTCCTGTAATATTGACAATAACTTGTAATTTATTAATAAATTATATTAGACATTATATGCGGTTGAAAAATATTTTGCATAAACACATTTTTATTTATATCTCAAAGGGGAAAAAAGATATTGCCATGCCGCTTCCACTATTTGCTGTCTTTTTTTTTACGCTCTTTCATGTTAGCTGAAAATATTTACACGATTGTATTTAAAATTTTCGAAAAAATCATAAAAATAGCTGTTTTTGACATGATGCGCCTAATACCTACTCGTAAAATAATTATATCGTAATTTGACATGCCGGTCGAAGCTTCTATAAATACTCTTTAAAGCTAAACTAAGTTCTAGTTCTAGAGTGGATTATGTTAAAACTGATTTCGATATAGGTTCATTTGGAATATTTTTGAGAAAATTCGTTTTTTCTATTTTACAGTGGAGGTTAATTACCGTAATATTTTTGTAAGTTGTAGGACTAACGGTTCCTGAGATATGGCTGGCGTTCTTTATTAACGGGCCACCTTGTACATTAAATTACATTTGATCAAAATCTACATAAATGTGAGGAACAAGGATTATAATGGAAATAACGCCAAAATCTTGCCAATCTATCGTCTTCATAATGCACCAAGATTAAAAAATCACGATTATCCATCTTATTACTTCGATGTCAATGTATTTGAAACTCAAAAAATTTCAAATTGTCTTGGAATAAAAACACGGAAAGCATAAAACACATTCGACGCCAGGAGAAAATTTAAATCGTGGATCTTGAAGACACGACGGTTCTATCTGTATTGGGAGAGTTTACCAGAACTAAGGCAGTCGATCCCGATTGTGGGACGTCCAAAGGCGCAATATGGTTGCAGCAAGACAATACCATAAAAAAACTCCTAATCGGCTCCTGATGAGCTGCTTGGTTGAGCTTGGTTCTAACCTATAATGCACCGATAAAAGGTGGGCCGTTGGGGCTGTACCAAGCTGCTAATTAAAAGTTTTTTTCAACGTTCACTGAAGGTTTTCCGCTCGTCGATTCGCGACTACGAAACGTGACAATCCACCGACAATTAAAGCCGCCGTTGCTGCTGCTGAACTTGCCCGATCGGCAATTACCCTGAATATCTCCGGATTCCTATTAAATCGATCTTTCTGTGCAGTGCAAAGCAGGTACGAGTAGCAAATGATAGGTTGGGAGTCTCGGAAGTTAAAATGTTACTAGCATAATTTCATCTAACTGTAGTGGCAATCAGAATGTGTAAATTATTCTCCGGAGAGCGCTGTGTGTGTGTGTGTGTGTAATGTGTATGTAATTTTCGATATCTCGTTGTGCCCAGTACGCGATCACGGAATCTTGTTATATGATCAATTTCTTGACTCGATTTACTATCGAGTTCGGTAATTTAGCGTCCGAACACAAACATATTTTAATTCGAAATTACGTGCTTCTCTTCTATGCGATCTATCTACGTGCAGGTGTTTACAAACTCTAAAACTGCTCGGAAACGTATAATAAACGTTTCGTTAGAAATTGAATTTTATTTATTCACGTTATTAATTATTGCCATGTAAAATATCTGACGAGGTCCAGCCTCCTAGACAATAAAACAACCTCTAATAGTAGGTAGTTAGTTGTGTTTGATCCTTCCCTCCCATAGAAGAGACTCTACTTTCAAAGGAGTGTCTCTTTCGTGTGAAGCTTGGGCTCTTAATGGTGCGCAGGAGCTGACTATGAGCTCTTCCAAATACAGCATACGTGTGCTACCGGTGACGATATTCATGATATGGAGTTGTCTTTTAGGTGACATTGTCTTGTTGCAACTAGAACAACTGCGCCTTTGGACGTCCCACATGCAGAAGATTGAAGATTCAAATTGGGAAGAGTTAGCAATTGGCTTGTCAGTCACTGCAATTCAAAAGATTTATGGCGACTATCCATATCTATAAAGCTTTATCGATAGTGACTCCTTATTGTAGCTCGTTGCCTCTGTTTTTTTTATGAAAAGCAGGTGAAAACGCACTCTGTTTTCTCCTTTTCTTTGCAGAATCTGAATTTAGAGTTTTCTTTTACATCCATTATTAAATGCCTCTTACGCCTGCAGTGCTCCATCAAAAGATCTACTATTATCCTTACGGCATTTGTTTTGTGTCTACAGGTTCGCGGTAAATTTGGACTTAAATTTCGTCTTTGTCCTGGCATATCTCTCTGCAATTGCCGGGATTCTCTTTTCAACCATTTTTTGGTTACTGATATCACAATGCAATGCAATGCTCCTCAGTGTCCATTTTTGCTCTTACGTGCACTCATCTCGGACCATTCTTTTCGACTTTCCACATTGCTCTCAATAACAACATGAGCGGGTGTTATGAAATAGCAGTCCTAAGCTCACCTTCACCAATATAGATTCAGCTTCTTAGCAAGTGAAAAATCCTATTAAGGCAACCTATTGCCTATATAGCTCTGTCTAATTTGTAGTGTCAAATTGATTGTCATTGTTTCAAAAACGAGAGAAACTTTTAAAAACTTATTTTGTTTCATGCCAATAAATATTGGAAAAACCTCAACAATGGGTACAGTTAAGATAATGTATTTCGAACGTGACTGAAGTGATGTTGATGATGTATATACATTTTTTCTCTTTTGGAAAAATAACCAATTACTATTTGTGAATTAATAGTTAATATTTAATTTTTCGATATTTTGTGCGATTTCTCGTTTCCTATCAAGATTTTATAAAGAATGTTTTTTTTATATAAAATCTGTGGTAGTAGTGTAGCACCGATTCTTGTTTATTTACATTTTCCTCCGTGAGACTATTATATTGTTGAGGGTAGAAATTCCAAACAAAGATACAACCAGGACATTGCGTCACGGTTTTAATTATATCTGCTCTAAACGGCTGATTGTAATTCATCCCAAACCAGCCACTCAATTTTTTTAACTGTTTTCCTTGGCTTGCCTTGCTATTTATTTTTGCTTGTTACATATCTTGCATATTATATTATATCAAATTCCCTTTGCAGGGATTTGACAGTGGATAATAACTTTTCGTTTTCCACTTCGGTGGAAAATTTGCGCATCAGCATATAATACTCTCCAATTAACATAACAAGCAGAAGTGAAGTCAAAGAATATAATTATATTAATACGCATTCGTGATAAATGCAAGTCAGACAATTTTTGCATGATGCCTCCAATTAATCATTTTAGACAAACTAAACTTTGCAACTGCTTCAGTGGTTGTCATCCGGATTCATTAAATTGATGTTGCGAAATAAAAATTATTTCAGAAACGATATTTAATTTTGATATTGTGTGAAATCGGTAGAAGCGACTTAGGACGTCTATAATTACAGGAACTCCAGATAAGTCGTTTACTCGCAATCGCCTAACGTGTCGTAATGATATCAAGATTTGATAAAAAGTATAAATAATAGGCCCTTCCTATGTAGTTCTAAATACTAATAACGCATTGCCATAATAAATACGAAATAATCCCCGAGCATGCCAATTACCACGTTAACCTGTACAATTAAGCTGCCACATAAAATAAAAATATTTTGTTAGATTTTTACGTATTCCTTAGTATATTAATTTTGTAATTAATGTTCTGAATTTAAATTAGGCGGTAAATGTACCTTTGGATTAAACGCTCGCCATTTGCATGCTTAAATATTCAAACGCGGCGTGGAAAGATCTAAAAAGCTCTCGAGTGTGATAAAATCTATTAAGGGTGAATTGGGTTGGGAGATTGTTTTTGTTGTTTAGTTACTTTATTTACAGAAAAAAATATTATTGAATTCATAAAAAAAAAATAAATGTTTGTCTATTTTAATGTTTTAAAAGAGTCAAAATGTATATTTACCAATACGTCTTCAAAGAGTAAAAAATCAATTTTCTGTTTTAATTTTTGTGACAAACATTTATATGGGTTATTTATACCGGGTGACACAAGAAAGTGGGAACAATATAACTTTTAAAGGACCTGAGATAGCGATTTGATATTTCGAAGGGTTAATATAGGCTGAATGTCTAATTTTTTGACAATATGTAGGTTTGAAAGGAAACGAACTTCGAATTTTAAATTTCACAACCTCCATTTTTTTGCATTTTTCAATCACGTAGGATCGAACGGTTTTTCTCATTTTTTTGTGTGTATGTATTTTCTTATCCGGTTTTTCCCTTCCTGTGAACTTATTTTTTAACGGATTTTGAACATTTTGGTGTCAAAATGTTGCAAGATAAGTACCGGTTTTAAAAAGTTTTTGTTCCCTCTACGGTGCTATTTGAAAAAACTAGGTTATTCTAAAAAATTATTAGTCCATTTAATGCTATTTGCCATTAAGATAAGCAGTTAGATAAGAAGTTTCAGTTACAATTTTTCCCATAATCAGGTGATCCGGTAAATGAATGATTGTCACAGCCACCTAGACATAATTTTCAAAAATTAAATAAAAATTTAAAAAACAAAAAAAAAACGAAAACAGCTACTCCAAAAATGCGAAAAATATAGGTTGCGATATTTAAAATTCGACATTCAGCCTATAACCCTACCAAATTTCAAATCGCTATCTCAATCCGTTTAAATGTTATAGAGTGTTCCCACTTTCTTGTGTCACTCGGTATAAGAACTTGCTCACTTACTATTTATTTGTAAGACAAATAAAATATGATTTAACATAAAAGAAACCAAACAAGTAGAAAAAATATGAAATAATATACTACTTATCTGCTATTAGTATCAACGTGTATGACGGAGAAAAGAGTAACCATTTCAACCCGTCTCCCTCTAAATAAAAATTTGCCTCACAAAATCGTATTTCCTGAATTCACTGTACAGAAGTTCTAGGATTTATTTCCATATTTAATATTGCTTTGTCTAATTTATTTTCTCATGAAATATGTTGGTTCAAAAGTCGTCTTTTGTTTCTTTCGTTTTATTTGAACCTTGAAATACTGTATTAGGTAAGGGTTGATTACTCTAGATGCGTAACAAAATAAAATATGTAAGCCAGTATCTGCAGAATTTATCGATAATTATTAAAATCTTAAAAAATATCCGAAATTGTGGACTGCGTTTTTATACCAACTGCGCAGACGCTCACATAATATGTTTAACGACAGCTGTTCTTGGCACTCTTGATTGCTCGCTTCCCTTCTCAGACCCATTATAACGAAAAATTACCCCAAACACAACCTGTATCTGATGAACATGCTTTATGTGCGAGGATTTCGTGACCGATTATAAATATTTTTATTATTATTTAATAATAATTAGCTGTTTCTGAAAAATTAAAACAGGTTCAAATATTGAAATGTTGGCTAGACCTATTGTCAACAAATGACATTCTCAAAGATCATTGTTGACCGACCTGGTTTTAAAAGTAATATTGGTTAAAAATTCAAATTAACAAATTTTAGAAGCAGAAACTGTAAAATACTTGTGTGTGTATTTTGTGGCAAATTTAATATACAAATTATATTTATTAGGAAAATTTCAAACTGATCAAGTCATATTAATGTGTTACTATAGTCTTCTAGAGTCAATATTACGGTGGAATAATATTCTTAAAAGAAACTTACACAATTGCATTGATCCCTTAAATATGGTTCACAATAGAATCCTTAAACTAATATCCAACAACTTTTCTCTAAAGGAAAAAATTCAACGATTATACAGTTTTTTGCTGCGGCTATAGGCAATAACGAAGTGAAATGTACAAAAATAATTTTTATTTTTTGGGACCTATACTGGCTCTTCAAATAAGATTGATAAATCCAATCTGAAAGTCGAGCACTTTATTGTGCGTTTTCTTTGAAATTTTTGTTTTGTTAGTCGAGTTTTTAAGTTAAGCTAAGTTTTATTATATAACAGAGTATACTATTCTATGGTATACTTTTAGCATCAAGATCATTATTATTAAGAAATACCAGTTCTTCGAAACCTAGGCCCAAAAAAATTTAAGTAGAAATTCTTAAAATACCTGTTACGAGTGACGAGCGAGTCGAATGGGCTAGGCTCTTCGTTTCAAGATGATTGCGATTATAGGTGCCGCTTGTTGAAGAGACGACTGGAATATTTGACTCCCATCGCGAGAAAACGGTTTTAGTTGATATCAACTAATTTACTATTCCTAATTTTGAATTCATTCAGTCAATAAATTATTTACTTTTTCATTCACCCCTAACAATTTAATGGCAAATTGTTAAAAAGTGCCAGTGCATCTTCTAAACTTGTCAATCGCGCCTCGTACACAAATTGCACACATAAGAACTATTTTTTTCATTGACCGAGAAGCTGCGGAGGCATGGCATGCGTGATTCGAAATGACCTCGGAAATTAAAATAATTGTTTCTTCGAACGTGCATGTTGTTTACATCACATTTTAGTTTTTGTATTTCGCGATGAATAAAAAAACTTTCCTGCTGATCGGTTTCGCACCAGTAACAACCCAATTGAGTTGCACGTAAACGTCCAAGCATAGGTGAGCTGGGATAATCAGTCAGAGCCGACATTTAAATATCCTAATAGAGAATTTTTTTGCTTTAATAGTCTTTGGTATCGAAAAACCTCAACATACATTTAAAAGGTTTGTCTTTATCTTGTCTTTTTAAGTGGCTGAATGCTTTCTTCTTCTTTTTTGCTTGTTTTTCGTTTCTTCGGGACATAATATGTGCTTTAAAATTGACTTTTGTACCGATTTCAAGAAAACTACCACCGACTTCTTACGAGAACCATCGGATTCATATATCTAGGGTATTGGAAAACCGATACACTCACAAAAATGTACTATTTTTTTATTAGTATTTTAATTTTCATAACTCATAAATATTACAATACATTTTACACAAGTTTGTAAGTAAATGGTTATGACTAAACAGAATTATTTTGCAACCGAATGTAGTAGTCAATAGTCATCATATCTGGACTGTACCGATGCGGAGGTCAATTTGCTCCAATCTGCATGTCACGAAATGCAGCATGCGCAATTCCAGCAGAGTGCACGCACGCCTCTGGTCAATTTCCCATATCTCTTTTTACGAATATTTTGTGGTAATTTATGTAGGAGTGGTGCATAATATCCCATAGATGGTACCGTTACTTTTAGAATCTAAGGACAGGATACACACTAAATTTTACTAGTATCGAGTATAGAATTTATAAATTTTCCAGAATTACAGAAGCAAATGTTTTGGTTATTTGCCTTGTTGGATGTTTTGTGATAAACTAAGATATTGAAATTTTGCACTGTTCTCTGTATTTTCGAATTTCCATAGAGTTTTTATTTACTGAAAGAACATATAAATATCCATGTTTCTAGTTAGGTACATCACATTGCCATTTCTTAATCAATTTTATGTTAACATTTTGCTAATATTTTGCACAATTTTACACTCCTACAACGAAATAACCCGTTTTCGAGGAGCCAACTTAGTCCCCAGCATCAACAAACTTAGCTCTCCTGACGCCATTTTGTCTCTTTTTACGCCATTTTGCACCCATTTTCAAATACTTTTCACCTCAATAATACACAAAAAAAAATACACTAACTTCTGTCTAGGCATTTTAGGAAATAGTGTTGATTACCCCAATGTTGACGTAAAATTTATTAAGCATTGATTGGGCTAAGTTTTCTATCATACACGTCTTGATAATAGTTTAAACCTTATTATGTTGCTACAGCAATTCAGAAAATGTAACTAATAATATAGAGAAAATTATCTAAAATAATGAGATTCTCTTTGACCCCATGTTGCTGCTCCCCTGATTCTGGATCCTTCACGATTGGATTTAGAGAGTACCAGTAAAGTCTCTAAAAGAAGTCCTGAAAAATTGTATTGGACAATATATAAGGTACATTAAAAATAAATTGGTTCTGAATGAAATTTTATGCGAAACTCGCAAAATCAGCGGAAAAACAATTGGGTAGTCACTCCATGTTATTCCCATGACTTACCACTTAAAATCGTGTGCCCCCATTGTCCGCTTCCAAGAACGGAGTTTAATGCGTCGGCTCTCGTACCAAATTAATTAGCGACAAAATTACGTTTTACAGTCGAGTCGGAGAAAATGGAACCGAAGGAAGTGAAACATTTGCCGTAATGATTTTAGAGAATAGAACCTTATTAAAAATAATACCGCAAGCCGTTGGTCGTTTTGTTACATTCTAGGAAAGTGGTCTTGCACGCAAAGCAATATACATCAAGATCTGTCAAACCGTCCGTGTGGCGCACGGAATTGTTACGTCGTCATGTTTAAGTCGCTCTAGAATGTATTCTGTTTGGATAGTCAGGATAAGCGCGTCAAAGGGATTTTATTTAAACAAACAACAAATTGAATGACTATGTGCAGGATTTTCCCGTATATTTTTACACATTATCCACATTGTCTTCTATTAAGTACGAGAGATTTATGTTTTTATGACTGAAATGCTTTAGGAGAAAAAACATTTTATCATAATTTTGTACACACGAGTCAATCATTATTTTTAATTCCTAGGACTCGCTCTTGTCAAATTTTTCTAAATATTAAAATTTGTTTTGAAATCATAATTTTTGGAGCAAATCTGGTCCATTTGACATTCTTTTTTCAATTAAAAGAAAAAGAAACTTTTGTAGTGCAATGTGACTGTTTCGTGGAAACATTTTTTTGGCAAAATTTAAATTTCTTCTTTCAACCAATGAAACCCACATAAGCATTTTAATTTTTCAATTACGTTTTTGCTCAAAAAGTTGATTTTATTTTTTCTTCTTAAAGTTACCCAATGCTTAAAACCCTTAAGTATCGCGATTCAATAAATAAACTATGTTCAGGGAATATTTTACTTATTGGTTTTAGTAATATGTGAGCCCAAAATGTTTTAAAAATTATCCTTTAAAATATACCTGCAAATAAATTATGACATTTTATTATTGTATATTATTATATCACTTTAAGACATTTTGAATTATTGGTTTCCTAAAAGTAAAGGATTAAATGTTACAGGCAAAAAAAAAGTTCTGCAAAAATTTGAAATAATATACAGCAAACTATGAAACAACTTTGAAAAAAATATTGAGTCATTCAATAACCAACATGGCCGCTGACAGATCGTCAATAAGTTATGGATGCTTCATTTTTACGGTAGTATTTTCTCAGACGATGTCTAGATCTCGTTAAAGTTCTGTTAAAACGAGTTAAATGTGTGGATATCGCTGTTTAGAAGGAAAATGGTGCAATGTGCCGGTTAACGTACGAAAATTTTTTTTACCGTAATACGGCCACTATATTCTAATGGAAAAAATCGTAATCTGAGTCTAACGTTAACAAAAAAGCTCTTACATTTTAAACCAAAAATTTTCTCTAAAAAAAAACGCAAAACTTTGGTATTTAGACGTATTCCTGTATATAGGTTATAGGTTATAAGTTACCATTGGAAAAAGCTCATTAGGTAGCGTATGAAAAAATGCGGGGACTGTATACGGAGTAATCAAAAATCATTGTCTCAGCCATGTCTCAACAATTGAAAAATATCGGAAAAAGATTAGCATTTCGGACTGAATAATGTCCATTTTATAATCCTAATATTTTTATATGAAATACGAAATAATAAAATAGGTATCAAATTTAAATAAAATATATGTATATGTACACACTCTTTTGAGTAGTGAGAGTTTTGAGTAGACAGCTGCATTTTCGCCTAAAAGTAAATTATAAAACATTCTCTTCAAAAAAGTTGTTTTAGAGAGCCCATATTATCCATAAAAACATTTACTTTATATGGCATTAATATTTCAATATCACACCATTTCCATTTATTTAAAAAAAATGCAAACTTACGCTTTGCGAACCTCTGAGAATATAATAATGGTGCTTGTCTGTTATTAAGAAGTTATTGTATGCGTTTTTTAATTATATCACATCTTCCACTCCTTTTCGAACGGAAGAAACTATACACTTGGCAATTGGGCCATACCACGCCCAAAGTCACGTGTTTTGCCCTAATATTATGCATCTAGTGTAAATAAAGCGTAATTATTATGATTATCCCTCCGTTAAAATACCATCGGAATAATTTGGACAGAAAAATTAACGCAAGATGAGTTATGAATTGTAAATCAAGCAAAAATTGCCGGTTCCTTCTTCAACAGTCAATCGGTCTAATTTGCATCAAAAGAGTGTGCGTAAAGTTTAAAAGGAAGTAGAATAAGGATACGAGATTAGAAAATACGACGTCTTGATTGAAAATAAACTGCTTAAGAAGAAGAATATGATATACAACAACAGCAACAAACCAACTGAACTTCGCAGTAATTCTTATTAGAGGGCCTTTTGACTATTCTATACCAATTATCCCATGCAAAAAGATATAGTTTTGAGACACTACAAATTGTTCGCACCACCTTGTATATTTTAATTAATCTATCTTGGTTGTCTTATCTTATAGCAAGCTGAAAATGCCGCAATGGTTAAGTCTGCTCCCTTTTTGGGACTACATTTTTATTTTTTCTTTTTCTGTGTATTTGTAATAACGAAGTTATTGTTTTTTTAATATTTTTTTTATAAGAGGGCGTCAATACGTAAATACAAGTTTCAAGCCCTCAAGTCTTCATCTTCAGCTAACCAAATAACATGTTGGGAGCCAACTAAGCAGTAAACCAGAGTCCTTAAGGTTAAACCTACTTCTAATATAAAAACAGCATCCCACCCTGGACAGAAACCATCAACTAATATGAAGGGGATATAAAATCTTGAGCTAGATAATTTCCCTCTAATGGTTGAGCTAGTTATTTTGAGCATATTGATGGCTTTTTTAAAAAGGATTTTGCATTGACTTGGAGAGCAACAGAAGATGATTCTAATTTTTCGAAGAAACTTCCACAGCCTACTGTTGTCCTTCTTTACATTCAAAACATCACTCACTCAATATCAGAAGTTCTTCTGAAATAACATCAAAATTCCGTTTGAGATGCCAGGAGTTTACAGCATTCCATGCAGATGCGGCAAAGGCAGTTGCCGAACACAATCATGAAACCGAACATAAAATTTTGTTCGATAAAACATGCACTTAATCAATTCTTCTACTAACAAAAAATGTGAGAATCTATAAGCAACCAAACAATCTTAACCTTGACTCAGATCTTTACCTGTCTGAGACAACGTTCATCCTCTCGTTTAGCTGCGGCTCCTCAAACAATATATGCCTCAGCAACTTCGATTCAACAATATCTGACGCAGAACGATCCAGAAGTTTTGTAGGACGATATTCTTATATATTCTTCTCTCCAGAATTTAGTACTCCACCAATACCATACCGGTAGTAATAACTAATATGCCTAATGGATTAATTACGCAAATCATATCTAGGAAAAATAGTTTTGACAATGCTGCTTAACTAAGCAACTATGGAGGATAGTTTTAGAGTATCATTGCACATTGCTTAAAAAAAGTAGGTCATCATATCTCTGGATTAATTAAAGTTTGTTCGATCTGCCACGAACATGTTATCGCAGGATGAGTGAGAATCAGATAATAAGCTAAATAACAATCAAAATGTCTTAAAATGTAATCACGCTAATAACGATGCAACCAGTTTATGGCAAGAAGCGTCTATTTGAAGAACCCAATAAAATTGGCAACGTTTTCATTGCCTTTGGGCGTTTCCGGAAAAAACCGCTCGGAATTATACACCCTCGGTCAGCCGAAACTAATGCCTTCGGTAGTGCCGTCTTTCAATCGAAAGTGACCATCGACAACAGAGCGATAACAGACATAGAGCGAAGGAGTGGTCATCAAAGACTATCATCGCATGCCGATCTGTCGAGTAGGGAGGAAATACGAAATATGTCGATTCGCCTGACAAGGGATTTTACGAGAGATTTTCATTAAATTCGAGGCCAAAACTATTTTTACAAAAACTTATTCAAAACTTTAATGCTTAGGTTTTCAAGGTTATAAAATTAATATTAATTATGGCCAGTAGAAAAATTTTAGTTGTTTTTTTTTTTAAATTTTTGTTCAGACATGCTCAAGTGTTTTCTAAATAGTTTTTACTAGATAGGTCGGTATCTATATATTCTGTGGAATTCTTGCAGTAAATTTATTTGGTTAGCTTTATTTCTATTTCTATTTCTATTATTCTAATAATAAAAAAATATATAAATTTCAAGGTTTCATTTTTTTATAAGTTGATTATTTATATTATTTCCGATAGTTTAAAAAAATACCTATCAGGTTTAATAACGTAGATTTTAACTGAATTTTTCATTAATTATTGACTAAAACAAAAAATATATTATATAAAAAAAAATAAATTAAAAAATAAAAATTTGATATATTTTTTTTATGTTATAAAAGTTGCAGCTAAAAAGCTTTGAAAATTTTGCCCATTTTGACATTTAGATATTTTTCTTACTATTCTTAATTAAAAGTAATTTAATTACAATTAAAATTTAAGCAGATTAGCAAAATCTAGCAGAATATCGTAACACAATTTAAAGGATTTAGGTCGTTGTAAATAGAAAAACAATAAGCTTATATTTTTCGGATTCTACAGAAAAGGAAACCATTTAAAGTTTATGCAATCGAAATCTATTTAATAAATTGTTTCAAAATTTTATTTTGAACACCTCAAAACCAAACGTCATTAGTTGGACATGTCGTCCATTTAAAACGTTATTTAAGACAGTAAGTACCTACCAAAATTTTATAATAATTAGAATTTTGGGAACGCCTTGTCCTTTACTTTAACGATTCTGATGAAGCGGAAATTGAATCGACATTGTTTAATTAGACGAACGTGTTTCGTTAAACATAAATAATTAAATGTAGTATGCTGGTATACATGTGTCCGGTGTGTTGATTCAATGAAATATAATGAGCTGCATTGTCATAAATGAAGTAAAGCGTTGTAGGTTATTTTTTTGTGTCGCAGCTGATTAAGCATTTGCAAAATGTAACCCATAGGTCGCCGAATTCATTTAAACACACGCGAGGCAATAATAACATATAAAATTGGTATAAAATTAAAATTTATGATGATGTATAGTCGCCCCAGAAACGTAACAGGGTAATGACTTTAGATTTTTTTATGCATTCTGGTTAAAGCTTGTGTTTTACTAACCTTGGCAAATATTAATTGATTAATTAATAAGAGTATCGTGAACAATAAAGCACCAGAGAGTCAATACGGTATACTATCACTATGGGGTGGCGATGATAATATCTGCCATAAATAATATGTTAACCTTTATAATGTATTATTATTTAATTATTTCCTAATAATTATGGTGTTATTTATAAAGCCTTTCCTTAAAGTTTTGCAATTGCTTTAAAGGCAATAGTTGAACCAAAATTTTAATTTAATTTAATTTAATTCAGTTTTTATATTTAAGGAAAAACTATTTTGTTAATTTATCATTGGTGTAGGCGTTTCAACGACCAATACGAAAGCCTAATATTATTCAAAGCCCCCTTTGACTAACGTCAGGAAAATCATGACCGTCCATTCGTCTTTGCCGCAAAAATCCTCTTTTTGACCCTCGCAGGATACTACAGACACCCTCAGGAAACGAACATTCGCCATAAACTACAGGAAGGACATTTTAAGCAAATGTATGCCCATAAATGTCCTAGATTTATTTACCTATTTATTTATTTATTTAGATTATTAAGGAATACGGAACTGGAATAAAAATATTTTTTTAGTTGTTTGTTTTTGTTTGTTGTTTTCTTTTTTTATTCATTATACCGGGTGACACACTCTATAACTTTTAAACGGCTTGATATAGCAATTTAAAATTTGGAAGAATTACTATAGGCTGAATGTCCAATTTTTTGACAATATCTAGTCAATGGTTGCACTTCCGGTTTGAGCGGAAACGACAATAACTTTTGAATTTTAAATGGCGCAATCTATATTTTCTTGCATTTTTAGATTCAGGAGATCATTCTACGTAGGATAGGATGGTTTTTCTTTTTTTTTTTTTAATTTTTGAAAATTGTATCTAAGAGGCAGTGATCGTCATAAATACTATTTACCGGGTCACCTGATCATGGGAAACATTGTAAATGAAACTTTTCTTTACTTGTCTAATGGTAAATATAATTTAATATAATTTAATTTAAATAAGCTTTTTCAAATAGCACCTTAGTGGAAACAAAACTTTTTTACAACATTTTGCAACAAATAAGTTCACAGGAAGGAAAAAACGAGATGAGTAAATACATTTTTATATAAACAAAATATTACTTTGGCTTTGCTTCTATTCATCGTCAAGTCGGCGTGATTGAAAATTACGACAGTTTGCACATTTTTATCAGATTATCGATTTTGTCATGTTATCGTCGCCTTCCTGCACATTCTTTCTTTAGAAAGCTGGAATTGAAAATGAGAAATCCACAAAATAATCGACATAATAATTTTATTATAAGTGAAGAAATGGATATCAATGTTGTAGGATACATGAACATAAATCCAGCTGCGTCGCTAAGAGAAGTGGTATTAGAATTAGACATCTCAAGAGAATTGTGACTCATCAGTGAACAAAATGTTTATCTAATAGCCAATTACAATATCGAAGACTTCTTAGAAAGTCAGCTTCATAAAGATGTCGATGAAAATTATACTTAAAAAAATGATATCCGTGGTTTTTAAAATTGTCCTCACAGATTCTCTTGAGATGTCTAATTCTAATGCCACTTCTCTTAGCGACGCAGCTTTATTTACGTTGACGTATCCCGCAACATTGATTTCCATTTCTTCACTTATAATAAAATTATCATTTCGATTATTTTGTAGATTTTTCATTCAAGAATGCACAGGAAGGCAAGGATAACACGACAAAATCGACAATCAGATAAAAATGTACCAACTGTCAGAATTTTCAATCATGCAGACTTGATGAAAGCCACCTAAGTAATATTTTGTTTTTATAAAAATGTATCTACTGATCTCGTTGAGCTTATTTTTTAAAGGATTTTGAAAGTTTTGGTGTCAAAATGTTGCAAAATAAGTACCGGTTTTAAAACGTTGTGTTTCCACTAGGGTGCTATTTGAAAAAACTGGGTTATCCCAAAAAATTAATAGTTCATTACGTTAAATGCTATTTGCCATTAGACAAGTAAAGAAAAGTTTCATTTACAATTTTTCCCATGATCAGGTCACCCGGTAAACAGTATTTATGTTGGTCACAGCCTCCTAGCCACAATTTTTAAAAATTAAATACAAATAAAAAAAAACAACAAAAAAAGAGGAAAACCATCCTAACCTACACAGCATGATCTCCTGAATCCAATAATGCAAAAAATATATGTGCCATTTAAAATTCGAGTTGCTGTCGTTTCCGCTCAAACCATTGACTACATATTCTCAAAAAATTGGACATTCAGCCTATATTAACATTTCCAAATTTCAAATCGCAGTTTAAAAATTATGGTGTTCTCACTTTCTTTTGTCACCCGGTATTTGGTCAGATGCAGTTTTTTGAAATTTCTAATTTTTGTGTTTAATAAATTACGATAACCTTTTTCACTTCCCTAGTTTATCTTCACTTATTATGTTATTAATTGACTTCCTCAGTAAATACCAGAAAAAAAGTTACTGTGGACCTTTCAGGAAATAGAAGCGATCCATGCCGGGGAAAAAACCGATATTAGCGGCCCAAAATGCATTAAACCCCGTCACGCCCCCTCGCCTGAACAATGTATTTGAACGTGGCGGCTTTGCGGCGACCCGCTAATATCTCCGTTTCTAATTAAGTGAGTCAGGGGCGTATCCGGTGTATTTAGCCGTCGGCGTGGCGCCCGGCTTCTGATTTACCTGCTCCAAATCGATTTCACACGTTGTCCAACACAACAAATGTCTTTTTATGTATCGCTGTTTATTAATGTTGCCTGTTTACGTTATTGAGATTCGTGTAGGCGATGACGCTACTCTCGTCAATCGAGGGTGTACGCAACAGTACGCACTTCAGTTTATTTCTCTAATAAAAGAAAAAATATGTAATGAAAAATTGGATATAACCTAACAGTATAATTATACTTAATAACTTTAAACTAAATATGTGAAAAATTGTGAGATTAATAAATTAAAATATTTTTTAAATAAATTTGAATGCTCCGTATTATCGGAACTTGGCGCCGGAATGAAAAAGATAGACCCAATATTTTTGTTAAAAAAATCGTTTTCTCGGTCCACGCTATATTAGCCTTTCATTACAAATGGCCGGGCTAAGAGCAAGGTATGTAAATAATAAAAAAAATTGCAACTATTGTATATTCTAAATACGCTAGACCCCAGGCACGGTGGCAACCCGTGATACACGGAGATTGAGGTTATGAGCGACGCTGCTGGTAATTATTTGGTTCGGTTTTTCCTCTGATGTTTTGAGAAATGTTTTATTAATTTTGCTGCGTTACTTTAAACGTGTGTTGTCTTATTTAATATTATTTATTATAATTTTAGTAATTAGATCACCTCATTAAAGTGCTTTCGAAAACTTTTTTTCTTTTGAATTATCCGGATGTGGCAACTGCAAGAAAAGGGTAATGAAATATAATAAATAACTTGCGTATATCGTGTGCTAAATAAAAAGTCCTACTATACGTTCTGAAAACCCATAGAAGATACGTTTCGAAGTTTCTTGCAAAAATTTCATGAACTCTCCTGAAGATTTAAAATGTTATAATTTTGTTGATACAGGGTGTCCCAAGTGCCCCCCCCCCCCTCCCCAAACCTCATCTTTGTTATGTTTCTTTAAATATTAATTCTGAAGATTTATTACATTTTTAAAAGTGTCTAGAATAGAGTCAATTTTTTTTTCCAAAATTTCCACGTATTAATGGACACACTGTATTGTTAGCAATAGGTTTTATTCGTATATCTGAAGTAGAGAATTTATACACGTGTTATCTAAAACTTCGAATATCTCAAAAAGTAACTACCTTATTTTTTGTCCTAGAATTGTTATCTGTCAAACTGATTGACTAGAGCATCATCTCCTAAGTCTGTGGTTAAATTTTCGTTCGTAGCGTCACAAAACAATTTTATACGGGGCAATCAAAATATGAAAAAAAACACACACTTCAATTTCTGCCTGAACTATGCAAAACTCTAATAGGAATTTCTTAAGAAAGTGACCTTTATTTTAAGCAAGAATTCAAAAAATATTTAAATTTATAGGGTTGCATTTAAAATAACAAAGCTGATGTCGGCGGGGAGTATCATCAAAATTATAATATTTTAATTCTTCAGCAGAGTCCAAGAAACTTGTGCCAAGCTTTTTTTCGTATATCCTATGGGTTTCCGGATCGTATAGTGCTTAGCTCCCTTTCAAAGTATCGTTTTATGTACCTATGGTTCTATGTATACGTATTTTACATTACTTACGATTATTTTTATAAACAGAGCACTAGTTAGCACCGATCTACTTTCTTTTGCAAAAAGTCCCATCTTCAAGAATAAATCGTCATCAAAATAAAATATGTTCTATAGACAAAGATAAAAAAAATTGCCGTTGATTATTGTGAATGATAGTTGCCCATAAAGATCCAGTATTATACTTAACATATAATATCGGTGCCAAAATAGATGTATATACAGGGTCAATAATTAAGGGACCGATTTTTGGCTCCATTTGAAAAAAGAAAACTTCATATGAACACGTGTCCTAAACGTCTTAACTTTTGAGATACATATTTCAAAAATAATATATATTTTTTTAATATCTGTAATACCACTTTAGGTATGTGTCAAGAGGCATTATTCACTGTACCCCAATTTTTTTTAAATACACCAGTGACGGGCGTACGTAATTTCACCTGTCTATTTTGGCAGACATTGATGGTACGCCTTTGTAATGATCGTAAAATAACAAATATTCTTATAAATCATTTCTAGAGAAATTTAGTTTCTTGATTTTTTTTTGAATCCGATGTTTTTCCCGTAAAAAAATAAAAACCTTTTCTCTGCCTGGTCATATGCAGAGAAATTAGTTATTATTTTTAAGAAATTAAATCTGCTCATAAATGAATGCAAATGTCATTATTTCCTTTAAGGAAATCAGCGGCGTACCAAGAAATTGTTAGAATAATTTTTATTTTAAGAGTCTACCAAAATAGACAGATGAAATTCAATACGCCCGCCACTGGTTAATTGTAAAAAAATGTGGTACACTTAATAATGCCTTTTGATACATAGTACACGTTTGCCAGGTTTCATTGAATATCTAAAGCGGTATTACAGATATTAGAAAATATATTTTATTTTTGAAAACTTTGCTACCCTGTCTCTCAAGCGGTAAGACAATTAGGACATATGTTCATATGAAGTTTTCTTTTTAAAATGGAATTGACATTCAATTAGAAAACACCCTGTATAGAAAGAAAGTTTTCGTTGTTTGTGTCTTTCCCATGGAAATAAATTTTAGGCCAGCAGATGATAATCAAGCGTCACGCCATTTTTTTCTCAAAACATTGCAAAAAGCCCTATAGCATCAAAAATTGGTTCCTCATATTTGGTGGGAGTCCTAAACAAGACGTTCACAGAGTGACTCGACTCAAGGCAAATTTTGAAGCATTATTTTCAAGGGTATAATAATAAAGCAGTGGTGGGAAAGCTCACATTCGCACGTTATCTTTATTTTTTCTCGGTATGGTAATAGCTGGGGGCTCGAGCTCTACAAATAGATTTCTATGCGTGTAACGTTCCCAGAGACAACTCAAACTCCCGAATACGGTCACGTTTTTCGAAGCGCGGAGACACACGTTTTTTCAAGTTCTCACAACGCACGATTTTTCCCGGGGCCAACTTAATTTTCGTAAAAATTATTTTCAATTTGGCTTTGCTTCACGTTTGGAGCATCCTCTCAAAGCTACACTAAGAAAGATTTGCTTTTTCAAAGGTTGTGGCTATTCTAGTACTTTAATAAACGATTTTTAGAGGTAGTGCACAGAGCTGTGCCTAAAAGGAAAAATATGATAAGTTGGAAGTAGTAAAACTTTCCCTTGAATGAGCCTATTTTCAAATTTCTTCCTTCCAGGTAAGCTGTGTTGGGCAAACTTTGATTTTTCTTAAAAAAATAAAAAATCATTGATTTTATTTTGAAATTTCATATTTCCGTTTTTTTTTGTAGCAATTAAAGCCACTATAAACAATTTAGTACAATACCTATAAACACTAAGTATTCATCAGAAGGCGCTTTTTACAAGAAAATTTCATAGAGCATTATGTGAAAACATTCAAATGTCGGTTTTATGTATTCATATAATATAATTTATTTTTCTTATCAAAGGATGTACACGGTTTTCAACGTATTTCAATGAAAATTAACCGTATATATTTAATAAATATATATATTTAATAAATTCCAATAAACCCTTTACTAATTTTTTAAAGAAAAATTGTTCGCGTATTTGGTTTATTAACTATTAGTAGTAGTAGTAGCACTTGCTATTACATCGTCCGCCTCAAGTTTTACTACATATTTGTCAAGCCTCTGGAAATCTCCGCAAAGCACAAACAACAAAAAAAAGAAAAAAACTGAAAACTAGCCTAATTTGAGTAGTGTCGTAATGCGAACATCAAAAACTGAAAAAGAAATGATTGACAAACAAATAGCAAATTTTTTGCTACTAAATCCAGCTTTGGATGCACTGAAAGCTCTGAAGTAAAAGAAACAAGTCCCTTATAAAGACCTGCCATCAAGAAAAATGTTATCAGAAAGCCTTCTTCTTCTCTGTCAGGACAATGTGTGAATATGTCGACCATTTGCTAATAATAATTTACTAATAATAATAATATTGGGCTTAATCATTTTAAAACCGATATCAGTTGCTCTTTATATTTTGTGGAGGAAAAACGCTAGTATCTCAAATGATGTAGAGCAGTGGAAACATTCACAATATATCTTCGAACTTTCAGCACTTTCGGATATAAAGAACAGGATGGTGGTAGAAAAAGGGGGAAAATTTGTGTTTTTGTTCAAACCATACAACGAAATTGCAGAGGCATAAAGGTGTATATTATTATGTCATTTGTCTTATTTTAAATATAAGAGTTTCATTTAAATCGTGATATTAAATTAAAAAAATCCACTATCCCTTTAGATTATTTATTAAAATTGGCACTTTTTTCGTCTTTAACAATTTGTTTGTGAGGAATTATTTTTCAAATCAAATATTGAATGGCGGGTATCGGCTTTCGTACTAAACTCCAAACGAAACTCATAAAGTCCTAAGCGAACGCGTGTAGTGGTAATGTCGGGGGGTGCGGATTTGATATGGCTATGAACCGACTCCCCCGCATCCAGGAGAACCTCGATGGGCGTGTTCGGAAGAATAAATCAGTAACCGCATCGCTAGAGTGCTTTCTACGACCCCAATTGCTCCCCATTTCGTTGACCCTGCGGAATCGTTCACTCCCCTCTTGCGGAGAAATCCCCGCGCTCACTTGTCGAATTGAAAATCTGTACCAAGATTGTCCAGAGTCATGGAATATTCAATCGCATTTACCGATTTTTTTTAATTTCATTCTTTCTTTTTGTTGCGTTGCTGATGATAATTTTGTTACAGCCAGGTCTATTAATAAGTGACCAAGTCTCACGGACTATTTAATCGCATTTTTTGAAAAGTTTTTAATTCATTGTTTATTTTTTATTTCAACTTGCAAGCTGATAACAAGCTGCAATTACTTAAGAAAATTAATTTAATATAAACTTAATAGCTTAAAATCTGACTACTATCAGTTACTCCATCCACAAAGAGATATCAGTGCTATAATATCTGGGGTGCCTCAAGGCTCCATTCTGGGGTCAATATACGTCCGCGTTTCCTAGTTTTATACAGCATTGCAAAACCCAAATGTATGCAGATGATACACAAGTTTGTTACTCATTTTCGGGAGATCAAATTTTGGAAAATTGTCAAATTATAAATAATGATATAGAAATCGCACAGGGTGTGCCTAGAACATTCATTCCATCTAAATCCAAAAAAATCTATAGCAATGTTCTTTGCTACTCCACACTATCTTCTCAAAAAAATCAGCTTTCGCACGGACGTTCACAATTTAAATTTAAGATTTAATGGCCTGCTCACCCTCCACGTCACACCTCTGGAATTTTTGAAAGATCCTTCTCCACACACCTGCGTGAAGTATTATTATCATTAAATATTTAAGTAATGTCTACTATAAACTATTTCTATAGCGTAAGTCCCTCTATTTGCACAGATCATACTAGGTATTGATTTTTTTTATGTGTATTCTTAGGCTAAGTTTAAAAACGGAGGCTCAAAATATCTTATTTTGTTCATCTGAACCGTGTCCTTTTCATTGTATATTTATACGTGAATAAAATTGTTATTATTATTATTAATTAATTAAAATTAATCAATATGTTTTGTAAGAATTTTTCAAACAATGATTATGTATTCCTAAATGTAATCTTTGTCATGACTTAGCATTTCAGCTGCTAATTATATCTAGGTATACTTTTGATGGTAAAGGTCCTGTAGCCTTTGAAACGTGTTTTATTTGGTTGTTGTTGCATTAAGAAAGGCTAGATTATTGGTAATTTTAAAAAGATACATTAACTGAGTTATCACTCTTCTGCTGTGGTTATGTAATAATTTTATAACATTCTCAATTGTTGATATAAGTATCAGGTGGAAAAGTGAAGGAATTGGTTTTTAGTCTTTTAGTCTTTAGTATTTTTACGTCTATTTCCATCTTATCACTAATATATTGCTTTATTTGCTTTGTGTAACAACAGATGTAACAAGAAATGAGTCGTAATTATTATTATTTTTAACATTGTGCATTCGGTTTGTTAGTTTTGATGTTATGTTAAACCCTAGCAAAAGCTTTTTCGAGTTTTTTGTTGTGCTGCTCATGATATTTTGTAGAAATACTAACAGATTGTCGAACTTGCATAATTTTTTACTTTTTTATCTTGATACCGGGAAGTAATGCCACTGCCTGAGACGTTCTGTAATGTAAAATACAATAAAGACAAAGAAGGTCAAGTTTCAAAGAATTTTTCAGGTATTATTAGGTACGAAATTAGGTCAAGAGAAAGAGTAGATTAATTTTCATTAGCTGTATGCGTAAGAAGAAAGTTATTTCCTTAAACATTTTACACCATCCGAAGGAGAACAATTTTATTAAATAAATTACGCTTAAGGTTACCTAATAACGTCGAAAACGTGAAGGTTATCAAACTCGTTTTAAAAGTTCTTGGATAAAGTCGACGCTCGCTGGTTGGGCAGCTGGTCAGATGGAGACCGCGTGCAGCTATGTTTTAATTGGCCAGTGTGGGAGGCCGCTTCGGCGACGGTCTGTCCAGCGGATGATATCGAAAGCGTTTGCTTTATTACCTTCTTTGATGTCGAGAGGCAAAAATCTCATTACAAAGAAAAGGTCCCAAAGCAATATGGTGATATTTCCACAAAATGAGGGCTATTCTCAAAAACGCTTACATCGTAAATAACCTTAAATTAACCATGGAGGTCCGTGTGTGTATTTTCTATAGGTAGAAAAGTCAAAGCTTGTATATTGTATTGCATAAATTTTAATTTGACGAGTTAGACTGTAGAATTTTGTATGTCGAATAATTGAGGCTGCGAAACTCTTGCAACTTTGCACTTGCCTTATAAGCTTCAAGACGTAATGTAAAATTAAAATTTAGTAAGATTGTCAAAATAAAATTGTTGTTGCAGCAAATAGGCTTTTTTGACATTAGGGCAATATACAATAGAAAAAACTAATAAAAAATTTATTGAAATATTAATAACGTTAATGAAAACGCAACAATAATCTTTAGTACAGTTTAATATAGTTTCATTAAGATTCGATCCTTCACTACTACCCAAAATATAATTCGTATTCGCAAGGGCGTAACTATTTTGCAAATAGTTTTTTTGTTCTACGTTGCCAACAGTTTGACTGTCTAATGGTGATTGATTTAAAAGTTGGTTTTGAATCAAATATTTTTCAGCAAATTATTTTTCACTTGTTAGGTATATTAAATTGGCATTTTTGTTCTTAAATTTTAAAATATATTTTAATTAGTTTAATATATACCTAACAAAAATTCTAGATATATCTGGCTTCAGGGCTTAAACCCTTTGACGCTTTGTCAGGTGAATAATATACAGACGTTTTGGTTGAATATATATCTTTTCATTTACGTTTTGCGTTTAATACTTTTTTCTCATTAAATTTAGGGATTCGGTTTTTCAATAATGGATACAACTTTCGCAAACAGTTCCAGTTTTCATCAAGTAGATGTAAAGGGACTGAGCTATTTATTTAATGAATTAATTCACCAAGAATTTAAAAGCCTTATAATATCTAGAAATATCCAGAAATTCAAAAAAATACAAAGAAGACTGCAGATCGCAAATCGCAAACTATAGGGCTATTTCCCTTATTTGCAATTTCTGTTAAGTTTTAGAATCTCTCCTACAGGATTAAATATTTCATGGTGTTAAGGCCTTCAAAAACATGGATTTTTAAATTAAGATCCACCACCACCAATTATGTCTCAGTATATTCCTGAAGGTTTGGTCGTCTAGATTTGGATGGATTTTCCGAATCGCGTATTAATTTGTTTTCTTCATACTTGCCTAATGGCAATCAGTACATCTATCTCTATGATCACACTTCCGATGAATGCATTGCTTCCTCAGGCGTTCCCCAGGGTCATTATTATTCAACTTTTTCGTTAATGACATTGATAAAGACCATGATGTCAATTTTTTGATATATGCGGACGACGTAATTTTTTTTTTAAATCCGATGTTCAGAGGATTGTCTTACTCTCCAGCGTAGTTTGGAGGAAATCAACAATTGTTCTCTAAATAATAACCTACAACTTAATACAGCCAACTGTAGTGTAGTCTCTTTTACCACTATAAGTGTAGCTGTGAAATATGATAATCTTTCTGATAAAACTCTCTTCTGTTATTTTTATGACTTCGGAGTAATTTTCGACCCGAAATTATCCTTTGTTCCTCATGTTAATAAGGTACTGGCAGAAGCCTGGATTTGTCGTAGATTGCACTAGAGACTTTCAAAATAAAGAAGTGATAAAAATATTATATAACTCATACGCATCAGCAGTTTGGTCTCCTAGGTACAATTATCATACTAATAGGCTGGAAATAATTCAGCGTAAGTTTTGAAGTATGTATGATCTAAGTTGGCCGGAGTATATCCCCCACTAGCCTTTTCGAATACAATATTACTGAATAGATTTGGTTATGTGCCTCCATGATTACCAAATTTAATGACTTTCTGGTTCCCCGTATTAACTCTAGACATGTAACACATTTTCTGCCCACAAATGCTCAACCCGATTTCAACTTTTTTTCGCAATCTGTTACCAAGGTAAAAACGTTATTGTCCCATTAATTATAATTACTTATTTCCATCTTTTCCTATTCTCTTTTTTTTATAGAAGTTAATGCTTACGTTAGGCTAGACTTTAGGTTAAGTTTCGTGATTTAGTCATTCATTGCAATGCTTTTAATAATCTGTACCACAATCTACCTGTTAGTTGGGCTTCATGCCTGTTAAATAAATAAATAAATAAATTTGCTCATATATCGAACAATTTTTTGGGCTGACTGATGATCGGAACTAACCGTTATCTAAGTCAAATTTTGAAAGCGGTTAGACTTAAGAAATGTATTTTTTTTTATAAACTTTAGTAAAATGACTCACAATATCAAAACCAGAGGTTCTTGGCATGCGCAGTGCGGCAATAGAAGCATAAATTATTTAGTTCTACTTTCCGACTTTGTTTCTTGTGTTTCAATTTATAATAGTATTAAAAATATTATTTTAACAAGAATATCGCAAAGCGACGTAATTGCATGCTACGTTATCTCCCGAATGCGACAAAAAATGCTCCCCGAACTCATTAGAGGCCTTTTTATACACACACTTTCACACATGTTTCCGACGAAAATACACACACATGTTATGACGCGTGTTTGTCAAAATTAATGAACTTGACACCAGAATTGGTGGATATAATAAAGGACCGTGTTGTTTGCGATGTGACATCGGTCACACCCCCGCTCGTGCGTTACCATGGACACAAGGGGGCGTGACCGCACGCACCTGTCTATCACTCCGCAATGGAATTCGTTATTTCTGTGCAGCTTAAAGGGTCGCGTCGAGGCATGCTTCGAACATTGGTGAACAGTCTCGGTTGACAAGGTCAGTTATTATTCTCTGCAAAAAGAATGTTTTGTCTGGCAATTCATTGCATTAACACGTGTACGATTAATTCGTCCCAGTCTCCAAATCTTTCTTGCAGTAATAACATACTGGCACTTTAACTACATTTTCTAAGATTTTTAAAACTATTAAATCCACAAAATGCTTGGAGAAAAATAAAATGTTATCTCAAAATACGCAATTTAACTTTTGAGTTACAGGGTGATAAAGTTTTCGAAAATAATATATATATTTTTTTAATATCTGTAATACCACTTTAAATATTTTAATGAACACACTTCCATGTACCAAGAGGCATAGTTTAGTGTACCACAATTTTTTGAAAATACACCAGTGGCGGGCGTACAGAATTTCACATGTCTATTTTGGCAGACATTGATGGTACGCCACTGATTTCTCTTAAAATAAAAATTATTCTTACAATCTCCCCATCATTTCTCATGAAATTTAATTTATTGATTTTGTTCGATACGAAGTATGATTTTCGCTTAAAAAAATAACAATATCGTTAATATGACAGCTTATAGAGAAATTAGTTTTTATTTTTAAGTGAAAACCGTGCGGTGAAATAAAAAAAAATTAAGAGATCAAATCTGCTCATAAATGGATTTAAATGCCTATGAATAGATAATTTATCTAAAACAAAATATCAAGTTTTTGGTTCCCAACTAGTGTCTTTCAGAAAAAAAAAAAGAGAAGACTGTTCTTTTTACGTTTACAATTGTAATAACATAACTTAATAATAATAATTAATTAATTAATTAATTAATAATTAAACATAAATTAATAATTATAAATATTTCAAAATACACCTCCGAGTACGTGCTTCAGTTTTTTGAAGTATTTTAATAAAACAGACAATTAATTAAGTAAGAAATAATAATAATAATAATTCTCTGCATGCTGTCATATTAACGATATTGTTATGACCATGCAGAGAAGGGGTATTTATTTGTTCAAGCGAAACGTACATAGGATTGAAAAAAATCAAGAAATAAACTTCTTTAGGAATGATTTTTATTTTAAGAGAAATAAGTGGCATCAATGTCTGCCAAAATAAGCATGTGACAAATGATGCCTCTGTACTGTAAAAAAAATGTGGTACATTAAAAATCTGCCTAAAGGGTATATTAAGATATAAGATGTAACATGTATTAGATAAAAAAAAAATCATTTTTGAAAACTTCACCACCTTGTATGTGAAAAGTTAAGATGTTTACGGCATATATTCATATGATGTTTTCTTTGTAAAATGCACCCAAAAATTGCCGCCTTAATTATTGACATTCAATGAGAAAACACCCTGTGTAGTGATCATAGCACCATTAAGCATCGCCGATGACATTAATGCAAAGACCTTAAAGTTCTTGCCATAGACGTAGACAAGACCTTTTGACCAGTTAAATCATCGGCTAATCGTTTAATTTTCTATTTATAGTTCAATTTTTTCTTCTACTTTTTTGTTATATTCTTAAAACTTTTCTGCAGATGATACACAGTTATAAATAACAGCAAGTTCTTGGGAATTGTTTTTTTTTTTAGCGAGACAAATATAGAATTTTTCGAAAGTAATTTATCTCACTTCTGTGTGGCTCTAGTCCCTGCACATTTCAACTATTACGATAGGTTAGAAAATTGTTACGACGAATAACGATGGTCAAATTAAAGAAACTGGTTGGATCTTTATGCAACAGAGAAAGTTAATTTACTTTGCTTGTACCACGAAACTATTTACAACAGATTTAAGGAACCCCCAGTGACAAAATCTAGTGGATGTAAGTCTAGCGATGTGGACTGGCAATTAACGTCGCTATTTCGCGATATAAAAGAGCTTCTGACTGCAAGACTCAGTGTATGATGTGCGAGGTGGTGTGAACTTGTCTAATTATTGAAGAATTGTTGTTGATATTGTCGTGATGAGTGTGAAGTATTTGTGGGAAAGTATGCATTTTTTATGATCTCTTAGATTTTATGGAGTCTGATTTTTTGATAGTTTGAGATTAAGATTATTAGTATTTTTTTGTTTTTGTAACAGTACGGGCTGAGAACAAAAAAAAATTTTCAACTCTACCATAGATTTTCAGATATGAATACTGCAATTTCAAAATTTTCTTTATTTATATGCTTTATGCAACTTAGATTATATTTAAGGGAAAATAAACAATTTCCCGTAACTATAGCGCCCAAAGCAATCGCACCAGTCAGACTCTGCGTGCGTTAAAAGTCGATATAATTTAAGGACATTTATCCCAATTTTAAAACACGTCTTTTAAATCCATCATCTCATCAGAGCGCGGCAGCGTATGCTGAGGCATCTTAATATCAAGCCGCCAGCGTTGCCTCACCTTCGATTAATCGAAGAATTACGATGGTATCTAAACGTAATTTTTCGACGAGGAAGTATCTTCACGACTCGCTGCCTCTGAGATTTTATTAAAACGATCGGATAATAAAATAACTCACTGCATGGCACGTCGAACATTCTTATTCGAAAATTGGCCGGTCAGAGATCAATAACAGGTCAAAAGCCGGTAATGAGTACTTTTTATTTTATAGAAACATTGTTTAAATTGCCAGGTCTTCTATTATGCCGGTAACCTTATTTCGATATTGTTTTCTGGTTGGTTAAAAGAAATTATTATTTACAAAATATTTATATAATGGGCGAAGCAACAATAGGTAATTTACTAAGTCATCGATAAAGTTGCAGACTCACCATTGAATTATGGTTTAGATAACTGTATTCGGAAAAAAAATATTTGCAATTCAACTGTATACGTGTAATCGTCCGGTTTCTATTCTGTGCGTCGAAACGGATAATTAAGCATACGAAACACAAATTAAAACAATACAATCCAAATTACAAAAATAATGCGACATTTTCATCGTGAATCCCAACAATTGCTTGACCATATTGATAATTATGTCTATGAATCGAAGTATACTATCCAAATCTGTATCGAGTTTCAACATTACCTAAATAAATATTTTAATTGTTGAGTTTTTAAAATTTTAGATTGTTGACCAAACACCACTCAAAGAGCAAATGCTTTGTATTTTAATTATAAACATCAAAAACACGTTTGGGCCCAGGTGTGATCCTTGTGGGAAACCAGAAGCCACGCTAAACTGAGTAGAAAGGAAACCCTGCAATATAACTTTCCAGATAGAACTTGCTTGAAACTGTCGCCTAACTTCATTAAGTGCTTGTGTCTTGTTTATGGGATAATATGGTTTTAAAACCATATTACTGACGTGGCGGGTTGAGTATATAAAATAGATGATAAATCTTTTACTATTTACAAAACTCCTGGAGTTCTCTTGCTCTCTTGCTTTCTCTCACGGTTGTTGAGTCGTACTTGCTGAGGTTTGGCCAATCATCCTGTTAGCTTCTTCACAGCTTAGCTGAAACTGTTGAGTCGAACTTGCTCACTGAAATAGTTTCAGTTGAGGTCTGAAGAAGCCAACAGGATGTTTGGCGAAACGTTAGCAAGTTTGACTCAACAATAATCGACGTAGGAGGAATCCAGAAGTTTAAAAAAAAAAGATATATATTTTATCTGTATGGAATGGATGTTTACAATGTAGATACCCGATTTCGTTTTCCTAACGGATTTCAAAGGTACACAATGTAATGTGCCCAAATTCAATTTCAAATGTTGCTCTCAATATTTGTTTTGATCATTATGTCACTTAATATTATTTAATGATTCGTTGCGTTTCTGCCCACAAATTTGGTTATTTTATTCGATTGTCCCACAAAAATGGTTAAGCTCACACATTCACTTTTTGTATTTTTTTGCATTCAGTATTGCCTTTTCATTTAAACGCTTTTTGAAATTGATTTTTTAATAATTAACATATTGGCAAAACATTCTGAACGGAATCATAGAGGAATTCGTTTTAAGGGAATAAAGATTTGAAGCGAAATTTCGTAACATTTTTTTAATTAGTTTTCTTTCGGTAAAGTCAAATATTATATGCTTATCCTAATCTCGTTAAAATTTTTGCGGTGTTTTTTTCAACCTAATTTCCATATAGGTATACGATAATAATATAATAGGGAACTTGAACAAAATTTCAATTTTAAAAATTTGGATTATAAAAGTAAGTTTATACTAATAAAAGAACAACAGTTCACAAAAAAAAACAGTTTCGCAGTTATGTATTATAACAAAAATAAGCAATTAAAAATTGTAAAAGTTAAATCCTCTTTGGAACGCGCAGTCATTGGCTGTGACCGGTCGTGACGTCAATTCGCTCGTAAGATTACGCGCCAGCTGGGTGGTAGCACAGAGAACCCATTAGAGAACGACAACGCGTTTGTTTTGTTGGTTTTAATTTAATTTTATAATTATAATATTGTAATCAACTTAAAGATTTTTATTTTTTAAAATTCAAATGGTATATCAAATAAAATGTAAATTAATCAACAAAAAAAAAACAAAAAGGATTTTTTTTAAACAAGTGGAAACCTAAATACTGTTAACGTATATTGGCTTAAAGTGTTCTTTATTTTATATAGATCAGGAAAGAGTAAAAAGTCTGTGCACGGTTAAGGCTAAAGCGACACCTAAATATAATATTAACAAAAAACAACGGTTTTTATTTTTTGGTAGTCGAATCAAAAGTTTATTTGGCATTTTACAAGTTGTACTCAAACACGATGGCACGATTAGTAATATTGTTTTTGTGTTGCTAAAAATAGCGGTGTGACGTCACGATGATTCCCGCGCGTTTAATCTTATTTGAAAGGAATAGCCGGGCATCAGAACTTGAATTATTTATTGTAACTTAAATATTGGGTTTTGTATTAAAGGAATTAAATAAAAATGTTCAAGTTCCTTTTTCCCTTAACTAACCTGCACTTTGCGCAAGGTTCTTTCCAAACAGCGATCTCCACACCATATTTCGACAACTTTTTTTTTTGATGGTGACTTTAAAAGTCCCTGTATTGTCCAAGGAATCTAGAGGAACAGGTAGCATAGCATCCAATTTAGCAATATGATAAGGTAATTGCGTATGTTTTGCACACTAAAGCGTATTAAATTGTTCGTAAACGCATTTAAATTTCGCCACTTAACTAAACCGGTGATAATTATAATAATCAGCGACTTTAATTTTGTGTCCGGTTCCTTACTGTTTATTCATATATCAACGGGCGATTAATTATTTTGATAGATGGAATGACGGCGTCGGGTAATGAAAGAACCAAAGTTGATCACAGTAATTTGCTCATCACGAATCTGCGATGTCTACGCCGGTTATCTCCGATCAATGTTTGATATTTATGAGAATTCACACATGTGTTTACGGTATAATACGACACAATAAAAATGTGTATTTGCCCCCTGGTCGACAAATAAGTGACGTGATTTACATAGGATCTATGTCGACTTTCTGGTTTTATACTTTCGCGTTTTGTTAACGCGAGTTTGACCTGATAAACTTTTTATTGTTATTAACTTTTATAGTGAGTTCGATGAGGGCCAATTAATTGTGGACAATAGATATTCGTATTCAATTAGATCTTTCAGGGAGTTGGAAATTATGATTTTTACATGTTGCAAGTTGTGAAGCTCATAGTGTCAACTTGATGTGAACTTATTATAAGACGATATAATATGAGATCTTTTACTCTTAGATGTGCATCATATAAAATTCCTGAAGCTACTTAGCTAAACTGATTTCACTGGATATGAATGGATGTAAACGAATTGAAGTAAATTATATTTTGACATATTTTGACATATTTCTTCTTTCCTTTGTATTGCATTGTGTTTTTATTTCTATGCTGTATTGTACTGCCTCAACTTTTAAGTGTAATGAGTAAATTATTTGTGGATGTGAATAGTTAACATACAGTGATTGTAAATTGTGTCAGGAGTAGAGCTTCAACTTCACCTTTTGAATTATAATTTTAATATTATCATTATCATTATAAAAAGCACTCACAAACTGAGTATGCATCCATACTGATTCTGATGACTTCTATAGTCAAATAAATGGCACGAAAAAGTTATAATATTCGCTTTGTTCCATATATATGCGATTAAAAGCGGCAGGAAATGCTTTTGATTTTTTAAGTTATTAGATGGAACTTGAACGAGTTATATCATCAAAAACATTTCCAATCATAATTTTGACCGATTAACAAGGGCTACCCTCTGGATCGAGTTCCTAATGTGCTTTATAAATTAGCGTTGCTGTTGCTATTCATGTTTAGACACCTTGTGCTTTATCATTTTATTGGTGAAAATCACGCTAGGAACGCATTTGTATAGATATAATTGATTGCCTACGTGTAGTATAATATTTTTCGTCTGTTTAGTCTGAATGAAATATTTTTGGATATAAGCCAATAAAAGTTGGTATAATTTTATGTATTTGTTTATTAATTTGGCAATAAAAATTATTTTGGAAAACCCCATGTAGTTGCTTATACCTACAACACAAGTTTTGAAAGCTTCTTAAAATGATTTAAATATAATTTCGGCTTTTACATTTTTAACCTTAGGAGAGCTGTTCAAATAATCACAACTAAAACATCCTAAAATTGATTATAATGGTACATAATTCGTACAAAGGTTTCCCCAACTGACTTCATTCGAAAATAAGTAATGAATGTGTAATTTGGCAACATTATCGTCGAGATATATTGACCCCAGAATGTGGGAGTTCCTCGGAGTCAGTTTTCCCTTAAAATTAACTGCCGTCGAATGAGACGCCGCGAACTGTGCCAACTGCACCAAACTATTATCATTGCAATAATCTCTTCCTTAATTTTTTCTAGGAGTATAGGTATAGATATAGGTATAGGTACATAGGGATAATTGCTAATCAGCGGTCTTATAGGAAGGATTTCTTTATTATAAAAAATACGCTTTATAGTAAAATTAATATGAATGATTTGTTAGCAAAAAGTTGTACTGGGAACGAGAGAAAAGATGGATGGATCGATGTAAACGTATAGAGTTACCGTTGGTGCAGGTTTTCGTTTTCCTCGCAGTGACTCTAACACGGTTTAATCAAACGTAACAGATTTAGCGTAATAAGGGTGAATTGGGGCTAGGCATTGGTTTGGAATATAGTTTGCGTGATGGTTACACATCTTGTTAGTTTAAATAACGATCTTTAATTAAAACACATGGGCGAAGAATGCGAAAACTTTTTAACCCCTCGCACGCCTTTGGAACACGCATAGTGCGTGGAATATTACTTTAGGTTTGTTTGCTATTTTACTTCCACGTCTTTAATAACCAACTTCTTCTTCTTCTACAAATATAGTTTGTCGACGGCTTCTCTAAAGAGATTTGTCGTGGTCTCACCATATCATTGCAATAAATGTCCTTAAGTTCTCTTTATTATTAGCTTGAGTAGAGTAGAAGTTTTGTAAGTGTAAACATAATGTCACGGTCTTTAGACATTCACTTAAGTCCAGGATATTTTTTAAATTCCTTCGCGTTTCGACCGGTTTTATGCGTTGTCGTAGTTAGTCGAAAATTCAATACAGTATTGCGGATTTTAAACAGAAGTAGAAGGGTAAGAGGATGGGAAGAACTAACTCTCGGTTATCCGGTAAAGAGATACCTTGTGTTTTAAAAAATTAAATGTGCCAATAGAAAATTCTAAAATATTAACAACTGTGCTCATTTTTCCCCTTACTTCACCCCTTTCCCCTTACTTCACCGGAATTCTGGACAAACACCATGTGTTTCCATTTTGTCTTTAGTATTCTTTTTTTATAAATCCAAATTCGACACCGTTTGTAGCCACTTGGTCAAAGTATAATTTGAAGGTCCCTCAGGCGTACCGAATGTTGATAATTACACCATTAATGGACAGCTCTGAGACAACTTAAAGAACAATAGTGTATTATGTAACAAGTGCGGTAAACGGCATTTGACTCACGCGTTTATTTGACACGTTAGTTTTGGGTACATTCTCGCAAAACAACACGAATACATTCACTGACATTACCGTCAGAACTGACAGATGTCAAAATTCAAGACGTGGGAAATATCTCCGAAAACATCCGATTGCTCCCAAATCTGTGCGGTAAAATCCCGGAAATGTCCGAAGTTTCTCGGATCCGTGGGAAACGAAACTGACATGGTAAAGTGACGCCTTCCCGCACTCTGGATCGGTGTGTAATTATTTTTGTTATAACCCAATTAAAAACAAACAAGTTATTGAAATCATAACTTCTCTGTTTTTGGGAATCAGGTAACGTATGTATTGCTTTGTTTTCTGGTATCAACGAAGCTTCAAATTTGATATTTTCTTGTAAGAAATTTACTTCACACTCTCTCTTTTTTAATCACATTGAAAAATTTGTACTATATGATATGTTTTATTAATAATTCAGGAGGAGAATGATATATTCAAGTTAATTGAATTCTTCTAAGCATTCCATTGGTTAGTTAGTTGGTATCTCGAGAATTTTTTTAACGCCATATTATCGACGCAAGCGCTTTACTAATTTCCTTCGTGCGATTCACATGTTGAAGGTTTCCTAACCAAGGGGAATACCGAAATAGGGGTTAATGATTGAATATGACGCGAAGAGACTGTAGTTCCAGACGCGTGGATCATCCTTACCCGCTTAACAACGTTTCGAAAAAGGGGTTGCTATTACAAGAGATTTCAAGGGGTCCTAATGGCACTTGCTGTTGTCACCACATTGTTGGCTTGATTGATAGCGACAATTCCAATCGATATTTTCTGACTTTCCGTCTAAACCGACGAATGCGCCTTTTGTGTGAAATCTGAATTTGTTTAGCCGTCGTGAAAAAGGGGTGATGGATCGATTTGTATTGATATGCACCGACAAATTTGTTTTGTCCCTTTTTGTAGTCAAACGAAAAGGAGTTTTTGAGGGATTTACATCCAACGGTTTTACGGTACCCGCCGATATTTGAAAATATGAGAAATGATGCTTTCTTGAGTTTTAAGAAAACACGAGACAATTTGAAGATGCCTTATGAACTTATAACTTATTTGATTACTCAATTTATTTCTGCAGAAAACAAACAAAATGTTGTTTGTTGTCATACTTTCTTTTATTTTAGCACGTTAGCAGTATTTCTCAGCGTCAGTTTTAAAGGTACGAAGACTTAGACATTGTTTTTAGGATTTTATCGATTTTTACTATCCGAATCGATTTAATATTTATTTGTTTATAATATGAATATGTCATTATGGTGAATATTACAAACAAATCGCACCATCACAAAAAAAAATTGTGGGTTTTTCCCCTCCTCCCTAGTTTTGTAAAAACTAGTTATAAATAGAAACGGACCATTGTAAATCATTATATATTAAGTCTAGTTACATTTTTTTCTATGCTTAAGTGGTAACATTTGTTAAATTTCGCCATAGTTTTTAAAGAAACTTTATGTTTTGTTGCTAATATAACAATTTATTATTATTATTGTTGTTGTTATTATATTATAACTGAAAAATTATAAACTCATTATTGTATTACTAGACACTGCGCATACTTTCACTTTAAAAAAGTATTTGAAAATGTATGCCGGTAGATGTCGCCCACCGACGATTTTTTCAATAAACAAAAAACCAAAAATGTAGTGAAGATAGCGTTTTTTTTTAATCGTTACTTCCTAGTTTTTATTGATATTAATTAGAACATTATTTATGACAGGTATAAATCACCGTGCCAATTACATACCGTATAATTAGCAATAATTAATTAACTTTTGGCGCAAAACTGTTGAAACACGGAAACGCGCGGAACCGTACGAACGCTTCTTCAAATTTTGCTCTTGATGCTCAACAAGTTATGGACGCTATTTACTTGTCTGGAAAATGAGCCGATACAATAATTATTCCCCCGTTACCGGCAGTTGGTACGCCTCCATTTTATTAGATACGTCCGCCTATACTCAGACAGTACAGTTACAAATAAGAGGTTTGCGAGCATCTAATAAACAATTATTTTATAGTTTGTTAAAGAATTTCGTTATATTCAGGTAATAATTTTAGTGGGAACGCGCTTCTTTTACGATGAATCTGACGCGAGATAATGGAACTTTGGTTGGCGGAACTTTTAGTTCCTACATAATTATTAATTTTACTTTTAAATTTAAAAACCTAACGTGGCTTATATTTACTAAAAGTAAAAAATGCATTTTTAAAAAGAATAAAAAAATAAAAAGGAATTAATCGAAACCTTTATATTTGTATATAATGGCTAAAATTTTCCATAAAAAACCGACAGTTAGTACAAGCTGATGTCCTAAAGGGACACTTTCTGCAGGTTTGTTGGCTCCATAATTTTCACATTTTACCGTAGGAACTAGAAAAAAACTTTTTTTAATATTTTAAAGTTATCGGAACACCTGTAACCTGATAAAAATATCTTCTTAATCTTCAACAATTTGAAAAATTTTGAAATTGCATTGTCTAGGTGCACGGTAACGACACAAAAAATAATTTGACACATTACATACACAGTTCAATTTACAAACGTAAAACACTAAAAAATAGTTCTGCAGGTTAATTTTTCTTAGGTTAAATTTCATTTTCAATATTTTTGTTACCTAATTTAAAGCAAGTTATAAACATAGTTCTCAAAGTTATAAACATAGGTGAAATTATTGAAACATTGACCCACAATATAAAAAATATAAATTTTAATGGATGCCTAATTATTTCAAAGTTGTCCACAATGGTACAAGCGCGTGCAAAACCTGATTTATTGTTTATTTCTTGGGGCACAAGTCTTCATCCGTACACCTATAATTTAATTAATGAATCCGACAAGAATTCCACAGTCATTTACACAACTCTGCAATTATAAGAGCGTTCGAGAAACTAGAGGAATCGTGCGAGAAGTTTTATGATATATGATTTAAGTCTAGCCGGGAAGACGTAGGAGCGCAGATTTAATTAAGAAATTCGTTATGAGACGACTTGCAGATGTTATAAATAAAAGCAACACGGGAGTAGCGAGTCGATTTCAGCCATATCTATAAAATACGACGCTCTTTGACATTACGAATAATAATCCTATATTTATACTCAAAGATTACAACTTATCCATCCATACGATTCGCATTCTTAAAATAAAAAATCATTTATACAACAAAAAGTATAATTTTACTTTGACTGCCATGGCGTCACAGTGACGTCACATGTCAGTAAACAAATTGGTTCATAACATTTACTAGCATTTATTTCTGGGAGAACTATAACTAGGTAGAACTATAACTAGTAGAAATTTTAAAAAATTGTGATTTCACATTGAGGACAATTTTACTAGAATATTTGCAAGATGGCGGTACTACCGGACATGAGTGTCAACTTGCTTATTTTTAATAGGACGCCGTATGTATTATTGCATTTCCCAATTACTCTGAAAATTTTAGATATACGTCATCTATAAGGTCCTATCACCTCTTCTAGGTAGATGTTCTGTCAAAAATGATCGCACAGGAATAATTTCAAATAAGTAATTCTTTTGTAGAAAAAGTTTCTGTTTAACATGTTTACTTAGTAATTTCGATAATCTCTAAAAGAGGTTGACGGGATAAATAATAATTAAAATAAAATTGAAAAAATCGGAATATTTTTTATAATCTTATTATATATTCCGCATATTTTTAGTTTTACAAATATTTTTGTTTAAACATTTTCATTTTTAAATGTTTAAATATTTAAAACTTAATATTCGGGATGTATGACTCTGCAGAAAGTTACCCTAATTTTAAATTCTAAGGTAGTACTGTAAAAATAGGTTATGAGCATTTGAGAAAAAAAAACTGTCGAGACTTTAGTTTTGGTTAGTTTGTCGAAATCACTAACTAAAATCGTTAAAGAAGTCTTTACTATAATTTAATTGACATTCTTCGGTCCACCAACGTCAGTTTGACATAAAATTAAAAATTATTTATGATTTTTAAAATAAGTAAGTTGACTTCCAATTTTAGATTAACTGGAGGTGAAGGCATCTTGAAAATATTTGTCCTCCGCCGATTTCGGTATAACCTTAAATTTTCAAATTTTTGTTTAGCACGTAAAATATCGTCCTTGTTTCGGCGATAAAATTGTTTGCGGGATACGCAGCAAGATAATATGATATCTCTCACACCGAATAGCGCAAATTACACCAAATGTGTCACGAAAGTGTCATTAAAATAATGCAAATTTTATTTATTATTGTTACTTTTCCTGCATGAAAGTTCAAGGTGCCACCGTCGCGTAATTATTGATATCCAATTAAAGAAATGCGCGACATAAAGTTTCCATATTTTACCGGCATAGACATGCAAATACTTAGCGCTAATAAAACTCTAATGGCGACAATTAGACAATTTCGTTTTTAATGAGCCACATGCAATGCGGAGAACAAGGATAATTTTTATAATTGACTCATTAAAGGCGCATTAGTTAAAAAACCGTAGTTAATTTTTACCAGTTATCAGAATGTGATAGGTACGTGTATCGATAGATATCGTGTTCGAAAATATGTCCTCTTACGTCAGCCATTTGATTGGTCAAAGGAGTTGTCTGAATTTTAAAAATGACCGGGAAAGTCACATAGCAACATATAAAATTCCGTTGCTAATCCTAAACATAGTTCGTATTATATAGATTATTCTATATTCATTAAATTGAATAAAAATGTAAATGAAATGACAAAAACTTCACAAAAATTAAAATTTCTAAACTAGTTCTGTAAATTGGTATCAGGTGCATTTTTCTTAAATAGCTGATCAAAGACATCGTAATGAAACATCAATAAAACCAGCGACCAAATTCTATAATCTTTTTTTCATGTCTCTTTATTCTATACTACTACACTAAAATAATGAAAGGGGACTACTACATGGGTATTCAAATTATTTGTATATTTTACTTTCTTTGCATTTGATTTATTCTAGAATATCGAGCTCGAAGCAATTTATCAATTTGCTTGCGTCAAAACTTCGGCAGTAACATTGTCATCATAGGCAAATAAAAACTTTTTATCTGACCCCCGAATCGCGGTTTATTTTGTTTATTCAAATTGGTCGAAAATGTGATTGTAATTGAGTGTCATTAGAAAAATGGGAAACTAACAAGCCTCCACTTTTCTCGTGTCATGAAAAACTATCATTTATAACACAATTAACAGCTCATTATAACATGTTATTATTTGTATCTTAATCAGATCTTTAGTGAACTTTAATCTGCTTTCTTTTTCTTTATAGCTTGGTGATTACGGCTACGAAAGTTTCAATGTTTTACCGAGATGATACGCCAAAAAAAGCCGAGAATATTATATATTTGGTTAAGGTATAATGTATTAAAATTTTTCTCACTTCTTCTCAAGAAATAACTTAGTCAATAATCCATCTATAATATTTTTATCTCATATGTAAATTTTTGTTGTTTTAATCTATTTATTTTGTTAACATTATTGTACGAATCCTGTTTTACTCTGACAAATATTTTTTGTATATCTTCAATTTTGTTAAGTTGCTTTTTTAATATTGTGTTTTCTTATGACCTAATACTTTATATCATTATATATAGGATTATTCAAAATTATAATATTAGTTAGTGTAACTAGATACTTTTTACTAAAGACAAGTAATTATAATACGGGCAAACCTCTGAGAGACGCAAAATATTATAAATAAAAAATGAATTCTAACACATTAGTATGGATACTTAACCTTAAAAATTTCTACGGCGGCTGCTTTACCTGGAAGACTAAGAAATGTCATCTGAATCGAATCGTAGCTTTGCTACGAAGAAAGTTTCATAAGGTATGATGTACTTTTTTGGGGTTGGTCTATAAGGACATTTTCTCTTGTCCAAACTGTCCAAACCGGTATCCTCGCTCTACGCACCAGATAACAAAAATAAAATGTTGATTGGACTTAATATAAAAGCATGAAATGGGTTGACCATATCACAACATACTATTAAAGATTTTGAAAACCAAATAGCTGCGGTGGAAAGGGTTGATAAGAATAGTAGGTACTAGAAAGAACACAATATGCATTCAAAATTTTAAATGTTTGCTTTCATTTTATTTTCAATTTGAGATTTTTAGGTAGTTGCTGAAAAATATAAACTTATTGATTGGGGAGATTGATTTCAACTGACAACTAAACAGTTAAAATCACTCTTCTAAATATAAATCAACAAGTTTACATTTTCGAATGTCTCTTGCTTTACAAATTGCAAACCAATCGGACGTGTCAGTATAATCAGAGTTCACTGCTAGAAATCATTGGGATACTAATATAGGAAAATAATAATAAAAGGGAGTTGTATATTCAGTACGAAATATCGGAAATGTTTTCATCAGCACCACCAAATGAACTAATTTTTTAGTATTAGGTAGTTATTTTCGAATGTTAGAGAAAAGTAATGCTTCCTAAATAATACCGCTTTATTTCAAAAATAAAACTTATAAAACTCAAATAAGAACTAAATAAAAATACAATAAATATCACCCTCTTGTCCGCCACATAATGAAAAACTGGATTACCATTGACTGTGGTAACACTCGAAGACAAACCCGAACCATAAACATAGGAAAGGGTATCTTCCAAGGAGACACCTTTAGTGCTCTCTGGTTTTGCCTGGAGTTAAATCCTGTATCACGACTATCGAAAACCACGAGTTACGGTTTGGCACTTAAAACTAACTATGGAACATATATGCTGAACCATCTCCTCTAGATGGACGACTTGAAAATATACGCGTCAACCAAAATGACTTAAAAGCCTTCTAAAATTAGTGCACAAAGCCAGCAATGACATAAGTAAGACGCTCGGACTAAGTAAATGCCTGACGGTAACAATAGTAAGAGGAAAACTCACATCGGACACCCCACTCCCCCCGAATGAGGACGTCACTATAACTGCAATGGATAACCAGCCCTACAAATACCTGGGAATGCTACAATCAAACAAGATAGAACACGCTGAAATCAACAATGTCCTTATCCTTAAAACAGAGCTAAATTCGATTAACATCACCGAAGCCATTAATAGTTATGCTATGCCGGTCCTGGAGTTGGAAAATCTGAACCGATTAGTGCGCACGACAGTGTCGAAGGTTCGAAAACACCACCCAAGATCATCGATGGAAAGAACTACTCTCCCTAGGCACGAAGGAGGAAGAAGTATATTCGACATACTCAACACGTGCTACCAACAAATTCGAAACCTGCGTAAATACTCCCAGCAAAAAACGGACCACCTCCATCAAGTGGTCACGAAGGCAGACCAAGCGTTTCCACCGCTAAATCTAAGTGGAGAAGTTAGGAAAACCAGATACGACTATGGAAAAAATTCAAACGTGGGCCAGCAAAGAACTGCACGGCCCATACCAACGAGATATAAACCGAAACAACGTCGACAAAGATGCTTCCCGTGAATGGCTGAGGAAAGACTATTTAATGCCAGAAACACAAAGGTTTGGTGTAGCAATCCAAGACCAGGTTGTCAGCACTCAGAATTATCGAAACTCTGCGTAGAGCGTAACATGTTGGGGGATGTTCAAGGGGAGATCATTAATGTATATAACGAAAAGTAGGTGACCTAGGATAGAGCATTGCGGAACACCACACCTGACGGGAAGTTGGTCGCTCCTAGTTCCGTTGATTTCGACCAACTGAGATCTATTGTTCAGGTAAGACTTGAGCAATTCGAGCGTACCATACCACTCTAACTTCCGATACAATACATTGTGATCAATACAGCCAAAAGCCTTAGTCAAGTCAAATAATGTGGCTCTTACCACTTCAGTGCCATGAAAACCAAATGCCACCTCCTCGACAAAGTCCACAAGAGCAAAAGTCGTAGATATAGTTTAGTATTATTATTAAGATGTCTTTGTTATTGCCTTTTTGGTATAGAGTGGGAGTAAATCTGATACTGATTTTTGTTATAATTAAGTAGTGTCCACCGACGGCAGTTCCAATCTCAAACCTCGTTAAAATTATAATTAACCCGACAATCGCCTAATTCTCTTTTTCTATATATAATGGCGAACGGCGCGTATAAAAATGATTGATAGTCGGCTCTTTTTCTTCTTTTAAAAAACAATCAATTATTTTTTTCCCCAGTAAGGGCACATCAAATAATTTCAGTTAATCAGAAAACATTGGTACTACGCTTGGCCGGTATAATGAATTCAAAGCATCGAGAACCGGTTTCCGAACGTGATCGCAATACGCAAATTTAATTGCTTAAGCATTTTTAGGTTGTATGCACACACTTCATGCATGTAATTTTATATGCAACTGATAATTATTTAATTTACAACAAATCTGATATGTTGATTGATGGAACTGCGTTTTATAGCGACGTTTTATTATAAAAATTCGAGAATGGAATTAGTTTCGAAACCAATTATGAATAAAATAAGAGGAAACGGCGGCATCCTGCCCGCGAGAGTGTTAAACGAACCCACGGTCGGACATATTAAACGCGTAATTAACGCTAAAATGTATATCAAAATGTTGTAATAAATTCCGTAACGGAATCTGGTGTTTTTTTTTTTCAAATCACATTTCAGTTATAAAGATCGAAACACTTTTACCGTTCGAATCTTCTCAGTTTATCATGGGCACACGCTTTTGTTTTGTTTTTGGTTTTTATCTTTCGTTCCGCCTATGGCATTTTTTTTGTCATGCCACCATTTAAAAAATCGTTGATAAATTAAAATAAAACAAAATAGTTACAGTACGACTATGTTTTAAACTTACAAAGTATGTCCTTTGGTTTTATTATCAAATTATTGTTAATTATAAACAATTTTAAAAGCTCCTCCTCCATAAACGATCAACATTGCCCACGTTGTAAACCAATAATCATCACATGTGATATTCCTTCCCGTTCCAAATCATTACTTTGAGGCATGGACTGTCAGATTGCATATTATGAGCTCTAAATTATATCTCTCAAGTATATCGTGTCTTACACACTTATGGCATTATTGCTGTTTATATGCTCCAGTGTTCTCTAATTGTGTATGCATTATAAAAATTACAAAAAATGAAAATAAAGATTTGTCCATAGTCAATTTATATACTGACTTTCCCTTCTCCCTGATGTCCAAATCATCAAATGGAATGTATTAAAAAGTTTAGATAGAAACATTGTTAGCAAATGGTAAAAACAAAATTTGTATTGCGCCAGTAGTGGCGCCAAGTCTAGCAGATCTAAAACCATACAAATGATGAATAAAATATTTAGTGATAACTGTGAGTAGCAGTATTAAACACCTAATTTTGGATCTTTTTCTGCGTAGTACCACATTAAATCTTGAATGAAATGAAATTTTCAAAATATTCTCGACTTGATGGAGCTAAATCTACACTCATAGCCATTTTTTTGTAATATTTGCGGTTTTCACAGCAGTAAAAAGTCTGGTATGTCCATTTCGGTGAAACGTCACATTTAGTTTTGAAGCGAAAATTCGTACATTTTTCCTCATGCGTGGTCTTCTACTTTTCTTTTCGTATTACTTTGAACTAGCTTTTCAGTTCCTATGGGAGAAATAAAAACCGATAAATTCTTAATCAGGATTCTACAATTTTCTTTAGCGTTCTCATTCCAAAGTAACTGATGGTTTTATCTTTAACTAACTACTTTATCAATTGAAACCTAAAGTTCTTTCTTTCACGTTCATAAAAATCCTGACAATATTTCAAAAAACTCCAACAATGATAATTATTATAGCAGTTTTGACAACAAATTACTAGAACTTTATCTTAAATTTTAAATTATATATACATACACGAGCTTAAACGTCTTTACAAAATGTTAAAAATATACTCACTGCTTTTATTATTTATTGCCTGAGTTAAAATTTAAAATAGATCTCATCATTATAATAATTTGTCACCCTTTACTTGGTTTATACGTTACTTTTATTATTTCTGTTTTCGAATGGTTTTGGTATGCATTTATTGTTGGTGCAGCATGTTTATTATTAATAACTTTTATATTCCCTGATTTGCTACAATTACTTTTTTCTCTAACGTTGTTAATTAATTCACATCATAACATATTCTGCAAAGAACACATCTTATAAATGTGGTATTATTATTTCTTGGTGTCAATAAAATTTGTTTTGGTGATTTCTTTTCTCTTGATGAGCATTTCTGTGTCCTGTTCAAATTGCCGATGTATATTTTCAGGCCATAAAGTTTCGAAGTTACTTTCGAATGAAAGTCACTCTAATGTATGGAAAATGTTACTCGTCATTTTCCAGCTATGCAACATTAAATTTTCCTATAAAAACTTATGACAAAAGTTAACAAGCAAAAACGCTACACTCCTAATGCCCGCGAGTCTATTTGTACTCGTTAATCAAAACCAAAAATTTGAACTCCACCCATGATTTTTTTACGCGAAGCAAAAACTAAGGAAAATTCCCGTCCTCGACGAACGCACATGGTCGTTTTCTAATCTGCCTTTACATGCTATGCCCTTGCTTAATTTTCTGCCTTTTTTATATATAATGTTTTAGGGGCCCATGAGAGATGGGACTAGGCGATGTTGGCGTTATCTGGGCCCCCGCATACAGAAATTTACTGACCATAATTATAGGGTTGGCGATATTTAATTACAGAAGATGGCCCGCGAGTGCCGGGCAACATTTCGGGAGAATCGCTTTTCGTAGCGTATACGTTTCGAGCTTGGATATTTGGCCGTGTGAAAATTTTTCAGAGATAAATTAATCGCAATCGCATGAATCCGTTTTGTTGTTATTCGTCAAATTCGTATTGAGAAAAAGTAACTAAACATATCTTGGGAACGTTTAGTTTGTTAATTTCCTGAAGATGGGTTGTAATTCGTGCAGCAGAAACGTCGTGAGTTTATTTTAAACCTGGCCCAAAAGTCATGACAAAATTCATTTGCAATTCCAGGTTTCTGCATACGCTTTTTATTTGAATTAAACACTCTTTTATCAAGTTTTATGCTAGTCGTTTTCTGTGATTTAAGAATGATTGCTTACGATCATGATGAATGTTGTTGGTACGAAAATTAGGACCAAACTAGTACAATCAGCAAATGAACATGATGATGGGTACGACTATGAAAGATATTCTATAGTTGAAATGTGCTTACGATGATATTGGCCTTAAATTAGATTTAACTTAAATTAGCCCACTGAAGGAATCTGCTATTTTCAGAATGCATCTTCTTATACAGCTATAGTTATTTTGTTTCCCTTGTATTATTCTCAGTATCAAAGGTATTACTAACTAAAACTTTTCGGTCCTTTTTCTTTTATTTTTGTTTGGGTTTTTTTAATTTTCTGATTTCTAATGATTCGTGTAACTGTTTGTAAAATTCCTATGAATGCTGAATTGCTGTAATGAATTTCTTATTATAATTTTTTATAGTCATATAGAGACTATATTTTTTCTATAATTTTCAATATTTGCCTAGAGACATGCTAGAATCCTACTTTTTATTAAGCTGAACTGATGGAATAACGTCCGTATAAAGGATTTATTTTCTGTTTCTAGAGGGAAGTGTGTCTTAAATATTACAGAATTATACAGAACACAATCATTAAAATAATTGTTCAGAATATCGTCACCCAGAAGTGATATGACCTGAACCTGAAGTAATTCTTGGAAAAACCTTCCAGTTTAAATTGCACATACGAGGTGTGTTGAAAAAGTAATTTTTATCAAAAAGTATTTATATATTTATCGAAAATAATGTTGCCCCTTTCAAAGTAATCCCCTTCAGATATAATACACTTGTGCCAACGTTTTTTCCAATCCTCGAAGTACTTCTGGTAAGCACTTTCTGGAATAGCCTTGAGTTCTTCCAGCGATTTTTTCTATATCACCTCAATCGTTTCAAGCCTCCTTCCTTTCATGTTTTTTTTTTTTAGTTTTGGGAACAGGAAAATGTCGCAAGAGGCCGTATCAGGTGAATATGGTGGCTGAAGCATGATTGTGTTTTGGCCAAAATGTTAGACACGAACAACGATGAGTGAGATAATGTACCTGTACCGTGGTGCAACATCCATAAATTCCGGACATTTCCTTCAACTAGCCAAAACTTCGGAAAAAATTGCATGGCACGAGCCAATAGAGATGCCGACGTCTTCAGCCACTTCTCTAATTGAGAGTTGACAATTTTTCAACACCATTTGTTTCACTTCTTCTACGCTTTCTTCAACTATTGACGTGCCGGGGCGTCCAGTGCGAGGTTTGTCATCGGGGTTTTCTCGGCCATCTTAGAACGGCTTGTACCACTTATAAACATTGTTTTTGCTCAAAGTAGATTCATGATATGCTGTTGTCAACATTTGAAGTGTTTTGCAACACTGTATTCAGCGAGCACACAAATCACGCTTTTTTCTCACAAAAAAAGTAGACGTGCAAACTAGCTGGAACTGTGTTAGGGACATGTGTACCAACATAACAAAAAAAATCGAATGTACGTAGCCCGCCAAATTACAAAAGTCCCCTTACATTTTGAACACACTGAGTACACATTATATAATGTTTCCATAGCATGAGAGTATTCAGGCCTAAAAGAACTACAGGGTAGTGATCACAATTGCAAAATACGTAAATTGGTATGTTTAAATTATACTTAGTCGTCATCGCAATCGCATCAATTTGGATTTATTAATTTGTTGTCATTCATGGTGTAGAGAAGTTAGGAGTTTATTTTAAACCCGACAATTGGTTAGTTTCTGTTTCGGTGTTTTTAGAATGAGTGGTGGCTAACGATACGTCATGGTTGTCGTTACTAGAAAACTAAAACTTGTGGTCGGATATAGATTGATAAATACTGATACTGATAAATCATTCGATACGACTATGAAAGGTATTCTATAATTGCTAAACGAGACCAATCAGAATAATTGCGGACATCTGATAGTCCCAGAAAGCATTTTCTTATATTTATGTTTGTTTATGTATGTTTCTTTTGTTCTCAATATTCTTACTGCCAAAGAACTTAGCTCTCACGTAACTGTCTTTTTCTGTTGTTATTTCTTTTGTTTTTGCGTCGGTTTTTCGGAATGGAATGTTCAAGGCGTTTGATATTTGAAGATTCTTGCAATTGTAAAATTTCTACGAAGCACAACATTATAAAGAAGTTCTTATTACCGTTGACATGGGTATATGAGACTTTCATTCACCACGACATATGCAGGATCTTTAATCCTGAAATTAGTTTTTGTAGGTAGTCGTTAAATGGCTATTGCGTAATTATAATTAGAATATAGAGTACTGGAAACCAATCCTAGAAATCTTTTTGCAATTGTTGATAACCATTACCTCCATAATAATTTTTGAAAAGCCATAATTCATCTAGATAGAAGTACATTTTCTAAAAAGTGCCCATTTGGCCTTTCACCATGGGATATAAATAATATCTTCTCATTCAAAGGCAATATAGCTCGAAGCCATGCAGTTTCCATTAACAGCCTATCGTCGACCCCATTATGCGGCGGCATTTTGTCGCTTTGTTTCAAACAATGGCCTGTTTATTTTTAACTAAATTGTTTATACGCGTTTATTAACATATATAAACATTTGTATAAGATTCGTGACAAGACGTGACTAATCAATATTCTTAACCGCCGCTTTGTGGGTTGTATAGCAGCCATGAATGTTTAAAATGACATTTAAGAGCTTTTATTTAAATCAACACAGCGTGCATTTTGATTTTTATCGTTCGTCGGCCTGTAGCGACGCAAATCTCTTGGCGAAATTATTATTATCATGTTTTTGGCCTATTTTTCGTTAAGTTGACTTTTCATATTTAAATCTGTTTCGTTTAAATGGAAAAAGAAAAATTTTAGACAGCCTCCACAGGTCCATATCTCAAAATTAAAAAAATGTTTATTTATAACATAAATTGGTAAAGTATATGTTTGCAATGAGCTTTTGAAGTTCGAAATAGGAACAATCCACGGCATATAGTCGAGATTTTAAATATTCGACTTCGCAAAAAATGCCTTAGGCTGACAAATATCCAGTAGAAAAAGGCCCCAAGATATCGAGAACTATAATTTTATCTGTCTAAACCCCAACACAGAGCATCGGCTTTATTTTAGCCGATATACGGCTCCATGCGTTCTCCGCAGTCGTTTGCTACATATATCTTTCTGACATTGACAAGAAAATCACAAAGTCTGGATCATCATTCCTTAGAGGAAGCAGAAACCGAACATCATAAATTTAACCTCAAGATCTCACACACGTATACATAATTTTTTGTATATTTCAAACAGTAGCGTAGTTCCTTTATTGTGTAATGGTTGGAAATGTTCCCAATATTTTATAATTTCATTTTACTACCTTCGATTCCTTCTAAAAAGTCTATAACTAGAAAACACGGGGTTTTCACCAAATTTCCTAGATTTGTTTTATGATGGTGTCAGATCTAATTGTCAGATCTGTTTGTTTTCTAAGTGTTTTAAATTAGAATTTCAAAACTCGAAAACCTGATCTTTCCCATTTAAACAAATTATAAGTCTTAACTTTGCAGGATAAAGGCAAAACAATATTAATTTATACAAAGCGGAATTAAGATATAAAATAGAAATAATAAATCCCCGACAAAACTAATCAAAAGAGAAAAAAATTGTAATTTGGTAAATTAGCCGCTATGCAGTAAACAAATATCTAGCTTTAAATACTTTGTTTCTTTTTTTCAACTTTTTTATTACTACGCCACTGAAAGATTTTACCCGTATTTGCGAAGATAAATAACGGAAAAAGATGGCCAAAGGCGAGGGTTTAATTACACCACTATCTGATCGATATATCTCATTGGAGAAGGTTGTTATTAAAAGTGGTTGTGTGCCATACAGTCATTTGTAATAATTATTTTTAACTTAGCATTCGAAATAAAATTACCTGCGAGTCTTCCATAATCGTGCCGGACTGCCCTGTGAAAATACTAAAATTTGTGAGTAGGTACGGGTAATTTGGTAAATGAACAAGTTACAGTTATCTCTGGCGAATTTTTTATGTGCTAATTCAATGTAATCAAAAATTTCCATATTTTTTCTCCTTTTTGCCAAATGGCCATACTGTCTACTAATTAATATCTTTTTAATTTTTTTTACGCTTAATTTCGTATAATTTGTTTTTGTCAAGGGTTCATGTTGCGGGGTCGTATTTTTTTAACGATTTCTTCATCTAATCGATTTGGGATCCTTATGCTTGTTAAAACGAAAATATGTATCCGTTAGTCTAGAGGTTTATTAACATAACCTAGATGGCATCAGTTTGGTTTGGCGATGGTATGTGCATTGAAGTTTATTTCAGTATTTTCGTATTAAGTGAGTAGTTTCCTGTTACTATAGCAAAGTATTTCTCAAAAATAACGTGACACAGGTCCTTGTGGTCATGCTTAAAATCTTCAATGAAAAATCATTGAAATAATGTGAATCTAAAGGAATCTTTTTTTAAACTTTCCAATTGATATTGTCGATACCTTTTTGTGAGACAGAGCGGCCTCGAAGTTAGAACCTCTGTTCTTATCAACATACATCTCTGACTTTCCTTCTGTTTTGAACCATGTGTAATTACGCTGACAGTTCCCAATCTCACGACCTAAAGCGTAATGGAAATAAGTCACTTTGAAAACACAACACCTACACAAACATGTCTGTTGGCTACGTCAGTACTCCTTTGGATTGCTTAGCAATCAAATTCTGGAATAATTGGTTCCAACCTTAGTGTATGTCCCAGCTTTAATGGCGGGAAAAAGTGACAGTGAAAGTTCAGAATGCTTGGTTTAGATTTTCTTACAGTATTAGAAAATATGACGGGGTAAGGGGCTTCTTCAGAGCTTAACTGAACTTTCTTTCAAAGAAGAATCATATTTTATTATGAAGTAAATATTACAATTTTTTCCTTGTTGTTCTAAGTACTACGCATACAGAAACGTCTGAAGTTTAAATATTGAAGGTACTTTCTACTTTCATTCTTCTTACAATCTTCGATCAATCTTACTTGCAAAACCTTTAAAACCAATCAGCTGTCTTACTTATATATTTAGATAAAAAAACATTTTTCAAATTTTTCAAAGATCTTTTTCATATAAAGCCCCTAAATTGATCAACAAACTATCAGTAGATTTTTGAAACGAATTATCCTTTATTAATTACAAAAATGAGAAAAATAATGAGAACAATTTTTTATAATAATGATAAGGATTTTCATAAGGACTACGAATATTTTTTTATTGTTTAGATTGATGATTATAAGCGTTGTTTTTTTTATAACAAAAGTTACCCCATATTTTTTTTGGCTTTTACTAAATTGTAAAATTTTAAATGCTAAAGATATAATCATCAATTATAGAATATTTCTATATTGAATATTACAATACGATTTAAGCGTAAAAAGCACGATAGGCAGGCTGACTTAAATATAATTTAGGCAGGCAGTTTCGTTCTATTTTATTTTAAAATTTCTTTCATCTCAATTTCAAGTCCATTTCAAAATACTGATTTTAAATTGACTTTGTTTGTATGATAATATACACTGCTTTTGAATTTAAGCAAAACAGAACCGCCACTGATAGTTTTTATCTTAAATTTATCATATTAATTCATCAGCCGGAGCATATTTATGTGATTTATTATTATGTAATAAAAATTAAATTAAAATACATACAGTTGTGATCGATATATAAATCAATCCATGCCATTTTATGGGTAACCCGTAGATTCACTATCAATATTGTGCCTCACAAGCTCTCTTCCCACTCTCGCTACTCCAAGCAGAAACCCAAAATTACTACTTGGTAAATTCAGCATATTCCCAGAAAACAATTAACGTTGAGTCATGCATTAACATATTCCAAACTGAGCGACCGTCCATTTCAAACGAAACTTCAGACTTCCTGTAAAAAGTGACAGTCGGAAAGAAAAAAAAAAGAAATAAGCGCCACGTGGCCGCGCGTACAGTCAAAAGAGGGAATACCCTTTCCTCGTGGACTTCACGACTTCCAACCCAGGACTTTATCTCGAAATATCGCGAAATTACAGTTCTAGAAGTAGTAAGAACGCCTCCGCCATGCCCAAATAACACACCACAGACGTCGGTTGCTCCGATAGCGACGCGATCTCGTGGACTGTACACCCAGGTGTCTGATTCTCACACGTGCTCCCAGGGAACTCCCAGTTCCGCTCGGGAGATCGCATTTCGGTCACTCCTTACCGGCTCCTTGGTTTTATTCATTTCCCTGCAAGAAATTCGGCCTATTGTTACGACTGCATGCGACCCCAGTGGCTTCCTCGATGAAATTCGAGAGTTGGAAAAATTTTAGGAATACTTTTTTTTATTAGTTTATTTATCACAAAATTCACTGCTAAGTCGCTAACAGGGAACCAGGTTACAGCTACATTGCACTAATAAAACCTGTAGTCCACATTAGATTAATAAATAACCCTTAAACTAAAATAAATACTAGGAACAATATTAATAACATCAGAGAAAAATCTTATTTATTATCAAATTATATGGGACAATCACTATTTCAAAATATCTGTAGTAATTATTACTGAAACCTCTGATATCATTGTCGTTTTCAGGAGTGGATGCTCCTTATTGATGTATTGGGGTGCTATAAGTTTTTATACCACACTACAAACAGAAACGGAAATTTCAAAATGAGTCTTCATAAAAAATCTGCTGGTGCTACTTATATTAGCCATGTTGTATATTATCGAACAAGTTTGATAAATGCCATTTTAGTCACTAGTTTGATTTGGTACAAGCGGAGCAAATGCTTAATAAACGAGTAATTAAAAAGGTGTATTGAAATTTTTGCAAAACTGCACGAATACGTACTCCCTAAAGTAACAATAACACCACCTTTGATTTAGTATTTAGTATTAGTATAGTATATTTGACATCAAGTTTTATGAAAAGAAATAAGAACTAAAAGTTCAGATATTCACGAAATTATATATTTTGACATGGCAATTGTTTCGACAACACCGTGTGTGTCTTTATCACGGTGTTGTCGAAGCAATTGTCATGTCAAAATATATAATTTAGTGAAAATCTTAACTTTTAGTTCCTATTTATTTTGATAAATAGATTTTCATCAAGTAAAAGCCACCTCAGTACAATTCAAGTTTTATGAATGACACTTTTGTCAGGAGTTTGTTTAGGCACAAGTAGACCGACCAAGTGGTAAATAAACTAGTGCGGTAAATACCATAACCATAACATTAAAAATGAAAACATCTTATTGCTCGCAACCAGTGACTAAAGTACCGGAAACGCTAGAATTGGCTAGTTGGTTTCTGTTTTCTTTCTGGATATTGAGTGATTTTCATAAACTCACATTGTGATAGTGAGTATTGCAAAACCAAGTGAGACGAAGAAAACGCTAGGTAAGTCCACTGCAGCCACCCCATTAATGTGCAATTTGTTCTTTCAATTTTTTCTTAGTCGCTCTGAGGCTGACCAGCCAAAAATACGTTAACTTATTTTTGGATGATAAACTTTTAAATATTTGCCAGAAATAATTTTTTTTCAAAAATCAAAATTGACCTTCAAATCTCAGGAATGTGTGACATACCTACACCTGACGCTACGGCATTTTCCTAGCTTTCTTAATTCATTAAAGAATCGACCAAACTTTTTTGTATGTTTGTTTCCAAACCAAATACTATTTTTCTTTTGAGAAGAATAATATTTTATTATGAAGTAAAAATTACAATTTTTTCGTTGTTGTTCTAGACACTACGCCAATGGTTTACGGCATTTTTAGACGAACGCAAGAAATCGTCTTCCCTCTGCGATATCCATTCACGTAACCCTTACCTGGGGCGTATGAAAAGATATTTTGAAATTTTATCAGGGGGATTCGCGTTGTCTAATCGGGAGAGGATCTTTGGAACAGGACACCGTTGGGTGTGGCTGAAACGGACACTTATTTTCCGGCCTATTTTCTCAGCGACTGCACTGTACGCTTTTTCTCACATTATAGTAAAAAAATTGTCCGAGGATATAAACGTTTTCTAAGACGTTATACGCTTTTAAATGAAATCGACGGAGATTAGTTTATAACTGCCCGCCATTAAATCGGTTCAGAGATCCGTAACCGTTGAGATATTATTATAACGAGGTTCTTAATTTACTTGCCGGTCTTGTTTTGTTGGTAACAAAAGCGGCAAATTTGTCGTTAACAAATCAATTGAATAATACGTATTATGCTTACTTTGCAATTATTGTGATTTCGTCCTCTATAATGTGTTTAGTATATAGGAGCCGCTGGACAAGTAGAAATCTTACAGAAATAATGAAGATGATGAAACAAATGAAGATATTTGTTAATGTCCGGAATTTAGGTCGATATTTAAAAAGTACCAGTTTCCCAATAAAAAAATATATATAAAAATGGAGGACCTAGTGATGAAAATAAAAGTGAAAATAAGGAAGAGCCCTATAACTTTTTGACCTTTAGGTTAAAATGCAAAATTTTCAAAATGTCCCCGTATCTCGTAAATAATAAAGCCTGAAAAATGGCATATTTCACAAAAAAGGGGGCACACCAAAATTTTTAACAAAATCGGTCAGTCGGCCTCATGAAATACAAAAATGAAAACGAGTTACGATATAACTTATGTCTTAATGAAGATAAATGATAAAATTTTTGATTTCCAAGCTTATTTGGCTTCCTAACAATAAATTAGAGTTTTATTTTCTAAATTAAATTTGGGCTATCATTCGACTGTATAATGAACTAAAAAACTCAGTTCATTTGTCTTTGACGCTACGGCTTTTCTCTCTTAATGGATTTCCATATCATTTTTTGAAGTTATCTACATTTATTTATTCCCGAATATGTTCGAAAACCCTCCACCACTTTCCTTTCAGGAATAGTGCTAAGATCGTTAAACACACAAAATTTGGATTTGTCAAAGCTTTAAAACCGTACTTGCTGCAACTGCGGAAATTTCGCACAAAACCGTGTTTCAAAAATCAAAATGGCAATTACGCCTCCCGGTAGTCGTTTCAGAAAATATTTTCTACCTTTACTCACTTATCAAATTTTATTTTCAAATTGGATACTATAACACCCGGTTTATACGCAGCCGATGCAGACATCTGTTATGGTACATAATGTAGCAAGTTTGGTAAAGGAGGTTTTTGTGTGACCCATGACCAAAGCACCAGAAATGCTCGAAGTTGGTCGCAACAATTTAACTTTACATTGTACATTGTAGATTAAGTCTAGCTAGATTTAGCGTTGTCTAGCTCGATAAAATCGATTGCTCGAGTACACCGTTACATTTTTACCCTAGCTAGAGTTTACGTAGACCTGCTGAAAGCATATATATTTGATTCCTCTCTATTGAATGTGTACAATGCAAGATCAAAGTTATACCGAGAGAGTTTCTGTGCATATTAATAATGCCTTCTAAAAATATAATAAAAAGAATTTTAAGACAAAGAACTCGCTGCTTCTTATAGTAGTTCAATTAATTTTAGGATTTTTTGTCCCATTTCAGTTTGGTTTTTGAGGATTGTGACGAAGCCATGTTCCTCACACGCCACGCTTTGCATTGAGAAAATCAATCTATTTGGCCCAATGAGCAAGGCCAATCTCTACGAACTGTGTCGAAATGTGTCTACTGGTGCTCTCGCTAGACGAAAACAGCGATGCGGCAAAAGGAAAAGACATGAAAATTGATGTTTCTCCATATTATTGAAAGAATTGCAAGGCAAAGAGCTCGCTGCTTCTTGTAATAGTGGAATGAATTTTAGGGTTTTTTGTCCCATTTGAGTTTGGTTATTGAAGATTGTGGGGAAGCCATGTTTCTCACACGCCACGCTTTGCATTGAGAAAATCAATCTATTTGGCCCAATGACCAAGGCCAATCTCTACGAACTGTGTCGAAATGTGTCTACTGGTGCTCTCGCTAGACGAAAACAGCGATGCGGCAAAAGGAAAAGACATGAAAATTGATGTTTCTCCATATTATTGAAAGAATTGCAAGGCAAAGAGCTCGCTGCTTCTTGTAATAGTGGAATGAATTTTAGGGTTTTTTGTCCCATTTGAGTTTGGTTATTGAAGATTGTGGAGAAGCCATGTTTCTCACACGCCACGCTTTGCATTGAGAAAATCAATCTATTTGGCCCAATGACCAAGGCCAATCTCTACGAACTGTGTCGAAATGTGTCTACTGGTGCTCTCGCTAGACGAAAACAGCGATGCGGCAAAAGGAAAAGACAAGAAAATTGATGATTCTCCAAATTATTGAAAGAATTGCAAGGCAAAGAGCTCGCTGCTTCTTGTAATAGTGGAATGAATTTTAGGGTTTTTTGTCCCATTTGAGTTTGGTTATTGAAGATTGTGGGGAAGCCATGTTTCTCACACGCCACGCTTTGCATTGAGAAAATCAATCTATTTGGCCCAATGACCAAGGCCAATCTCTTCGAACTGTGTCGAAATGTGTCTACTGGTGCTCTCGCTAGACGAAAACAGCGATGCGGCAAAAGGAAAAGACAAGAAAATTGATGTTTCTCCATATTATTGAAAGAATTGCAAGGCAAAGAGCTCGCTGCTTCTTGTAATAGTGGAATGAATTTTAGGGTTTTTTGTCCCATTTGAGTTTGGTTATTGAAGATTGTGACGAAGCCATGTTCCTCACACGCCACGCTTTGCATTGAGAAAATCAATCTATTTGGCCCAATGACCAAGGCCAATCTCTTCGAACTGTGTCGAAATGTGTCTACTGGTGCTCTCGCTAGACGAAAACAGCGATGCGGCAAAAGGAAAAGACAAGAAAATTGATGTTTCTCCATATTATTGAAAGAATTGCAAGGCAAAGAGCTCGCTGCTTCTTGTAATAGTGGAATGAATTTTAGGGTTTTTTGTCCCATTTGAGTTTGGTTATTGAAGATTGTGGGGAAGCCATGTTTCTCACATGTGACGCATTGCATAGAGAAAATAAATCTATTTGGCCCAATGACCAAGTGTGTCGAACTGTGTCTACTGGCGCTTCCTCTAAAAGACTATAATCTGGCTAAAGTAGTCCGAAAGGTGTGTTCCCTTGTAGAAATGTGTATAGTGTACGAACATACCAGAACATAATTAGGAATTTTAGAGTAGAGAGTAGAAAAACTGTATTATCTAAATTTCTCATTTAATATTCGATTAGAAGGTTTTTTTTTCATTCTCGACGCGCTCGTATATAGATAGATAGTTTCGCTAAATTAACCGACCGAAACGAAAGCCGTCGAAAACGAAAAAAAAAAAAAAACGAAAAATCCTGGATTTTTGTTGCCGCGTATCCTCAAGATTTTATCTCGTCGAATGGTAAAGCAAAGCAGGAAAAAAAAAACGATCGCGAAGTTGAAAGACGCAAAGAGACCGCTAAAAAGCGAAGCAACAACGATTCTAATGTGAAGTCACGTCGGTGGTCCTGAGCGGGACGGAGAAATCCGGTATCGCTCCAATGAGGGGCTCGCGGGGGCGTGCTCGCCATACGCAAAAAGGGGCAGGGGGTCCCCATAGCGCCGTGGTCGATACTTACGCAGTACGCCACTCGCATGCTGTTCCGGATCATCAAACGCGATTAGAGAAGTCGAGAAACGGCGAGATTTTGCCAAGCGAAATCCAAGTCGAATGTCGACTATAATTATCGACAATTACCTTACCGAATAAGTATCGGTTTTGTAACTAAAAATTAACGGGACCGGCGGTTATCGAATTACCGGTATTAGTGAAACTGGTTGGATTTTGGTTCTCCTTCCTTTTTTTTTTAATGGTGAACTATGAACTGCGCTTATTCTTATCAGGTACAGGCGACCTCGCCACAGGCTGCCACCGGAGCGGAGTTTCTAGAGGTAAATTCTATTATTAGATGTAACGTGATTTTCTTTGCCGCGTCTTTTCTTTTATACCGGGTGTTTCGAATCGTGATCCTCGTCGGTGTTGGATAGATGCGAGCACTGGTTCTATCCAGCCTTTACCTAAAACAGGGTGTTATTTTATAAGTGAGTGATATTTCGAAAAGTGATTTATCAAAAAATTTTTAAGTAATGTGGCTGTGCTTCGAGGTTCTTAAAATTGTATTTTTATTTTTTATTTTTGATGCGGTTTTTCACACCCTTTTCTTGTTGAGTGTTAGCCTTTTTAATGTTATTTTACGTCGTTTAACAAATACTGAAGTATTTCGATAACGGTTGCTACTAGCGGCTTCTAATGATCGCGGAATTATTTTTTTTTAATGATAATAACATACGGTATCGTACAAATAGTCACGTATCTGGGAAAGTGAGAAAAGGCATGTAGGTAGCACAAGTAAGAGCTAAATTAAGAACAAATTCGTATTTCTCATTTCAGAAAAACCTCAGATGCGAAATATCGGACACTCCTTATATTTTAATATTTTTCATCATTGGTTTGTTTTCAGCGGTTTGCGATACATTAAATTTCCAATATGAAAGGCGATTATAGATCCTATGCAAAAATTTCAGTTAGGTTGATGTCACTCAATAAACAATATCTGACATTTGTGACAAACTGGATTCTCATTACTATAATTTTTCACGTAAAAAAAATCTAAAAAAAATCCGTTCCTGTTTAGTGCGCGATGTACCTGCTCTTTGCGATTTACCTAATGTTAATGCTGGTTAGTTTTGATTTTCAATAAGTATAGCAGAAATATAATCATGTGTTTGCTAACCCAAAAACAACCAAAGCTAACTAAATCAAAATCAAACAAAAAAAAACAAAACTAAGCAAATAACTTAGTATTTTACTACGTAATTTTATGATAGAACGCGTGCTAAACCAAATAACTTTTGGTAGATCGCATAAAAAAACTGGCATCAAGTTTTTCTGAGGTTTTTGGTGAATCTATTAATTTAAATATCAATATGCCATATGTATTGTTGGGTAGATTTTTGAATTAATTTTTTGGAAGTTATTTTTTTTTCTTTTGAGTATCTAGTAGCCAATGAAGGTTGAAAAGGAAATAAAATAGCGTCTGATTTTCGACCATATTAAAAAGTATACAACGTCATCAACGTCCAAATATATATTTTTGTAATTTTGAACCTGGAACTTGGATATCGATATTATTGGGATATAGAAAACAAACAAGCAAGTTCTTTTGATTTTTTTATCGACTGCATTTTGAACGCTTTTTTTATAATAATTTGATTATAGTTTATAAACAGTTTGCAATTCGAAAAAAAAACCTTAAAAGATTTTTCGTATTTACATTTCTCAATTTGACATTTGAGTTGCAATACAAGTTAATTAATAATAATTTATATCGATTACTGTTGGGCAATAATTAATATTTCGTGACGCACTTTCTATGGTATATAATATGGATTAAAATATGTAAGCCTCATTTTTGTTCTGCAAAATTGGATATAATTATAACATAATTAATAGCTTTAGTCTATTTAGTGTATTTTTTTATTTATATAACTTGTAACATAAACCAGAACTTCAAAGAAAATAAAATTATATTACAGTCAGTCTTCTACAAAGAGGTTAAAATTAAAAAAAAAAAAGAAATAGTAGTTAACTCTTCCATTTAATCGTGTGCTAGCATTAATGAAAGAACGCACCTAACTAAATAAACTTGAAACGTGATTTCATTAAATTCACAAAATCCGAGTGCTATGTTTTTAAAAGACTAGAAGATTATAACGTAGGATTGAAAACTATCGATCTAACAAAGCTAAATCAAAGATACCCACTCAAGTAACTAACCTCGGAAGTGACCAGGAAGAGCGCAAAGTCTTGCCGCAAAAGTCAACATCTAGAATGTTGGGTTTAATCATCTGGCTGCTTTACCTTACAAGAACAATTACCTAACTGTATAACTATGGGCTTTGGAGAGAAATTGGCGGTTGGGGAAAAGGAATTACTGGTATCGAAGACGTACGTAAAGGAATTGAGAACCCAGAGGTCATACCCGAGCGGTCCCGTACAAAGTCTTGCTTTTATTAGTATTTTCGACGAATAGGAATACCTACGCGGGGATACCCATAATTACCGTCGATCAACTCAACGAAGGCGGGCGTGCTGGGCTTATAGACCGATTTACCAAATTCTAAAATATTTGATTACCAATTGAACGATGTTGTCGTAATAGTTAAAGTAATTGAATGATTGGGATGATGTAGTACTCCGTTTCCTCATAGCATTCATTGTTTAGTTTTAGTTTATTTCCATAACCAAGTTAATATAACTTCTGCCTTTTTATTGGAAAGCAATATAGTTCTAGTGTCCTGATGATCAATTAACATAGTAATAAAAATTGCGTTAACATCATTTACTCTGCTGTATGAATCTTGATATTATAGAATTGTGTTGAGGAGAGATGGTTTAAGTTATTTGAATTTGAATTGCGCTGTAACTACGAAAAGAATAATATGGCAAAGTGTACAGAATAAAATATTCCGAAAGCTATTTTTCAAAGCTGTCAGAAGTGTCATTTAAACGCCTAGGTGTACGATATACAAAAAATGATCTGTTTCAGAAGCTGATAACTTTTGAGGAGGCATCTATACATCAAAGCAACACATAAACTCCAAATTTCAACAGATTAGTGCGTAATGGTAATTTTATAAGGGCTCCTCGCTAATAATAATAATTTCGCAGGCCAATTACTTAATCAGTTTATTCATAAATATTAATAAAATCGGAAAGAAAATTGAAAAATGAGCAGCGGTATCGAATTAAGTATGCGCAAGTGAGGAAGCTCGGCGTAAACACTAGCAAATAGTGAATTTTGTATGGAAATTGCAAAAGTACAGCCCTCGCCGGAGGCGATCGCTATAAATTACTGACCGATATCTCTTAAGGTTTTCACTATAAGGATTAATGCGATTGGTATTTATAATATTGGTGATAACGATTTGTAATATTGTTAGCTATGTTAATTCCTCGCCTGCGGGAGTTCGTATTTTACCCGAGCTGGTTTAGGTTTACGTTTCAGAATTTACAAATTATAATGTTTATATCGGTAACTGCCTCACAAATTATCTAACGATGCCGATGAAGAATTTTCATCGATCGCTCCGCGTAAAGTGGACAAATCGAATGTGGTTAAGTATATAGTATACAGGTCCATCGTGTCCATGTAATTTTTTTTTCTGGTTAACAAACATAGCACCTGGCTTTTTTCAGACCACAATTATAGCAAATAACAAAATATAACAGATATATACATTATTAAAATACAATAACTTGTGTTGTGTAGTTTCCACATTTTCCTTGAGAGATTATTACAGTCTCTAATATTCGCAAGTAATTCATTAAGAACAGCAAAGTAGTTTAGTTTTGGTTAGTTTGGTCAATGTGAGATAATTGATATAATTTATTTTATCCAATATTTATTGTACCTATCATCTTACTAATGTTGTCGCCTGAATAGTATCGTCTGCAAAAAGTTGTATTTTACAATTCCTGTATATAAGGAAACAGTAGAAGACTCAGCACTGTTGCCTGTATCATAAATAAAAAACCGTGTATTTCCTAAGGTAAATTTGAATGAAAGTTTATGATTTTATATTTATGTATTTTCAAGTTTTGTCTTAAAATATGATTTTTATCGGAATTCAAACATGCGTGCTTGGCTAATTTTATTTAAATTTTTTTGTGAACATTCAACGCTAAAACTTTAAAAATATAAAATCCAAAAAATGAAAGCCTTGTTTTTAGTAACCTGAATTTCTTGAATTTAAGGTATTAGTTCGTCTTAGACCTAATTTTGAAAATCAAAAAGTATCAAAACTGATATCTACATAGACAGTACTCTATGTATATGTATGTATAGAAAGAATAATCGAGTATTAATATATTAAAATTAAATAAAGCTCACCATTTTAACCGGCGTTGTGTACAAACTGCATAACTATGTTTGATCCTCATAATGATATAAAACGTGTTTTAATAAAATGTTACCGTTTGTAAAAGAAACTTAAAAAAAATAGTTTCTGTTTTTTCTGTCGATACTGCTTAAAAACCATTTAAATAGCTTCTCCCCTTTGCGCTTCCAACATCTTGATTTTGCGTACATCAAAAACGCTTGTTAATTTTTGTGTGTGTTTTATTCTTTTATTTTATTGTATTTAGTAAATGACATTTCTTAAAATATGTTTTATTATTTCAGTTTTGGTTAGAGAAAGATTAGTTTACAGGTTTCTTATATAAAGAAATATTGCAAAAAAATTATACAAAACCGTTTTTCAGAGTAAGGCTTAGAAAATAAATTTTTATGTTTTATTATTGAATTACATTATTTTATTTAGTAAACAAAATATTTAAAAAAAAAATTATTTCAGAATGACAATTTAAGTTTACGCTTGTTACCATAGAATATTACAAATTGGTATACAAAAAAATAAAAAATATATAAATAAAAAGTTATCTTCTCGTATATTTGGACGGTCGTCAATTATCTCCCACAGCTTAATTCGTTATTTTATTGTACAATTTGGAAATTTGGGTCAAATAGGTAGTTGTTTAATTATTAGCTTTGAAATGAAAACAATAACAATATAACCAAACAATATTTCGCCTTTTTATTGAGGCAAATGTGTATAGTATGTGTAAATACAGACATAGTTTGAAAATGTTGTTAAGCCAATTATATAGACGTCAAAGGAAATATTCATAAATAACAACACTTTTTATGTGCGTATCGAGCATTAAAACACACTCTGCCGCCGACCTCAAGTTGAGTATAAAACAATGTTTGGCGCAAATAATATTATTAACTGCCGCTGTCGCAAAAATAATTATCATAGGCACCATAAAGTGCACCGCAGGTGTCACAACATTAATTTAACAACTTAGTCGTCACACTGACATCAATCCTGATGAGCTTTTGAATAATTGCTTTAATGAAAAACTTTCGTGTTTTATTACAGCAACGGGGTTAGCGGAGATAAAAGTTAGTAGTAGTTATGTTTAATTGGAAACTAATTCTTAAATTAATAGAATTAAACTGGTCACTTTATTTTGAATAAGTTCTAACACGCCAAATTTGTATTTTAACTCCTATTAAGTAATCCTTGGTAATGCTCAAAATGCCAACGAGTAAGTTGATTCACAAAGGAGTCCAGTCGATAATTAGCCGCTGTTTTTAATATATTCCATAGAAAAAGACGGTGTTATTAACAACATTCTAAATGCAAAGTAAGTTGCTGAAATTATTTTTGAATACTGCTATTTTGTGAAATGCTTCGATGCTGGAATTGAAAATTAATTATTAGCATATGTTTTACCTCAAACCTATACCTATTACTTAAAATTAAACATAAATTATTTTGAACAATAGCTCTCGGGTCCTTTCTCGATTCATGCCTTTTATAGAAAAGAAAACCAGCGAACAAATGAGTGAATTAAATATTAGAAACGGTTAAGACAACTTCACAAGATGAAATAAGTTACAAGATGTTTTTCTTACAACATTTATATTTTTTACAACAACATTCCATAGCAACGTTATTTTATCTCATAATCCGTTTAATACAAAAAATATAAGCATTTATAGAAACTCAGTGACTTTCAAAATTTTTACAAACTTAAATTTATTATACCTAAATAATCAGGTTTGCTTTTGATTTTCCTGTTATTTGTAACCCTTAGGTTATACTATATTAATATTAGTCGTCATCTTGCTTTTTATCAATTTCATCTAAATTATTGTACATTATTGTGACAAATAAAACATTAATTATTATTATTATTATCGTTCTTATTACAAGAATATTTGATCCCTTAATCTAGGTACTGGCAATTCGCTAAAAACCTGCAGTGTTGAAAGTAAAACTTGATTTTTGAAAATCATAAATATATTAAATTTAAAATTAGTCTGCGAGCGCGAGACTCAAAAGATCCTTTTTATTATAGTTTGCACCTTCAGTCAGAGGGCTTTTTTATATTTACTTATGACATTTTACTCGGCCTTGGTCAATAGCGATATTGGATAATAATAATAATAATAATAATAATAAAAGAGATACAATAATAACCTGGAAGCCTAGAAGCCTAGGAGCTTGACAAACTGTAATAAACCTAGTATCACAATATAAAAAAAAATTGAAATTGGAGAAATTGCATGTTTTAATAATTATATTGCTATTAATATGACTGCATGAGAGCTTGCCTTCAAGGCAACCGCAGAGAAAACGAAATAGCACAAATAGGGAAAAAAGTAGAAAAGCTATTAAAATTTAACATAATTATTCTGGGAGTATTTCAAATTTTGCAACGTTAATTTTGTCAATTTAGTGTAGATATCCCTATTTTTTTTTACTTTGACTGGTAAGACTATCGCAAATCGTTATTGCCACATACGTAAATGATCCCTTAAATGTCGAGATGTCAAGTTAAGTTATTCCTTGTTCTTCGGAAATGTCGAAGAATTTGGAACCTCTTTGAATAGATTTATAATTTTATAATTGCACAGTTTGTGTTCGAATATTACATTTCACATCTGCATGGAATATGCATTTCAGAGTTTGTGGTGAATGTTATTGTTATTTATCTCTTTTGTCATTTAAAAATTATTGTAATTTAACGCTTATTGCTTGCTCTATGGTGTATGCGTGAATTATTTACTATAACTTTTCTATATTTTATTTATATATATTTTTTATGTAATTTTTATTTTCATTTATGGGGGATACTACTATGCGGATAGGAGAAGATAATTTACACGCTATAAGGTTGCAATTCGCTCAGTAAAGCCGAAAAATTGTTATGGCCGCATAACAATTGTTAAATTAGTCGCGACCGATAAGACATCATTATTTTAATTTGCCATAGTTTCACTTATCGGTGTAACAAGCAATACCATTACGGCCGTTCAAATTAGTGCAATTTTTTCCCGAAAATGAAAATTAAACGCCGCGCAGCCCGTTTTTAATTGACCTGTCAGTCTGGAAAATTTTATTATTTTTTATTTTAAAATGGGGTCTTATCTTTTCGCTTTAGTTGTTTTTTCGCAGTGGCTATACGCGGATACATTTAGAAAAAATATCGAGGCTTGTCCGTTTCATTTTTTTTTTTTTTTGGAAAAGGTTAGTATTAAGTGTAGATACATTTTTCATAATTTTAGATAATATAAAGAAACTTCAATGTATAATCCAGATCATGTATTTACGAATTTCAGCAAATTTCCTATAAACGCTCTACATGTTGGCAGTGTAGTGTATGTGTAGATAAAAAATAACGCCATCCGGAAACGCCTTTTTCAGAAGATGCGGTTATTTTGGTGAGGTAATGCTAACCAAATCAATAAAGTACCGCAAGTTGTTTTCTACTTTAATTAACTCAGGGAATGAGGATTATTTAAAAAAAAACTATGAAGTATTTTGTTTCCAGTTAACGTTTATGACACCATTCAAAAGTATATGTGGTCCCAATTGCATTCAAGTATCTTAAATTGTTTCGAAAACAACAAAAATATAAAAATTGGTGAGGAGGTAACATTTTTTTAATTTCCTGCAGCAAGTCAAGAGCATTGAGTCGATATAATTGAGCGTTCTATATATAGTGTTATCTTTTTTGAGTTTGAGAACTAACACATCGTAAGCAATGTTATTGATTGACGGCTGACCGTTCAAGTCAAAATATAATCTTCGTTCATAAAAAATTAACCAAGATCGAGCCCTAAGTTTTTCTGAATCGTTTTTTTGGACATGACCTAGACAAATGACTTTATTACCAGATCTGGCACGTGCATCGCCGTTACATATATACAATTACCAGGAAGTAAAAGAAAGCCGGAAAATATTTGATATTGTTTACTTGACAGTCTGCGCACAGCCATGACGTTCCAAGTAGAACACCCAGGTCGTGTCGTATCAATTCGATTCAACCCGTGAAATCGAAATAGCTGAAGTGTGGCATAGGATTTCGCAGTCGTTAGTCCTTGAAAGATGGCCTTTTCGGACCTTGAAGTGGCGGTTCATAATTTTAAACGTTTACGTTTCGATATTTCGACTGGCAGGTATTTTGAGGTGATGATAATGAGACGAAACTAGGTATTAAATCGTTACAGTACCAGCGTTAACGGAGGCCTGTATTATTAAAGGCCTTGGAGGGCGTTTTACAAAAACTAATTATTATCACATATAGTAATAATTTTTGTAAAGTGATATACGCAGAGGCACGGGTGTTTATTTTGCTGTAGATGTGTGTTCAACATTCTTAAAATTAATTTATTACTGTCAATTTTTGAGATTTTAGTTGATATAGGATTTTTCTATGAATAGGAAACATAACTTACTATTAACATTAATTAATGATAAATATTAATAAAAATACATAATATTAGCTAGAAAGTTGTATGAATAAAACATTTTAAATGGAGAGCTAGTAAATAACCATCAAGAATCGACAATGAAATAATACAATAGGGGTGGGTGCGCTAGATAGGTATTTCCTTCCAACTTTCTAGACCCTTATAAAAATTGCAGCCCCGTATTTGGAAAATCTATATCTAAAAATTCGAGATCTTAGCAGGTCTAGAGGTTTTGAAATTGAAATAGAACTGCCATACTTTTTTTTTGTCAAGACGCGAATTTTTCTGACCTTGAAAAATATTGACATATTGATGCTCATGGTTTAATGAAACTTCTTTAAACTTACATAAGAAAAATATAGGTATTAGTTATTAGGAAACTTCTGGACAAACCATAAGTCATATTGATAACTACAATCAACGCATTACAATATTGAATTGGAAATTTAATTGGAATGTGGAAATGCATTGCCACCTTACAATTTAACTACACGATAATGTGGACTTAATTTCATTTTTTCTTGTGTCATTTTCCTCTAATTTTTCACCATGGCGTTAACGGTTAACGGCGTAACAGTTAGAGGTTGATACTCGGCGTTCATAGGCCGAACTAAGTCTATTACAATTATCAAACAATTTATGGTCAAATTATACCGTACGTTTTATCTCTCCAAGCATCGCAACGCCCCCTACCCTTATAGTTGTAGTTCTTTTCGCCGATTGCCGGACGGGTCACATTTTAAGTAATTAAAACACTGGGGATGTCGTTTGATACGGTTTCCCGAAACATTCACAACTATATAAACAAACCCATAAAAATTTGCATATTCCGCACGAAGCCCCACGTGCACTGCCATCATTAATGTTTTCCCAATGCGCTCCCCCACCACTACCCGTAGTTTAATTTAGTTATTTAGTGGTCAAACTCACGTTATGCGGCGCAGAAACGCCATGAATATGTGTTTATTCACGATACGAAGTACGTGCTAACTAAGTAAGATTTAAGCCATATGGGAGGGGTAAGTTGAAATATTGGGTGTGGCGCGCAAACGATCCCGATGATTTTTCGCAATTCCGTTGAGTTTATATGGTCGGTGGGCCGAGGGGTGTTTTGCACCGATGACGCTACTAACATAGATGTCAAACATAGCCTCAAATAAATTGTTCGTTACCATCTTATGTTCTATAGTTTTTGTGCTACTCGTATGGAAATTGGTCATATCTTGAGTGGAGTGGCGGGGGAATTCCGCATAGGGTAAATGTGGGTGAGATGCCGCAGTGGGACAGATGCCGCGGTGTACGTTTGGCAACACTGCGACTTTTTAAAAAGGCGCTTGTGTTTCCTTACAATTAGTTGATGGCTAACCTTGAGAACTCCATTACGCCGGTTGAAAATAAACGATTTTCTCAAGAAATATTTCGTTTGTTTGTTAAAATAACGTTCAGGTAAGTTACAAAATTTATTCAGTGTTTCTTGTAAGTTAAAATTATACCTCTAAACGAATAAAATTTGGTTTGCAATTAACTTATAGGAGATTTAGGATAAGTAAGGTTATGTTACCACCGGGTTTTAATTTCGTGGATCATAAGTGTCACAAAAAATGTGCTGCAGCATCTCTCCCATACATTTGGGATAGACGCAGCAGAAGTTTGTGGTAGAGATGACGCATTAATTCGATGTTTTATTTTAGTTGGATATGCCTCGCAAATATAAACGAAAATCTAATAGAGGAAGATGGACTCAAGAAAATTTGGTTACTGCCATAAATTTAGTACAACAGGATAGTATTCCAGTACGAGAGGCTGGTAGAATATGCAACGTGCCAGAGCGAACGCTAAGAAGAAGGTTAAAAAACAATAATTTTGAAAAGGGTGTACAAGGGCCTTCGTCATCTCTTGGCCAAGAATCCGAAAAAAGGTAGTAGGGCATATTAAAGCTCTTCAGAAAGCAGGCTTTCCTCCCACTGTAAGAACCGTAAAACAAATTGCCTATACCTTGGCTCAACGTTTGGGGTTAAAACACAAATTTAACACTGAAAAAGAAGAAGCTGGAGATCACTGGTACCGATCGTTCATGGAAAGGAATCGTGATTTGAGTTTAAGAAAGGCAGAGGGACTATCAACTGCAAGGGCGGAGGGTATGAATAGAAAAGAAGTTGAAGAATATTTTAAACTTTTAGAAAGCATTTATGAAGCTAACGATGTCTTTGATAAACCAGGTCATGTCTTTAATGTTGAGTCTGACCTTCAGTTAAATAATGTGCCAAGTAAAGTTATCGCAGCAAAAGGTAGCAAAGAAGTTCACACAGTAACGTCTGGGGAGAAAGGGGAGACAATCACCGTTGTAGCTTGCTGTAACTCTGAAGGAAATTTCTTACCTCCCTACTGCATATTTAAAGGGGTAAATAAAAAAAAGGAATTTGAAGACGGCATGCCACCTGGTTCGGTTGTTGTTGTCTGCTTATGTTAATAATGAGCTATTTTTTGACTGGTTGAAAAATCATTTTGCCCCTCGCAAGCCACCAGGGAAGACTGTTCTAATTCTTGATGGACATGGATCGCATATGAGTCTAGATTGCCTCGAATTTGCGACAGAAAATGATATTTCTTTGGTATGTTTGCCCAGCCACACCACACACTATTTACAGCCACTCGATCGTAGTTTTTTTAAACCGTTGAAAACGTTTTTTTATCAGGCTTGCGACCAGTGGATTAAAACACATCAAGGCAGACGAATTACTCGTATGCAATTTGGCACATTGCTAAGTAGTGCTTGGTCTCGCGCAGCTACAGCTGGAACGGCTATTAATGGTTTTCGTGCTACTGGAGCATTTCCACTTAATCCAGAGTCAGTTCCGGACCACGCTTTCAGCGTATCAGACCTGCACGTAGCTCATGCACACAATGTTGAAGACACTGCAACTAAAACCTGCAATACCGAAAAAGAAAACGCTGCGCCGAATCCATCATTAGAAATCAACGTTAAATCGCAAGAAGCTCAACCTCAACCTTCTACTTCGGCTAGCACTGATATCACTCCTGGCAAAATGTTGCAACAAATATCGCCCATTCCTATTCTTTCTAACACTACAAAGCGCAGAAAACAGTCGGCTGCACATCTAACAAGCCCCAGTTATATTGAACACAAAAAAGGGAACAAAACTAAAACCAAAAAGGACAAAAAGCTAAAAGTTAAGCCTTTAGCTAAAAAAATAAAACTTAAACAAAAAAAAGATTTATCATCGTCTTCTGAGTCTGAGGAAGAAATGCCAATTTGTTCTCCAACCAATGACTGCAGTGATATTGACGAAAACGAATGTGTGGAGTGTCTTGAAAAATACTGTTTAACAAAATCACGTGCTGATTGGATTCAATGCGTTCGCTGTGGATATTGGCTACACGAGACTTGCTCAATATACAAAACCACTTGCAATCGATGTGGAAGGCTTTTATTAAAAGCCGATCAAGTTAGAAGAAAGATGTAATGTTATTTTTCGTAAGCCATCTCTCCCATGTACTATGCGGCGACTCACCCACGTTATGTAGGAGAGATGGCCAAATACATGGGATTATAAAATATATTTTCTTAGAATACTGTTTTATTTAAATTGGTTTTGTTACATATTTACTTTTAAATAAATGTTCTAAAAGTAAACATGTGTTTTTAATTTTATTTTATCTCGATAGGTGTAACAGTTATGAAAATCTATAAAAATGTGCGGCATCTCTCCCACATTTACCCTATGAGTTACTGATACAAAATCAAATTTTTCTAATGAAATAAAAAATGAAGAACTTTTTAAATATCCGACGCACATTATATTTTGCCTTAATAGTTATGAAAATATTTAGGATATAAAGTTTGCTTTGCCTAGAATAATGAATTTTAGTAACTTCAATATTAATGTAATAACAATGAAAAAGGAAAAAATGTTGAGTAGCATTGTAAAAATCAGTTGCGGATAGGCAATTTTAGTTTGAACCACTGAGTTTTGGATAAAAACAAGAATGACAGAAAAATGAGAGAACAACTTTTTGGCCCACCTGTACAACAAAAAGGTGCTTTTATAGAATTAGCTTTGTTGGCTTGCTTTTTTCCGACACATTGTACATATTTAGCTTTAATATAAAAATTCTACTCTCTAACGACTTTGATCTAAGTACCAATTGACTTCAGCAGCCGTTTAATAAAATTAAAATAAAATTATAAAAATTTAATAAAATGTCTCCTAGCTAAACATATTACGATTTTACACCCCTTACAAAAGGTCACTTAAAAAACCCAACTAAATTTAACTTTTGTCACTCTGTATCTGCGAAATCTTCCAGTTTTGAGCCGAAGTAAGTTTAGTTAGATGATCATATTTTGCTATCAAGAATTTGTGACTCTTTTTTTTTCGGCAACTTTTGGAGTGTGTGCTTATTTTAACAAATAATTTAAACATCGTTTGTCTTTTATGTAAGGGGTTTTTCAATAAGAGATTTTGATATTCAAAGAAAAATGGCATTTTCTGAGATAAATGATCCACGGATTCCATCTTTGAGATTTGAAGCGACGCTGGGTTGTTGCCGTAGAAGGTCTGTTTCACGTGGCCCCAAAGGAAGAAGTCGCAAGGTGTAAAATCACAAGCTCTCGGTTGCCAATGTGAGACAACACGGTCCGGAAAGTTTTCCCGTAAAAGATCAATAGTTTTGTTGCTTGTAGCGAATGTAGCACCGTCTCTAAACTTTATAAGCCTTAATACTCAACTCTTTAAACAAAATACTTTGTTTTTTGTGAAACCATGCATTGCGCCGTAATAATCAGTAACTTCATCGCGAGGAATAGTGATTTTCAAATGGAATTTTTCAAATATCTCGGGCAGTCTGTTTGAACTGTTTGAACCGATTACATATATTTTTTTCGATTTTTGATTTGCGGTTAATTATCTACTCGGGAAAAGAACAATTTTCTGGGTCTTGCTTGAAATAAATGTTAGAGCAATGGGTCCGCCGCGTTTGCTAGTTAAAGAATTTTGCCGACCGGTTGAATAGTTATGGACAAAAACATGTTTTTCTGGGAGCCAAATTAACCAAAAAAAAAATTTTATTTCATCCAATTTACAAAACCTTAAATACAAAAGTTTTAGCCATCTATACGGGCTATATCGTCATGTAAAAGAAACCAACATCTGAAACATACTTTTTTAGTTATAGCCAATTTTCAATATTAAGGGGACCCATTTTTCAGTTTTTTTGGTTATGCAGCGCACCCTGTATATTCTTGAAAAATTATCAAAAATAAAAGTTCAAGAATTTTTTGGGTTGCACAACCGGTTTTTGAGAAATTATTTTTTTGTTAGACCCTTGCAAACGCGATTTTTAATTTTTTTAAAATACTTCCCGACCCCCCAATCCTCCCCAATTTCAATAGGTTCTGTTAGGGGACGAAACGCTATTTTCCTGCTAAATGTGAAGTCGATAGCTTCAAATGTCGGGCAGTTATCGTGTTTCATAGCGACGTCCAAAAAACAGTCGAAAATCGAAAAAAATATATGGACGCCGAAGCTTGAACGCAGCAATTTATTTTTATTTGGGGCGTGTAGCATAAACCGTTCGGAAGTTATCGTCGAAAAACCCTGCAACAGAGAACAGACAAGAAAATATTTTTTTTTCCAAGCTGATCAGTTCTGTACCAATGGCGGTCCTCTAGGACCTACCGTTACCGAGATCTCCAGTTTAGTGAGGAGGGCATATACTTTCAAAAAGAATCGAGTTCATCGATTTTTCGAAAGTAATAACGCCTCTTGTTGGAAAACACTTAGTATGTATGCTTACAGAGGGAGAAGAAATAAAAAAATAAACTTATCACTGACAAGCCTATCTACAAGAATTTTCCTCCACTGCTGTTCTCATCAAAAAGTATTTTTTATGTCTGTCATTTTTTAGTCCAGTTGTCTACCCCATCTAGACATGGTGTATGTTTAAAAGTTAACCGTCATTGTTACCGGGTTTCCATTACCACAGGTTATAGATGAGGCTTTTATTCTCGTCAAATAATATCGGAGACAAACTGATAATTTACTTCCAATTTCCAAATGCCCACTTATTGGAGTTCCCAGCATCCCCCTACCGGAGGATAATAATTTGGTTGGATAATCTTAGGGTGCGGAATTGAAGCCTGCCCTGTTTTAAATGGAATTTTCGCTTGAGGGTAAATACCGGCAGATAGTGCCAGTCACCCCAACTTGCGTAACTCGAAAGTCCCAATTGGAGAGGACATCCTTCGCAGGAAACCAATCACGATAACAAAGTCAAGGAAATGATATCCGGTAGTAGAAATTTTCAGCATTATTTTAAAAAACTAGTTACCTTTGGATATAAGGCTCGGTATAATGCCCGTTAACGACCAAGCGTGTTTATTTTGTGATCGAAATTACCGAGAGTCGCGCGTCTTTATATTCCGCCGTTCAATCTGGAGTATATGACCACCTACCGTATTATTACGCCTAATAATAACACCGTAACGTATTTCGGGTCATTTAAGCTCGAATAGATTCGTAATCATAATCCTAAAGACTTGAGAATAGCTATGCGCCGTAATATAAACAATGTTAATTTTTTATCGGTATTATTAACTGTAATGAAAGTAAAACACAAAAAAAAACACACACGCAGCGGGTTATTTTCGAAACCATCTTGATCGATTTGAATACATTAACTTTTAACGTCCGTTCGCGAAGCATTTTTTATAAACTAAATTATGTTCCTCCTGCTTCTTCTAGTTCCGTCTTCAAGCCAAGGTTGAATCCAATCATAACTAGGCGGATTTTATTTGCAGCTGTTGTAAACAGCTGGAGTTCAAGTTCAAGCAAGTTTAACAATTTTTTCATCTACTAGATTCTTCCCCTTGCTTGGCTTTTTCTTCTATTTATTTTTCCCGTCATCAAGTTTCGTAGTAGCAGTTAGTATGATCTGTCACAAGATGATCAATATATTCAAGTTTCTTTCATTTTTTCCTGGTTTCTTCATTAAGTCTAAACGAGAGGTTAGAGCACAGTTAAGGCAGTTACAGCAGACATATGTTTCCAAAACTAGGTATAAAACCTCTACACTTCTCGCGAAATAGGGTGGAACTCCCACAGACTTCTACTCCTTATTTGAAGGGAGATTTTGACGAATATACCAAACTTTTATAAGAAGTAGCCAAAGAACTATGCATTTGGTTTCTGGGTTCATTTACCTAAAAGTTATTTAGACCCAGAATGGAGGAAAGTCTTAATTCTATGTTGCATACAGATGATGGTTGTAAATCTTTTTGTACGGAGGAATATTTGGCACCTATGTGGCATTTTGCTGTGTATTGTGTTTATTTGTGTTTATTTTTTTTATTGTGTGGTGTGTTGTGTTTAAACTTGATATATCGCCATCTTTCTTAAAAATTCATCATAGTTTTAAGTTACTTAAGCTCTGCATAGACCAGACTTTGATTGAATTTTAAACTATTCATTGCTTTCTGATAAGTTTATCATTGATTTTTTTCTACTCCCGTCTGTAAAATACCTAATTACACACCCATCTGGCGTGCGGGAAGCGTCACTTTACCTCGTCAGTTTCGTTTCCCACGAATCCGAGCCACATCGGACATTTCCGGGATTTTACTGCACGGATGTTTTCGGAGATATTCCCCACGCTTTGAATTTTGACGTTTGTCAATTATGACGGTCATGTCACTGGATGTATTCGTGTTGTTTTGCGAAAATGTACCCAAAAACTAACGGTCGTATGTAACATGTTCGGTAAACTTTTTAAGTCATTCGTCCAATGCCGTTTATCGCACTTCTTGCATAATATGCTATTATATTTTTCTACTCCCGTCTGCAAAATACCTAATTACCCACTGATCTAGCGTGCGAGAAGCGTCACTTTACCACGTCAGTTTCGTTTCCCACGAATCCGAGCCACTTCTGACATTTCCGGGATTTTACGGCACGGATTTGGGAGCAATCGGATGTTTTCGGAGATATTTCCCACGGTTTGAATTTTGACGTTTGTCAATTCTGACGGTCATGTCAGTGAATGTATTCGTGTTGTTTTGCGAAAATGTACCTGAAAACTAATGGTCGTAGAAAAAGTATAGTATGCAACACGTTCGGTAAACTTTTTAACTCACTCGTTTATTAAAAACTCGCTCCGCTCGTGTCAAATAAACTCGTGAGTCAAATGCCGTTTACCGCACTTGTTGCATAATATACTATTGTGGCGTTTTTTTCATAAGAAAATGATAAAAGTCTAAGGAAAAACTTTTGTTTTTCCTTCCTCGTCCTAGTTCTGTGTAAATCTTGCCAGCATGGACCGAAACTTGCTGGTCTGTTGTGATTCTGTCCGCAGTCCAGAATTTGATTAAATTTTGAAGGATTCCTTCGTTGCTTCACTCAATTTCATTCATGACTTGTTCTGGTAAAGTTCATTCTATCATTAATTCTCTATTTGGTGGCGGTTCTTCGTAAGGAAACGATAAAAGTCTAAAGAAAAACTTAACGTAATATTTCTGGCGGTGAAAATTCAATTTCTACTTGCCTGTATAGTCTTTCAATAACGGGAACGTTAATAGAGACAATCGAAATCAACCATTAGATAAAAAAAAACTAACGACAAAGGAGAAGAAGCCAATCGCTGAAGGGTTTTAGCCCGCAGCAGACGTGGAGCGGTCGTGTCGGCAGGTCGTTTTTAAATAGTTTGGTGGGACTATTCTTCCATCGCATCCACACACAATGATGATGACTTTTATAATGACGATAATGCGGCTGGGTAAGTCAGCAGGCGCCTTCATCTCGTCATCTAATTGCGGTTCAATCTTTGAACTGACAAGGACCGAAACCGATTCGGCTTAGATAAAGTCTTTCACGGTGCCCACTTTTTTATTTGTTTTGGAAAAAATTAATAACGAGAGAGGTAATATTTAGAAGCGCCGGTCCGTTGCTATAGAGAACGTTATGAAATTGGCTTTGTGGGCTTAATAATTCGTCTTCGACATCGGCAACAACTGAAGACGACATTTTTAAAATTTTGTTATCCAGAATTTACTGTTTTGATGTTATTAAAACTATTTTTAGAACGTTTTAGTACTCAGGCTACTAAACAATTTAATATTAATGTCAAAAATCTTCCTTTAGGACACCTTAGCTGTCACTAGTAGTTTGTCACGGTTAACCTAGCAAAAGTACTTTTCTCAAAATCAAATGAATAGGGAACAAGTTAGTTTTAACTGAGATTTAAGCAGGCAAATATTTTGTACAATGGAATATCACATTATTAATTTAATTTTAAAATTGTTTAGTTAATCACTATTTACTCTACGTCCACGGCATGTTTCAGCATTTCTTTTGACGTGGCTCTCTTATGCGTCTTGAATCGGACATTCTAGAATTTGAAGAAACTCACATATGTTTGTATTTTTTCGACATATTTTTTTAAATGACGCCACATATATTGTGGTAACTGTGCTGCGAGCTTCTTGTGCCTCTTCTGATAGATGTTTAACTGATAAAATTAATTGATCTATTACATCAGCCCCATGAATCTTACGAACACTGGCAGGAAATTAAACTAGTTATGGTTTTTTTTTCATAATTTACAAAGAACCGTCGTACTGTATTCTCATCATTACTGATCTACCTCTAGGTTGATTTCGAATAAGAAGCTGGAAGGAAAACATTCCACTTTTTTGCAAAAATGTTACTTTAAAACCGTTCCTTAGAAATAATGACATCATGTCAAATATATACACTTACACCATTTTATTAGTTAGAAAATACGTAATATTTAATAGTATATATATTAGGGACTTACCGGTCGATACCATTATCATTATCAATATACATTAATGCCATTATTAATTTAAATATCTGTTATAAAACCCATTAAAACAACCATGATTTGGACCTGGGCAGTGATGTTTCGTTTTTCATACATGACGACAAATAGTGAAATGAGTGGCAAGAAAAATGAGTTCGCTGTATAATATTACGTCATTTTAAGATATTTTGATTTTTCGTAGTTTGAAAATCTCACTAGTATTTTTAAGAAAAAAAAAGTCATACAAACATTGGACCCTAAAGGCTTCGTTTTCGACATATCCAGACTGTTCGAAATTTGAAGAAGATGTATAAAAATATTTCGGAAAACTAGTCGATCACTTTTACCTAAATCTGTTTTTGTTGCGGCACAAAGGGGGCTCCTGAAATATTTGAGAATTGAGCGTAAACGTTTGAGCCTGAACAGTAAAATGTAAATTAGTAACATTCAGGCACGTTCTAAAAGTATCATCTTTAATAGAATAATAATAATAATTACCGCAATATTATAATTACTGCAATATAATTTTATAATAACGAACGGCTTTAAGCTATAGGTAGGCATTGCAATTAAATATTGATTACTTAATTACAGAGTATTGATATAAGCAATAAAATTGGGCTTCGAATTTATTTTCCGTTAAAAGCATTTTTTTGAATATTGTGTCCATATCGGCGTCCATGATTTTTCGTTTTATTCTTAAAAAATTGCTCATTTTCTTTTCATTACTAGAAATAAGTTGGTCTATTTATTTTTAGAAACAAATTTAAATATAACGTTGAAACATTAAATGCTATTTAAATGACATTCACAATTTAAATAAAAAATTAAACGTTAAGAAAAAATGTACTTCTTAAATTATTATGAAAAATGTCACCGTCAGTTCATGACCCTTTTTTTTCATTTTTATCTTTTTATGTACTTTTTTTAATACATTTAATCAATCATGTTCTCTGTTGTTTCTTCTTCTTTATTGTTTGTCAAATATCTGGGAGGGATAAATAGATGACCAGAACCTAAAATACCAAGAATTACGACCATAAGTTTCAATAGTGAATAAAAAAAAAGGAATTTTATTAAAAGCCTTAAAAATTATGTTCATGCCCAAAATATTGGGCTATTTCTCTCGCAATCACTCTAAATATCTTCGTAGCACCTATGGTACTGATGACCTGAAATGAATTTGGGCCAACCATGTTTTTTATAGTGGTCTAAGCTAAATAGCAGTCTAATTAGTAACTAAAAGACACGTAAAACCAAACAGTAACAATTTTCTAACATATCAGATTCTTTTCCAATAGTTCATACGTGTGATTATAATATTACACACTATATACGTTATTCCGTTTATTTTCGAGATAATGGCAAAAATAGAACAAAAACGGGTTATCTTTATTTTATTACAACTTAAAAATTAAGATAGTAAATAAGCTGTTATCTCAGAAAGTTGTTTAGCGTTTTGGTAAATATGCCATTTGCTAAAACTTGACTGCTAAATTTTGTTTTTTTATTTAGGTACTTGGATATCTTTACCGTGCGTTCAATTTATCTTGATAACATTTTAATTGGCTGTAATTTTTAACATTTTAAACATTATAATTCCTGCATACCTTTTTAGCATTTAATCCGTTACCGTGTTCCGCAAATTTCTTTGTCAGCCTTGGAAATATCTGTTTGCAGAGACTCGGCGCTTTGGATAAAGTCTAATACACTGACGACGAACTGCAGTTGCACTTTTATTATTCATTAAGTATGCTTGAAGCATATCACTCTTTGCACGGATGCAAAATTCGCGAAAACCCATTTTAACATTAATGACTTGGACAATAATTCAACCATCAACGTTGTCTACTAATATGTCAAAGATACACAAATTTTTATTTTTCAGTCTCTCTTTGAAAGTATATAAAAATGTCCTATTTTTGCCGATTTGTCAAAAATGAGTGGACTAAATTATAAAGTGTGTTACACTATTGTAATCGGAATAAGATATTCTATTAAACACATATATAATATACAGAGTGTTCAGTTTTAAAAAAAATATGTTAGACAATTGATGGTGTTTTGTTTTATACGTCACTTGGAAAAAAACTTGGTTACTAACCACACATTTTGTTTTTTGTTTACATTGATATCTCTAAGAACAAAATGGTTCCAGCCAATTAAAGTGTTATCTAGATAAATTGAGCGCACGGTACATCACCCGAACCTTGTAGGTCGCTTTCTCCACGCCTCTTCTAATCTAATTAAATTTACTTTGCGCAAACAAGCAAATAGTTCAAACTCATGCTACATCTTTGACATTTATATTGTTCTACATATTATTCGGTTGCTCCTTAGTCAAAGACAAACCGCAGGAATTTCAACCTTGATACGCCGCTGATCGGTATGCAAAAATATGGTCCTTATAGAATTCTCAGACGCGTCGCCTCGCTTTCCTGGTGTCGCCCCGGTTGAATCACGACAAGCGACGTTTTTACACGCACTCGTAGATCCTATATCTAGAAATCGTCGAGATCGTGACATCGCGCGGCATCGTCGCCAATTGTGGTACCATCTGACTCAGTCTACGTGATCGGATCTTTCCGCTTTTGATCTCGCCGCCGACGCGACGGTCGGCGTAGGAGTTAAAGGGGGAAAGGCGCGACGATGTCCCCTCCCTCCTTTAAATATTTCATAAACCGTGTCATGACCATTTCCAAACAATATATTCGTTCGGTACTATATACAATAGGAGACGGAGAAATAATCTTTCCCGCTATAGGTACACATAAAGTGCCGCGCGCTGTCAAGCTATGTCGCGCGAGTTAGTCTCATTCTGTGAGTCGGTATGCAACCCACTACCCACCCATACTTATTTGATTCGAAATATTTCAGATATTTTGATTGTCCGCTGAAAATTCCCGTGATTTATTAAAAAAAAACAAGAAATTTTTGCCGGTAATGCTTTTGCTATGTTTTATTAACATACGGAATGATTATTTTTAAAAGCCATTTTGCCCCAGAAAGCGACAAGCCTGCTCTCCTACGCCTACATGAAACACAGATCAAAAAAAGTTATTCAGTAAGTAGGTATAAGTAGAGGTATATAGGTATAGGTATCACTGGCTATAAACTACCATTGTAGCGATTTTTCATTGGGACCTTCTAAATAATAATAATAAAAATAAACTTTCTTTATTAATAATCCGGTACCCACCCATACTTATTCGATTGGAAATATTTCAGATATTTTGATGGTCCGCTTAAAATTGCAGTTACTTACCTATTAAAAAAACCAACAAATATTTGCTTTTGCCATTTTAGTTAACATGGCAGCGTATGAATATTTTTAAATCCATTTTGCCCATAACCATTTAAAAGAAAAGAAAAGTCGCTTATAATGAGATGATTAACACAGCGAAGTCTAAACCGGACATCACTCGACTCGACCAATATAAAAAAACGGGACTTTGTTGATATATTACGTTAAAAATTTCATTTTTTACATTTTAGATTCCTGAGGTTGATATTCTCCTTTTTAGGAAGATATGTATTGAATTTAGACTGTTTGGTTCACCTGATGGTCTCATCAATTAGATATCATTAAGCGTCTCTGCTTATAGCTAGCTATATTATATTTTACTTACGTAGGAAAAAACGAAAAAAAAAAGCTACGGTGTTATATTGTATAAATTTATCTTTGTGTCGTCCAAAAGTGCAATTTTAATATTTAGTGATTATTATTAGATACGTCTTGCTGGTCATACAGGGACTTACTAGCACGTTGAGGCCCGCCTACACCTACACGAACCGCAAATCACAAAAAGTTATTCAAATAAGGAAATAGGATTATAGAAATCACTGGATTGTAAGCGATCTCTCTCCGAATATATAGGTTCCAGTTTTCATTGAGTTCTTCTAAATAGTGGTAATAATAAACTGTCTTATATTACATCATGAGTTGTAACACAGAAGCGGCGGCATTCGCGCTATTCTATGTAACCAGAAAAACCTGGAAAGAAGACTAAATTAAGGAAATATCAAATTAAATACGCACATACATCCATCTATACCATTCCATGATATTTTTATTTTATACCATTATTGTCCCCAAAATATACATCCGCAAATACAATAAATAGACGGACATCCTAAACTACTCTTTTGCTAGAGAGCCTGATAAACAATATGTACGCTTATTTAAAGGGCTTTATTGTCTTGATTTAATTATACTGTCATTATTAAAAAACTAGCCATACACGTTTCAACCGCTTTTGTGTATTTGGAATACAATTTATCAATTTATTAGTTACTTATTAATTAATTCGTGCCAAAAGTATTTTCGCTAAACCCAATTATTTTTTTTATTCAATAAAATTCTCAAATCACGCGTAAGCAAATTAAAAAGGAGAAGCATAATTAATCACATTAAAAAAATAAATCAGTTAGTCTGGTTAACGCATAGATACTTTAAAAATATGAGGTTCTGAGGTACTATTTATTATACTTAAATTGTTTGAAAATGTTTTAATAAATACTTAATTCATTGTTTCATCAAATTCGCTACAGAAAAAATACCAGAAAGGACGGGGATTTTTGCTAGGAAAAAATTGCAATGACGTAGATAGGAAAATATGAAGGGTGACTACATAAGGTAGGAGAAAATAATTCCCGATAAGGGCAATAAATAAAGAGCTCTGCGGGATTATAACGTAACAATATTATATTTTCATAATGACTTTTGGAGATAATACAAATCACATCCATTGTCTTTGAGAGCTCTTTGGAAATATACAATACAAGACTCCAATACACAAAACAGGAAAACAATTACACCCGCCTATGCAACAGGTTTTTTTTTAATTCGTTCATTGCTAACATCATAGTATTGCTGCATTTTTGCCCAGTCTTTGCAATTGCAATATTCGAAAACACCTTTTCACTTGAAGCAGTAATTATTAACTAATTTTTTTCCATTATTATTTCAAAAAACTAAATCAAATAAGCATATAAAAAAGCAACGCACAGAAAAGACAAATATAATAAAATTAAACGGTGCTAAGTCTATACATATTACTAGAAGCTGTTTATAAAAATGATCTTTCTCAAAGTCATCAACTACAGTTGGGCGGAAAATTAAGCAAAAAAAGCACCCTTCAAATCAAACATGGTGATTTACTTTGATGCATCTACTAGTGAGCTATCCGCCACCTAATTATTTATTTTTTATTTAATTCCTACCTACCTTTTCTAAATTTTAAATGTGGCCAATATTTTTAAATCGGCGAAGCGCAGTTGACAGGCATCCAAAATTTTTCTAATTGTAATTACCATAAGTAGTGACGATTATGAAAAAAAAATCAGTGCTTAGTGGATGCGTAAATAAAGTACAAATCAGCGTAAATTAGCGCGGATTCTAAACCAAAATACCGCCACATAAACATGCTGCTGAAATAACACCTTCCACTTCACATTAAGTACGTTCTTAATAAAGTGCTTGTTTACAAAATAATAGATGCCATATCATTCATAGAACGTTGTAATTTGTTAAGCTGCCCAACCACCATGCGCAGTTCTTATTAGAGATAAAAACCGAAGGCGTGGTTTGGTAACAAATGGCAACGGCGCTGATTGGTTCTGGATGTTCGCCACGCCCACCTCGGTTTCACACAGAAGGGGAACCTTTGATTTTCAGCTATTCCCCTTCCGAGAAAATAGTGAGCTATGTGATCTCGACAATAGTAGTACAGAGACATCCTAGTGCGTTGTGATTTCGATTGTTTTTGGGGGAACAATAACGCGATTGTGTGTCTGCATGATTTAGTACGCAGAGAAAGTGGCGAGATAGTGGCGATTATGTTAACCGATGTCACTCCTACCGCGGGACATTTCTACGGGGCTCAAATACCGGCGATGACTATGAATGTCAAAGCAACCGTAAGTCGATAAACTATATTCTTAGTATATATAGTTGCCTTCGACAATTTTGCCTGGTTGATTCTTTGCCATTGCAAAATAAAACAGACTTAAATATATTTTCTATAATATGCACATCTTAAGTTGGTCTGCGTTAATGTTGGCGTCTGTTAATAATTAATTACTATCTGTCCAACTATCATTGCGACAATGTTGAATAAATCGTAATATAGAGTTTAGTTGTGATTTAAGTTTTATGCCAGGCGAAAGAAATTTTTTAACTGCGGTTAAGCACATTTTCTTGTCTACTTAATATTCCACTTCTGTCTACGAGAATAAAAACAGCTGATTTCGGGTTAAATTTTTAATGCAAGTACAATATCGGTGTTGGTGGTTTACCCATATATAGTGTACGAGGGATAAAATACAAGTCATACAGGAGGATACTGAATCATTTTCATCAATTTTTTGAGATCATTTTTTGCTAATTTTTGCTAATTATTTATGTATATTTGCATGGAAAAAAGAAAGCGTTTTTATAAGATAAAAATTATTACTTGAATCCTTTCCATTTTATTATTTTTTTAATTGTTTGTGGTGTGAAGATGGTAAATTTGAAGAAAAGATATTATACTGACTATAATATAATTTTCACGATATACTTAACACCTAGGTATAGGCATAGGGCGCTAAGACGTAATTAGAGTAAGTAATGCTCTAGCGTTGTGTAACAACACGCCGATTTGATGACTGATGAGTTCATTTTTCCTCTTGTCAATGCCTAAAGATTATCGGCTATTATTTCGATGGTTACCTTGTGAACGAATTAAGTTCAAAACAGAACCTATTTTACACTCGATATCCTAGCTTTTGAGCATGTAGGTATATAATTGTAGTTTTATGTTAATTAAAATTATAATAACTAAATACTACTACATCATAAATACCATCCGGATTGCTACAGAGTAATCCTCCTTATCATTTCTGTTGCACAGTCATAGTACTGACGCTCGATGAGTAATTTTAATTTAATAATTTTAATTATTATCTTAATTATTTTAGTTTCATTACTTTTTTCTTCATCATTAAGAGTCAGATTCTTATACCAAGTACACAATTTAATGATATGTTATTAGTTTCTTTGCGCGGTGTTACCGAAACAGCTGTCACACACCAATAAATATTTTGTAAAATATTAACATCGTTTTATTATTATTTTTTAATATGCTGATATGAATAATAATGGCAACAATTAATATCGTCACAATTGACTAATTTTCGCATATACTCTCGGGGGTGCCACAGGTCCATTTTAGGTCCTCTGTTATTTATTGTGTATACTTCGGACATTCTAAAATCATAAACTTGATATTAAAGTCAAGCGTTTGCCGACGATACACAAATTTATTATTGTTTTGATGTTGATGATCTTGTGGAGGTAGAATAAAACATAAATCACGATCTACGAAGTTTGAATGAACTGTCCAAAACCCATAATCTTAAGTTGAACCCTACAAAATCTTCATTATTACTTTTTGGTAATGAAAATAAGATTAAAGGGATCAAAATTTCTTTAAATATTTTAATTGATGGCACAGTGCTTAACTTCGTTAATAATTCTAAGAACTTGGGCATTTGCATAGATAGCGAGCTAAGATTTAAATAAAATTTGGAAAGCATATTTCAAAAGGCACTAAAAATATTATACAGTAATAAACACATTTTAAGTCAAAAGTTGCGCGAGTCCTCTGTATTACCAAATTTTAATTATTGTCATTTTGAATATGGTTTCCGTTTAGATAATGAAAGTGAGTGTAGAATTCACAAAATTCAAAACCAACGTGTGCGCTTTGTGTATGGTTTAAGAATATATGATCATATTTCTAATTTTTATAAACAGATTGGGTGGCTTAAGATGGAGTCTCGTAGAAGAATACATTTCTGTACTTTTTTAATGGAGACTATTAACGATCCTGATACTCCGTATTCGATTCTGGAACGAATAGTGTTTAGACGAGAAGTACATAACAGGGATGTTTAAAATTAAATATAAGAAAAAAATATTGCATCTACAGATTTTTTGTGCTTTAAAAATTCGTAGCTGAGATAAGACGCCATTATCAATTTTTTTTTAAACTTTGTCCTATACTATTGTGCGGCGCACTGGTTGAGTCGAGTAGCTAATTCCAAGCTAGACTGCGCCAGTCGTACAACTAATTGGTCTCTGTATTATATGTTTGTTATGCTATGATCTGAAATTAGTGAAGAAAAGCTTGGGCAATGCGAATATAATATAGTAACAATAAATGAAATACCATATACTTGCACCAGTGCAAATTGTGTCTGCGACGCCATAGTATTACTATATCACGAGTCGCATAAACAAGCATCCATATGCTGCTAAACGCGGAAAAAAAACGATTATTCTCGACCGATGTCGCGTTAAAGAAAAGTGATTTCGAACAATCGTATCCACACATTTGGCCTGGCACTTAAAAAGCGCAACGTCTACCTCACGCTGTTCTCTTTACACGTTTTGATGGACCGGCGCAGCGTGAGATTACCCAAACAAACGCCGCTCCGATAGGTACCTAAAACCTCTTAAAACTCGGTGGATTAGGCCAATTAGGAATTGGAAGCGTTCGGAACTTATTATAAAGCAGGCGCAACACCGTACGACTTTCAGATCATTCGAGGACTCGGATTTCTTTGTTTAATTAGAAACAAGAGTAAACTGCGCTGGAGCAAACATATTTTAACGCGTCGCAATTCTTTATGTCTTATACTGATCACGCGCATCGAGATATGAGATTTAAGGATGTGTTTAGATCAATCCTTTAATTCTTGCCAGCTTTATTAAGTAGATCTTTCTAGGATGGGGGTGTGACATTACATATATTTAGAATAAGTTTGAGAATTTCAGTAAAAACATCTACTAAAAACTCTTCTATACAGACATATTAGATTATTATTTGTACTTCTATGACGTAGGTGCTGTATATAATTAGAATGTTATATGAGGGCCTGCCAGAAGAGCACCTACGTAATTCTGACGACGCTTCTTTGTAAAATAAATATCTTGTTGATTTTGCTTCCCCTGTTCCAATATAGAATTCCGCATGTCAATAATGCAATACGCCCATAATAATAGTTTGACATATTTCGAATTTAAACTTTTTCTCAAGACTATTTATTGGTTTCTTATGACGTCCACATATTTTAGTAACTAACCAAAACTATACTTCTTCCAGATGTACCTAGACTTCATAATAATAATAATAATATTCATTTCGCAACAAAATAATGCAGCAAGTATTACAAAATTTAACCTTACCGTTGCAAAAAGAAAGTTGAAAACATGTACAAAAAGTTTAAGTTCAACCCCTAGAGGCTGAAAGTAATATTGAAATAGATACGTGCACTTTATGTCCAATCCTTAACAAGCAGTAAATAGATAAGTTTTTTACAATTACACATAATCGTTCTCGAAAAGGTACTTTCTATAGAGACCCTTAAATAAGTTTTCAATTCTTCTCCATTGTACAGATTATAGACGTTATAAGAGAAAGAAGATCTTTGAAAGAGGATTGGTTAGTTGATGCGGTGAAGTCGATACCTCAAGTTCAGCGTATGCACGTCAGTACGAAAGCTAATTTGATTAAAAAGGTACCGGCAACGCTTATTAAATATTATATTATGAAACAATGTAACTGAATGGAATTTACCCCTACTTTCCCTTGTTAACGCCGTTGTTTCTTCAAATGTGTATGAAAGTGGATCCCTGGCGCGTATACCATGAATGAAAAATAAACACGTCTTTCGGAACCTTTGTATTATGTTGATGTTACACAAATCCAAACATGGACATTTATACAGTATCACAAAAATTAAGCGACTTAAACCAACGAATTATTTTTAATGACTTTGACAACAATTGTCTGTTTTGATATAACACCTTCATATTGTCATATGCAGTGCGTATCATCTTATTAAAATGAGGTTTAAAAGACAGATTAATTACCGAAATCTAATCCCAATTTTCTACCAGTATAGGAGCATTTTTTTCAATTTTCATGCAAAAAGTATCTTGACTAGTGTCACACGTGCAATTGTATTAATCTTTTTAGATTTTTATTTATTAATATTTCAAATATCGGCCAATCACCTGTAGATTTTGCTTTTGTGCCAATTATTTTTGTTTGTAAATAAAAAACTATCAACTTAAATTTTTTGTGCAAGTGCAAAAAAGTGTTATGGAATTTTTAGTCTTGACATTGATTCTTAATTTGATGTTTTCTATTATGTTCTTTAATGTCAAATAATTGTTAATTTCAAAATGTTCTTTCAATTTTCTTCTAAATCGTCTATATACCTATGGAGGTATTCTCTTATAACGATTACCGAAAGATTACGTAGAGATAATATTTCGGTAACAACAAAGCAGAGATTTTCGTTACTGTAGCGGATGCCTTAAAATTCACCCTTTTATAGGGCAGACATTGTTGTGCAAACATCACCTATTCAAAAATAGAAATTACAAGTATTGGCTTACGAAAATGTCGGTTAAATCCAAATACCCGAGTTTAAACTGGACAGGTCAGACCCCCGCTCTTTTGTCAGCAATGCTCTTATCCCCGCCTATTGTTAAGATTCTATCGAAAATCGGATTCTCTTAAGCTACTTTGAGTTGAGAACCCTTGAGACACTCTATGGCATAAAAGCGGACAAGACTTCCCACAATTAGGGAAGCTAGTTTGTTTATCTTGTAGAATATTGGAAATACTTCGGTTGTGTCTATATGAGTGACGATATATATATATATATATATATATATATATATATATATATATATATATATATATATATATATATATATATATATATATATATATATATATATATATATATATATATATATATATATATATATATATATATATATATATATATATATATATATATATATATATATATATATATATATTAAATTTCGAAGTAATTTTTGTTAACTGTGTATGATAAGGGGAGCAAAAAAAATTGAATACCTTATTAAAAAAATCGACAATTAATTTTCAAATATTATATAATTTCTCTCACTAACAAAATTACATAAGAACACGAAGTAAAGAAAAACAAATTTGATATTTAAAAATAGAAATTAACAGCAGAAAGTTGCAGATAGGCAGGGGGCCAAAATTAGTAATTACAAAGTCCTTTGTAAAATATTGGTGATGTAAGGAAGAATTAAGACAATTACTAATTGTAATAATTTTAGTTTTCTAAAATTAAATTTTCGGCAGGACCTACGGAATTTAATTTTTTGATATGTTCCTTAATAATATGCTTTTGACGTAACGCTTAATTACAAACCATTGGAACCGTAATACTTTCTGAAAAATGACCACCATTACTGATAGACTCCTCCGCGTCGTTACTATAATTTCTGTCCAATTAAAGATTGATTTGAAAAGAGTCAAAGAGCTCCGCATCGAGCCCGCCTTTAATGAAAAGTTGTAAATATTTAATTCTGGTATTTGAAACGAAGCGCTCGTTAGATCATTTCGTGTAACAGTTTATTCCCAAGCAATTTGTCAACAGAAAAAATGCCTCGATAATGAAGATATGATGGACGGCAATTTTCTGAATTAGTAATGGCCAACCAAATCTGTTTTCGTATCGGGACTTCGTTCGCAATTGGAAAAATTGTGTTTCGTTCGATTTCCTAGTCAAAATAATAATTTTAGTTGGCGTTTAGTCGTGGAAACGATTGTGTACGAGAAGCATTAAGTTTATGCTGGTTAAAACTAACCAGATTTTATACTTTTTAAGTGCTAATTTTTAAAGATATCAGTGGATTTTAAACGGGTTGTCCATTTTGAATTCTCAGTTGTTGTTGAATTTGTTTTTTTTTTTCACTAACTCAAGTCAAATGAAATCATTATTTGTTGTTGGGAATATAACTAAAATTACAAGAATTGTAAATCATTAGGTTAAATAAAGAGAACTTTTTAACGATTGTTAAATAAGGCTTAATTAAGTCTTAAACGACCTACTCAAAAACTCCTATACTTATGATATAATGCACGTAGGTACATATCTATCTCAAATAATAAAGCAGAGAAAAATAACCATACTGGCAGTGCACGCAAGGCAGAAGAAGATTGACTTGATTATAAAACACTCCTTTTAAATAATGTCTTAAACTTTCAATTTTCATTCATAGACTATATGCAAAATAAAAATGTATTCAAAACTGGGCTCGTTCAGTCTGCAAGAATGCAACTTTCCTGCTTGGGGCAACAATTTCTGACTAAGCATTAAAAACATACAATTAAAGCTTGTCAATGGTTTTTAAAAAGCCCGTTTTAGTATCACGCGGATGAAAATAGTGTATATATTTACTACAGCTAGACCTCGCTGAAAGAAAAAATGTAAAAAGGTATCTTTCTGTCGACAGGACGTAAGAATTGTTGGTTTTGAAATTGAAGCATAAATAACAATTATTGTTGCCTAATTGTCACTTTCAATGAATCTAGAAGTTTATAAGGTACAGGTATAATAGGTATATGTGTATAGAAGACGTTTCTTCAGTATTAAATTATTTCAAAATAAGAAAAATTTTATGGTCGAGCCTCCTCAAAACGTTTAAATTTCGAATTAAAACTTGCGAAAACTCTTAAGATGTAAATCAGTGGCTTCATTGGCATTTCACAATAAATAATTTGAGAAAAAACTGAAAAGTACGTATAATCCTATTCTTTCATGATAAAATTGATTATGTTCAAAAATAAAATTGAAAACAATTTCAAGAGACGATAATACTTCCGCTTAGGAGGAAATAACCTTAAGAATTACTTGGGAAACAAAATAATGCTTTCACTAGTGGAAATGAGGTGACGAAAATCTATTTAACACAATTAATTAGAAATACTGAGCATTTTTTATTATAATTTAATGATGCTTTCATTGACGTGTTTGGACTTCTTCTTTGTTTGTCATATTAAAATAAAGAAGAAGACAGATGTACTCCAAAAATACCGAAGCGTTTGAACTAAAACTAAAAGTCTCAGAAAACTCTATAATTGTCGTAGTTTTTTCGAGATTGGGATCGAGGTGTGATTGCGCCGAGGATTTTGCATATTTCCGGTTCGATTTTCAACATTTCATATCGCGAAAAATTCCTAAAATGAAAAAATCACCCGTCAAGGTCGACTCGTGCGCGCGGATACTTAACGACTTGCGGTCCGACACGCGTAAAAAATTACCCGAACCTTCAGACGGCGAACGCTTTGTCTTCCAGTCATTTCAAATTTTCGTTACATACGGTTAAATTCTCCGGATTTCTTCCGAAACGGCGGTAAAGGGCGTGAAATTTTCAAATAAATCGTTTCGCCTCTTCTAATTTTAGCGTCCGCTTGGCACGTTAGGTTAACTGTGCGTCGTTAACGACTTCATTTAATGCGAAGAGGACAATTTTGTAAACGCCGACAGCCGGGCTAATTTTAATATTTTTTTAATAATAAAAGGCAGCGACAGAGAAAAGGCGTGCGTGTAATGGCGGCGAGAAAAAAAAGAGCGACGCGTTATAAATGGACCGAATTCTAACGGTTTTTTTTTGTAGGTAAATGTTTAAGGCATTGTCGTTTCTTGCGCCATATTACGTTAGTTTTGCCAGTCAATATTTTAATTAAAAGTTTTTTTTTCTCCATCTAACCCTTGGGCAATTTCATATTTCCTCCCGGTTTTTGAGTGGTGACCATGAGATTTTGACTTCGGATTCTCCTTGCGATCCATACTTAAAATTCCTACCTCTTTGAATATAGCTGCACACGATCAGCGAGGCCTGTCAGTTCGAACTGAACAGTCGCCTGAACGTGTATATGTTCCGGTCGAACTGTCAGTTGAGACTGTTGGATTTCTTTTTACTCAAAGCAAATCCTAAGCCGAGGCCATGATGATGATTGAGACTGATATTTCATATTCGCCTGAACGTGAGGAGGGTGATCAGTTCATCAGGCAACCAGTCTTCAGGCGGACTGTTCAGTTCGAACTGACAGGTCTGCCGGATCGTGTGGAGCCGGCTTTAGAAACCGACATCTAACTCTGCGGAGAAAACGCATTTAGAACTATTCCCTGTTTTTAACCAACTGTCTTTTTTACATATTTTTTGCAAATTGCATGCATAGAGATTAGTGTCCTCCAAAGTTCAGTCTTAGACTCTGTATTCTTCATGTTATATGTAAATTGTATATTAAAAATTTTATCTGATACGTTTTTTGTACTGTATGCGGATGATCATTCGTTGGTGTTGTGTGGAAATGACGATGACCTGTCAGAGGAGTACTGTAGGGTACTCGATAGAAAATTAAGTTATATTTTCAATGCAAGGAAAACGCTATAAACTATAAGGTTCCATAACTAACAGAAACAATGTAATAATTTTAATTAATATCTGTTTGGGCAATGACACTATCGCAAAGGTGCCTACTGTGCGGTTTCTAGGAATGAGTTTGGAGGGATGTTTAAACTGGAAGTCTCATTGTGATACTCTTATTTCAACTCTAAATAGTGTAAACTATCTTTTAGCAATAGTATCGTATCTTTTAAAAAAAAAAATGCAGAGTAAGATATATGATGGCATTTAAAAAAATTAACTGATAATTTCCGCGTAAAACTTTGAATATCTTTTTAAAAGCTCATATTTCCAAATTATGTTAGCACTTGTGCATACTTATCACCTACTCCTTATATCAATAAACACAAAGGTTTTATTTATTTATTACATTTATTTTTATGTACCATTGCCGCGCAAATTTCAATAAAAAAACAAATTTCCAATTGTTTGCAACTTTTGTGTAGTTAACGAAGAATGCTATCAGTAGTTAGGAACGATCTTTCTTTAATTTGGAATTACCCTACTATTTACAACAATTACCATCTGCGACTTTACGTTAAATAAATTAAGCTATTAAAATATATGTATACAGGATGCTATAAACGGTTACTAATTGTCTGGGCTGAAGATATGTGGGCCGTCCAAATGACCTTTGCAACGTGAGTAACACGTTAATACATTTAAAAAATGTTTTTAAAACCATCTTGCAAAACTTTTAACGAATCTATTGGACCAAATAAAGTATCTAATTACTCTAGAATTCAGCTAAATCAAATAAATCGCTGTTTTTTTCAACAAATTAAGCTGGCGAAACAAATTTGAGCATTGAGCATTGTGTGAAATGCAATTGGTATTAATAGAGCGTGTCAAAATGCTTCTTTTTTCAACTCGAGGACTATTAACATGCGGTAATTTTTATAATTACATTTGTTTTTTTTATTGTTGTTTGGATTGTTGCTGCGTTTCAAACGTTTCCATGGCGACACGTTTAGTTTTAGCTTACACTCGGTAATAATTAGTGAACATTTTAAAAGTTGTTAATTCAAATTAAATGTTGCGGGGATTTCAGAAGAAACAACAGAGCTTTGGAACTATAAGCTTCCCGTTATGTACATCATTCAGTTGTCAGGAAGAAGTTTTTATTTTATTAGGTCAATGTAGCAACTTTCCAATTGTTTAACATCAATAACATATCGATAACACTGTAGGAGAGTTTTCACTAACCCCCGTTTCGGTTTCTTTATTGTTTTTTTTGTTTTAACTAGCGGAAACTGGAAATGGGCTTTCAAAATGTGCTTTTTATCACATTCTGAGCATGTTCCAGACTTTTATGAATTGGCATGTTTTGATGTTTTTAAGAAGTCGTATTGCATCTATGAAATTAATATTTAACTTCTTGATGCTTTTAATTTGTCAAGATATATTTAATAGAACCAAGATCATTTTAGTAATATCTGGAATAATTCCCAACTTTTTTAAACTGTAAAAATTAGTGTCAAAAAACTGCAAAAATTTGTATTATTGATATAGCAACATGGCATTTTGTTCTAAATTTAAATCTCTCGTAATTTAAGTTGTGTTTAGTGGTGATCCTTGAGAAAATTTGGAATAATAAAGGAAATTAGTGATGATTACTGGCAATTTGTACTAATTTATGTAAGAACTGGTACACCGGATTTTATTTTATTGAAATTACTTGGTATACGATTTTTTTTAAGTGGCACTATGAAATTAATTGTTATTGAAGGAGGATGTATCCTATCGTATAGCTATCGGTCGCAAAGAACAGCTCAACATATGCCGGTGCGAAACCATCTGTCCAAGAGAAATCAAACAAAACTTGTTTTTCATTTGGTTTAATTCGAACATATATTCAATCATACTTGTGATTTGGGTTGACAAGTTTTCCACTACAATAGAGCCACACGTGATACGATTTTGTCGGCCCTGTATGGCACATATACCTGACCCGAAAACTTTCTCGGTTAATCACATCCAAAGAAACTCGAATATTTCAATCCCGACGATTTTCTTTTTCCGCCTATGTTGTAATTTGCAATTAAATTTGCTCGACGGCTAAATTTAGATAACCGAAAGGTCGAGGCAAAAGGAAAGGATTGGTTGATCGAAAAAAATGGCTTTCACTGTTTATAAGTACCGTATATGTTAGACAAATTGGAAGTTAAGTAGTCCTAGAATATTCGAAAAACAAGTTTTTAAATTATTCAAGTGCATAATAGATTATGGGTAAGCCGTTTCACGTGATTGTGTTAGGCAAACTTTAAATTGGAACAATATTTTATACTAGCATTTCGTTTTGGTTGGATAAAACGATGTAGGAAAATGATATACATATATTTTGAAAATATAAATAAAAATATGTTGCACATAAGAATTTTCTCATGGAAAGCTGGCTTCAGTATTATCCATTCTTCCACTCTTTAGCGAAAACTCAATATATGGTGCCACACTTACGAATGAGAGATAATATTACTTTTCATTGTAAATATTTGTTATGAACCATAATTTTGATATTTTTTTTGCGATATTAACACACACAGCGTTAGATTTATTAAGGCGAATTCAAAGGAGCTTCAAGTTAATCAAGCTATTTATTTCAGTCTAACTTACAAATTTAATGTAGCACTCCTTTTTTGTTTTTTAATTGTGTATTTTGTTAATTTTCTTCACTACTGAAACTATTTTAGTTGGTTTTTTAGTTTTTAGTTTTTTATAATTTTTATAACAACTATCTTTAAAAATGTAGGCACTAACACCGGAGAAAAGATTTAACGTCGTGTGTTTGACGTTTTCGTATAATTTTCTTGTATTAACTCAAAAAATTTCAATTTGAATGAATCAATTTGTTCGACATCACGGTTTATAGAAAATTGTAACAAAAATTGCAGAAAATAACTATGGATAATGTTTAAAAAAGCTGACGTTGTAAAGTGACACCTGAGAGGCGACACGTCTTATGGCAAATCTGAATGTCATCGTGTAGCTGGAAAGATTAATAACTACTAACAACTAAAATCGAAATCTTCAAGTTTCGATTGTAATTTTGCACTGTATTCTGTAGTTCTTCCCCAAGGTACGGTTGGTGAACCCAGATTCGAGCATCAGCTCTGTACAGCTTCAAGTGATGCCTGAAATGTCCCACTTCAAAATCAATTAGATAATATATAACTCTAGACACCCTAACATACGATTTACCATTGAAATAGAAACCAATAACAACCTCCCATTTTTAGATATTCTTATTAATAGAAAATCAGACCTAACATTGGGTCATTGTGTTTACATTGTCAACTATCTTATTTATAGAGCCGTAAAACTATTTCACTTCACCATAACCTTACAATAGCAATGAAGCTGAAAGCAATCCCATAATTACCACTGTTGTCCTTCCTTACATTCAAAACATCACTGACCACATATCAAAAGTTCTAGAGAAATATCAGATTTACCACTTGTCCAAAACTCTCTCAACATCTTAGATCCGTCACAGACAAAATTCCATTTGAGATACCAGGAGTTTATAGCATTCCATGCATATGAGGCAAAAAATACATTGAGGAGACCGGACGAAAAATATCAACTAGGCTTAACCTTAAGACTAAGACAAATGAACTCATCAGCAGTTGCCGAACACAATGACGAAACCGGACATAATATTTTATTCGATAAAACTAAAATTATTGTACGTAATCAATTCTTCCACCAATAAAAAGTCCGAGAGTCTATAGAAATCTATAAGCAACCTAACAGTCTTAACCGCGACTCAGGTCTTTACCTGTCAGCAATATGGGAATCAGTCATCCGAGACTGTATTTGTGCCCCTCATTTAGCTCGGCCTACCTTCAAGAATATGGTACAGAGTAAAATGCGAGCCAGTTTCAGTGAAGCTCTGAAGGAGCCAACAGGATGATTGGCGAAACGTTAGCTAGTTCGAATATACAAAAACCGACGCAAGAGGAATCCAGAAGTTTTATAAAAAGTAGATAATGCACGAATCTGATTGAAAGGTGTTGTGCGATGCCAAACGTCAGAAAGGTCATATTCTTTACTAAAAAAATAATATAATATAATAATGCATACACCGTTGGATTTCTCACTTTTCTTACGAACTCGTGGTCAGTATGGTATTCGGCCAATTCAAACTTCAATTTAATTTAATAGAAACATCGTTGGACGGTCGCGGTGTGTATAGAAACCGATTATTAAGTGCAAAGTGCCAGCGCAAAACAGAAGCTGCAAACGGCTACTGGCGATTTGCGAAATTAAATGTGCCGCCGTTTATTTAAAACAATCCAACTACTTGCTCTCTGCTGGTCTACCTACTGCGCGCGAGACGCTACCAGTGTTTAATTCCGAGACAATAAATAAAGAGAAAAACAACTGTCAGAGAACGTCGACGATCCTAATGAGTTTCGGCTATAATAAACAAGGTCCCGCAATAACAAATCTGTATGCATGAGTAGCTCGAGGGGGTCAATTTTTATGAGGGCCTTTTTGAAATAGATAGCTCCCCTAAGAGCTGACACTTCCGAAAACCCGAGTGGCTGGTAAGCAATAAAAACGTTTTGAGAGCGGTTAAAGACCGACGATGCATCGTTCATGGTTCCCGATTTTAGTGACATTGTTACAGCTTTCTTGGTTTCGGTTTAGATAAATTGATCTTAAATCAACCGGGCGATGATAGCCCAGCACTAAGTAAACATAGTTTTCTCAACACACCGTGTAAGAGCCTGGGCCTGTATATAGAGTGTGAACTTTGATTTAGAGGAGAGGAGAAGGGGTTATGGTGCATTAAAACTAAGTTACCTTCACAGACGATGGCTTATCACGGGAAACCAAAAAACTTCTCTGTGTTCCTCATTTCGTTTAGAGTGATTGTTCGTGGTTTTAATTTACAACACAAAAGTCTACTAACGATACCGGAGCATAGAATCTTATAATATTGCCAATTTAATTGACTCACTATATTTGTCCAGTTTTGACTACACCTGCTGTATATTGAAATGTAGGTTAAAACGGGTACTCCTACAGCTTTTTTTGAATTTTGAATCTGCGTTCATCTCAGATGAAATAAAATAAAACACTTATGGTTTAGAACCCACATTATTTATCAATATTTTTATTACCTGCTACCCCTACCCCATTTCCATTCCTCCATTGAATTATTTGTCTAGTGTGCCTTGACCATCAGAAATGACTAACATCAAAAGACCATGTTCAAAATTTACCGAAAACATTCGACCGTTCTCAAACCAGTGACAAAAATTGCAGAAAATGGCTCCCGATAATGGTTAAAAAAGCTAACCTTGCAAAGTGACATCTTGCACACACCCGATTAGTGCATAATTAAGAGTAGGGAGTAGAGCATTATGGCACTGACCACATATCAAAAGTTATAAAGAAATCTAACGTCAAATCCAGATTTACCACTTGTCCGAAAATCTCTCAACATCTTCGATCCGTTAAAGGCAAAATTCCATTTGAGATGCCAGGAGTTTACAGCATTTAATAAAGCTGACCTTGCAAACACCCTATTAGTGCATAATTGAGAGTAGGGAGTAAAACATTATGTCAACTGAGATTCTCGTCAATCCACTATATTCCGATTTTCTTATCTACTGCTTTAGTTAATCGTCTTGCACATTCTATTGTTTCAGCTTTCTTATCATTTCGCTTATAAAGTTGTAATGTAGTTTTTTCTGTTGTAGATATAGTTGCGGTGTTTTGTTTCGCCCACAAGTTAAATTTCTTCTTCTTTGGTACAACCAAAACCATATTTCTCTTCTGTGCCATTTTATTTGCCACCCTCATATACATACCTCGCTTGTTGGCGTTTTTGAGAATCGAAAGAAATTATTTTCACTGTCTGGTGTTTATTTTTATACAGTTTTTCGTGAACTGCGATTATTAGAACCCATCATTTAGCTTTGTAGGGCTTAATAAAGACGTCTTAGAAATCGGCTGAACATTTCCGCCGCAAAAATTTAATTTGCCACGGGAAACGTACCTTTGGATGAATGTTTGGAAACCGCAACATGCCGTTTTCGAAAACATCTGTCGCGCTGGTATTATTTATGGCTTATACGGCAGAATAAAAAAATAACACGCAGCAATGATTAATTACTATTTATTGTCCTTTTTTAAAAGCAGAAACGTTCGAGGTTAGGAATTCGTATTGTCGTTATTTATCTAAATCTTCTGAATTTTATTCAGGAAATATGATTATGATGTTCGATATTGAATAGGGATTATTGGTATTTTTGCTTTTGCTATTTTTAACACTAGCAACTCTTCTCAGCTTGAGTACGTAAGGGCGTTACAAATTTGCTACTGTAGATGAAATATCTGACAAAGAGTTAAATAATACAGTTCTCCCGTAGGCAACGCTTGAATTCCATATAGTTTTGCATCTAGTATCATAATGGAGGCCATATTTTCAATCCGATATTTCCCGGGATTTGCGTTTTAAAGTCTTATGTAAGTTAGGGAAAATACAGTGTCACCAAACTCCACATCATCTGGGAACATTTTTTTTAATATGTTTTCACAAATATTGTTTCTCGGGATAGCTTGTGCATCAAAAATAATAAATTTTCGAAAAGTTAGAAAACGTTTAAAGTATCGAGTACACTTTAATTTCTGGTTTTTTTCAAACCTTTTTTTTTTGGTGATTTTTGGTCATTTAAATGGTAATGGTAATTGGCAATTAAAAGAAATTCTCATGAAACTACTTAGACGACTAGCAAATTTAATAAATTTAACGTGGTTTTAATAGTTTAAAACCAAATAAGTTTAGTTGATTTTATGACAATTCCGGGAGGTAACCGACTAAAGAAAAATAGAATAAAAACATGAATAGTTATTTGAGTTAATATTAAGAAGTAAACTTAAAGACACGTTATATTAAAGTACACACTCTAGTCCATCTGAGTTAGTTTACTTCTTATGTCTTTAAATTTGGGTGTGCCAAAAAATGGTTAGTATTGCAAAAAATGAAAAATAATCATTTTTTGTCCACGTGGCACGTTTACTAAAAAACTGAAAAGGAAACAATTTTTTGCAATAAAATTTTTCGATATTTTCAAAAATGACCTATTTTTTAAAAAAAAATTTATTAATATTTTCAATTTTGACTGGTAAAGGAAAATGTCACAATAAAATCTTCGCAAGTTGATTCGTTTGCTATTTCTGGTGCACAACTTATACCGAGGATTAAAATTTGCATAAACTAATTAATGATGTTGGTTGAGTTAAAGTTATAAAATATTTGTAAACAAACTTCACTATTTATTACTATTTGTGTATAGTCTGGTGTATCTTTTCTATGTAATTAACCCTTTGTGCTTTAATTTTCCAGAACTTCTAGTTAAACATAAATGACTGTATCCTTAGACCTGGATGCGTTATTGTCTGCTGCTACTAATAATCGTGATATCCTAACATTTTAAAGATTGATACGTGGTTTTTCTATGAAAAAAAAAAATTAATTATTGCCGAACATAAAAAATTCTCTTTGTTGAAAACGATTTGTCTTCAACCATTCCGGAACTATTTCGTCGAATTTGTGACCAACGGAAAATGACTTTTTAATAATGACATTTCGTCCGACACATAACAAACGGAACGTCTAAGACCTAATGTAAAATTGATTGGTGCGCAAAGTGGTCGCAGCTACCCTTCGGAGACTAACAAGGATAACAGCTGTCGTGGGCGTGCACCACCGAATTTTTATGCCTTGATGGCGCAGCATATGGCGGCCTATTTGTGGTCGCTATAGAAAGTTAAGGTCATGAAATCAAAATAAAAACCAGATTTGGCGGGCAACGAGCAGACATTAACGGTTTCTATAGCTTCTTTAAGGAGAGGAGTCAGCTTAAAATTATCGAGTGCCAAAATGTTATATCGACGAAAGTGCGTCCGGAATTGTCTTTGGATCAAGTCATTATACCTGCGGTTATTGCGACCAAAACCGGTCAGATGTGGAATAAATATACGTCAATTATTGTAAGGCATGTTTATAATCGTCGTTGTGTTGACGGTATGCTCTTACAGTTAACATAATAAAAGCATCTGACGCAAACAAGCCCATGTTTTAAAGGTGTGCGACTACTACTTTCAAATACTTAACCAACTTACAATTGTTTGCGCTGATACAAGGTGTTTCAAAAAAACTTGCGCTAACGCTGGATTGGAGATCCGTCATCCAAAACAAAGGGTTCATACGGGGTATTAAACATTAAAATGAAAGAACGGTTTATTGTTAAAATTTGGCAACGTTATTTATAATGAAAAACGCCTAATTTTTCCTAAAATACTTTGTCTTACAGTATTGTCAAAGAGATGCACGCTATTGCTTTTTTTTCAATTTTTGTTGATTACTTTGAATGAACTACAGCCACCGAAAATGGTGAAAATTGACAAAACCTATTTTTATAAATATTTTTTGTCAAAGCAATTCATTGATAACATAAAAAAGAACAGCCAATTTGAAACCTTTTATTGTAATATGTGACCGTCATTTCCTGATTTTGGCATAAACTCAAAAAAAAAAAAATTAACGTATTTATGTACTGATGACTCGTGGCGTGACTCAGGGTAGCATACTCGGATCACGTCTCTTCAGTGTATATACTGCGGACTTGGGTAATTGTGTAAATAAGATGAGTGCACATCAGTATGCTGATGATGTACAACATGCTTCTTTATCAGGTCCTTGTCAGATTAAAACTGTGTGACTCAATCATCCTCGCATCTCTGTCTTCAATTCTTGTTTAATTCTCATGTGAACCCTGAATATAATTAGTTACGCTTAGACAAAATATTGGTAATGCATATTTCTTACTTTTTTTTTCGAAATTGATTAAAGGTTCAAACGTTCACACAAAAAGTACTAGCCATAAAGGTGAGTTTATCGTTCCTAGGCATCAAACTGCATTTTTTCAGTTTTAACAATTTATAACTCTACCAGACCAGTTTAAAAAGTCCGCAACGGTATCCTCTTTTAAAACGATTCGTCGTAAATATTTGCCAGATTAGAAATACTTACAGTGACGTTGTGCTAGATGTCACCACCTACTTATCTATTATTTTGTTATAATAATATTTGTTAAGATTTAAATAAAAATATTATTTATTTATTTACAGTTTTGATTGATAATGAATATGTTTCTTAAAAAAAAATTGATAAAGACATTTTGTTTCTTCGATTTTGGTATATACTCACAAATGTATGAGAATTATGAAACATCCAGTGCCTTTTGTATACTCGAGTTTGTCGGAATTGTTTGGCAAGTAAAGAAGTTAGTTAAGTCTATTTTTATTATTCCTTTTCCTTATTGTTTGAGCTTGCAAGAGCGACTTGCGCAACTCAGTTTGGAAAGACTTAAAATACTGGTTGCTGACACAATTAGTCATTAGTCTCTAGTTAGTATATCGGCTCCAAAACTTTGCCGAATTTAACAGAAAAAACGCCATTAAAAGTTTAGTGCTCCCAATTATACCATTATTATCAGCGTTGGGTAAATGGTCTGTTTGGACCGAAATGGTCGAGGCCGCGACATAACCCATCACGAATGACCAAAAACGGCCGCTTCTAACGAGTTCTCGAAATTGGGTTTTGGTCGGCACTTCAAGGTCGTTTTTGGTTATCAAATATAGATCCCGTGCGAACCCAGCCGTCTAGAGAACGAAACAGTTTTTAACGAGTCGCCGTATCCTGGTAGCCTCATTAATTCAGCATCACCGATTCGGGGAAAGAAATAAAAGGCCCCAGCGCTACCGGCTTTTTCCTGTCATGTTATAATTGTTTGTCAATCTCGCGTGATGACCGCGGGCCATCTTGTTGTTTTGAAATTCGCGGCAGACTCTCTCGCCGACCACTTTTGGACGACTACGTGGACGTTTGGTTGTATTAAGGTTGCTTTTCGTAATTTTAAAAAACAAAGAACGTCAGCCGACGTTAGTCACTCTCGTGCAGACTTAAATCGTTATTATAATTTCCGAAGTCATCGTTACGGAGCGAAATCTGCGGTCGGGCAACATGTATACCGCTTTTTATACAGTGGGTCCGAGAATCAAGTAGGGTTTACTTTTGCCTATTATTTTGTGTATTAAGTCAGAGGAATTCGAAACTTAGGAGCGTATTCTTATATTATCTATAAAGAGTTCATTTAGACAAAGGTCCGAAAACGCTTTTTTGTTTGTTTGTTTGTTGCGAGCTATAGGGTGTCAAAGATGAATATAAAATATTTATTTTTTTATTCTTACAATTTTTAAAATAATTATCAAAAACACAATATTTGGAGTAATATAACGCTTGTGTACATTTACATACATAAACTTTTCTCTCATTTTTGCTGTTTATTTGTGCACAAATCTTATTAAAACCCACGGATGCTCCGCGACAAATTTGGGGTGACTAAATGGAATTTGAAGAGGTTCCATCCTGGTGATACTGAGAAAAGTTGTAGTATACCAAATTTCAGCTAATTATTTTTAAATTACGCAAGATGAATGGAAAAAAATCTTTGACACCCTGTGTCTAGGACGCTTTCGAACCCATGTTTGTATGAATATATGAGATTCGAGGGTCGTTTAATAATGAATCACATTGTATAGTCAAGGTAAAAGCTTTTAATGATGACACGCAAAGTTGATATTAATTCTAAATTCATTATCTTTAAGAATCTTTCCGACCAACACTCTCTCAAACAAATAGAGATTTCTTAATTCCAAACTTGAGATTCATTAAAATTTGACATTCTGTGAGTCAATCTTGGAGTCTAAACTTCTTATTCAAAGGGTAAAAATATCTTAATATCTCAAACTTTACTCCAGTTTCCACTCAGTTACTCCAGTTCTCCCATTTCAATTGTCTAAAATTTACCTACGGTCCCTGCCTTCAGCAGTTCGAAGGTGCAAGACATCACCTGTCGTTTTTTAAAATGACCTCTAAAATAAAATCCGATAATGTAACACCTAGCAAAAAGTTCTCACAAGATCGAAAAATTATTTTAAGACGTAAATTTATTTTTGCTACTTAATTTAACTTAAACTATTATCTTGCAAATGTATTATGATTATTATTATTATTATTATTATATTAAATGCCATATGTGCAACAAAAAAATGTATTTACTGAAAAACAAAAATAATTTGGGTACACGTACATACATACAATTTTGACATTTACTTATAAAACTTTTATCCATTATACGCACTTCAGTATTACTGAAAATATATCAACGTCAAAATAAAAGCAATGCATATGACGACAGAACAGCTCTAGGAGCATAATAGCTTGATTATAAACTTTAATGATCGCCATTGACAAACAAGGAATAATCAAGACGGAAACTTGTAACTTATGATGCATTTGAAGAAGAAATGAACGATAATGAGACCATTAAAAGTCAGTTTTTTCAGACAAATTGTTTTGATTTTTTCTACAATTATTCGAAAGCGAATTATATAATTTGCATATTTACATTTCATTTACAACATGCCATTGCATTACCTATTTCCATTTTGTGTTTGAGAGTAATCACCTTCTACCAACTAAGCTAAAACAGACAAGAATTTTTGCCTAGTATGTAATGTCTACATTAATGAATGGACTACAGTAACTTGGGTCGATTTTTCTAGGTTGTATTGATGTGGTAAGCATAATTATATATGAGAAAAACCACGAGAAATCCGAATTTTACCAAAGACATGGAAAATTACCAATGGCGTAGAATCCCGTTTGAAGCACACATAGCTAATCTATTTTAATTAAATTGAAGTACACCAAGTACTAAGATAAAACAAAATACGATTTTAGAAGTGAGAGCCAGTAGCACACAAACATGGCCGTTGGTCTATCTACTTGATACACTCTGTATAATGTATACCAATACGACGATTTTGCAATTTCAATCAAATGGGCAGTTTATATAAACGAAAGTAAGGTAATTCCACTTTCAATGTTCAATATTTAATGAAGGGTTTTTCGAAAATCATAGGCTACACTTAAAGCTTTGTGGTCATTTTCAACATTTTTTTTTATTTGGTGGTAATTTAGAATTAAGTTTATTGTTACCAAATTTCAATTTTTTAAGTTGATGTCAAAATTACAATAAAAGGTTTGAAATTTGTTGTTCTTTATGGTGTTAGCTATGAATTGCTTTGACTAAATACATCACTTCATTTTAATCATAATATACGTAGGTAAATCTATAAACTTATAATAATATTATTTATTTATACAAGGAAATGCTCTCAACAGTAGCAATATTTACAGCGTAAATATAAAGGTGAATTTAGCGTCCTGATTTAGCGATATAATTATTTTCTGGGAAAACTTGCATGTTTCATTTATTACTAAAATTTAAAAAATATATCGGTCTAAAACCTATTAAGCGAATCTATCTTGCCATTTCAAATATCTTACCACTATATACTATTACACTTACTTCGTCCGTAAGGGAGTTATAGATTTTTTTGAGTTGTGCAAAGGAAATATGTTGGTCCCTTGGCTTTAAACATTTAAAGAATATCCACAGATATTGAAAAACATCATAAACCAATGTTATTAATGACATTTAGTAGGCACATCAAATTGTTAACTGGTATCAGTTCAATTCGAAGTTTCGTAAATAGTTAGAAATTATTATTATAATAAATATTTCAAATGTCATTATCACTTAAAATTTAGGTTTTCTTTGTTTTGTTTTACATTTATATTCTTTTTTATAATTATCATTTAAAATGCGATTTCAAAATGGCATTGCAACTTTAGAGACATTCACACAAACACATCCGTTACATTTTTCATCCTAACAGAAAATTGTCAAAATCTCTTTCATTGATACGTTATTTTCGTCATTTCCGAAAATTTGTTAAACATAATGCGCATCGTAACAAACAATGTAGCTTCGGGCTAAGGCAGGTATACCATCTATTAGCCACAACCAGGAGTTTATGGTGGAAATTCGTGTTGTCCGTCTTGACTGTCATCGACAAGCCTGTAATCGGCTTAAACTGACATTGTTAACTGTCGGTGTAATCCTGTCCGCATAACAAACAAATTTCCTATCCCTGGCGTGTTACCTCTACTTATCCTAATATTGCCATTGCCAATACACGCTGTGCTTAACCGAAATGTCTCGTCCGATAACATTTTTTTTAATTCGGTAATCAATGGGTAATCAAATCCTTAGCTGTATTGGAATCTCTACATTTTTCCCACAATTTTTTTTTGACAACGTTTCCAGATTATAATATGAAGAGTTTTGGTTAATCGCATAATTGCCCACATACTTTAACCTCGTATTCATGTCCAAGAAATTAGCACCTGACAGAGCTCATTCCAATTCGTTAAAGGATATTTACTGTACTTTCCTGCTAACGATTATTGCAGTATAGATGCTTAGGGCCAGACGACATGCGGAAATATTTTTAGCAAAAGTAAATAATACCCGAGAGTTGAGAAAAAAACCAACACCTGGTAAAACAAGAAAGAAATGACTAAACTCATATTTTATTAGCTCCAACGGATCTCTTATGTCGTTGCAAATATTATTCTGAATTCGTCAAAAAAATTATTTTTTCCATTTAAATGTTTCAGGAAAATGAAAAACTAAGTATAGTAATGGCACCGAAACTAAATCAAAATTTTATACTGTCGACTTGTACTGTCTGTTGTTATTTTTATGTGTCTGCTATTTGATAGTACACCTTTTTTCGAATCGGATATTTTCCGTAGATTATTACTTAGATATTCTCTATTACATTCGTTTTAATCTCAATAATGAACCGGCAATCGGGTTTAGCAAAAAGTCTAATTAGGTTTCAAAAGATACACCTTTATATTTTAATTAGTTAGGCAGTGTTGCCATAGATATTTTGGTCGCTGCCGTCAGCAAAGGCTATAATTAAAGACTCTGGTTTGTTTTTTGATGGCTAATCTTGCTGTTGTGTGGTTCCAGTATCATACTGCCTCTTCTTCGCTAATAAACAGTCCACTCGTTGTTATTTGCTTAAAAAAACGTATTTTTTGTCAAAGTTCGCGCGAGGAAATGCCGCCATGCCGGATGATTAACGACGAGCTGCCACACTCAACTGTCCATTCATTAATGCGATTAAAACGAATAAAAAAAAGTTGGGAGTTGGTGAGGGCGTGCAGTGTTTGTTAAACGATGTAATGCTTCAACGCGGTCGATAACTTGGCGCCCTTTTTTTGCGTATTGCTGTGACTTGCACGCGGTCAGGCGTTAGGTTTGCTTTCGTTTGTCCCTGTTGGGAATTAGCGTCGGATTTTTGCGCAGAACTAGTTGCGCGAAGAATTATGAATTTCGGACGCTAATGGACCACACCATTTTGGTGCATAGAAAAAGGACATAGTTAATACTCATCTCACCATTTTTTTTAATTTTTGCTTCAATTTTTATAAGTTTTTAGCAACCCAAAGATAAGATGACTACTATTTACAAATTTTCTGGATTCCTGCCGCGTCAGTTGATGAATCTAACTTGATTACGTTTTGCCAATTATCCTGTTATTCTTTCAAAGCTTTACTGAAACTGGTTTGCATTCTACTTTGTACCTACTTATATAGAGAACGGCTAGAATATTGAAGATATTCATTTAAAAATCAGGTAATCAGGATTTCAAGAACAATGTTTGCACACCCCCATCATAATGTTTTCTTACACATTTTTTTGCGATAAACAGAAACTATACTGGATTTTTTTCAACTTTTAAATTCATTTCCGAATTATGCTTCAAATTTCAGGCATAATATACTCTATATATAGAATAGAATATAAATTTAGTTTTAAAATAAACAGGTAATTAGGTATTACCAGTAAAATTCCTAAATTGTCACAATAATTGTCAGTCAATATAGAAGTGTATAATTCGTTAAGCGCAAAATATCCAGAAAAACCCATTAAAGAGAGTAAAGTTGCTAGAAAATTTCTAAAAACAGAGCTTGTCAAAGAAATTATTTTACTAGGTGTTGACAATGGCCACGATTAACTTCTTCACAATATGCTAATCGATTTAAAAACTCCTCCAAGACATTACCTAGTAGGATACCTTAATTAATTTGCCTTGTTTGGTATCTAACTCAACATTTTATATCATCTACATTTTGTTTTTTTTGTTATACACTCTTGGTTTTAGATCTCCCCCGAGGAAAACATCCATTGGAGTAATAAATGGAGATCGTGCAGGCCCTTCTATTGAGTCCCTTCTACCAATCCCCCAATACCGCCAATCTACCAATATTCACGCAGTTGTGGGGTGGGGTGGATCACCATCCACTTGAAACCTAATCTCTCTATGTTGCATATCAGACTGATTTCGAAGTCATTTTGAAGAAATTGTAAATATCGGGCTCCAGTAAGCTTTTGGTAGAAGAAAGAACACCAATAATTCGGTTATTCAAAATCACTGCCCAAATATTTATTTTTCTTGTGAGTTTCTCTTATACATCCATTTGTACTTCAATACCTACAATTTTGTTCATTTACCGTACCATTTAAACAAAACGTGGTTTCACCACTAAACAGTATCTGAAAATGGAAAAATGGATTTAAGTCGCACATTTCCATCGTAGTTTCACCAAACTTCGTTCAGCTCCTGTAGTAATGTAATCTTCTAGCCATGAAGATAAACAAAGGAAATGCTACGGTTGTGATGAACACAACTATCGAGAAAAAATTCAAGATATCTCCTCTATATTACAATGATATTTTTTTCTAGCTAATTAATGTCTTGTAGTTAATTTATAGTTAGAAATACTCAGATTTTGGTGGTGTTAAAATTCCGATATAAAAAAACGTTTTATGGGTATTTCATGTTTTTTTTCTCTCGCTATTGTGTATTTATGCTGGCTAGAACCAACATAAGCAACTTAAAAATTAAACTTCTTACACACAATTTACGCCGACCAAGCTGGTAAATTAAACAAAACTAATACACCGGTAATCGAGCATTATAATCCTTAATGAACCTTGGCCGTTTTTAACACACAAAGTACACGTGGAGATACTGGTAGGATTAATTTATGATACATGAGCGGTTTTTATAGTACCCGACACATCCGATTGGTCGGGCAGGTGATTCTAAACCGAAAATTATTCATTATCGCATCGACAAAAAAACAATGAAATTGTTCGCGTCAAATTAATGGAGACGTTAGATATGGAAGACATCTAGAAATTTAAAAACTCATCAAGCTATGGCACCTGCGCTTGATTTCTGATTTGCTAATTGTAATTTAAAATGTGGACCGCACTTTGGAAAGGAAATTCCAAAACAAGCAAACAAATTAACATTAATATGTTAGTTTTGGTTAGACGCTTTACAAAATATGTAATAATAAGAACGTTGTAACTTTAATTTTTAGACATTTTTTGTGGTGTTTACCAAAAGACACGAATATAACAAAATCTTATCGAATGCATTTTTATTTTCTTGAAGAAATTATAGGTATATTATATAGATAGATATCCTTCATTAGTTGCAATTATTCCATTTACTTACAAGTTTCATTTAAATAATAATATATTATTCAAGTTCAATCCAAAAAATTACATTCGCTTATAAAATGCAGTATAAATAGTACAATGAAACGTACATATATAATAACACAATAAATAAAAACATTCACATCATCATCTTTGATTTTTTTACCTTTAACATTACCTCCATGTTCCATATTTTTTAATGGTGGTATAAAATCACAAAAAAGCCAAAATCCCTAGAGCAAGCAACCTATAAAACTTAGATCCAATCGGGAAGTATTTTTTGGGTTAATAATATTTTCAAAAAAATATTATAAGTCATTCTTAAGTTATTATTATTTTAAATTTTACAGTGAATTTGAAAATTTGAACGTGCACTTTTCTACATGAAAAACGCACTTTTGTTTGAATATTTGATATTTCAATCGTTTTTCAATAATGAAGCAAAAATGATGTTTTAAAGGAAACCTTATTTAAATTAAAGGGTAGGTGGTTATATAAACGTTGGATCAAAAACGCCCATTTTGGGAGATATAGCGCTAAAAATATGGGTATATTTTCGATAATGTACCAAGTGTGGTTATGGTAAAAAGTCTCTGAAAATTGGGGCGGTAAGTAATAAGTCGAAAAATTAGAAAAAATCTAGCTGGAAATCGCTATTTGTGGAACCAATTATTAAATACAACAGAAATACACACAATGAACAAAAATATTTTTTTACCAATCATAGAATGACGTTAGAGGTAGGTTCAAGTCGAGCGTTTATTGAAAGTCGTTTTACACAGGGTGGGTGCAAAAACCATATATTTGCGAAAGTACTTTTTCTAATCTTTATATTATATAGGATGATTTATAAAGAATGGCCAATCTCTAAACTGGATATACTGGACGCCAAAATATTATGATTGAGATCAACAAGCCTCATAGCTGCTTTCGGAGCTTAAAGTTTAAATTTTACTCTGGATTTTCTCATTAATTGAGAAACTTTCTGTATAGTAATAAACATTGGCAATTCTAAGTTAGGAATTTCAAAGTTATTTGGACATTGCTTCTAGAGTTTCACCGTATCATGTAGGTGAATCGAATGATATTTCTTTATCTGTCGATTTATGGTTGAAACATTAGGAACATCTAATAGAATATTCAATCTTTAGGCCGATTTTTGACTTTTTTGTATTTAAAAAGTATTGTATTACTTGAAATATGAAAAGGTACGGGGAGCAATAAGAAAACAATATTTAACAATACATTCAAGTTATGAAGGTATTATTTTAGTCTGTTCTAGTGTTTTAGGTGTTATAATAGTCTTGTGTCAGTAGTTATAGTAGTGCATTTGTCAAATTAATTGCCATTGTCGTATTGGCGGGCAATAAAAAAAATTAAAATTGAGATTGACAATTTTTTATGAATAACCCCGTATATTGTACTTAACAAATTTCTTTTAGTTTTTGAAGCACAGTGTATAAACTAATCTACCAATTTTGTTCGATAGTTTTCAAAGATTGTATCATTTCGTGACCGGATCGGTAAACCCACTTGTTTTTTAATATACCGTCTCTCGATTCCCGGAAGAGCTTCCTATTTAAAACCAATTTCTGGGTAATATAATTATGCGCTTTTAACTAATTTTCTGTCAGGTAAACGAGTTTCTAATAAGGACCGCGGGCTGAACCTATTTTCATGCAAATGATCGAAGGGGTTACACCCCGGCTTGACCAAAGGAAATAGAAGTCTGATGGCATTGATTTACCAGTCCTTTAGGACAGGGCTGGATTTAAAGTTCCGCGATCACACGCTATTTATTGTTTTTTAAATAATTTTCAGGATCATAATTCTTACGCAGGTCCCTGAATCACTCAAATTGTGAACCTAAAAAGTACAGGTCCTACGGAGAGTCGGCGGATATTGTTTCTATATATACGTTTACTTTTGGTAAACTAACCCGCCCCTGTCGTACCCGACGGCAGCACAGCCTCCAAAATTAACGCCGCCTCTTTTATTGATTAATATTTTTGAGTTATTATCCAAAAGTTCTCACAGAAAGAGAGAGAGAGAGAGAGAGGCAAATCTCTCGTTCGAAGTAATTAACTGGGATGACCTTCGTTTACAGTAGTCGGCAAAGTCGTTGTTTCTTTTGTTCTTGACCGGAGGGCCATTTAGTGGACGGACGGACAGATGTATGGCAATTTTGAACGGTTAGTTTCATGCGCCGACAAATTAAATCCTTAAAGATGTTGAGACGGATTGCTGAATTTTTTATTGGTTATTTTATAAACCTAACTTTAACCTTAATTCTAATGGTTGGGTGTACTTGGGTGTAAAGTTCATGCCACAATGGTGTTGCCATAATAACCTGCGTATTTTTCTGATTTTTTTCTTGTCCTCAGGGCGCAGCACATTCTAGCGCTGAAATATAATTCCTACCAGCTTTGGCAATCTAAATTTAATATAAAAGAATATCAAATTCAGGTTGTTTTTGGAAACGCCAAGGGAAATTTACTTGACTTTACTTGCTCTATGGCGTTACAACCTCAACATTGTGGGTTTTCAAGAGTTGGCAACAACTATCTCTAACGTGACCAGCAGTCTTCCAGCAATTTGTTAGTTGGTTAGTTAGTTTTCTATTACCTCATTATATGCCCGCCCATAGATTGCTTGTACCGTTTCAGAAATAACAAAACAACTATTCTTTGGGATCTCTTTTACAGACACTTTCCAACACTTGCGAAATAACGTTGCTTTTGAATATTCTGCTTCCTCTACAAATTGCAGGAACGGTATCCGTGTTACTAAAGCTATTTAAAAAAAAATGTCAATTTGTGGTGGACACTAATGTAGAACCGATGCCATATCTCATTAATTATTTATTTTTGCATTGATCCTTTCCCAGCATTCTAAAAAATGCAGTAGTCACACCACTCAATAAAAGAACGGTGCAACAATTATTTCAAATTATAGAGCTGTAGCACTCATATCCGTTTTTTTCAAAAATCAAGACTTTCAAATTTTTTGAAAAGTCGAGACCTTTTTTCCGGTATGCAATCAACGCAGGATGCATAAGGATAAGCATATTCCTGGCAAGTTAGAAGAAAGGCAGAAAACAGCAACAAAGCATTTGACTTGGTCTGTGTTAATATTTTAGTGGACAAGCTTTGTTGATTTTTCATAGAAACTTGCACGGGCTACTCTAATACTTTTCACAAAAGTTCTGGAGAAACTAACAGGATGACCGGCGAAACGTTAGCAAATTTGGCTCAGCAAAAACTGACGCAGGAGGAATCCAGAAGTTTTGTGAAAAGAAAGCTTTGTTCATATGGTATTAGAGGTAAAGCCTTAAATTGGTTGTTCTTTTCTTGGGAGTCATACGCAGTTGGTTAAATTGCGAGATACCTTAGGATTTGAATAAGTCTCTGACTCTAGGTCAGTGAATTGCGGCTTACCTTAGGGAAGTTTACTCGGTCCTTTATTGTTCATAGTGTTCATACTTACTTTTCCCTTTTGCGGATGATGCAGTTTCTACCCTTTCTGCAGCTTCATCTGAGCAACTTAGCATTTCCACCAAGACAACTGTTGAGCAAATGAAACATTATGCAGAAATTAACGAACTGATATTAAATGAAATAAAACTAACGCGGGATTTAAATAAGTACGCTTCAATGAAAGCACAATCCAACAGAGAAGTGTTATAAATTTCTTCGGAGTTTATGTAGACTCGAGACTCTCCTGGTTCGAACAGGTGGATCGCAACGCATTTTACAGACTATACTGTTTAAGCCGTGGAATTTTTCACGTCGGGACCTAATTCCACAACATCCTAATATGTACATACTAAATTGTGCCACGTATGTAAAAATTTAAGACCGAATCTTAACATAAATATCGACTGTCTCTTACATCAAATAATCCTTTTGTTTTGACTGTAAATATTCACTCTTGAAAACAAATTCCTACGCCTCCCCTATTACAATATTAAGGATTTTCTTTCTTGTGATACCTTTTAATACGTATTCGACAATTGACAATATCCAATACTTGTAACTCAAGTCCCAGCCTGACATAGATGCAGCTCCAGTATCACGATAAACCTTGTCTTTTTTAACATATATATCTTAGTAAGCTGCAAAAAAAATTGAAGTCTTGCGTCAAGTAGTTTTTTATTGACAGCATTTTAAGCAAGACGTGTCCGAAAGATGTCGCAAATAACGCAAATTGAGTAAAGAGCAGTCCTAAAGTTTTTGATAAAAGAAGGGTTAGCACCTAAAATTATTAAAGAAAGACTGGATGGTGTGTACAGCTAAAGTTCTCCGTCGTATTCTGTAGTGAAAGAATGGGCAAAACTTTTTCGAATGGGGCAGGAGTCCCTTGAAGATGATTCAACATCTGGTCGACCAGTGGAGGTCATAACGGAAGATATTGTTGCGATTGTGGAAGAGGTGGTATTGAGGGATCGACGTTTAAACGTCAAGGAAATCTCAGAAATTACTAAGCTTTCTGATAAAAATGTTCGTCGAATCCTGCATGATCATTTAGTATGCATAAGGTTAGTGCAAGGTGGGTTCCTAAAAACCTTTCGGCTATTCAAAAACAACGCCGTGTCGAGTGTGCGCGGTCTTTTTTAGAACTCTGTGGTGAAGGAATTCTTTTGATAGATTTTAAAGAAATTAATACCACTGTCAATGGTAAATATTACGCAACATTATTACATAAATTGCGAAACTGCTTTCGTGTAAAACGTCGAGGAAAACTGACCAAAGGCACGATAATGCACCTGTCCATACTGCTGGTGTTGCACAAGCTGCCATTTTAGAGTGTGGGTTCGAACAGACAGATCATCCTCCCTATAGTCCAGTTATGGTCCCAGCGACTACTATTTGAAAAAGGATTTATGTGGACGCCGGTTTAACTACCAAGTTGAGTTAAAAGAGTCTGTTGTAGGTCATTTTGCAGACAAACCAAAATAATATTTTTTTAAATGGATTGAGTTGTTAACAAAGAGATGTAATAAGAGAGATGTAATAAGTGTATTGAAGTTAAGGAGGATTATATTGAAAAATAATAAAAAAATTTTACTCTACTTTGTTTTTTTCATATTCAGGCCGGGAAATTTTGGCGCTGCCCTCGTAAAGCTATGTTTCTTTGTAACTTTTTGAAAATTTCTGGGTGTAATCTGACCCGTATTACTAGCAAAAATCAACTTACATTAATGCGGTTTGTAAGAATTTACCAAAATATTCTGTTCTCAATTGGAAACACACGCTATGAACATAAATATTCAGTTGGCGTTTAATAAAAATACGGTAAAAATCACCGAGTTGGCGCAACTTCTCGTTAGCAATTAGAACAGGTTCTATTGGCGCAACTTGGTTCCAAGCAATTAATGTCCACCCGACAACGCCTCAAGGTCGGGCTTTTTTTTGCAAGCGGAACGACAAATTCCATCTTGAGTATTGAGGTTAAGTGTAATCAAATTAGATGCAAAATTTCATCATTAAAACGCTTTGAACACGATTTGAAATAAAGATAAATTAAAAAATCATCTCTGAGAGGTCCTGAGAAGATGTGACTTCAGTAGGTTCTAACTCTCAACCTATTTTAATTTTTTACAGTGTTGGTTGCTCTATCTTGTACAGGTATTCCAAATTCTAAAATTGTCGCCAGCAGAGTAAGTGCTAGAGGAATGGTTAAGCGCCTTTGAAAATTGTTGTCTTCCTTTTTATCTCGGTAATAAAGCAAAGACGGCCGTTCAGTGGCTGTATTTGGGAGAGATAATATCGATTAAGTCGAAGAGCTTTTACAAAGGATCGAAACTGACAGCGAGAGGTTTTTAACAAAAGAACGAGCAGTCAGGATGACTTGGGGGTTTTTTGGCGTTGCAGACTTTATTCGAGCCAAACCACAACAAGTGTGAATCTTATTAGCTTTACTGGTTTTAGGGGTCAGTTTGCATAGTAAATTATCGAGAATTCTAGTGTTACTGGTCACTTAAATTACTTGGGCGATAAAGGGGTAATATTTCAAATGGCCTTGAGTTACGAGTTAGTTACATTTGATACAATAATTACATCGATTAATTGAAACCCGTTGTTCCAATTATTCTTGGATAATTTCTAGTAATACGACTAGCTACGGGCAATATTATAATATCGACGTCTGTACAGCAACCGGAATTGAGTGCACGCTCAAGGATGCCTATGGCCTTTTAGGGTACGGACCCGATTAATTTATTTGTTAAATATGTACATTTATAAGAAAACAATATTTTTTGTGTCATTCGGATTTTCCTTCCGGCACAACATAAAAAGGGGTCAGTTCGAAAATTTGTGATATTTCTCCTGGGACTAACTGTAGTTGTATTAAACATCGAATTATTAAATAAATGTTGCAGATTTGAAGTGAGAAGCCTAAAGGCAAAATTCGTCTCATTTAAAAATGGAGAAGAGTTGATACGTATTAACGATGATAATTAAACTTTATTTATAATTACTAATTAATTGAAAACCGCATTTCAAACATTGAAATTCAATGGAACCTTAAAATTGAAATAAACAAAACGGAAACCTAATAGTTAACGAACTAAACTTTAGTTTTCTTTTAAAAAACAAAAAAACGTTAACATATCAAATTGTCCCACTTTAAGGCCGCCATTTATATAATATTGAGTTGCTATATGGGTGATTCTGGTTTAACTGTGATTAATTAATAATCTACTAATACAATTTTTGGATTAATTAGATGATCATGAACATTTTTTTTTATATTTTATATCAGCTAAATCTCACAGTGCCGTATCATGTCATTTCTAAAATTTATCTATAAATTCAGAATAAAGGATTTATACTAATTACCTCATAAATCCTATGACCAAACTAAAAAAATACACTTTTTTGGTTAATGTTTTAAGTTAACACTGAATTCCGGTTCAATAACTTTTGCTTGAAAATTTGTTGAAAGTACGTCATCTGAGTACTATTTACGAACATGGAGTTGGTGAAATAATGCAAAGAGTTTATATGATTTTAGAAGTCAAATTTATTTTATATCAGTACCGTGGATAAATGAGTCAGTACAGTGGAAAGAAAAATTTGAAATTCATTTGTCGTTATTGACGCTTTGAAACAACAAATAAAATAAAAAAAAAAGGTTACTTTTAAAGTCTTACCAATTTTAAGTTAAAAAGTAACAGGGCGGAATCACCTCTATACATACACATTTATAATGGTTAGAAGGAACCAGTCAGTGTTGTCTTTTTATATCATTATTTAACTTTCTTTTTTGTTGATTATTTGTTACTGTGTTTTGTTATACTTGTTTTTGTTAAGTCCTTGTTATTAGATATTAAAATGGCAGGAATATGTTGGGATTAAGAATTTCTGAAAGTATTATACTCGGAGAATATTAAGAGGTTAATTCTTTTTGTTCATTTGAGTGGAAATTGATTAGCTTTTCCAGAAAACTCCATTTTGCTTGCTGTTTTGAATTGTGAGTTTGTCAGTGTTGGTAGAGAAACATCTTTCGGAGAACCGGCGTTAAACGATTAAGCCTGGAATCTGCTGACGCAAGCAGAGATATTTGCACGACATTCGCGGCATTGCTGATGCTATTAGCGGCGTCCAAGAACAACAATAATTATCTGATTAAATAACAAGCGTAAAAACTCAACATCAGCCGACAATTTCTTAATTGTGAGCGCATTGTTGTCCCTGCAGACGGTACGGTGCGAAGTCGTTTGAACCCGACCCTTTTCTTCACTGCCGCCTTAATCAACAGTATAATGAAAAGTTGGCGCCTCTCGGTCGCTCTCGAGACACGCACAGCTACACAAAAAGAATTAAAAATCTAGTGACTGACCGTCATTATACATATAGGGCCAGTCCGTTCCGATAATGGTCGCAGCGGTGGGGAGAGAAACAAATGAATGTCAGATTTTTTGCTTGCGCCACTCGTTTTTGTACTTGGAGTACCATTTCAACGAACTCTTCGCTTTTGATAGTAGAGTAAGACAATATATTCATGAAATTCCTGCAGGTTCCTTTAATCTTTTCTTTATTTTCTCTAGTGCAGGTAGTGCAGCTCAGGATTTGGCATAGTTAAAAGTACAGGAACGCTTAAATATTAAATTGATTTAATTTATACTTAATAAATTAATTACTGGGCTGCGGCAACACCGCTTTATCAGTAAAAAGCTGGAACAATTAAATTCAATACCTAGGGGTCTTTAAACATGTTGAATTAAAAAATGTTAGCAGCAATGTTGTCATATTTCGGGATGATATTTATAATTCTGGAAACCTTTCATTGATACACTTCTAAAGTTTACAATTGTCAAAACCCTCCATTATTCTGAGATGTTAGGAATTTTTTATTAACAGTGACAACACTGCTGTTAGCATTTTTATCGTATCGGTATAAGGGGTGACAACGAAACTACTGTCGACGGCATCATTTCGAAATGGCTTGATATAAAAATTTGGTACGTCCATAATGCGAAAATTTATCACTCTCTATATTTTTGTTCACACGCTTTAGTTCGAAGATCAATATTTTTTGAAATCACGCAGTTCAAAAATATGTCAAAATCCTAAGATTTCATTATTTTATCAAAAAAAGAAGTTGGCCAGAACGAAAAATATTACGGTTGCTTACTCCTCATTCAAAGTGCAATTCAATTTAACATCAAAAACAAAATTTGAGGTCATTTAAAAAAAATGCAATTATCGTGATCGATTTGTCCAAATTTCGATAAGTTACGGCACGTAACCAGTTTAACTTACATGAACTTACATGAAACCACTGTTCAAATCTACTTTTTTTTATCCTGCATCTAATTATGATAAATTCAACTCCATTTTTTACCTTTTTAAAAAAGCATAGAAAGGACAAATAATCACTAATATTGGCAGTAGTAAGTTATAGATATCAACAAACAATTTAGTGTCTACAAGTGTCCACTGTCCACTGTCCACACCTACTTTTTTTTATCCTACATTAAATTATAATAAATTCAACTCCATTTTTTACCTTTTTAAAAAGAATAGAAAGGACAAACAACCACTAATTTGGGTAGTAGTAAGTTATAGATATCAACAAACAATTTAGTGTCTACGCATGATCTAAAACAATATGACAAGATGTTTTACAAAATAGGAGCAAGTAGATATGGTGCTTATTTACCGTAAATGTCTTTTCGATAAAAGACAGGCTGTAATAGTGTATTACTGCCCGTTCTAGTCCAGTCTTTTGCTATTTTTTCCTAAACACTGACTGAATTCAACACATAGAGGTTTATTTTATCAGGGATGGAAGTTGAGAGGGAGGAGATTTAAGTATCAAAATATTAAATTCCATTTTAAGCACTCGCATCATTAAATAAGATAGGTTATTGTTATGCATGTTGAGCAGAAATTTACCAATTTTCCAAATTATTCAGTCAGCATTTTTCATTTTCAATGTATTTATTTGTTCTATAATAGATCTCAACATTTTCCGCTCATGTACGTGTACTATAGCTAATCAGTTCTTTTATTTCACATTTCGACAAATCCATATCGATTCATCCATAAGAAAAGATCTCTAATTTGTCTCTTCAGAATTGCTCACCATTTTATGAAGTATCTATTAAAAAGAGTAAAGAAACTGATTCTGATCTTTCTCCCGGACCCTATCGTTCATACACAAGAATTTATTTTGGTAGTAGACTCCAAATATTGATGTCTTCGAGAATGTCTTGTAATGATACCTCAGAGCCGCAAACAATTATTTAAATTAAAAAATAATTACTCTGAAGAAATGATAAACATTATGTTTCTTTACTTTAGTATTTTAGTCAAATTTTTCTTTTTTGTTACAGGAACATCCGAGTCTGAGAGGCACGCCGCTGGCGATGTTGGCGGCTCAGTGCAACAAACTGAGCAGCAAATCCCCGCCTCCCCTAGCGGACGCGGCAGTCGGCAAAGGTTTCCATCCTTGGAAAAAATCTCCCCAAGGTGCCCCTTCCCCCAGCAGCGCGGGAGTATCTTCCGCAAGCTCACTGTCCTCCCAAAGGTCGTCTGCCTCGAACAGTACTTACTCTAGATCAGTCATGACGTCATGTGCGTCGGTACCTACGACTGCATCATATGGAAGCGACTTCTATTTTCCCGCCGCTACGACGCAGCCGTCCGTATCGGAAAATTCCCACGTCCACCACCAGACGTCTCTACTGGGGAAGGTGGAAGGTGCCGCAACTGCGCATCACGCTGCCTTAGGGTCGGTTTACACGAGACATCCGTACGAAACCTGGCCTTTCAATACGATGTCCGGCGCGACGCATCACGCCGGAATCAAAAGTGATACCGTAGCGTCCGCGAATGCTTGGTGGGACGTCCATTCCACTGCCGGAAGTTGGTTGGACATGAGCGGAGCTGCCGGAATGCACGCTCAAATGGCAGCTGCGAACTACTCGTCAGACTACTCGACCCTCACGCATTCCTTAGCAGCTTCTAATCATTTGCTATCCTCCGGACAGCATCTGCTACAGGATACCTACAAATCTATGTTACCCGGAGCCCAAGGGGTCGGTGCTTCGTTTGGTCTTCACGCTGCGAGTTCTTCGCCTTCACCGACCGGAGGTGCCGGAGGTTTACCTCCACAAGTACCGTCCCCGAGGTCGCAGAGGCGGTACACCGGACGAGCGACTTGCGACTGTCCGAATTGTCAGGAAGCTGAACGGTTAGGACCGGCAGGTGTGCATCTTCGGAAGAAGAACATCCACAGCTGTCACATACCGGGTTGCGGGAAAGTTTACGGGAAAACGTCTCACTTGAAAGCCCATTTGAGGTGGCATACGGGAGAGAGGCCATTCGTGTGCAACTGGTTGTTTTGTGGTAAGCGATTCACGCGGTCGGACGAGTTACAAAGACATTTGAGGACGCATACCGGCGAGAAGCGGTTCGCTTGTCCCGTGTGCAACAAACGTTTCATGAGATCGGACCACCTGGCGAAACACGTCAAAACTCATAACGGTAACGGTAAGAAAGGCAGTTCCGATTCGTGTAGTGATTCGGAGGAGAACAGTCAAAGTGACATGACCAATAACGTCAATTCTCCATCGTCGATGAACCACACGCCGCCTCCGTCTGCGCCATTGTCCGGATTGGACATGGTCGCGGGTTTGGACGTGAAGCCGCCTGGCCTGGTTTGAGGTCGGTGGGGCCCAGCGTTGCTGTACTCCAGCTACCCGCGCTGAACAAAGGCCCCATAGTGATATCCTCTTTTACATTGTACTAATTACACGTGTACAAAGTTTGTAAATATCTGATGCTTCGGAAATCTATTTGAATAGCGAAATCTATTGATGTAAATATTATAATAGGCACGGTATTACGTCACGTGAGGAAGGAAAATCGGTTTCAGCTTCGATTGAAGATAAGCCTGGGTCTAGTCGTAACTAATATAACTCTCATTCCAGCAGATACTGTCACCGATAGTTGTCGTTATCATGAAAACTGTGTGATCTGTGTGTACCCTTAAAGAATTTCTATATTTTATTGAGGATTTTAGAGGATTGGTTTAATCGAATTTGCGATTTATCGTGTGAACAATCTGGTTAGATTTGAACCTTACAACTTATCTTCGCCGGCCATCTTGGAAACGCGTTAAAAGCCACAATATTTTCCGTTCAAAAGTGACGTTATACCGTGCAGTGACAATTTTTGATGGTGAAAGAGAAGTGGGTATGTAAGAAATAGTCTTCTCTGTGGTCCTCACGTTACGATGAATTTATCATGTCAAACAGGAATCTAGAAATAAATGGGCTGTAAATGTTAACATATTATTACATATCATCATTCAGCTTTTTCCTCTACTTAATGTTACTGATTTTCGAGATTTCGATTTTTGTAAAGTCAGGGGCGGCGCCGCGTCATTTTTTTTCTTCTCTTTTCGCCAAAGATTGTATATTGTTGTTTGTATATTACTATTTTGTAAATTATTACGTCTAATGAGCTTTTGTGACCGCATTAAGAATTTAAAAAAATATATGGATATAATTTTTAAATTGGATGTTGTGTTTTTATTTTCCTGTGGAGAATTAGCATAAGTAAGTCGTTTACATTAAACGCTCCCATGCAAAATAACACGGTGTCGAGTTACAAGAATGCAGGCACCTATAATAATCATTAATTGGATAACTAATTTAATTACCCTTGTTGGTAATTAGTACAGATTGCTAGTTTGCTTCTAATAATCTGTTAGCATAAAAAATGGTTAAGTTCGTCCAACCGAATCTTTTGAAAACATAAATAATAGAATATCCAAACCAGAAAGTGAAATTTAATAAAGCAGCATGATATTAATTAACGTTGGAGAAAAATCATGGGGTATGAATTACGTTTACATTGAATCAAAAATTTTCTGGAATTGTAATTGCAGATGAAATGGAAATTTAATAGAACAACTGTTAGCATAGAAGTTATAGTTTATTTATGTTCAAAAGTGCTTTGCCAAAATTATAAAAATTGATATTACATTTATAAATCCGGAAGAAGAAAATTTAACGTACTGAAGTGGTCGATTGCATCAATTTCGCTGTAAAAAACAGTCATTTTCTTATTTGAATTGCACTTGTAAAAGTTTATAACATCCTGATTCCAATAGAGCACAGGCAGCACATTTATCCCTAATTTAGAAGTGGTAGTCTTCCATCATGAAGGCACCTCTAATTGTGAGGAATCGCAGCTATTTTTCGGAGCAATTTAAATAGCAGACCCGACGAAAGACGATTTATCTAAACACTGTCGCGGGGTTTCGGCTTCTTAATTTACGACCACTATTTTACTTTAACAAGATGACAAGCTCGCTTGTCACTTATAATTAAACTTTTCTTTTTCATCCCGTTAACGCACAAATAATATAATTGAAACAGTATACGTTTCAGAACGTGTACGTGTCGTCCGATGGGTGTCATAATTTTCCGACGCTACATTTGCTGCCAAAAGGAATATTTTGTCGTAATATATTTACCATGACTTCCGTTACTTTTTTTGATTAAACAGTTTATCACTGAAATCGAGCCAAATGATTTAGCTGCATATAAATAGACTTGCGGCAAGGGAGATTGTGTGTCGTGGCTTACAATTTCGAAGCTGTGCCATGTCGAGTGAGGGTTCCAGAAAACTTCCTTTCAAGTAGTCGTGCGAAACATATGCTTGGAAGGAATTTTGAGATGCTTTAATAAAACACTATGTAGACGAGGGATTTTTCCTTAACACATTCATTCCGAGCAAAATCAATGAATCATAGCAATTGATATTTTAGAGTGATGAGTTTACCAAACGAAAATGGCTTCAGTCATGAAAGTTCAGTATTCAGGACGACAATAAAATTTAAAGAATTGGAACTAAATAAAAAAGAAATATAATTAGGAACTTACAAAAAATAATGTCGAATTGGTCAGTGTTTCATCTTCATAGCTGATTTTCATTTCTTGCTTGTCGGGACCATATAGACCAATGTAGTTTTCATTTTGATTTGGATTCCAAAAAAATTTTCTGCCTGGAATTGATTAATACTGACATTTGACTTTTAATACTTTCCCTAAGACCAAATTTCAGGCAGGCGAGCAACAGTGAACAAATTAGAACTATAAAAAGAATAAATTCACACATTCGCAACCGAAAAACTGCGATCAACGCTCAACATAAGAACAATACAGCCCAACATAATACCATCTTAAATAATTTTGGAACGTCGTAAATGTAGTTATCAAGAGAGAAAGTCAGAATGCGGTCGCTCTATCATCGGTACGAGGACATGAAGAACATCAAGGCATCGAAAAGCGTCGAAAAAATTGCCCTTAGGGCTCATAATTAGATCATTAGATTCGTGGTAGTTAAGCCAACATACCGAAATAACAAAGATAGGAAAAAATCCCAAATTTCCAGAAAAAAAAATTAAAACCGTCGAAACCAATTTTCTTTTTCTTTATTTTACTTAATTACACAAAGTTTCAGACTGACTGATCACTATCCGTTATGGTAAACCATTTCGAAGTCCATGAAGTTGTCCACTAGAAACTTCAGCTCTGCGCTTTGTTACTGGTCTTCAAATCTTTAGTATTTCTGCCTTGAGCTGCTAAAACTGTTGTTGTTACTTGATATGAAGAATATTTTATGTGTTTCTAAAATCCTACGTTTAGAGAACGTTTTGTCTGTCTAATATACAACTCAGTGCATTCCCAAGATTCTTACTCTCTCTCTTGGTTCGACCATTTGGTTCTGGTGTTTGTCAAGGCACTTCCTAAAATCGCTCCAGTATTTCGTTATTCGTCTGATCTTGTCTGTCAAACAGAAGTGCGTTCTCATTAGCTCAGATACTTGCAACCAACTGGTTCTTGAAATACATAATCACACAGATCAATTATTTGCTCGGATAATGATGTATTCGTTGACCAAAATTTGAAGAAAAAACTGAAGGGCTAACAACCACGTTGTCACGTCGTTGTATAAGATAATGTATTGGTGATAGGGTGCATGATGTTTAGGTCTAAAACACCGCCTACTCTGTCTAGCTCTTCTGTCTCTTTTGATGTAGCTATCCTAGCATTTCCTAAAATTAAATTTTCAATCACCTGAAGTTGTACTGACAAAGGCTCTAATATTTATCTCCCAAATAATTAAAATAGCTCTAGTCACTAATCCTACTCCTCTTGAAATATTTCATTGTTACAAAACTTTCTCATCTGAGCCATTTTATACCACACACCTGAAGACCGATTCGGGAGAATGTTGAAAAAATAGGAACAGCACCAATTTGAATGACGTAAGCAGAAGTAAAGGATAAATCACTGCTCTGAAGTTAACAGCTTTTGGCCATGGCATGAAACTTTCAACTACAAGATACAGATGAAAAGTTTGTAAATTTTTCTCTCCCCTTTTACGTGAGTGCCAAACCCAATAAAACGATATCACAAGAAGAGTCCTGCCGGCACTCCATTCTTCCGAAACCCTAAAACAAACACCGTCCGAGGGAGAAATTAGGAGCGAAAAAAAAACGTAACCACAAAACGCGATTGTTCATCTCCCCGGAGTAGGTTTAATCAAGGCTCCCCCGGAGTTCGGCTCAATTGAACCATTCCCGTTTGCCTTAATGGAAACGAATTGTGGAGCAGCTCGTGTCGCATTGTGGGGATTATTATTCCGATCTAACCGCGCCGCATGATTTCATTATGCCGGTCCTCGTCGGGTATCACTTTGCCTGAATAATCTCTTACTGGATAGATTTATCAGATTATCGAGAGGCGGCGAACGACCATTCCAAGATTATATTAAGATTAATGTTTTGTTTGGGCTCTTTAGCCACGTCGCGTTTGATTCGATTAACAGTCGATAACGGGGAAAAGTAGAGAGGGCGTTCGATACACGTTCAAGTGCTTAAAAAAATGGTTATTTGGATAAGTGATTTTTCCATATTTTATTTATCCAGAGGAAACCAGTACGGATTCAGCTTCCATTTCAGCACCAATATGCAACAAGTTTGATTAACTACGCACGAATTTCTTATGGCACAAACGGAACGGAGCGGAGCGAGTATTTAACAAGCGACTAAAGAGGTTTATCAACAAATTGTATAAATTTTTTCTAAGGCCATTAGCTTTAGGGTGCATTAATACATTCGATCATGACCTAAACATCAGTACCGGTGATGTCAAAATACCATCGGTGGTTAAAATCTACCGAAGCCTTGTCCAAAGCAGCCGAAACGTTGTCGCGCCATTGGAGTGGACATCTCAAAGTGACATTTGGCGCAAGCATGTAATTAGCTATTTTAAATCAGGGAGATGTACCGTGCGTTCAATTTATCTTGATAACATTTTAATTGGCTGTAACTTTTTTGTTTTTAGAGATATCAAGGAAAACAAAAAAACGAAATGTAAGGTTAGTAGTCCAAGTGACACATAAAACAAAACACTATCAATTTTCTGCCGTAATAATAAACTCTAATTGTATGATGTCTTGCATTCAGTATCGTTTCCGGATTGTCTCTTAACTGATTGATTGCTTCTGAAATCCTTTGCCGAAGTTCCACGACATTATTACAACGAGTTTTGTGCATATAATTTTTTATATGTCCCCAAAAGAAAAAATCAATTAAAGTTAAGTCGGGGCTGCTGGCTGGCCAATCCATAGTTCCGCCGTTCCCTATCCAACCCCTGGGATATTCCATGTTAAGAAAATTTTTAACTGGCAGGACATTGTGAGGAGGGGCACCGTCTCACTGTCATATAATTGCATATAGGTGCAAATAATGATCTCCAGTTAACTTTTGATCTATAAATATAGGACCCAAAATATGCCCATCTATCACACCACACCATACATTAATTGATTGGTATCACTGGCTTTTTCTTTCGTGTATTTGTCTAGGATAATAATATCGCATATTTTGTCTATTACAACCCTTTCTTGTAATGAACGAACTTTCAACAGTGCGTAAAATGTTTTCCAAAAAATTATTATTCTCATTATTATTCTACACTTAGTTTTTGAGTTTTACGAAATTTAAATGCATTATATTTATATTCTTTCAAAACTGAGCGGATTGATTGATCCCCGAAAAATACCTGTCTCTTCATAAAATACCTGTCTCTTCATATACTCTAGTATGAAAGTAAACTGGATGTGCTTCATAGAATCGTAATATATTTGCATTATTTTCTTCATTTAAAACATTATGATTCCGGCATACGAGTTGACTAAAACATAAAATGTGTTACATCATTGTAATCGGAATAAAATATTCTATTAAACACATATGTAATGTACAGGGTGTAATATGTCGGAAAATTGATAGTGTTTTATTTTATACGTCACTCGGAAAAAACTTGGCTACTAACCCCTCATTTTGTTTTTTTCTATACCTTGATATCTCTAAAAACAAAAAAGTTACAACCAATTAAATCGTTATCAAGATAAATTGAAAGTACGGTACAGAAAATACAAACTTTAGTCACGAATTTGGGGCAAGCGGATATTTTCGGTAGACTTTAAACACTGATGATATTTACGTTTATTTGATGTTTATTGATTATATTCGAATATATTCTCACTTCGTTAGTGCTTCAAAAAACTTACAAAATATCACATTGCAATGTGCTACAAAAAATTGCCCTCATTGCAGATTACTTGAATCTTTTAAAACATTTGTTCAAAAGAAATTTGAACTTTACAATGTTGATGTGGGAGATTAGAGAAATTTACAAACGGTTAGAGCTACCTTGTCGATTGTTAAAGTTTACAACGTCCTGTGAATTAATAAAGAATCTGAACAGTATCTCTTGGATAAAAGATAAAATTTCTTTTCGAACATAACCTTTATAAAGACGAAATTCTAAACTGAGTATACCGTAATATGGGAAAGTAATTTTATTGGCTCATACAATGAATTTTTGAATGAACACCAAAATTGAACGTTTTTAGAACTATCATCCTGAATCTTGGCAATTTGGTAGGTCAAAAATTGACTATTTTACCATTACCCTCTTTTCTCCTGCGTCCTCCTTTGGTGTTGTTAATATTGGTTAATGATTAATAAAAAGGTAAAACTTCAACTTCACGTTACATCCTGAGTCTTTTTCTTTAATTTTGTGTTTTGAAGTTCTAAGATGAACTTTTTCTGGACCTGCTAGATTTCTGATTTTTTGAATAGACCTTTTGTCTGGCGGCAAATTGGGACAATTTGGAATTGTAAGAAGTTATTTATCTTTGGCATAGCCATGAAAGCATTCATTATTATTATTAAAAATGCCAACAACCAATCGAACACTTTTTACGTAGTGGTTTTGCTCCACTGGTTATTATCAAAGCGGTTATTAATTAAACGAAGTCTGCACTTTAATATCAAGTGGCGAAAAACTTATCAAGACATTTTAAATTTGACATAGTTGCCTGTGAACAAGCCGTCACTTTCGAAAACCTTTGTTTGCGAACGGGAGTTTTGAAATCAATTTACACAGAAAGTTAGGTTATAAAAATACCAAGGGTATGCAAAAAATTCACACCAGACCAAAAGCGCGTTTGACTGGGAATGGAGGTACGGTTCGCAATTTCCTCGTAAGTTGTTTTCAAGATCCACAACTAAGGGTTTGGGATGCCGAATTATTTATACTTGTTCTACCGAATGGTGGTGACGTGGTATTTTTATCAGAAGCATGCTGCTTCTGCGAATGCCTGCTTCTGCGGATGCCCAGAATTCGCAATGGCAGGATTCGAAATTCATCATTCCTCTGTATCCTGCAAACTGAAAAACATCATAGAAGTATTGACTTTTGTGAAAATAGTGCGCTCATTCAAGCTCCATCATTATAGCAAGTGTATCAATGCTCTGTGCAACTACATAAAAAAATTAAAATATTTTTTAAATTTCAATCAATATTTAATAATTTAACTCAAACTTATGAAGTTAACTAATTCTCCTGTGACGGAAACGTCACTCTTTCTCGACGTGTTCTCCAAAATAACCAGTAAAAACCATTTTTCACGGCGTGTCCCCCACCCCCACCACCGACCCACAGCATTAACCGACCTAAACGACGCTAAAGTTAAGTGCAAGCAACCCGTCTCCCCATTTACTTTATATCAGTGCAGCATTGAATGAAATTTGTCATACGGTCCCCTCTATTAAGGAAATCATTTTCAAGCTTGTATAAAGCAGCCGGGGGATAATTTATGCGGCACATCGTTAAGGGACCCCCAACACTAACGGGGATTGAAATTATAGCTCCAACATCAAACTACGTTAAAGGGATGATGGGTAATGTGCTCGCGATTTGTATAATAAAATATTGTACATCGGTGAAGTTAATATTGTTGGCGGTGAATTTATTGGGGCCAGTGGGAATTCTCCCGAGGGAATATATTATTATCTCGAAACTCAATGCCATCACGGAAATGTGGGTTATTTCTGAAAGAGAGATCATTGTTATTTCTCACTTTTGCTGTACGAGTTATTTATTTTTAGGCTTTTATAGAAACCTAAGTAGCTTTGATGTTTCATTCCGATTTCATAGTTTCATACCGATTTTGACTGCCTTTTCCGAAAGTATCTTCATTTATAACTTTTGACTTTTTAAAAATGTTTATTCTTCGTTATTTCCAAAGATTATAATCTTTTTTCTAGCAACACATATTTTTCAAATAAGTTATATCCATATCCATTTTCTATGCATTTTTTCAATTTTTCCTTCCTTCCACAGATTTTTTTATTTCGTTGTTATATTATATTATTTTAATATTGGTTTATTATTTTTTAACTTTAAGACTCCAGGTTGGTTATCCACAGTCGAAAACCATTTGGGACGGTTCCGGCTTTTTAATCACGGGTTTGGAAAGTATCGGATCTTTGTAGATTTTAGCGATATTTTCTACTGATTTAAAATTTTAAATAAAAAACTTGAATTGACAACCTGAATGAAGCAAACAAATAAAATTTGCTCACAGCAATGGAATCATCGGGGATAGTCAGCAAACGTGCATCGCTTGTGAAATATACCGATAATCAAAATTTGCTTAATCACGGCAGCTTCTATTTAAAAGCGCCGCCGCCAACGGGAGTCAATTATGGCTTGATTAAATCCGCTAAAGGACTCCTGATCAGTCAAAAACCTTTTAAAAGTCATTAGCTCACACTTGTGCCTGAAAGACACTCGTCGAGAATAAAGCAGTAGGCTTTTGATATTGATATTTTACACCATTAGTACGAGTGATTGTACAATATATTTTTGAATACATGTTAATTTTGAACGACAGAGATGTTACGTTACCGCTTGCGTTAATTTTCACGTTGTTAGTACAACAGAACCGACCGTATTTGTAGGTAACGTTTAATTGTCAGAAGGTTAACAATAGAAGTTTGTTAACATGAAAATGGCTTTCGCCTAGTTTGTTTACTTTCAGATTTCCAAACACGAAATGAAAATCCCCTACAGATTTTTGACAATGTTAATTCGCCATGAAAAAGTCCACTTTAAATCTGTGAGGTGATTTGCGTTTTATATCGAATCTCAAACTTATTTATAATTTCTAACAACCTGTATCCCTATTTCAAGTGGTTTCCAAACCATTCCTTACAAAAATTTCATATTCATTTAAAGCCACTTTGTTTCGATTAAACAATAATAATCCAGTCAAAATAGACAAAAGTAAGTCAAAACTTAGACAAAATTCGCATAGGGACGATTATATTATACATAAAATGTTAAAAATCTCCTTGGAATCGATTTGTGCAAAAAAATAATTCCAGGTCAATCATACAAAATTGTAAGTTAGTTTTATCGTGAAAACAGATCAGACAAAAATTATAGGCCGTACAATTCTCTACAAAAATTGTTCAGGCACTTTTTTTACATATTTTACATAATATGCTCACATTTCCTCACCACCTAGGAGGTAATCTACTTGGCGCATTTTTTTAAACGTGGTTTCCCCAGTAGGAATACTTCACGATCTATTGCAATAAAGAACATTTCTTCAGATCGTATCCTATTGATTGAAAGTATGGTAATATTGAAAATAGTATTGTGAAGTTTATCTGGAGCAGCCTGGAGTAGAGTTTGAATTGGCTCCTAGCCACACTTGAGCTTGATAATACACACGATACAAATGCTGACAGGCAGAAGCAGATGTTGGAGGTAGACAGGACAACTGTACTGTTTTATTGTTACATGAAGATTTTACAAACTTCAAACGTCTATATTTCTCTACGCATTTTTTTACATTTTAAATACTGCTGTTTTACCCATTTAAAAAAATGTTGTAGTATGTATGTAGTATAGTAAAAATACGAGCTTCACATTTTGGATATGCAGTCAGACTTAGTGATGAATATATTGTTGTACTTGAGCTTTCCCAGGTTTCAGAAAGTTAATAATTTTTTCCTACTGAGTCCGTGCAATCAGTAGTATCAAGAAATCAACATCTTCTCCAACGACGACAGTTGTATTTGAACTTTTCCATTGTTCTATTACTGTTTCAATTATAAGCACATCAGCATCATTAGCAGCTTGGTTTGTTGAAATACCAGCAGCTGGAAATTCTTCACATAACATTGAAATGAAGCGAGACTTATTGTAAGTATTTGCGACAAATTGTTGTTGGTTTGATTCATAGATCGATCAAAAATGATATCAAAAGATGAAGATGTTCTGCAGCTTTAATATTTATATTTATAATATCAGGCATTTTCCTGATAGATCTTTGTGTGTTTCAATCCTTCACTGCAGGTGAACATTTAAATATTGCTCTGAGTCAATCTGAAGTAAGTAGTATTATCACGGAAGTAAATATTTGTATGTTTGGTGAATGTATTCGTTTTATTCAAAATCAGACACGCCCAGCCTTAAGCGTTAAATACGAATTTAAATTACCTGCACTAAATTGGCATTAAGAAAAGCACAGAGAGGAAAAATTAAATAAAATTTGTTTTGAAATAAAAACAAGGAATGTGTGAGGTGCCTTTCACACAAACAATTTTATAAGAAAAAACTAATAAGCGATTATGACTAACAGAGATGACGTCGTAAAATGGTGCTTTACAGACCTGGTGGGATCATACTTGGCTACTTCAGAGTAAGAAGAGAAAAAAAAGTAATTCCACAACCCTTATTTAAACATGCCCCCCCCCCCAACTGGTACTAAGTAATGCAAATAAAGTTTATGCATACTTAGTTTTGTTTACTCCAATAAATCTATTAATAGCTTGCCTTTAAACTTTCACCACATGTCGAATTTCGTTGCCAAACATCTTCGCCCCCTTCTAGGAACGATAAATTTTCCAACCAGCAAATTCGCCTAATAAACTGATTCAGATCTTGAACAAACAACTTTGTCATGCATCAACGGGCACAGAACCGAACAGAAGTTACCTGAAGGAACTTAATATGGCGTTGCATACCTTGTTTAGTGGGCAATAGAACAGCCGAAAGCATTCTAGTATTATGATCGGCCCTTTTGAAGTACGTGCAAGTCATCGGTGCCACTGTTACATGCCCCATCATGATTAATTTGGTTGGGTTACTGTGCACATTGCGTTTCATCGGTGGTGCGCGTGTTTAAGTACGATTTGTTAAATCTTTGGGACAAACGATCACCAAATTTTATGTCAATCTTTATCGTGGCAGTACTAGTAGTGCTATAAGGATTTCAATTTAAGCCTGTAGTAATTTGTATTCTCCAACTTGAAATGGCAAGGCATAGATTTCTCTAAATAAATATACTACAGTTGTCTAGAAATCTTTTTTTGAGTGTTTTTATACCATATTTCGTTGAATGAATACGAAAATACAAATTTATCTTTAAATGAAGCACAGTTAATATAATACTTGACTTGTTGAAGAATAGAAACTATTTTTGAGCTTAGTTTTGATTTCGTATTAGTTCAACTTCAAGTTTAAGTTTTCGAAGACAGAATTCTGGGAAGTAATTTAAAACTAAAGCGGAACAAGCAATTTTGACATTCTCTTGTCATAATTGAAACGTTAATCCACCAAGAATTGTAAAATTTAATCAACACACTTAACGTGACTTTTTCTTTGATCCCTGTAATTTAAATTTAAATAGAACTTTTGGTGAGTTTAATTGGTTGGCTGGGTATTATAAGTGCGGTCCTGATATTTGTCTGTCAGTGGCTCTGTGTTGTAACTGTTTTATTTTTCGTCCGTCCAATATTTGTCTGTCAGTGGCTCTGTGTTGTAACTGTTTTATTTTTCGTCCGTCCAATATGTACCAATAATGGTACATATTGTACACTAATAAAAAAAATTAAACATATGATCATCGGCAAGTTATACACACACCTCACACACATACACACACACACACACACACACACACACACACACACACACACACACACATACACATACACACGTGTAAAGCTACATCTTGCCTGATATTCTACATTGGGCATGTAAATACACGTTTTCCATAGTAACTTTTGTAACATAAATTTACCATTAAGAGTGGATTAATACATTTATTTACATTGTACTTATTTACTTACTTAGTTTTATAATAATGTACTTACGCCATAAAATCAATATTAAGTAATGTTTTATATTTGTATATGAAGAATATTTTTATATTTTACTATAGTATAGGCACATATATGTTTTTCCAAATTTTAGAAGGACAGAAAAATAATCCGAATTTCGTTTTAACTTAAGCTGTTGCTAAAGCGTTCTCTAATTAATACTATCTCTAATTAAACTATCCAATAGCATTGGCTCTTAACAGGTTTGTGAGCCTTTTTGTTATTAATTTTCTTCAAAATACCGCTAGTAAACATTTTCCTTATAATAACTCTTATTAATTTATGAATACAACACTACAGAAACGCTGAGAATATCAAATCAACTAACCAGAAAACTAACCCAAACTATAATCTTAAGACTTTACAGAAAATCTTTTTTCAAACTTAAATTAAAATTGTAAATTAATAGATAAAACGAATAAGACATAAGTCATTATAAGGTATTTAGTTCTCTTATAAGTTTGTCTTTTTGCAAGAAACAGTAAAACAAAATTGATCAATTTCGAAGCGAAATCAAACACTGATCTAACGGAACAGAACTCCATTCCACTTTGTAAATGTCAAGCAGTCAAATGGTGAAAAAATATTAGCTCCCATTGATTCAGGCCATTTTTAACGTCCAGCTTCATTAATTAGCGGACCTTCTAGGAATTCGCCGATAAATGTGTGGGTAGTTCCTGTCATTTAATATATTTCCGAGCAATTGATAACGTTTTGCTATACACCAGACATCTAAAGACTAAAGACTATCGAAATACGAGGCAGAATAACAGAGGAGAGAGCATTAAAAATCTTCATGTAAAGTTTAATAATTGAAGCGTGGAAATGCGAAAGGAGCTATGTTCCAAAATTATATTTTTGAGATAATAAAAAGCTGTTTAAATTTACAACAATGGTTATAAGTGCCGGTGTTCATAAAAATAAGGCAAATGCTGGTTACTCAATTATTACGATATTCGCATACGAAGTGTGCACTTTCTGGTACAGCCTTGAGTGCTTCCACCGATTTTTTCTTTATCACCGTTCCAAACCTTCTTTCTTTCATGGGTTTCTTGAGATTTGGGAACAGGGGGCAATATCCGGGGAATATGATCGTCTAATTGAGCGAAGGTCCTTCTACGATTCTTTGATTCAAAATTAGACAGTTTCGGAACAAATTTTGCTGCTACTCGTTTCATGCCCAAGACATCGAAAAATTGGCGTGTCACGAGCCAATAGAGATGTCGACGTCTTCAGCCACTTCTCTAATAGTCATTCGACGATTTTTCATCACCATTTGTTTCACTTCTTCAACGCTTTCATCAGCTATAGACCTGCGTCTTCTTGGCCATCTTGGAACAGCTCGTACCACTTATAAATTCTTTTTTCTTAAAGCCATATGCCACTGTATTCCATTTTATTTCACAAAATTTTATGCAAATTCCTTGTTCCATTTTTTTTGACAGCAGAAAATCTCCGAGCTTCGGTCTCACAAAAAAAGTGAACTTGCAAACTGACTGAAACTGTGAACATATGTTAGGGACATGTGTACCAAAATAACAAAAGCATATCGAAGATGCAATGTACGTAGGCGACCAATTACAAAAGTCACCTTACTTTTTGAATACAACTCGTATTTCTTTTCTCAGGACATGCAGCGAGACACATACGACGATTCTAAAGCAAAATGTTAATATATAAAAAAATGGCACACACCGCATTTCCACTCTGATGTAACTTAATCAAAAGTTTAGTAGCTTTGGTTTTCATAATTTTTTAATTTTATTCCCTTCTTTAGTTTCTTATTCTTTCTTGAGTATTAGAACATCTTAGTTGGATACCCCCTATTTCTTCATCTGGAATTGTGTTATATATTGTTTCTGTTAGAAGAAATAAATACTTTTGTTTAGAGTATAATATTTTTATTTTCAAGTAAAGATATTTAAAAAACCATTAAGGCAGAAAAGAACAAAAATTTAATAAAATATTTCAAGATAAAGTTAATAGTTTTTATGCATTTGGAATTATAATTTATATTTTGTACTTACATTTTATTACACGGTCTTTTCCACATTTCAAGTGATTGAAGAAGTATTGTCGTATATATGATGCGCTAACGTCTGGTAAACACTGGTGACCTAAGGATTTATTAATTGTCTGCAATGTCTTCCTAAAACGCATAACGAAGCGATTTTTTTTCAAATATTCCATTTGTCACGGAGTATAGATAAACACATGTTTTGCATTTTCACGCGGAAAGTGATTGACAGGGGCTGTGTGGTCGTCAAGGGTCCTTTGATCTTTTCGCTTCACAGATTCGGAGAAATTCCGAAAAATCTGCGCCCGTTACTGCTTCCAGCGTTGGCACATTATATTAATGAGCTAGAATATTACTTACACGAGGTGGTCTGTGGTCTTGAAACAAGATACCGGTTTGTAGTCGGTTGACTTTTACGCGTTAAAAAAATACAGTTACGGTTATTTATATGTTCTTTGTTTCGATGACCGGTTACTGAGTGTTTTTTTAAATAATACACAAATGATGCCATACTTGGGTTGCCAAATTTTAAAATTTGAAATGCGGATTTTTTTTTAAGTTTTTAAAGCATGAAAATATTTTAATAAAATAGTCATTATTATTATTATTATTACTATATAGTATTTATTCTCATAAAATACAAATACAGGTGCACGCAGGTAGAAAAAAAGACTGTATATACTGAATACTTCCCTAAACTATAAACTACTTGGACATCTTGAAACTATACCAAATTCTAGCTTTGAAGACATTTTTTTAAAAACCTGGGCAGAGGAAAAAAAATAGAAAAAGAAAAGAAAAAGCATTAATAATTCTGGATTTTGTCCCTAGTAAATAGCTAATAATTTAGATTTCAAATTTCAACCTAGTAAGCATACAAAAACTAGAAAAGAATCATAAGCAAATAATGGATAAATGGATCAAATTAATAAATTTGAAATGTTGAAATGAAATGTTAAAATCCCATCATTTTTTGTGCAACTGTAGCAGAGTGATAAAGAAAACATCTCTGTCCTATTGTTTTAGATATCTTAGGTTTGACAGTGGCTTGGCTCATTCTGTTTCCAGATTGAGTAAAGATGTTCGTAATTTCTAATAGGAATTTTATTTAAAAAGATTTGGACTCCTATATTTTGGAAATAGAGTTTTCTTGCATCGAGTATTAAAGAGTTGTGATGTTGGATAACACTTGTCCCGTTTATAAATAATTTTAATGTTAATTCCCTCTAAATATTTGTTCGTCAACCCACCCCATGCTAATATTCTGTAATTTAAATATATCCAACTCTATAAATTTTTTTGAAAAATCTGAAAAGGTGATCTAAGTTTATTTGTGATATATTGTGACTATCAAAAATTTATAAATTGGTAATTTATTGCTATAGCAACTAAAGGGCATAAAAACAGTTTTTGTGAAGTTTGTTGTTCTTAAACCATTTTATGTATTCTGTAAAATTACCTTTTGCCTTATAGCGCTTGCCCCACCTATCACCTTGAAAACGTAATTGATATAAATAATAAAAAAGAGTGGGCCAAAGATAGTTCCTTGTGCAACTCCGCAAGTCAATTCTAAAGGATCGCACAAAACACCATTTATTTTCACAGACTGTCTTCTATGTCAAATATACCTTTTTAATTCTAAATCTACTCCTGAAAAAACAATATTTGTTATTTTTTTATCAGCAATGAGTGAGAGATGGTATCAAATGCTTTTGCAAGATCAAAGAAAACGGAGAGCGATGGGACACTTTTGTCTAATTTCCTTTGTCATATTGCTGGTCTGATAAAATATTATTAGATTCGAGATGAGACAAATTTTGTTATTTTTCTGTCAACCTTAAACTAAACAAAAACTTACTACAGGTATACGTATTACGCCGTAGCTGGAAGGTTTAGTAAAAAAATCGGGATAATTGGCAACCTAATACCATATAAAGTAAACTGAGATCGAAAATGTCAACAACCCTACCAAAAGTCCACTATATTCAGAAAAAATAAAAGCTTTTAAAATGCCAAGATACCAATACCGTTTTTAACAGAAAAGTGTTACCAAATCATAGAAAATGATAAAATTACTAGATAACTTCTTCATAATCTGCTTCACTCCTTGTTTTGCTTCACAATAATTGAACAATTACGTCAGAAATATCTGCGTTAATGTGTTCTAATGCATGTAACTTTTATGGCAATGTAGCTGCGAGGGTCCGTGTTCAAAATGATAAACCGGTGCGACCGCTGACATAAAGTAATAGTAAACAGCTGCTAACTCATTTTATTGTGATGTTTTCCGGTGATTCGATATTTTCGAAGCGCGAATGAAATGCGAGACGATAGGTCGGCTTTACATAAGATTAATTTATAGGAAAAAAATTAATGTTTGGTTCTGAATGACATCAAAATTTGTAGAAATGAGCAAATTTTCGAAAATATATGTAATGTAATGTGTAGTTTATGTAATGTAATATGTAGTTTATGTAATGTAATGTGTAGTTCATGTAATGCAATGTGTAGTTTAAAAGCCAACAAGAACAAGTGTAATAAAAATTCAATTTTAATTATAATTTTGGGAATATGAACTGCTGACACTCGAAACAATTGTGTTTGAGTCCTATTTGCAACACTAAGGGAGTTTCGGCTAAGTGGATGTACCTACAAGTTGACAAACAAAGAACTGCTAATTTTTGAAAGGGAAAATCTGCGGATTTTCCCTGGTCCTTAAGAAAACATCATGTAGACTGCCGATTATAGACAGGTCATTTGGTCATGTACAAGGGTGGGCCAAATTGGACATTTTTAAAGAGAAACTAACTAGATAAAAATTAATCTCGCTGTATCAGTTTTAATTTTTGCAATGTTTCAAAGTTTTAGGATGATCTAAAATGTGCATTTAAAAAATAATTGCTGTAATTTGTTTTAGTAAGGAAAATGTTATATTTATATGAAAACATTTTCATTGGTGCACCTCAGGTGGCTCTGATATTTTCGAAAAGATAGAAATTATCTTGGGCCATTTTTTTCTATAAACGTCAATCTCCACACACTTAACGTTTCTCCCCAAAGATTTAAACGGATCTGGACATATTTTGAGAAAATACTTCCGTAAAAATACCGCATCTAAACTTATTGACGATCAGACAGCGGCCATGTTGGTTGTTGAATGGCATACAATTTCCCGCATCCGCATGTTGGATATATTTTCTAAAAAATTTTTTCGTCGATAGTTCATAATAGCTTCATAAATTCCGGCATTATCAGCGTAGGCAATGCCTATATATCTTAAGTAGATAGTTTAAATATAATATATTTAAAAAAATAATAGTTTTATGGTTATTAATTGAAATCTATTATGGAATTTCCTATATGGTTCTTATTCACTGAAAAGAACTTAAAATTAGTTTTCCAAAGTGTGGCCTTGATGTTTTACTCGAGTTAATACAAAATTTTAGTCGTTTTTCAAAAGTAGGATGTTAATATCTTTAGCCAATTTCTTTGATAAAATTGCTTTTCGAACCGATATTCATAAGGTGAATTAAAATTGTAAACTCAGAATACCACATCGTAAAGTTTCATAAACGACACTTTTGTCATGAGTTTGTTTAGGCACCAGCCGATGAGTGATATCTACCAAATAAGTATATGAAGTGATGCATACTATATATACTTTTTCCACGATGAAACTAGAACACATATATAAACTAACCATCAGAACAACGTCAAACGTCAAAGTACCATCGGTGTTTTTATCTATCGAAAAGCTCGAATTATCTGCTTTTTATTGAAGCTGAAACTTTGTGCAAGTCCGAACAGTACATAATAGGTTATATTAGAGTGCAAAGTAAAAAAAAATCTTTAACCTCTTAGTAGTGTCTGTGTCAAAAAATCACTATTTTACCATTACGCTGCAAATATGAATATTACGGTTATTTTTCGAATGCATGGCATAAATTTATTGCATGTAAATTCAGGTTTGAACCGTCTGATGCAACTAAGTATCTGGTTTTACGATTGGATGTTTTGTTTGCCGAAAAAATACTTACTTGTCCGTGACAGTAAATGTATTTATTATTTATATTATTCCTATAAAAATTGAACGCACTGTTTTGCTATTTTAAGAACGAATACAATATGATGCAGTCTTTCAGATATATTAATGTGACAGTTTCAAGATACATTACCATACGGGTAATTAAAATCGCACGCATATTATAGAAAAAATAGTGCGTCATCGATAAATTACCGACGAACGGCGTATAAGGGTAAGTCGTTAAAAAAAATATTTATAAAAAACGTGTTATGCCTCTTAGTATAACGAATTTATCGCGCCTGATTTGCGACGTACGTTTATCACCAATTACACGCGCTTAAGGTATACCGGATAATTAAAACAACAAAACGTTTTATTTTCCAAACAAGCCGGATCCCGAGCATCGATCTCAGTCGTACGCGGCAAATATATCCCGTTGACAAATGACACATACTTCACGCGCCTAACATCCATCTGGTTTGGGGCAAAAAAAGTACAAAAATTCGTGTCATAACGAGCCGAAACGTCGGTTTATCATTCGCAAAAGTGGGCGGCGACGACGTAAACGGTGCATGCGTTCTACTCGTGGATCGTCTATGATCTTTATTAACGATGCGATGCGAATACTACCAATTGTGCTGGAATGGCTTGCTTGCTTTGTAATGAAATCGTATGCCGTGCAAAATATTGAGCAAAAATCGTATCCCCTATCTTGGGATATGCCAAGTTACGAATGTAACTAACAAAGAAGATCAAACAAATAAACAAACCGTCCCGAAAATGAGAACTTGAGAATTCGGTAAAACCTAGTTTGGCCGCTCTGCTGTATTCAGTTTTAAAAAATATAAGTCGCCTTTGGAATTGATTTCCATGGTAACGGAATAAATATATTTCGACATTTGATAGCAGTGAACTGAATCTCTCGAAATGGAATGTTTAAACTAATGCACGGCAAATCATATTTATAGAGAGACAGGTAGTAATGGGGATAGTATTCCTTTAATAGTAGTTGCAAAAAACTGTTAATAAGGGATTCCTAATAATTATTTCATGGGTGCTGCTTGAAATCATCTCATTCGTTTATTTTTCTTTGAACAGGTGGTTATGATATATTTTGAATTATTAGAACACCTACTAATAATTTCATGCTGGTGTTGATTAAGAAACATTTTTTTTAAATGGTATGCTTTTAAATTGAGTGCCTTAGATTCCTGTAATCATTAGACAATAAAAATAATATGCCGTCATTGCAACATAATTTCTTTTAAGTAGACAGCACAGAATTTTCCAAAATATTTTCAAAATACAATAACCTTTCTGTTTATAATCAGCTCTATTTGAAAAAGACTAATAATATTTATAAAAATGTACAATTTATTAGGAATCGAAAAAAAAAACATGAAATACGTGGCAGGAACCATAAATTTGTTGACGCGACTAAGTGTCTTAAACATTGCGACCTTCAAAGAACTCGAGACGAAGATGCCAGTCCCTTTATTTTGGAATAGTTTTGGTTAGTTAGGTGGTTATAGTATTGACGAACGCGAGAAAATGGAAATGTGACCCCGGCAATATGCGAAGTGTTCCCAACTATTTGCGTGGGACGGGATTTAAATTAATTTCCTTTAGGGAACCCCTCCGTATAAAAACACACGCAGTGTCGGAGACACCTATTATATGATCAATGATTCCAAGTCAAACAGTATTAAAATCTATGAAAAGGTCTTCTTTTTGATGTGCCCGGCGGCAATCAGACGTCAGCACGCGTCCCGACGCCGTCTCATTGACGACGAACACGGACAGGGTGGAATTTACAATGTGATTGCCGCTTTGTGAGTCCGCCTATCAAAGCGATTCATTCGAATTTATTATACCCAGATTTAAAATTAACCTTCATTGTAACGCTTGCTCCGTTGTGCCTCGAAATTAGGTTGATTTAGCAAGAAATCTTCTTCAACTAAAATGAAAATTTCCTGCTGCAAACCAATTCGAATTTTACTTTTAACAAAACTTCTGGATTCCTCCTGCGTCGGTTTTTGCTGAGTCGAACTTGCTAACGTTTCGTCAATCATCCTGTTGGCTTCTTCAGAGCTGAAACTGTTTCAGTCAAGCTCTGAAGAAGCCAACAGGATGATTGGCGAAACGTTAGCAACTTCGACTCAGCAAAAACCGACGCAGGAAGAATTATTTAAAAACGATTTCAAATATCATTTGGCGTCCTATATAATAAATTTGTACATTATGGATAATTAGACATTAATGACAACTCATAATGAAGAAACGATTTCCACAATTCAACTTTCTTCTTTAGCTTCTACATCTTTTACTCATATTTTAGGCTAGTAGTTTTGTAAAAAGTATTACACTAGCCTGTGGAAGTTTCTTTGAAAAATTAAAAGATTTTAGATTTTTGTTGGTGCTGAACTTGCATTGCAGGTTTGTTTACCTCTGTGTAAAACTATGTAATTTTTTAAATGTTGAGAGTGAATGTTAATAACATAATAAACACGTATCGGCAGCACTTCGAAATCTTTTGCGTTCAATTGCATGAATACCTACAAAATTAGAAATAGCATCGTTTCATTAATTTTAGCATAGCATCTATGCATACTTGTGCGGTTGCAGGTTTTTCTACAGTGAGAACCATCTAATATGACGAGATAGCTATGTCTCTGGTTTTCTTGGTCAAAGCTGATCTCCGAACCAAAAATAATGTCTTAAACATAACCAATGTGTCCTGCAGGAGATCAAAATATTTAGAAACATATTCTCTATGCGTGTTGAGACAAGACTCTGGGAAACTCTTTCATATTTTCTCACAGTTAATTGAGTATTTCCATTTAAAGAACAGGTTGAGCAAATATTCTTTTTTCGATTCAGTTTGTTGAGTCTATAAACAATTTTCCGAATTTCATTTAGTATTGGGACAAAAACATATTTCCAGGGGGTAAGAATTTGAAAGACCATGGTTCCATTTGTTTCTTGATTAGGCAATTGCTGTCTACTTTTGAGTCCAAGAAATCTGAAAGGTTTGCAGCGTCGTTTCAAGAAGCATCTGCTTCAGGGGTATTTCACAGGTCCTGTGAAATTCCATTAGGCCCTTGTTGATGTTCTTTGTCGTTTATAATAATAATTACAATAATAATAATAATAATTATTATTATTATAATAATGATAATAATAACAATAACAATAATGCTAATAATAACAATAATGACAATGATAACAATAATAATATTAATTTTATATTTACCGAAACATTAAATGATATACAGTTATTCTACTTTTTTATAATACTGGAAATATATTACAAACAAACTCATTACAGAAAACTCTTGAACGTGGGCAGCGTTAATTAATATATTTTAGTAAATATAATATTGATTATTATGTTATTTATATTTTCCACGACCTTGTAACAATTAATTGTCTATAGTAACACAACATTCAACGATAGAATTGAAATTATTACTTAACTAACAAAGTTTGTCTTAAGTTCCAGTGGACGTTAACAACATAATAATAGAGCCAACAAGATAAAATCAACAGTTATATGAATTATTTAAAAAAATCTATACAAGCATATATTTTTTAAAAAATAAATTTAAATAATTTAAGAACTGGCAATTTATATTTGTTGAGTTTGTTCCTTGTATTATATTCGTTGATTTTTTCGAGGGTTTTTAAAAGATTGTGGCAGAATATTTGACGCGGATCGGTAATATCTCCGAAAACATCCGATTGCTCCCAAACCGCGTGCGATAATATCCCGGAAATACCCGAAGTAGCTCGGATCGGTGGGATAACAAAACTCACGTGGTAAAGTGACGCTTCCCGCACTCTAGATCGGTGTGTAATTTGGTATTTTACAGCAGGAAGAAGAAAAAAGTATTTTTTGTGTAATGTTAAAAAACGGTACCTAAAACTATGTATATAAAGCTTAATTGTTATTTTGTTAAAACTAAATCTTTTTCTGTTTACGAAATCCACCATTTTCAGTGGGGGTGCACGAATAGCCATCGTCAAAATTCACAAATTGACCCAGAGTCTGCACCCGATAAAATGAAAGAATTTTCCAAAAAAATCAATGTCAAACGAGAGTGGTTTAATTACTGCTTGGGTAACTCTGCAGTCCCTGCATATATGCATATATAATCAGATTTTATTCCTCTATTTCTGAAATATGACTTAGTTATAGGAACATAATAAATGAGAAAGCGGTTTTAATTATCTATCAGAATGTTTCGTAATAAACATTTAACAAAATACATTATGTACGTAGTACTAGTAAGTAGCAGTAGTAGTAAGTAGTACTAGCAGATTAGAGTCAAAAGTTCTTGCTTGCTATAGAAAAGCAGAAAGTCGCATACCATGCCATGAGGCGGCCCAAAAAAAACTGGCGATTTAAGCGCGAAATCCCGCACCACGGTTGACAAAATCCCCGTGGCGGTCCATTACGAGAAACAAAACTTGTCAATTGATAAACAATGGTCGTTAATTTAATAAAAACGCCGCGTTCGTCGAAGCGTTTTGATCGCGAAGACGGGTTCAAGTAAGCGTAAACTAATTTTCTTTTGAAAACCGTTTTGTTTGTTTTCACCACAACACACCTTCCGACGATTATAAACTGCGCGAAGCTCACAATAACACTTGACAGCTGTGACGTTTGTTTGTTTTAAGGGGCAATATATTCGTTTGTTCAGTCAAAGCCACCTAGGTTTCAACGGGTTTTAAATTAATGAAAAGCGTGCGCCGGGACCTCGCGCACGGCGACAAAGAGAGTCGTGAAAGTGCCCCGCCTCCTCCGGCACCCGTTAAAATTTTTCAAATTTCGGGAGGCGGAGTAGTCGCGGAAGGCAGATGGACGAAACTTTTTTTTTTTTGTTCAGACGTCAAACAATTCGTCTGGGCTGTTATTTGCTCGTACCGTTAGAATTTTTATCGGAAAGTTCAATTACGTGCGATTTAAATAGCAACAATCCGCTGTACTGGGTTATTGACGCTGAACGGTACAGAATATTGTCCCCAATATACAAGGTTATCATAGAGTTTTATGTAGCTTTCATATTATACAAGTGTTTTTTTTTAAGTGTGATTCCCTTAATAACATTTTTCAATTGTAAAGTTTTTCAAAAATGTAATGCAAGTATGTTTAATTTCTTCAATATACAAGAAGTACGCGAAATTTACAGTGGATCCTTATTAATTATAAATAAATTTGTTTGTCCAAAATGCCCACTGTACAATGTTCTTGAACAGCTTAAGTATTAGTCAGTGTTTTCCACAATATCTCAGCTCTGACTTACCTCTTCACACCGGTAGGCATCCAGCTCATCTTAGACTAACGAATAATTATTTCACAAAATTTACGTACTTTATATATACAGGGTGCGGCAAAATAATAGGTACTATTGGGGATGTTAATAAAAACCAAACTACATAAAGCAAACATTTTTTTAAAATTATTTTTGAAATGTACATTGTATGCCATTTAGGAACGTTAATTTTTAAAAATTATGTCTTTCAAATGACGGACATTATTGTCGATCCATTCTTGTAGGTTCTCGGCGCAGCGCATCACTACCCGATGGATCATTTCTTGGGGAATTCAGGCAATTTCTTGTCTTATGGCTGCCTTTAATTCTTCCAAAGTCCATGGACGATATGTGAAAACACTCGCTTTCAGGTAACCCCAAAGAAAAAAGTCACAAGGCGACAAATCAGGCGAACGTGGCGGCCAGCCAAGATCACCTCGTAAACACACCACTTTGTTTAGGAACATTTCTTGAAGAAGATTTAGTGAACGACGCGTTGTGTGCGATGTAGCACCATCTTGCTGGAACCAAAGATGTTCTCTTTGATTGTTGTTCAACTCGTTCACTTTTGGACGCAGGAAATTGTTAAGCATATCAAAATATCGATCTCCGTTGACTGTTACCATTATTCCATCTTCTTCGAAAAAGTAAGGACCCCACACGCCGAACTCCGAGATTGCACACCAGACGGTAACTTTTGGACTGCGAAGAGGTCGCTCATGAAGTTTCTGTGCACTGTTTGCTGACCAATAACGGAAATTTTGCTTATTTACGTTACCCGAGAGGTGAAAGTGAGCTTCATCGCTAGACGTGAATACAGCGCCTCTGGGAATGTTTTGAAGAATATCCCTTCATAGATTTGTACGGGTTTCAAAATATCTTGCGCTTAGTTCCTGCACTACCATCATTTTGTACGGATGCATTTGGAGTGAGTTGTGTAAAATTCTTCGAACACTTTTATCGGAAATTCCCAAAGCAGCTGCATGCTTACGAGCTGAACGCCTTGGAGACTGTTGTACGGAAACTCTTACTGCATTCACATTTCCGGTGTTCTTACTGTCCTTGGTCGGCCAGTAGATTTTCAGTTAAGCGCAGAACCTGTTTCCCTGAAGTGTAAAACCCACCGACGAATCGTTTTACGAAAGGCGCGCTGCGTCGCTATTACGGATTCCCCATTTCTAATATACGCCTCGACAACGATACATTTGTCTGCCTAACGCGGGCGCGTACACAGTGTTTTCCATTTTTACAAACCGAACAACCACTATTTGAAATCCTGCCTACCTTTTTGCCGCACCCTGTACATACAATTTATAACTTTATTACGCCTAACGATATTCCCTAATATTAATCTTAGCAGTGAAAAATCAACCCTTACATTAAAAGTTTGTTATAAATATAAATGAAGGAATAAATCTAGCTATAAAACAATGTTAGAATATTTATAAATAAGAAGTTATTCTTTATCAAAATAATCACTGTCCTCACTGGACTCGTCCCCCACATTGATAATTAGTTGTGGCACTAGTCGATTTCTGTAAATATTTTCCTCTCCGATGACACCTCTAATTAATTTTATTGCCCCTGAACTAAATTTCGGCGAGGTAATGTTTTTTTCTTAAATTGGGCTTTCAGCTGTCCCCATATGAGTTCTATCGGATTAAAATTGCAGTGATATTATGGAAGACTTTGAATCCCCTCGCTATGGCCAACTTGTCTACGTTATACTTCTTATCAAACGTTCCAGTCTTCACATCTTCCGAGAACTGCTTCTTCGTGTAGGAATTGACTTCTAAATGACTTCTTCAGTCGATGTTGAACTTGATATTTTTTCCGCTTGTGCAGAATGGTAGCTGGCGAAGAAATCAACCTATATAATGAACAAATTCAATTTGAAATAGAGCTACCTCAAGTAGGGACTGTTTGAGGAAGATTTATGAAAAGCACACTAATATGAATTAATACGACAGTTTAATCAAAGAAAATTTCCCTGCTCTTCAAATATAACGGTCCGCACGGCACAGTTCTTTTTGGCTAACATCTTAAATACGGCCCTGGGAAAAGTACGGTCCCTTCCGCTATACAACAGGCGGGTCTTAAACTCACTCGGAAGTCAAAAACATAAAAGGTTGTAAAAACGGTATATCGTTCGGCGAACTTTAACAGCAATGTGTACCAATTAAATTGCTACGGTATAAACTACAATATAATATTATGTAATACACGTACTATTTATAACGAGGTAATGACTAACCTATTTAAATAGGCGGAGTTTTTTGGGGAATAGCTGTATAATCTTACAAATAAAGCCGGGATGGATATCTGTATTAGTTTTGATGTCTATTCTAAAACTTAGATCCTTACTCACTAGCGAATAATATACATTTTTTTCCTTTTGTCTCTTCATCGGATTGCGAGAATTGTAGCTTTTTGATCTTATGAACCTTTAGAGATCCTTGTTACAGGAACAACTTGTTTTTAATAAATAATAATAATAACAAAAAAATAACAGGATATTATTTCATATCCCAATTACAAAAAACTTCCCATTTTACACAGAATAGCCAAAAAGGTATCCTAATCAATAATTTCAATTGGATTAATTTAAATGGAACACCATGTTTTTTGACTTTACGGAGAATGTACTTTTCAATCGAATGGGGTGGGCTATAGCTAATTCTTCACGTTTTCCAGAACACGCGAAGTTACGGTTTTATTCATCTCATGGTCTATGTCTCATTTTGTCATCAGAATATTTGCCCAAATGTAGATTTACCCAAAAGATGAGCGTATTGATATGAATTTTATCCTTGTTTTCGTCCGTAGAGGATGCCATCAAAGTACCTAGCTTGTCGGGTTTGTGATCAAAAGTTTCGTGAAAGAAATCTTAACACGCAAGTTTTTTTATAACTTAAAAGTAAATGTTTTTCAAACAAATATTAATCCCAACCAGATCTTTGAAAATACAGTAGTCAAACAAGTATTTCAAGAATACTGAAAAAAAAGCAGATTTCATTCTTAAAATTCAACTTGCAAATAATTTCTACAATCCTTTTGCAATTTTGCACGTGAGTGTTAAATCTGATCTATTTTTATAAAACATTTCCTTAGATAGCGTTTTATTAGTGAGATATAAAATATAGTTACGCTTCGTCTTGGCTGAATTTTTATTTTGAATATTTATTGTTATTATTAATAGTATTTGTAGCACTTATTCAAATAAAATGGAAAGTCTATGTTTTAGTTACACACGTATTACTTTTCTTTAATAAAAAGCTACTTTTTAAAATTTTATTCCAGTAATATAACTTTTTTGACCAAGAAATAACAAAAAATATCTCAAATTTTCGTGGACAAAAAAAATTTCTAGAATATTCTTACTTATGGTTAATGTTGCCATGAAGATCAAATTTTATTAAAAATTAAAAGTAAAATTTACCTTAGTCATAGGTATAACCGCTTTTTACAAACTAAAGACTAGGTTAGGTTTCTGATTTTCATCTATTTTGAAATTCCGTTCTGTCCAACTACATCAGCTGTCTTTAATATCCAATTTTTTGCCAATCTCTCTAATCCCTTACTAAGTAATTTCTTTTCGAAATTGCAAGTTCCCATGGAATGCAAATAGTAAAGTTTTCAGTCAGCTTTCGTTCTGTGTTGTTAAAATACGTCACTAAATTAGATGCAAAAATCAAAAAGATTTTTGGTGAAATTATTTGCGAAATTATAACGTTATTGTTATAGTTTTGGGACTTTCTATTAATTATATCATATTTAAATAACAAACCAAATAAGGTTGCATATGTAGATTGCATCTCAGGTGTGACGATTGCTTAGTTTGACAAATAACAGTTGATAAGTACATGAGTGCTGAATTAAGCACAATTTTTATCAAATTAAACGGGCTTTATTGGAGAGACGATTTGTATCTTTTGAAATATGCCGGGATACCCTCCTCTCGTTTGTTGAATAAATAAATAAATACTTTATTTATTTAGCATAAAGCTATAACAGAAAACAACCGTATTTACATTTTAAATATACGAGCCAATAGCAAAATAGGAAAATTTAAATAATTATAGAAGTACAAAAGTACACAAAACGAAAGTCTATTACAGCAGAACCATTATAAAAGAAAAATCAGATTTAAATTTCAGACAATACATAAGTTTTAATTAATCCTTCAAAAGCATCTAAATTATCACACTGCTTAATATTTTTTGGCAGCCCATTAAACTCTAACAAACTTTTATTTAAAATGGTATTCAACAAATGTGTAGTTTTACATCGATTGACTAGGATGAAATCAGTACGGTTTCTAGTGTTATAGTCGTGAACATTCTTAAAGTATTTAACCCTATTACCAATGTATGGCGGCATCATTTTATTTTTTATCTTAAATATAAATATAAATGCATCAAACATTACTTTTTGCTTTACAGTTAATATTTGTAACACATTTAACATAGTCATCACGGGTGTATATCTATTACATTTTAGAATTGCGCGCATTGCATAAAGTTGAACAATATTGCAGATGTGGCGCCGCCAAGCTATTGTAAAGTGGCAATTTTGTATAACTTGTTAAATTTTTGCCTGCTCTAGATATGAAACCCACCTTTTGTGAGAACTTTCTCATTACATAATCACAATGTGCATCAACATTTAATTGTGAATCTAATATAATTCCCAAATATTATGCTCATGCTGCAAATTAACGCCATTTATATTAATATTAACACTCTCCAGATCCAAACCATTCAATCTATGTTTTTTGCCATACAAACAGAACTTCGACTTCATGACATTAATGCTAAGATTATTATTGCACAGCCATACAAACACTCGATAGTTGGCATTTTTAAACTTATAAGATATATGGCTTAAGGTAAGGCCATAAAAAATAGGTTTTTTTCATTTGCAAAAAGAAAATTAATTAATATTGAGGAAAATTTAATAAACCAACTTTTTATAAAGAATTCAAAAACATTATTTTTATGTCCTGTTTTGAATATTTGAATTTATTTACATTTATTGATTTAACACTTATGCTGACCAATGGTGATTTGCCCCTAAGTCAAATCGTTTTCATTCTTCGAAATTTGCGATTGGCATATAAAACGTATAAAATAAGATATTCTCAGCGCGAAGGAGACGAGTGAAAGTAAAGTATTATGTTCAAAAATTAAGGGATGTAATGATAAACGAACTTTACGTGTCCATAAAACGAAATAAATTATCGGAGTTAACACGGACGCACCGCATATCGCTGTAGTTTTCCCTTATTTTCACCGGTTGTATAAATTATGTAAAACAGACACGTAAACTGTAAGCTGCGTGCCCCGTCTCGTCACTTTTAAATATAAATGTGGAAGTACACCCCATCGGGGGATGGCGGGGCTATCTTTAAGATTATTTAAATTTCTTCTACTTATTGAGTTTGTCGTTCGTGTTTTGCTTATTAACAATTCATATCAATTTCGTGTTGATTTACGAGAGTCAATAGTCAGAGAATGGCCCGATACCGTTAGATTACGTGGCTTGAAAAGCGAACGTACTTTTAATTCGAACCCTATTAAATATTCGAACGCTTGGATTTTACAGAAGGTTTACCGCTCTACACCGAGTAGAAACGCTCCAAATTTTTCCACGGCAATTTTGGATATTTAAAATTTCAGACGCCGATATTCCTATACCTCTTATACATTATTATACCTAAGACGTTTTGGAAACATAGGATGTAGTAACTTGCTGAAAATTTGACCATTTGAAATTTTCATTCTGACGTATGGACTTAAAATGTTTTCAATATCGCATTTGTGTAGAATATTTTCTAATATTTATTCGGCTCTAATAGACTCCAATTTTTTTTTTGCTGGGATATTTAACTAATTAGTAAAAAACTGAAATTATGGATGTAGTTTCTCAACATCCTGTGCATTAGTTTCCTCTGAAATAGTGCCTTTTGCGATCTACAGGGTGTACAAAATTGGAAAAAAGTTAAGTTTTTCAATTGCAACATGAAATAATGTTACCAAAAATGGATATTTTTAAGTATTAATTGAAAGGGATTTTAATTAGAAAATTTGGTAACATTATTTATTATTTATGGACATTGAATCCAAACTACAAGAACATTAGAAAATTCTGTGACTTACAGAATAAATGGTGGTCTTCCTTATCTCTTCTGGATTTAACTCTCCGATGACGTAGATCTTCTTTAGCTACTACAGCTATTGTATTGTACTGCCCAAGTAGAAATCCAAACCTAACTGACCAAATTTTTAGTAAGTTTTCACTTCCTGTTTTCCCAATACGTGTTCCATCGACCGCCAGACACCCTGTAGATCAACATTTGCTAATCATCGAAACCTCCTTAGAATTAACTGGATGCTTATATTTCATATTTTTTTGGACCCGAAATATTATTTTTTTCGGAAACCTTTTTCCAAGGATAATGAAATGGCGGGTTTCTATCGTCCTAGAGTTTTTTTTCAAAAATTGTAATTTTTATTTATGGAATTTTATTCAAAACTGACAATAAAGATATTTTAGGGTCAAATAATTTTTTTTTTATTTGATTAGCTTAAAATTATTGGACCTTTATTTATTTTCCGTTTATTTCTGTTTCTCTTTGAATTAATTTAGGAACTAGCGATGATATTACTTAATAATTATTAACTAAATATACTCAAATTGCTTTCGGTAAGGACATTCTTAAGTCAAAAAAATTATTTTTTTTATTAAATTTATATTTACAAAAGTGGACCTAAACCGAAAATGAATATCGTAAAAACGTAAATTAATGCCACCTTTGGTTATGGAATAATCTGCCATCACAAATAATCATTACAAACGGCTTATGGTGCCAACACTCTCAAACAATATTTTATACCCAAAATAAATTCCCCCGTTGATGCTTAAAAATTACCAAATTGAATAAAAAATCTAAAGTAAAATTGGCTGTTTGTTGAGTCTTTTTGTTTGTGGGTAGCTGTTTTTCCATTTTAGATTGTAAATCATCAAAACTTTCGACAACCAAGGTTAGCCTTTTGTAGTAGGTTCTTATTTATTTGTATTTGTAATTTTGCATTTGCATTTATTTGCATTTGTAATTTTAAAAATCTTGAGAATTATATACCAGTTTATTAACTGAATAAACTAATCCATTCTATTCTATTCTATTAATATTATTATATTTTCTTTTTATTTAATATTTAATTAATTTAGTTTAATTAAATAGGTATCTCAGAATAAAATTAATTTAGAAGATATGTTTGTATTTTTGTATGTAGCATAAAAAATGATTTAATATCAACCAGTTCAGTTTGTCACCAGAAACCTCTTCCACCCTGTAGATAAAATTATCAAAATGTCAGGATTATAACAGCAGAAATAAAATTTTGTCAATTTGATGTAAGTCTAATGACCGGGTGCTCCGCAAATTCGTCTCATGTTCATTAAAATTCGCACAGTCTCGGATGAATATTATTGTTGATGAATGTGAAAGTAATCATCCAATTTAAATTGGAAATGCGCCCAGTGCATGTACGGTATAATTACGAAAAATAACAAATGTCATTATGAAAAAATAATGTCGTTTCGGCTCGGGCATACCTGCTTATTATTATAACGAATTTGAAAAGAATCGGCCAATTATGCGATAATGATATCACATTCCGATTCAGTTTTTGTGTTAGAGATCCTCCAATGTTCATAATAAAACGGACAAATTGGAGTAAACAAAATTAGTGTGTTATTAGGGATGCCTACCGATGATTTTTATTACAATAATCGATTTGTTAACGGCAGCGGTGTTATTGAACGTAATGTAATTTACAGCAGGTAGAAAACAAATGGACGAAATTGATTGGAAGTATGTCCCAAACAAAAATTTTCGTGGTAAACTAAAACAAAATTTGTCATACGTGTGTTTCTGTTGTCGATGTTACGTAAAAAGGAAAACGTGAAAATACCAAAATAAATATTTTTGCATAGCCGTCCTTGCAAAATATCTTGATTTATTGGTGGAGGCTCGTATATATTATGTTTTGTAAATTTGCATAAGATTTGAAAACGATTTGATTTCGATGATTTTGTTTTGTGAGAGGTTGCACCTATTTCTTTAGTAGCCTAAATACTTTCCAGAACAGTAAAAAATATTTGGATTCTTTTCTTTCATGCTATAAAACTAACATATTACAAGACCGCAGGTGGATAATAATGTGATTTTTATAGCCAATTATACTAATCCCCTGATTTTGAATGTCATTTACAACATTTTTCATACCACCGAAGTCACCTAAAAATTAATATCACTCTCAATTCCGCTAGACCCGGGAGAACCATTCTTTTTAGTAATTTGCAGAAATGCATCCAAAGTTCAGTTTTCATAGGTAAACTACACTTGTGGTGACATCTAATAGCCATAACAAAAACTTTTTACATTTGCAAGCACAGAACATAAAACCAAACCTTTCGTGTCTCATTCGGATATCAACGTTTTGAGAGAAATATTTTCAAAAGCGTAAGTATGTAAAATATAGTTCTTTTTTTATATTTTTTTTTCTGATACGGAATCAGGTGATTTTACTCCATTTCAGAATATAAAATTGGGAGGTTCCCATATAGAATATATTTAATGGTTAGTTTCTAGCTATTTCTTTATTTCTTATTATTAAAATTAGATACTAGATACCACATTTGATGTGTTGAAGAAAAATATCGCAACTTCCGCTAACTCCACTAGACAAATATCACAAAATTGCTGTTAGAATGCAATTTTTTAGAGCAAAATGGGGTTGATTTTTTAGCGGAATTTTGGTTTTAAAGATTGATTTTTAAATTTTAATACCACAAATTATACTTGGTAGTGCTTTGTTAGTGTTAAATGGTTAAAGTTTACTACATATATGGGTATTTAAGGAAAATGCACACAAAAATTTATATTAATTTATATGTTCTTTAAAACTTTCTGTACAATTCTTCTACGTTTAGAGTTGGTTATATTTTAAAACACAGATTTTTAAACAAATTGTACATTAGCAATTTTCTTCTGGCTATATTTTTTCAATTTTAATTTTTCCTATGCCATATTGAGTAAATCTATTAAGTTTATGAAAAGGAGCGCTTTGCTCTGATTTTTACCCACAAATTCGGAAAAAAATAGCTGGTAATTTCATCTGCCGAATTTTTTGGATAGCAGACACGTTGCAATATTAACATGAAAAAATACATGTAGAAATTGCATCATGTCTACGGGGCTTTACGCTACTCCATTTCTTGTATCCCATAAAAACAAAAAAAAAGTCCCCACGGCAATTGCAACGAATTTAGATTCAACCGAGCGTAATGATGCCGTGCCAAGTAGCTTTTGGCAAACGCTCATTTGATATGTAAAATTCGACTTGGTCGTTATGCGAAAGAGGACGGATGAATCAACTACTATTCAAAGTTGGCAGTTTAACTTATTGTAGTCTTTAAATAGGCAGGGCATTCCGCCCGCGGGCGGATTGCCACCGCCATTGGGCGGACAGGGGTGGAAAAAGGAGGTAGAGATATGATACGATTACTCCGCGTGACAAGCGACTTTAATGCGAGTAATTACATGGGTATTTTCAACGACGGTTGACGTATATGTCGCAGGATTATAGTGCTAGCGGCTATCAATTGAATTATTTGAACATACTTAAGTGACATCAAACCATCAAGATTCGAGTAGAAAACACGTTAAGTCAAGTGAATATTCTTCCTACTGTGTTCTAATGAGGTAACAATTTTGATAACGACTCCACACTTCCCAATTTTAAGCTGATAATAATACTAACATTAAATTAAATAAAAACTGCGATGATCAAAGATGACGCGATGACACAACATATAATATAAAACGAAACTAACCACAAGACGACAAAAGATGGCCGAATGATCCTGGTAGACGTGGCCATAAAAGCAAAAAAAAAAAACAAGAGGACAAAAACCAAAAAAAAATTAAGTAGAAGATTGCCAAATTATTAGCCTCTTTGATAAGTTGATCGGCAGAGTGTCTATGGTTTAGGATTTTCGCAAAACTGTCTAAGAAAGGGAACCATTAAAATAGTGCGTTTTGCTAAATTTAATCTACGACATAACCTAGAAATGTTATGTTATGTCATGTCATCTAGAAGAAGAATTATTCGTAAACTTAAACATGCCATTGCGTCAACGTCCTACCGGATCGAACGAGAATATATCTGCGGTACATGAATATTTTACCGAATTTATTACAACTTACATTCTCAACAAGTAAACGTAACGAAATCATGTTGCAATGCATTTTTATAAACGATTTGGCCTCGCGCGGGTAGAAATTTCAATTAACATTTCAAGAATGCAGAATTTTGCGATAAAATTTTTTTCTCTTTATTTTTGCCTTCGGGGTTACGCGAATAAGCAATATCGTAGGATTTAGGGGAAGTGAAATCGTTCAGGTGATTGAAGAAAAACCTTTGCATAAAAGACAAAAATTTCACACCAATTCAGACAGTGGAAAAATAGGAAATAATGCATAATCAATATCCTAAGTAGGGGCTTAGGCTTGTTTAAAATACTTAACTCCAATTCTTTTTAACACCAAAATTTTGGAAAAATCGGAGAGACATATCAAGAAAACGCCTAGCATATTCAGCCATCTTTTCGTGTGTGCCTACTTCAGCCGAAATAGGACAACCCCTTGGTTGCGTAGTTAAGCAGATAAAAAGGTATTAAATATATGGTTATATGCTTGCTTCTTGAGAATAAACAAGGCATTCTGATGATGTGGCAGCGTTGGTCTGTACCTGTATCTTACATTCACAGGATGGATAGTATTCTTAAGCCAATTAAGTTGACGATATGCAGCAAATACATGGTCGTATTTTTTAAGACCCATAATAAAGCGAACACAAACATTCTGCAACCTTTCAATACACTACATCACAGTAGTTAAAATTTTAGAGAATAAGTGGCTCACATAATTGTTTCCGTAGTCTAAAATATAAAATATGCTTGTTACTATATAAGATTTTTAGTGAGAAGTGTGCCTTTTGAAAGATATTTTTTAAAAAATCACGAAATCTTAGATCACAATCTATGATCACTCCCAAATTTTTTGCTGAATCGACAACGGAAAGTTTAATATTATCCAACATTATATTAATATTTTATTCAAGTAGCTTAACTTTATTTTTATTTCCAAATATCATTAAATGCGATTTTGATAGGTTTAGCCTTAAATTATGGGCACGAGAAAGTTCACTAATCCTGTTAAGATCTTGATTTATAATTTCCTCTGCATCCATGCTACTATTAAAACCAAAAGAGCAATACAATTGAGTATTGTCGGCATATGCCTGAACTTTGCAAAAATTGAAAGATTTTAAAATGTCAGAGGTGTAAATAAAAAAAAATAAGGGACAACACAACATGGAAACGTGATTCTAATTAGATTTTTAAATTCGTGTTAGATCTTTGTTTTGGCATGAAAACGTTTTTTGTATTGCCAGATCGAATGAAATATAAAATAGTTCACACAGGTTTTTATTTAGGCAACTCCTATCATTCAAATCGAAAATCGACAGCGACTATATCACTGGTCCATCACATAAGTGTTTAGTCAAATATGAGTCACAATTCGATCCTGTGCCATTTTTATAGGGTTGTAATAATACGGTACCCGAATGTAACCGTACGGATGCGTTCCAGCACAAAAGCGGTCTAATTTGCTATATAAATAGCCCAAATTCCTGTTTTTACAACACCGTAACTCGATATTTTTGGGACATAATCCGCCCAATAAAATTTTATACCACACTATTATTTGGAAAATTGGACAGATTGTGGGAACGTCAATCCCTTAACTTTCAAAAGGATTGCGGTCTGGCGTTCCTCTTCTTTATTTTTATTCTGCCGAAAAGGAATCGCTCGGTGCGCCATTGTGTTAGCAAGCGCTGTCAAAATTACATTTTAACAAGTGAATCGAACAAAGCGACTCGTAAAATAGTTCAACAACGCGGTCCTATTCAATTTAAATTCGACACCGTCGCAACATAGAATTTATTTGCATTTTTGTTTACTTGACACCGTTTTACCATTTGGTGGATGTTAATATGCATTTACACCTGACTAAACGAATTCGAAACGTCACAGTTTGGAATCACAATATCTGCCGGTAAGTGGCTAATTGTGTATGCGCGCATGTATACTAGCCAACAATTTGGGTATCACCGAATTAAAAATTCAATTCAGGGTATCTTACTGATCTTTAAAAATAGAAAAATAGAGGCGTACATTTTCGTATCGCATATCCAAAGCATTCTTAAAAACGTTGCAACTTTCGTGTCTATTTAATAACGTATCCAGTATCCTTGTATAACTTTTAAGCATAGAAAGCAGTGCCTTTATGAAATTTAATATATCAGGTCCAAAAGCGATGATTTTTTATGATGAGTTCAGTTAAAATTCGATTTTTCTAGGAAAATATAATTTTAACAATCATCAAACTAGTACAAACTAGAACCAACAAATATTCTAAATTAAATTTAGCATTGCTTGAATAGGTTTAAGTTTAAATTTTTGCTGAGTCTGGCAGTATATTCCTGGTAAAAAAAAGAAATAAAACAGATCATAGATATTACACAAACGTTTATGATAAAAAAAACTCTAAACTACTTTAAAATATCTAAAAGTTTCTCTGAACTCTCTATCCTTTATTTTACAAAACTTCTCGCAGATAAGCTCTGAAGAAGCCAACAGGATAATTGGCGAAATATCCGCAAGTTCAAGTCAAAAACAACCGATGCAGGAAGAATCCAGAAGTAATTATGTCGTTTATTTCTTCCTGCATGCCTGACTGCCGTAACATTTAGGGTTGCAGAGTTTGCTGTTATTTTTGCAGAGGCATAAATATCACAGTACTTATATGTTTTAACAGATTTTTATAAAGCTCCCAATTTAACTTTACAAAATCCTGAACCGCAATTAAGCAGGTTAAAAGTTATTAAATGCAATAAAGAATTTATACCAATTGCTAATAATAAGACCCTTAAGAAAGGGCAAGAATAAGAAATAATCCAGCAGTGCCATTTTGGACAAATCGCAAAGATATATTAAAGAAACACTAAGTTTCTAAGATAAAACAAGTTTTTCACATTCCGATTTGGTATGAGATTTGTTGTATTGTCAGATCGAATGAAATATAAAATACAGTTCACTATTTAAGCTACTCGAATTTTCAAACTGTCTGGGAGGTACAAGCTTCGAGCGACTATAATCACTGATCCATCAAATACGTGTTTAGTGAAGTATGAGTCACAATTCGATTCTGTGCTATTTTTAGAGGGTTGTAATAATAGGTTAAAAAAAAATTGTTTTTTCTCTCAAAGTTTATATTTTAGTGTTTCTTTTTCATGCAAAATAAGGTATAAAAATCACAATCACTAATCAAAATCACAATACTAATACTTAGCAGAATTTTATAAAGCACTCAATTTAACCTTTTAAAATCCTTTAAAATTAAATTAAATTAAACACATACAAGCAATTCAAAATTCAAGAAAATGTAGATAATTTTAAAAATTGTTCGCCTTTGAAGTTAATTTTATATAATGTAATGTTAATTTCTAATCTAATCACTTTTTAAAGTAAAGGCAAGTGTTCTTATAACAAAGTTGGCTTAAAATCTGAAATTAAGTATTAATTTTGTGAATAAATTGGATCTGAAAGTTTTGAATATTTTAAGATGACTATAATTTTAAAAAATATAAAAAATATTTAAAAATATCAAATTTTCAGGTTGATTTTTAAAACAAGCGTATATTTTTCACAGCTCACCAAAATTTCATTGGCATTTCTTAGAGGTTTTGCAATGTTAAATTGGATAAGTTTTGCTACAAATTTGTATTGTATTTTTTTGCACCTTATTTTGCATACGATTTTATTAGAAAATCTTAAACAGAAAGATTTGGATAACGTTAGACATGTTTTATTGCTTTCACTAATTAACTGTATCCTAGCAGCGTCAAAATATAAATGAATAAAAATGACAAATTTTTTGGTTGTTTGTATATACAAAATTTTACTTTTTTGCTAATTTAATACACCCTGTCCAAACTTCTTCGGTTTATAGAAATCATGAAATTTAAGCTTATGAATGGCAACTATGCAAAGAGATTATGTGTAGAGTAAAATTATGAAATCTGTATAAAAGAAAATGTAGGTAGTTATCAGGATAATATATTTGCGTAATTAATAGAACAAAATTAAGGTTATTGAAATACCCAATATAAGTAGAAACATGATTCTCCCGAAATTGTTAATATGAAATAAAAATACAAGCTTAGAAGGTTGAGAATCCAATGAAGCAGATACATTATAACTTTCAATATCGTGTAATAACTCGCAGAACGCTGTGATATACAATGTCCATTCAAATCGTTTGTCATTCTACGTTTTCTGCACCAAAGGTGACAAGTTAGTGTTACTTCGGAGATAAGAAAAACGATATTCAATGAATGAAGTATTACTACGTGAATTTGAAAACCACAATAGATAACCGTAGCTCTCCGTTTCTGAATGTAACCTTGTATGTGTTAAACCACTTCTGCGGTTTTCCATTATTCTTATTATATAGAATACCAAAATAAATTTGTTCGCGTTGTTGTGCTTTTCTTTTCTATCGTTAACGTTGCAAGCCACAGCGGTGACCCATTCGAACCTTTTGTTGTCACTTCGGATGACGAATAAGCAGACGGTCTGTTTGCCAACTCCGTGAATGGGATTTTTGGGCTATGCGTGTCCTCCTTGGAATACTACTGCACTTAACATAAGGGCATTTATTTAAATACCCTTGAAATGTTTACTCACACACTTTGAGAATGTTTGTAGTCAATTCAGGTAACAAAAGTAAAGCAGATTCATTCAAAAGTGATCCCACGCGTAATCCCCGATGGACTCTGAAGAAAAAGTCTTCAGTAGCAGCTCTATAATAGTATATCATACAACAAATACGGCAAGCGGCATTTGACTCACCAAGCGGAGCGAGTGTTTAATGAACGAGTTTCTGGGGTACATTTTCGCAAAACAATACAAATACATTCACTAATATGACGGTCAGAATTGACAGACGTCAAAAGTGAAAGCGTGCGAAATATCAACGAAAACATCGGATTGCTCCCAAACCCGTGCGGTAAAATCCCGGAAATGTCCGAAGGGGCTCGGATCCGTGGGAAACGTCACTGACGTGGTAAAGTGATGCTTCCCGCACGCTAGATCGGTATGCAATTAGGCATTTTGGAGACGGGAGTAGAAAAAGAAGTTTTTTATAGATTTTAGAGGGTCGAAGAAAATAAAAATAATAAACTAACAAACGAGTTTGCCTAACGATTCCGAAATTTAATTAATGTGTTAAGCTAGAGTGTTGAAAGACTAGAGAATTCTTCTTTGTTTTAGAGAGGAATATATAGACATTGCCTAAGAACAATTATTCCTCCTGATCAATGGACCTTCTCCGCGAGCGTATGGTAGCTAACGTAACTTCAAATATATTTTTTCACTCTAGAAAACTGATATCGAGCTCTTTGATGTCTGGTAGAAAATTTGGTTAAGACTTGATTCTTTTGCATTGTTAATTTTCAGATTTTTTTCCAAAAATTGTACTCAAAACTGATGTTTAAATCATCCTCCCTCAGTTTTCTCTTCGCATGGTAACGTTGAATAAAACAACAAACGAAAGTATGAAAACATTGCTGAGATGGTAGAAAGGGATGCCCTTTTGCGGCTTTAGAATTGAAATAAGCATTAAATGAATCGGATGAAACTGCTGAACATATGCTTTTTACATTTACAATTTTTTTTATTTTGTAGTTACCAAATAAATTTTAGTATTTTATTTTTAATGTTGAGTTAAATCGAATTCATACATTGCCTCAAAGACGCTGGGGACGCTAGTAAAATATACTCAAAGAGGTTAAAATTAATTATTGATAACATTTATGGCATTAACGAATGAACAATGCACTTAAAACAATTCTCTTTTTTGGAAGATTTAAAATCATAACAGGTTAACTAATACAAATATTTCATTCCGTGCGAAAATTACATGGGCATGAACTAAAAGAAATAGTCTAAATCGAACAAATTGTTTTCATTATTTTGAAAGAACGCCAACATAAATATATATTCAATGTCTTGAAAGAACACCAAAAGACAAGAACATATTTGATAATCTCTAACCACCTGCATATACACCCATGAAGCAAAAGTAATCAATAATATTTACGAAGCTAATACCAGGCTCATATAGACATGATTTGATGTTAAACAATAAAATCTTTTTTCCTGAAATTTATTTTTATTTACTTATTTATTGAGTATTTGTAGTTAGATACTGGTCAACACTAAATAAAAAATAACACTTTGCGCCAATATTTTTTGTAAGTCGATCGTCACAAGTATATTCGGCCGGGCTCCGCCAGTGTTTTTGAACGTTATTAAAAATGCACGCCTCTTGCTATTTAACAATATTTGTTACGGCCGTGTCAATCCCTTAAACTCTCTGGGTAGAGCGTGAGGTCACATGGCAGCTGTAAAGGACCCGATTCGTCATGACTGGGATTTTCATCGTCTAAATTCGTTACAACCACTTTGGAACAGAGTTACGAAGTTTCAACATTGTTGGGGCGTCGTGTGCAACCGAGACAGACTGGTCTGTATATTATCGGTTTTTATATAGGACGAGGCAATGAAAACTAGGCATTAGTTCAATCCACTCACAATTTGTATTGGTTCTTTTTCTTTCTGTTTATTGTATTTCCGTTATATATAAAATAATAATCAAGAAAAGTCAATACTTTCACCGTTTAGCCAAAAGAATATAATAATAAAAAAAAATCTGTAGGTATGAATGTAAAGCTTTAGAATCGCTTCAAGTTTCTTTTTATATTTTATATAACTTCGATGTAACACCAAACGAAGTGTTAAGAGACAAGAAAGAAAGAAAAGAAGAAAAACGGAACGCTGGAAAAATCAAATCACTGCTATAATTTTTTAAAAATTTTAATTTAATTTAATTTAAACCACGGTGTGTTATATTATATTAACATACACGGGCTCTATACACATTGAAATAAAAACTAGTGAGCACATTCAAGAATTTATGTAATTAGCAAAATATTATATATCTGGAGCAAATAGAGCAAATTTCTCAAATTGTACACACGCTTATTAACAGACATACGAAAAGAAATTAATATGTCCAGTTTTCCTGTTCTTGAAACTGACAATCGAAATACAAAAATAAGAAATTTTGATTCAATTACTCAATTTTAAATTTCGGATAAAAAATGATAAAAACGGATTTGAAATAAAATACACTTTTAATGCCAGTGTTCGAAGTGTTTTCGGAGTGCGAGCATTGAAGATGCCAAGTGAGATTTTGGCGAAACGTCTGCAGGATTCCATTTTTTCTACTTTTTTCTTTACTTACTTACTTTATCTTACTATCTTTTAATTGATTCGAATGAAAATTGCAAATATAAATTTGTATTGTTTATTTCAGTAAATGAGATAATACTTAGCATACGATCAGATAAACAAGGATATGTCTTAAAAGGAGCTTCCATTAAAAATTTTGCAAAAAAAAGTTAGGTAGGTTCGGTATTAATTCCAAGTTTAATGATTTTCAAGTTAAGTTTCACGTTTGTTTAACTCTTGCAGAAAAATATCAAATAAAATTATTGCAAATATTTGTAGGAGTAACAGAATGGCATTAGATACCGAAGAGATTTACGATGCCTCTCCAAATTAGTTCCTCGAAGTGTATAACTTTAGAACCGCTTTTATGATTTCAGCATGGAGAATTTAACCAATTCCGATCACTGGAGTTTTTTTATATTTCTTTTTTGGGTCTGCCAAAAGTGTGGTTTTATGAAATTATTTAAAACTTGGATATAACCTCAAATGAAGTGGTTATTTTTAGGTTCTTGGTAACTAATATAAAGAAGATATATAAAAAAATATGTTGAACTGAGGAGGCTTTTACTTGATGAAAATCCATTTATCAAAATAAATAAGAACTAAAAGTTCAGATTTTCACGAAATTATATATTTTGACATGACAATTGTTTTGAAAACACCGTGTCTTTATCAAATGTAATATCTACAAACTACCTGCTACTATGTATACCGAAAAATGACCATAAAACCTTAATTAATGTTGTTGCGAGAATTTAAGTTCAATAAAGGAGAGGTATTTAAATCTAACTGATCGTTAAGCAATACATTTCAATGTCTCATTTTGTTAAACTCCATGGCTTCCAATAAATTTAATTTTCTTGTTTTAGTGGCTGTATGTAATATATCAAAATTATCGTCAAAAATGTGTTTTTCTGTGTGTAGCATAATTAGAATCTAGACTATTGTTTTTAAACGCTCTTATATGTTCGTTAATGCGTTTCTTGAAGGATCTACCTGTTTGTCCAATATAAATTTTAGGACAAGATCCACATTTCAACCTGTGGACACCTGATTTTTCAGATTTTGGACATTTCGATTTATTGTTTTTTAAATATTTTCCTATTGTGTTCGGAAAGCTATTTTTAAACGACATTTTGACAAATGTTTTGAAACTTTTTCACTAGGTTCTCCTATGTATGTAATTGTTTTAAATTGTTCTTGTTCTGTATTAGGTTTCGGATAAATAGAGTTTACTGTTGTTTGTATTTGTTTTTTATTTATAATTTTATCTATAATGGACGGATTGTAGCCGTTGTTCAGTGCAATTTGTTTAACGATATTAAGTTCTTTGTTGTAATTTTCTGTTGAGAGTGGCGTTTTATGAAGTCTGTGTATAAAAGAGTTAAATGCAGCCATTTTGTGTGTATAAGGGTGATTTGAGCTGTTATGTATGACTGTGTCCGTGTGTGTAGGTTTATGATATATTGAAAAATCTAATTTGTTTTGCACTTTGGTAATAGTTAAGTCTAAAAAATTAATAGTTATCCTGTTCAATCTCGATAGTGAATTGTATACGATTATGTATTGAGTTAATGTTATTTAAAAAAGAATACAATTGTCTGTCCGTTCCGTAGAAAAATATGTAGATAGAAAGAAAAGGCGAAGAACCACAGAACGCAGAAAAAACAAATCACTGATAGAGTTTTTTTTTAATTTTCTGTACTGAGCTTATAGTTTTGTTTGCAGAATTAGATTTAGTTTTCTTTTCGATATATACGTAGATGCTTAATGAAAATATAAATTTCAATTTAAACCACTTTGTGATATGCCTTTTTGTTATTTGTAAGAATAAGTGTCTTAATGTTGTTGAAATCAGGACACAAATACATCTGAGCGCTGCACCCTGGTAATTTTCCTTTTGTCGAATGAATAACGTATATTAATATTACTATTAGTATTTATGTTTTTACGAATCTTAAAAAAAACTGAACCATTTTTAGAGAACATCTTCCATACACGTTGAAATATAAACTAGTGAGGACTCTCAAGAATATTTCTGTTAAAACGAGATCAAAATTTCTCAAATTGCATCCAGACTAATTAACAGACATACGAACAAACATTAATATGGTCAGTTTTGCTGACAATCGAAATGCAAAAACAAAAAACTTTGACTCCATCACTGAGTTTTAGATTTCGGATAAAAAAAAGAAATCGATTTGAAATAAGATGCACTTTATTATTTATATTTAGTAGAAGAATTTTATAAACATGTTGCATGCTAATACTGCCTGACAATCCCAAACCTATGACTAAAGTACCTGCAATCCCGAAGTGACTCGCGACAGTCTTAAAGTGACACTTTGCGCACGCCTAATGTGCATGACTGGGTATTTTAGACTAGAAAGACAAAAAAACCTATTTTGCTATATTAAAATGTTTTCTTATAATTCAGATACAAAACTCCTATAACAGCGGACCGTTTTTCTCAATAAAGGTATGATAAAACTGACAAAAATTGAAGTTAATCGGTTGTGAAATAGCGACCAAAAACCACAGCCCGTCAGTTGTTAAACAATGCAGTTACGAAGACATTAACACAAGGAAGCGGTTTCACGTGTGGCCAGGAACGTATTCGATGAACCCACTCGTATTCCAAACGGTTGTGGTTTAGCTGCAATTTAAAATTGGGTTCCAACAAATTAACCCCTTTAAATGCTTAATTCGCCAGCGCAACGTATATATATTTGCAACAGTTTGGTTATTTAAAAAATAAGATGTAACCGACTTTAAACCTCCGAAGTGCATGGCACCTTTTCTGGAGAGTTATGTACGGTTAGATAACACATGATTACAAAGCAGAACACAACCAAAATCTTTGATGATCTGCCTAAAACATTTAGGACTTCTAAAGATTTATAGTATGTTATGATCGATTATTTACCGTGATTTACGGAATCCGGTTGAATGATTAATTTTCGAAAATTTGTTAGAATTTCTCATTCAAAGAAAATGCCACATTCTACTATAATATCGGTTGTTGATCAAAGTTGCTGACGTTCCGCAAGGAAATGTCTGCAGGCTCTGAAAATTCAAGCACAACCTCTTCTGTCTTCTGGTTTGGATTCGATATCGCTGACGCTAAAACGTTTTATAGCGTACAAAATTCTGCTGCTGCTTCTACCAATTCGTTATTTATTTTTAAACTGGCACAATTGTTTACAACAAAGAAGCAATGACATAATTTCGAATTTAGAAGCAAAACTCGCTCATCTCTTTTAAAAATTATAAATATTGTCAGACTCTTTCCCGAATACCTAACTCGATGGAGATTAATAATAATAACAATAATATTTCCTTTATTTCCTATCAAATCATATAAATATCCAAATACTTATAAATACTATGATGCTAATAAAATACTAATAAAATTAAAACAACACTTTGTAGATTGATGTAAGTTATAAAGACAATAACAATGACATTGTTAAAAATAACAAGATATCTGAAATCTATCTATAGGTATAAATGCAACCCAGGACAAATAAAGTGCTTTAAAATATTCCTAAGCTCTGTATTGGTTGCAACTCTGCAGGTAACATATTGTGTGCTTTACCAGCTCTGTATGGATGACTAAATGAGGAATGTTATAAGATAAGAGTAATATTAAGTCTAATAACTAATAATTTATCCTAAGATAGTGTGGTAGGTATATGTTTATTCATTATAATTGAAAATAATGCATTTTCCTACAGTTTCCTTATCCTCCTCTAAATTTTTGTTGTTGTAGTTCACGTTTTAGCTTAAAAACACTATGCGGTTCTATTTTTATAGTCTCCTCAGTTGATAAGTAATGAATTTCAATTTCAATGAGTAAAGTCTTATATAATTAACATTTCGGCAATATTCTTTAATGTTCTTTAAAACCCTTAAATTGTTGTTGATGTGTTTTGATAATATTATACAACGCTCTTGATCAGTTGAATATTGTATTTTTTTGATTCACGCATTTATAAATTTAAATAACATTTATAAGCCATCATAAAACGTATTTATAAACACTTAATATCGCCTTGCGAACAATATGTATACTCAGGATAATCCTCTTTAATGTCGAATCTCTATTTAGAAGGATATTAGACCGCGTTACATTCTAAAAATCTCTATAAGCCGAGCGACGGGATAAAAGTGACTGTCACAGGTCCCGCTGCGACGTACGTTCGGAAGGAAGCGACGCACACTGGATTTCACGTGACAAACTATTGAACGGGAGCTGTCAAAGCCAAGAGGGATGAACAATAGAAAGTTACCCTAGCCGACTGCGATGAAAATTATACGCTACTAGGCTTTACAAGCATTTAGCGAGGATTAGTGAACGTAATGCTATAATGGGCTCTTATAGAGACGGTTTATGGGAAACAGTAGATTATTTGGAGTTTGACGGGACCTTGCATTTTTTTTTAATTTAACGGTTGGGCTATTCGAAGATTTTTTCAAGTATTTGGATAGGGAAATAAAACAAAATGCCTTTTTATAATATTTGAATATACTAATATTTCATAAAGAAAATTACAAAAAAGGGAATGAAAACAACAAAATAACTAGCGAACTATTTTTTAAGTCTTGTACACATACAATATATTGAGGACCTGACTATAAATTTTAATTTAAGTGGCTCATTAGCATTGGCAAGGTAAAGAAGTTTATGCACAAAAACGCCCAAGTGATGTGCTCTCTGATTTTGTGAAAAATAGGTAGCCCAAATATTTTGGGACAAAACGGCAATTGATAAAATCGCAATGTATGAAATTCCTATCTTAATAATTAGAAATTCACATTCTAAATTTAAAATTTAATGCTATTGCTGACGCTTATAGTATGAAATTTTGACTATACTCTCTGAATCTTAAATCAATGTCCACAAAAAAACCAAGATTTCAAACAAAATCAACGAAAATCAACGCAATATTATAGATTAACCTCAAGCCGATCGATCAAATGATACATCTTATCTTTAATGCGTAACCTTAGTTTTGAGAGTGATCAATTTTCAATTGTGTTTAAACTTCCAAACTTCCTTTTAAAGTTCTTTGTTAATAGTGAATCTTGCAGTAGAGATGTGATTGAGTTTTCTGTAAAGAGAAGTGGCATCTGAATCTGCATATGCATGCGTGTCCCAATTTTCTTGATTTCCTTAGTTTTTAAAATACTTTTTGAAATTTGAAATTTAGGAGCACCCCTCGTTTCTCGGATACCTTATGAAAGGTCGGAAGGGTGAAAAGCAGCATCCAATATAGATTTTTACATAGAATTCATTGACGTAGACATTTTTTTTTCCAAATTGGGTTCGTCTTTTTGAAAGAAAAAGTTTGTTTCTTTAATAGAACAAACACTCTATATCAAAAATGTATGAAGTTATTTGTATAAATGGACACAAAAATGATTTTTTTAAAATTTCATGGAGGTATTTGCAGTAGACGTTGGAAAAAAGATTTATTAAATATCAAAAAAAGTAACCTTATTTATTCTTGACAATACTAACACAATAACATTTATGATTTGCATGAAGCCAACTTAGTTTTATATTAACACATAGCTTTATGAACTATATGTTATTAAGAAAGATAAACCAAAACGAGAACCTGGATATTAAAACAATTATTTTTTGCAAAACTAAGTTGGTTTCATGCAAATCATAAAAGTTATTTTGTATTACCAATAAATCCTTTTTCCAAGGCCTACCACATATTTGAGAAGCTAATACCAAGGCGAACCAAATTGGCCTATAAGATATAAGGTGATACAAATAATATGTTAATATTAAACGAGGTGATTGCGTAAGCATTGTCTGGAATAAATAAAGTAACTATTTTAGATATTTAGTAAATCCTTTTCCCAAGTTCTACCGCAATACCCTCATGAAAATTTGAAAAAAATCATTTTTGTGAGGTCATTTACACTGTAATATATTTTTGAGAATGTCGTACCAAGCGAAACCAAAATGGCCTATAAAATATAGGGACGAAAATATTTAGAATAAAACTGACTCTTAAAAATCACCCAGTATTTTAAACAAGTCATGAAAATTTTGTTTCACAAAAAAGTACCAAAGGTTTGAGAAAAGGTGAGGCTCTATTTTCACTAACAACTCGGTCGCGACAAAAAGGGGACACAGTGTACTTGGACCCAAGAAAGAACCTTGAGGCACTCCAGAATAAATATCAGAAAAAGAATACCGAATTTGGATGTATGAAATAATGTTATCGATCTTAATGGTCTAATTCTTACTCTTTCAAAACCAGTGGCGCAGTAATGAATATGCATTCGGTAATAAATTTCGGTAATAGGAGCCCACTATAGGCCAGCTTTTTTACGCAGGTCTCGCATGTTACCGGGATCAGGATATCCCCGGGCTAACGTAATATTTTAGCATAAATTTTCAAACAATTGGTAAACTACCCGACTCTCTAATGGTCGCTACGCGCTCCGTACGCGCACTGTAATTTGGCGAAATTATAAAAATGCTTTAATTCCAAAGAAACCGTTTAGCAAAGTACTCCTAGGTAAATGCATGCGAATTGTCATTGCACGACTCCTAAAGTCGTGATCACGAAGTGCTAAAGGACTTACGGTAGTCCTGTAATTTGATCTCGGAGAGATCCAATTACGGCAACACCGCGAAACACGAATTTCAATGTTCGGTACCGCCCCACGCCGTTCACGTCGTTTTCGAAAATGTACAAAATATCGGCGAATAATGGCGATAAATTTTTTTTAAATAAATCCTAATGCCGGGGCATGTTGATAACATGTTATTTGCAATAATTTTGCTCCCGCATGTTTCGAGCAATGCGTTTTTTTGCCGGCCCGCTCGCAACGTAACATTAAGCGATAAAAGGAATGTAGAATTTGATGTTAGCCATTGTTGTATTAGCCAGATGACAAACAAACTAATGCTGGGTTTCTTTGTTATTGTTATTTTTCAGTAACGTGTTATTATATGCTTTCCCTCGTTCTTCGCCGTTGCGTAGACGGCTTATTTTGGCTGTATAGTCGCCCCGGATTCGTAAGGGAGAAATAATATACTGAAAATTTAACTCTCACTCTTAAAACTGACCAAACAAAAGTTCGAACCAAAACTAACCAAGTGGAGGAATTTTGGCCATAAATAGACAATCATTTGTTCCCTTTTGATGTTTTTCTTTTTAACCCGAATAAATAGTAAACTTAATAGAAAGATTTGTGTTTATGCTTATATCTAATATAAAAAGTTTGTTGCAATTTTAATAAAGAGATTTTAATTATATGTTAAAACGGACATGTTTTTCAATTAGTAATAATGATAATAAGAATGTGCAGAATTGTTTTTGCAGATATACCAAATTCCGAAAAAAATTAAACCAGAAAGACTGAAAACCAAAGTAAGGACCATTGTATTATAGGATGAAAGCGAAGACTCTTGGACATAAATAGAAAAAAGTACGATCCTTTTTTGATTTTTTTTAAAGCCGAATTAGTGTAACATTTTAAATTAAAGATTTGTGGAGTTTGGTCAAACAAAATATTTATACCAACAATGAACAAAATTGAAAGCTGTGGAACAATTGACATTTAATTTTTATTTACTCAGTAACACAAAACAAATGAAACTCGTCATTAATCTCCAAGGCTTACTCATGATTATCTGTACCTCGATTGTGAACATTAACGAGGTTTTCGAGTTTTAGTTCGTTAAATAGAGCCTAAAAAGTTTAGTAACTGTACCAAATTTTATTTAAAAAAATAATACTAATACAATCCCCAAGTATCTTCAGTACAGAAGTTAATGACTACCATGGTCAATCTAATTTGCAAATACTTGTCCAGGTATAAAAATTTGCATTCTTTAATTAAGTTTGGTGGCTAGGTGTTAAATCATTCATACTCTAAACATGCTTCTGTCTCTTCGTAGTAGCCTATCATACGATTGAAATCTGTTCTATCTGGATTATAATTGCGTTCGTCGTCTATAACTATATGCAGGCCCCTGCTGCTGTATTCTCCAAAGCCTCTACATGAACAATTTCTGCCAATATACAATAAACAGCAGAGGAGATGGCATACATCTTTGTCGAACTTTCTGTCGTCAAATTCTCCAAAATTCGCATTCTCCATTAGAACGAGCACCTTTTGTTTCGAATAAAGGTTAGTAACTGATATTTTCATTACCCAGTTCTGTCTAAGTATTTCAGCTGTGTTATCACACACACAAACATGTTAACAATATATTATAAAATTAATATTATAACTTCAAATCATTTGCATTGACATATTTTAAGCAAAGACGTAAAATTTAAGTTTTGTGAGAGTCTATACTCTTCCAAATCGCTTATTGAGGAATAATTTACTGGCCAGATAGTCCCTGCTATGGACTACGCAACATTGATCATATTTCGGATATCCTGAAAAATTGAAACTCGCAAAAAATGAAACTCCTATCTACTTGAGAATTGCTGTGATGCGTAGTTTAATTGCCATTCTTTCTTAAAAGATTCAAGCTCCGCGACCCTGATATTCAATCGATAATTTATCGATATATTGAGAACTATAATGAAAAAATCAATTTTAGTTACGATGCTCATAATTTGCACTCAAAATTTAGATTATAACAGGATTCTATGAGTCTTACCTTTTGTTATCTGTGGACCTCCTACACCATTCAAAAAGGCTGCTTGTAAGTGGTTTGTCTATTGAACTGAAATCGCTCAATATAATAGCCTTGAGTGCATGCCTCCCCAGTTTCTTTATTATTATTTTTTATATAAATAAATTGATGTAAATAATAATAATTTTCATTCTTTTCTCTTCCTTTGTCTTGCTGTGCTATGCATTTTGGATATTGTTTGGTATTAACTATTAATTTGAGAGTTTTTACCGCTTCCCCCGTCATCAAAATGCTTTGTTTCGGTTTTAGTTACAATATCGTGAAGTAATATTTGAACGTTTAATTACACAATCAGAAAATTTTATTGCTATAGGTCAAACTCATATCCGATTTTTTTTCTATTATTTTTAATTGTTTTGTGTGTGAAGGTAATATTTCGTTATTTCATAATTTTCTTCTAATTTTTGACTTGTTTTCAGGTATTTTGATTTTTTTAATTACTTTTCTTAACTTATTTCGTAAATAATTCCTATGGAACTTGTTTACACATTTACGCTATCGCTTTTTTCGTTTGTTTTTCCTGCAGAATATAGCCACCTCCAAATAATATATCTAAATTATTAAAACTGTTTTGAGTAATAGCATTATTTATTTTTTTCTTTATTAAATGATGTCTCGCGTACTAGTGGAGGGCCAATAGGTATATCCTTATCATTCCATCATTTATTCATTCGATTTCAATCAATGCATATTCAGAAAATGCGCGAAAATCCAGTATTCGCGAAGTTGCGGCCATCCGTTAAGCCCTCTTATTAACAAAATTCAACCAAAATACCTAGATTGCGTCTTAGACGGACCAGACGTTCATATTAAAACCCAGCAATCGTCTCAGTCGGAATAACCGCAATCGTTTGGCCCGACATTTCAATTAGCTCTATAATACACTCTCTCGCGTTTCGCAATAATAGCGTCGCATTTGAGCGGAATTACCTGTATGCATGCATATCGGAAAACCTCCTTCGCAACAGTATTATGTCGTCCGTGGAACAGTATATCGCGTTGGTCGGCCATTCATGGCGGTAGACACAGTCGCATGACACCGAGGCCGGTAATCGTTGTGCATTTCATTTGCTGCAACGAGGAAGCAGCCCGACCAGCGGTTATTAAGGCGTGTCCACTTGGCCCCGATAAACGCATTCTACATACACATTACACATTGAATTGACGGAGAATTAGAGTAATGAGCCGTCCATGTTAGACCAGCCGCGGCGGGACGGGACAGGATGTGGTTTGGAACTCTTAATTTCCGAAAGACAATCACCATCATTAGCGTTTCAGTACGCTAATACCCGATAATTTTGATATTAGTACCGTGAAATATACCCGAATGTGTCCTAGATCGTGACTCTGTATACATAAAACTGGATAACATCTGCCGATAGGGAACGGTGGACTTCAAAATCGGCTATTTGCTTAAATATTCAGCACTGGTTGGTAGACGTGGCTCGCGCAAGGCTGGAATACGAGATCCCTCCTCGCAGAAATCGTATTTCTACGCCGAAGATATTCAGTGCATTTTTCATTTCCAATAGCTATTACCTTAATAAAGTTATGGAGTACTCGAGTGGTTTGAGACTAATGCAGGAGGTACTGTGCATTAGGGCAGAAAAGCAAAGGTTACATCATCATCATCATAATTTAATAACGAATGGAGTGACTCTGGAGTGGGCGAACTCAGCTAACGGTTTGGGGGTGTGATACGATACTAGCCTAACATTCAATACACACATGTGAATTATATAATAAAAGCAAGCTATTATAAACCAAAATCTTTACGCTTGATAAAGAACTGACTAGATGTATGATGATTACTGAGCTGCAATTTATTATCACTATTTCTCTCGATATAATAAACTAAAAATATAAAGTCTCCAACACCCTAAATACTTAACTAATCTACTTCATAAACGTGTAAGCGCGTATAGTATAACGTGAATCTAAGAGTAGATTCTTTCCCTCTAAATTTATAGGGTTAGTGAATTTCTTCATTGTTCTCCATGTTGTTATTACTATTTAAATACATAATTACGGGGAATGGAAACTGCAACACCCAGCTGTACAATGTTCTGTCGGTTCACTGGAACAAATATTTTTGCCCAAGCCTTTACACTAAACGCACTGATTTATAGAAGATTTATAACATTTCAAATATTGTTGACATTTGGATTTTAGATTCTCACATCTCTTATTCTTCAAAAATTGTCTGCTAAACTTAAGACGTACCTTGTGTTGTAGGTTTTGTTTAGTTAGTTCTACCACAGGTTGAATGTTGTGGTGTATTTTCGACCGGTTCTACGTCATTTTGATTAGAAACAGCTTACAAAGCTGTCAAAACTCGTGTCTACTGTTGCTTGGGTACTTGTTTATGATATGTTTGTTTATGTTTTAAATGAGGTGAGTATATTTTGATGACTATTATTTCATGTTCATATTTAGCTTCAGTTTTAGCACGGTGTGAATAACGGGCTTACTAGAATCAAGGGTGGCTTCGAAACGCGTTTTTGTTTGTGAGCTCGCGATGACAATAGAAGATTCAGCTGAAAACATCACGAAAATATGAACTTCAATTTTGCATTAAGTATCAAGCTGCGTTTACAAGATGAAGTAGTTTGGGGTGCCATAACAGTTAAAGACAATCCACATACCGCTGCAGCTATTGGATACTTCCTTCAATTAACTAAAGCAATAATAATATAATGAATTTTAGTGTTAGCTATCGGTAATCACCGATTTGTGTGGAAAAGAAAATCATATTTCTCAAATTATTCATTCATTCATTGTCGTGATACCTCGCCATTCATTGGATGGTTGTTGAAATTTATTCTTGTTATTTTGCTTAAAACTACTCAGAAACTGTTGGTGCATTTTTTGTTTAAACTAACACACTAATGCATTGTATTAAAGTTTAAGAAAAAACATGTTTTTATCTTATTCTCCATTTCTCCCTGGATATCTAATGGAATTTAACAGACATCTTCCCAACATAAAGAAAAAGTAGAGCTTCTTTGTTATTCACAGAAATAAATACTACATTGCAGAGTATCCGAATTTACGTTTGTTTGAAACTTTTTAGACGAGTATAAGCAGTAGGTTGTTAGAGGCTGTAATAGGGCGGGTTAAAACGATTATGTATTTTTTGCATCTGACACACAAATACTGGTTGCTAGTTACCTCTAGAAAGTACTTACCACGTATGAGCTCTTATTCTCATTACAGTTTAGTTTAGCTTATCACTTTCATTAAGCCAATTTTAATAATAATTTTCGTAGGAAATTGAACGTTCTACAAAAATTATCCAAGATTGAAGAATTTAAAGCAAAATAAAATATCGTAAAATGTTTTCATTTATTCTAATAGAAAATTGAATTCTCTATAAAAAATGTCTCTTCTGCTCTATTGATTACTCGAATCATTTAGAAGATTCTCAATGGCTAGTTATATTCATTGCTTTTCATAAATGTTTTCAATTTATGCATTGAATTAGTAAATTTTGCGACTACTTATTATCGTTTTCAGAAAAAAAAAGTTCTTTATTCAAGGAATATCAATCAATTGAATTGAATCTATAGAAAAGGAATTCTGTTCCACCATATGAATATTTCGATTTTATTACAGTGGGGAAGTACTCCTCGAAGTTATTTGACAACTTGGAGCAAATATTGAAACTGTTCTTCGTTTTTCGTCAGACACTGATTATAATCAGATACCAACGCTTTTGAAGTACTTATTATTTTCCTTATAACTCTTATCTGAAACCCACAATGCAATGTCAACATCAAGGAAATCATATGGTCAAAGGTTTTGAACTCATTCAATGATTTTTGAGAAACGAAGTCACTGAAATCCATTTGCATAATGGAATTGATGTTCAATTGATGGATATGAAATTTTTTAACCCTAAAATTTATACCATCTCGAGATTTTACAGCTTTGACAATCTTCTTCTTTATATCGACTGGAACAGTATCATCAAACAGTGATGAAACGGTGAGTTCATCATTTACATCACATTGGTGATAAGATATGATTATTTATATATGAGACTAAATCGAAAATGCAAAACTATAATGAAGGTAATCTTCCCATTAATATGAAGAGCTCGTACGTGAGTACTTTCTACAGGTAACTAGCAATTAGTTTTTGTGTGTCAGATCCAACCCTGGGCTGGAATACTAAAATCTGGAAAACTTTGTCTACAAATTTTACAACATTTTACTTGCGACGGCAGTCAGCTCTATATTAAATAGTCCGCTGTTTCAGAGTATAGCTTCTTTCATTGTTTCATTCTGTGCATTAGAACTAAAAAGCATAATTATGATACTTGACATCTCACACTTGATGTTCTTTTAGATTCTTAGTGATTTATTCCTTAAAATGGAACGGAATTATTTAAGCTTTTGTTAAACCTAACTAGCAAGAAATAAATACATATCTCTCTAAAAAAATGTCAGTTTAAAAAATCGCCTGTAAACTGGTTTACGGAAGATCTAAAACAACTTAGAAATCGAGTCCAGACTGCTCAAACTATAAGTTTGGTCTCAAAAACAAACGCGAACACACAGATATAAAAACATGCAAAAGCATTACAAAAACGAGATAAAAACAACTAAAAAACAAGCTTAAAACAAATACATATTAAATTCCAAAAACAGGCCCAAGAACATACGGAGACTCATTAACTATGGACGGAATTATATAAAAAAATCCAATCACTCAAACGTCACCAAGGACTAGTTTTACAATTATTTCTCGACCATTATTTATAATATCTTGCTGCTGTTTGATATTGATACGAACTTTCAAAGTGGTTTAATTTGTTCTTTTGCACTTAATTGTGTTACTGAGTTAGAGGTAAAAGCATCGTTTCTCTGTCTAAGAAACTCTAGTTGCTCTGATGCTTATGAAATCAATGTCAATTTATTGAACTTTGGAGGCTTTTATTTGATGAAAATCCATTTAACAAAATAAATAAGAACTAAAAGTTCAGATTTTCACGAAATTTATTAATTAATGTAATTAATTATGTCGTGAAAATCTGAACTTTTAGTTCTTTTTTATAATGTCAATTTACTAAAAAACCTTATAGATGTTCTGGTGATTCCACTTACCTTCTTTTTTAATAAGTCCATTTAATATGGCATTTTTCCAGAGACTTTAAAAATTAGTAAAGTTAGTCCAATCTTCATATCCATAGTGCCTCATATCGGTAAGATATTTGAAAGGGTTATAAAACCACAAATAGCTAATTTTTTTGAGCAGCAGGATATCTTTGGGAATGAGCAGTTTGGATTTAGGGAGGGGCGCTCTACTATACAAGCGATAAGTAAGGTTGTGGGAGATGTGGTAGCGGATCTTGAGACTGGAAATCGGGTGGGGTCGACAATGTGAGACCCCTTAGCAAGGCGTTCGACTATATCTCGCACGATCTTCTTAAACAAAAGCTGTTTAGGTATGGATTTCGTGGCGGAACCCTTAAACTAACAGAACAGGGAACAGTTTGTGGGCGATGACGGACGTAAATCCTCTTTGGTGAAGGTCTCCAGTGGGGTCCCCAAGGGTCCGTACTCGGCCCTGTATTTTTTATAGTGTATGTTGCTGATCTATGCCGTTTTTAGGGGTCTGTCAAATGTGCTTTATTTGCGGACGATGCCAGTTTTACCTTATATGGTCCGAATTGGAATGATCTGCACAACATTATTGGGGAACTGGAGAGCAATGCGAACAATTAGTTTAAAAATAATTATTTCAAATTGAATACGGACAAAACCCAAGAAATATTCTTTTCGCTAGATAAATACAACAACGGCGAACGCCAATCGGCTAAATTACGTGGCATTACACTTGATAGTAGACTTGACTGGAAAAATCATATTTTATCTCTTGAGCGAAAAGTATCTTCCAGCTTATTCGTCCTTACAAAAATTAGGGAGAGCCTAGGCCAAAATGCCCTAATGACAGTGTATTATTCTTTATTTCATTCCCACATATTATATGGCACAATATTATGGGGAAACTCAATGCTGTTCAAATATTCAAGATACAGAGAAGCGATATAAGAATTATTGCTTGGGCTAAGCGCAATGAACACTGTACTCCCTATTTTTAAAAGTATTAGATAATGACACTGCCTTGTATCTATATTCTCCATAATTTTATAGAAATCCACAAGCATACTAATATATTTGAAGGTGTGTCTCATAGTTATCCAACAAGTGCAAAAAATCTTAAGTTCCAAAGCACAGACTTGTTACATGAGACAAAAATTCTTTAAACATTAACTTGTACAATATTCTGCCAGATAGATACAGACAGATGGCTTTTGAGGTGTTCAAAACAAATATTAAAGTGTTGCTTATTGAAAATTGTTTCTATAGTGTGGACGAGTATTCCATCAAGATAAAAAATCTAAATTAAAATCCTTGGCTTACTGAAATGTGTGAAGATCATAGCAAGAATTATGTCACGACTCATCCCTACACCCATAGGAAGAAGATGCTCAGCTAGATTTTGTCACGTCAGCTTTTAATCACATAAAGCTGTTGTTTCGCTTATTTCTTAGTTAGTCAGTTGAATACGCTCTTGCGGTAAACTATTAATTGTGTAGTTTTGAAAAATAAAGTTTTTAAAAAGCGACGGTTTCCTGTTAGAAAAGTCTTGCTATATTGCATTTTCTGTACGATTTTTATACTCCGTGTTAGTGTTGTTGACCTCTACATTTGTTATTGTTCAGTACTGTGTTATTTATAAAATATTTTTTTTTACACCTTTACATTTTTTTTTGTATTTTACCTTATATTGACAGGCTGCAATTTTATTATTGTTGTACAATATGTGGTTAATAAAATTTTTCTTCTTCTTCTACTTTTTTTTACATTTTGCTGGCATTTGTCAAAAAATATAATTTCTATTTAGATTTAGTGCAAACAACATATACAGTTTACATACAAAATTCGTATTCTAAACATCGCATCATGGTGTAACGTTTTCTAAATTAAGAATCTCATAAAGCATGTCAAAACGGAGGTCCTAATTCGGGCGGACGGTCGACACTGATGGGTTTGCTGGCGCCACCGAAAACAATGCGGTCCTTTTGTCTTACCTAACATTTAATTGACTTTTTGCTAATTTTACGATCGGCTTTCGAAAAAGAGCGGACCGCCGCCGCCATCGTTCGCAAAAATTTCATTTCCATCCCGACTTTTACAGCTTGTAAATGTTCGGTTTTTAAACGCCGAAAACACTGTAGCTTTAATGGCCCGACGTTGGCCAAACATAATAAATGTTTTTTCTTTGCGCCTTTTGCCACACTTTGAAAAAGAGTCCCGGACTAATTAGGATTGTCAGAAGGTTCGTTTAAATGCTACCCGTAATTTATCACTTTCCAAATGTGTTTGGTTTAGATTTTTATATTTCCTGTGTCGCCGCGTTTGGGTTTGGCCGCTCGTACGAACGCGAAAATGTTGCAACCGAGGGTTTTTTCTTCTTCTCTTCTCTCGTTAGTCATTTCCAAGTACAATAATAAATGAAAAATAAACTTGTTAGAGATGAAGGTCTATTTATACGTTAGGTTTTCTGTATAAAACTCACATTGGGTTCGAAAATTCAAAAAAAAAAAAAAATACGTGTAGATATTTTTTTTCACATATAAATTGCTCTTGTATTTTGAACCGGTATATGTTTATTTTTGGTGGATTTTTGTTTTCTAATTTTTTTCAAATGTTGACATTAACGCAGTTTTAGTGTCTTATTCAAATACGCTCTGACCCTGTATAATATTTGGAGGATGTACAAAACTAACCAAAACTAAAATTGAAAACGAGGTAAATGGAGATGCTTATTCTCTTAAATGCCTTTCATTGTTATATTAATTATACTAATATAACCAATTTTTATAAAATTATCTTTTATCTAAGACTAATTGCTTTGATTACAACGAAATACAATTTTTTTTAACCAACTGTTTATTGGTATTTTTTATAATAGTCTTCTATTAAATTAAGAGTGGTGCTAATCACCCGGCTTTTTTCACTAATAAAATAATATTAATGAATACCATTTTATAGAGAGTTATTCAAATTTGATTGATGAGATTATTGAGAAGCCAAAAACCGGATTGGAATTGAATTACTTTTCGCAAAGTTTTACGTCGGTGGCATCTCTCCACATTGTCGAAAAGTAATTATACTAAATATATATCCACTCCTGTAATCGCCATCTTTCGTGATTTTTACTTTATTTACATTTTTTTAAATTTTATCTGTCGAATTTCTTCCAATTTGATAGTAGACACGATAGAAGAGAGCTAATTTTGCGATATATGTTAAAAAATATTAATACGTTATGTTTGTGAGGTTTCCCAAACGGTTACACTTATTTAAATGATTTACAAGCTACAAAATGTGTAATAAGAAGATTTTGTAGCACGAAATATATGATTTGCTTTAGTTAGATCCTGTTTTTTGGAAATGTAGCTTAATAAAATCACCTTTCAACTCACAAACCTTTTATCAGATAAAGAATGTTAAAAAATACACCTCTATATGTTCATGATATAAATATCCGTTTTCTATTTGCAATGTAATTATAAAATTCATCGGTGTGAACTATGAAAGATTTTGATAAAATTCGCTTTATTCTTGAGTTTGCGTAACTGATATTGAAGTTTGATATTACTGAACTTATATTATGAAATTTAACTATAAACTCATGGCTCATCCCAAAATTTGATGGGGTATTTATTACAGTCAGTTTAATAAAGGCATTTGTAGAAGAAAATTTTTCATAAAATATGTACTCTTGTTTATAGTAAAAAAATGTTTGAGGTTTTAATATGTTTTAGTTTGGTTAACAACTATTGAAACGTTGAAAATGTAATATTTTTGCATGGAACTGTTGCACGAAACAGGTTTATAGTTATGAAATAAAAATACTACAGCTGTGGATGTTATGCGCGCTCTGGGTAAATATGAAAATATTGTATATATTTTTTAAAACTGACAATAATTCATATATATCAAATTTAACAGTATCTCTTAGGGAATCGTTATCAAATTTATGTTTTTGCTATTTTATTTAAAAGAAATATTTAGTATCAAAAATGTAAAAAGAAATTTTATTATCCTCTATTAAATAGTATTTTTAAATATTTCTGTTGAAAGTACCCAACAGTTTGTACATCACAGTCACTTCCACTTCACATGTCTCATCTTAAATACTCGGAAAAATAAAAGTAAGTGAAAAAAATCATTCTGCTTTAATTTTTACAATGAAAAATATTCGTTTAAATGACAATTGCCAATTGTCTGAAAAGTTTCCCATAACGGAATAGAGGTCTAAATACAATCTCTATCGTATTAACTTCCAAATTTATGCAATATCCTTACGACGACGTATCTGTTTGTCAAATGTCGGTTTTCCGCTAAACGGGTCAGCAAAACGCAAACTCGGGTCCAATAAAACGAAACTGCTATTTTTTGAAGACTGCCATGTTTTGTTGTAAGGGTACCAAGCGGTAAAATCAAAAGGGTTGTTTTGAAACAAGGATCTGTTGAGTGGAACTGGTCCTTGCTTTATATTGTCGACCTGATTTGGGCTTGTTAATTTAGATACGAATTAGTTACCAGACCATTAAATAAATATAATAAATATATTACAGTAATTATGTTAATTAATTTACCGACTCACTTCGTAAAAAAAAGATCTCCTATAAACTTAAAAAATATCTTGCCACGCAAAAAAAGTTTCCGCTTGCATTAATATTTACAGAAAATTAAAAATTTAACAAGAGCAAGAAATCACAGCATCAAAAACATTCAATAATTTTATTTTTAACTCAGATAATAAAAACAAGGATTCTTGGAGACTAATAAATTTTGAATTAAATAGAGGTCCTTTAAAATCCGGTCGTGACATCTTCGCCATGCTTTTAAATCATATTTTGCTTTCAGATAATATAATCGATAATATTTGATTTTCAAAATTAAACTCAATTGACCTTCTAGATTTAAGTAACAATAACAGTCATTTTGATAAAAGCCATTTCCAGCTGCCATTTCAATATTGCCAATTTTTGACAAAATGTTTGAAATTATATTGAAAAAGTTTTTTACCCTGAAAGTGAACTGTAAAAGCGGAGCGTTGTCTTTTATCGCAGTGTCAAAGTCCGTCATCTGTTTTCGAATCGTATTTTACTGATCGCCGTCAAAGAGTGAGCGTAGATGGTAGTACTTCTTTTTTACCCGGTGTTCCGTAAGGATCGGTTTTGGATTCGCTCCTTTTCGTCATTTATATAAATATTCTTGCACATTTTGTTAAGTCCATCAAGTGTGCATTATTTACCACAATTATATGCAGAAGTTCGTCCCTCGACGAACTAAACAGTAGCAGTAATATTGCTGAGAAGCGGGAGCAATCTTGGTTTGCGGCAAATGACTTGCTTTTGAACAGAAATAAAACGCAAAATTTTTAATTTCCTCAAATGTTAATATTTATTTATTTATTTCAACGGCTGAGCCAATTTACAAAGAAAAAGTAACAATATAAATATAATATAAATATATGAAAGGCACGAGCGTCACTCTTCTTGGTATCACTATTGACGATGGATTGAATTGGTCGGTTCATATTGACTCTCTCTGTAAATCATTGTCATCAGCACTGTTTATGCTGCGAAACCTTCAGCAATCTCTTAATACTCAAGTGTAAGCAATATTTCACTCTAGAATGCAATACGGAGTAGCCATCTAGTTATGCAGTCAGAGCGTTTCGTCTTCAAAAAGAGCTCTCCGAATTCTTCTTGGCGTGAATGAATAATCATGTAGAACACATTTCCAGCATTCATATGATGACTTTACCATCTACTTTCATATATTACATCGACTTTTTCTGTTCAGTCTCAGATTCATTCCTATACAACGCGTAATGCATACCAGTTAACGATTTCCGATATCGTTTTAATAAATCGACAGACAAAACACCGTTTTTACAGTACTAATGAGTCCCCAAATTTCAAATTTTAAACCTGTGTAACCTCTCTTCTTTTACAAATTTGTTTCCCGTGTTTTGTGCTTTTATTCATATATTGTTTTATTGTCTTTATATGTATTTGTTTTTTTTGACGTGCTACACATATATTTCTTATACTGTGGTTAAATAAATAAACCTAAACCTAATTAAACTCGCCAGTAAGTATATAAATCTATTAAATTTATTATTATTTATTATGAAATCTATTAAACTCTCTGATTCTGCAAAGTATAAAAATCATATGGTATTTGTTTTGTGATTGACAAAAAATATCCTCGAAACCATTTTATAGATTCTATAAATTACGCAAAGTAACCTTTTTTGGCTAGCTGGTATATGTGATATAAGTAGATTGGTTTTTCAAGATTATTGAAAATGCAGAGAAAGCCTAAAGGATTTGCCCAGTTTTTTGGCACGAATTGCCTGGAAATTGAGAACATCTCAGTTGATTATTGAAAAAAAACTTCAACCCAACAATTAGCGAAAACAAGTTTTTTTATTGTCCTTTTAAGTTACAAAAATCACTAATACGGCATAATCATGAATGTTCGATTGCCTTAACGAAACATGTGATTCGGACACGACAACTGCAACACGCGGTAACCTGGACGATCAATCGGTCACATGCATAAGAAATGACAGACATCGGTGCGACAAAGGCCGGGGCATCGACTGCGAAACCCTTCTACCCTATAATAAAACTTTATAAAATATGAAAACTTCCCCATACTGGCCGTTTCCCCGTTCACATATTATTCACGTATTCTATCGATTCAAGGGGAATTCAACCAGTTGCGTTACCTGCACGTAGGCGAATAGAAAATAGGTGAGGTCTTGCGGTTTTGCAGAAAAATGTCTTCACATGTTATCGGTAAATCGAATTTTACCTTCGCTGAATACATTTTTTTCCTAATAGTTCAAAAAATCGTTTGCGGTACACATGTGAGGTTAAGATATTTTGTTAGACTTACGCAAGGGATAATTTCGTTTTCACCAAAGCGGAAATTTCTATAGTAAATAAAAAAATGAACATGTGTCCCAAATGACCTTCAAACAATTTTATTTTCTTCTATTACTTCGGAAGCAGTTTAACGAAATGAAATTTGTACACAAATACCTGTGTGAGTAGGTAATATGTTCTGGTTTGTTGAACATCTATTAAAACCTTTAAAGTTTTAAAATTTTATATGTATACACACTATATTGCTATTAGATTTTATAGTGCCCCTAAGATGGAAATGATCTTTCATGCACTTAACTCATTTTCCCAAAATATTTAATGATATCTGGGCATATTTAGAAAAACACTGGCATACAAATACTATGTTTAAAAATTTAACTGAGGTGGCTTTTACTTGATGAAAATCCATTTAACAAAATAAATAAGAACTTAAAGTTCAGATTTTCACGAAATTATACATGACAATTGTTTCAACATCACCGTGTCTTTATCAAATATAATATTTACAAACTACCTGCCGAAAATGACAATAAAACCTTAATTAATGTTGTGAGTATTTAAGTTTAATAATGGAGAGGTATTCAAATCTAATTGATCTTTAAGCAATACATTTGAATGTCTCATTTTGTTGATCTCCATGGCTTCCAATAAATTTAATTTGCTACTATTTGTGGCTCTATGTAAAATATCCAAATTGTCGAGGAAAATGTGTTTTTCTGTGTTTAAGTTATTTGAATCTAGACTATTGTTTTTAAAGGATCTACCAGTTGGTGAAATATAAATTTTAGGACAAGCTCCGCATTACAACCTGTAGACACCTGATTTTTGAGATTTTGGACATTTCGTTTTATTGTTTTTCTCCTATGTCTGTAATTGTTTTAAATTGTTCGTTTTACTTTAAGAAGTTAACTTTGTTAAACACTGTTGCAAGCCATGCGAGCATTTCCGGTACTTTAGTCACGGGTTTGGGAACGATCGGAAATTTTTCATAGTTTTTATGGCATTCCGATGTCTGTTAGTCCTGATAGCTACGTTACTTGCTGTTATTTTGGAAAAATGAACAAAAAAAAATTCTTCAGACACCTATTCAATAAACACTTACTCCACTCGTATCAAAAAGACACGTGACTAAAGTGTCGTTTGTAAAACTTGTTGCATAATATACTATTTTGATCTACGTGTTATACTTAGGTACGTATATAAAGTAATAAATATTTTGATAACACTATAATAAACATTTGATAATTTTCTCACCTTATGAAATGTTCCTTAAACGAAAACATTTCCCCAATAATTGCCTCTAACACAGCTGTAACAAAATCCCCTAATATTTATAAACAAAGTTCCATCTTATAGTTAATTTACGACATTTTACGGCGGTTGGTACTTCATTAAGCACCCCAAAACTTGAAATAAATGACCCGTAATCAGTTAAACCGCCATTTAAATTGCTACAAAATTCATAACATATATTATTGAAAAATTGGCCGAACGTCCTTACGAAATTTGTCAATATCACTTTTGTTATTATTCTCACACCTTTAGTAACGCCCTCTTCACAAATCGCCCCTTACAAAGGTCGCTATAACTCTGTATCAAATTGTATAATTCCAGAGGCTGGTTAGTAACGCCTATCTATATACCAAAAACGAAAAAACCCCAGAGAAGAGCGACGGAGTGGTGTGAAAGGACACCTGGCTTATAAACTACCGTATTTTACAACCTCTAATGTATTCTCTGCCTTTCATTTATCTGCTGACGTGTCCATAAAGAGGTGTGCGGTGTCGCACAGAAGGTTTGCTGCGTATCCTCCCCATTTTCGGGTCACATGGTATTTGGGGGTAACAAAAAAATACGCTTTCGTTTTTAATATTAACCCAGTTCACGCCCCGAAGATGGTTTAAAAGGCAGTTTTGAAACTCCCTTAGGGACGGTACATTATCTAGCCATTTTTGAATTATGTATCGGAGTGTCCTTTATAAGGAAGGCAGAAATATGTCAAATCCCGTTAGAAAACGTTTCGTTTACGCCGTGAGATATGATAGCAGAAAACAGAGTACGCTTTGAATAAAATATTTATTTTGAGTTAATCTAGGACTGCAAAATTTTCGCCATAAAGAGAAAATAGTTTTTAGGCCTTTTTATAGAAGCGAAATAAGTAGTAAGGTTTAAAAACTGAAAAAATGTGTAGTTGGATAAAATTTTGAGAAAATCCCATTATAGTTTACGAAAAAAAAAAATATTTCGTTATTAAAATCAAAAGCAGTTAATTTTCAAAAAAGATATTAAATTAAATTATCAATACAACTATTTCCTCTATTTCTGTATCAAGTGACATATGTATTAAAAGCCCTCCTCAATAGATCAAATAAATTGAGTACTTACAGAGATTCTTCAAGAATGCCTGGAACGCCTTTACATACATTACGGAGAGAAAAATTTTAAAATTTGTAAATACGTCCCTTTAATTTTAATACATTAATGTTTAACAGTATTTTTCTGGTACCCATACAGTAGCTTAGGCAGCTTAGCTTACGATATCTTAAAAGTTAGTTGTAATTGACAGGAAACGTTTTTAGTGTTTGTTTTAAAGCTTAAAACCTCCAAAATGTATCCGTCCCACTTTAAGAATCGTCTCGCTAAAATTGTGTCCGATAAAAGCACTTCTATAATTTTTATAGGTGAATATGTAGGAAACCTTGTGCATTATGCATAATAAATATCAAATATTATTATGATATTACTTTGGTATTGTTAATAGGTATTCTCGCAGAATTAAATGATAAACAGGACCCGTTCCAAGTTGCTTGCGACCTTGCTGCTGATGTCTTAAAATGACTTAGGGCTCACATCTATATAGTGGATAATTGGGTATTTTAGATTGCCGATACTATACTACGTAAGATGTAAACAACAAAACAACATAAAAACAAAATAGAAGTGAAGAATCAAATTTGGGTAATGAAAACAGAGATCTCGGAACAGCTAAACCAAATAAAGAAATAAAATAAAACATTGAAAAAAGGAAACAAAAAGTTAAATCAAAAAATTGATGAGTTGGAGAAAGAATAAAAAAGTACTCCTTGTTCTATAACTTTTGTGAAACAAATAATAAAATTACAGTTTAATGTAGATTCTTCTAATTATAATTCCCCTAATAATAATAAGATTCGGAAAATCTGAAGAAGGCAATACTAGTGCTGTTTGCATACACTATTGTCCAAAAGTAGAAGCACTTACAAATAGTAAGTGATTAGCAACCGAAATCTTTGTATCCAAAGACTATTTAAGGGAAGAGTACTGTATTCAAATTGTAATGAAACCCCAGTTAAAAATTTACAACAGAAACCAAACATAGTGCAAGCATCAGGGGGAACATACTGATTGTAAATGGAAGAAATTCAATCACAAGGAAATAAATGGTCCGCCCGTAAAACTTTTTGAAATTATTGAAGAGGAAGAGATAGACAGCGAGAAGGTACAGGAAAGAGAAGGAACAAGGAAGAAGGAAAAGAAAAAGAAGACAAGAGCCAAAAGAAAGAGAATGAACACAAATAAGTAAGAAATAATTTGAAATTCATACAAGCAAAGAATTTATAAAAAGTAATGCAAAAAACAATAAATAACACAATTTCTATTCATTCTTAATGTTTTTTGCAAAGCTATTTTTAATACATTAAAACAAAATCTTCAAGTTATTGAAGTAACTAGAAAAATTAATATCTTAATATCTAAATTAAAACGTTTACAAGATTTAAACAAAATTTGTTTATAGAATAGCTAGTTGTAGGGGAATAAGGTTTTGTCAAATGAGTTCTTTAGAAGTCATTCAAAAATGGTTATTAAAAACAATGTATGAAAAGAATATTCACTACTCTAGTGTCGCAATTTATAAAGAAACAAATATCTTTGACTTACGGCAACTGTATTTTTAAAATATTCTCATTAACATTAAAAACAATGCACCATCCAGTCACCCTACACCATTCTGCCACACAACCAAGGACTACCAACTTTACTAAGCAAATTAAAAGCAATTGTACAAAGACATTTTTAAATCTCTGCCCGAGGGATCACAACATTCTGCCAAACAGATTAAAACAAAAAAAATAAAAAAACAAATTTTAAATCAACAACAAATAGATGGTTTCAGCAAACAGCCTGTTTAAAACTACTTAAACATCCACATTTAATTAAAAAAAAAATTCTTTGGTAAAAAAAATGTTGTAATTTATACTGATTGTGACCTTTCTCTAGGTCATGACAAAACATCTAATGCTATTGATAAAATTTTTTTAAATATTTTCTGTGAACCTGTACTTATTTATTGAAATTTAGTAAATAAACACATATTTATTTATTTAATTTTTTTTTATTTATTTAATATTCTCTTAACTTATTTTCGTTTCTACCGATATAATCGTACATTTTGAAAGTCCTTGTGTATTACAGACTGAACTATAGAATAAAATATAATGGAATAACTTTTATTTCCTTTAAACTTTTTAAACCTGTTTGAATAACTTCATTCATACTAACAATACAAGTCAAAATTTCAGCTCTTTACGAATTCAATCATGACTGTAGATAATGTAGATTTATTTTTATTTTAGTAACTATTCGACACATTTATTAAATGAAATGAAATCTAACACGCCTAAAGCTGTGGCAAATATAGATACTGGATTTGATGGGATCCCTGTCCCCTACAATTGATTGGTACATGTTCTACCCTTTACTTCACATGATTGCGGAAGTAGGAATCACTCGAAAATTCAAATAAAAGTTGAAAAAAAGGGATATCGGCACAAGTCAAACGACTATTTTTTCCAATGGCAAACAATACGGAGCCGTCAATAAAACTTGGCAAATATCGCAGCTCCGAGGGTGAGAAACGTCAATTAGTCTGGTCACCATTCGGAATCGTCCAGCTGGAAACGCGGGCGCAAAATCCAGAGGGAATATCACACCGCATTGACGCCAATCCATTGAACTTTTCGGCTATAGCAGGGCTATTTAGTGCCCAGTGAATGGAAAATTTATTCGGAGTCGTCAAAGGCCTTGTCCTCCTATATGGGAAAACATTTATTTTGCGTTAGGGGTGTCATTGCGTATCTACGACGCCAGGATTGCGCTATTTGCTATTTTCGCTCATTGCGTATATAAAAGTTGGCAAATTTATATGTCTGTATATGAGTTTTCTGCCCCAATAAGAGCTCTGGAGAAATGAATTGCAAATTCTGGTTCGCTTTTGTTGAGATATATCAAGTTCGATATTATATATATATATATATATATATATATATATATATATATATATATATATATATATATATATATATATATATATATAATAATTGAGATGATACATATTCAAAGGAATAAAAACTCCATAAACGCGAAAACCGACATAAAACACGTCAGTGAAACCTATTTCCAATTGTTAAAGTAAACCATTTTAATGCTCAGATGCTCCACCGCGTATCAGTAGGTCTTAAACTTAACAAAAACGTACACTCTAAATAAATAAATAAATAAATAAAAACTAAGAGGAAAAAAAAAGACATCAGATACAATGAATGTTTATTTTCCACTTCTATTTTTGATTCGTACGCCAAAACAAGAACGTTATTGTTTTTGGCAATGATGTATGTTGTGGTACTTTTTCACGAACAACGCTAATAATAGACATTTAAAAATAATAAAATATATAATAAATTTGTGAGTATGACTAATATATGTAATTTGTTTTTGTAATATTTGTAATTTTTAAATTCGTATATGTCTACTGTTTAAGATATTCTGTGTTAGACATTTATTTTTTGATAGCGAACTAATTCTTTGTATAATCTCGCTTTTTTGTCCTTTACAAATATACAAGAGTCCAAGAAAAGCATATATATATATATATATATATATATATATATATATATATATATATATATATATATATATATATATATATATATATATATATATATTTCGCCTTTTTGAATTTGAAAAAATATATTTGCAAATTCTTCATGAACTTTTTTGAATGGAATGGAATAGATAATGAATATCTTCTTTTGAACTACTATGGACTAATTAAAAAAGTGTTTTCATGTATATGTTATGAAAAATTAGAATGAAACTGATTACTCATATTTGTCTGAGACATTTTTCCATTGCTTCGACTATTAGTCTATTTTTAATTTGGACTTGAACAGCATGTTTAGTTTTTAATGTATAGTTTTCCATTTATGACTTTCTATGGTTTTTTGCATACTATACTTTTTCTACGAACGTTAGCTTTTGAGTACATTTTTGCCAAATAACAAGAATACATTTACTGATATGACCGTAAGAATTGACAAATATCAAAATTCAAGCCGTGTGGAAAAATCTCCCAAAACATCCTGTTGCTTCTAAACCTGTGCGGATCCGTGGAACAAGAATCTCATGTGGTAAAGAGACAGACGGGAGTAGAAAAAATATATTTTCACAAGTTATATAAATCTTATCCTACACGGGGATTCAATCAACTTCAACATCAAGAGACTAGAGAGAATACCATTTTTATAATTTTAACGGTAGGACCAGAATGATGGTCAAATCGCCAATTTATCAAATGTGTCTAACCTTAAACCGTTTTGCTGATTTGTGTTATACCTTTGATTTACTGTACACTATAAAGATAGTCTAAAGGATAATTAATTTATTTTACTCATTTTCCTTATTATTATCTACTATGAATATTTTTTTTGAAAATAAAACATAATTGCACCTTATTATCATTATCATTATCATCATTATTATTATTATTATTATTATTATTATTATTATTATTATTATTATTATTATTATTAATATTATTATTATTATTAATATTATTATTATTATTGATATAATTCAGTAATAATTTCTTTACATAAAAGACATGTGTGAAATTTTTTATGTTAATACGGTATTACAAAATCTTGTGACTTACTAGTTTCTATATGGGATAATGAGTTATTATACAGCATATGACAATAAAAGGGTTAAAGAAAATTGTTGCTTTTGACATTTGATAGAAAGAAAGGATGACATTTATGGTAATCTTGGAAACGGCGCGAAATTACTACAGATTTGATATAATAATAGCATCTATTAATTGGCAGTCGGTACCTCCTAAGTAATTATGTTTTTAGTCCTAAAAATTGTAAAATAACTGCAAAATCATGTGTAACAGATGAAATCGAAATTAATTAAAAACTTAAAACTTTGAAAATAACCCAAAAACTAAATAACTAAAATTTTCATAGATTTCTAAATTCCAATTTTGGGTCATTAGACCTCGAATCCTTTCTTTACCTTCCTTTACCGTTGCTAAAATATACATAGTGCTACCACTAAAAAAATTATTGATGTGCAGGGTGTTTTAATAAATAACATTGACAGATAAATCTATCAAAATTTAACATTTACTAAAGTTTTTTGAAGTTTTCCACCGAAAATTTGCCCTCAGTCCATCATAGGTCTTATTGCGTTGCGTATACCATTGCATGTCAATACAGTGGTATCAAAAAAATGAAAGGATAGTTCAGCGGTTGCTTCGCATTATAACGCATTACAACAATAAGCACATATACCGCATATGTTTCACAAAAATTCTATATAATTTCGCAGCCGTTTTTTTACCGTACAATGCACAGAAAATGGTAGGAGTAAGACTTAATATCAATAATTAAACGGAAACAAGTAGGATACGCATATGTTTGGTTCACATAAGCACATGAGAGAGACACGGTTCCGGAAAAAAAGACCAATTATGTAAGTTATTTCACTCGTTTGAGTGAATGCGGTTGACCGAATCAGATTTGCTACAAAACGCACCTCATCAAATTTTAGTATTTTATGCAGGGGCGTCGGTAAAAGAGGGCCGCCAATTATTTCGTAACCACTTTTTTATGCGGTTGTTCGCTATAAAAGAGGCACTGCGGTGTCCAATTTCCAAAAAATTACTGGTTTTGGAGTTACCCCCGGTTTTACCCTTGTTTACAGAATTATTAAATTATTTTCAGTACCTAATTTTCATGTCCTCAATAACTCTAATGACCCAACAACTTCATTGAGCGTCAGAAATAATAAAAAAAACATTTTTATCTTTATTAACCAAACTAAAATTTATTTTTTTAGCAAGGTATTGACCCTTGATATTAGTGAAGCGTTAATAGTAAGACTCCGTTCATATATGACAATATAATATTTAAAATCCGCAACTTTTGCAACATATTTTTTAACTACATTGCTAAAGTATTAAAAGTAAAAAAAATAAAAAATAAAAAATGACAAATTAACTCACAATCATAATTTTCTAATGAAATATCTTCGCTTCTTATTAAGTTCAAATAATATACGGTGTACACAAAAGATTTGTAGGAAATTTGAAATAGTACCTACGGAATATGATTTATCGGACCTAATTTAATTTTTGTTTAATAAATCGAAATATCTAATTAAGTAATTGAGGAGATCGGTTTCTCGCGGAATAAGCTTTTAATAAAAATACTTTTTTGCTTGTAATGTGTTTTTTTTTTCAAATATATATTAATTGCTGGTACATAAGTGACGAGAACATAAGTGCTAATCAGTTTGGCTTCAGGAGAGGACTTGGCACTAGAGAAGCCTTGTTCGCCATACAAGTGCTGATCCAACGAGCACGGGACGTCAATACAGACGTTTTTACTTGTTTCATAGACTTCGAGAAGGCTTTCGACAGGGTTCGGCACGATAAGCTCATCGCAATGCTACGAGAATCAGGAATGGACAACAGAGACACACACGGAGATCCTAGCAAAACTATACTTACAACAAAAGGCTATGGTTCGAGTAGAAAACACAACGTCAGCAGAATTTAGCGTTGGAAGGGGAGTGCGCCAGGGCTGCATACTGTCGCCTCTCCTGTTTAACGTGTATTCAGAACATCTATTCAAGGAAGCATTGGATGATACAGAGGACGGACTTGTAGTAAATGGTCAAATTATAAACAACTTGAGATATGCGGATGATACCGTTCTTGTGGCCGACACTGCCGAGGGGCTTCAGAGACTTGTGGACCGAGTGGCAACTGCATGCGAAGGATACGGTATGAAGATAAACTGTAAAAAAACACAAATATTAATTATCAGTAAAAACGATATTGGAAACCTACAGTTTACTGCAAACAACGAAGCCATCAAAACAGCAGAGACAGTTACATACCTGGGCTGTACTTTGAACAAAGATTGGGACCACTCTCGAGAAATAAAGTGCCGAATCGAAAAAGCAAGAAGCACATTTAACAAAATGAGAAACATACTCTGTAACCTATCCCTCAGCGTCCGCACTAGAATAAGGGTCCTGAACTGTTATGTTCTCTCGGTCCTCCTTTATGGGACAGAAGCATGGACCCTTACCGATGCCTCGTGCAAACGTATAGATGCCTTCGAGATGTGGTGCTACCGCCGCATCCTCAGAATTTCGCGGGTACATCATGTGACAAATAAAACGGTCATTGAGCGCATCGGAGGAGAAATGGAATTCCTAGCAAACATCAAACGCAGAAAACTGGAATACTTTGGACACATTATGCGCAATGAGAAATACCACCTACTCCAACTCATCTTACAGGGGAAAATAGAGGGTCGACGATCGGCAGGACGCAGACCAATATCGTGGCTGCGGAACCTACGTGCATGGACTGGAATGACATCAACAGCCCTATTCAGATCCGCAGTAAACAAAGTAATATGGACCAACGTGATAGCCAACGTCCACAGAGGACCGGCACTTTAAGAAGAAGAAGACATAAGTGTTCCTGAAATATTCTATTACATACTTTCGACTATCTCAACTATAGAGTTATAGAATCATTATAGAATAAATCAATGTATGGGTAAGTATTATTCATTTATTAGACATTATATTTTGTATTCAGGTATTCTAGGACCAGATGTTTACAATGTCATCTCAAAAGACAATCAATGTGTATTCGAATAAAATTATTCAATTCAATAAAAATTGAAATAAATTGATCTATTATTAAGTTTGTCTCCAGGCCATTAATCTCGACTTTAAATCAATACGCATAAATGCACCTTGTTTTTTTATATCTACAAATAAATAAAAATCCAAAAATATTTTAAAGTTATTTTAAACATTTTTGTATTCATTAACCAAATTAAAATTTTATTTGGTAATGTTTTATTGACCTTTAAAACTAGTGATCCTGCTTTTTCTAACATATTTTTGAACTACATTGCTAAAGTATTAAAAGTAAAAGTAAATTTTGCTAATTTTTGAATCTCCACTTAACAATAATAAATCAATAATTATCAACAGTTAAGATTTGAAAAATTAATAACAAAAAATAGCAAACTAACTCATAATCATAATTTTCTAATGAAATATTAATTTAGTGCATTTCTGTAAGAAGAGTGGCCATCTTCACTTCTTATTAAGATCAAATAAATATAATATATAGTATAAACAAAAGATTTGCAGGAAATTTGAAATAGTACCAAATATGATTTTTTTTTAAATAAATCGATATATTTTGCAATCTTATTCAGTAATTGAGGAGATCGGTTTCTCGAGAAATAAGCTTTTAATAAAAATTGTTTTTAGCATATGATGTGTTTTTCTTTTTTCATATATATGTTAATGGCTGGTACATAACATAATTTTTCCTCAAATATTCGATTACATACATTCGACTAACCCATCCATAGAGTTATAGAATAAATAATAAATTGACAAACTAATATACGGATAAGTATTATCCATTTATTAGATATTATATTTTGTATTCAGGTATTCTAGGACAAGATGTTTATAATATCATCTCGACCGACAAGCAATGTGTACCCGAATAAAGTTATTTAATTCAATAAAAATTGAAATAAATTGATCTATTATTAAGTTTGTCTCCAGGCCATTAAGCTTTTGTATTTCACAAATAAATAAAATACAAAAAATACAAATCGGCTTTAGCATGTATCCATGTTCGAGTCCACAAGAGCACAATTAAATGGGTATTAAATAAGATGGTCGCGGTAATATATGAATATGTAATGTTATAATTTAATTACGGTAAGCACCGGCTCCGCCTCTCGCAAGGTATTGGTCGGTGGCCCCCAGGTGGGGATACGTTATTTCTCGCGTGGTCTTATCGCTGGCCGAAGCTAGAGGCACGCAAACCTGCAGTGAAATGCTGCTTTAATCCTGCAAAGTTTCTGCTTGGTTCCGGTCGAGCCATTATTTTTGATGCATCGTAAAACGAAATGCATAATGTCGTACGATTCGATGGTTCCAATTCAAATTCGATCTCTTACAACCGACTGAAAATCGTAAATATGATCATCGATGGAGTAAGAAAACATAAGTTATGAATTTACTAATGTCGCCGGAATGATTTATATTAAAATGTCGAAAAATATAGATCCGCATATAAAATTGGATGTTATTGAGGTTACATATGGAAAAACTTTCTGAAATTCCTATTGGTGCACACTGGAAGGTAGGAAAAAAGTATCGTAAGATGGAACTTTGGTCCGAAATGCACTTCAAACTAACCAAAACTAAGTTTATTCACTGCGTTGGGTAGAATTGTAACACATCCTTTACATAATTCAATATGGAATAGCATCTAGACATCTTGACTCCGTTATTGCCAAAATACTCCAATTTTTGTAAAATTATGTATGTCTAACATGTTGTGTTATTGGTAACGCATGCTAAATTGGTAATAAATTTAGAACCACAGCCTTACCACAATACCTTTTAAATGCAATTTTGGTTTGATGTTGTACCGACAACCAAAAAAAATATACAAATCTTCACCAATGTTAAAGTAATTACTGTTTTTTTAAATATAAAATAGCTATCTAAATATTATAATGTCCGATAATAAGTAAATATCTTGTTTCTGTTACTTATGTTGAGGTATACGTTTGTCACCAATTTATTAATTCATCAATTTTTTTATTATTTGGAAATTTTTTGAATATAAATAGAATTTCGGTGTCTCAGATATTCTTAACCTCTAATTAAATCGAATTTCTATATTTACCCTATCAAAACTAGTAATGACGCAAATCAAAACAGCAATTATGAATATCACACAAAAAAATAATTAAAAATATAAAAGTTAAAGTTTGATTTGAAGTAAAGATGTGCCAGATGATACTTATATCATGCAACAAATTAATTAACAGCAATTTTAGTCACGAGTTTCATTTGGCAATCGCAAAGCGAGCAATTCCTATCTAAACATTGATTGAAGAAGCTTTCTACTTTACATCCTACATCTACCACTTAACGTCCCACTTAATTTTCCTTTTTCAATAGTTTTTGGGTTCACTTTTGCAAGACATCACGAATATGCTCACAAAGTGACGTGTGACATGACAGTTAAACCTGATAATCTTTAAAATAGCACGGCTAAAATCTACCGTAACTATCCGATCCCTCTCAGCCCCGTGATTAAAGTACCGGAAGGTGACGACATTTTCTGCACCCTTGCTCCGTAAGCAATTGTGTAGAATGAAAAGAGTAGTAAAATAGAATAAACTATGGAAAATTATTAAACGTCTAGGAAAATTACAAAATGGCAATCGCATGATATTTAACAAAATGTAATATAGACATGAACATCTAGGTAACATTATTTCAGGCATGTTATTTTCAACCCGATTTTCTCATAAATAAATCCGAGGTAATTACAGCGTACGGCTTTAATTAAAGGCACATAGTCGGTTATTATTTAAACTAGCTCGAGGTTCCAGTAGTTCAGTTCCTCCGTAAACATTATCTCTATTATTCACAATGCTATTATGAGGTTTAATGATAAATAAAAAAACAAAACCGAACGTCCGATTTGAAATCCGGCTTATTATGCAAAAGACAAAACTGTACAAGAAACAATAATTTTAACCGATGGGGTTAATCGACTCGATATAACGGAAATGATGATGATCCGAGCAAATCCATAATGGTTATATCCCAGTTATTAGAATTTTGTTCTGCTGTATACGAGATTATCAAGAGTTATACCGTTTTTATAATACAGAAGTTTTTTTTATTGTTTTGCGTAATAATTTAAGACAAAAATAGACACTCGCAATTTCAAAATGTGTTTTCGTAGTATAAATAAATAAATTTGAATATTTCATTTGTCAAAACTTTTTAACAAAGTATGTTCTTAAATTTTGTGGTTTTCTCCTATTAAGAAATTTTGAAATGGCGAAATTTCGAAGTTTAAAAATCATACACATTTAATTATACTATGCGATTGATTGTTTATTAACAATTTCTGCATTTCAACTAGCAAAAGCAAAATGGCGACGCAAACGATTTTAGAAATTCAATTTTAGTATACAACTTGAGATGTCTTTAAACTTGCTGTATTAGGTAAATAAGTACGTCTTTGACCTCTTCGATTTCTGCGAAATAATTTGTTTCCATAATAGGTATAAGATTAGATCAAAATTTTACTTTGAAGGTCGCACATACCTTACAAGAAAAATTGCAAAACAAGCAAATTTGTTACATAGAAGACACAGCCACACTAATAATAATTTGATATTTCTTAATCTTAAGGGGAAAGTAAATATTAAAATACCGCTTATGTAGGGAAATTTTTATGTGAATACTTGAAATGAAAACATCTTATTTATAATTGTATGTATTTTTATTTGATTGATTGATTGATCTTATTATGTGTGTAGTAGAGAAACTTTCTAGAATTTGAAGTAGATTATTAATTATCAAGATTGGTACATTTATGATATCAATCTTGTCGTATACAAATTATACTTCTCTACTAACTCATTTCATGAATTGACTTTAGATCATCACAGATTCCATATTATAGGTGGACAAATACAATCATCAGTGTTAGAAATGTGTTTCAATCATTAAACGAGGTTATGTCTGCCATGATCTGATCTGATAATATTAAAATAAGTCATTAATTTAGCTTTCCTGGTTATACTAATAACTAAACTTCTATAAAATATGAGCAAAAGTTGATTTACAATTTTGTTGACTAATATTAATTCACTTCAATCTTCAAGACACAAATCACAAGTGAAAGTAAAAAGATCTCCGACTACTTTGTAGTACGTATTTCTATTTGACGAAGCTTGATAGCGTTACATCAATAGCGCAAAAAGAATGCAATATGTCTCATTCGAAGGATCACCTAATCACCTAATTAATTATGCAACAAGTTTGATAAACGCCAATTTAGTCACGAGTTTATTTTGTTTCGAGGGTAGGGAGTGTTTAATAAACTAGTTTCTGGATAAGTGCTGCAGACGTCAAAATCCCAACAATGTTTTAAATATCTACCGAAAACACCGGATCACTCCCAGCCCATGACTAAAGTACCGAAAACAGTGGCGACCGCCGTTTTAAAATGATTTTTGACTTCTTTTTGCATACTATTCGCCACCCCGTCCGTTCGTTGACATCTCACCACTGTCGACATAATTTCATAACGGAAAATATATAGGAGGCAGATGTAAATATGAACTTAATACACCCTCAATAGGCGACACGACGCACACAGAAAGTTTTACCTCTTTTATGGAAGTCGGACTCCACCCCATGTCACATACGACAAAGTATCTTTTATGGGCAAATTACAGGTCTTAACCCTGCAATTCGACGCTCCGTATGGGTCACAGCATCCGGGTTCGCAAAGGGTTCTTTGTCCTTACCGGAAGCGTTAGAGAATTGAATTAATACGTAGCAATTACCAAGGATTATTCTTCGTCTTAAGAAGCGTTTAGTGGACAACGGGGGGTCACTTTGACCTGCGCGTATACTATTACCGCTCCAGGAGATTCGCGTGTGCCTCGTGGATGACGGTTACGAGGACCATCTGGCCTGCAGGTTATAGAAAAGTTTTTTTAGCGAGATATGTAATTACATTTGTTGGGGGTTAGCAATAGTTCGCGCAGCTAGCTGTCAAAAAATACCTTGACATCGTTTAAGAGGTCGCGACCTTTAATTTATAATTCACAAAGATAAATACCAAAAATACTTTATTTTGCAAAAACCTATATTTCATGAAAAGGAATTAGATTGATTGTACGTAAACCTAGGCAGCAATGTTTAGAAATGTTTTGCATTAAAATATTTTTTCAAAAACCATTTGCTTAATGGTACCATGGCCTTATGGTAATGAATTTCCTCATCAACTATAAAACCTCATACATGGAAAGAGTTAGATAAATTGTAAGTAACCCTCTTCCTTCCTTTTAGTTCAATTTGCCTAAAATCTTTTGTAATAGGTTTTATTTTCGAAACAACTGATCAAATATTTTTCTTGTAACTGAAAAATCCAATCGTATGCACCTGTAAATTAAAACAAGAGATATTTTATATGAAAACTTTCGTGATGGTTGCTAGATCTTAAACAATGCCTATATTTTCTGAATACTTATTGCTTCTTCTTCGGCATTCGAGAATAGCCATTTGTAGGCCGTTCTTGGATGTTTTGTCAGAACTCCAACCATGTAGAAAAGAACCTCTCCTTGCATCAAGTGTAAATTTTATGTTATCTCCCCTTGTTTCTTTATGCTGTTGTACACTTATTTATTATTAAGATAAGAGCGGACATTAAGTAATAATTTTTACTAGCCTTTGCAGTACTTAGGAAAATGTAACAGCAATAATATTAAATGAAAAATTTATTTTGTCCTACAATTTTTCTTTTATTTTATTTATTATTATTAGTTACTTTCTGAATTAATAAACATGATTTTTATTATTGCATTGTCATTTTTAAATGTTATGCAAATTGTATAAACATTGTAGAAAAACTTAGTAAACTTTTGAAACAGAACAAGCGACTTTCTTTGATCTACTTAAGAACCTTCCAACAAAACTCGACACTGAAACATTATTGCCGAACGTGCACAATACGCACATGGGCTTTATTCGAGCCACGCATAGATTTCTGTGACTTTCGCTCACAAAACAAAAACCGATCGAACCAGAAAAAATCGGTTTTAGGTCGTGTATATCATCGACAATTTAAATTGTTAATCAATAACAAACAGGCGTGCAGCATTAATTACCATATAAATTTCCATTACCACCCATTTACAAGTTGGCTTTCCCATAAATTAAAATCAACAAATAATAAAAACTACGAGCAGCTTTCGATACCAGCGACGGCGTCACTTTCGACTTGTACGTAGGTGTAAGTTATTATTATATAATTAACTGTATTTCTCAGTTCTAAGAAAGAGAAACATTAATTAAAGATATTAAACTTTTTTCAAAACAGTTTGTATTACACATTTCTGTTGCAGGTCGTTTAGCTTCATCTACTTATATTGCGATATCAAATTCCCAAAAATCCGTGTGCCTTTATCCTATGTATGGAAGGAAAATGAAAACAGTATGGAGAGGATAATCATAATAATTAAAACACAAGCCACTTTTCCGAAATCGTGTATTTAACAAAATTTCGAAGGAAATAATCCTTCAAATTATTCAATAGTACAGTGAGGATTAACATTGACAATTTTGAAGGGGTATTAATTCCTATGAGGTTAGAAAAGGGAGTTTTCTGGTAGTGTAATATGAAATAATTCCTAATTACTTTAAATACTTTGCTTTACTTAACTCTATTTTAAAATCCAGTAATTGAAGATTCGTTACAAATTTTTTCTCCGCCACTGGACCGTATTCGTTGTGGGCATGCCAAAGCTGTCAATACGTCGCTTACAAATATGGCTTCGCACTAACATATAGACATGAGATCGGGTATTTTATTGCCATATCGTATATTTATGATTTTTCTGTATACGTGTGGTCCAGTTAATATCTTATAAAATCATTTATGGCGGTATGAGGGGTGTAACGCGATTGATATCGCGCCTTATATATATGATGCTTATTGAATGTCGTGGGATTTCGAGAGGGAAAGAGAACTGTTCGTTCTCAAGATTATTTATCGTTTGTAATGAAGTTGTCGAACCGGAAGCTTATTCTAAAATGGAGTGACACGGAGCCTTGCGGCAAGGATGTCCTTGAACCTGTTTTGCTAATAATTGAGATAATAAATATTTAATTGGTCGGCCATTTCACGAAATTACCGAAACAACGATATTTTTATTTTATTAATTTATTTCGCAGCAGTAATTGCCGGCAATTACGGCAGTTCGTCAGGCGAAATAATTTAATTGTGCTCTACCTTTACGAAGATTCTTCAAGATTATTGTAATGCCGCGGTCTGAAAAATAAAACCCTGCCTCAATTCAGCTGTTTATTCATACAACTCATTGTTTATGATTTTATAACAATTTTGTTGTTTGTCTGTAATATAATAAGACTTAACCTACATTGCTAATTTGTTATTCGGACTACTTCAATTGAAACAGGTTTCGCTCAGTGTTGTGGGTGTTTCCTTCAGTACTGAATAGCTCTAATTTTTTAGAGGAAAACCTGTAACCCGAGAACAAGCAATTGCTTCTGAAATCATTATGCCGAGTGCAATTTTACTGATAGCGATATTTCAGTATTCGATTTCTGCTATTTGGTACCCACCACGGTCATAAAAAAGATCTCCCAGCACACAAAGATCTAGAAGGTAGTAATACAGGGGCCAAAATACCTGATTCTTTGTGATTAAACGTATAAATAAAGAGGAAGTTTGTGTCTTCATTATGTTGCTTGCATAAATTCCTTTACTTCAACATTCAAATATCTATTGGCCTCTTTGTTCAGTCGAAATAACGTAACAAACTTTCCATTTAGTGTATTACATAGATAGCTATACTTTCAAGAGCTTAAAACTGTACTTACTGATTTACAACATTTTGTTCAAATAACAATTTTCAATTTCAATTTACGCTATTCTTGGTACATTTTTTTACTGAAATGCATCTTGCGATTAGAAATAATTGCTGTATTTTCAATAAACTGTTAATCCAAACAGAAATACTACTTGTGATCTCTTCCTACTCCGGGAAATGTAGAAGAAAGTAATAACTTCAACTTTTAAAAAACAACAAATGGTCTGTCAGCAGATATCACAAGCGGATTAATATTAAATAAAAATATACATTTTGCAAATAAACTCAATTTTATAACACACCTGTTGTTTGCTCAAGCAACTCTACGCATTCATCAGCTCTGTACAATGGAAGGGATATTATTTGGTTGAGCATTGAAACAAATTACAGCACACGTGGTTACTTCAACTGTATTCACTAGCATTTGTTTGTGTTTGTGTTTAGCCGAAGTTGAAATGACCGTGTCATCTGCGAACAATGTCACTTGCGCATCAGACAGAGAAATTGGAAGATCGTTTTTCTAAATAATGAAGAACAGAGGCATGAGGAGCGACCCCTATGGAATCTTCAGCAAGTGCTTTGGTACAAAAGTCATTGTAGATTTTTTCTCACGAAAAAGAAAAATGTTTGGTTAACAAAAGATATCAAATTTACCAAATATGTTTTTAAAAACCGAGTAGGTTCGCAATAATATTTATTATATTTATATATTTTATATAAAAATACAAACACAATGAATTTACTAACAAACTTATTTGGACCACGATCTTCTTCAACAGGAGTAGTTTCACCTTCTACTTCAAGTTTTTTTTCATAGTCAAATGAATGGCTGCCCTCTCATGTTCCGCTTTTGAGGTTATGTTGTTGTGAACTTAACTCAAATATTAAGTTTTAAAAAATTAATTGCTTATACAGAACAGTTGAACTAAATAAAATTGCTTTTATAGAGGTTGCTTGCTTGTACAGGGTGTCCCACGACATGAGTGTCATAGCTTGGCAGTGGCTGAAGCGATTTCAGGTTAAAAACGTAAAATGAACATATACCCGAAACGCTTTTCTAACTGAGTTTCTACGTCCCTAATTCTAGCTAGCAGTCGTTCTCTATTTTCAATACTACTAATAAAAATTTTCAATGTTATCCATAAAAATTAATCTAAAGAATTAAGGACAGGTGATCTTGCTGGCCAAGGAACTGCTGAACCTCTTCCAATCCACCGGTTTGTATAATTTTTATTAAGAAATTCTGTTACTTGTCCACCACCACCGGTTTGTATAATTTTTATTAAGAAATTCTGTTACTTGTCCACCAAAGTGAGAAGGTGCACCATCGTGCTGAATCCACAAGATCAATCAATGAGGCGGTCGATAATAATGCCCTGCCAAATATTCACCGAAAATCTATCTTGAAAAAGATCCATTTTTTTTATCGTAGATTTTCAACAATGTGAATTGCTGGTTGCATTGATAACGTTTCGGGTGAATGAAGTTTCATTACTAAATAACATCATCCGACAAATCCTTTGACTTCTCAATATCCAGCGATTAAATTCAAGTCTAGAAACATAGTCGATATTTTTTAAAGCTTGTGCAGGGAAAATGTGATACCCGTAAATTGTGTAATGTTCTCTCATCCGGCCTACGTTAAGCCTATTACCTTTTTTTTTTCAAAGAAAATTCCACAGGCTACTGTTATACTTTTTATAAAACTTCTGGATTCCTCCTGCTTCGGTTTTTGTGGAGTCGAACTAGCTAACGTTTCGCCATTCATCCTGTTGGCTTCTTCAGAGCTTGATTGAAGCTGGCTCTCACTTGCTTTTATATTGTTTGAGGGGGATGAATTTAAATGAGGGGCATAAAGACCATCTCAGATGACTGACTTCCATATTAGTGACAGGTAGAGACCTGAGTCGCGGTTAAGATTGGTAGGTTGCATATAGATTTCCATAGACTCTCGGATTTTTCGTCGGTGGAAGAATTGATTACGTGCAAGAATTTTAATTTTATTGAATAAAATTTTGTGTCCGGTTTCGTGATTGAGTTCGGCAACTGCTGAGTTTATTTGTCTTAGTCTTATTGCTCTTTCATGTTCTTTGAGCCTGGTTGATATTTTTCGTTCGATCTCTCCGATATATTCTTTACCGCATAAATGCTGTAAATTCCTGGCATCTCAATGGAGTTTTGTCTTTGACCGATCGAAGATGTTGAGAGATTTTTAAAACAAGTGGTAAATCTGGTTTTGGAAGGTTGTGGTGAAGCGTATTTTGTGATGGAACGCTTAATATCTTTAATGTGGAAATTATTAGAGATAAGAGCAGAGGTAAGGTGTTTTGATTCTGAAGAAGCCAACAGGATGATTGACGAAACGTTAGCTAGTTCGACTCAACAAAAACCGACGCAAGAAGAATCCAGAAGTTTTATAAAAACTATTACCTATTCTACGCTACACTACTATTTTATATTAATTTTTCTCAAACATCGATGGACATTGCTAAAAACAGTTCTACAAGGCACTCTACGAGTGGGAAATTTTCGCCGATATTCATCAACTGCCGCTCCTCCGTCTCTGTTGCACAATCCATAAACAAGAGTATATTAATGTATCACAAGAAAATCGATAAGCAAAATTCATTTAATTGACGTTCATTGTCTCAATCAAATAACTACGAGACATATAGAGGACCTGCCTATGCTGACCGTACAGGAAGGAACTCATGAAGCAACTATTTAATTTTTTTTGAGAGAGTTTTTAACCAATGGTAGCTCTAATGGCAAATTCGGCTTTTAACAAACAATTTTTAACTTAAAATCACCCCAGCAACACACTCCCTATGGCAGTCATTTCGTAGTACACCTTGTATAGAGCGTTCACTGTACTAATACTGTTGGTGGTCCATTGTGATGTCTGTGTATACTTTTTGCAAAACTTCTTCAATATTTTTTTTAGTGAACGCAACTCTTGTTATGATGGTATTCCGAATGCGATTGCATCCCGGTAAGTAACCGACGGTAACAACGTACAACCAACGGGGGTCTGTTTGGTTAAACAAGGGCGCGTGCTCCGAGGATAATGCGCGTAGCCGCCCTTGATTTTTATCAAACGAGTAGGACGTACGATTTTTCGATAATGCATTTATTGATATAAAAGTAGCAGAAAATGGGGCTTTGTTGTGTTGGGCCATGTGTTAGAGACGGGGACGACCTCCGTTGGATCCCGTTACGCCCCCATCAGCTGCAGCAGTTTTCGTCGAGTTTTAGTTAGTTAAAAAAAGGCGGAGAAAATGTGTCACATTTGCGACCCGTGCCAAATATAATAAGCCGGAAACGGTTGAAATCTGCTAAAATGTTTTTGCAAAATTGCGCGAACGCCCTCGTCCATATAATACGACCGATTATACCGGTATAAGTAGGTCGATGTTTGGTGTCCGGTGTCAAATTTAGCGCTGTCAAACGCGTTTAGAATGTTGCTTCCGATCACTTCATTCCGGGAAAATTTGGAACTTGGCCAGTTTTAATACGTAGGGCGTTACAGAATGTTAAGAAAGTTTAAGGGCAAATCCTATTTTTAAAAATATCAAGAAAAATTCCTGTAAAATTAGGTCTAGAAATATTTCATTATCGTGAGACTGGCTTTTTAAACTTTTCCGTGATTTGCAGCTTATTCAAATTTTACCGACGTTTTGGGAGAAGTAGAAACAATTTTACGATTTTCAACAGAGCACAAACAAACGACATAAAAAATACAATGAATGAAAAGGGCATAAGACCCAATCTGTACAAAAAAACAATACAGTGTGTCCGAGGTTTGTTGTCATTGTGGGATATCTCGGTTAAAAGTAAAACTAGAGTCTTGCAGTTAGCGTTTCATGGTGCTCCTTTTTTGTGAAACTAGTTTTTTCAGTTTTTTGATTTTTTGAATCACGACTTAAAGTTTTTATTTTTAAATGAGACACAATGTATAATTTTACATCATTGTATTGCATCTGCTTAAGGCTTTCCGGATATATGTAACACTTTACCATTTGTTTTTCATCAGGTCTGCATTCAATATTAAAATATTTTATTATGACTTCTTATAGATCACCAAATGCAAATAAGGTTGTGTTATTATTATTAAATATTTTTTTAATAACTGTATTATACCATAATTTTATACATTCAACAAATAGTTGGTTTTAATTAATTAACATTTATTAAGGGTTTAATGTTTTAACTTGTACTTTTATTAAATTTCTGGTAGACTGGAATTTGCAGGAGGTGTTCTAACTCTTGCCAAAACATTAATTTCACGAAATTCTCTTTACGTTTGTTATACGTTTTTGGCCGACCTTTGCGAAAACATCCAAAATTGAGCAGATTTTTTTTAAGCCTACTAACATACCAGCACAGCATGTCATATTTGTCAACATTCCCAAAGGATTTTGTTAACAGCCATAACATTTAGAATAATTTTAAAAACAAATTCAATGCTTTAATAAACTTGCCGAAGCAATAATCAGTACTCTTTGTAACATTGATAATTCGACAGACAAAGCGTTTTCTTTTGTTTTTGTCAGAGACAACTCTTTAAAACAATAAATGAGAACAAAAATTGCACTTTAACAACCAGTCTACCAGAAATTTTTAAAAAGTACAAGTTTAAACATTAATGTTGTGTTGAATCTATAGAATTATGGTGTAATATAATTATTAAAAAAATATTTAATAATAATAGCAAAACCTTATTTGCATTTGATGATCTTAAAAAAGTCATAATAAAACATTATAATATTAAATACAGACCTGAACAAAAACAATTGGTAAAGTGTATATATATATATATATATATATATATATATATATATATATATATATATATATATATATATATATATATATATATATATATATATATATATATATATATATATATATATATATATATATATATATATATATATATATATATATATATATATATATATATATATATATATATATATTCGGAAAGCCCTTGGCAGATGCAATACAGTGACGTAAAATTATATATTTAAAAATACACAATCTCATATAGTAATCATGGATTGTTTTATGAAGAAGCTTCTTGAAGAGTATGAATTTCAAACAATAAATTCGAAAATGGTCTTCACATAAAACTTGATTATCCCTGTTTTGAAGCTTAAAGCATCGCACACTTTTGAATGCAATAAAGCAAAATGTCATGATTTTAATATATCGATAAACTTCACAATTTATGAATTAGAAAAATGTCGCTGGATAACTTACTTTACAAATTTTCGGTATATGGTAACTAACAAAGTTTTCCAAGTAGTCAAATGTATTACGTACAGCCAATCCCGAATCGGTGGGTGTCACCAAAGTTTGAGTCAAGGTTTTGTTTAAAATACTTTATTGGCATTAGTTCAATTCATGATCGATCTTTTGTGGTAAGCTTGTCATTTAAATTGGTGATTTATTAGAAAAAAAAGAAAGAGAGTTAGTGTGGGTGTCATCTATAGTTTGCCCGTATTATTAACCTGCTTAAAATAAAAGACTCAAAAATCTGAAGTCTATTAATAGAGTCAGAAATCGCTAGGTCATTGTTGCACTTATCACCTTGCCTCAAGGATCAATAAATTATCATCGCGCTTTTAAAAACCACTCCTCAAATAAATTTTTAATTATTTTCTTAGCTGTACCATATTTTACTTAATGCACTTAACCGGGATCATTAATAACGTCCACATTAAATTTTTAACTTATATTTGCATTGTGCGTTAAATAAAACGCGATGGAAGTTATGACCGATTTTATTTATGGCCGTTATTTAGTGCTGTTCCTCCTTTAGCTGGTTTCCCTGCACACATGCACACATATTTAAAATAAAACAAGAATTGATATCATCGTATGATAAATGTTCGGTGCTTTTTTTCAGCCACGAAAAGTATGTTCCCATTTTTTAATCATCCCTTTTTTTTGACGAAATTTACTTAACATACTCGAAATAGTTTTAAAGCTTTGGGATTCTAATTTTTTTCTCATTCGATCTTTTTATTTGTTTATTTGGCAAAAAATTACAATTTGATATAAGCAGAAAAATGGAGAACAGCTAGTAATGTCTAGTGAAAAATTAGCAAAGAATTTCTAAATGATAATACGAACATACATTCAAGAAGACACCAGAACATTTTTTATCCAGCAAAAAAAACTAAAATCATCACAATTCTGTTTTCTTCTCTGAATACCATTATTTCAATATGTTATTATTTATAATTATTTTACCATGTTAGATAATGAATATTAATAATTTTTGCGCTTATGATTCTGTGTTATTTTACTTAATAAAATTGACTGTTGTTAAATTTTCTGCATATGTTTCATTTTTAACATACAGTTTACCACAGAAAGAATATAGCTTTATTGGGAATAATACATCCATACATCCATACATTTTCATATCTTTTAGATGTTGATCTCATGTTAGTAACGACATCGTTTCAACAACATTAGAATTAGGAAAATTAAATAAATTAAATAATAAAATATTATTGTGTGTTATTAGGGTGAAATTTTTTCGATAATTTGAAGAAAAAAAATTAAGTCAATGTTAGTACGCATTTGCCTTATTTTTATATTTTTATTGAAACTGCCTCATACATTTTGTTAAAATTGAGGTAGGGAGGATCACACCACATATTTTCTCTGGTGAAAATAAATTTTCAATTTTCCACAGTGGCGTTGGAGTAAATATGAATCTGAATGTTTTGAACGAACAAATTTTAAAATAAAATTTCCTGTCTTCCTGGCTTTTTTTAAAATCGTAATATGTACGTTTTGATTTGAAAACCCTCTGTCGGACAACAAAATTTTTATTTATAAAACATTGTTTCTATGGATCATGGGCCTCTACCGAACAGTTAACAAAATATCTAAAGCATTTTTAAGGAAAATGAGAAAATCCCGTTTTCTTCATATTTTCAACAAAATGTATATCAAAAACAAAGCTAAAAATCATCCAAGGAGCACCCCTCAGGATGAGCATCTTGTTAAAGGTACATTTATTTCTAAAGTTTAAATATTAGTTACTGCTGTCAAATTAGTTGGTTTCATTAACCACTGGAACCACTGACTTTTTTGACAGTCGACATCTCATCAACGTTTTTTCTTAACTTTAGCAAATGTTTTCGCATTGGGTTTCGTTTGGTTTAAATAAAAACAAACCCAGTTTTCTCGTGATTTTATTTGGACACTGGTTATGAAGTTTATAATCAAAAGCACAAAAATTTTTAAACTTGTTACTTTCACCTCGATGCTTCAATTTTTGAACTTTGCGGTTAGTTTTGATTAGTTTTCCTACTGATTCTTCATTTTTTGGACAGATTTTAATTATGACTTCTCATATTTATATCGATTGGTTTAAACTGGTTAATGAGATTGTAAGTAATTTTAAGTATTATGCTGTTAGAAAAATTGTATAAATTTACGGAAAATATATTAGTATGTATAAGAAAAAGGTTTAATGGTTGTTTAATTGTAAACATTCAAAAGATTAAACGGTATCTGTAAAATATCTTTTTGAAAATCTTCCACATCCACTTCAGATAGTCGTCACAAAAGACGGCGCCGGGCTTTTTTTCTCTTCCCGCTTAGAACTGTTAATTTTACAAGTTCATGTATTAGCTTTATGTGAGACATACTCAAAGAGATTATATAATAATTTTAATTCTATAATAATAAATAATTTTCTCGTCTCAGTTAGGGTTTACGGGTAAAATGTGAAAGAGCGTCGCGAGGTCAACTTTGGAGGTTTTTTCGGGCGATTTTTTCTTCTAAAAAGTCTATTTTCTAACACTAAAAACATGAAACCCTTGCGTGCTCCAGAAAAAAATTACGTATATTCCATATTTTCACTTTTTGAGTGTATATCATCAGGTTTTTCAGGAATCACATTTTCGTGTTTAGATGAAAGCTGATGATTTTCTTCTTGAATGATACTATTGTCATCAATGTAATCTTTTATCCCTTTATTAGCGCCATCATTATAATCCATTGGAGTGTCTGGTTTCTAAAAAATATACGTTTAGCCTCAAATATCTGTAATAAATACACAAATTTCATCTTTCACCAAAAAAAATCCTCCTTATACGTTATGTTGTTCAAATGTGGTCGAAGTGGACAATTTTGCAGAGGCCTACAGAGACGATCTCAAAATATAATAAGCACCAGATATGAAAAAAGGTATGATTACTAATACTTGCTCATAAATATCTTATTTTATGTGACACTAATAATTCTATACTGATTGTAACAAAAGACGGCGCTGGGCTATTTTTCTCTTACTTATTGGTGTTGGGTAGGAGATATTCAAAGAAAGTATATTACAATTTTAGTTCTATAACATTTTCTTGTCTGAGTTAGGGTTTACGAGTAAAATGTCAAAGAGCGTTTTTGTTTTTGTTTTTTTAGTCGATTTTTTCTTCTCAAAACTTTTATTTTCTAACACTAGAAACATGAAATCCTTGTGTGATGCGGAAACGCGGGAAATTGGAAAACGTCGAATAAGAACCTCTCACCGGGCGAATCTCTTTGTCCGATCAATTTCGCAACTCGCGATATTCGAAATATGCATAAAATATGTCCGCCGCCAGTTAACAGTAGGTAAATCGTTCTGCCACGAACCGCAACACGCGGAGCCATTAGCCGAAAGCGCCATTACGAGCATTAGAAGCAGTTATTTTTTGTTGCTCAATTTGGCACGACGATCGAGCGGACGCACTGTAATCAGATAAAATGATTGAAAGATGCATTTTATGCAAAACGCCCATGCTCGCTCCCAGAACCGCTCCGGCTACACCCAGTTTAAATATGAAAGGGTAGGCCAGTGGATATTTTAATGCATTTTATGGATTCGTGTTCGACGTTTATCTGTATTATAGACCTTTGATAATTTCCATATAGGATGATGACGGCCATGTTGGCGATCTGGAGAGCTGCCGGCCCGCGAAATTATAGTGATGATACGGCAGACATTTGCTGATTTGACCCCTCGGGCTAAGTCGATTCCGCGTCGAGCGTCGATTGCGCGCGATGACAATAACGGCGCGTCGCTTACATTGTTACAGATTCCTACGCTTTACTTTTTTAACTTAAAAGCCCAGATACAATTGTTTTGCGAAATTTCATCAAGAAAGTCTAAATTTGCATGTTAGTTACTAACTACAGTACGACTTTTTTAGAAAGATGACGATTACGTCATAATGATGACACCAGCAAATGAAATAAGAATACGCTTGATATCATTGCTAACGTAATCGTCATCTTTCGTGAATACTATTATAATGCTTTTAAAATTTTAGCATTGTAACGTTACATAAGAAAACCATAAAATTTTTCTCATTTGTTGAGGCGTCATAAAGCCATCATAAAACATCAACTCATAATGAAGAATGTAACTTATCAATTCTTTTCCCCACCAAAAAAACACGTTTTGTTTCTAGTCGCCGCCAACCTGGCAACAGAAACAACAGCGAAACTTCCTTAAACATTCTGTCCATACCAAGAGAACTCATTCTAGTTTCTTAACAATGAGGTGCGACGAAGATTCATAGGCAACATTTTACTAAACCATATCTTTTAAACAGAAGGTCATATGGTGTCATACGTCTTCTAAGTTCATTAAATAATAATATCACAATATCTGATGGATTGATAATGGAATCGTTACCTATAAAGCTGCTATTTTCTTCCAACCAGAGAATTTCCATCTTTAATTGTGCCAGAAGTCTGTGATCCTATTATATCAGTTCTTAAGGACAAATTAAGGTAAGTGAAGTATTTTAGTATTTAAAGTATACAAAAGTAAAAATTTTCAAAACCTGAAAAATAGACTACATTCTGAATTTATCTAATAATAATGTTATTGTCAAAAAGATAATACATTAAAAAGTAGTTAATAAATCATCGTAATTAATGTCGTGTTGTCCGTTTGGTGGTTCTTGAATCTTCATATTTGAGGATCAGTTGATGACAATGTTTGAGGCAAAGGTGAAAGCGTATACTCAGAGGCAGACAGAAGATGAATATAGCGATTCTTTGTTTGTTGGCATATAAATCTGAGGTGTCCCATTGTATGTGTGGGGGTGATCGTAATTGCCTCCTACGTCTAGTTTTTCACTGATTTGTGGCTTTTCAATAAAAGTAAATATTCATTCTGTAACTCCATCACACCATCCTCTGTATATTCCATATTTTCACTTTGTGTTTTTGTAAGAAAAATGAGAAATCACCAAAATTTTTTGAAAAAAATGTGAATTTCGTGAATATGGCTGCCAATTATTTTTTTCTTGTAAAAAGGGAAATAATAAACTATTTACAAAATTCACAACCAATTTTCACTTTTTTTAGGAAATTGTATGTGTGGTTGTGTTAAAAAAAAAGAAGGAAGGAAGGAAGGAAGAAGGAATGGAACAAAACTTCTTATTAAAGAGTAAAAACTTCTGTCGCAGTGTTGGCACATATACTTAACAAACTGAAATTTTCAAAACATCACCAAATTTTGCTGGGTTGGTTGACCAACACCAAATAGTCTGCCATAGGCGTCTCGGTGTGATACACGTATAAGAAAACATTTTTTTAATTATGCATTACATACATTTTATTGAGTATTGATTTTTATTAAGCATTATACAAAAAATTTATTTTCCAAAAATTAAATTATAAAATATCACATTATTCTTCGTTATCTAAGGAACTGTCATATCCTTTTGACGATATATTTAACGGATACGATTTATCAAGCATTCGATATTCCATATTTTCTCTTCTTCCAATATGGACGATTCCCTGTCTTCCCTGAATGCACTCGTTGACAGTTCTTCCATAAAAGCTTTTTTGTTTGTCACATAACGTTCATTAATCTACGTCATATCAAGAGAGATATTTATTAGTATCGAATTTGCAATAAAGGTCAAAAATGATTTTTTTACAAAGTTTTGCACGTAAACTACAACGTCAACTATGTTTAAGTAAAGTAAATTTTACGTTGTATGAAAAAATGAAAATATCTTTCTATATTGGCAGTGTTGACAATCTAACAAAGTGAAATTTTAAACACATCACCGAATTTTGCTGAGTTGGTTGGCCTTGGTCGCAAATTTCTTTCATTGTATGGCAATGACTTCACCAACACCAAATAGTATGCCATAAGCGTGCCGGTGGGATATACGTATAACGAAATAATTTTAGTTATTCATTACGTACACTTTATTGAGTTGCAATTTTTATTAAACATTATACAAAAAATTGATTATACAAAAATTGAATTATAACATATTATAATATTTAACGGATCCGATTGATCAATTATTCAATATCTCACATTTTCTCCCCTTTCAATATGGACGATTATTAGTTTTTCCCCTGAAGGAACTCGTTGGCCGGTCCTCCACAAAAGCTTGGCGAGCATTGGTTATATTTTTATCTGTCACATAACCTTCATTAATCTACGTCATATCAAGATAGATATTTGTTGCAAAGTTTTGCACGTAAACAATAACTTCAACTATCTTGACGTAAAGTAAATTTTACGTTGCATGAAAAAATGGAAATATCTTTCTATATAAACCAAGTTTTGGCGGGTGCATCGTTGCATGTCATGTAAAATAATTTCAACATCCTCGTGTACATCGCAGAAGTTATTAATCTACAGAATAGTGGTAAATTGTAGTAAAAATTTTGGTTTTTTAAATTTTCTCCATTTGAATTGGTAACAAATTTTACAAAAATGCTCAGAAAGAGGTACTGAAAAGGAAAATGGAAAAATTTCAGGTTGTATCACTTAAACAATCGGCACCAAAAATATTTTGCAGTATCTGATGGAATTTTCAATAAGCAAGTTCCGTTTTGCTAAATCACACCTTGCATATAAGAATGTTTCACCAGCATGTTTCAATAAAATAAATCTTTCTGGAAATTGTGAAAGAACATTTAGGCAAATGCCGACAATTGCAACCAAATACCAATGAACGGTTCATATAGAGAGACATCTTTGCGTTTCCTGTTGGTCGATCTATCTTACTTCTTCATCGTCTTGGTACAAAAAAAACCTCTAATCTTTTGTGAAATAGTAACGCAATACGGATACATAGCAACGATTTTGCGTTGTTCCGACAAAGTGTGGGCTCCCGGAAGCGGCAACTATTGTGGCGGACACCTTTTGTGTTTCGCCCACAATTGCGGTTTTTGCGCACAGAGAAGACGCGGAACGGATACCGGCTTGATGTCATTATTTTCCGAACCGTCTTGCAAAGGCGATTGTATTAATGGAACCGTCACGTCACATGTAATAGTCAAAGCAAACCACCAGACTTCTTAAATTCTACCCCCAAAATTTATGATTTCATTACATTTAAGTTGGATATTCTATTCTATCCTATTCTATTCTATCCATCTATCTATCTATTCTATACTATTCTAACATGTTGGAAATTTGATAGAATATACATATATGTTGCAATACAAAACAGTATGTAAAAAATTATACATAATATCGGATATTTTCTAGAAAATGATTATACCATAAAGGCAGCTTGGCTGTTTGTTTAACCAAACATTCAAGTTACAAAACAAATCTTGCTGATCTAGAAGTCCTGATGCAATTATTGTTATATTGTTATGAAAACGCTGAGTATGCCGTAAATATAAATCAATTTCTTTATATTTGTCCTCAAAGTTTACTTTCTAAAATATTTTGTCTGGACTTTCCTTCTCATTTTTCGGTATACCTGGTTTTTATTCCATATTACAGTTTCGTTTTTAAAATTCTTCGTAAATTTTTATTTAAATTGGTGTAAAAGTTCTTTCAAATTAAAAAATTCTCATTAGTTATAGTCATTGGAAGAGAACCAATACGGATACACTTTTTAATGCTCTTCTTTTCTGCTTTTCTATAACAACCTTGTTATTTTGGGTGTGCACACAGAAATGTGGTTGTAGAGCACCGTCTTCAGCAAGGATAACGCGATTGGGTTTTCGCAATAACCAAATTTTTCAAATTCGTTTCATTTTGAAATACATGGCTAAAATGAAAATTATACATTTTGAGACCCCCTCGTTTCTCAGTAGAAAACTGCTCCTTATATAATTGTTTTGACTGTTGTGTCTACATGTTTGGAAAACTAAGGCTACAATTAAAATATTTGTAATGTCATGTCAGATCAAGCGTTGTCATTTATTTTGGCAAATTATATTTTAAATCTTTAGTTACCACAGAAATCCGGAGAACAAATTTTTTCAATACCATATTATATATTTTATTAGGAGTCAAACTGGATATTTAAGTAAAAAAAAGGAGAAGTCATTAGCTGCTGGGAAGGCAGTAGCTTCGAATCTCTAACCCTACTTTCATTTGAATCGTACTGTGGCAGTAAAGCATACATGTTCATATGTTAGCACTGAAACACAAATGTATATGTCCTAAATTATAGGAGGACTGTACCTATTTTGTTACCCCGGATATTCCAAGAACTACCTGTGTAAAACTCTGCAACTCTTAAACAGTGACATATTAATAGTATATTATGCAACAAATTTGATAAACAACACTTTAGTGACTTGTGTTGCAGCATACTATACTTTTTCAATGACAATTAGTTTTTTACCATCAACATTCACAAACAAAATACAGTGTTTTACATTCACCGGAAAAATTCGGTCTCTTCCAACCAATAACTAAAGGCTCGAATGGTTCGAGACAGTGTCCAATGAAGTGACACTTTGCGCAGCCCAAGCATAATTCTAAAGTATAGAATTTTATAGCAACTGCCAATTTTTTGAAATAATGAGTCATAATAACCTCGTTGGAATCTTCAAAATTTACATTTTTAGTTTATTCGTCGAAATTCGGCAACCATATGGTTAGTAATTTATACAACGTCTACAACATTCAGTCCGCCATTTAATATTAAATAATATAAAATTACAAACGCGTTCGTGGCTACCGAAAATTATATATATATACTTTCATCGAGGTATGTACGAATCCGCTGCTTCAATTTGCATAAAAAACAATCTGCGCCTAAAGGAAACGCAAGATATTTTGGGTATAATAAGCTGGTTCCGGTTTTACCTGTTGATATATTGATAAAGAGGTTCGGTAGTTAAACTTAATATCGTTGCAAATCAAAAATTAGAGAATAAAAATAACATAGGAATAGGAATATGATTTAAATCAAGAATATAATTCACATAAAAATTTGTAAAGTGAGTTGGTTTTATCTATTACTTTTAAATATAAGTAATAATTACTTTCTTCAATTTTCATGTTACGATTATTTAAAAAAAAAAAACCTCTTACTGTATGGTATGATATTCCTCCAGCCAAATTTTTTTCCATGTTTTATTAAAATTTCTGAAATTGAGTTTAATTTCATTGCGGTAATTTAGTCGTCGTAATTAGTAGAAATGAGGTATGACTACGGATAATTAAGGATATTTTTAAGGTAATTGGTTCAAAACACTTTTGATTCTGATGCGACTAGAAATATCCGAAACCTAGGTTCTGTAGAAATAAATAAATAATTAGTAAATAAATAAATGTATTTTGGAAATCTGTTAAAGCTTTCTAGATGTATTTTTTTTTAGGAATTTGCTTTATATTACATGGTATTTTTTCTTTTAATAACTAGAATATTAATTATTATTATTAATTTATTAAATTAATTAATTAATTAAAAATTGAGTTTGCTTGCTATGTGACAAATGAAAACAATAACAATTTTACATTTATTTTACGTTAACGTAACGAAGTTTTGTTTTAAAAATTACTTTAAATTACAAATATATAAACGATGGTGCATATAATCACTGAGAACTTACCCGGTACAAGTATCCACCAGTTTAGTCGAAATAAAGGAAATGCCTAAACAAAATTAGATTATGTTCAAAGGGTCCCGCTTCCTCTCAGTCAATTTAGTCGGCGGTTGGCGCCTGAAGAATATCATTTTTTAAAAGTGTAACTAACAGACAAGGGTCGGAACCCGGCCCAAGACCACCTACAGCGTAAACAAATTCGATGACATACGTCAATTTCGGAATTTATTGTTAAAGTCGTCGGAGGAAAGCTGTGAGGGGTTGGCCTTTTTTACATAACATTCGGTTCATTTTGACTTTTTAAACGTCGTTGCCAGACCTTTCGTTCAAGTTAAATAAGTTTTGGTTTTCAACGTAAGCAACAAATCTTATTACGAATTTTAAAAATTGTAATTTAAAATTTAAAACGACTTGGTTTTCAGATTCTTTCTCTCAAAACTAAGTACCGTAGGCATTAGCTTTCTTGGCATCTTCTTGTCTTTTTGACTGTACCTTGTATACTAACATCTTCTGGATTTAGCCGAGAGTCATACCTCAGTTTACAGATTGTAGGGTAAAGTTAGCAAGGCTGTCACTTAACCTAACAGCTGTGTTGTGTAGTTTAATTGAAGTTCTAAGTGTGGTCCTGCATATTTTTAAACTAATTTAGCTAAATGTGAGTACGTGACAAATTTTAAAATAGTTGAGCTAGTGTGCGTGCCCCTAGATCTAAGCGTTTGTACGCACTTGGACTATATTTGAACGTTTTAGAAGTGCTCTAACCTTAAAAGCACGTTTCGTTTCGTACCGGCTTTTTGCTAAATTATTCAGGAGCATTGGGCTTGTAGTCTAAATCAGCAATAGCATTATATTTACCCACCACCATTAGTAATCATTGTAGTTTGGAAAATGAGATAATTTGTAACTTCGGATGGTCTCTTTTTTAAATGAAGCGTGCAGAGCCATCTAGTAGTCGGAAGCATCAGTTTGTACAGACTTCTACCCGCATTGTTATTCAACTCGAGTAACGCTGATATATTTTCAGGCTTTTCTTTTGTTTTAATGCAGCAAACAATTTTATTGATTAAATCGGCAAAAAATCTAAAATATATGTTTGCAATATGCAGCCTGGGGGTCGGAGTATATAAGATTATATTAATATAGTCAGGGAGAATTACTAGTAAATTCGAAATTGTAGGTTTTGTACCGCTCCGAGTTAGTTATTAGTGTTTTTATCCAGCCGGACCCTGTAAAAAGGCGCACTGTACAATTTCGGTATCAGATTGAAAATTGGTATTTTGTGGAAATTAAGTCGCAGTCGAATAATGTGTGTTATTATCCGAATATACGGTAGAAATTTGAATATCGCGAAATATAAATTCCAAGTTCTCAAAACTGGTGCCCCGACGTAAAGGCGTATACTTAGGCCCTTAAGTCGAATTTTTGCATATTTTTATCCAAACGCGGTTTTTAACGTTTTTTAAAATTTTTGAATGTTATTATTTATTCATTATGTTTATTATTATTCATATACTATAAATTTAAAATCAAAGTCAGTAAAAATACTAATAGTAAAATTTTAAATCAATGCGTAGGTACATATTATTGCTGTTTTAATATGAGTTATCAGATCAGCCGGAATAAATTTCAATAAAAATTCACATTAAATTGACTTATTTTTAATAGTGGGTGTAAGCTCACACGATTTTTAAGTTTTATATCGTAATCGGCCCAGTTACAATATACCATGCATATATATTTTGCTACCTTTAATCACATTTTTAGGAATTTTAAAGTATATGTTTTTTTTTGTCAGTTTCTTAATTTCTCTCAAATCAACCAAAAATCTATTTTTTTTTAAATTTTTGTCATTGTCCTTAAGGAAAAACACATCATTATTGCGCTAAGGTTGGGCTAAAGATCCGTCATCTGAAAAATTCTTGGTTTGCAGTATATGAGGTGTTTAAATATACGAAATTTTTACAATATGTTAAATATTTTTTGCTCGATTTTGTTTAAATCAATCAATGATATTTACTATGATAAACTTCTATTTTTGTTTTAACTAAAAAGCTACTGATTTTTTTTGTAACTTTTGTTATTTAGTTCGAATTTGCCGCTAAAAGTGCAATTTTTTTACGCTTATGTTGTTTTTGTATCTTGTCGTGTTTATAGTGCAAAAATAAAAATCATATTTTTTTTTAAATTTTAATACAATATACGGTATACTCTGTTACAATAGCAGATTTAAAACAAATGTATTGAATATATCTTTAAAATCTTGGAAGTTAAGCATTTCCAGACCTACGTTTATATGAAAGCACAAGCATTAAATTAATAATAGGTATAGTTGTCGCAAAGCAAAAATAGTCGTAGTCGAAGTAAAAATGTGGCAGAAAATGACTGATTAAGCTGCAACTGCAACTAATGTATGTAATCTTTTGTATTTTTTATATTTTACCTTTTATTTGTCTTCATCTATGGGTGCTCTATTTTGTAATGTTATTTTCAAAAAATATATATTTCGGTTCTCGTTATTTCTTCGCTGTTTAGTCTTGGTTTTCAATATTTCCGTATAATCCTCCACAATTGACAACCACTATATGCAATAATTTTTTCTTTTGCAGAATGCCTCCAAAAAAAGTTCCCGAACCAGAGCGAAAGCCGATCATCGGTCGTGTAGGGACCAATCTTCGTGTTGGCATCGTAGGCGTGCCCAATGTTGGAAAATCGACATTTTTCAATGTCCTAACGAAAAGCTCGGCGGCGGCTGAGAATTTTCCGTTTTGCACCATCGATCCCAATGAAAATAAGTATTCAATTTTTTGATTTATTTATTTAACAACATGCTTTGTGTGAAAATATGGAGACCGTCATTATGATATTTTTTATTTTAAGATTTACTGCAAAAATTACATTTTTTTAATAAATCTTGCAATGTTACATATAAAGTTTCTAAACAACTACGGACCACAAGCAGATTTTTTTCGCTCCCTTTCATTTTTCATAACAGTTATAGTTTTAAAATAAAAAAATAAAGCCTAGTATTATCAAGAATTAAACAATGAGAACTTAAAAAATCTACAATCTGGTTTCTGAATTTTAAAATGAGATTTTTCGTATGCATTCACACACAGTTTGACTAATATTTTCAGTTTTTTGCCTGTTCCTTTTACATTTCTTAAATTTTTTAAATCGATTGCCAGAGAAATTTCGAAAGTTTTGCTTTAGGCGAAAAGTTTCATTAAATGTAATACAATTTTTTGTGATACAAAATGTGATTGGTGATACAAGAAGAACGGCAATTTATTTTCGTTATCTCGCCTTGACAAGTGATTATGATTGCATACAAAATTTTCTAACCACTGTTATTTTTACACTTGTTCCTTTTCTTTAAAATATATCTATTTGATCTTTGAGGTTGTAAAAGAAAAACAAACTTGTTAAGTTCAAGTATTGGATACAAATTCCATGATTATTACACTGATTTAAAGTAAATTGAAGTTCAAACTTAATTTTTTATTTTTAAGCTATTTGTCCATTGCTTACGTGTCACTAGCATTTAGCGCTGTTTTGCCTAGTTTTTTTTTTGAATTTTGCATACCTAGTTTAGTCAACGTCAAGAGATTTGTGTCTAATAACTATCTGTTTAGGTCAAGATTTGTCGACTAATAAGATTGTTTCAAAAACTGCTTTAAATTTTGGAATTTTGGTTATTTTTTGTTTCCAGTTTGAATATTTTTTCCACATTCTGTTAAAGAACAAAATCTAGCATTTTTCTGATAAAACGTTGAATATTTATTTAGAATTTATTAGCAGAATCCAAAAATGTAGTAACATATAAGATAACAACTTCAAAATACGTCGAAAGGTCAGAGAATTTTAAGCATGTTTTTTTTTTATATTTCATGGAAAGTTGAAAAAGCATGTAAAAAGTTTCTATTAAATCTTATTTTTTTGTTTTTTGTTCTCAGTTTTAATATTTATTCATATTCTGTAAATGAACTAAATCGAGCATTTTTCTGATAAAACTTTAAATATTTATTTAGAATTTACTAGCAGAGTCCAAAAATGTAGAATAACAACTTCAAAATACGTCGAAAGGTCAGAGAATTTTAGACATATTTGTTTAACATTTCGTGGAAACTTGTTTCCATGAAATGTAAAAAAAAGTTTCTTTTAAATCTAATTTATAAAGTCTATGTATTCGTTATTTATGATCTCCTAAGAATTGGTTGTCGGAAAAGAAAGATTGATTGGTAATTATAATTGAAAACTTGAAAATGCCCGGAAGTTTTAAATCAGATTGTGCAAAAAGCCGCCCCTATTGTTGATTATTACGTTTATTACGTCATAATTATGTCCTCATTTGCATTTGAACATTTGACTTGGAAGTCTTTATAACGCCAACATGACAAATAAATTATCCAAAGGGATACATAACAACTACATAGCGGACAGACAAGAATCCTTTGAATATTTGATCGATCAAACGGTATTGGTACGGAAATCTCAATTGAGACACACCCGGTCTTTCAAATATAACGAAGAAAGCGATGTCTTACATCAAGAAGATGAGCGGTATCCTTGCGTCAACTCTTATTATATCCACCTCGAAGACTCAGATCCACTCGCAAAAGTGAACATTCTGTTAACTCATCCAGAAAAGTGCGTTGGTAAAGATAGTCACGTGTTTCGCAAAAATGACGCCTATTCCGAAAAAATCGCACAGCAAATTTATTTGGAATCTCCACCCGTTTCGTTTATAGTTCTGGGCAAACCCGATATCGGTCAGTCATCGCTAGCAAAACGCTTGGCAGATTATTGGAATTGCGTTCATATAGAACCCGAAAGCTTAATCTTTGACGAAATAAATAGCGGAAGCCGAGCCGGTCAGTGCATCGAATTCAACTTAAAATGCGGCCGAGCCGTCGGCGCCGACATCATTCTTAAATTGCTAGAGAAGAAAACGTCCTCCGAAGAAGCCAAGCACAAGGGAGTTATCATTTCCGGTTTTCCTATGCTTCCAAACGATTTGTACGAGGAAGATCCGGTTTCTTCGGAATCTGCCATTTTCACCGTCCGTGACATTTTCGACGAAATATTCAACTACGCTTGCGTGGCTTCAAGCAGACCTCAAGTATCTGCGTCGTCTAAAATCAATATAGACGATGACCGGTCGACTTTGTCAGAGAATCAGGATGCTAAAACTACTGGTTCGTATTCCCAGTGGCCCACGGAGAGAACCATCGAGACCAACTTCAGCACTCGTTACGATAGACAGCTGAGTTTCGTTTTCAATTTACTGACTGGGCCTTATTTGATTGTATACGTGCAATGTGGTGGCGGCGACGTAGTTCTTAAGCGTGGTAGATATCGTTTCGATCATAACGACGACGAGGACGGATGTCTGGAAGACCCTTATCCAGAGTTCAGGTTAAAACACCTAGTACAGCTGCCGAAGGACTTCGAGGTTAACGTGCGCGCCCAGTTGGACGCTTACCATCAGTCAGTTTTGCCCTTTCTCGAAGCCAAAGTGATCACTCACGACCCTCAGTGCTTCATCAGAGTCGACGGCCGTTTAGACATTTCGCGGATCTTGACAGTCATCAAAACCAAGTTGAAAACTATGCCCATACAGAGAGTCCTCGTTCCGAAAAAAATTATCGAGGACGAGTTATCGGACGATAACGGTGCCCCAAGGATCGCGGAAGACTACGAATCACCTACATCCCCGAAGCTAACGGGGGAAAACTCATCTCCTATCAGCGTGTTCAAGGAGCTGCGCCGCCGGCATATCCCTGCCAAAAATTTCATGTGGACTTTATCAGATTGGGGTACCAAATGTCCCGTATCCATGACGCAGGGCACCCTAACAGATGGTAGCGTTAAATACCCCGTCCAATTCATGAACCAATTATTTTTCTTGCGTGATCGCGAGGCGTATCTGAAGTTTTGCTCCAACCCGAGACCGTTTCTGCTGCCGCCTTACCCGAGACCTAGTTGTAAGATTTTTATCTTCGGTCCGAGACTTAGTGGCAAGTCCGCCCTCGCCCAGTGTCTCTCCTATTTTTTTAACGGCACCGTGTTGAGCACGGCACGACTGATAAGGGAGTGTATGCGACAACATAGCGACGAATACCTGGAAAAGTTGAAGCAGAAGGCTATCGCCGAGGCGCTCACGCTTCTAAACGAAATAAGAAAGAACGAAGCGGTAGAGAAAGAGAAGGAGCGGGCGGAGAATATTAAGGATTGGGTTAAGTCGGTGGTGGCGTTATTCGAAGAGTTGATTCGGGCCATCGAAGAGAAGGAGAGAGAAGGGACGAAGGAAAAATTCGAGATTTCGTCGTTCCCGATGCAAATGCAGACGCAGGCCAAGAAACACGAGGATGAATCGGAAACGGCGCTGGCCATTACGAAATTGAAAGACGATCTTAGAGCGCTGAACCTACCGGTGGACAAGTTAGGCATCGCGACGTGGCGGAGTTACCTGGAGGACCGCAGAAAATTCCTAACCTATCTTCCTAATCAATTAAGCCGCAAAGTTGAGGCCAAACCCGCCACGGTTTTCGACGAGTTTGTGAAGGAGTACGTGGACGAGGCGCTGGCGAGAGCCGGCTTGCACGAAATGGGGATGTCCGGAACTAGTATCACGGAAATGTTCCTGAATAAATTCAAAGAAATCGAAGAGAAGAACGTTTCCGTCGGTATCGGTCGGGGCGGTTGGATCGTAGACGGAATGCTCTGCAACGTCGAACTGATAAAGGAGTTTTACCCCGATTACATCGGGGATGAGGTAATCGTGTTGCGAGACAACGGCAGTTATTTTTGCGATCGATACGAGCGCAAGGAGAGTACATTTTTTAGTGATTTTAAGACGTTTTTTGAGTCCGTCGGTGCCCACGACGCTGCATGGAGGAGTCCTTCGTTGACTTCCACGCAGTCCGACAGACGTGGTATGGCTGAAGGGATAGTTTCGGAGATTCTCGAGAACCAGAGTTTCTACGTTACCCGAGATGACGAAAATCGCGTCAGCCCCCGTGTCGAGGAATATGAGAAACACCTTGTTGACTTTGAAAGTAATTGGGACAAGATAAATGCGTTTTACGAGGCGCACAGCGTAGAACCCATCGTGATAGATGCCAGCGATAAAAGCCTTCCCGACATTTTCGAAGAAGCTATAAAGGCGATCGAAAATCGGTACAGGATCACCGCCCGACCGCTGAACGAAGAAGACTTGGCGGAAGAGCTGACGCTCATTCCTGAACTTCATGTCGGATCCAAAATCGATGTTGAGGATGTCGCTCGGTACCCGTTGGACGAGCATCGAAGGTACGGTAGTACGTCCGACTTTTGTCCGGTCACGTTTCACGAGCATTTCGTCTTGTGGAAAGGAAAAGAAAAATTCGGGGCGAAATTTGCCGACGAGTGGTATTTTATGGCCTCGCATGACGACTTTAGTAAATTTCTAACAGATCCAAGACGGTACTTGCCGGTGAAATACGTAGAAAGTTTTCCTCCGCCTAGAGTTTGCGTGGTTGGCGTCTCTGGTTGCGGAAAAACTCGTTTGTCAAAGTCGTTGGCGAAAAATTTTGGCTTGTTTTATGTTAATTCTGACGTAGTGCTAACAGAATCTGGACCTGACCAATCGCCCGAGGCACTAAGCAGATATTGGTTCGCGGAACCTTTTAAGTCCACCGGCTTTGTTATCGACGACTTTCCGAAGCGATTGGCTGATGTGGAATATATGGTAGATCGTAAATTGATACCAGATGTGATTCTGTGCCTCAGCGCTGACGAGAGCTATTTGATTTCGAAATTTCTTTATAAGCATTTAAAAGATTGGCAAAAAAATGTCGACAAGAAAAGGGAAGAAGTTCTATCTCGATACAAACGGAAACTAGAAGCATGGAAACAACAGCGAAAAGTCCGATTCGATACATTGATTGAAGAAAAACGCGAAAAAAGGTATTTAAGCAAAACGATCGAGCGCAATCGAAGCCCTTCCCTAGTTAGCTTGGATTCAGTGGCAGACCAGGAGGATATCGATCAAGTCAATAAAATGTTGGACGAGGAACTGCCTCCTATTCTAATCGAGGTTCCTGCTGCCAATCGTCAAGAAGCTGCAGCTGCTGCTCAAGCGCTAATCGAGGAAACGGTGACTAATGATTTGACGAATATTGCCGAAATCGAAACTCTCTGCCTCCGGGAATTAATTCCTTTTCGAAACGTAGGGGTAAATTTGGAAAACTTTGAGATAAGCATTATGGAGGGCTATTTGTTTCTCGATCCTTTGAAATTTCGGAACAGGTCACTTTTTGAGCGGTGTTACGATGTTTCACCCGAAGTTGCTGAAGAACTCTTAGATTGCGGATATTACTTTTTAAGTAAATTCGGAAAGACGTGTCCAGTGCAGTGCTATCAGAACAAAATTTCAGTCCAAATGTATCTTGTTAGTGAAGCAAAGAATGAACTGTATCCTGTAATACACCGAAGTTACATATACTTTATATGTGGCATACAACAAAGAAACATCTTTAAAGCGGATCCGCTCAAGTTCATTAGCGGCGACGAAAATTTTCCTTTAATCCCTTTCAAAATTGCTGTTATCGGCCCTCCCAAATGCGGCAAAACGGTTTTGGCGAAAAGAATACGTGACGAGTTTGGTTTCAAAGTGATCAGTCGTGGTGAAGCTGTGAGAAACGTCCTCAGCGAGTTGACTCAGTCTGAATTGGCAATGAATATGGAATCTTTGTTACGAAGTGGAAAGAATGCACTAGATGAGATGCTGATGAAATGTGTTGAAGCTGCTTGTTTTGATGAACAGGCCGTGACTCAAGGCGTTGTGTTCGACGGGTTTCCCAACAGCGCGAGTGAAGTTAAGTACCTGTTTAATTTAAATCTTATTCCAAACTTGGTGATTGACCTAAGAGCCGAGGAAACTGAAATATTGCAATGTTTGTCTGATTTCGAGATGGTAGGACTCAAATATAGCCACCGTTTTATAAAACACAGGTACGAAGAATGGAAAACAACGGCGCACGAATTTAGAAAATGGTTTGATCAAGAGTATCAATCCCGGGTTATGGTCCGCATAGGTGTTTCTATTTGGTCTACGTGGCATCGCGTATTTAGCCACTTAGTTAAAAAAATTTGCGAAGTTAAGGACTATTTCAGGCTCATCAGCGCATCGAGCGACCGACCTTTGAGACTGGCTGCGTTGTCAGTAACTCCGTGGGAGTTCGCTAAACGTGAAAGTGATTTCCACTCTTTCTGTCCCGTTTGTCTGCACGTTTCAAATGTACTGGTCAGCGGAGGTGAACCTCCCAATAGGACGGGGCTGGTACAGTTCCGGCAATATTTCTACTGGATTTGCCCGGATCATATGGAAATATTTTTGAAGAGTCCTGTACAATTCTTGCCTCCATTTAATGAGAACGTTTTACCCACCGACGTTCCAAAAAGAATTGAGCTTACAAAATACCCAGATAATGTATACGAAAGTGGGATTTGTGCAGTTTGCTACAAAACAAAGCGCTTTGTAACTACAGGATCTATTACGTACGCTTCCGTATACAAGGAAAATGTTTATCTATTTGACTCTTTGTGTTGTCTAGATAATTTCTTAAAACAGCCGCAGCAATTCAATTTTTCAATAAAATTCCGACAGCCAACGTATCCTGATCTCAACTATAAAGATCTTCCTGTCCTTGGAATGCTGGAACAGTATGTCGCTAGCTATATGATTCAAGCGATCAGTTTTGTCTGCAGAAGACGCCCAATCATACCCGGTTTGGGAATTGGTTCTTCCGCTTTGATCGGTCTGGGGTTGCATATGAACGCGAACAATGAAAAGTGCAAGGGATATCGCAAGTCGGCATGCCTAGAAGCGTTTCGGTTGTATAACGAGCGAAGGGAATGCCTATTAAATTATGTCGATGTTGTGAAAAACCATAGGAACCCGTTCGTTTTCTACCAGGAACCGCTTCCAGATTTTAATCTGCCGCCATCTGATTCAACGGAAAGTGTCACCACGATGGTTTCCAGAATTGTGGACGAATGCGTAGACGACATGGACATTTATATGAGGGACGATTGTTCTCTAGAATTGTAATATTAGTTTGAATTAGTTTGCGTACGTTGCTTAGTTTAACGTTTCAGATAAATAAAATTTGATAATTTTTGAAATTCTATTTTCTGCTTTTTTTCCAGCAAGTAGGGTACCCGTTCCCGACGCAAGATTCGATTATCTCTGCGAATATTTCAAACCTCTAAGGTAAGTTTTGAGTAGCTTCAGTTGAATTTTTTTTTTAATCCAGAATAGTTTGCGTTTTTTTCGGAGTAAATAGTTTGTTAACGGGTAGTTTGTGGAATCATTTCAATCTTTAATTCTTGTTTGAACTTGGTGGTTGTGATATATTTTGACTATTTTGAGGGTAAAATCTTGTTTATGCGGAAATAGTAAGTTCTTTTGTTACACAAGCTTACAGTAATGTGGTAAATAAATAAATAACAACTCGTTGAGTTATTTTATAAATAACTTACATAAATGTGAAAAAGTATATAAAGTTATTCTAGGTAATAATGAAAATTGTTATTTTGATTGTATGATTTGTATAACTCGTTAATTAATTAATTGTGCGTATTATTACCACACTTAAATTGCAATCAATTTCCGCTAATTACATTTGTCATTATTATTGCAATAATCTCGCTTCTATTAAATAAACAATGATTAGGTAAAACAGTTTTTTTTAAATATTCTATTTCTTGTCTCACAGTTAAAATTCAAACACAAAAAAAAATGCCATCGAGACAAAACACATAATTTCTTTTAACTAACGAACTAAACATAAATTCTGCAACATATTCAGGAGATGGTAAAACGAATATTTTCATAAAACACCTAATCTGGAAAAAACATACAAATAAATAATCGAAACAAATCTTAAGTCCAACAGCCCACTCATCCTAAAATGTGATATTGAAACCCCATATTTTTCAATACTATTGTATTTTAATATCACTTTTCAGTTTTAACAATATAATCCAAATAAGCAAACAAATCTTATAGATATATAAGTAGGACTAAGAATAGGACTATCGCATGCCACTAAGTAGAATTCTATTTCCATAGCCAAAATATCTGCCAAAATGTAACTTAAAATTATAGAAAGAAGTGTATTTATTTTTACTTAAGTAAGTCACAAATGCATTTCTAAGTTCGTAGTTTTTGTTTTGATTTAATAAGTTCAATTAAGAGATGCCTAGAAAAAGTACTCGTTAGACCCTAGTCACTTTTTTGCCGGTTATCATATATCATGCCACTGACTTAAAAATGCGATATTTCTATTGCTTTTTTTCTTCTTCTTCTTAATGTGTCGTGTCTTCCCAGAACATTGGCGAACAGTCGTATGGTCTTCATTTTGATGTGGTGGTCAGCTTACTCCATACCTCTGATGGAGATTTTTGAGCCAAGATGTTCTTCGGCGACCAGGACCGTTTATTTATCCTTGCCTCTGGAGCAATTCATATTTTTTATTTTTCATTACATGGCCAAAATACTCCAGCTTTCTTGTTTGAATGGAATACCTCTGTTGCAGAACCGCTTGATTCGTCACTCTGTCCACTCCCCAATCCTCTTACACGTCGTTTCAGTGAGGGTGCATGCTTCCATACCGTAGAATAATATGCTAAAGACATAGCGCAAGAAGCGCATTCTTAAGGCCCTGTTGGTTAACATATTTTGCATGCTCTTAAAATATTTTCTTGCTCGCCCTATTCTGTTTGTGATTTCGTGAGTTGAGTCCCAGGCTTCATTTACCCGGCACCCCAAATACTTCTACGTTTATACCCTCGCCACTATTGCTCCATTTGCGCTGTGTTAAGTTATTAGTTATGTTTTTGTTTTTGCTGATCTGTTGCTGGTCTGTTACCGCTGATAAAAGTAGCTGTTGCGTCAGCGTATCTTACATTGTTGATGAGGATTCCATTAGCAATTGCACCTTCTGTTATTTCTTCGACGGCTTTCCTGAAGATTTTTTCTGTATATAAATTAAACAAAAGGGGGGATGCACACATCCTTGTCGAACTCCTGTTTTAATAGGAATTTCTTCAGATGTCTGGCCTATATTGTTCAGTATATCTATAGTATAGGCATATACATCGACGTTCATATCCAGACATCGCTCTATGAGAACTTGGATGCTAAACAGCGCCTCTCTGGTACCGAAACCGCTTTAAAAACCAAATTGAGACATACCTAAGTTTTTATTTTCAAGATTTTTAAGAACATGACTCATTAAACTGATCGTTTTATAATCTTTGCAATACGTGCAGTTAGCTTTCTTTGGCAGAGCAACGAAAGCAGACCTGATCCACTTTTTATGAATTATTCCGGTTTTGTAGGCGCAGGCTAGAAAACTTAACAGAAGTGTGAAAGCGCTATCTTCATCTAACGTTTTTAAGACCTCTATCTGAATTTCGTCTGGTCCTGATATCTCTCCATTTTTTCCATATCCGTCCCGTCTTCTCGAGTAAGAGAGTAAAGAGATTTTCTATATTTTTTTTCCCATTTCTGCAATTGTTGTTCTCTGTTGATCATTCATTATACTGTTTTTGTTCCTCTTTTTATGTTGCTTTGCTTTTTTGTGTTATATTGTTGCTGTTTGTCGTTTTCTTTTATATTTTTTTCTTTATAACAGCTAGTGAAGTTATTTATCAGAAAATTTGTCCTAATTGTCTTGACTGTGTACACAAAATAACGATTACGCATTTGTGCATATTATTTAGAAATAAAAATAATGTTTGATTTGGTGTCACAAAAAAGATTTAAATTTAAATTTTTTCTTTTCACTTTTCAAGAAATATGAAAAATCCTGGTCTAAAGTAAATATTTAGTTAGAGACGTGTGTATTTTAAGTGCTTTTTGAAATAATATTCCTGGCCAATCAATTTTTTTAAAACATTTGAAAAACTCAAATCTTTTGAATTTCCAGGTACTTCATTTTGTATGCGCTGTTATCGAAGTTTTTTTTTTTTAAAGAAGTTGGAGTATTATAAATTTTATTTTTTTGCAAATATTTAAAGAAATTATTGTTTGATGACCAAATATTAATGTCTAAATAATTGATAGGTAGATAATTTAATCAAACATTAATATAAACAATCAAGAGAGAGAAAAACAAGGATCACCATTGCTAACAGTCTTTTTGCAAAATTCCAGTTTAAATCAATGCGTTTAGGTTTATTACTTTTTTTGTACCTAAATACAGATTTCTGTAAGGTATTCATTGACACGGGCTACGGTTTATCCATGTATTTCTATTCGATTTTTTTTCTGTCGGCTGCGCCAATGGTAATTGCGATCGTTCTAAATGAGGGGTGCGCCATCAATTTCGTCGGCGCCTGACGGACGGTGGGAACGGCGCACCGTGACACGTGAATGCATTAAAAGCATCCGAAAAATTTCTAATTTACCCATCATGAAATAGATTTCGTCGGCGTTTAATCAATGGCCGAATAGACACTGTCTTTGTAATCATAACAACGCGGTGGCGTTGAAAGAAGCCGCACGACCTCGAATTCGTAATGGCGGTGTGTTTTCCCGATTCTTTTCGTTCGCGTTATTAGTGATCGTTGTTCAAATTATTAATTTTCAGATTTTACAATGCAGGGTGTTTCCTAATATGTCAATGGTGGCATTATATTTCTTGAATTCGGCATCTTAATATTTGAGATACCGTTTTCAGAAAACTTTTTTTTTATATTATTTAAGAAACGGTATACCTGGCGAAGGCTCCCAAATTAAACTACTGACAATACTATTTAATAAAATATATGAATCGGGAGAATTGCCTAGAGACTGGCTGGTTTCCACATTTATTCGCTCCTATTACCGAAATACCGAAAGTCTGATGAGTCATCGAAAATCCTACTTAACATCATCCACTCTTGTATATACAGAAAGCTCGAAAAACACATGAGCAAGGTTCTGTTCGTATTTAGAAGTGGAATGGGAACGCGTTTTCTATTCAAGTCCTGATACACAGGGCCAGGGACGTAAACTGCGATATCTAGGCTTGTTTTATCGACTTTGAAAGGCCTTTGACAAGGTGTAACACCAAAAATTATATCAAATACTAATATAAATACTGGTATAGATGGCAAAGACTTGTCCGTTATAACTAATCTGTATTTGCACCAGAGAGCGGCTGTGCGCATAGACGACGAAACCTCCCAAGAATTTACAGTTAATCGGGGAAAACGTCAGGGATGCATACTATCACCAATTCTGTTCAACACTTACTTCGAAATACTGTTTAGACAAGCGCTTAGTGAAACAGAGGAATTCATTAAGATCAATGTAGAGACTATCAATAAATTAAGGTATGCGGACGATACAGTTCTACAGTTCTTATAGCAGATACTGCTGAGGGATTGCAGAGGTTGATAGATCTTGTAGTGGAGGCATGTGATATGTATGGTATGAGGCTCAACTGCGAGAAGACCAAAATTCTTGTAGTTAATGAAAACGATGAGATACAATTTAGGGCCAATAATGTAATCATTGAGTTGAAGTTGAGTTGAAGCCTGGACTTTGACAGATGCTATATCTATGCGCTTAAAGGTGTTTGAAATGTGGTGCTATCGCCGCATGCTCAGGATATCGTACTCCTACCATGTCACAAACAACACCGTGATCCAGCAAATTCAAAAGCAATTCGAAGTCATGCATAATGTGAAAGTGAGGAAAATTACGTACCTGGGGCATGTGACTCGTAATGAGAAATATTAATTTATCCAACTAATCTTCCAGGGCAAAATAGGTGACCGAAGAGGTCAGGGGCGACGACGAACATCGTGGAGGAAAAATATCAGACAGTGGACGGGAATGATGACGGTCAGGGTAGGTGTCAACAAGATTGTATGGACCAACATGATTAGCAACATCTCTAGAGGATAGGCACTAGAAAAAGCAGATACCAGGTGACACAAGAAAGTGGGAACACTATATAACTTTTGAACCGTTTGACCCAGCGATTTGATATTTGGGTTGCTTAATATAGTGCAATTTTTTGACACTATCAAGTCAAGGTCCAGTCAACATTCGAATTTTAAATGGCACGAGCGTAACGAGAGCTTTTTCTGCATTCCCCGTATAGAAGAAGCATATCAACTGTTACTCCATTTGTAAACTAATTGATAATGATGTTAATCTAAATGAATAACAGGGCAAAACCAATCAATAACCATATAAAAATGTTAAGATTTGCAATATTTTTATAAAAATGTATTTATTGATCTTCTTTTGTCCTTCCTGTGAACTTATTTTTTATCGGATTTTCAAAATGTCGAATTAAAAATGTGCTGTTTGAAAAAACTAGGTTACCTGAAAAAATCATTACTTCTTTGCATTAAATGCTCTATGAGACAAGTAAGGAAATCTTTCTTTTTGAAATTTTCCCATCACCATCATCGGCATGGTAAATTGTATAATTTCCATTTTGAAAATTTCGTTGAGTTACTTTGTTTACACACGTCTCTACTTAAATATTTACTTTAAATGTTTGTGACAACGACCGATCTAGCATGCGGAAGGTGTCATTGTACCACTTCGCACATTTACGGAATTTGACGTTTGACAATTCTCCAAAAACTATCGGTCTTAGTAAAAGTATAGTATGCGACACGTTTGGTAAACTTTTTAAGTCACTCGCTTATTAAGCAGTTGCTCCGCTGTGTTCCGCTCGTACTAACGAAATTTGCAACTCAAATGACGTTTACCACCCTTGTTGCATATCCTATTTTGCATTTTTGTTTTAGTTTCCAGTAAATAAACCCGCTATGCCATATCCAATTTTCTGGGACAATTTTTGCTTCATATATGGCAAGAATTAGTAAAATTAATAGACCTTACCTTGTTATTTTCTTACTTACATTTTCTACAAAGGGAATTACCTGGATTGCTTGAACAGGTGTCAATAGCCATTGAAGGATTAAATCTGGTACATGCACTACAGGGTTCCTGTTCATTTCATTTCTAGGTTCATTGTTACGTCACCTTAAAAGTCTCGTATCGCTTGATACTTTGAAACATATAGTTTGAAATTGTAGCGAATACGCCTAGAATATTCTAACGAGTGCGCTATTCAATGTGAATAGCAGGCCATTTCCAACATTTTTTGTATTCATTTAGTTAATATTAGTGGCAAAAGCATTCCTTATTAAGTATGTTAATGCACTTTTTATTTAATTAACAATAATAATAATAATATTAATAATCAATTAATTAGTAATGATTTAGCACAGAAACTATAAGGAAAAACGATAAAATTAACAATATAATTGGGTACATAAACTAACCACTTAGAAAGAACACTTGAACGATATTAAATTAACAATGAATACGGTTAATGATTCAGTACAGTTTAACAGTTACAAAACAGTTAAAAAACAATTATTATAAACCAATTAGAATGGTATATCTGCCAAGAAAAACAATAGTGGAAATTATTAACCTGAGAAAACGTCAGTGACACCATTTTCTTGTTCAAAAATATGTTATACATATCGCACTACACTGAAGAAATGTTCCTTGAAGCAAAGAATACATTTACCGAACTTCACAAAGATGCTCAGAATCGTTTGTTAGATAATATAAAAAAATATATTGTTTTTTCAATCTGTATCTCAAAAGTTAAGTCGTTTAAGACATGTTAAGTTTGTTTTACTTAAAATGAACTGAAGAATTTTCCCATTCAGTATTAAGGAACACCTTGTATAATCTAATCCCAAAACGACTGTGTCAGATTATCACTAAATATATAAATATAAATAAATAAATAAATGCATTCACCATGGTTTCCATACAATGCTTTTCGAGAAAGTTGACACGATAAGCTTAGTTTTGGAAAATTCCAGTGACTACCTGTATCAATAGATTTCATTGAATTGCGCATATCAAATCGAATCGAATGAAAATAAATTTAACCAAGAAAGTAAAAATAAAAAATCTAAACTCGCATACTAGTTTTATAAAAACAGTTATCTCAAAACTAGAATTATGCAGTATGTTGTACGTATGTAGTAAATTTAAAGTGTACCCGATTTTTTACGGTCACCCCTTATTTGCGTATTGAAAACACAGTTACTTTGGCAAGAACTTAATATGTATATTTATTTGCAATAACCAAAGCCCGTTAAATGTCATATATATATGCTCTCACGCATTATAGATTATCCCGTTCAATAGATAACAAACGCTTCAGCTCGAAATAATGGCCGGAGTGTCCCCCTCCGGCCCCACGAACATCAGGACGCGTCACATTCAACAAAATTAGTTTCGATAAATTGCGGGCTTAAACCAAATTGTCTTGTCGTGCTACGAAATCTGTTAAGCACTCGGATGGACACGGGATCGGGTCCGTAGGTGATAAAATGATAGTGTTTCGAAACTTATGAAGTGTCCCAAAGTGGTCGGTATTCAATTATACGAAAAACGGAAGGTTTCGCTGCGGAGAACGTCTTTTGTCAACGTAAATAGCGTAATGATAGACCTACGATGGCGATAATAGAAAAGAAGCACGTCCCGGGGCTTACTGGGTGACAAAATAACAGTGCGAGACCAGTGTAACTAAACGGTCCATTGCCTCTATGGTTGTTTTTCTTTGCGTGACTATTTGGGTCAATAACATTAAGTTAGATAGTTATCCTGCTTAAGTCCCATTCAGAGGTACTTGAGCTAAGCTAAGTGTTTGAGGTGTTTTCGTTGTAGGTTTTAGGTTTATTGCAATGTGGTGAATTTTGCATCGAGGTCATTGATTTTTCTATTCCAAGCTTGTCTGTCTTGAGCCTCTCGGTTATCTATGCCATTTGATCCATCCTCTCGTGGGTGAACGTCTTCCTGATCTAGAGAATGAGCTTTTCCACCCCATACTCTCATTACTTAAGCAGTTTTAAAGTATTAGGCAGGATGACGCTGACTAATGGTCTACACCATTTGTAAAAATTTGATTCAAACAATATTGGGAAAGTAGTATGTTTTCCATGCTTCTGTTGTTTGGTTATTTGTTCCCTCGCTTCTGTGTTAGCTGCTCGTGGCAGTTCAGTTTACATCAAACAAAAAGTAAATGTAAAACCATTCCTTTCTGACAATCAAAATACGTTGAGTCTTTCGACTGAGATCTCAGCGTGCGAATTGCGGCTAATTGACATTGATCCATTCATCTCGTGGGAGAACATCTTTCTAACCTTGTGCCCTTTCATCGTTTCGTCTCAAGGTAAAAAAAATACAGTTCAGTACTGACAATCTCTGGAAAGTACTGAACTCTTGGACGATGGACTCATTTCGGCTCGTGTTCTGTCTAAGATATATTGGGTATCTTGCCCCAAGATCTCAGTAGTGTTAATCTTTTTTCTACCATAGTGCCTCATCGTTCATTTAAAATTTTCATGCATTTCAATTTCAGCAAAGTACCTGCATTTCTAAACGTAGTAGACATCGCGGGTTTGGTGAAGGGCGCATCGGAAGGTCAAGGACTGGGAAATGCTTTTCTGTCACACATTAGCGCGTGCGATGCAATTTTCCATCTATGCCGTGAGTTATTTTTATAATACAAATTCTGCAATATTCGTACCGTACTTGACTTTTAAACTTAGGAGCCTTCGAGGATGACGACGTAACACACGTCGACGGCGAGGTCAACCCGGTTAGAGATCTGGACGTGATTTCCGAAGAACTGCGTCTGAAGGACGAGGACATGTTGTCCAAAAATTTGGAAAAGTTGGAGAGAACGGTGGTGCGTGGCGGAGACAAAAAGAGCAAACCAGAATATGTAAGTAAACAGTCGGTTGCCGGAAACTCTTTTAAGCAAAAATACAACATTTTAATTCAATTTAAATGTTATTTTATATAAAAGCTTATCTATAAAAGTGCAGTCAAACACGAAGTTATCCACTAACGATGCCAGCACTGGTGCGCTTTCTTAGTGGTTGAAAAATACTCCTTATTTTCACGCTTGGGTTGCTGAAATTGTTGTTAATTTTGCTACGAAGAAGGCTTCCTTAAATTTACGCTTCTTCCAGTCAGGTTTGCTGTGGAAAATACATCTGATCATTTTATGTTATGTAGCTTCGAGGAAACGTGCTATCTAAGATCTCAATGTTTCACCCGCGTATTTTGTCGGGGTACTCCTTAAAGTTGCTCATGACTTAAAAACTGAACGGAAACTGAAACATTACTTTATATTCCGTACGTAAAATGTGAGTAGTTTGGTTTACCATTGGTAATATTTCTATTAAGAGATTTCTCAGTATAACCATTATTGAACAAATCTGTTTAAATATTATTCAATTTAGCATCGAGAGACAAGGGAAATACGTACAAAATGAGCCACTGTTTTGTTTAACTTTTTTAAAACATCGCCAGGTTAATTGAACTGAGGTGGCTTTTACTTGATGAAAATCCATTTATCAAAATAAATAAGAACTAAAAATTCAGATTTTCACGAAATTATATATTTAATGTCATTGATAAAGACACGGTGTTGTCGAAACAATTGTCATGTCAAAATATATAATTTCGTGAAAATCTGAACTTTTAGTTCTTATTTATTTTGCCAAATTAATTACCGCTAGTCTGTTATAAATGGAAAAACAAACATATTATTAATAAAAAATTGCAAAATAAAAAGCAAAACAACCTTTTAAAGGAACACATGTTGAATCATTTTATCCGTATGGTATGTACCAGATGCCATAGGCTCAAAATTGTTACAGTAGTTAAGAACATAATTCACAAACTAAATATTTGAACACATGAACGGTGCGACCGTTTTCGGTAATTCATGAACTGCAATACAAATCGTTACAGTAAATGCATGGGCAGTCATCATCGTCAGTGTTGACAAGGGGATCTTGGGATTCAGAATTCGTAAATTTGAATTCTGAATCCGGCTTTGTAATTTTCCGTTTTAGTCTAGACAAACTTTGCTTAGACATGAACGTTCAGCTTAACGCTGTTAGATGCTCAGGTGAATCCGGATAAAGATCTATAATTTTGGCGACTTTTTTCTTTTTTGAGGGTGTCAACTGCACTAATTTGTAGCCTGCCTTGCTTTTACTTCATCCATGTTAAGAGTTAAACTCAATACTATCGCGTTCTGCCTTTTACCTTGTCCAGTTACATATGCTGGATATTACCTAATCTGGAAATTGTAAAACTTTGTTCGTCTTCTAGATGTGAATCGTTTTGGAAAGCTTGAGGAATATTAGTGGTTCCAGAAGGTTCTAAACATGTGAATTTAACGGCCATATGCCGATCTTCGTAAAACCACAACCTTGTCTGACTTCTGTTTAAGCCACAACGAAATTTCTTGAGTAAATATGTTTTTAGCGGACCAAAAAACGAAATAGTCAATGGTTGGATTCCGTGGGTGTAATGGGCTTTCAAAATTTTGTGTGTCAATTCCCTTGTGTCATATCATCGTCTTTGGAGGCTTTCACATGTAGTCATCCAGTCTGAGTTTTGTGCTGCATTGGTGCCCATTAGTTAACTCATTCTTTATATTCTTTATATTTCTTATTGCGCCCATACAACACCACTTTAGTTGGTTCCTTTTTCGGCACTTGTGATAACTCCAACTTGTGTACGTCCTATAGTTGCAAATATCTTCGGAGGCCTTTGAGCGGTAGATAAACCCGACTAATCAATATTGTAGATACGAAACTGGGAAATATTATTTGTTCTGTGTAACTTCTTATAGCATTTTAAAGAACCGTTGGGCCTGAGGCTTATTAAAGGTCGATGCTCTTGCAGCAGAAATTGGTAAAGGCTTTCTTAAGCTGATTTCTTGTCGAAATCGAGATAATCTCTCTTGAGCTGTTTTTTTCCCTTACGAAAGTTGGGTTCAAAACCATTTTTTCTGCTAATTTATAATCTAGGTAGTGCACCTATTTACATGTAAAACCAAAAAATGTTGTCTCCATTAGTTTCAAATAGTTTGCAAGTTGTCTTTCTATTTCTAAAGATAAAGTGGCTTTGAATCTTTCCAGCCCCTTGCTGAAGAAATGCATGGCTAAAATGGTATAATATATTATTTATAGTATTTATAGTTTTTTTTTTATTTTGGACATATTTTTAATCATACCTACAAGATAGAGTGTAAAAGATTTAGGTGACATTCTGAGCTGCTCTCTTCCGGTAGGATATGGTGTGCCGCAGGGCACGGTTCTGAGGCCAATCTTGTCTACATTATATATGAATGGAATATTTTCTATTTTACCGAAGAATAAGGCTATGCGGATGATGCGGCATTGATTATTGTTGAAAACACTTGGAAAGAAACTGTCGCAAAGACTGAAAAATTCTGGTAAAAAAATGACTAGATTATAACCTGCTGTCACTTCGTTTAGAGAAAACCCAGTTCATTAGTTATTCCATGACGGAAGCTGGTGCTCCAGACGTGCAAAGAATAAAAATTCAAAAAATTTTGACTGTGGCTATTACACGAATTGTAAATCCGATCTTTACAAAAACTCTAGCAAAAAAGTAAAATATTTAGATGTAGTTTTTGATCAGTTTGATCAATTGTATCACTGTGAAAATTCGCAAGTTACTGCATAAATTTTTTATATTACGTCAAAGTTTGTCAAAGAGTTCCCTTATTAGGATATATAAATCTTTAGTAGAATTAATTTTATCTTATGGTATATGTGTTTGGGGTGCTGCAATTGCTAGTACTTAGCCAGAGGCGTGTTTTGAATATAATATTCAAAAATAAACTATAACATTCTAAAGAATTGTTTACTGAAGCGAAAGTACCAAGTATCAACAAAATCTACATTAAAACAGTCATCAGACTATTAAGTCTTAACAAAAGTCGTAAAGAAACAATCAGTAAAAACCAGATTTTTATCAAATCAGCCCAGCCAGTACCGATGGTAAAAATATAACGCCCTTCTAGTGTATTTGCAAAATAGCGAATATACAAAAAAGTTTATTGATTCCTGGTTGTTTAGAGACATTCTGGAAATGACAAATTAGCTATGAATAAATTTGATTTAAGTTAATTTAATAATTTTAGTTTAGTAAGTTTTAAGTAAGTAAAGTTTTGACAGCATTACTTGGCAATAAAATGCGTTCCGGCAGCTCTTAAGTGTAGGTACCGGTGTTTTCTAATTTGCAGCTCGATTCTAAATACTATGTCGTTTTACCCGAACGTGTCATTTTGTACGTATTTCCTCAACATCACTGCATATTGTCAATTCGTAATTCTATTGCACGTTTCTTTGTCAGAATAGTTAAGACCGATAATTTAGATATTGTCGCATATATCACTTCCTTAATATGCTTTATATATAAGTTTTTGGCACGTACTTCTTATAATAGTAACATTCGAAACGCCACGGTGTTTAAAGAAGGCTCGTCGGACGTCACGCGGGCAGCGAATCGTAATGAAATCTACGGACCACACGCGACGCATGCGCCATTCATATTATCCGTATTCGATTTCGATTTTATCCGTTTCATGTTTCGATTATTCGATTTTGCCGAGAAAAGCGGCAAGTCATCGGTGTCATAATTGTGTTAGGATTGTGTTTGGGCATTTTTCGATGTTGTAGAATAACAATGAGGAACCTATCTCGTCGCTCGCTGTCATTTATTGATATTGATTGATTGTTCGTGGCACGTCTCGGTTGTCACATTGGTTTTTCTGCGGAAAGGGGGGCGTGAGGGGGCGGCCGCGATCCGGTCAGATACAAATACACCTTATCGATTAAGATCCAGCGCATTGTGTGATCGATTGAAATATGCCTTGGCCTATAGTAAATAGTTTACAAAATATTAATGAAAAACTAGTCACATTTAATATTATTTATTGCACTGCCAACTGTCGTTGTTTGAGATTATATCTAAAAAGTGTCATTTATGTAGTGCTGACTTTACTGAGACTCGCAACTTAAATGATGCAGTCGCTATAACAAAAACTAACTGGTCTAAATGTCTTTTTAGTAATTCAATTGGGGTTACACATTTTTCCAAACTTGTCTACCTCGACACACATCTTGAGAGAACTTTTCTTTGGAATCCATCGTTCCTGACGTTAATTAATTCTTTATTGTTAACTAAGTAAGGAATATTTTTGACAAAAAGTAACTCACACTTTTTTAGGAGACTCTTTACTAACTTAATTTCAATAAGTTGTTTTTGCCAAATAAATAAAGAGACATTCAGACCAGTTAGTTTTTGTTATAGCGACTGAATCATTTAAGCTGCGGGTCACTGCATGTCTAATGTCAATTATACACAATCAAGAAATATAAAGTTATTTTAAAAAGAGGTAATAAAATTATTGTTTATGGGAAAGCAGTTATAATTACTATCAAGTTTATATTGTAAACAATACATTCACGAAGTAATCGGTGAATATCTTCATGAAATCTCAACGAAGCTTCCAGTTCATAATATTTGGAGGTTATGATTGACTGTTTTTGTTGGTTTGGAACCGTGTTTATTCATTATAGCCCTTATTTAGTTGAAGTGTTTAAGCTCCATTCTAATCTACAAGATGAATGAAACTCGCCAAAGTTAAGAAGTCAACGGTTCATTTAATTAATTCATTATTAATTAATTTAATGGTGCATGCCCAACTACCGTGTTTTTTTCTTTATAGTAAATGGTAGTAATATTTAATAATCCAAGAATTCTTTTTCAGTTCCACTCGATCGATTTTGGGGTTATAAATTATAAAAGTTGAAACAAAACTGACATTTGCGGCGCACATGCTCATATTTGATTTCCCGTCAGAGATTAATGAAAAGTCAAAAGTAAAACTTTTTATTGTTAATGTTAATTATTTATTAGTGTTGTACTAGTTACTTAGTAGTTGTTACTAAATAAAGTCCGATACACCTGATGCCTATAAGTGAAGTACACTCGCTTTATCTTTGAGAAAGTCCATTTTATAATAGTTTCATGAGCCTAATTTCACACTTAAACAACATTATATGCATACAAAATCCACAGAGTGAAAAGAAATTGTGTTGGTGCACGCTGTTATTAGTTTATAATAATAAAAGAAACTTCCTTTTTTATTTATTTCTACAGTTGTCATTACTGAATTGACGCAAAAATTTAAGTAATAAATAAAATTAATCCATAAAAAAAAGTTATTTAAAACTAGTGTAATGACTTCTTGAGCAGTAACTTATGATACCTTTAAAAAAAACATTTTGCTAAAATGTGTCAGATGGTTTATGCGTGTTTCAGCTAAAACTGGAAGCAGTTACTTGATATACAATATAATTTACTTTTACTTTACTTAAACAACATTATATGCATACAAAATTCACAGTGTGAAAAGAAATTGTGTTGTTGCAGGCTGTTATTAGTTTATAATAATAAAAGAAACTTTCTTTTTTATTTATTTCTACAGTTGTCATTACTGAATTGACGCAAAAATTTAATTAATAAATAAAATTAATTCATAAAAAAATTGTTTTTTAAAACTAGTGTAATGACTTCTTGAGCAGTAAGTTATGGCATCTTTAAAATAAATAAATTGTGGTAAAATGTGTCAGATGATTTATGCGTGTTTCAACTAAAACTGGAAGCAGTTACTTGATATACAATATAATTGACTTTTACTTTACTTATAGTTTCATTGTATTTAGTTGACATTTCATTTCCAGGATACTTTGATGAAAATTAAGTCCGTATTAGTCGACGAGAAGAAGCATATCCGATTCGGCGACTGGGATGCGAAAGATGTAAGTGTATCCTTTTATTTTTGTTTTTTTTTTAATACGTTCTGTACGTCCGAATTTATGCGACAAAAATTATACGGCCCGGCGATGAATCGGAATCAAAGAATCTGCCGCGTCATCGCAGACCTGTTAGATCACGTGGAGACACCCCGCGGTCGCCTGGGGGACCCTCGCCGAGAGTGTCAATGTCTGCGGCTACAATAAGCATCACCAGGTGGTGATATTATTATACCACATTAGCATTGTATCGAGTCATCGTCGTATAAACGGAATCATTCATTGGCCCGATAGCATCGATGCTATCGAGGCCTTTATGCGTGTATTTTTTCCGGTATAATTAAATGTTTGAACACTTATTATTTCTATTTTTGGGCCTCCCCGAGGTTCATGTTCTTGTCATGTTCGATTTAAAACTTTCAGATCGAAGTGCTGAACCGGTATCTCTTCTTGACGTCGAAGCCTTGTATGTACCTAGTAAATTTGTCTGAAAAGGACTACATTAAGAAGAAAAATAAGTGGTGAGTATTTATTAGACTATTGGAGATGGAACCCAGTTGCAAAACTGACCTTGGGGAAGAACGTCTTAAGTCACTTAAAAACATCTAGTTGAATCCATTTAAGTACCGCAAAAAAAAAGATAAAAAGAAAAGCCTGTGTCTATTAACTATTCTTTCTTAGAATGAGGCAGTTTTGAATTAAATTCCCATTTCTTTTTTGCTAACTAAAAATATAAGGTTAGATGTAAATATTTTCGGTTGCATTGGTGTTCCCCAAGGAAGAACTTAGCTACCTGGAACAAAATATATGTCTATCAGACGTTTGTCAGAAAAGCCGTAATATATTACACAAAAAACTGAGTTCTACAACATTAATAGCAGTCTGTCATGAGGAAAACCAAAAATTGCCCAATTAGTGGTTTCGTTTTTTTTTAATATAAAGAATACTACCTCCTATCTATGGAGATTTCTAATAGCGTTTGAGGTAAAAAGAAATTCGTTTTGACAGGAATTTGTTCCGCTTATCGCATGTGTGTAGCGGGAAAGATTTCTTTGGGACAGCTGTCTACTTATATATCGATTCGGCATTAAAATGTTTCCCTTAATAAATTCTTTCTTCACGCACCTTAGTGTTTCCACCTGTTTTCAGAAGTTACCTGTTTTATGAGAAACGGTTACATAATAATGAAATATGAAATAATGAAAGGAAAAAAAGCAAATTATTTTTTTCCGCCTCACTTTCATATATTCAGTAAATGGCCGTATTCATTGTGTATATAAAACATCTAAAGCAACATTAGGGAAATCCCAATGACTTTTGGAAAACAATTTATTTTGAAAGAATACGAGCTGTGTTCAAAAAGTAAAGTGACTTTTCAGTTTTATCAAAAAGTATTTATTTATTAGTCAAAATTAACTTTGTTCTCTTCAAGGTAAGATTTTTTTATCTCATCATGCCTGACCATAATTGGGGCTTTTTTTTGTCCACAAAGTTAGACACAAGCAACGATGAGTGAGCAGGTGCATTAGCATGATGCAAAATCCATGAATTGTGTTCCCACAATTCCGGAAGTTTTGCTCGTATTGCTTCTCAAAAACGACGCATAACTTCAAGGTAACACTCTTACCTTACTGACCTTACCGACCTTGTGTTAAGAACTTTTGATGTACTACGTCACGATAATCAAAGAAAACAATAAGCAAAACATTGACATTTGATTGAACTTGAATTGCTTTTTTGGGTTTTGGCGATTCTGGGCTCTTCCACCTAGACGACTATGCTTTGGTTTCGACGTCATAACATCAGGATTTTACTTCGACGGTCCTTCGGTTCAAAATTAAGCAGTTTCGGAACAAATTTTGCTGCTACACGTTTCATGTCCAAAACTTCGGAAAAAATAGACGTACTGTGGCGTCCAGGTTGACGTCTTCTTGGTCATCTTGGAACAGCTCGTACCATTTATAAACATATTTCCCGCTCAAAGTAGATTCACCTAATACCATTGTCAACATTTCAAGTGTTTTGCAGCACTCTATTCCGTTTTTTACACAAAATTTTATGCAAATTTTTTGTTCCATTTTTTTTTTGACAGCAGAAAATCGCCGGGCTGAAACTGTGAACATAAGTTCAACGTGTGTGCCAACATAACAAAAAAAACATCGAAGATCGATCTACGTTACCCGTTCAATTACAAAGGTCACCTTACTCTTTGAACACACCTCGTACTCACAGTAATTTTACTTGTTACTTTTAAATAATTATCGAAGACGGAAGCTTTATGTGAGTGAAACACGTAAAATTTGTATTTTTTTCTCGTTCTTTGTTTTCTTTCTTTTTCTTTTCTTTTTATATTGCATTTCTTGTTTAGGTTAATAAAAATTAAGGAATGGGTCGACAAGAACGACCCAGGAGCTCTAATAATACCATTTTCCGGAGCATTCGAACACAAACTGCTGAGTGAATATGAAGATCCCATTCTTCGGAAAAAGTATTTAGAAGATGTTGGCGCAACAAGGTAAACATTTTTATAAAGTTTTTTTTTGATAATCTAATTTTCTGTAATAACAATTAAATAGAAAACTTCAGCCGAAACAAAATATCAAACATCAAAACATTTTTTAAACTTATTATTTCGTCAAATTTCCGGATCTCTTAATATCACAACCAATTAAAGCACATGATAAAACTGAATTGATATTGGTAACATTTAAAAGTTAACTCTAGGCGTTTTAGAATTACTAGCGATTAGGGCAAAACATCAAATTCGTTGACTCTTTCGTGCCGCATAGTAATAAAAGGTAAAGGTATAGACAAGCTCGGTCTCTTCTCCCATTCATAATTTTCCAACCAATAGAGAAAACACACCCTAACTGTCGCCTGGGGTTAATTAGAGTCTGCCCCCGAAACTGCTATTAATGATGGAAAAATACATTTTAATGGGACCGAAAAATACGTTTCTAGGTTTATGAATTGACCATTTTAATGGTAATTTAGTGTTTCACATGGACCGGACTGTGGCGGATTGCCTATGAGATTTTTTCGCAAACTGTGTTTCGGTTACATAACATTTTTGTAAAATTGCACGATACAACCTTTGTATTACGTTTATTGGAAAAAAAAATTGGGACCATAATAATTAACACCGTATATGATTGTATTTTTGCTTTTGATTATTCGAGTTTGATGTCAATTGTTTTTAAATGTTTTAACATGGACCGACACATTGAATAATGTCATCTGTCATAATGTTATGTTAATGGCAATAACTGGCAATATAATTTTATTTTTAATTAGTTTAGCTAGCTTTTTGCTTAGTTTAACATCTCCAACTAACTTTTTTCGGTGTATAAAAGTTATAAGTATAAAAGTATATAAGTATAAAGTTGTATAAAAGTTTTTAGGTAGTTGGTTGGTTAGTAGACATTCAATAAATTCCGAAACAAATAAAAAATATTTTAAGCAATATTCCTGAAACTTTAAGATTATTTCTTCATAAATATGCGATTAAAAAATGTTCTGTATTTTAGTCGCAACAAAATTATTTTAACTTCAGGTTTTTACAATAATTACGTTTTATTGCTTCGAGATGAAATTTTATGGTATGATAAGTTTAGTCAATAATTCTTTGAACCAAATAAGGTTAAGTCGTCATAGGAAATTTTCGGAGTGTTTGAGTTGTTATAATGTTAAAACATTTTCATAATACTGTCAACACTTTACAGTAAAAGCAAAACACAATGACAAGTACACGAAATAAAATATGTTGTTAAAAGGTGATATAGAAAAAGGTGAAGCCAAAAGAGAACTTTTTTTGTTTGATGTCGACAAAGCTTATTTACGGTTTTTAAAGGTAAGGACAACCTCTTAATTACAAATAATGGGGGGAAAAGGTCACTCTTATCTTAAGAAGTTTAAGAGGTATTATACGGGTTTGATAAGAGTAAAGAAAACTTTTTTAATAATTGATAGGTTTTCATGTTTTAAAAAATAGCAAATCAAAACTTAACCGTTACTATTATAAAACAGAAATTGAACTGAGGTGGCTTTTACTTGATGAAAATCCATTTATCAAAATAAATAAGAACTAAAAGTTCAGATTTTCACAAAATTATATATTATGACATGACAATTGTTTCAACAACACTGTGTCTTTATCAAATGATAAACGCGGAAACGCATTCACGAACATAAAAGAGCGTTTAAAAATTGTGATGACAATTTTGATATTTTACTTAGAGCCACAAAAAGTAGAAAAAGATTAATAAAATGAGACATCATATGTATTGCTTTAAAATGAATTAAATGTAAATACCTCTCTCAATTATTAAACTTAAATTCTCACAACATTAATTAAGGTTTTATTGTCATTTTTTGGTATATATAGCAGCAGGTAGTGTGTAAATATTACATTTGATAAAGACACGGTGTTGTCGAAACAATTGTCATGTCATAATATATAATTTCGTGAAAATCTGAACTTTTAGTTCTTATTTATTTTTATTATAAAACAGAAAAGGTTAGTTGGTAAAGCAATCGAAAATGTACAATACTTAACCAACGGTAATATTGGTTATCAAAAAGTACTTGACTGGTTAAAAATAACCAGCGGGGCAAAACCTATTTAATTTAGTTGACCTAAATTCGATGGTACAAAATTACAGTCCGGTACTGGGGTGCGCATCCGAACGACTAACGCGACCGCAAACGCTACAAGAAAGAAGTTAATGATAATAATTGCCGAATTTTTAATGCGGTTGTTTCTGAATGACCCGAGCCAACAGACAAAATCTCATTGTTCCGTCTCCGAAACCCATCATTACCGACAAGGATACCAGGCTATATGTGTTACGTGTCTGGAATTAGCGACGAATCGAGGAATATTCTGGCAGTACGTGGTGGTATACATGCCCCAGAAAAACTACGATATTAAGAAAAATTAAAAATATTTTCATTTTGTATGTATAATGTTTTGAAAGGATTATATATTTTGTTAATATAAATTTGGACCGAGTTTAACTTACTTTAATACCAAGCAACTACTCTGCAAAGTGAATCTGTAGAAAACATTTCCTTTTGGAAGACGTGGCCAAAAAGACCTATCATAATTTCAAAATACCGTAGGTGTTCTTCACATCAAAATCGCCAAAATTCATTTTGACGTTTGTAATCACTTCCTTACCTCTTCGTTTCGATAGACGTTTCAAAGAGCAATGAGATAAGAGAAAATATTTCCTTTTATTTGTGTTTATTTGTGTATATGTGTCGCGGGTAATCTACCATACCTAGTTGTATATATATTGGTATAAATTAGCTTAAAGTTATTACAAATTATTAACATTATTAAACCATTATATTTCAAATTATGTAAAAAATGTTCCTACATTTACTGGTTTCTTCTGGAGAATTTGTTATGGTTTGTTTAAATAGTGGTTTTTAAACCTACGGTGCAATGTTTTAATTAAACTGAGTTAATGATAAATAAATAGTAAATAATAATAAATTATAATATGCGTTCTTCAACTTGTAAAAACGTCATAATTTGTCCGATTTCTGTATACAAATTTTACAAAAATATCAAAATTACAACACGATATTCAGACCACCGTTAGATTTTTAAGCTATATTTTGTTATTTATTATTCTCCGACCCTGCTTTCTTTGCTTTTGACTTTCCAATTGATTTCTTCCTTATCTGCTGATATTGCCAACCAACCAAAACTATTTCTATCAAAACGTGAAATGTAAATAAATCAGTTAATAAAACATTTATTGAAAATAGTTGAAACGCAATTTAGGCTATACGTACCCATTCAATAGGCTTTCCAATATAACCATTGGGAAAACCAACGAAAACAAATTAAATCGTTAGATCAAATGTATAAAGAATATTCATGGAAATTATTCATAAAATAAGTTCGAAATACATTCGAAATTGCGAAATAATATAATATTACCTTTATTGAAAAAAAACCTTTGAAGGCTGTCTTTGTCGCTATTAATTATGTCTGGTCAGTAAACTATTCCACGACAAGCTACTTGACAGAGTATAGCGCCTCACAAAGCTTGCAAATATAGTGATTTAAGTTTATATCGTGATTTTAGCAATATAATATTAACATGTTTATTAAACCGCAAACTAGAATCAATAAAGTAACCCCACAAGTTTGTCACCTTTTAATACCTTCAATTCTAATAATCATGATAATAACTACTTATATGATCATACAACGTGATTTCTATTTTATTGTTAATCCTTTATTATGCCAAAAAACTTTGGACTTTATAAAGGCACGCGAACCTGTGAGTAAAGGTTCCTGCTACAATATATATTTTTATTTGCAAAGCTGTGTACAAAAATTGGGTAAGTATCGAACTATAATAAATGAATTCCACTCCCCCCTCCCTTACAGCCTTCTGGAAATAAACTATTTCTTGCTCGCCAGACAACAAAACGGTGATATCAAAAGATCATGACAAATCGCGTGATAGTAATGACAAGTTGCAAAATCGAAATGAAAGCGATAAAAGCTAATGAGACGTTTCATGAAATTGCCGACGTGGATGATGTTTAAAAGCTTTCGAACATTAAGAAACTGGTGATTACGGGGGAATTTACGTTTTTATAGAGGTTCGTTTGCGAACACCGAAGGGTAAACGTTCTCCGATAAAATAAAAAAAAGTCTGCAAAAATTACAGTTTTGAAAACTTTCCGGGCAAGAATAAACGCAAAAAAAGAACTTTTGACATAGCCGATTCAACCGTTCGGGAAATTGTTGCATAATTGCACATCGAGAAACAACTTTAAACCGCCAACCTCAATAATAGCAGCCGTTAAATAAAGTTTCAGTAAATTGGCGACCCTAACATCTCACATCACTTTTCTTCCGATGGAATATTTTAATTAATTATAATAAATGTTAACGATTTGCTCTTCCAAAATAAAACCTTGCGATTTAGTATAAAAAAGACAGATTGTCGAATTGTTAAAAAACTCCGCTTTCATTTTTATTTGTTTATTTGAATTAAATTTAAAGTTTTTCAAGTAATTAAACAGGAAAGTTAATAATATTGTATTGTGCATCAATTGGGATAAATATGATTTTAGTTATGAGTTTGGCACAAACGGAACGAGAGCTTAATAAACGAGTGACTGAAGTAGTTTATCAACGTATCGCACGCTAGGCTGTTTCTAATACCATTAGTTTTCGGGTACATTTTTGCAAAACAGTATACTAATGTGTGACATGACCGTCAAAACTGGGAAACGTCAAAATACGTGACTAAAACCTACCGAAAACATCCGGTTACTCCCAAATGCGTGACTAAATTAACGGAAATGTCTTATGTGATTCGCGATCGATGCATAACTGGGTATTTTAGAGTAGATAGTATAAAAATACACACCTCAGTGAGTGAATATATCCGTACTGTTTTGCAAAATTGTACCCAAAAATAATGATCATAGTAAAAGTATATTATTTCAATACGTTGATAACTTGTTCTTCATCTAAAGTTGCGTAGTATACTAAATTACCATTGTCTTTATTTTTTCTCTTTTAGCGCCTTGGACAAAATCATAGTCCAAGGATACAAATCTCTCCAGTTGGAATATTTCTTCACGGCAGGACCCGACGAAGTCAAGGCCTGGACCATTCAGGTATGAACAATTTTATTATATTAATTTAAAGAAAAGAATAATAAATACGCGGAAGTAATTCAACTGACAAGGGACATTTATAAAAAAGTTTTTTGCAAGCCAGTAAAGTATAAATATTTAATTTGAAACTAATATATACGTTTTTGAACTTTATTTGATTTTCGAAGATGAGATTTAAGAAAGTTGATTCCTTTCATGAGTAATTAAACAATAATATTGTTTATTTACATAAATAACTTATGAAAATAATAACAACCTTTTTAAATAAACGAAAAATAAAGGATAAAGTCTGGTCAAGATAAGTATAAGTGAACAAGGAATTGAGGGAAAACACAATACTCTAATTTCGACCTTCCAAGATGTTCCTAATGAAAATTCTATATGTTATAATATTCATTTTTTTGCTGTTTCCGTTTTGCTTTCGATATTAATGTAGAGGTACATAAATATTAAAAAAATTTTTTGGGCAATAGCTTTTAATGTTATTTTATAAAGACAGTCTTATCTTAAAATAATTTATTTTCAATATTTGTCATTTATTTGAATTCAATGTCTAAGATTTCTCTATTAAATGACCAATTTTAGCCAAACGTGTACGCGGAACATTTACTTATTCAAGACGACGCTTAGTTTCGTAGAAAATATTTCCCCTTAATTTTCCAGAACAAGCGACTGACTTGGCATATTCGAAAAGTTATTCTAATATTCCAAATGTGCGCCCGGAAAATAAAAGAGCCAAAAGCCCATTGAATCGCGAACTAAATAAATTATCCCTGCCCTAAAATTGTCTCCGAAAATTTGCATGAAAATACTTCGCTTCGTGCGCTTTATCGAATAAGGGAGACGCGGGAAGTTTTTTGCTTTTCGGGAATGTTCCACGGAAAATGGTGTTTGCGCTCTTAGGAATCGCGGGCACCAAACGATTTTTGTTAATATTATCTTTATTCGTCCCCGTTTTGCCAAACATCTTTTGTTTGGTTCAAAAAAATTGTGCTTGATCTGCTCTGATCTTATCTCTCATTTTCCTTCTGTTTAGAAATACGTCTCTCTTAATAATTGCGCTGACGATTCCCAACTGCTTTTCAAGCAAATGAAGTATTTCTTGCAGCTACAAAGATTAACGAAGAACTAAATCCTCTATTCGATATATCTTTAGTTCATAACTTTACGCTTAATGCCAATAAGTCAGTGGAACAAAAAAATCTCCGGCTATGGATCGATACTAACCTACGATTCTTAAAACATGGCTCCATCGATATTCCTAGGGATAGCTTGAAAAACGGTTTCCAAATAGTGAAATAATGGATTCCAACCTTAAACTCTATGTGAATCATTAATTATATCCAGATTATCATATACTGATTCAGTTTATAGCGCGGCTTTAACGGCGATGGATAGTGACAGTAGAGATGCCTTCATCCCCTCCATCCAACCTACAATACCTTAAAATCCGTCTTATTTGTTTATAAAGCATACAGAGGATCCAATTTGATTAAAAAATTACCAGTAATTGTTTTAAACGACTTATCCTTACTTAATTATAAAAAAAGGTTAATATTTTTTTTCCTTAGAACGATTTTTTTATTATAATTATATGGCATGTTTGCGAATGTTTCTTGATTGTTAAATTGACGCCTATGAGTGGTTGTTTTTGTTTTCTTTTTATAAAAAAAGGTTCAGTTTAAACGTGTTCCTTGGGTGACACTTCGCGTATTATCCTATTTTTTTGAATTCGTCATGATTAAATTGTAAAGTTTCTTGCTTTTTGAATAATAAAGACACTTGTAATCTGTAAGGTACTTAACCATTTGATCGCATTAATGTTGGACTTAGATCTGAAATGCGTGGAAGCCCTTCTAAAGTTTCAATATTCATCTTATTTAAATAATTTTGTACTATTCTTGCAGTACATTTAACCTCGCAGAATTATTCGTCTGACATGTCTGAAGATCTAAGGTATAATTAAAAATAATATATATCCAAATCGAGTCAGCAGTGACTAAATAGGGAAATTAAATATTTATTGAATAACAGTGTACTTGTGTCATGGTTATACATGATGTTGCTTTAATAATAAGTCCTAATTACAGACAAGCAATGTCAAGGCCATTTTGAAAATAAACAAATATCCAAAAATCGCTTTTCAACGTATGGTGTGTCAAAGAAACTCCGATTTAATAATAATTAATATCACTACGATGTGCCTTGTTTAAATTTTTGAGCTGGTTTTCCACCCTCCATGTCACATTCTGTACAAGGTACCTAGAGAAAATAGGACTCACCCAAGAAAGCTAAATTGTTTTCAGAACTAAAAATGGCAAAAATAAACCAGACTATAAAAAGTATGTTTTAGGAATTCGCTTTGAAACTAAACAATTCAAAGATATACTTTTAAGTTTAAAATTTTTAAAAGTAACTTTAATCCATACAGTTAAATCTAAAAATTAATGTTTTATTTTCTGCATTTTCCTAAATGGCATTGGTTGCCATAGTTATAAATGAAATCGATTTTTTGTATTGAAGCAAGGCTTTAACTTTGTAAACAAAAATTAATATTGCCCTTAAAAGGCTCCGTTTTATTTCAACAAATAATCGACGACGCTACCGACATCTCCCTGGCAGAAGACGTTTTACTTTTTAGAAAGGGACCAAAGCGCCTCAAGCGGCCGGTCGAATTCATACCGACTTCGAGAAAGGTTTCATCATGGCCGAGGTTATGAAGTTCCAGGATTTCAAAGAAGAGGGCTCTGAAACTGCCTGCAAAGCGGCTGGAAAATACCGACAGCAAGGTGACGTATTTTTTTTCTTATTTATTTTACTCTTCCAATGGTTTCGTTCAATAGGCCAAATTTTACATTGCTCTTGTTATATTATATTTAATATTCATGTTTTTAGGACGTAATTACACTGTTGAAGATGGTGACATTATTTTCTTTAAATTCAACGCTGGGGCCGGCTTGCAACAAGCGAAGAAAAAATGATTGTCACAAATAACCATATGTGTTATGGTTTATCTATATGTCAACATGATTTTTTTCTACGCAAGCGTCAACTGTTAATTTATTCTCACTTAAGTGGTTTTACCTAAAATTGTTTGTCTTTTGCATTTAAATATTAAATAAATATTTGGCATCCTTACTAAAGATTCAGTCTTTTCTTATCCTGTTTGGGTCTTATAAAAATCGTATTAAAAACAAATTTTAAATGGCTGCCATTTCATATATAGGGATGGAAATGCTCAGCAATTGGCTGAAATTTAGTTGATTGTGAGTTTAAATATTCATTAAGTTTAATAAGAAAACAAAATAATACTGACGAGGCTTTATATCGAACATAAGCCGTTTAGTATGCGATATAAACATTCTAAAGGAAGCTTAACTAATTCCTTGTTCTTTGGTATGACAATGATGAAAAATGGTGTAGACATCATCACGGTCATGTATTTCTTGCTTGCCGTAGTAACCTTTCCTTCACCCAGTTGTAGAAAAGCCATTCGTTTCCCAACATTCTTTCCAATTTATTTCTCAGTTGCTTAGGAAATGCTATTGTCTTTCTTTTCCTGTGCATTTCTAAAATAAGACTTGGAAGCATCATTGAAAACACCACCACACAGTTAATTCTGTAAAATCTGGACTTACTGTATAATTTTCTCTGATATATATCCTTTGCGCCTTTAAAAAAATAAGGAATTTGTTTCTCCATCACGTGGAGGGTTGCGTTTAACTCTTCTAGTACCCCTACGACCGGATAGTATTTCTCGACGTTTTCTATGGCTGTCTTCAGGGCCCACGCATTATTCGGTTCCCTAGAAAAATAATTATCTATTTAATAACCCTTTTACTAATTTTATTTTTAATATATAAACAAGAATGTTATCAATCGACCCTGATTTTAAAAGAATGAAGATGAATCCCACCACCCCGACACTCACATACATCGTGGACTGTATCCGCAAAAATATGGAATAGCCATCTCCATTTTAATTTTGCAATAGTTTCCTTCTCTCAGCAAACAACGTATCGCAATATTATTTTCTACGTGATTCTTAGTAACTCTGAAATAATGCAAAAATCTATATTAGGTATTTTTTTGAAAATTTTACTACACCAACGGGTCACTTTTTTTTAAATGACTAACCAAAGTGTTAAAAAATATATTAACAAAGTAGCATCGAAAATTTAGTTCCAAAAACCTGTATGATTGGTGTACCACATTAATAAAAAAGAATGAAAAGTTCAGATTTTCCCGAAATTATATATTTTGACATGACAATTGTTTCGTCAACACCGTGTATTTATCAAATGTCGAAACAATTGTCATGTCAAAATATATAATTTCGTGAAAATCTGAACTTTTAGTTCTTATTTATTTTGATAAATGAATTTTCATCAAGTAAAAGCCTCCTCAGTTCAATATGCCTATTTATTTAAAAAGAAATCACTATTGCAAATGCTTCCATATGAAGCCGTCCTGTGCTAAACAAACAATTTGCAATATGGCTCAGTAAGTTGAAACCATTCGGGAAAGTGTTTTATTTATATATTGATTTATATTTTCTTTTAACTGTTTAATATTTTTCAATGCAATAACATTCATTAGTTTATCACATCCTAGATTACCATGAATGTTATTGTACCTAGAAATACATTTCAAAAATGAATAAATTTTGGTAGTATGTAATGAATGCATATTTGAATGCAGTTTTTAGTTCGGATCAACATTTTCTATAACCATTTATCGATATTACCAAATTTAAAGGTAAAATTCATATTTTTCGAACAAAATCGTTTTTTTTTTCTTCTAAAAATAATAATAAATAGTTTCCCATGTGGTTTCAACTTAGTAAGACATATGTAATACGAAAATCCGACCTGATTGAGGCACCTGTCATTCACATATTATCATTAAACGCTTAAAGGTAAAGAAGCTAATCATGGGTGGGTGGGTGGCCGTAGAAGCGTGTTTTTAAATGTTAGTGACAGGTGACCGCATTTTCTTATGGTTTGGAGACATTTTCCTCGTTTTGTGAAATTTGAAGGCGCTGCAGGTAAAATTATATTGCATTCTTTTTTTTTTTCTTTTTTATTCCACGTCTGTCTGTATTACAAAGTAGAGATTTTTCCGTCTCTAATATATTTCGCCTCGAATCGGAAACTGCCATGGATGCAAGGTTTTGTGAAATGTAATTTATGGGAGGCTCGAATAAATAATTAGATAAGACAAATTTAAGTGGACGTTTAGATAGATGTTTGTAAATGACATTGGTTGAAAATTTTAACGAAAATTATTTGATAATCATGCATGAAGTATGGAATTTTTAACAAGGATGAGGTTTATAACAGGAGCCGTAGGCTAGTGTTATAAACCGTTATATTATGTCTATTGAATAATAATAATATGTATTTACCAAATATGTAAATGTCTCAAGATACTAACCGCACCTACCAAAAAAAAACGCTATATTTGAATTTTTAGACAATACTCAATACTTTCACTGTTGATCGGTACTTATGGCTAGTGAGTAGAATCATTTAATTTTTTTTTTTTCATGTCAATTACGCACTGGGTCGAAAGAAGTACCGCACAACACTGAAATGTTATAAAACAACTGTGGTTATTTTAGCCCACAATTAATTTTTAATTGCCTCTTGGTCATTTCGATTACCGTTTTCTAGATGTTTTTGAAAAGTATAAACCCCTGTGATTTCAGTTATCTGATACAAAATTTAGAAAAAACTCATAAATTTATAACTGATTGTTTGGTTTGGTTAATTTATGAAATGTGAAGCATAGCCGTGCAAAAAAGAAAAATGATAAAATAAAAAGCACTCTATTATGTTTACAATGGATTGAATGAAACACTTTTATTTCAATTCAAAAATTCCAGCACTTTTTTCGGTCGGTGGGATTAATGTGTTAGGTATTTGGCAAATATTATTTTACTCTGAAATACCACAACACATATGAGACAGTTGTGGCGCTTAGGGAGCCCTGTGTGACCATATAAACGGTCCTCTAAAAAATTATACCAAGCCAGTTTTTAACAACACAGAATTGTTAAAATTCTCGGATGTTAAGCGCAAATCAAGTCTATTTTAGAAGCAAATAGTATAATGTTAGTGCCAACTCATCATGAAGAATATGTTTATAATATTTTGTACGATTTGTCCCGTTTGATTATTCTTTAGATTATTATTAATTAATTGCGTGTAAAGTTTATTTTAATTTCGTTTGCATTAATAACGCAAGTAATTAAATGCAGATTTTAATAATAATTTTAATAATAATAATAATAAGATTTTAATAATAATAATATAATACCAGAGGAACCGAACGCCGTAATTTGCCATTTCTATAATAAATCGAAAACTGCAGGAACGCCGTCAATACCACGCTTCATTGAGTTGCACAGGGGGATCGTTGCGCAACATTGAAATTATTTAACTTGCCAACGGCGAACAAATACAACAAATCGCATACCTGGTCATAACTTTCTCAACTGGATCTCTAATTAGATTGATGTAAGTCGGCAACTGTCTATCAAACGTGGTGAAATTGATGAAGTGCACGTTCTTGTCGAAGCTTAAAGGAATCGCCGCGCTTTTTCTTATGTCGTAAAAATCGTAAACCAGCTTTTCCTTAAAAAAAAACGCATAAATTTTATGTATTTAATGCAAGTAGTTTATTTAATTAATCCGGAGGGCAAAGAATTATTGTTTTTTAAATATCATCGGGCCCCAGTAATAACCGCAAAGTTTTTAAGTAAGGCGGATATATCGTATTTCAGAAATTCGAAACAATATTTACATACGCTGCGGTTTTGATGTCCCAATCAATTTTGAAAGGTAAAATAATGCAATGTATTGATGATATTCATATACCAACTCTAATAAAATTTAATTAAAAATTAAGGTTCTGCCAAAAAAATATATAGGTGCTTTTATTATTTCATTTCAAAGAAATGCCAATAAAGAACAGTGAGCAAGCTGTACCTTACTGTCTGCAGTGCTCATGAAAATTGCATTCTCAACTCACACAATTAGCAAAATTTCTGCTTTTTTTACATTGATGTTTAAAAGTTTTATTTAATTTGTTATTGCACTATAATGTCCATTTTAAAAATTGTTATTAACGTACTATTTAAATATTTGCTAAACTTCCGGATTCATCCTGAGTCGAACTAATTTAGCAGGAGGAATTCAGCAGAAGTTTTGTAAATAGTATTACAAAAGAAAAAGTGTTATTAATTTAGTACAAAGCGTGCAACATAAGATAATATATTCCCTCTATAGCTCAAAAATTTTCGATTCACAAACAAAAATGTGTTGCTGGTTTTAATAGGAGATTTTCAAAAACCAACATTTGGCAAGTTAAATGAAGCTATATATGTAGGCATTGTTTTGGATATGGATTCCTAGTTTTTTCTGTAAGAGGTCCATTCTATCTCTCGTTATTTTGCGAAACTGCCATATTCAGTTTCAGTTCAGTTGTTAAGTTTGGAGCAAATTATTCAGAGCAAAGTTATACATTAATCCAATATATAGCTGGAAATTCGTCATCGTTTAGATAGGGGGCCGTTAAATATTGTATAACATAGTGCAAACATGCAATTAAGCTGATAGTGGTCATTTTCATCAGTTATTTTTTGTTGTGTGATTTGTTAGAACTAGGTTTATTGCGTATCAAATGGTCCAAAAAAGAAATACGTTTTGTCAGTTTTCATGATTTTTATTTTTGCGCTAGAAAGCAATGCAAGATATAAAGTTGTACTTTCAGTTGCTTTTTCAAAGTAAATAATAACAAAAATACGGCGACGTACATCTCTTTGACAATATTACTATTCGTTAACAAACTTCCCAGGACAGCGTTGCACATCGCTCTTTTCATCCAAAATCTAAAATTTTTAATTTTTAATATTTAACATTGCAAAAAAGACATTTTTAAGAAATATTTTACTATTTAATTTATGTTAGATTACTTGCAGAAATTCCTCTTTGTTGTAAAATTTTCAGTGTTATTAAGTACACATTTTTTGTCAACAATATTTCAACAGAATCAATTACCAAAAACTTGTATGACTTTATAAAACCAAGTTACGGGATGGTGTGCCTACGCATATTCACTCTTTTGTTTTATTCGATTAGTTCATGGTCGTTGATTACGTATTTATTTAAAACAAAAACGCAATGAGGCACGCATCTTAAGATACAATTCAGGGCCAACGTGTTGATTTATTAAAACTAGTTTAAAACGCGTTGAAGCTATAAGGCGCTTTTAAATGAGGTATGAGGTATTGTTAATACGTATGCCTAATACCGTATACATATTTTTAAAGAAAAATACGGGTTTTTATTTATTAATTCATAATCGGATTTATCAGACGGAGTCTCTTTTTTAAACATAGAAAATAACTCTCCTTTTCCACATTTCCCAGCACATCAAATTTATCCCAAAAATATGTAAATTTAAATTTGTAGTGAAATGGATGTTATAAATTATAAACGCAATTGAATACGTCGAAATTGCATTTTTTTCAGTATTTATTATTATTTTCATAATAATAAAAAGTTTAAAGACTTGTTTAATTAAGTACGGAATAACTTTCTACAAAAACCGCGTTCGTGATTTCAACTGTCACTTTACCGCAATCACCGCGGCAGAGGCAGAAATATTATCCTATAAGAACAGTAATTTAAGCTTAAAATATAAGTATTTGGAAATATAATATAAAAAATTATACACGAAAATCTACTTTTCGAACTATACTTACCTGTTCTGATTTCGTCAACTCGCCTTTGATCGGCCCTTTCATCCTGATGTGCCGAAAATTATTCATACCCTGTACTCTCTGCAGTATAAAAATCAAAATTTCGGCGCCGCTTCTGGGAATATAATTCAACAGAAGAAAATGCTTGTTGATCTCGTCCATTTTTCCCAACTGGGCCAGCGATTTAGTAACAAATTTTCCCAATTTCCGGTGGCTTCTAGTCTGGTGAGATTCGGTGGTAAAGTGATCAACTTTGTCCATTTCGATAGACTCTTTGTGTTTGGCGCCATTGTAAACGTAAAAGCCCCAAATTCCGAGCGAGGTAACTGTCAGAAGCCACTGAATTTTGAGTTTGCGCCTGCACCACACCATTTTGTGTTACATTTTTTTAAAACGCGCGTTCGTTAAAATCGTGAAAAAAATAAGACGATTGTTAGACCCGATCATAATGTCAGTGGGTCGGCGGCATACTGTTCAAGAAATCTCTTCCAAAAGGTGAAAGGTGCACAACACATCCCACGAGACGGGTGCTTACAAATAAACATTTGTCGAATTATGTTGTAAGTTTAAGATTAAAACGGGATAAAATCTGAACCTTCATATTAATGATTTATTTTTTTTTACTTTCCTTTTTTCCCGCTTTTTCCGAACCATTGTTTATAATTTTATTCTAGATCTGATGATTACAAACAATTATGTATCGTGTGTGTGTAAATTACATGCATTTTTGCCTCTAGTTTTCATCATATGAGTTCCAAAAACACAAAGTAAACATTTTTAATAAATTACCAGGCTACCAAAAAGTAATCTACATTCACTTTGTCTTTTTTTATTCTTGATTTTTTTTTTATTTAATTAGGTACTTTTCGCCCTTGTTACCCACACCTTACCTACACTGGTTTTCACTATCCTACTTTTTTAACTTGAACTTGTGTCATAAATACTAGTAATTATTATTGCTAACAACCCCATATTTGTTTATGCAGGTATGTTTTAGTTAATAAATTACATTTGCAGGCTTCCTATTTGTAATAAAATAATTAATTTATATATAAATTTAGACACCCTGCTTCATTATTTGTATATATTATATATTAAGTATTGGCGCTTCAAAACAAATGAGAAAAACTTAAGGAGGTTACTAAATATTTAAACAAAGGTCAGTTTTTATGTAAACTTTGGATCTAAAGCAAACCATTATTGATATATTTCTTCAAATATATCAAAAAAAGAGCTTTTTTTCTTTTAAACACAGATCTATTGAATCGCTAGAATTGAATTATTCTTCTTAATTAAATTAAAACATAAACTTATGCAATGACGAGGAAAAAAATACATTTTGATAGACGAGCTTCTTAGATCTTTTGCGATTTTAACTAACAAAACTTCTATATAAAAAAAATATAAAAAAAAGCATGGTGTGCCCAAAACACTTATTATTGAACAATTAACTGATTAGATAGCAAATTTTTGATTAAATTAGTCGCATTTTGTATTTAAACTAACTGAGCAATGTCAAATAAAGCACTGATAAGAAACGCCATAGATTTTTTTATGGCGTTGTGAATTGCTTTTAATTTTATTTTTTTTATCTAGAAACATTAAAAAATTGCAGGAGACTAAAGTTTCTAAGTTAGGCATAAAATGTAAAAATACTTTTTTGTCATTACACAAGTTTTTAATTAAATGTAGTTAAGAAGAATGATGACTATAGTCTAATTCAAGCCCTTTCAATCATTAAAAAAAATCGTGCATAAAGTGTGTTTTTATGTTAATATAATAAGCCTATTTTATTATTCCATTTTCCTTTTTAATTTTTTTTTCCGCCACATGTGTAGCGATATCTTCCTAATGGTTGGCGTTTATTTAACCTCTACATAACACACTGCCCTTTCTTTTCAACAAGAAGCTTCGATTTTATACATAACAATGGCTTCGATAAGATATCAAATATATAAATTCGTTGGGATTTCATTTTATGTTAGTTAGATTAAACCGGCGCATTCGCCTCGTTTGTTAAATATTTTATACCGGAAAAATTGGGGATTAACTGATATGTACATCATATCAATTGATTACCGTCGACCTAATTTCACTAACAAAATGTAAAGCTTTATTATCCATGTTTGGTGTCAGTTTGCAACGCAAAAATTGTTGCAATTACATTATGGGAAAGATATGCAGCCTATCAAACAGTGGATGAGCTTCAAGCCTTATCGCACAAATTAAAAATATATCACACATTGTTTTTGTATTTTATGCGTCCGTAATTGTGACAATCGAGCTAGCAATTCGTTTGTTTTACCCTGTTCCTGTTTAAAAATTGTTTTGTTTCGGATTGTTTCCAGGGAGATATTTGATTGTTGAATCGTTGAGACAAATTCTCGTTAAGTTGCATTTGAAATAATAAGTAGGTATTCGAATAATATCAATGTTCTTTTGTGTCAAGTTGATTGTTGACATTTTTCGTATTGCGTAATATTTCATCCGGGTTTTTTAAACTTCGCGGTTATTACCCGGCTGATTTTGACTGGACCGGCTGATTTGTCCACGTGAGCGGTGGAAAATTCTAGTCCTCTCCTGTTATTGCTATTACGTGTTTTGCTTGCTGCGTTCTGCGTTGTTTTTGGCAGAGTTGGATAATATTGTGATGGAAAGTTCGTTTGAAAAACTTAAAGAATTGAACCTGTCCCGCGATGAAGTTGATCGCCTTGGAAAAGCGTTGAAAAATGATGAATTTCGCAAATTGCTTACCGACTACGTCGATGAACTTCAGGATCCCAAAAACCGGCAAATATACGAGAAGGAAGTGAAACAATTAGAGAAAGAAAGGGGTCAGGACGTGACTTTTCTGCATCCATCTCCCGGTTATGTTATCAAGACTAGTGTAGATGGTACCCAAAAGGGATTTATTAACATATCATCTAATCAAAACATTGGACAGCCCACGTCAAACCCTTGTATTAAGGAAGGAGTTAAAGGACTTCAGTGGTCTCTGCCGCATTCGTTGTCTCCTCCAAGAGAAGATACCGATAATAAAGGTGTAAGATGTCAGGTTTATGATGTACTTTTCCATCCAGACACCATACATTTAGCTAGCAAGAACTTAGCATTCAGATCACTGGTGAATAATGTTGCTTTAGATGCTGTGGAAACCAATTTTCATGTTAAATTGGATAAGAAGAATTTAAAATTTCCTAAAATGAGTTACAAGGGCTTTCCCCAAGCAAGTATAGTTCGCAAACCTTCTGAAACTAAACCATTAGCCATTAATAGTGAAGACAAAGAGTTTTATGACAGACTCTATTCTCATATTGATGGACAACGAAATTCTCAGGCCGTGAAAAGTAGTCCTCAAAGGAACAAAACACGTAAAAATAATATAGAAGATGATTCAGCTTATACTGTCCCCAAGTATGTCATAAAGCACCGTACCAATGTTGATATTCAGGAGTTTACTGAAAGTAAAGAAGCAAAGTTGAACACCACTATTCCGAAAGAGCTGATAGTTGAGGTCAATTTACCTTTGTTGAAATCTTCGAATGATATAAGTTTAGATGTTACTGAAAAGACAGTACAACTTATTAGTGAGAACCCTGTGAAGTACAAATTAAATTTGACACTTCCTTATGAGGTAACAGAATCCAATGGGACTGCAAAATTTGATAAAGATCTGAAAAAGTTATCCGTTACATTACCTGTTAAATCCAAGCACCGAAATATTTATATTAAATATGACAGCGGAGTTGAAAGTGACATTGCAAGTCCAGCTGGTTTGGATTTGGAAGACAACCTTCATAAAAAACTTGTTAGTGAAATAGGTAGTGTTAGTAGTTTGGAAACGCAACAGCAGCTCAGGACTAAAATTGATGAATGTGATAGTTTTCTCGATATTAACAAACTTTATAATTTGCCTGAGTTTACCTGTAATGTCTTTGATAACATTGTTGCTTTTACATTTCATGTTAAAAATGTAGATGACCGTACAGTTGTTAAACAGTGTGATAAAGATAAATCTCTTGTTAAGGTCAAGTTTACCAGTATTAGCTCAAGTTTCTTCTCTAGTCATTATTCATTTTTTGTCAAATTTGAAAGCCATAACATCCAAACAGAAGATATTACTATAGAAGTCTGGGATAATAATGTAATTCTTCAAATTCCCTTGATCCCATGTGATATGGAATTGTCCTCCTATTTTTGTGGTGCTAGTGAAGATGATCTTAAGGAAAAAATTGTTGAAGAACCATTTGTAATTAATAAACATTTCGAAAAGGCCATGCAAGAAAATCAAATCCAAGTACTTGAAAAATCAACACACGATTGTTTCAATGGCAATATTGAAAAGCAGGTAGAAATTGATGTACCCAAACTTTCCAGCAAAGCCATTGATATTCCGTTTTCGTCGTACGAGTCCAGTGGCGATGAACTGAGTTACAACAGTTTTTCTCCAAGAAAGAGTAAAGGAATTTTAAAACGCATTTCCTGTACTAGAAGCAGCTTTGTCAGAAGCGTGTCCGAGTCGAGCCTGGATGATTACGTTGTGTGCTCTTCTATAGAGAATGGTTCCAGTAGCTTTGAATTTGTCATTCCTGAAGATGTTGAACTCTCGACGAGTTTGAAGAAAACAGTCAGGTTTAACGATGTTGTTTCAAGGCAACTGTTCAGGTGAATAAATTTCTATCAAAAAATATTTTGTGAAAATTCCTTCAAATACAGTGTCTGGTAAACAAGGAGTAATACTCTAATAGAAAATAGATTTGATGCAGCTATGTTTAGTTTAGTTTTAAATTTGATATTGAAAAAGCTACATGTTTTTTAAGTTGACAATAAAATTAATTTTTCTTTTTTGAAGTTGCCATGTAATAAAATTTCATATCACATGCCCAACTAAATGTGGTTCTTTTTTAGGTCCAATTCTAGCATTCTTGGCCAGAAAAAGAAAAACCAAAGGAAAGCTAGAAACAAGAAGCGAGCTCACGATAGACGTCATAGTGAAAGCGAGACGTCAGATAATGAGAGCAAAAGAGAGGTTGATACTAATACGGAGGAAAGCAAATTGAATAATGGTATAGAAAGTGGGGGAAAGAAAGATGAGTCGGATATATTCCATTTAGAAATTAACTACTAATAAATTCAAATGTCTAATATATATTTGGGTGGTGAAATAATTGTATCGTAGGTGACTTGTCAATTTTTTGGTCGGTTTGGTCTGTCTTAAAGTACAATTTTAAAGTAAACATAAAATATCTTTGATTTGTGATAAATTTTCAAGCTTTAGGTTCAGTGATTGCACACTTTTTTACTTTAGATACTTACTGTTTATTTTAAGGTATATAAATATTAATAAAGTTTTTTGAATTTATTTTTATTTTATTTGCCCACGAAAATTTCATTTTAAAAATCAATTTTAAAAAATTGATTATAGCTTCTACAATACATTTTAATCGCCATTTATTATTCAAAACAAATATTTAACAGCCCATAATTTCCTTCAATAATTTTTTTTTTTAAACTTTTGACAAAATTCGACAACTCCAACTGGACTAATTAGAAGTTAGTAAATCAATAATTATGTATTAGCTTTAATAATAATTTAAATCTTTTCAAAATGATCAGAATGGTGGATGCGCCGGGAAGCCGAAAAATATCTTCCGCATAATTTGTGAACTTTAAATTGTGGTATCTAACCAATGTTTTTAAATTTCCTGTGTTGTTGAATAGATGCGCAATGAAGCCTCGAAATCATCTCAAATGAATAACGGTTGCAATAAAAAACGAACAACTTACGAATCTTTATAACTTATTGATCTCTTGAAAGAAAACTCTTCCCTCAAAGTATTTAATAACAAACTACCTGTATCTACTATCGTTCTCTAACTAAAACTTTTTGAGCGACGTAAGCAGTTTAATAAAAGTAAAAACAATTACACTCACCTAACAATATTGAGTAAGAAAAGATTTAGAAACCGAAGTTTTCAAATAAAATCGCCATTAATCGACGTTCGAGAGAGTTGATATCGACCTCCTTTAAAAACTTTAAAGCATTTTAAGAAAGAATGAACGTCTAAATCCTCGAGATTTAGTTTATATGAGCTCCCGTTTCAAAATAGTGATACCTAACTTTAAATTAACGCGCTTATATACAGTGTGACAACGTAACGTAACGTAAATAAAAAGTTCAATAATTGTATAAAAAATGTAATAAGGTATAATTGGATATTTTATAGAACGGAGTAGAAAAATATATATAACATAAGCTATATAGCTTATGTATTCGTGAAAGCGCAAGCTTGAACAGAACGAATTAAGGATGGCTAAAAGAAGAAAAAATTCTTTATAATCCACTACATCGGGAAGGCACTAATTTAGTTATAGTCACCTTTACTTTCATTGTTAATACGGTAAACAAGATTTTTGTTGGTTTATAGGTATATATAAACAACGCAAACATTAACAGTTTACGGGCGATGCCGATAGATTTTTCTTCCGAACTTTAACGAAAAGTGTTGGTTTAATTTTGTGCGTATAAAGTTTAATGTTTCTGTTTTAATAATCAATGACGAAAAGATGAGGAAAATAAGGTAGGTTTTAGAAACATTTGTATATAGGAGTGTACCGATATTATGTACAGGTGATACAGAAATGCGCACTCTAAATAAGTGTACTTTTAGTCGATTCTAATGGACGAGATTTTAACAATATAAAATGATTAATAATTGCTAAAACTCTTAATTTGTAGACATGTAAAAATAAAGAAACGCTTTTTTCTACCTCTAAAACACCCAATTATGCAGCCATCAACTGTGTGCAAAGAATTACTTTAACACAGTACTTTAGTTACTCTTTTAGGAGTGAACGGATAATTTTTATCGAAAAAATGACAGGTTCAGGTAAGCTCTGAAGAAGTCAACAGGAGGATTGGCGAAACGTCAGCAAGGTCGCAGAAAGAATCCAGAATATTTGTAAATAGTATTACAGTGGCCTGTGGTTCATAGTGTTTCTTTGAAAACAAAAAGTTAATAAACTTCTTCGGCCAGTCGTTTATTAAACGCTCATGCTTATAGTCGTGAATAAATTGGGTTCTACCAAACTTGAGCATTACAAAAATCAGTGTTTCTAAAACACCATTTAAACGACTATCGTTTAAAGTTATATCTCAGCAACTAAGGTATTTCAATTGAATACAGTTTAAAACATTACTTATTACAAATGTTCAGCAGCATACTATTTATATTTCAAAGCTTATATTTACTGCTAATTTGGGTCCTGTTATAGGTACCTTATTATATAACCAGTTAGATATTTTTTTATAACGACGCACTTGGCGCGTTTATTATTTTAACTTTTGTTGCTTAACATTCTGAACTGTAGACACTCGCTTTAAGAATTTAAAAATTTTACTGTTTTTAAAAAAGCATCAATTTATTAAAGCTTATGCGTAAAACAACAATCCGTGGGTTTTGTGTGTTTAGAAAGTATTTTACGCGCGATTACTGTTTGCTTGACTTCATGTAAAGGAAACAAATAACTTTAATTTTGAAAAAGCTGGCGCATGTGTATACGTACACTTTTATAGGCGCAAAGTTTTAGACAAACTTGTGAACCAGAACCTGTTCGATTAATTGTGGGATATCAGCAAACTGCCGCTATTATACCATTTACTGATTTTATGCCACGTGTAGCTGTTTCTATAGTCCTTGGACTAATGAAACCTGTTTAGAACAACTATGAACTATGAACAACTATGGTATACCGCAAGGTCCTTTCGAACTTTAGGATTTAAATGTAATCATAAGCTTGCAAAATAATAAAAAACTCTAAAAAGCAGTTTTCAAAAATTGAAAAACCAAATCAATTGAAACTAAAACAGCTTTTATTTTTGCTTCATTCGTCTTCGTGTCGGATATCCGTCTGTCCGTTATCCACCGTAAACTATAAACTAATTCTGAAGAGTACTACGCGTACCTACTAGTTTAACCTGTTTATCCTCACCTTAAGTTATTATTATAAGGAATATGGGAAAAATCAAATATATAAGATTGACTGAACCACATTTTAGCATTGGTTTCAGCTAATTGTTGGTCGAACAGTATTCAATATTTCCATTTAATCGGTTTCGAATAAAACTTTGAGAATTTTATTTCATGAATGTTTATTTAGAACAATGAGAAAATAGCATAAGCGATTTAACTGAAGATTTATAATTATCAGTATAAATTGAATTCAAGTCATACTTAGATGAAATGTATATATTACCATTAAGTGTATCCTGATTTCAATATTTCAATGTATCAACTTGGTAATAATTATGGGACAATATCGATTTTTGGAAAAAAGTATTATGTACTTATGTACAGGGTGTCAGAAAAATCATTCCCTTCTCTACGCCGTCTGCAGCGCATTTATTTTTACCGTAGTAGAGTCACTATATTATTTAATAGCTATATGGAAACATATCCAACGATGCTGTAGAAAATACAGTTAGAAAATTAGAACTAATCTGTAGAACTTGTAGAAAGCTGATTTTAAGTTTTGAAATTTGTTTATCTTTTTTTTTAAATTGGTTTGGTAAATGTCGTAGTTATACATGTTATATAATCATCTATAATTCTGCTTGTGTCAAAGCATCTTTCAAATTTTATTCGTCTTATTTTATTTTGAAACACCATGCTCACCAAAATTCTTCTTCGTTGTAGATATTTTCTCCGATATTCTCTTCTGGTTAAAACCATACTTCTGTTGTTTTTAATATAACGAGTATATAGATCCAATCTTTCGTTTTCTGAATACGTTCGGGTTTTAATGGAAAAAATCAGAATAAAAATTAATCAATTAAACTGACAGGTAAACAGATAGTGTTTCGCAAATTGGCGTTTCTATGCTCCATGATTGTACTCCTTTTCAATTAACTACAAACTTACGGAATAGACAATCTTAATTAATTAATATCAGAATTAAATAATTAAGCATTGCTTGCAAGAAATAGTATGTTATGCAACAAGTGCGGTAAACGGTATTTGACTCACGAGTTTATTTGACACGAACGGAGCGAGTTAAAAAGTTTACCGCAAGTGTTGCATACTATACTTTTTCTACGACCGTTAGTTTTTGGGTACATTTTCGTAAAACAACACGAATATATTCACTGACATGACCGTCAGAATTGACAAACGTCAAAATTCAAAGCGTGGGAAATATCTCCGAAAACATCCGATTGCTCCCAAATCCGGGCGGTAAAATCCCGGAAATGTCCGAAGTAGCTCGGATTCGTGGGAAAGGATACTGACGTGGTAAAGTGACGCTTCCCGCACGCTAGATCGCTGGGTAATTAGGTATTTTACAGACGGGAGTAGAAAAAATTGTTTTATGTATTGGAAACGTCATTTTTGGAGCAAAATTCAAGATTTTTGGACTTATATGAATGACATGGTACAAGAAATATATCTTGAATTTCCGGGGAATCCAAAACTACAATATACACCAGATGAACAAAACACCCTGTATATATAAAAAAATAAAACTAAAATCTTAAAAACATTCTGTACCGATACTATTTATTAGAATTAATATTCCAGGCATCATTCATCTGCAGCAAAAAACTACTTATCTCTAAATTTAATGACGAATTTTGGCAGATTATTGTCTAAAAGTCCCCAAGGCTAACAATTCATCCATCAGTATTGTTTATCATACTATGTGTTCAATTTAACTACAATATGAGATGGTACATACCAAATTATATTGGTTTGTTCTGTATTTCTAATATAACAGGAACCTCAGTTTTCAGATTAGTGACACAGAGTATATAGTAATTGACTGTAGTTATTTTGTATTTAAATTGAAGGTTGGATTTGTTTTAATTTTTCCTAGCCTGATTCTAATAAGCGATTTTGAGTTCCCCATTAAGGTCAATTAAGGACGCTAGGATTGCGTGCATTTTTTTATGTTTCTTTGGCTTAATTGTTAATATTTGCTATGAAAAGTCTTTCAGTTAGGCTCCCTTTCCACATGTTCTTTACAGTCGTACATTTAGAGGACGTTTTGTCTCTCCATTTGTATCACCGCATTTACAAGATGGGTCTGGTTTTGGTCAAGGCACTTTTTAAAGTCCTTCCATATTTTCGGTATTCGTCTGATCTTTTCAGACGTACTTTTTACATACCAAATCATTAAGAGAGAGAAAGAGTGTATCTTCTACAGGTGGGCGTACCATTGAGTCTCTTTTACAACTGATTATAAGGCTATTGAGAGCCACTTCTCTGTTTTAATGTTATTTAATTCGGCATCAGAAAATTTTCTCCCAACCGCTGCAAATAAGATCATGAACATGAAACTGGAGGCTTAGAAAAGGCTTAGGCGATCTAAATAAGTTTTAATTAACAAAAGCTGTAGAGATTTCTGAAATTTGAGTTGAATATTAAACTAATTAACAAACGCGTATATAGAGAACGGCGTTTACGTTAAAAATAAATACGAGATTCCGTAGTAATTTTAATGAGTATCGAGCAGCCTGTTTCCCCGCCCGTTTAGAAGTAAATGGCTGCTAATTACTTTCAAGCATCTTTTTAGGAAAAAACGAAACGGTTTAGTCTTCATGCCAATTGAGTTGACTCACTTTTAATTGCCTGATAAACAAATTCCTCTGCAAACTGACCCTGCGACGATTAACGTAATCTCGCATTTTACAGCTGCCAGTTATTGATACTGATATGGGAGCGATAACAGCAAACACTCGATAGATATCAGTAAAAAATCGCACTTCAATCGATACTATAAATACCCTTTTCAGAGAAATGTTATCTGTTGAATTGTTCAAGCGGTTTAACTGGCGGCTATCGACAACAACTACAGTTTGGCTTTGACAGTGTAAACGTGCGTCAATTTGAGCAGTGTTAAACTCGCCACACACACTCAAGCAACTCGATTTGGCTTGACAAGCCAAGTCTGTGGGTTATGGCGAAATAGGTACTTTAGTGCAACAATATGTTTTGATCTAAACCAAGAAAATAACGACGCTGCTGGAGTTATATTCCTATTCGATCTCGATATACCTTTTTTAGAACATAATCTGATATTTAACTAGGCCTACCTCGCTTGGGTTTCTGTTTGTAATCCTCAATAAATAGATTCGCAATTCCACAAGCACCTCAATAAAAATGGCACACTGAGTCTGGAAAAACAATTGAATAACAGTAAGTTGGTAATTACTAATTACAAACACAAGACGGGATAGAAATAACTACAATGTTTGGACGGCTAAGAAATTACTGTTTCATAAAACTGACAGTATACTCCAATTTCACCAACCCTCACAAATCAACCAATAGCAAACTAGGAAAACATCCATTAAAAATCAATTATCTGCATAAGATTTTGTATTGCTTTCCTAATTTTAGAGTCATTATGTCGAACCCTTAAATTGAAAATCAGTTTAAGCTTTCGAATGTGCTTTTAATATACAAATTTACAACTTCACAACAGGCGGGTCTTAATCTCATTGCGATGTCAAAACCGTAAAAGGTTGTAAAATCGGTATATGGTTAGGTAACCTTTATTTTAAATTGTTTCTCGATATGGATCCTGCAGCTAGTAGGTTTCAAACCGAATTGGAAATATTTTAATTTTATTTAAAAAATTGTAAAAAAAAATGTAAAACTGATTAGAATTACAAAAAAGTTCCGCTTAGTACAATATTTTTTTTAGTTTGTGTTGGTGATCTATCTTTGAAAGGTTCTCCAAGGGCACTAATTAGTCGTTCTACTTATAACCCCAATACCATTGCGACCAATCCGGTCTACATTTTTTTTATAAAAGCCTTTCGAGCGGATGTTATCTTTTGCTTCCTTCAAACTTAGTTGTTTAATTGACTATACACGAGATGTTTTTTTACAAGAGATATTTTTAAAAGTCTAATTCCCAATACCCCAAAGGCAATAACACTGAAAAGCTCTAAGCAAATTTCTTAAAAGGAAAATTATAAAAAACCTTTTTTTTTAGTGAAATCAAAAAATTCTGGTTATTTATAAACAGACTGGGACAAAAATGTTGTCGTTTACTACACTTCACGCAGGGCATCAAATAAGCATATAAAGAGTGACTCATGTTGAGTGCCCTATTAGAACTAAACATTTTTTTTGTCAAATGTAGTATATGCCCACAATGCGCCATGATCTATACGAAACAGATGAGACCATTGGAAATTCAAATTTTATATTCAATTCAAATATTAGTTCGTTTTCTGCTTTTGTGCTAGTAGGTTTCAAACCGAATTTGAAATATATTAATTTTCTTTAAAAAATTGTAAAAACGTAATGACTAGTTAGAATTACAAAAAGTTCCGCTTAGTACAATATTTTTTCTTAGTTTGTGTTGGTGATCAATCTTTGGATAATAAATTGAAGAAAATAGCTTTCCCATGCTGGTTTAATATATCTACATTTGTTTGCATTTAGCTTGATGAAGGACAAATTGAGTACTGATAGAAATTCTAAAATATCAGAAAAGCCGCTAAAAGAAGTAGTAAAAGTGTTTGTGTTTAAACTTTTAACAAAACGGAGACAAAGTCATCAAATTTAAGAAAAGTGCATAATTGATTGATTGATTGAAGTGATTGAAGGAGACATAAACATTCCATATTTATGTCACAGAAAATACTGATGCAATTAACTCAATAGAAAGTATCCATTGGTAATTTACAAGTTGTTGAGAAACCTTTAATTGGTTATCACCAACTTATCTATTTCACCAGTTAACTATCCCTTAAAGAAGAAATAAAACTATTTGTTTCATTGTTTTTCTTCTGTTTGCTCCAAAAACTACCGACAATTTTCTTTAGGCTTCAGTAAAATAATAAAAATAAGAATTTCACAATTCCGAAAGTTTGATTCCCAAACCTACACTCCGGCCTCAATCTGCGTTTTGAAATTATTTTCTCTAATTTGTAAAGATAGATATAAAAGTAAAATTTAACGATTTAAAAAAAATTCAGATAATTTTTTATTCATATAATTTTAATTTGTTCAATACCGTAAGATATTGGTTTAAGAAATGTTACACGATGTATGAGGGTGGAGTGAAAAATCTCCGGCTTGGCGACGTTTTAAGTTTTTTTTTTGCTTCATTTTTCAACATAATCTCTGTCAATACTGATTTCTCATAACCAGTTTTAAACGTAGATTCGTCAAGCTTCTCAAAATACTGATTTATAGGTTCTTCGTTGCTCTTAAATCTTTTACCTTTATCTCAAAAAGTAAGTAAAATTTAATTATAAGATAGATTACAAACTTACCTTATTTTTTGTCCAACGATTGTTATCTGAATACAAATATAGTGTGTTCCATTTGATATTCTTTGAGACTTTGTTAAATGAAACGGCACCACCTATTTGGGACACCCTGTATAAGCTAAGGCGTATCTGTCAAACTGATTGAGTAGTGCATGATCTCCTTAGTCTGTGGTTAAATTTTCGTTTCAGTCCCTGGATCAGCGTCCCAACACAATTTAATTTAACCTCAATTCCTGCCTAAACTGTGTAAAATTTGAATATGAATTGCTTAGGAAAGTGACCTTTATTTTAACCAAGGATTCGCAAAATGTCAAAATATATTTTCCATTTAAAATAACAAAGTTGATGTCGGGGGGGACGCTTGGGACACCCTGTTTTATCAAAATTATAATATTGTGAATCTTCGAGAAACTCTTGTAGCAATCTTTTTTTCGAATGTCTTTTGAGTTTCCAGATTATATAGTGTATCATTTTATTTGCCACATGGTGTACCCCTAAGTTCAGTAGGAATGGTACTGTGGGACGGACTTCCAAAAGTTGACCTAGTGGCGCCACCTCTTGGACAGACCGCGAACTTTTCACCACAGCCTCGTATATCTACCTAAATTATCGGTCAAATTAGGTCAGACTTACAAATAAACGGGTCCGTTCTGCACTGAAAACTGCATGTAAGCTATAAAAGTTGAATCCCAAACTAAAATAATTGGTATAAGGTACCTATTTTGCCGTATGCGAGGATATATCTGAGTTGTACTGGAACTAAAACAAAATATAAGAAAAACGTACACCTGGAACATGGAAGCACACGTTCATACTTGTAATTAAAGAGATTATTTGTCTAACTTTAAAATCTTTCAAAATTAGAAAGAAATCAACGGAAATATTTTCTCCCAGCTGTTAAAGATCAACGATATCAGAAAATTATTGGGAAAGCACCCGGAGTCTTTACTGGAGGGAGTATTGCGCTAACGAGGCCAATAAGGAATTGACGTTTGAGAACCTTTCGCAATTAACGATGACTTCGGATTTTGGAATTTCAAATTCGTTGTTTTTTGTTATTAATCGAATTACTAAACAAACTAATTATTTTCGTTTTTGGTGTTATCCCAAACTGCAAACTTGAATAGTCAACAATGTTCAAGAAGGAAAAGTTGCTATAACAATCAAAACAAGGTAGAAATATTCTAAAATATATGAAAACCGTATAGTTGATAATAAAATACCTTTAACTTTGATTAAGGTGCTTTCAACGCATTCTCACGCAAATGTAATAACGATTGAGTCTTCTGAGGCGGCGCTAGAAGCCTGTTTAATTTCCGGTGGTTGCAAATTCCGAAAGTGCACATTGAATTTGGGGTATTTCCTTACGAAAATACACTTCGCAAGATCACATAGGGGGCCCTATATACCTTAAAATTGATGCACCTCAGGCGGCTATGACATTTTTGTACGAACCGCGTTCTTGAATTTCAAAAGTGATCTCCGCACACTTAATTCGTTTTTATCCTGAAGGTTTAAGGATTTGGGCATATTTTGTGATAATATGCCACGTCGCAACGATTTGTAACGAATCAGATGAAATCTGCCTGTGGCAGATTCTACCAGGATAATCTTGCGTCATGTCGTATATACGTTTTACAAAGTGTCCATTTTTCGACATTTTTGCATGTTACTTCGTTTATTTTGATAGATGGAGAGTCACGATTTTCGCAACCTTTTTATGAAACTAAAAATGCCACCCCTTGCCAAAAACAGTCTGACTAATAGCTATAGCAAGAATAGCTATAAACAAGAACTATTATTTTCTTTATCAGTAAAGAAACATGGCTTACTATATAAAAATGTATTTAATTGTAGAAAAATGATATTTATGTCGTTATTTTTAAAATTAAATATGATATATTAATATATGCTTTTGGAAATTTTTAGTCTCATTAAAAACTGGTAAGCATTCATGATTTTGTCCAAAAAACTAGATGGCTCCTAATATAAAATTATCTATTGGTTACATTGGTCACCTGTACTTCCTCCATTTTCCTTCTGAACAGCAATTTCCACACACTTAACTTTAAGAAAATACTTTCGTAAAAATACCGCATCCGAACTTATTGACGATCTGCGACACCGCAGGTCATGGGTTTAAACCGAGATTTTAAATGTCGCCCATGCGCATGTCGAATGGACCTGCTAATTGTTTCTTCTCAGAGGCAGGTTCTTTAGATCTCTAGTAGCTATTTGACTCTAAGCTCTAATTCCTGGCTAAATCGATATTATGGATATCGGTGGACCCGTATTGAGTCTCCGTTCATGTCCGATTGCGCTAAAAGGTTCTCCGAGGGCACTAAGAAGTCGTTCTACTTATAACCCCAGCACCATTGCGACCAATCCGGTCTACATTTTTTTTTATAAAAGCGTCTCGGGCGGATGCTGTCTTTTGCTTCCTTCAAACTCACTTGTTTAATTGACTATACACGAGACGTTTTTTACAAGAGACATTTTCAAACCACTAATTCCCAATACCCCAAAGGCAATAAAACTGTAAAGCTCTAAGCAAATTTCTTAAAAGGAAAATTAATAAAACCTTTTTATTTTTGTGAAATAAAAAGAGTCTGGTTATTTATAAACAGACTGGGACAAAAATGTTGTCGTGTACTACACTTCACGCAGGGCATCAAATAAGCATATAAAATGTGACTCATGTTGAGTGCTCTATTAGAATTAAACATTTTTTTGTTAAATGTAGTATATGGCCACAATGCGCCATGATCTATACGAAACAGATGAGACCATTGGAAATTCATTCAATTTTTATATTCAATTCAAATATCAGTTCGTTTTCTGGTTTTGTGCAAAAGTACCTTTTTTAGCTAGCTAATACCATTCTTTGACCAATATGGGGCTTGTTAATTTATACAGGCTGTCCTATCTATTCACAATCACAAAAATCTTAAAATATGGGCACATTATAGTCTACTTAGGAAAATAATTTATTAAATAAATCTTTTTTACATGGAGTTAAGTTCTGAAGAAGCCAATAGGATGATTCGACTCAATAACTACCGACGCAGGTTGAATCCAGAAGTTTTGTAAATATAATTATAGTAGCCTGTGAAAATTTCTTTGAAAAATGTTATTTTAATTATACCTATTGTAGTTTCCGACAACTCCAAGGACATTTTTGAACTGTATCTTCAAAGAAAAAGAGCTTCTTATGAAATTAAAGGCCAATGTTCTCAATTAGGATAATTGTTATTTAATATTAATCTAATGACATCCATCAACAGAGCAATTTGTTTTGTAATTGGATTTGATACCGGTAGATAAACCCCAGAACACAAACATGAAAGTTATATGAAACCAAGGTCGCCATTAGAAAGAAACTTAATATTTTTTCCACCAGAGATCTCATTGAATTGTAAAATCGGTAATTGTGATTGTATTGTTTTATTTAAACTGTTGCGTTCAAATGGCGAAGGGTCCGATCAGCGTGATTTAATTTCGTATTCCAAAAGACCTTTCCATAGTCAAAGCGACCGACACAACATACCGAAATTGAGTTTTCCGTCACCGCAATTCGTCGAAAAAATACGCAATTCTCATCGATTAGTTTTAATAATAATTGCTACTTCCATCACAAAGGCTTTTAGAGAACGTTTTCGGGAATTTATTCTCCTATGATGGTGCTGATGGCAGTAAACGCGTAAAAATGTTTAGCTTTTGAACCTTTATTGACGTTATTGGTCGCTCTGTTGTCAGTTGTTGCGTGTCAGAGCAATATCTGCCTATGAAATCCATTTCATCGTGTTTAAATTGTAATGCTGGTGTTTTGCAGAACGAGAAGCGTTATCGTAAACAAAACATGTTATATTAATTTGGTCTACTCCAGAGGCCGATAATTTAAATACTTTGCATCGTGCCTTCAAACTAGCAAAATAAAAGTACTTCTTCTGAAATTTAGAGCCAATTAAATATTGTAGACGCCCAAGTATATATACATCGCGTTTCTTTGTAAAGCTGGTTTGTTGGGGAAGTTGCAAAAATAATGTCGCAGTTTTTCTAATATGTAAGCTGTAAAGCATAACAGGAAATCTCTTTTTAGGAAAATTGTTATTTAATGTTTCTCTAACAGCATTCATCAAAAGAGCAATTTTTTTCAAAGAAATTGGTGGTATGGTCTGTTCATAGATATAAGAAAGTGACCAATTGCTTTTGAATGGGATTATCCAAGGGTGGTCATTAACATACAATGCAACAAGATTATTACCTAAAGTTTCGGAATTTAAATTCAGGTAAAATTGTGGTCCGTAATAGAAAATAATTTTATACCCCCCTGTGTTTAATATTCTTAGTTTAAGTTTATTAGTAATCATTCTTATTTCGTGAGTAATACAGCGTGTGTTGAATCGTGTGCGAATTATGCAAAATATGTGCTAGTCTAGTGTATCTTAGGAGATGCTCCCACCCAAATGTAGAAAAGACTATTCTATTGAGACTAAGGAAGTTATAAACAATGTTTATTTGACTCTCATTGAACGTGGTGCCAGCAAGGAAGCATCTTTAGAAGAAACGGCCACATTGACGAAAATTCCAACATCAACTGTATGGAAAATTTCATTTCATTTCAGCGAGGAAAAAAAGAAGCGATGCTGACATTTTCTCGAGTGTAGATGAAGGTGATCAAGATATAAGACAGCGTAAAATTTACCAGCTATACGAGGAACAAAGCGTGCCTACATTAGATATCTTAATTAGGAGGCTTGAAAAAGATGAAACCGGTGTTAAATGTGGTAGAACTACCTTATGAAAGTGTATTCAACACATGGGTTTTAGATTTAAAAAAATTAACAAATGGCAAGTTTTAATGGAATCTTTTAGAATTCGGAAATAGCGACTGGGATATCTAGAAAAAAATAGGATTTACAGAGAACAACAAAGGCCACATAATTTTAAGTAATTTAAGTAGGTAATAAAAATAATTTGTAATTTTATTTTAGATTTCAACATAAATAAATAAATATTGTATTGTAGTATCTTTCCTAACAAAACCCCAAATAATTAAATTCAAAGCAAAGTACGGACCTGTTCGGTCATATTTCATTCTTACAGCTTGCCCGGGTCTTTCCTTAATTCGTATCAGTTAGTCATTTTCTTATGTCTATGAACAAACTTTAAATCCTTTACGGACTCAATCATAAGTTGTGCAATCCAACTTTACCCACGGAAACAAATCCAATCTACAGCATCGGCTGCTAGGACCCTTAGCTGTTAATCTCCATCGCATACACACGTTCTGTTCCTTTTTCAAGTTGTTTTCAAAAATCGGTTTTAGTTTGTGTTATTGTCTTTGCAAACCATACATTCGAGGAGGTTCACCGTTGAGGAGATGTTTGTGGGTAAGGATTGTGCTTCCAGTCTGTGTGCTCATACTTTGCCGTCACTTCTGGAATAGTTTTTCGAAGCAAGATGTTACATCCAATCCAGATGCTTTGCCTGTCCTGACGGATTTTTTCATTAACCAATTGTCTGAATTGTTTTCTTCTTGGTTACAAGTTGTTTGCAGTTGTCACCTGCATCATCATCTATCAGTTCCATTAGTACTCTCTATATCTCATTGTCAAAGGACGGGTAATACTTCTTCGATTGTAGTAGATCTTTATATCGGAGAATAGGAATTCATTGTTGTGCTTTTACAGTAGTTTTATGTGTTGTCATTGCCACTTTTTTTCGTAGGTTTCGTTTCATCAATCCAGATCCATAGTAGAGGCTCTGGACTTGTGTTGATGGAAAAGCACCTAGGCAATATCTAATTCCCAAAGTTTGAATGCGATCTAGTAGATCTAACAAGCTTTTTCACGCAGATTGAGCGCTTTGTAAATTTGAAGTAACTCTAAAGATATTTAGCAATTAGTTTTGTAATTGGATTTGATATCGGCAAATATTTCCTTTATTGTTGAAACCTCGGATGAATCCATCGTGAACGACACCAAACGAACTATTATTTAACCAATACCAACCTAAATCATGCGACGCAAACATGAAACTCACATAGTACATTAATGTTCTTTAAACTGTTGAGTGCCTACAGCAAAGGGTGCGATTGAATATCGTACTCCCAATAGTATATTATGCAACAGTGCGGTAAACGGCATTTGACTCAAAGTTTATTTGACACGAGCGGAGCGAGTGTTTAATAAACTAGTGACTTAAAAAGTTTTGCGAACGTGTTGCATACTATACTTTTTCTACAATCGTTAGTTTTTGGGTACATTTTCGTAAAACAACACGAATACATTCACTGACATGACCGTCACAATTGACAAATGTCAAAATTCAAAGCGTGGGAAATATCTTCGAAAACATCCGATTGCTCCCAAATCCGTGCGGTAAAATCCCGGAAATGTCCGAAGTGGCTCGGATTCGTGGGAAAGGATACTGACTTGGTAAAGTGACGCTTCCCGCACGCTAGATCAGTGGTTAATTAGGTATTTTACAGACGGGAGTAGAAAAAAACTTTTTCGTCGTCAAAGCGACCTACGCGACGTACCGAAATTGAATTTTAAACCACCGCATTCGTGGAAAAAATATGCAATTTTCATCGAGTACTTTTAATAATAATTGCTACTACTATCACAATGGCTTTTAGCGAAAGTATTGAGATCGCGCGGTAATGTACCAAAGGCGCGCAAGCGTTTTTGGGATACTCCGGCGGGATACGCTTTTGGTTCCCGGGAATACAAGCTCTCGCAGTTCGCATTTCCTTTGCGCCCCCAACCTCACGGAGAAATCAGTTCGAGAGCGTATTCGCGAAAACTTGTAAAATCAACAGGTTTATTTTCTTATGCCCGTCCGATCCACGTCGTCGTCGTAGTTCCACGATCACGTTTTCGTTCGCGCGTAGATCAGCGGAAAATGTAGACATGTAGGAAGCTATTGTAAAACGTGTCGTGGTAAAAAAAACTTTTGTGTATCGCGTTTCCTAGCGACTTAACGGATGGTTTTGTATTCTAGTAAGTTTATTGGCCGTAGTTGTAATGATCCTTATTGTCCATTAATTTTGACTAATTAAAAGCAAAACCAAAATGCTCCGGTGCGTAGGAAAACGCTGCGAAATTTTCCAGGATGTTCCGTAAATTTTCCTAAATTTTAATTTCACGTATTTCATAAAGTTCAATGGAAAAAGTGCTATTTGATTTTTAGGTTTTCTATTAACTTACTTAGCTATCTGCATTAAAACTTTGCGGTTTTGTTTTACTTTTTGCTGTGTTTGTTTTAGTCGTTGAAAAGATGCAGAGAATCGTAATTTTCTTAAAACCAAAATAATTATAATTTTCGAAGCTGAGAAATGCTAATTCGGTTTCAGTTTAATGAAGAATTATTTTTTTGCAGGTACACTTCTTCTGGGTATCTCCTGCGTCGTGTGTTGAGTCTGGCTCGCTGAAATAGTTTGAGACAGCGAAGCTCCAGCGAGACAGAGGCAATACGTAACGCAGGAGAAATCTAAAAGAAGTATACCTACAAATCCATGCGGAAGTTTCATGGAAAAATATTTTTTTATCTTGTAAAGCTGAGCCTCCTTTGATTTTATATTAGGAAAGAGTTATTGTTCAATATTGATGTCTCAAATCTTTTTATAGATATTGGTTTTTGAAAATTTTTGGTTTGGTTTTTGGTTATTCATCTCTAATGAAAATTGCTTTAATATTTTTAGCGATATAACTTTTTAAAAACTTACATTTTCCACAAAAATTTTTGAACATTAATTTTGACTTCTAAAACTAATCCTCTTGCTTCGCTTGTATATATTATATAGCCGTCGTTAAGTTTAGAACTTTCCTCTGAACCATAATCCAGAAAATTATAATTAATATTTATATTTTTCTATTAAAAAAAATTCTCAACCTGTCATTACTTTCTGATAAAGGCCAGGTAAATCTGAACATTGGTAATCACTGCTGCACACGAAGGACCATAGTAAATTATCCTTAAATTATTTTTTTTTATTTTAGAAAGCCTGGTTAATTTTAATAAAAAATCGACATTTCAGTAAAATAGGTGTCCAGTTTAAAGACCAATAAAAAGGGATGTATTTGAAATATAATAAATGGTGTTAAAGGAAAAAAAAACAATGTCGATTACATTTTCTGTTTTTTCATTGTTTAATGTTGTTCGATACTGAATCTTAACTGTATCTCGTAGGTAATTGTCTTTAAATTTTTGTAAAACCTACGAAACTTTGGTTTGACGTAAGAAAATAAGATTAAATTAGAAATTAATTAAATTAAATTAAATTGAATTAAATTTTTGTAAAAGCTACGAAACTTTAGTTTGACGTAAGAAAATAAGATCAGCGGCTAAAAATATTCAGAAGTGGGATTAATATAAGAACGACAATTTCCTTTAATAGCTTTAATTACGGTTAGTGATTACGTTTGGAAATATAAATTTGTAGTTGTTTATTAAGAAACGCTTGCGGTTATAAAAGCTGCCTTTTCCTCAAGGGAAGCCTTTGAAGTTGGACCGAGTTTGACTCTGCTCAATATTAGTGTTTCCAAATTTTGTTATGATGCGACGTCATGTTAAGAGAAAACATTGATAATTACCCGCATTTAAGCAGTATACTTATTCCCAAACAAATATCATCATCTGGCTGGCTTCATTTAAACATTAGCAACTCATAAACCGACAAAAAAAAATGTCCAAATTCATTCGTTCGCGACAACCATTATTCGATTAATTAGGACGGGTTATCTCATATTTCTACTTACCGTTTTATATTTTGAACAATAACAAATCTATTAATGTCACGGAACATTTAATGGGTGTCACCTAGATCGCTCGAACTCTAAACAGCCTGATTTCATTTATTAAATTAATCATTTCGCACTCGGAAAACTGACAGTCAGTGGATATCAGAGAACAGAATAAATTTCCTCAATATATCAGAGCTCGATTAACGCGTTATAATTCAACGTATGTGTCCGCCGGTTAATGGATGTCCAACTATTTGATAAATTCATAATTTTTTTATTTATACCCTGTTTTGATAATTTAAAGTTACATATGACAAAATCGTAACTAATTAACGCGACAATAGGGACTTTTTGGGACACTGGTCGAATGGTAACTAATCACCATTAGTGCCGTTACGAATCAATTCCGTTGTGGTAGTGGTAATATTTTAAAGATAATTTTCATGGCTTATATTAAAAATGATAAAATATCATTAGCTTCTAACCTACAAAAGATACATTTTGTCATAATCTGTCAGTGACAATTTTTAACTAATCTCAAACAAGAAAAGTTGAATGAAGCGAAGAGATATCTCTCTGAGCGAATTGTTTCTTTCTTGGAGAGATTGGCACCCAAACCTGATGTCTTCGTTCCATATTTCAATTCTGACCAAACTGGTCAAATTTTTGCTGCAATAATAATTGCATTTTGGTGTTGAACAGACTGTGCAAAACCTCAAAAAATTGTATTCTTTTATTGACAATTTCGTTTTCATTCTAGTAGGCTCTGAATATTATTTGCTTTTTTTTTTCTTTATATTACACTAAACTTTAATTTGGAACATATTAAACACTATAGGACAGTAACAGTTTTTATAAAAATAAAAATGCAAAATTAGTATATGACAAAAGCATTTTTCTTTAAACTTCGGCAATTAAAATGATTTTTTTTCCTATGAACTGTCATGGAAAACCTGGTTTCGCTATTGCCTTTGTCGTAGATAAATCCCTATCCAGAACTCGCCTTTTGTTAATCGATTATTAATTATTTGAATAATTAAATTAAATGAAGTAAAGATTCTCACTTAAATATTTAGGAAATTTTTTTTTGAACAGAATTACAGTTCGATCTGCTTATCGTATTGGATAACAAGCAAAAAATAGCCCGAATCTTTATGATCGAAGCAATTTCCTCTTGTATGATGGCACCCGACCAAGTTGTAAATATTTACCAAATTGTCAAGTGCTAAACGATATTTTCTTTTATTAACAATTACTATGTTTACGTCGTTCATATCACCTGCTGAATCAGAAAAGCAATCTATCAACGGTTATAGTTCGGGCATATAACTTCTTAAATAAATATAATGAGTGTCCTATTTTTCTCGCAGTGATTTAATAATAATAATAGTCTTTATTAAGATTACATGGGCGAAATCTGGCCTTAAAGCCACTCACACTTAACCCATATCTAATTACAATGTAGTAAGTAAAAGTAAACATAAAACTATAACAATAATTAAGTAAAAGAAAGCATAGTTCTCTGTAACGGCATAGTGAACGTGGCTCGGTGTCTTAAATTCAGGTCATGAATTGATTTCATAAATACTAATTTGTCATCCAAATATTTAGGAATGCTGAAATTTGTCACACGTTTTAAAGACCATAGAAAGTTGTATTTGAAAATAATTTTTATTTTGAACGAATTTATTTTTTGAATGCTCCGGATTAATTTTGCGTAAGTTAGAAATAAATATTCTGAATTTTCTGTAGCCGATAAGAGGTTACGGTGTGTAAGCAGGGGTAATATACAATATTGCAGTAAGACAAGCGAGAGACAACATACTCTTACATAAATGTATTTTCATGTCACACCATAATATATCTTTATTTGAATACAGCAATCTCAAAGTTATATAACACTGTTTGAAGACATGCCAGACATTATCCAAAATAGTATATTATGCAACAAGAGCGGTAAACGGCATTTGACCCGCGAGTTTATTTGACACGAGCGGAGCGCAGCGGAGCGAGTGTTAAATAAACGAGTGACTTAAAAAGTTTACCGAATGTGTTGCATATTATACTTTTTCTACGACCGTCATGAAAAAATCACAATCATAACAACATATTACGGGGTTACTAAATTTCGAAAAATTCAATAAAAATATTTATTGTTACCATTAAATCTATTCGTTTATGGTTCCAATCGGTTCTGCTATAGCTGTCTCTTTTTAACTGTGTTTAAATTCTACTTGAAGGGGCTTTCTACAATATACAAGAAGAAGATAAGGTAGTGTTTGTCGTTGGGATTGGCATAGTGTTATTTAAATTTTGTAAATTTCGTTTTTATTAATTTGTTTTGTACATTCGTGTGTTTTATCCTTTTGATTAGTGGTATTTTCTTATGGATGGTGGTTTTTTGACATGATACATTTTAATTTGTTTTCAATTTCTCTTTTACTTGTTACTTATGTCTTTTCTCACTTGCAAAGGCTCATTTCTTTTTGTAAAACCCTGTATAATTTTTACGTGAAAAAGATCCTCTTATTAGAAACCACTTGTTTTCGCAATATTTTGGTTTGGAGCGACTATTATGAATTTATTTTTTTTTGTACGGGAATCCCAGTGAAATAAAAAGTGTTTGAATTGAAATTTCAATGTTGCTCTTGGCCAGCTGGATGTGGCATGACTGTTTTCAGGTTTTAAGTTGATTTTGAATAATACGTTATTTTTTCGTAATATTCTGCTCGTAAAAATGTCATATCAGTACATTTGGCAGCCTATTTGGCAAATTTTCAGCGATTTGCCTCGCGGAAGTCAATAATCGTGACCTGTTGTTTTTCTTTATAAAATACTTTCGCGAGATTTATTTTTAGTTTACTTTGATATACACCCATTCATTATCCAAAATAAACCGAAACCATTGCGAAAACGGGGGCAGAAATGCCGAACCAGTTAAATAAATTATTTCATTGATCGGCAAAACCCGGGTTTATTTTTAAACCCGCTTTTGTTTGTTGTTTTACAAGAACTGTTAATTAATCAGTCGGTAGATAATTAATAAACCTAAACAATGCAGCGATTTGTTTTCTTGTATTCTTCGGGTACTAAATCAAGTTTCTATCTTCGTTATCTGCTAGATTATTTTTGCCGAGACTTTAACGAAGTTAATTGCATGATGTTTTACTATTAAAATTAATCGTTTTTCTATATACACTACATACACCATTATTTATCGAAAAGAACGATTAAAACAGATGGAAGTGAAATCGTTGAGACCGTGAAACCTGAATAAGATAAATGTAACAAATATTATTGACATAATTACAATTACAAAAACAATAAAAAGGCTTCAAACATTGTATTTTTGTTGATACTGACAGGATACATGGTATCAAATTTTTTTAATTTTTAAAAATAATTCCTGAAATGAGCGAGCTTTTCTAACAAAATTTCGCAAATCGGAGTTTCTTGACAAGAAAAATCCATTTTCGTTAATATTTTTGGGGCAAGTACGTTACGTATAGCACTTTTCGAAGATTTGATACTTCCTAACTTTTAGTGTATGCAGATTTTTAGTAAAGATATCAATTTTTAAATTTTTTTACCCAAAAAAAGAACCGATTTCGAGGAATTTGAAATTTAAAATTTTCTTATTGAAGTCTCGTGTGGACATGCAAGATGGGCACTTGGGTTCTGGTAAATTTCTTTGCCGTTTGTCAGTAGCTTGGGTGTTTTTGATTAGTTTTCAGGTAATGCCAAGACATAACTTGTTTTCCAATGTGGAGTTGCGCTATATTATACGTTTATACGCACAAGAGAATAATAATGAGTGTCGAGCTCATAAACGTTATTTGAAGATTCCAAACCTGAGGCGCCCAGATTTTAAAATTTTTAAGAATTTTTATTCTGTAATGGTGATATTTTTTGTATTTTATTTCATTGTAGAAGTTTGAAAACGCTGTTAAGGTTTGTACTATTATATTAGCTCAGCAATCATTGGTTATTTTAAAATTGATGGCATAAAAATATGAAATTTAAAATATTACCTAATGAGTACTGAACAATTAAAACCCAAACTTCTCGAAAACGGCTACTCGGGGTGAAATAAATAAAATGTATAAGAAGTGATATCTTTATTAAACATTTGCATACACTAAAGCGCAAAAAACTTAGTAAGCATCAAATGCACGATATTGTTCCAATAGTATATTTATATTATACAACAAGTGCGGTAAACGGCATTTCACTCACAAGTTTATTTGACACGAGCGGAGCGCAGCAGAGTGCAGCAGAGCGAGTTTTTAATAAACGAGTGAGTCAAAAGGTTTACCGAACGTGTTGCGTACTATACTTTTTCTACGACCGTTAGTTTTTGGGTACATTTTCGCAAAACGCGGATACATTCACTGACATAATCGTCAGAATTGACAAACGTCAAAATTCAAAGCGTGGGAAATATCACCGAAAACATCCGATTGCTCCCAAAACAGAGCGGTAAAATCGCTTCCCGCACGCTAGATCGGTGGGTAATTAGGTATTTTACAGACGGGGGTAGAAAAAATTATATACGAAAATGAATGTCTCATGTCAAACAACCTCGACTTGCCAAATTTTATGCATAAACTCGATTATTATTAATTTTTTAATTTAATTAACCTTTTGGCTAAGGTGAGTTTTGTTATATCGTTACATTTTTATCTAAAGAATCTCTTGTTTTGCCATTTTCAATTACTGGGTTACCCTGTGTACAACAAATATATCAATTTCGAATGTCATATGTTATCTTTAAATTCCTGCCCTTAATGCGGAATAAATTCTTAACTACAGAGATTGTTTACTGTCGAAGTTGATATTTAACGCATCACATACCAACTTTTTGAAATTCAGTATTATATTCCATACATACACACACAACTTCGTTTTAGAATTTTATCCTCCTTTCCCTACATATTTTCAGTTTTCTCTATCTGCGAAATATTTCGACTTGGCGACGCCTTAATCGTTTCGTGCTTGTGCATTGCTTTGTTTGAAGGAATGTTTAATATTTTGTTGTTTATAAAAAAATCTATTTTTTTTTTCATCTAGTTTTATACGTAAATTATATTTTATTGATTTTTTTTTTATTGGGTCTACAAAGTGTATATTTTGGTTTTTTGTCTCTAAAAATCACCATTGGCATATACCTTCTTTTATAGCCCTCCATTTTTTTCCCACTTATAGGAAAATACTAGAACCTGAAATTGAAATCGTAAAGTTAATTAATTAATTAGTTGATTATTGACTAAAAATTAATGTAATTAATAAAATGGCGATAAATGCTTAGATGACGTTAACAACTCCCGCTTCTTATAGTTTCCTTTAAATTTAAATCGAGTTAAAGCTTATCTGTCAGAATAAAGTAACCCTAAGAAGAACCTTACAGGTTTTTATTAAAGTTCCTAATCCCGATAAGGGAGAAAAAAAGTGCCACCCCACGAAATATCTTCGTCGAAAATACACGCCGAAAGAGGCGGAATGTGCGCCAGACAGAATTGGATGATTTTTTATGGTCTCAGTAAATTTATGTTAAAACTTTTAGGTCGTTTTAAATCCGTTTTGCGTCGAATCGGTCAAGTGAGTACGTAAGCCGTTTAGGAATTGTGCCGTCGAAGCAACTAAAAGCAAGCAATGAAAAAAGTTTTTTTCATTAGACACATCCGAGGACCTAAAGGGCCTTTGCCTAAAAAGCATTTTCGTTTTACCCGTAAAATTTTTCTCGTAATGTTCATTTTATAAATACTTAAAGGTATCTGAGAGGAATAACTTATCTACAGCGTGTTTGTCGATACATATCGATTCCTAGGGAAGTAAACTAAACACAACTGTGACTTTTTTATTACATTTATATTTTAAAATGGCCACTCATGAAAATGCCAACGAAAATATCATGTTTTATAAATTGGTTCCAATCGCACGACCGGGACGAGTTTGAATGAAAGTAGTTCACGACTACTAAAAAAATGACATTGTTTGAACGGAGCTGTTATAGCTTCTCAACTTTTTATGCATAATCTAGTGAAAACAATTTCTTTTTAAAATGCCATCTCCCAGTTTCGTTCAATTTGGATGTCAAGCATAGGCAGACTTTGATCAATATTGTAAATCTCAGAAGTTAATTTAGGTTTAGGTTTACTTATCTTACTTATAGTATCTGTTGCTTATATTATCTGTTAGGTAAATACAATTCCGAATTTGACTATTGATTTCGAATGGTAAATACAAAAGTTTTGAAGATGCACAACTTAAAATTAGCTTAACGTATACAAATTGCTCAAAAAAGCATGACGAATAAAACACATTTTTTAAGTTGAACAACCTATTTTAAAATTTTGTTTTAAAAATTTTCAACAATATTTTAATTTTTCCAAAAAATACTAGTTTTCACACTTGACTTATATTTCATGTTAGTCATTGGAAGACGACGTTAAAGTCATATTCAACGGAATTTGAATTTGATGCTACTGGGTGTTCAAGATAAACGAATATATTTGGATCATCACACCATATATATTATTATTCTTTCTGAAAGATCTTACAAAAACCTACAACTTATATATGTATGTGTGTCATTTTTAATACATCGCGATTTATTTTATCCTTCTTTCTGTCTAATACTATTCCTATATTAGTTGGCCATCACTAGATGTCAAAATTTTACCCGAGAACTGAGTAAATAAATTAATAAAATTGATCGTGGTATCAGTATAGTAAAGAAAAGTATTGTTTCTCCTAACGCTGGTTGATATGATTTGTATACTGGGTGAGGCAAAAAGATACTTTCTTGGTAATTATACTTTACAATGTGAAGTACCCTAATACACGTATACCAACTAGACAATCTCTTCAGTGAGTGGCACGGTTTGATGATAGTTGTAGTAATGAAACCAACAAATACAATAAATATGGTTTCAGCAAGATAGAGCTCCTCAGCATTACGATTAAGAAGTGAACAACGCTAAATTTATTTTGAAGTGGATATGTTAAAGATCGTGTTTATGTGAATCTCCTTACAACACCGGAAGTCATGGAAATAATAATAATTAAATTAATAATAATTAAAATGGGATAAGTTAATTTGTAGTAATAGGTATTTAATATTATTTATGTTTCTGTGAATTTAAAATTTGGCTATTATTTTCACCAACAAAGTTTTTCTGCTATTAATTTTTTAATGTTGACTAGGTAATAGTTTTGTCATGGTCAACTAAAATAACAATAGTCTTAGACAGGAACAAGGGTAAATATTGGAAAATGGCATGCTTCATAAAAGTTGTAGGTTTTTGTAAGGTTTTTTAGAAAAAAAAATGTTGTACCATTTTACCAACATGTACTTTACATCTAATTTAAATTGAAAAAAAATGGTATTTTTTTAGAAAATTTATAATATTATATAAGCTTTTTGGTTTCGGTATATATTATTATTAATAAAAAAAGTTGAAGAATTTCAAATTCAAAAAAAATTTAAAAATAGGGTGTTATATTTTATTCGTGACGCTTTTTTAAGTGACCCTGTATAGTTTAAAATAATTTTAAATTGTGCATCGTAACAATCTTTTGTATTAACCATTTTCTCATTACTTTTGAAACCAATGAGATAATAGACTTTACTCTATCGTTGACTCACCCTGTACAAGAAATATGGGAACAGAAAGGATTTGTAGCCAACGACACGATATTAAAAATAAAAGACCTGAAGCTACTAAGCAAGCCATTAAGCAATGGTAGAAAACTGGCGAAAAGCAGCATGTTATTAAAGAAATAAAAAAAAAGTGAGATCTTGGCTAATTCATTCGTTCAGACCGTTGCATCGACCCGTTCATTATAACATTAAGAGGATATGACTTTCTCAGATAATGATGAGTATTATGATTTTTGTAAATAAATTTCTATCTAATATATTTTTTGTGTAATGTTTAATAGAATATGACCAAGGATTCCAAATATGTCAAAATATATGTTCCATTTAAAATAACAAAGTTGATGTCGGAGGGGACACTTTTGGGACACCCTGTATCAACAAATTTATAATATTTTAAATCCCCAGGAGAGTCCAAGAAACTTTTGTACGAAACTTTTTTTCGTTATTTCCTATGGGTTTAAAGATCGTATAGTGGGTCGTTTTATTTGGCACACGGTGTACACACGGGGTGGCCATTTAAGAATTGCACTTGACTGTATCTCGAAAAATATTTTCCGTAAAGATTTGTGGTGAAAAAACATATCACTAAAGTTTTGAAGAGAAAATGCTGAGCGTAATGGCACACTTGACTTTTAAATTCTCTTTTTGCGAAATCATCATATGTTACAACAGCTAAAATGGACACCGTTGCAAAGCTGGGATACATTCTATTACTTTCCGTTAAATGAGTTTTGCTCTCTTAAGGGAAAGTGGTGAGGAGTGATCGAATATTTCCGGAACTAAATGTAATTTTGTCAAACTTAGAGTTGTTGAACGACTCATTTTAGTCTATCAACAGATTCGCTTTAGTCAAGTTTTTTACTATAAGCTTTTACGATAATTATTTTTTGAGAGAGGGTCGAATGTCCTTCTCCCTATTTCAGTGTTAGTGAATGAATAACAATAAAAACGATAAAAAGAAAGAATTTTGTCAAACAATGAAAGTAATCGTTCGATCACTTTGTAGTCATTTGTAGTAACTAAAGAAGTTTTATTATTCTGCACTTTACTGAAATGGACATTAAAATAAAAATTAATGGTCTAGACATTACTCAAAAACTATAACTGTCTTGCAAAATTTAAACTACCACTATGAGAGGCTTGCTTTTATTATAATATTATAGTAATTATATCATATAATATAATAATATTTATTATAATGTGGTGTCCCATGAAAACTACCTGTAGAGTTTGATCCCACCTCTAACGTCAAGCGTAATAAATCAAACAACGGTGTACGAAAATTTTACTCAATAAAATAATCGAAACGACCTAAACTGGCCACAACAAAGTTTCACTAACAAACTTCATTAAATCGCCCATCCCTTTGTTAAACTGTTTCCGAGTTTCGAAATTAAAGTACGTGACTCGAACTTTGCACAAGTATCGCTTGTACTTTTACACTATTGTAAGTCTCTGTCTGACGTCTAATAAGCCGCAAAACTTTTCTGTTGAAAATTAATGAGCTACTCCGCCTTGCTTTGCTTTATTTATTTTCTGTTCCTGTTTAACCGAGAATAAACAGTTTGCAACAAGCAAAAACGTCATTTTTTAATTGGCGTTACGATCCCGAATTGAAATGCAAAAAGTTTCAATGACAAACTGCAGTGCGGCAATAATAAACTAGTAATACCCAATAAGTTTATGCTATAATGTTATTTATTAGCAACGGGTTGTACCAAATGGCATTTATCTTATTGCTATTAATGATTTAGTGTAAAAAATGGAACACAGTGGCGCAAAACACTTGGTACAATGACCGAAAAGACGTTGATGACGAACAACGCTCTGGAGGCCCCAGCATGTGATGAAAGCGTTGAAGAAATGGTGATGGAATCACTATTAGAGAAGTGGTTGAAGACGCTCGCATCTCATTGGCTCGGGCCATGCAATTCTTTCCGAAGTTTTGGGCAAAATTTGTGCCGAAACTGCTTAATTTTGAACAAAAGGACCGTCGAAAGAGCAGCTCGCAAGAGCCGATGCCGTTTAGTCAATATGCTCAAAAAGCTCATTACTGGCCACGAATCATGGGTATAGGGTTATGACGTCGAATCCAAAGCCCAATCGAAGAACCCAGAATCGCCAAAACCGAAAAAAGTACGTCAAGTTCGATCAAATGTGCTTACCGTTTTCTTTGATTATCGCGGCGTAGTACATCAAGAGTTCTTACCACAAGGTCGTGCGGTCAATAAAGAGTATTATCCTGCAGTTATGCTTCGTTTGCGAAAAGCAATAGGAAGAAATCTTTCGGAATTGTGGTAAAATCATGCCTCAGTTATCATATTGGACTTTTTCTTGTTCCCAAAACTCAAGAAACACATGAAAGGAAGGAGGTCTGGAACGATTCAGGAGATCGCTGGATGAACCCAAGTGCTTACCAGTAGTGCTGCTAGGATTGGAAAAAACGTTGGCACAAGTGTATTATATCTGGAGGGGGGTATTACTTTGAAGGGAACAACATTAATTTTGATGAATAAATACATATTTTTTGATAAAATTTAAAGGTCGCCTTACTTTTTGAACACACCTCGTAAGTTGTGGTTGGCACTTTTGAGGTCTTCGTAAGTGGCGGTGGCCTGTCAGGATTACCGACAGCCTTTGTTGTCATATTATAGAAAGAAGATATGTTTATCCATATTCTTATTTTCGTGAATTTTCGAAATTATACACACTTACCTAAATTTGAATCATGTTAGTGTGGTACTATCAAAAATTGCTATGAATTTCGGCTAGTGGCCTAGATGTTATCAATAAAACTTTAAAATGCAATGCGGTCTGTGTTCCTTCGGCAACATGTCTTTTCTACATTTTATTTACTTTAATATAATACCATAGACATCACGTATCACCATAGACATCCGTGGCCAAAGGACTGGAAATATCCGAAGTGGTTCGAAGCTGACATCTTAAAGTGACAATATGCACGTGCTTGATCCATACCATTATTGAATAATATTATATTAATAATTTCAAAGTTAAAAGTTAAATTTTATTATGTCAATAGAACATTAGCAACGTTGGATATGTTTAAATTAAAATCTGCCAAACCATGAATTTTTGAGTTATATACCACACGTAATTAATGAGATGGGATAGTCGAGTTTCGGAAACCGTTTGCCTCGTAATAACTTAATAGGCTTCCACACGATGTGGTTTTATTTGATAACGACCTCCCGGCGGCTGAGATTTACAGTCAAGCTTACGTCTTACTGCTTAATCGCGCAGTATCGGTAGTTTCAGTCAAATTAATTGTTGATCAGGTATAGATGCCGTTCCGAAGGTTCTACGCGGAATAATAATTGGCCAGAACAAGCAGTATTGATTTTAGTTAATTCAATTGTAGTTTTCCGATTTAGTTATGTCTGTAATTCCTTATTGACAGCCACTATCACAGATATTTCATAAAATTTTCTATCATTGTAGGTTTATTGGCATATACTAATAAAAAATGATTATATTTGGGGTGTTTTACCGTTGATGGTACCTTAGATGTTTACAACGAACGGTAAAATGAAAATTTGACTTCCATAAGCGGTGATGCTCTATCGATTTAAAACATTTTTAATACCATGTATATCATTGCATTTTCCAATCCGCTACTACTTTATTATTGCTTTTGAATAATAAATACAATATAATATATTTAGAGGTTTTCTAGAAATTAATTATTTTCTTTATTTTTCAACCAAAACATGGCTTCTATTAGATTTTTATTACTCTACTGTACATAATTTTTCATACACGGTTGGTCAAAACTAATAAGAATAAGAATGATAAGAATACCAGGGTGTCCTGAAAACTGCCATCCATACCCAGATACACACCAAAGCATTTACCTTGAAATATATGTTATCAAAAGTGTTGGAGATAAGCAGAAGCCCTGCTGGAGTCCTAATTATTCTGCATAACATTGGGGTCATTTTGATTTACGAGGTTTGTATGAAGGGAACTTATGGTGGTAACATGCTTGCAATATATCTATGGTCTGTTTAATAGCGAAGTTGTAGATGAAATATCGTTCATAACTATTGAGAAAATGTATTTTTCTCAGCTCATATCTTGGCCCAAAACAACTCCATTGCGAGAGTAAAAGTATCACTTTTCGGACTTCTAGATAAACACAGTTAACAACTAACTAACCAATTTTTATGTATTCTTATATGCAAAATAAAATTAAGACTTTTCCTATAATTCAGAACATCGAATTCTTAACGGTCAGGAAAAAGATGAACTTAAATGGCATATCATAAAACCTCTTTTTTAAACTGAAATCGAATACAAAAAATCCAACTCCACAAATATTTTTGGTGCTGCGTTAAATGTGAGACGCTTCCTACCGACAGATGCGTCTTTCGAATATTTTTACCTGTTCAGCAAACGTATCGGGTGGTTCTGGGATATCGCAAATAACCTTTGATATTGAAACCCACATTGTTAGCAGGGTCTTTGTTTCACAGTGAATATTAACAGATAAAATCAAGATATGCTTTCTCATTTTATAAAACTTCCGGATTCCTCCGGCACCGGTTTTTGTTGAGTCGATCTAGCTAAAGTTTCGCCAATCATCCTGATGGCTTCTTGAGAGCTTGACTGAACCTGGTTTTATATTGTTTCAGGGGGCGGAGCTAAATGAGGGGCATAAACATAAACATAAATAACAACAACACCACATACATAAAACAACAACAAATAAAATGTGAGCCAGTGTCAGTCAAGCTCTGAAGAAGCCAACAGAATTCGACTCAACAAAAACCGACGCAGGAGGAATCCAGAAGTTTTATAAAAAGTATTGGAAGTTTTTTTGAAAAATTATATTTTTTCCCCATGATTTCGAAATACGCATACAAACACCATGAAGGCACTCGCGCTAGGAGTTTATTTTTGAATTATGATTGATTAAGCAGTTTTCATTATTTCTGAGGTCAAGTTGTTAGTATTAATAGTCTTTTGCGAACACTAAACGCAGCTTGTATAGACTTTCCAACACTTGGAGAGAACTATTAAGCGAATTTTGTATCTAATCAATAAGAACCTTTTGTGACAAGAGTTGGCTCATTGCTTTGACGAAAGTAAATCGTCCATTATTGGAAAACGCAATGGCAAATGATTTCAATGTTCTTTCAATGGTCTATATAACAAAAAAGCTTCATTTCCAAAGTAGGTTACTATTATCGATGTACTAACACAAAATTCCTGACTCGTAGGTGACTCCTAGATCCCCAATCGATTAACTTCGCCTTTAATAAAATAGTTAGTCTAATATGAACTCATAGAATGAGTTAAATCCGTTTGTTCTTGTTTAAGAATTTGGCTTGCTATCTAAAAAAAAAATAAAATATTAAACTATTTAGACTCATTGTGAGCATTGCTTTCTTTTTACCATTTTATTTGGCCCGCCAAGTTTAGACTCTGCAAATCTGGCAAAAATTAAATTTTTATGTCTTGTCAGAAGTAATTACCAATATTAGCTACTAATTTTGACTATTTTCTTTTATTTTAGTATTGCTGGTCTATTATCTTGGGTGTTTCGTTTTCTCTTGGAACGTGGTAATTCAAATATCAATTTTTAAGCGGAACAATGCTTAAAAATTAATTGAAAAAATTCCGGAGCGGAAAATGTCTCAATTTCCTGCGTTTATGCTGCGAATATCTCATTAAAAAGCAGATGGAAAGTCCAACAAAGCAGGGAGCACGACGGAGCATTTCATTAAAAAAATCACACGCACTCTGAAAATGAGGTGGGGTGTAAACCTTTTTGGTGTTATCACCCGGTGTCTTGTTTAAAAATTGTAGCGCACAATTCTAAAGGAAAGAGTCTTTCGGAGAATGCAGGAAAAACCATCTGCCATTTTAATCACCAAATAAATTGTTTCTTTTTAAAAATCGGTACATCATTTAATTTTAAGTATCCTTTAACTTACTATTCGATCTAAAAACAATTTTTAGTTTCTAACCTGTTTAGGATCGGTGCTTGTGTGAACAGAATAACTTCCGCAACGTGGTGTATTAAACATGAAACTTTCTAATATCGAAAATAAGCAGGTTAAACATAAACAGCTCAAAACTGAAGTAACAAACCCAACAGGACGTTTAATGTTTTTCGATCGATTAACACTTCCAAAAAGTCTTGTGTTTACAGAGACTTCCTCACCGCGTTGCGTACTGTGAAACTCAAATATAAACATATACTTTTTTAAAATACCTTTAAGAAAGTCCATACATAGCAAATACAGCACAAAAGAGAAAGTAGACACATATTATTTCTATGTATATGTCCATATTGTAATAACATCATTAATTGGGCAATATGTCAGTCAGCTCAATATAGATTAATAATTCCAAAGAATCTGTAATAATCCTTATCATTGTTTACGATATAAGGAAATTTTGAAAAAATGATTTTAAAATCAATATATTATTGTACCAAAGAAGTACAGCAGTCCAAGTGCAACCTGCCCAGGAAAATCCAGGAAGACTAGGAAACCTTGATGTCGATACAAAATATGCCACTTGAAGGAGTCGAGCTAGACTGTAAAAAACTGTAATAGTAATGGAAAAAGTATAAATGCCAAGAGCATTTATTTGAGAGCGATGAGATTGTGGGCGAAGAAAATACTTGAAAAGCATAAAGAAAACAAAATATTTTATATATGGGAAGTGAATTACTGACAAGAGAAACAATTAAAAGTTCTCATGAAGATTTCATGGGGCCCGTCGACAAAGAGAAGACTAATGCTATCTAACAGAGCATATTTGAAGGGAGATTATCGCGGGAACATGACTGAGAACTACTTTGGAGAAGGATATCTTCTCACTGACTAGTGATTACGAACATTCACGACGCATAGAAAAATACCAGCTATGTATTGGAGAAAACAAATATCTACAAATATTAAATTGAATGTAATAATGTAAAATCAGTGTTAATACTATAAGGGGGGCATCCAGCTTTTTCCAAAATATCATTCTGATATTGTATTTTTTCTTTTTATTACATTTAAAATTATTATTTCTTATAATAAATAATTAATTTTTATATTTATATTATTACACAATATCGTATATTATTTTGTAGTCCATTAAATAAATTATAATATAATTATGAAATTAGATTGTTAGAAAAATGAAATTTATTTTTTAAAGGGGGGCGCAAGTAGAAAAAGATTTAAAACCACTACTGTAAGTTATTTTCTTTTTGTATTATTTTTAAATAACCAAACTACCTAAATTGATGTACATTAGATGAAAAAGACAATTTTACGTGCTAAACAATTGAATTCGTATAAATTATTGGTGTATTGTCCACCTGCCTCTTTGCTGAAAAACCTTACTTCGTGGCCGATTTTAGTTTTTAATTTTGATTCACCCAATATAACACCCAAAGTTAATACGCTATCTTTTTGTTTCCAGAATAGTCCTGCAAAAATTCCCAGGACCCATGCCAGCCCGGAGGGGGCTGTTAGCGCCCCAAAACACATTTCTCGATACTATAGCGACGCGATTCGACGGAACTCGTAAGTACACCTACGTCGTTGAACCTCCGAATGTATCATAAACGCAAAATAACTTCGATGCTCATTAAATTGGTTCGTATATTTAGTTGACATGACGCGATCCGCCCGAAATAATGAACTCACCTAAGTTTGATGTTGCAGTAATAGAGTTTCTATTAATAATACATATAATGCATTACAAATGCGGGTTATGGACCTCTTATATTTAAGATGCAACTTTTCGTGCGTCATCACTTCGACCAATAAAATGTTTTAGAACAGAGATACGATTGAGTTCGCTAACCTTTTCCGATGATAATTCCAGTCGCAAACCGGTTTAGTTACAAACAGGTAATTTTTTTGACCTAATATGTATATGGAATAGGTTTTGTCACATATAGCAGGACAAATTTCCCGGTGATTTACGAAATGGGCACCAAATGTGGCATTTTACATATTTTCAACGAAATGCAGCTGCCTGTATTGCCGGTTGATTAAAAACGGCTGTTATATGTATATTCTTTGACAAACGACCTCTCAAAAGTACTTGCGATTAACAGGTCAGTGTCCTCTTTGTTATGATGTTTTGATGGATTTACAGGTTTCATCCGTTCGACTTAGCGATGCTCCGTTGGGTTTAGATTTTGCTGAGTAATGCACGTCGCAGTTTATGCCGGGTTTGAATAAATTGAATTCTCGAAAGCGGTGATTTTATAGCAAGAAAATCTCGTATTTCGGTCTACTTGAAACGGGGCATTTTATCTTATGTTATGGAAAAATGCATTTTTGGCGATAAAACTTAAATTCGGTAACTTAAAGATAATTCTTGTTTCGAATGATTTCACTCTAACGCAACTCTATTGTCTATTGATGTACAGAACTTATTTCTCAGTATTCCTCCTATGCATGTGATAGATTTAGTAGATTTCACCCTATCTCGGAAACAGGTTAATCCATTGGTGAAACAAGATTTATTAGATTGATTTATAGTATCTTTAGACCAAAATTATTTTGAATTTAATGGACAGATTTACATCTCTAAGGAAGGTCTGATTATGGGACACCCACTTAGTCCTTTGTTAGTCGAGATTTTTATGGATAATTTGGAAAATATCATACTCGAACATCCTTTAAGTAAAAGTTTTCTAGGGTGGTATAGATACGTGGATGATGTCTTTGCTTGCTTTGTTGGAACCGACAGACAATTGAATTCTTTTTTAAATTACATTAACGCATTACATAATCGTATAAAATTCACTATCGAGATTGAACAGGACAACTCTATTAATTTTTTAGACTTTACTATTATGAAAACGCAAAATAAATTAGGATTTTCCATTTATCATAAACCTTCACAAACGGAGACAGTCATACATAACAGCTCAAATAACCGCTATACACAGAAAATGGCTGCATTTCACTCTTTTATACACAGACTTCTTAATACGCCACTCTCAATAGAAAATTACAACAAACAACTTAATATCATTAAACAAATTGCACTGAACAACGGCTACAATCCTTCCATTATAGATAAAATTATAAATAAGAAACGAATCCAGACAACAGTAAACTCTATTTATCCGAAACCTAATAGTGATCTTTCTCGTCCATGCATAATATTTCGAAAATTACCCCAAACCTTTGGGATTTAATTTATAACTATGGAAATATTTAATTATAATTTTGGGATTCCAAAAACAAAAAAACCGCAATTGAATCACAAAAGCTGTGCAAACAGGATGTTCCCAAACTGCACATTTGCTTGCTAAATTTAATATATATATATATATATATATATATATATATATATATATATATATATATATATATATATATATATATATATATATATATATATATATATATATATATATATATATATATATTTGTCGCCTTGTTAATTTCGCCCAATCGTAGTTGCGACATCCCGAAATTAACAACGCGATTCGGGGGGCGGAGCCACAAGCAGCACCGTTACCATCTCCCGCGCAGGGTATAAATAACGCACGCACCGCTGATAACCTCCCAGTGTTCGAAGTGTTTTCGGAGCGCGAGCATTGAAGATGCCAAGTGAGATTTTGGCGAAACGTCTGCAGGATTCCAGTCGGATGCAAGATTTGCAGGATTCCAGTCGGATGCAGGATTCCAGTCGGAGTTCAACGAGCGAACGGATGATATCCCGGAATATAGTGTCATCACATTTTTCCATCCGTGAATCAATACGTGAAAATATATATATTTTTTTTGTACAAAATATTTTTCAAGATAATTTAACAGTAGAATTTTATTTTTTATATTTTTAAAAGGAAAAGAGGTACCTATCAGTTTCAAAAAAATAAATGTTATTTTCAAAATTCCCGTATATGATTTTAAAATATTATAGTAATTAAAAAAGCCGCTTCCAAAGTGACCGTTAATTATTTGCATTGCATTTTCAATTGTCTTTTTGAGTAATTTGTGGACGTAGACACTCTAGACTCATTCCAAATTGCCATTTCGCCGGTCTTTCGCGGTACAGACGTCTCCGACGCTACCTAATCGTCTTTACAAATAACCGCAGCGCATTGTTACAACGAATGCATTGTAATCTGGCATTTCGCAACCGTAGACAGAAAATAAATTAAAAATACTCGCCGAAATATCCGCGAATAAGGATAAAATCTGGCCAGACAGAAGTAGGAAAAATTTCCATCCCCCGGATTTTATGGCCCCCCTCTCGGTTATTCTGAAATGAAATTTGGTGCATTCCTCTCTATATGGTCGAGAAAGTTTGCCTTTTCAAAATATTAATAACGCCCATCGCGTAATGAAAATGAAGGAAATTTCGTATTGTACCGTTTTCTTCAATTTTCGGAAAATAGTTAATGTAGCTGAGAATGAATGCTTTTAAAATGTTTGGGGCATTTCAGTGTTGCCATATCTATTCAAGCTATACACCAACTCTATTATTTTAAATGGTATGTCCTATATCTGTCAGTTTTTTAAATATACTATATGCGCAAAATATAGATGCATAATATTTCTAAAATTATCCCAGACTTTTCAATTTAAAATATAGCTATGGAAATATTTTATTATAAGTTAACTATTTCACACAAAATTCCAAGTAAATTTGCTTGTTATTAAATTTTATAAAAAGACATCTATGCAAGATTAATTATAGCTGTTTTGCGTTGGCGGAAGAAAATCCAGAGGTAGACCGTCTTGGAGGTGGATAAATTGCTGGACATCCTGGTGATGAGAGGTTTTACTATCATATAAAGTGATGAAAGTCTACCAGAAGATCTAAAAGTATTATAACAAACCATACCAACCAAACCTACTTTGAACTGTTGTAGAATTAAAAGGAAAAAACTAGAATATTGCAATGTAGGCAAACTGTCTTAGAAATAAGCCATGGCGATATATTTTGACAATTGAGTTAAATAGTATCTATCAAACAATTTATTATGAGATTTTGTGTCATTTCAAATCATATATAAACAACGATTGATTAATATAACAAACAAAATCGGAGTTTTTGTGACCCAGAAGTGTGTTTCTCCTTTTTTTGTATTTTGTTTTTTTTTGTATTTTTTTTGTATTTTTTTTGTATCCCCTTGATATTTTATCAAAATCTGAGGCTGAGTCTTTAAGATGAATAATTTGTAGTGTTATTGACTGATAACTGTGCATTTTATTTATCGTTAAAACTCGCTCTATTGTTTATTTATGGCACTGTTTCTGCTCCCATCAGGACATGTTATAGTTTTTCTTCTTAATTTACTGCATATGAATTCGCAATATCAAGATATGAAACATAAATTAATAAATAAAATAAATTGCTAAAATTGGATTATTCCAGTTTTTTGATTTTAACTCCAAAATGGTTTGAAATAGGTAAGGTATGTTATGATGGTTTTAGATCGCCAATGAAGCATTCTTTTTATTTCCCCAATAAAATTCATTTAAAATTAACGTTTAACTTATATTTATATATTTTGCAAAATGTGCATAAGTTTGGCAAGTCGCTAACGAAAGAGACAAAACTAAAATGGTTGGAAGATAGTTCATTATTTCCATGGTGGATGCTTTTCGCAATATTTTCTAAAAAATAAAAGAGCTATGTTCAAAATTTTTGATAGAATGTCCTAGATTTTTTTAAACTGAACGTCATAGCCTCATATGACTGCAACCCAATTTTTAAATCTTTTTCCATTCTTTATATATTTCTAATAAGCGGGCGAGGTTTGGGGAACCCTGTCCAAAATTACTTAAATTTTGGCGAAATTCTATTATCTATTTAAGTGTCATGTTGTTTACTTGTCAATTGCATCTTTTTTCGGGATTATTGGCTCTTTTCTCGAAAATTACTACGGGAAACTTGTACCCGAACTTTAAAACCGAATTGTTGAATTAGGAAAATCAGATTTAATTAGTGCCAAGCTGTAAACTTTTAAGCTGTTTCTGACAGACAGCTTTGGTGCTAGTCTCGGTTATCGAGAAAACTTTTAAATTCAAATGAATTTAATTAAATTATTTCTTTGCGTTTACGAAAATTTAAAAATAGGCAATAAAACCACAATCGACTCAAAAATCATAGATTCTGACTGTGCGGTTATATCTTTAGGATTTTTTAAAAAAAGAAATTGAATATTGAAGTAATTTATTTAAAATGAAAAATATATTTAAAATTTAAATCGATGATTTCTGCAACCGACGATCCTACGTACAAATATTTTTTGCTTATTCGCAGTTTGATTAATAAATATTTAAACGTAAAACCCAAAAAATCACATACAATATTCATTATAATTAATTGTTCATAAATAATAATTAATACGAACATTTGCATACAACTTAGTGAGCAAGTTTTTAAACATTTTTTTTTCTGCTTTATTTGGATAATGCCCAGTAGCAAGAAATCGAATTTGTTATTGGTCGATATGTGAATTAAGTAAATAGCTCAAGACGGAAATAGCCTTTCTTGGAAATCATTGCAAATTCCTAAAACAACATTGAACATTCGGTCGCTGAGGTCGTGCGGATTCGTCTCTTAATCAAGTTGGAGGAACTTTACTTAATTTGATGATTACTTGATTTGCGAGAGAGTTGACTAAAGGGTAAATTTATTCTTGTTTTTGTCTTTGATGCAGCAAGTAGGAATACTTAAGATGAAGTTTCTATTTCTACTCGAATTACATTCCTCTTTACCGAGATGGAAAAAAGATTGGGGAAATGACACTTAATATCAATAAATACGGCGCTAAAATAAATATTGTAAACTTGGCATGAATTAGGATTGACAAGTGTCATTAACCAAGGGTGGGTAAAGTTTTCCTATTATGACTATTTACTATGTTTTAATAGTAAATATATTATGCAATTATGCAACGTGTGCGGTAAACCGCATTTGAGTTTTTCTTAAAGCTTGTTGATTAACGAATTATAAAGAATCACCAGTGAATTACTTGATGGATTTGAACTGTTGATTCTGACTCTCGAAGGGAAGTTTAGTGTCTAGATTTATATCTAGGTCTTTTTTATCCAAGAAAATATTATGCAATAACAGGAATTCCGGAATAGTCTGTTGACCTCCCAGTATAAATATAACCAAGGCCCAGACTGCCACACGTTAATGTCATTAATACGTGAGATATTTTTGAACATCTTTAGATCATCAGCGTAGAGCAAGAATGAAAGGAAACTCCGACCCACGAAACTGAGAGCAAAAGAGGTTATTGCAATAAACATGGATTTTGAGTTTTTGAAAACAAAATACGCATTGCTTGCAATGTGCAACTTAACCTAAAGACACTGTATAGTGATTATACAATTAAATAATAGTTCATAAAATGTAATTTAATAATTGCCGATTTGGGCTTACGCGTCAGGTTTTACATGTCAGTTAGAAACCTAGACTTTAACGATACGACAAACCCTTAAATATTCCTAATGGACACGCACCAATCATATTCTAAACGCACCTGATTACCAGTAGCGGTATTTCACTACGGTGCGTAAAAATTTCGACCTCATGGGAAACGCTAGATGCTTGATTTTTGGGAATTGAAAAGTGTGTTGTTTCTAAATATCATTTAAACAGTCATATAAAATGGTAATGAGCTGCTTAATGTGTTGAATAACTTCCAAGTTTAGAACGTGATTGGCTGAACCAAATCATACGAAATACGTTCTATCGCCACAAGCATTTGAACCAATGTTAACAAACTGTTAGTTTATATTGGATGGTTTGGTTAAATCGCGACAATTTGGTGACAATTTCGAAAATCTGAATTAGGAATCGAATGCTAGTCAAATTTTGTATTATATTTCCATGTTCGGGATGAATCTAATAGAATGACGTAACAAGACGGGTTTAGCTTTGAACAACTAAGTACTATCTTAGCTTGGTTTTGCGCTATAACGAATTTACGAACAAAACTCGACAAAACCCATCGAAAACTAGGCGTTTAATTTTCCCAAACGAATAGCAGATTAAATAAATGGAAAACGACTATCTCGTGTGTACGCATTTAAATCACAATGGCCTACATAAAGGCACCATAAGAAGATTGCTAAGGCACTTAACAGGGTGCATTTTAACGATAGAGGTATTCGCTTTGGATTGCCGTGGTTAACATTGCCTGTAACACTTGTACATGTTAATGGCAATTGCCGAAAGCGGGGAGTTTTCTGCGCGTGTGGGTCGTGAAAATCGCTTTCGGCAGTTGTCTTTAGCGAGTAACGAGTTTACCGGGTGCGCGAATAAAATTAGGTTTCGTTCAATGTAATTCGTGTTATTTCGTGTAGCCGAAAATAGATTTCAGGTAATGCCTTTTGCGTAGTCCTTTAGTTCATTACTTGCACATAATTTATTTATTTCGATGGCTGTATCTGGAAAACGTAAATTTTATATTGTTTTCAAGATAAAAGTGAAAAATTGTCAAATACGGGGTATTGAGCTTTGGCACTAATTTGCTAGAAACGTTTATTAGTATATTTAGAACACACAATTTTTGAAAAATATTAAGTCATAATAATTTTATACATCACGAAGTCATGTCCTGTCTTAACCTAAAGCTTATATAAAGTAGTGTATATGTATACAGTAAAATCATCAATTTTAAACATTGATTAAATACAATAACAATAATACCATGGAATCGATAAATAAAATGGCTTAGGTCAGTTTAACAGTTCCCCGCAAGTCCCTAATTTTAATAGAAATAACTTTTTCCAAGAAAAATAATTATCAGGTAGATTTCAGCAGGCCATTAAAGAAATTTCGTATTAAGGTATTGTATGGGATGGTCTTAATTGTAGTGTTTTAATAGAAAAAAAACAGTTTCTCATCTGGACCGAGCAAAATGGACTTACATATCGCGGGTTTGATTTTTAGGAAATATTGAATGAAAGAAACCTCAGAAATGAATACACCTTCATTGTAATCCTTTTTGTTTTCTATTTATTTAACTTTTTCAATGATATCCCCAGTAATTTTAACAAATTTTGAACTTAAAACTCATCAGAACGTGTGCCTTTAGTTCAACTGACACACTCGTTTTAAAACTAATTAGCTGCCAATTGCAGATTCTATTTTGGCTTTACTGTATAAATTAACATAAATATGTTATACAAGGAATCAATACACCAAAACTAAAATACGTGATAGTCTCTTTCAAAATCTTCTTGGAACTATGTTCTTTCGCAATCGACTATTTACTGGCCCTGCAATCGATTGACTGATGTGCTTTAAATTCTAAATGCGTTAAAATTTCAAGTGTCCAATTAATAACTACAAAATGATAATTACAAAAAAAAGAATATTGTTTTAAAAATTGGTAAATATATCAAAAATCGTTCGAATTTAACTAACCGGGCAATTAAATTTCTTTTTTCTACTCCCGTCTGTAAAATACCTAATTACTCACCGATCTAGCGTGCGGGAAAGTCACTTTACCACGTCAGTTTCGTTACCCATGAATCCGAGCCACTTCGGACATTTCCGGGATTTTACCGCACGGATTTGGGAGCAATCGGATGTTTTCGGATATATTTCCCACGCTTTGAATTTTTACGTTTGTCAATTCTGACGATCATGTCAGTGAATGTATTCGTGTTGTTTTGCGAAAATATACCCAAAAACTAACGGCCGTAGAAAAAGTGTAGTATGCAACACGTTCGGTACACTTTTTAACTCACTCGTTTATTAAAAACTCGTTCCGCTGCGCTCCGCTCGCGTCAAATAAACTCGTGAGTCAAATGCCGTTTATCGCACTTGTTGCATAATATAATATTTCTGACATTTCCAACAACTTTTCTCTTCAAAATTGTCCTAATTTCATGCAAAATAGTTTTATTTATCAATTTGTGCTAAATTATCGCATTTAACATTGCGTAGCAACCAACTGTTTCTGCCTATATTGCGTTACTCATTCTTATAAACTACAATTGTTACTATTTTAGACTCTATTTTAAGTAATATTTGCGCTTTAATTATTTTATATTATGCACTATATAAGGAGTTTTTCGATATTGTTTCCCAGATATATTAATAGATTTGTGCTTCCGACATTTCAGAATTTTTCACATCATTGCTGTGCTAATATTTTGAAATATCTTCAAGAAATTACATTTTCACTCATGTAATTTTTTTTGAATGATTTTAAACCTGTTTGTGGTCTATAATTTATTTTTGCTCTAATAAAGTCGTAAATAAACCACAACTACTAGCGAATTAATATGAGCTGACATTTTTATTAATAAAAAAATAACTATATAAAAAAGTCGGTATAGTTTAGGATACAGGTAGAAAAAAATTTCATTTTTAAATATTTATCGTTTATCGTTTATTATTATTGTTTTTATAATATACCCAGTGGTTAGTAAAGTATCTATCTAAACTTGTTGATACTGTTATGCAGAAAGGCTTTATGTTTTTATTCAAGAACTAGTTTTGATTCTTTTGATGGCCGGGTGAGTCACTATAAGTCACTACATTTAAACAGCCGACATTGTGTTATTCCAATTACTACATTAATTAATTTCATCCGCCAAATCAAATCGAATTCAAAAGATGTCCTCGTCTCTTTATGCTCTTGGCTTAGCTAATTATATCATTTTAAAAAAAGTGCGCCGTACAATTATAATGGGCTGAAAAATTATTTAATATGTGCCACGGTTATAAGCGAAATGTCCGCTTATAAGCGCTTTCGACCGTCTATTGTTTCCAATTTAGAACAAATGCTTCTATTTTCAATTCGGTTAGCAAACTATATCGCTCTGTGCAAAACTATTTCTCGAATCCGTCCACAAAATTGCAGTTTAAACTAGCGCCACAAACAACGTTGCCTGAATTGCTAAGTTTTTTTGATAAAGTGCTTTGCATACGCGATAGTTTGTGTAGTTAGTAGTTAAAAGCAACAAATTTTAACTCAAGAGTTGTTTGCGTGCTACAGTTAAGAAATAATAATTTAAAAATAAATGTAATTTATTTTTTTTTCATTAGTAGTTCGTCAATGATTTAGTTTTACTCCAAAATTTACCTTCGTTCATGCATTTTTAGAAAAATAGCGATATATCTAAAACTAATACACTATTTGCTTTAAGCTACTAAGCTACTAAGCTACTAAGCTTCTGAGCTACCATAAGCTTTAAGTATAATAAACGCTTGTTTATTATTTTCATTCTGGATAATATTCATTTAGCTGCCATAACCTACACTCACTACACTAAAAGGTTTTAAAAGTTTCCATTTTTTTGGCCGTATAAAACATTTTATTTGTAAATAATACTTATGATATTGTAATGTAACATGAATATATATTGAAAAGACTATCCAAATCGCTGTTACCACAGATAATTCGGTAAAAGTCAACATGTTTTTTTATGCTCCCTTAAGTATTTTTTTATGGAAAATATTGGGTCCGGAGGATTGCTGATTTCAAGGCCTATTTTCCTTATTTCCATCATAAGTCGCCTAAAGTTTGCCAAAACTGTCGGCTTGTCGTTGAGTTTTTTATTGAAAAAATTCTTATGGTACGAGGTGCTGGCATTTTTCAGAAACTAGGGTCATGGTTGCAGTAATGTGGTAAAAATACCCTAGAAAAAAAATCATCTGTAAATTTTCCCAAAAGGTCCGGTTTCGGTTTTATCATTTTTCTGAGGCAAGTCTAATTCAATTCATTCGATTAGACTGGATATTTGCACACCACACTAGACTCACAATTTATCGAGATATTTTTGAAATAAATATGCCGACGTTTCTGAGTATTTATTTTATTAAATCGTTCATTATTGGAACATTTGAATTCAATTGTAACCAATCAGAAAATTTTTTGTGTAATTAACTTGTCTAACTACAACACTTCCCAAACGCTTTGCTTAGAAATTGATTCAATTGAAATAATTGGCTTAAATTTTAAAATTTAAATTCCTTTAGGAAATTCTTGGCACGTTTAAATTTATTTTCGGAAACTTTCCGTTTCCTCACTTAATTTCAAAATCACGTTTGCTCATCAACTTCACTCGAGAAACCAACAAATTGCTTTTGTTTGCTATGTTAAAACGAGCAATATTGTAATAAAATTAATCAAACATGAAACGCAAAAAAAGGGAATATAATTTTATTAACTATGTACAATTTTACAAGTACATTATTGCAAGTAAAAAAAGAATATAAATATCAAAGAAATATCAAATAAAAAATACAAAACAAAGACAGTTTTTCTTACACTTTTCATTTATATGAATTCCTAACAGACTATATAACCTATGACGCCGATAAAACATTGAACTCACATTTTTATAGATTAACATCGAACAAAATGGAAATTTGATCTCACTATGATCCCTGATCTTTGTTAAAAAGTACGCCATTTCCCTTTTTGCATATTATGTAAGCTGTTTTGCTTCACTTGCAATGATAGTATTTGTTCTTGACTTAAGTGCTCTTACTATACAGTGGAAGCAAGACTTTAGAATTTTTGTTTTTATATGAATTTTTCACTTAAGTATTTTTTTAAATATGCCACACTACTAAATACGTATTTGTTTAAAGAAGCAGCGTCCAAAATTTTATTGAAAATATGAATTAGCAGTGCAGTCTACAGCACTGTGCAGTGGAGAAAAATGAAAAAGTTGGCACCATGTCAGTTATGCAGCTTATCAGTGCCGTCAATAAAATAATAATAAATAAATATAAATATTTTTGTAAAGAAATCCAGGATCATTTACAAAAAGAAACTGAAAAGAAAATTTTTAAATTCCGTGTCACACCTAAAATAATAAATTTCCTCATATACAAAGTACGAAATTACAAAAAAATGTCTGCCTATGTCTATAAGGAGTGTAAAAACAAATACAAATTTTAAATTCGGAAAAATATTGCCTAAACAATTCCACTATCTCAATTTTTTGTGAAAAATAAAATAAAAACTAAATAAACTGTAATATAGGTATTTAAGAACGTTTCATAATCCAATTACCACTTAAAGTAAAATGTATCTGATGCCTCAAAACGAAATTCCAAACTCCTTCTTCGATTTTTCAATACAGCTATTCTTATCCCAGGCGGTCTGGGCTGATTCGTCGTACGCAAAGAACTTCGACATCATTTGCATTTCCAGAAGGAGGCATTATTTGCCTTTCCCGCTAGCTGCAACTCTGACCGACGGAATTTAATATAAAAGTTTTTAATAACATTTTCCGGTAGGCACTCAAACTTGCGTTTAGTAACCGACGCAGGATTTGAAACAATGAAGACGGGAACATTGTTATCAAATTTTGTCCTGTCAGGACCAATTACATTTGAAGTTTCTTTCGATAAAAGAAGAGAAGGGAGGAGAGGGCAAAAAATGTAAAAAAGTTTTATGAATCTACTTACTTGGTGGTTGGTGTCGGGTGTGGGGTTATCGCGCTTACCGATCGGAGTGCGAATGATGTACCGCAACGTCATCGGCCTTTATCTAACATAACCTAAGTTATGCACCCAGGCAACAAAATAAGTTGTTTTTTCTACTCCCTTTTGTAAAATATCTAATTACACACCAATCCAGCGTGTGGAAAGCGTCGCTTTACCTCGTTGGTTCCGTGTTCCACGGATCCGAGCCACTTCGGACATTTCCGAGATATTACCGCACGGATTTGGGAGCAATCGGATGTTTCCGGAGATTTTACGACTCGGCTTGAATTTTGACGTTTGTCAATTCTGACGTTCATGTACCTGTCATGTCACGTCAAATGTACCCAACAACTAAAGGTCGTAGAAAAAGTATAGTGTGCCACACGTTTGGTATTTTTTTTAAGTCATTCGTTTATTAAACACTCCCTCCGCTCGTGCCAAATAAACTCGTGGCTCAAATGTCGTTTACCGCACTTGTTGCATAAAATTGTATAAACTGTCATGCGATATTCTTATAAGAGTTGCTAATTCTGATAGTGAACTATCCAGAATCAGAACAATACTTATATAACCAAAGAGGCCGCACATTTTTCCGCTTGCAAGCAGTCTTGTAGCTGCGCTATGGGATAACTGAAAAACAATACAATTCCAGAAATGTATAACAGTTATAACGTTATCAAAATAGTTATTAGCTCTCTGTAGTTATTGTATAACTTAATTCCACACTGGCACACACCTTAAAGATGTATATAGAATTTTATACAACATGATTGCATAGTGGTTGAGTCGGTTACAGAATGGTTTCGTGTCGTGAGGATTGATCCTTTTCGCGAGATTTTTGAATCATGACAAATTTTCTTTTATATAAAATGTGTCATACAGGCTCAAGTGTCATTTTAAATAGAATTATTTACGAAATGATACGCCTTCAAAGTATGTTTTTCTCCTAACAATCTTTTCAATCTTTGATTAAAATACAATATCAGAAACCCTTCAAACATGGGGTACTGTATGAGTAAGACATATTTATATTATTCAATATCCTTGTAAGAGACTGTTTTACCATAAGGGCATTTTTGAAGCTGTTTGATGTATTAGGGAGATGACGAATGGAACTTCTGATAGCTTCACAGGATTGAATGTTGCCATATTTCATATAATCCATGCAGCACTGGCTTGAAATGGGTACGACTTCTTTCCTGAAATAGCTATTTCGAATGTGTTGATTATCTAGACAGTGGTAAATTTGAATATAAAAAAATACGGGTGTTGGAAGTAAAATTTAGATGCGCGATAAAATTTGCATCAATTAATAAATATTAACTAGAGTCAACAGAAATTATTGGACTTAAATTTGGGAAGTTTCTTATTTTAAATGGAAAAGGTATATTTTTATTTCATGCCTGGATTTGTCTTACAAATTCTTCATGTAACATACCCTATACCCCAATTCAACCGTTTTTGCAGGAATTGCAAAAATCGAAAATAATTAATGATTTAATAAATAAACTAGAATATAATTTATGGTAAACTGAAATAATAATAAAAAATATTTATTAAAAACAAAGATTTCAGATTTTCTTTTTGGGGTCACCTCAAAACTAAAGTGTACAAAATCAAACCTTGGCTGACTTAGAGGAACAAATAAGAGCCGAAATTCGAGCTACAACGCCGAATGCTCTTCAAAACATATTACGGGAATTTACAGACCGCTTAATACCTTATTATATAGCAGAAGATGTCAGATTGTGCATTTATTATAACAAATAACTTTTTTTCTTTGTTTTTGAATATCTTCTATTGTTATTAAACTAATGTTATATGAAAAATGCTTCGAATTTTAAGCGCAATCTAAAAATATAATAAAAAAAACATGATTTTTCAATTTAAATTAAGAGAGTTTTGTAACTTAGGAAAAACCCGTTAATATGGCAAAGCCGCCTATGTAATCAATATAATTAGAAACCTCCATACTAAATTTCATAAACTTAAATCTAATAATTCCTGGGATATATAGCCGTGACGCGACTTTTAACTTACTCTGTAAATCATAAAGAGCAGAACAGCCAAAGACTTTTGCTGAATTAAGATTCTATTTGCTCCAGTATACGATCTTCATAGGACTATAGTGACATAATGCAGTGCATATAGCACATGAAAACAACTTACAAGTAGGGCACACCACGATTATCGATAGTACTGCCCATACAATTAGCTTTTCATTCTGTTGATCAGATTCTTCTGTCTGTTGATCGGTACTCTTGGCAGTATTATTTTCACTGCCAATATCAGAGACAGGTAAATGACGTTAACTTCAAATCCTTATATAGATTATTATTATCCCTAGGAATACAAGCAGGGGCATTAGTCTACATAATTGCCTCGTACCTCATCTTCAATTATCGCTTTCCTTATTTTTCTTCAAACTTGAGATTGGAGTTGGACCAACTGAGATTTTAATTATCTTTGAGCAAGAAAAACACCCACTAGGCTAAAAGAATGAGGTTCTCATAGTGCAGCTTCCTTCACGCACGATGAATCCACAATAAAATACTTTTATAAAAGCAAGCATTAAGATTTCAAAAATAGTTATGTTTTAATATTTGGCCTTACATTACCTAAATTTAAATAATTGTCTTATTCTGACAGTATGATGCTAGTATACAGGATTAGAAATCCTATAGCAAACTATAGGATCTTGAAGGGTTGACAATAAAAAAGTTATAGAAAGAAATCTACATATATAAGATGAGTTTGCTGTTCCTTACTATACAGAACGCCCTGTTCCAACAAATTAATATCTAACCACCCATAATTTAGTTCAAATTACTTATCAAGGTACACAAATTTTATTCAATCAAGAACATAACAAAATAAACAAATAACAATGCAAATTTTGATTGCTTGCTTGCTATTATGTTCTCTTATTTTCGAGAATGTCAAACGCTAATTAATTATCAGATTGGAGAACTAGGTACGCGAACTTTAATTAGTCAAATTAAAGTCTCCGTTAGCTTTCAATTCATTCTGATGCCCTTAAAATTATAAGGAAACGTTCAGACGCGATAATTTCTCGTTTGTGAAGTCGCTCCCCGTTTGAAATTAATTTGAGTGCATAGCTTTTATTTACGTACGATAGAAAAATCATAGACACCGGAAAAAAGTATTCCCGTGCATTTTCCGGTTCAAACTGGTTCTAAGCGGGGACAATAAAAAAGCAAATTTAAATTTCCGCGCCTGATTTAGCGAGATAAGCAACGAGATCCTCAAAAGTTATAATGGAAAACTCGAGAAATTAAGTTTTATTCGCCAGAGTTTCAGTGGACTTTCCTTAATTGAACAGTTGTCCGGACCAAGGTACAATCGTAGCGAAACATCCTTCACCTGTTGGTGAACACAAAACTAATAGAAAGTTTGAACTGAGCGCGAAAGATTTCAGTTTCTCGGGAAACTGTTTTGCTTTTTTTGCTTATGAAACGAAATTTATGAAAATGGAAAAGGAGATAACGTCCAGTTTGGAAGCAATACGAACTATTCTGTTTAAAAAAAAATGAATAAAATATAAGATTTTTTATAAAATTTATATATTACTCTCTTTTAGTTTTATATCAATAGCACTTAATTATTTAGTATTAACTTTTACCGTTTACAGTTGCCGCAAAACATGCATTTCAGTCTTATGTAGCAAACGTGATCCTTCATTTTGACATGCGATTGGACACGCGTAATCCTTAGACTGATGGGTAGGTAATTTCGGGCTCACAATTGGGTCATTAATATCACACATAACCCTGGCGAATTTGACGGAAATAAGTTAGCTGTTCCCCTGAAATATTTCGCTAAACTTTTCAATATACAGACTACTTACCTATAAGTGTAAAGTCTGTTCATAGATATAAGAAAGTGACTAACTGATACGAATTAAGGAAAGACCCGGGCAAGCTGTAAAATGAAATACGGCCGAACAGGTCCGTACTTTGCTTAGAATTTAATTATTTGGCATTTTGTTATGAAAGATAATAAACAATGTTTATTTATTTATGTATTTATGTTTAAATCTAACATAAAATTACAATTTATTTTATTTTTATAATCTATTTTAAATGACTTAAAATTATTCACATAATATACCAGTGTCACTAACGCTATCATCGCCTGTTCTAATTATTATTTGTTCTATATTATTTGCAATATGGATATAGGATTGTTCTGCTTTTTCTATATGTTTAACAGAATTTGCGCAACTTTGTGGAGGCATGTTAAAAACTTCTCTGTAAATCCTAATTTTTTCTAGATATTCCAGTCGCCATTTCCGAATTCTAAAAGATTCCATTAAAACTTGCCTTTTGTCAATTTTTTTAAATCTAAAACCCATGTGCTGAATACACTTCCATAAGGTAGTTCTGCTACATTTAACAACGGTTTCATCTTTTTCAAGCCTCCTAATTAAGATATGTAGATATGTAAGCACGCTTTATTCCTCGTATATCTGGTAAATTTTACGCCGTATTGTACCTAGATCACTTTCATCTACACTCGAGAAAATGTCAGCATCGCTTCTTTTTTTCCTCGCTGAAAAGGGATTATTCACAATTTAACATACAATTAATGTTGGAATTTTCGTCAATGTGGCCGTTTCTGCTAAAGATGCTTGCTTGCGGGCACCACATTGAATGAGAATCAAATAAACATTGTTTATAACTTCCTTAGTCTCAATAGAATAGTGTTTTCTACATTTGGGCGGGAGCATCTCCTGAGATACACTAGACTCGCACATATTTTGCATAATTCGCACACGATTCAACACAGGCTGTATTACACACGAAATAAGAATGATTACTAATAAACTTAAACTAAGTAGTATACCAAACCAAAGAATATCAAACACAGGTAGGTATAAAATTATTTTCTATTACAGACGACAATTTTATCTGAATGTAAATTCCGAAACTTGTTGCATTGTTTGTTAATGACCACCCTTGGATAATCCCATTCAAAAGAAATTGGTCACTTTCTTAAATCTATGAACACATCATACCTTATCTCTCTGGGAAGGGTAATTGAGAGCTGTTATAGTATTTATTTGTTGTTGATAAGAATCTAACCGTTTAGTTAGTTTTATTGTAAAAATGTTTACCTTTTACCAGGAATGAGTTAATGGCATGACTCTAAATCAGAAAAGCTAAAAAAATGTATTTAAATGTATGAAACGTACTAATAACAAAAAATAAAAATTATAATTCAAATAAATAGACTTACTAACCAGCAAAAAATCGACATTTCAGTAAAAACGGGAGTGTTTTTAAATCTTCTCTATTGCTTCACGTATTATTCAGCAGAAAGCTTTACAAAAAAGGGTGCCATTTACGATCGAAAATATAAATAAATTTATGCTTCCGACAACTTTAACCGCATGGGGTAACACGTGCCACAGCAGAAACACTACTTTTCCATCATCATCACATAATAATATATATGCTCATGCCGAAGCACGAAAAAGTTTCATTCGTTGCAAAAAATGGTCGTAACGAATGGTTGTTTTCGTTATAACTTTAATTATCCCACGTCGCAGGGGGTTATAGCAAGGATGGTGAGAAATAGACGACCTTCGAACTTCAATCAAAAATTCGATTCTCATCCGTTTTAATAAATTCGTCCGAGCAGCGTCGGTTGTAATTTTTTTTTTTTTTTTGGTGGCCAGTTTCGAATATTTTCGACATTATCCGTGCATTAGTTTATGAAAATCACTTTTATCGATATTTTTATTGTCACCCAATGGGTTAAATAAACTTTCCATTATCAGATTATTGTCGCAAAGTTCGGACAGGATTTATCAGCGGGTCGTAAATTTGCAGGAATATGCTGCTGTTGGAAATCGTTAATTTACTGAACTACAATGGATATAGAAACGTGTATCCATAAACATGTGAATTTATTATACAGAAAATTTATTACAAGTTTAATACAACAAAGTCAAATAAAAACTTCGCCTAATAAATGTTTGAAAGGTTGTAGCTGTGGCTATATAGCAATATAAATTAATAACCAATTGGTTTCACTAAAAAACATCATTTGATATCCTAATATTGATATTAATTAATTAACTGATTAATTAAATAATTGATATTAATAACAGCCCGTCGAAATGACACCTAAAATACTACTTTTTCATATCGCTGCATTACCTTTTATCAATTGATAAATTAAATAAAGGACTCCATGTTTATTTAATTGCCTTTCGCGTTTTTGGGGATGTCGACATTTATCTCCGAAACTGTTCGATTACCCCCACTACCACTTTTAGCGTGAACAAAAAGGTTAGTGGTTAGTGTCGGGGCTAGTCAGTTGACCATCAACCATTTGTTAATTGGCTAGTCAAATTCGATCAAAATGTTTTAATGTCCGACTTACCTATAACCCTCTTCAAGGAATACCTAAATACGATACTCAGCAAATCAGGGAATTCGAATAAAAATACCCACTCCATTTACTTCTCAGAACGACGCGACGGCGACGAATCGCACAATATAAATAAATAAATATAAATTTCATTGAATTTTAAAAATTGTTTCTGTCAATCGACACAAAAAAAATTGACCCGTCAATTCCATAATGCTATACCTGATTTCACAAAACTATAAACAGTCAGAAGTGAAGGTCTCAAAAATAATTATCTACAAGACGTTAGACGTGTTTCGCCCACACCTATAAAAGTAACTCGTAGTATAATATGTAACCAGTGTGGTAAACGGCATTTGAGTCATAAGTCTATTTGGCACAAGCGGAGCAACTCTTTAATAAACAAATGACTTAAAAAGTTTACCAAACATATTACATACTATACTGTTTCTACTAGCGTTAGTTAAATATCTCCGAAAACATCCGATTCCGGAAATGTCCGAAGTGGCTCGGATCCGTGGGAAACGAAAATGACGTGGAAAAGCGACGTTTCACGCAAGCTAGGTCGTTGTGTAATTAGGTATTTTACAGATGGGAGTAGAAAATAGTATATTATGTAACAAGTGCGGTGAACGGCATTTGACTCACGAGTTTATTGGGCACGAGCGGAGCGAGTGCTTATTAAACGAGTACCGATCTAGCGTGCGGGAAGCGTCGCTTTACCACGTCAGTTTCCTTTCCCACGAATCCGAGCCACTTCGGTCATTTCCGGGATTTTATCGCACGGATTTGGGAGCAATCGGATGTTTTCGGGGATGCTTCCCACGCTTTGAATTTTGACGTTTGTCAATTCTGACGGTACTGTCAGTGAATGTATTCGTGTTGTTTTACGAAAATGTACCCAAAAACTGACAATCGTAGAAAAAGTATAGTATGCAACACGTTCGGTAAACTATTTAACTCACTCGTTTATTAAATACTCACTCCGCTCGTGTCAAATAAACTCGTGAGTCAAATGCCGTTTATCTCACTTGTTGCGTAATATACTATTAAAAAACGCGTAGCATACTATACTTTTCTGCGACCGTCACGAAAAAATCACAATTTAACAAATTAAAAATAATAACAGATTCTCGCATTACTAAATTTCGTACCATTCAAAGAAAATATTTACTAGTTATCATTAAACCTATTCGCGTACGTTAGACAGAGAGAGAGAGATGTATTATTGGATATGTCATATAAACAACGGAATATGCACAATTTTAAAACGTTATGTTGTTTATTTAACTTTTACAATTGATCATGAATAGTTTATTTAAAGAAAAATACTGTAATTGGAAGAAAAAATATTCAAAGATATTGATTTTAAGAGGATTAAATTTGTAAGATCGTATAAGCAAGAAAATGCAGGACTTAACCCTCAATTTTGTTTTTTTGTACTGATGAGACGCATATATTTGAAAATCGTACAATTGGTCTACTATGTGCTACTAAAAATCTTTTTGGTTTTTTAATTTTTTTCGTAATAGTTTTATTAGGTGTTATCTTCCTGAAGAAATTAAGTTCTAATATTTAAAAAGTGACTGATAAAACCATATACAGCGGCACGGATGTAGATGGAAAATATTATTAGACGTGGGTAGAAGAGATAGATTATATATATATTCTCAAATTTCATAAGGAAACGATACTGTTCTGATTTTGTATGTCACGGAACATTTTCGATGTGTGTTTCAAGGCAAGACATTATGATATATGAAATTCAATTATGGGTGGATATCGGGTTCACGTGTGGCCTTAATAATAAGTTTCCAGATAACGTCGGAGATAGGTGAGAACAACAGGAACCGTTAATTCCAATTTAATACTGCAGTTGCGATAAACCTTCGTCAGCTCGAACCTATAAAATTCCTCCATTACACGATATGTAATGTACGGAATTGCGATAATATAGATAATGAAAATCTTGATAACAAAATTCAATTTTGCGAATTATTTAAAGCAGATTTTATTGAGAGGGTGACGAGTGATGATTGCAATTTCTTCTTTGTCATAGACCTTAATACTGATTGTCAGAATTCTCTATATTTAGTTGTCTTAGTTGTTAATCCTTTGATGCTTGTTAATCAATAAATATTTTATGAAACGGTTAATTCTTATGTGGCATATGATTTCAGTAATGTATACCCGGTGTTTTAGTAAAAGCAGCAACGCGCAATATTAAGAAAACGGCCGGTCCTAGCAATCTGAAAAATATAGAAAATTATAGAATTTTTGAAATTTACTGCTATGGGATGACAGAAATTCAAATCTTTTTTATTTAATGTTTTTTGCTCTATCTCTCCAAAAAATATGATTGGGGAGAGTAACATGAAATATGAAATTAATTTTCAAAAAAGTTGAATTTTTAAAAACATTTTCATTTCACAATTTTACTATTAGAATTTTATTATTTATAATACCAAATAATATTATTTATTTATATTTATATTATATTTATTAAATTTTTGGAAAATCTTTTTGAAATATTTAATATTATCACTCATTTTTTTATTGAACATTAAGTTTAATCACTAATCAATAGTTGGAGACTAACTAATTTTATTAACTATTTACGTATTTAACTAGTAAAGTGTGGGAAACCATTTAAAACAAAAATAATTAATTTCTAATTATATGGAATTTTAACTCTTTTTTGAACTAATATTTCTGAATATGCTACTGTTATTTTCTAATCAGCAAATTTTTTAAACGTTGGAGAGACTTAAACATTTTGGATTTTAAAGTGTATAGATTTGTTTGCGGAAGTATTGAGATTATTGTAAATTTTACTCCATGCAAATTTTTAAAGAAATTATTCTTTGATTACTAAATAATACTAAATTAATAATATATTAGTTAATAAAGTAATTAATAAAACAATACAAACACTCCAATTTTTCCAATTTTATAAAAAACATACTTAGGAAACACTTTATTATGCCTTAGTGCAGTCACGTTTACAATATGGTATTTTGAGATGTTGAGGAGTACTGTACGACGGTTTAAAATATTAAAAAAAAAAAAACAAACTACAAAATATAACTCATTTTTACAATACAAGAAATAGAGAACAGGGAAATGTGATAATACATAAGTGTAAAAAAACATTATTAAGTATTAAATCTCAAAAAATTTAATTTAGTTTGTTAGCCTCCAAGCAAAAAACCACAAAGAAATATACAAAAATAAATAATAAAAAAATGGGAAATGTCGAAAATAAAAGGCTTAAGAATTACATGAAAGATTTTATTGTTCATAATATCAAATTGAAAGTAATAATTGTGTTTACAATTTTAATATTAAGTAAGTTAGACTTTGTTTTTTATATAAATTATGTAGCAATTCCTTTAAACATTTATTGAAGTCACTTGTCCACTTTCTACAGAATTTTCATCTGTTTATTTTGTGGATATACAAAATGTTATTTATTATTTTTAATTAAAATTTGTCAGAATACAGAATAAACACATTATTATTATTATTATAAAAGAGCAAGCGAAAGACAACAATTTCCATTATTAGTTGTGTTTTTCTATTGTAACATTAAGTAATTCAAAGTAATCTCTTGTGTTGCATTTTCATAAACCTTTATTAATTTATATGACGTCCACGATTAGAAAATGTTAGAAAAATGTCAACGTTGATTTTTAACTGGATAATATTGTTCATACAATTAAACACACATTTTTATCAAGCGCGAACCCAAACGGCTTTTAAATTTACCTAGGAATTTAATTTTCAAAGTTAAACACGGAATTTATAACGGGAAGTTTTTGTTTATTTGCCGTAAAGTTTGACGGTTCAAAAATTGTAAAAGTATGAGTATAATCAAACTTCGAAAACTACGTGCTATTTTAAACGTACTCGGTTTAACTAAGCCGGCATTTAAACCTTTCCGTGAGTTTGACCGTTTACATTTCATGTGTTTGTAATTTTAAAACATGCTAATGTTGGCCAAATGAATTGATTTCAGCGCCCAGCATAAGTTATAGGCTTTAATCTTAAAATGAAATTGAGTATCCGATACAGGGATTTAATCAAAATTCTACTTGACATATGTTTTAAAAAGTTACGTTGTTTATTTAACTTTTACAATTGATCACTAAGTAGTTTATTTAAAGAAAAAGTCTAGCATTGGAAGAAAAATCATCCAAGGATAGAGTTTTTCAGAGGATTAAATTTTTAAGTTCGTATAAACAAGAAACAGCAGGTATTAATCTTGAATTTTTTTTTGTTTGTACTGTATTTGAAAATCGAACAGTTGGTCTTGGCAAGATCATTTAAAAACTGTAAAAACCACTAAAGTTCATGCGAACTTTATGTAAAATTTCTGTAGAAAAATTAAATTAAATTAAGGTCACTTTACTTACCGACTAGTCCACTAGATTTTATTTGGAGCTTAAAGCACGTGGTATTTAAATTGTCTTATATATTGCATAACATTTTTCTGCGTATTAGATTTTGGGTACATTTTTGCAAAAGAACACGAATATATTCACTGACATGACCGTCAGAATTGCTGAACGTCAAAATTCAAACCATGGCTCGGATCCGTGGGAAACGAAACTCACGTGGTAAAGTGACGCTTCCCGCACGCTAGATCGGTGTGTAATTAGGCCTTTTACGGACGGGAATAAAATAAAAGTTTACCGAACATGTTCCATACTATTTTACAGACCTGTATTTTACAGACCGGAGTAGAAAACAAATTATTTTATTATATATTCTGGGCTCCCCAGTCAGCGATAAGTTGAGCTATTTTTGTAAATGATGAATAGAAACGAATATTACGGGAGAGCATGAAAATACAGAGAAACCTCAATAACAGTGATGCAGGGGCAAGAGCTGAACACTATAAACTGATCAGGCATGCGGAAAATGTCACTTTTAGACTTCAACTTCGTTAGCCACTCTCAGGAGTCACTTTAGACGTTGCCTGCACTTTAATTACGGGTTTCGAAGCAAATTTATGTTTTCAGTGACATGTCTTAATTCTGATGTTCGCGTCACATGTCACTCAGTAAGTGTCATTCGAACTGTATGGTAAAAATGTACGCAAACACTAACCACGAAATTCTAGAATAACTACAGAATGCAATACGTCGATAAACTCGATAAAAGATGTTAAAACTTTAAAAGAACATTTAACTTATAACGAAATTATTTCGATATACCAAATTAAAAAAAAAATCTTCCTTGACAATAATAAAGTAACAAAATTATAAAACATTAAAAAAAAATGAAAATGCGTAAAGTCTGATAAAAGGCATACTAGAGTTTCTCAGTTCTAACAACCTATTATAGAGAGAGACCAAGTTTACCAACATGTTGCATACCATACTTTTTCTAATTTAGTTTTTGGAAACATGTTTGCAAAACAGCGCGTAAAGTGGCGCGTAATGTGATTATCAGAACCAACAAAAGTCAAAATACCATCCGCAGCCAAAATTTACCGTAGAAGGGTCACAAGGCTGACGTTTTAAAGTAATACTTGCAAAATTTTAGCGGAGGTGTAAACCGATGGCGTGAAATATACTTTGCAACCTGATAATTTTTGAGTTCTCAAAAGTGTATGAGTGAAGCTTCAAAGTTTTTAAACTAATTAACCGGATACAGCAAGGAAGGGTCAATGAAAATGGAATCAAAAAACCCCTTTTCAATAATGTATGAACTTGCATTCCGTTCGCAGTGACATTTACTTTGGAAATTGCCTTCTGATGCCCAAAACAGTCTTAACGTACGTCAACTTTTCCTCATTCTCGAATCTCTTTTGCCCCTAACTTTGCTTCCACCGTCTTCTTTGCGTTCATAAATCAAATTTGCTAGTTTACGGATTTAAATTGCACTTTTATTTCATGCACATTTTGCTGAGAGTTACTTAAAAAAAACTAATATTAGCTTAAATTTTTATATTCACTTTGAGTTGTGATATTGAATATATACAAAAGCTTTAAATCAATTCAGTTTTGACTTTCCGATTGTAAATTCCTATTGTAAATTCAACACGCTACATTTTATTGCTTTTTTTGATTCCCCCGAAAATTCTAGACATGGTTCGTGTGTAATGTCCTATAGTTTAATTTAATATTTATCCAAACAATATCTAGAATAAAAATTATATCTCTATTAATTTCTTCTATTCAAAATGGTCTGATGAAAAAAAGTATTTCATAACTTTGATTAATAGTAATAGAGCACTTTAAAAAAATAACAAAAAATAACACTCGAAAAAAACTGGCGAAAATCATACTTGTCCAATGGAAACCACCTATTTTTATATGCCTTATTCAGGATGAAAAATTAAGATTCCTTTGCATTATATTCCAGCGGCATGGAAAATAATTGTTATTTTTTCAACATCCTGCATTATGAATAATCGTAATTGTTAAATAAATTTGTTCAACAGACAATTTTCTCCAGGATAAATTAATAGAGAAATTTTTTTATGGATTTCGAATGGGACAGAAATGATAAAATTTGGTTTGGTAAAATATATCTGGAATTTTCCGGGGAATATAAGAAAGTAGACACCACCTCCGGTACATCCTGAAGTACCGTCATCTTGAAAATATTTTTGCAGGACTTCCACCACCATGTTTATTTTAATTCCAAGTTTCAAACTTAAATTTTCAAATTTTTACGACCTAGAGTTTTCCTATAACAAATCGACGATCGAGTTCTCGGTGGGGCACACTGTAGGATTCAGAATATTTTTAAATGTTTGCCGTTCGTCTCTATGGAACACTTATAAAAACTTTTTTTTCAAATTAATGATAAATAAAGGAGACTTGCATAACAGTGCCACGAAGTTTTTGGAAAGAGTAAGTAAACAAATGTAACATTGGAAGCGGACGATAGCGGATGCTTTGCTGTCTTCGTCGTTCTACGTGCCATAAAGCGGCCAAGTCTGGCATGCATGGCAATTATTTGTTGTTACTCAACCATCTATTGGAAACATAATTTTACAACCTGGAATCAACCTAAAGCTAAAGTATCACCGTGAGATAAAATATCGAGAGATTGTCTTGAGATTTGTTTCAAGGTGTTTTCGATTTGAGATAACTTGAGATAGGTTATTAGGAAAAAATTCAAGACATTCCTACAGCCGGATCCTAACGCCAACTTAAATCTGTTACTAAGGTTCTTCTCTCTCAGAATCTGTGAAAAAGAACGTCACCCGTCATGACTCTAAAATTCCTCGTCTTTACAGACTCTCTAAGAATCGCAAACCAGGATTACCCCTTCGACCTATTGTCAGTACCATTGGTTCTCCAACATATTGTCTAACAAAATATCTAGCTTCTATATTAAAATTATTTCCAGGGAAAACTGATAGTTTGCTACTTAATTCCTCCTTTCATTTCATAGAACAATTGAAAAGAAGATATTCTGGTTAGTTTCGACATAGAATCCCTCTTTACTAAAGTCCTATACATGAAAATCTCAAGATTATATAACGGTCAAATTTGTGAACAAACGTCCGGAACAGCTATGGGTTCTCCGTTATCATCAGTCAACGTGAATATATATGGAAGAAAGCCCTCGATACCCTCCATCTAAAACCAAAATTATGGAAACGCTACTTTTATTATCTGACCTCATGGTCAAGAATCCCTACGGGAGTTTATTAGTCATTTAAACTCTATACACCCTAACATATGTTTTGCAATTGAATTAGAAACTAACAATAAACTCCCATTCTTATAAAAAAAAAATCTGACCTAACATTGAGTTATTTTGTTCACAGAAAACCTGCGCACACAGGTCCGGCTCAAAAATCATCGATTATTAACTTTCTTGTTTACAGAGCTGTATAACTATCTTAACCCGCTTCACTGAAAGCAGAATAATTTCCTTATTAGATATATTAAGCGTTCAATCACAAAATACACTCCACCACAACCTTCCAAAGACAATGAGCCCGAAATCAACCCCACACTTGCCACTTGTTGTCCTTCCTTACATCCAATACATCACTGATATCAAAAGTTCTTAAGAAATACCTGTAACGTCGAAACCAGGATTTACCACTTGGTCAAAAATCTCTCAATATTTTCGATCTGTCAAAGACACGATTCGGTTTGAGATACACCATTCATATACGGCAAAGAATACATTGGAGAAATATCAAGTAAGCTCAAAGAACATGAAAGACAAATAAACTCATCAGCAGGTGCCGAACACAATCACGGAATCAGACATAAAATTTTATTTGATAAAACTAAAATTCTTGCCTGTAATCAGTTCTTCTACCAACGAAAAATCCGAGAATTAATAGAAATCTAGAAGCACCAAACAATCTTAACCCCGACTCAGGTCTTTTCCTTTCACCAATATGGGAATCAGTCGTCCCAGACAATGTTCATGTCTCTCTTTTAGCTCCTCCCCCTCAAACAATAAATAAGCAGGTACAAAGTAGAATACGAGCCAGTTTCAGTCAAGCTCTGAAGAAGCCAACAGGTTGATTGGCGAAACGCCAGCAACTTTAATAATTTTATTCGGGTGTCTGCAGTGCAATTTTAACTGCTTTTAAATTTAGTTAATCAAGAAATAAAATTACTTAATGCATTTCCTGTTCACTATACACTCGAGATTATTTTGTCTCAGATGGACCCTTAACTTCCTGTAGCATTTTTTTTTATATAACTTTGTGCAATAGTTAATATTTTTCACGGTCCTGCCTTCGATTACGGTAATTCAAAGTTTGTATAATAACTTAATAAAGATGAAAGCCGTCCATATGTATGACTGAGATTTAGAGGTACATTGCAATCCCGATGATGTCTGCGAGACAACGGGATCAAGCTTGTCGGTCCCTCTGGGTCAGTACTGCACTGTGTTTCAGGCGGAAATTTTCGCTTTATTGATGGCGGCCAGAGAGGTGCTTCGGATCAACTACGGAAGCAGGAGAGTCTTCTTCTGCTCGGATAGTAGGGCTGCACTCATGGCGCTGAAGTCAGTGCGTACGCGCTCCTTGTTGATAAAGGAGTGCAAAGGGGTACTGAGGAGGGTGGCTGAGTAGAGAAAGGTCACATTGGTCTGGGTCCCGGGTCACACCGGTATCCGGGGCAATGGGGCAGCGGACGCCTTAGCCAGGGAGGGCTCCTCGCATAAGCATATAGGGCCAGAGCCCCGCTTGGGGATCGCCCAGTGTGTGAGGCGGGAAGCTCTCGAAGCCTGGGCGTGAGACCGGGCCGCGGGGGGCTGAAGAGTTGCTCCGGGAATGAGGCAGGCGAGGCTTATGATGGATGGGCCCGCCCTTCCTCGGACCAGGGAGCTGCTTAGACTGACCAGAAGGGAGTGTAGAGCACTAACAGGGGCCTACACAGGACATTGCAGGCTTAGGAGGCATCTTTGCTTGCTAGGCATTGGAGACGACCCGGAGTGTAGGTGGTGCATGGAAGGGGAGGAGACCCCGTATCATCTGCTCACCGAGTGCCCTGCCTTGACATGGGCAAGATTGGGAGTCTTCGGAACGGCCCTGATCGATCCGGACTCAGTGCACGGTATTGGGCTAAAGGAGTTGCTGACCTTCTACAGGAGGGGCGGCATTCTGGACGCCCTCTAGAGCGGCCTGGGGGCACAACGGACCCATCTGGTGGCCTAAGTGCTTGGACGCCCGCGAGGGCGCCCCCCTTTAATACCAATACCAATACCAATACAATACCCGATGATGTCTGTATAAATCACCGAAAGCCAGATTTATTTTTCTAGAGGTCATATTTAATTCATAATTCAAAAAATTAATTTCGTAGTGTTACGGAATTATTAATATTCCTTATACCGATAATTACTTTCGTTTCGTAGCGGGAAAACTTTTGAAGTTTCCCTTTTTTCCCAATTTCGTACTTCTCGACTCGATTGAAAAATTCCCTATCGAGCAACTGCGGTCTCGATATTTTCCAAGGAACTTTTTACGTTGCCACTTGTCCGCATGTTACATTTTGCGGTTCGATGAGCCATATGAAACTTGCAGGACGCGAGACCATCAATCGATTAAAAATACTTTATCAGTTATGTGAAAAGCAATGTTGCGGCCGCGCTCCCGATCCGGATGAGTTTTAGAATTCAATTTTAGATTAGATCGCTCGGAAAATACTATAAATAAATTGTTGTCTGTATGTCGTTTTTCGGATATTGCGGATAAACTGAAAAAATCCCATTCCTTTAAACACCGTTTACCCGTATACAGGGTGTATAAAAAACGTCCTTTTTAATTTCTTGGGTAGGGAAGGGTGTTGCAGGGTGGCCCCCTGGGGCAAGGAAGCCCGCTTTATCTTATAAATTCTAGTTATTTTTACATTTTTAGCCCTTTGAGTAATACCAGGGGTAAAATGGCCGCTTAAAAATTCTAAGCTATTCCATATTATGATAACCGAATCATAATTAATTTATTTTCCAAAATCTTACAAATACAAATTACAAACTTTTTAATCTATAGAAAAGTAGTTATTATTCAGTAACGTTCCTTGTTTAGAGTGGGGTACAACGGCCAGAAGCTTCTCCAAAATTTGGGTAAATTTAGTTAAAGTTAGTCCCTGGGGCGCAACGGACCTCTCATAAATAAAATAACCTAAAAAGGACCTCGCAAAATCCGTTTTTGTTTTACTACAAAAATTTAAATTTAAAAAATTTATTTAAAGTAATCTTCTAAACTTTAACCTTAATTTACGTTTAGAACTTTACACAAAGGTACCTTTTTTATGGCAAATTGTTTAAAAAGATATCATTTTTGCTCAAAACATTAAAAATATCCCCATAAAAAGCTCGATTGACGATCGTGAACGCAAAATTAACTTTGCTTTACTACAGCAGCTTGTATGACCTAAAAGGGTGTTTGTGTTGTATAAATTTTATTTAGGTGTCTTTAAATTTTTCAGAAATGTATAAAAAAATGATTTTGTGGGGGCATTTTCTGACACATGCTTATTAAAGAAACAAACCTTGAAATTAGCATAACGTTTTTGGAAACATCCACTGTAATATTGTGTTTTAGGAATTCGATTTAGTGGAAATGAGCCTTGTAATCATTTTTCTTAACCGACAGTTTTAGTATTTTATTTTTTTATCATTTCGTTTTTTAGGTTTCTTTTTATTATATGTTTCTAAAAAAACTATATCGATTCACTAATTTTTGTTTAATTTAATTAGACTGTTTATTGATACAAAAATAAATATTGGTCATTAAACTTTCCAAACTTTCTATTTTCTAGTAAAGTACCGAGGAAAAAAATTACACTGAAATTAATGAATCTACAACGTTTAACATTTTCAGGTTGAAAGCTTGATACGCAGTAATTAAAATCTGAAATTCTCAATGGGTCGTCCACAAAATTATTATACCAAAAAACATTTTCTGATTTATAACTTCTGTTTAATTTGTCACTCATATTTTCTCACATGATAAGATTATTATCAACTTATTACAAGAACTCAAAACGTCCCAAATATTCGATACTCAAATTCAGTATAATTGAATTTTTCATTTTGCTCTCTGCCCTAAAACAATTTATATTAACATGATAATATTATAATTTTCCCGACTCGATCTGGAAAGTGAAATTTTCTGCTTATTTTTTCCCATTCACAATTTTACTTTATAATTTTCATGCAATACCGCAAGCGCATATGAAGAGCGCAATTTAATTTTTTGCGACTTATACTTGTATTCATGGTAAAACGATGAACAAAAACAACTATACACTGACTACTAATAGCTTTTATATGTTTAGTAATTTTAATGGGGTTTCAAAACGACTATATTCGTTATTTAATGCGCGATTAAATTGGTTATAGACCGGAATATTCGTAAACAAGCGAATTTATTTTATAGGTATTTCCATAAAAGCTAAACAATGAATTTGCCGTTTCGCCATTGGATTTGCCTATTCACTTCTCAAAACCGCTACTCGAAATCCGCACCAAAACAAACAAATATTTTTATAACGGCCTTACATAAAACAATTGTTGCTTTATTTAAAAATGAGTAAACTACAAATGGACTATAAAACAAATTTACTTTAAAAAACTTTTTAAAATGCCGTATAAATAGCTCCGTTTAAACCAATCTGCGAATGGGGTCTTTTCACATTGGGGATCAATTCTTACCCGACGAACATCAGGCTTCTTTTTCTTAAAATGGGAAACATTGTTCTCGTGAGAACGGTTAGCGTGAAACGCGTTAAACTGTGAGCGCGAGAAAGAGAGACAAGATAGAAAACGTTATACTTTTTCATGAAACCTCTTAAACTGTCACCAGAGTACGTCGGTTGGTTAAAACTGATGTTATTGCGACATACTTTCATATCTTATACTTACCTTATCTTAATAGTATATTATGCAAAAAGTTTGATAAACTCACGAGTTTGATTTTGCACCGAAAACACCAGTGACTAAAGTAACCTGACGAACATAAATTTATTTAAAAAAATTAGGGAAAAAAGTTAATTATCTGTCTTACTCTATTTGGTTAACTGAATTTAATTTAATTTAAATTATGTTGTCTATGTATGTCTATGATAAACAAATCCCAATTAATTTTTATCTGTAACTAAAGAAACAAGTAACGATTAACAATATTGAAAAAAACCTGAAAATTAATAACGTGTATTCCCTCCTTTTGCGTTTACTACTATTGTTAATCGACGAAGCATGTTTTGCATTCAATTATAGACTACGTTCTGATCGAGATTGTTCCATTCCTGCATTAGCATCTTTCTCAGATCTTGTGCATTTCTTGGAGTTGGTTAGTTTTGGTTAGTTAGTCTCACCCCCACATGTGTGCGTTGGGATTCATCTCTGGACTGAGTGCTAGCTAATCAGACCGAGTATTTCCACCTCATCCAGATATTGACTGATAATTCTGACGGTGTGGGGTCTAGCATTAAAGGCATAGCATGATCATCCAGGAATTCCGTAATGTACCTGTGAGCTATCAGAGAGCCATTCTCTATAAAGGTCAATTCTGTGCGTGCTTCCGAACTGATTCCCGCCCAAACCTTAACCGAACCAAGATGTGCAAGTCAATACAACCTGGGCCATATCTTATTCCGGGTCTCCACCATACTCTACGACGTGATGATCCTTCTTCTACCCGATCCTGGTCTTCTAGTGATCAAGTGAGTTTATTCGTACCATTGGTATACATTTTGGACAGTACATAGATTCCTATCAACAATTCTTGAAGTTTCTTGATTTCTTCGACCATCTGGTATTAACGTTACACAACAATAGGATCTAAAGGCATTATACCAGTTAAATACACCTAAGATCTAAAATACACCAAACAATCATAAGTTTTATGAAGATAAATGTTCAACGAACTGGAACGAATTTCTAATTAAGTCGAACTTACATTATTTGATAATTTGTTATTTGATTGTTTGTTATTTGTAATATACCTAATTATACACCGATCTAGCAAGCGGAAAGCATGATTTTACCACCTGAGGTTCGTTTCCCACGAATCCGAGTCACTGCGGAAATTTCGGGATATTACCGCACGGGTTTGGGTGCAATCGGATGTTTTCGGAGATATTATCGCCCGGTTTGAATATTGACGTTTGTCAATTTTGACGGTCATTTTGGTGTTGTTTTCCAAAAATGTACCCAAAAACGAAGAGTCGTAGAAAAAGTATAGTATGCAACACGTTTGGTAAATTTCTTGTCACTCTTTTATTAAAACTCGTGACTAAAATGCCGTTTACCACACTTGTTGCATAATACACTATTTACAAATTATTTGAAATTTCTTGAGTGACCTAAATTTTTTGCTCGCCAGTGTAAAAAAGTGACACTTTCCGAACGGGTGGATTTTGGATTAGATTTTGTTTAATTTTCGGTTTTACAGTTAATAAAGCCGTTCTAATAATTTGCCTTGTCAGTTCATCGCATTAGCTAGTCTACCTAAATAATTTTCATCGCAAGAAGCTGAAGGGCCAATGCTTAATTATGCTTAATGCTTAATTATTATTAGCTTACGCCATTTTGTGCATCATTTTGGTGTTATAGACCAGACAAAATAAAGGACGAAAACTATACAGTTTTTGCTTTGTCATTCCTATACATTCATTTTTTTTACATTGTAAACTATATACGTAAAAACTTTAAATTGCCAATTTTTCTAATTATGCGAAAAGAAGTATTTCAATTATAATTTAAATTTCATAGTTGTTTTGGTTTGGGACATATGCTTATACTTTCATAGGTTTATCTTAATTTTACTCTCAAATACTTCAACCGACCCGCCCATATTTTTAAATTTAACACATATTGTACACGTTCCTCGTTTTTAGAGAATATTATTGGAAATTATGACAATTTGCAAAAGCTGGAACCCTCTCTACCTGCATTTAAGAGTTAATAAAAATCTTGAGCTCACTAAATTATTATATATTCATTTATCTAAGGCACATCTGAAAAATTTAGTTCTTATGAACTGTGTGTAGAAAAATATTCGCATATTATTAATCAGTTTTTCTTTCTTTTCAGACAGTAACTTCGTCCTAGGAAATGCTCAGGTACCCACACTTTACCCGATCGTCTATTGTTCGGATGGTTTTTGCGAGCTGACGGGTTTCGCCAGGGCTCAAATAATGCAAAAAGGATGCGCCTGCAAGTTCCTGTACGGACCCGAGACTAAAGAGGAACACAAAAGTCAAATCGATAAAGCACTGGAATCAAAAAACGAACTCAAATTGGAAGTGATTTTCTACAAAAAGAATGGTAAGTATTAGGGATTTCATTTCATTCAGTAGAAATTCGATTTTTTTATTTTTTCTGAGAATTAAAAAAAAAAGAAATAAAATAACAACCGAAAACAAAGAAATAAATGATAATAAAATAATCATAATAATATATAAAACGTAATACTGCGTAATGAAATATCAATAATAATAATAAAAAAGATTTTGAAGACTTGATCACATTCACTAGCACAACTTTAATTGAATTGAATTGCTAAAGAAAGCTTAATAGCTATTATAATATATATACACATCAAAACTAAATAAAAACTAAAAAAAGTACTTTGGCAAAATATTATTGACAAAAATCTTAAAAATATATATATATATTTTTTGAACAGTTTCAGTCAAAAAAGTGGTATTTGAAAAAAATGTAAAATGCCCAAACTATCGTAATGTGTTGATCAGTGTGATTAGACTTTGAGTAAATTTCATGTTAATAACATGTGCCGTCACCATATTGCACGATATTAGGGTAGATCCTGCGAGATACATGGGCGTGCATGGACGAATGAACATTTGGCCAGACTCGAGAAGAAGAAGAGGTTGGAGAACACCTGAAAATGTATGTCGCTTACAAACAATTCAAAGAGTCGACAAGTATCGATTTGGGCAAGAATCAGTTTAGTGAAAACATTTTGAAACTTATTGTTTTTCCTTATGCATTACTGCGAGGACAGTAAGAGCGTTTTTAATAGAAAACTATATTGACGTTTAATTATTCCCTGTGCAATCGTCGAACGTAAAGCCCATCAAGCACGCGTGGAATATGCTTCAGAGACGTCCATCATATATAGATAATATAGAGGCCCTACTATGGTAAGAATTGATGCGCCGTAGGTGGCTATCAGTTTTTCTTAGAGAAGGTATGGATCTTTTGCGTATGCGTCACCTCCCAACTGACTGATTTGCTGCATTGCCGTAATTTTTCCGGCAAATTGATTAATTTTTATGAGAACGCAACATAATTGGCAACGCCGAGCTAAGTAATTACTTTTGACCGCGGAACAGTCTGCGCCTTGCCCAATGTTGTGTTTCTTTTTGGTGTCAATCTCCGTACCGTACTCACAAACTTGTGTAATTTGTGCTTTCAATACTTTGTTCTTCTACGAAATTACAGCAAATGTGGCAAATCTGAAGACCTAATAGGATTTTATAGAAAAAGTGATGCCTATATATTTGACATTTACCAAACCGGACAATAGACTTACACAAATATGTACATGTGAATTTACTAAACAGAATTCCCTACATTTTTAGGCACACGTAAATAGCTACGAAGGATGTTGACGCAATATGTTTTATGTACAAGGATTACGGGAAATATAAGAAAACAATTAAGCTGCAAGTTTAATTTTAATTAGAACAAAGCATAAGAAAACTTTTTTTCACTTAGATCTTTCATGTGCGATATCTAGCATCTCAACATTATTTCAATGGAGGTTGAACCTATGAGTTTATGAAAACTAATACTTTACGCCGATTTACAAAAAAAAATAGCTCGTAGCTACAGGGCTTGAAGAACAAAAACGCTAAATTAATTACTGAATTATGCTGACGCCGACGACTTCTTTTTTGCCTGAAAATTCAATTGGATTTTGACATATTTTCACTGCCGTAAAAATGCCGCATCCAAACATTGACAACGTGTCAGCAGCTATGCTGCTTGTTGAAACTCGCAAGGTCTTATGGGTCCTACGTCAGAATTTGTCTCCAGAGTTGCCATTGGTTAAAAACGAAATTATAAATCTCGCGCATGCCCACGTTGAAACGAACTTTTCTAAAATTTTTTACATAGTTGCTTCATGAGTTCCTGTACTGCCAGCATAGGCAAGGCCTCTATATGTCTAGTAGCTATACGGTATCAGCAGAAAATTTAATATTTCGAGCACGAAATCATTTGCTAAATTGTGGTGCTTAATTCTCCAAGAAGACCTCAATAACCTCAATAAAAGCCTAGGAAGCATATATTAGCAATCTAGGTGGTCATATTCTGTACTAAAATGTTATTTTTTAATGCGTTTGTTGGTATAAAAAATAAAATTTGTTTGATCAAAATCCTAATTGTGCTACAATTTTACCGTTTGCCTTAATTGTTTGACTGCCTTACTGATTTTTGGTTTATCATTTCCAGATTTTTCTATTTCCAGTTTTGATGTGTAGTTATTATTATTATCTCAGTCTTTTTTCGTGACTTAACGGATTGAATCACAAAATTTTAATTTTGGAAACGATTGTATTTCACCGTTTCCGATATTGGTAAGCAGCGTCTCTTTATATTCATGTTAAGTGTTGTATATCAAATTACACCTACATGGCGGTCACGGCGATATTCAACTGCGATTCGTAACTAATTGCTCTGTTAATGAAAATTTAACCGGAACGTTTTTCATTTCTCTGTTCAGTGGTTAACGCTCGCCCCAGCGCTGCATATTGTAAATTTTGTTATGGCGTCGCTACGATTGATAATGGCATGGCATATTGCCAGCAGAAATATGGTCTATGCCAGCCCGTAACGTGATAGCTTTATATGTGCCGCGTATACGTGATTTGTGATGATGTGCGATTATTGATGGTGGTAAAATAGTATAGGATTTACAGTCGAACGTAATGATAAAATATAGGGAAGTGCATGACGATAATTATCGATTTGATAACACATTAAAATACGCAAAAACTAACTTATTTTTCACAATTTTGCTTTCATGTTTCGTGTTCTGGTAAGTTCTCAAATACAAGCATAGAAAAATTCAAGAATAGTTTAGGAGAACTAATTTTACTCTACTTTGCTCATTAAATCAAGCAGTGTCTTAAAATACTGTACCAGAAAAAAATATCCACTGTCAACGTGTTTAATACACAAAATGGGCAAATACCTCTAGTTTTATTTTGCTAAAAAGAAATACTTGTATAATAAAATCAAAACTAAAGCAGATAAGTAAATAACTTTTTTAAATGGGGAAGCATTGCATATTAGAAATAACATAAAAAATACTGCGTAAAAAAACTAGAATACAATATTACGTTTTTCCTATTATTGGCACACTCTACATGAACCTAACTGATTGTGTTAATGTAAGTAGTCGTAGTTTCGGTAACAGTTTTGTCCAGGTCCAACATTTTGCAGCTCATTTTTTTGAAAAATGCAAATTTTGAAATAAGAGTTTCGCTTTTCGCCTTAGCAAAATGTTATACCAATTATGTCTAAAATTAACCGTAGAATCCGTATATTAATAAATATATATGGAGAAATTTTATGTCTATCTGCGTCTCCAAGATTTACAAGATATCAACCGCCGACGTACCAAGTGGGAGAGAAAACACAATTTTTGATTTAAAAAAGACACAAAATTCACAAAATAATTAAAACAATATTTTTTTTTCATACCTAAATTGCATTGTATTACTTACAATAAATTATATCAAAATTAAATTATTATTTAAATTATACATTAAATAATTGTCATTTGGGACTTGGTTAATCGATGATGAAGAATATCTTTCCAACATATTTGCCGAACACAATGTTACGTTCGTCCCAAGTTGCGATCATTTATCTTCGGGTGTTTTTATTCAAACGCGAGACTAAATTAATAAGCGTATCCCAAAGCATGTTACCTTCAACGGCGAGCTTGGGAAATTTTTCGTCTCGTCTCGGGAGAATTTGTATAACAAAATATAGAACTTTTGCGCAAACCCTAAGGCGAAGTTTTTAGGGCCTTTGAGGACCGTCATAAATTTGTCTGTTAACCCAATAAGTTTGTTTGTAGTTGTGCGTTTCTTATAAGGGCGAAGAGCGAATAACGATGAATGTTAATGTCGCGTGGAAACTTCTCTGTTATTATACTCTGTCTCTGTCATTATACTGTATATGGGTTCTAAAAAAGAGTGGGACTATTGTAAAAAAGTTCAATTTATTTTGTCTAACCAAAAACTTGTTAAAATACATTTATTTGCATGTGAAATAGCTAATCAGCCTTATGAAGGCAATTCAAGTAACCTTTAAAATTAGAAGAGAAGAGAAACTAACATCATTTCTGAGATCTTATCAACATGGGTAGGCTATATGGTTTGAGCTTTAGTTTGGGAGCTTTGAGTTTTCACCCTTTTCTTGTTTTTCTTTTGGTTAATTATTAGTTGTTAGGTAACTAATATTGAGGTTACTTAGGGTTTTTTAGTTTGAATTAATAGTCTCTGTTATCATAATTAATACCATTGGTACTTCTTGTAAACTAAAAGCATAAAACAGGCAGTTTTAAAAAATTCGCGAAATATAATTTTGAATTAGGAGATTAAATTAACATTTGCCGTTTTTCTTTGTACTTAATTAAGATCTCCTGACATCAAAGAACAGCAGGGAGTTAATTTTGGCGTCTTTAAAAAGTTTCTATTTTTTTTTCTGATTTGGTTAAAAAAATTCGGTTTAAAGCTTTAATTTGCGTAATATATTCAACTCAAGACATACTGCTGAGACGTCACTGATCTCACAGTTAGGTTTTGGGCATAGACAAAACATGTCGGACTAATTTTCTGCCGTTTCAAAACAGATGCAAAATATATATTATCAAATTTAACAGCGAAACTTCTATTAGAGGTTGGTTCCCCTTGGTTGTTTATAAATTGTCATTAGGAAGGAGCCCAGCTATAGCTGAAATATGAAATAATGGTTCAGTTAATCGGATTATAATATTAAATTAAACAAAGATTCAAAATAAATACATATTATTTGTACATGTGTATACACCATGTTCCAAAACAAATTGAATTAGACTACACCTATTTTTAATTAAATTTAAGAAAAAATTGACATAATGACATTGAAAAAAATTGATTTTTATATAGGGTATAGATTATAATTAAATTATTCTAATTTAATTTTCTCTCTTTCTTTTTATTCGTTTTGTGTATAGTGTTCAGCTTCACTAGAACTGACGTGACAAAACAGTAACGTGTCACAAACTTTATTTTTTCATTACAGTCTGTCTTTGCTGGCTTACATCTCCACAATTCCCTTCCAGAGGAGTTAAAACATCTACATATTAAAAAGCTCAAAAATCATCCCAAGTCGTTTTTAACTAAAAACACATATTCTGCGTCAAAATTTCTGTATGCTTTTAAATAAAAATAAGGTCTTTCCCTCATACAAAATAACAGTTTTTTTACGTTTGTTTGAATAAATTTGTGAAAATTTTGTTTTTTCCTTGTCTCATTGTTCTTTCCTACTTTCTTTGTAGTGCTCGGAATTAAATAAATGTCTCTATCTATCCAACTAACGTAAAATTTCGAATAGATAACGAATTGAAAACACGAAAGCAATTTCGAGCACTTCAATTTGGAAAATTATTATTCCTGTTTTTTTTTTTCATTTTTCTTTAACCCGCATTCAGATCCCAGGGCTTTTCGCAAGCCACATTTATTGCCTGCATATACGCTTGCATATTACGTTAGCGAACGCGTTCGGCAAAAGCGTTTGTTACTTCCACGATTCCAATTTCCTTGCGAAAATTGCTGCGCAGATCGTTGTTCTAAATTAATTGAATAGTTTTTTTCGTATTAAAAGTGGCAGGGAGTGTTTAATCATTTTATAATTATATAAAGATTTCATCTTCAAGAACTGTCATTTTTTACGAGTTCATGACACATAGTTTCAGAAACAGAACAGAAACGCTTCGCAAACTCGACGGCGTATTAAAAAATTGTGTTGTGGCCATGCAGGCTACTATGCCTATTGTTAAAATATTTGGGACATTGTTTCGTTGGCTTCTCAAGCAAAACAGCAAATTATATTTTTTCTTACTCCCGTCTGTAGAATTACACACCGATCTAGCGTGCGGGAAGCGTCACTTTACCACGTCAGTTTTATGTCCCACGGATCCGAGCCGGACATTTTCGAATATTAGGGGTTTGGGGGCAATCGGATAATTTCCCACGCCCTCAATTTGCCGTTTGTCAATTCTGACGGCCATGTCAGTGAATGTATTCGTGTCAAATAAACTCGTCAGTCAAATGCCGTTTAGCGCACTTGCTGCATAATATACTATTAAATGCCCTGTATATTATTAAATTTTTAGATTATATGAAAAATTATGAAACTTTCTATGTGACATATGTTACAGCTTCTTTGAGCTACTTCGCGAAAAGTACCGAAATAATAAACCATTTTGTTACATTGCATTGCATTTTATTGGGACAATAAAAAGAACGATTCCTTTTTAATCCAAACATATCATACCGATTTTGAACAGTTTTGGGTTTAAAAACGAAGAACTAGAATAATGCAATTCTAGTAGTAACCCATGGCGATATAGTTTCATATTTCAAATGGATAGTATTTATCAAACAATTTATTTTATTTATTAATTTATATTATGTAAACAAATATTGTACTTAAATATACGTCAACAGACGAAATTTTAAATTTAAAAAATATCAAGAAAATCTACACTTTTTAGAATGAATTATTTGGTCTGACTAGTGTAAGTTTTCAAAAAAAGAAATATTTAACAGAGGAAACTCACATCTTTCAGTTACAAAAACCCCCATTTCGTTTGTTATAAGCAGTTATTTGGATTGATAAATTGTTTGACAAATACTATCTAATTAAATTGTCAAAATATATTAAACTTAAAAACGGTTCAGCATAAGTATAACATGTTATAAGCCTTTTAGGTGACGATTAAAAATTTACATTTATAAATTTTGCAACATGTGCATTATTTTGTAAACACCCTGTATATCTTAAAAGAAGTAAAAAAAAATCTACCTAAAACGCTTCGACAATAAGGAATTATTGTCTTGTTGGATATTTTTTGCAAATTAAAAAAAAAATGATCTCCAAAATACAAAATATTAATCTAAAATGTAAAAAATTTAATCATATATAGGGAATTCCATTAAAAAAAAAGAGGTTCAAGGACCAGGTTTATTTCTAAATTCTCAAATTGGTGACTACCAGTCTATAATTTTCGAGCAAATAATTATCGACTTGAAGGCAGAAACTTTAAATTCATTGCAAGACAAAACTTCCGTGTAGATAAACAGGGATCGAAAAATTATATCTGGTGGCAAAAGTAAACAATGTCTGCTGCTGCACGAAACTGAATAAATACAGCATTAAACGTAACAGGCAAAAAATTGTAATTAGCAGGGCGTGGCGGAAAATTAATTGTTCAGTTTCCTCGGACTTGCTGAGAGCGAGAAACGAGCGCACTACAAAAAGATAACGCGATAGGGAAAAATGGATCGCGCCTACAAAAAACAAATGGCGGAAAAGGAATGATATACTGAAACGAAGCTGCAGGATTAAAATAATTTAGGCGAACAATTGGCATAAGATTTATTCATTACTTTAATACCAATTTCGTGAGCACTCAACAGAAGATAAGTTTTTGAAATGTATTATGTCTGTTTCTCACTTGGTAACTAATTACTAAATTGCTGCAATTATTTCTGGCATGGTTCTAATTTTATTTCGAGGCGGAACCAATTCTTTAGCAATTATTCAAAAATACTACTAGAATAAAGAGGTTATTGTACATTCCACTCTATATAGTCTGCCTCCTTCTTCATCGTTCTGGCTTTTGACGGCAATTATGTAAGTTACCTGCCGACGGCAATAAAACTCATGTCCGGTAAGTATTGAATGATAAAACATTAGGGATGGACTCTCAAATATATATAATTTTAAATTGCAATTATCTGTACAAATTTTAATATTCACTTAAGTTTGGCGTAACTTTGAAGTTCGACAAGATATGAAGGACACTTTATACAGGGTGTATTCACAACAAAATAACATCGATTTTGCGAAAGTTGCTGTGGCAACCAACAAAAATTGTCGAAATGTCACTAGTATATTTTAACAATGCGTTATAATACATTATACTTTAACCAGCGTTTGGTTACTATCCAAAAATTGTATAGAAGTAATGGTTTTTATATTCAAATGATCTAACTGGCTTTATAAAGCAGCTTTTTATGAATACATCTCGAAATGTATCCTCTGCCTGCCTTTTTCACAGACAGTTCCACAGTAAAAGACGCACATGCTTATTTAATAAAATATTATTTCCTAGATATAGAATTATGTATACGTAGGTATCTAAAATTTATGATTCTGTTTCGGATTCTAGGTGATATACTATACGATTGTCTTTTTATGTTTCTATATTTATGAATGTTCAATTAGTAAAGAAGCATATCAAAAATTTATGAAATATGTACAAATCACAACCTTGGCAAACTTCTGTCGAGGTGCTTCTCATTCATTCTAAAGTTCAATCTTGTTGGAAACTGCTTAATAATTCACCTCATAATGTTTCCTATATATCATGAAAATGCACCTTTTCAGTATGCATGAGTGTGCATTAAACATGCGCTTGCCTCCTGCAAGCGTTTCATATTGACCGTTCTGATATTTGGAAGGTGATTTTCGCAATTTATTACCTTTCAAAATTGTTTTTCAAAAAATTCACATTTCCTCGCGGAATCATAAAATTTATACAATGTCGACATTTTCCACACAACGCAGGGAGTTTTAATTTACGCATTTTACTTATTGCAGGAACGCCGTTTTGGTGCTTGCTCGATATTGTACCCATCAAGAATGAAAAGAGGGAAGTCGTCCTCTATCTCGCCTCTCATAAGGATATTACCAACACCAAAATGGCAGAGATGTCCGAATGTGATTTATACGACAGCGGTGAGTATTGCGTTCTCTATTTGGTCCTTGAAATATCACCGCAGGATTTATTTCTAACACGTCGAATTCCCAAATTAATCTGAACGTGCTTCATTTACTCAGCGGTGCATGTTTTTGTTAGAATCGCAGTGCATTTTACCTTCCACAAAGCGTTGATCGGACCTTGACACACTTTTATCGAAATTTATTCACCTGGATTATATTCAAAGATAAATTAAACAGTGTGTTTGTCTATTATCGGTTTTTAGTCTACCCCGCACGTACGGGATTTTACTCGAGGTATTCGGAAAATGCGTTTTCCAATAAATCCTTGTTTTTAAAATGGCGAACAACGTATAATGTTTATTGTCAGATCGTGATAAAAATTGTGCGTATTTCTGATATGGATATTTTCTTATTATATATCGTTTACTATCAAAATTGCAATTCTTCGGCACGAGTAGGCAAATTCAAGTCAAGGAAAATGACGCGTGCAGGTTCTGTTACGTAAACTACAATTTACTGTAAAAATTTCTCCACTTACCGATTTAATTTTTTCCTCGTTCTACCACAGCCAGAAAATGCTTCCAAAGCTTCTTTTGGATCAACCAATGTTCATGTTTTTGGTGTTTTGCGCTGGCTAACTATTCCATGACATTTTTTTTTTCGCAACCTCACATTTTCATGAAGTGTGCAATGTAGCCTTCGGCTACACTTAATGAATTCCATCATCCGTGTTGTTCTTCCAATAACTTTCACCGTGTATTTTGAAAATTGCACGTTTGGAAAACTTAATTAAAATACAAATGAGGATTTTTTAAGGGGCAGTTTCTGCCCAAATCAACTTTTTTATCATGGCATGATATGGAAGTCGAAAAATGTCCAAAGGGGCTGTTAGTCTATTTGCATTTTATGAATTTTGTAGAGGGTGTTCAAAATTATAGCTAATAAATTTAAAAACAATTTTTCTCACTTTTTTCATATGTCGTCGTGATGAAGAATTAAGAAGCCATTTTAAAGAACAATTTTAGTGAGCTCTACCTAGAGGTATAATAATCTAAGTAATTGAACCTGTTGAAAATGACTAATTGAGCACTTAAAAGCCGGTAATATATTTCCGTGGTATTTGGTAAGCACTTGGGTGGCCAATGCTTTTAACATCGATTAGAAGTGGTGAATCTAGGCTATTTGTATAGGTCGTCGGTAACTGAATTATAGGTTCCGTAATTTACCACTGACTGCAGTACATTTTGGTTAACGTTTACATAAACATAAAGCTCAAATTTTCGCTGCAATTATTGTGGCCTTCCATGTCATAATCACTCTATAAAGTGTTTAAATGCATGGAATTTAATAGAAAGACCAATAAATGTGCCCATATCATTAAAACGTCTGTTGGCATCGTCAATTTTCCGCAAATTATCAAAATACATCATTTGTTTGTATCAAATTTGGTAATGGTCCAGTAATAATACATAAATAAATAAAATATTTCGTGTCTAATTTGAAACCAGAGAGAAAGTAATCTCACAAATTGTAACACTAGAAATTAAAATATTTTGTACTGAGTGTTGCTTTTACAGTTTTACAGAAGCCTGAATACTATCGTTGTTTTCTTAGCATTTTTTTAGCATTAAAAATTCGAAAACTAAGAATAGCATTTTCCGGAAAAAAAAATACTTCCGTGTTTTTTTTTTGTCATTCATCAAAAAAACAGACAAGTCACGTTTATTTTTGTGACTACCCAATCAATCTACCTTACCGATACTCCAAATCAGCAACTTTTTATATAAATCGCTCTTACGATTTTCCCATAAAACATTTGAATTTGTGAATGGTGCTGGAGGAGATTGCGAAAGATTTTATATATTATATAATGATACTGTATGTGAATCTTCGCTGTTGACAGAACTTTCAATTTACTTTGTAATTGTACATCTTTAGTTCCCTGTTACGGGGAACTATTAGCCATTCTAAGATGCAAAAACTTCAAAAACCTACGTTGATATTACGTGGGTATCTCAGCTACTATTAGAGATAAAACGATGCGGTTTTCGCAATACGGTGCTCGGTTGTAATGTAATAAAATGGAGAATATTCGTTTTAACATTTTATTAACATAAAAAAACACATTCAAGGCAAACGGAAAACTAATACTAACATCCACTGATCTAGTTAATAAAACACAACTGCAAATAGAAATTTTAAAATGAATGAAAAAAGAAACGGGACACGTGGCATTGAATATTTTAAAAAGATGTTTTAACCTAAAAATTATTGCATATCCATTTAAGAGTTTCTTAACAACCATAACTAACCTAAAACCTTAAACGTGCAACAAAATATATCGTAAATGATACTTATACTTACTATATATTATTATAAAGGCCTTACTTAGATTGCTTAGATAATATTTCTTCTGGTTTTCATATATTTTGTTTTCTGGTAGTAGTCCGAGTAGTTTAGCATTAGTCTTCACATTTGTTGTCCCTGTCGATCTGCATTTTGACTGCTGTGCTGATTAGGAGTTTTTAGAACTAGGTCTTCAGGCCCTTTTATATCACAAAGTTGAAAATTGGCCATATTGATCACTTCAAATGGTGGCTTGTACCTTGATAATTGAATGACGTCGGCGAGATCGTCTGGCGTAAATGATTTCATTATTTTTTTTTCGCAAAATCCCGGTTACAGGGCATAAAGCTATGCCCGGTAATAAGAAAGTTAATCCGTATTGAATCTGAAAAGCTGTGAGCTACCAAAGATATCATTTGTATTTGTATTTGTTGTTATTTTGACCAATGTTGTCACACCAGAGGGTTATAGATCTTTTATTGGTAAATCTCATATTTGAAAAGCGAAGCGAATAAAAACATATAATCATTGTTCGTGTCAGCTATCTAAATTATATATATATATATATATATATATATATATATATATATATATATATATATATATATATATATATATATATATATATATATATATATATATATATATATATAAGTTATAATTTAGAAGTTATATAGTTAGAAGTTATAACAGGAAAGCTGCGAAAAATAAAACATATTAGAATGCACCAACGTAGAAGCAAGCACCATACCTAATTTTCTGGAAGTAAAGACTCACCTGTATGCCCTTTTAGAAGTTCCCTAGCTCTGTCAACTTTCGTTTGATGAAGCTCCAGTTGAGATTTAGTGTTCCTACTTGTTCTGATATTTGCACCAACTCCACAATCCAGTAGATCATAGTGTCCTTTTTTGGTTTTGGAAAGTCCTTAGCATTTAAATTTGGACATTGTTTATCAGATTTTGCCCATGTGTAATAACCAATATTTCTTGGTCTGTAATTAATATGGGTTCTTATGGTTTGTTTTCTTGTCACTGTGTATAAGTAAGTATTTTTCAGAATGTTAGGATATATTATAATATGCACCAAATGCAGTAAACGGCATTTGAGTCAGGAGTTTATTTAGCACGAGCGGAGCGATTGTTTAATAAACGAGTGACTTAAAAATTTACCAAAAAAGTTGCTACTTTTTCTACGACCGTTAGTTTTCGGGTACATTTTCGCAAAGCAACACGAATACATTCACTGATATGACTGTCAGAATTGACAACGTCAAAATTCAAGGCGGCGAAATATGTCCGAAAATATCCGATTGCTCCCAAACCCGTGCTGTAAAATCCCGGAAATGTCCGAAGTGACTCGAATCCACGGGACAAGAAACTCACGTGGTAAAGTGACTGAGTATTTTACAGAAAGGAGTAGAAAAAGTATTTTTTAACGGAATGGTGTAGTTAACATAACGGCCACTACTGTTTTTCCAACTCTTTTTTTGGCCAGATTGACTCATATTTTACAATAATTTTCCAAATTAATTATTTATGTAACACCGTTATAAAATTTAAGTTAGCATAGGCATTGGCACTTGCCTCACAAAGCGTGTTGTTTAATACTTGTCTCTGGGAGTAATTTAATTTTACAAATTACTTGTTACTTCCACTCCTCAATTACCCTTTGTACTTTAAACACCCTTTATGGTATTGAGATGATGAAAACGAAATATTATAGATGTTTTTACGTATTATACAAATATACGTACGTTACGTATTATACAATTACGTATTATACAATTACGTATTATACAATTATACAATGGTCTGAAAGTTGGTAGAAGTTCGTTTGAGTGATTTCTTTGAGTTTATTATATATTCTATTCTATAATTATATATCTATATCTATTTTAAAAATTTGATCTGAGCACTCCACCGGATACAAAGGGTAACTGAAATGGTAGAATTTTCTGTGTCGCGCTATATAGGAAATGGCATCTTTTGTTTCATGAAAATGACACACAGTATTGCGGAGACTGCACCACTCTATCTCTAATAATAACTGAGATACACCGCCATAACAATGAAAAATGGACCATATTATTGACGCACACTCCAGTTCACTCCATGATATAAAATCAGGTGTTAGTGGATTCGAGAAAGTACAAAAATTTCTAGTAATAAATCCCAGCATCCCTAAAGTAGAATTCACCAAGCTAGTACTATATATGCATGGTGACATTATCTATTTAGAGAAGTACAGTGTTATGTGAAGGTTATACGCTATTTGTAATTGTGTTTTCAAACTGTTTTTTCTCTGAACTACTACTAAGCCAGATGTAACTTCTTCTCTATTTCTTATGTCTTTTACTTTATCGTAGCTGCCGTTCTGGGCGCCCGATTTCGCGGCACCGCTGATTCTTGCCTCCTTGCAGACAAGGCCAACGGAGACTTGGATGATTCCGATGCACCACCGGCGAATTATGGAAGAAGAAGGTCGAGGGCTGTTCTCTATCAGCTAAGCGGCCACTATAAACCCGATAAGATGAAAACGAAACTGAAGCTGAATAATGTAAGTAGCTAAATTTGAAAGCGAACTGACCGATCACTAAATTAAAACGCGATAGTTCTATTTTTTCAACACCTAGACATTTTATTTTTTTTATTTTAAGTTCAACTAGTTGACTTGACTTTGTGTCAAGGTATTCGACTCAGAAATTTGTTACTGAAAAATTACACGGAGTGTCCCACTTAAGAACTGTACATCCTTGTAAAATGTTTGTTTATGGTTCGATTTTGATTTTTCTTTTGTTGGATAGGTCTCTGAAGAGTACCCCAAAATCTTGTTTTGCTTATTGCTTCAATTTAAAATCATGGCCAACTGGAAATGTTTACCAAAAGAAAGAGAACAACTATTAATTTTTTTTAATTTAAAAAAATGAATTGGCAACTAATTCTTATTCAGGGGTACTTCGAACCAAAACAAACCAATTTTTATAATGCTTCAATACAGGGTTTGATTACGGTTTGATTTTGATTTTTTTTGGATAGATCCTTTAAAAACGCACTAAAACCTTATGTTTCTTATTACATCTACCTGAAGTCATGGCGAACTGGGACTAATTTTTGAAGCAAATATCAAGAAGGGTTATTAGGGATTTCTTTAAGAATAATGTGTCAACTAATTCTCATTAAAACCTTATGATTCTTATTACATCAATCTGAAGTCACGGCTAACTGTGATTAATTTTTGATATCGAATATCGAGAAGGGCTATTATGGATTTCTTTAAGAAGAAAGTGTCAACGAATTGTAGTTCAGGACTACATAAAACCTAACTATACAAATTTCCATGAAGTTTGAATACAGGGTGCTAGAAATAATGCGTGCGGTTATGTATTACTCCTGTAGAATGTTTGCTTATAGCTCAATTTTTATAACTCTTTTCTTGTCTTATCCATTTCACTAAAAGACACTAACGATTTTCTTACAATCAAATAAATAAAGAGGATTAGATATGAACGAAACAGATTTTACAACGCTATATTTTTTTAATTAATTTCATTCTCATCTAGTAATGAAAATAGCAGAAATATCAAAATTAATTGATGTCGGCATACCGTTTCCTTTGTAAAACCAAGTTTGCAATGTAGAAGCGAATATTCGAGAGTCCAATTCACTCGCTAATTTATATTTTAATTTTGTTTACATTATATCTTTCGAATACTAAGATTTATTAATGTTTTAAGATGATACTAAAAAATTAATGTCCCATAAAAAGTATTTTTAAACTTTATTTTCGACCTTTGCATAATTAAAATTTCTTCGTTCTTTACAAGGTTTACAATATTTATTTTTTTTTAAAGCATTAACAACTTTGATCATTGGTATTTTAAGTAGTTCGGTATATGAATCGGATTTGAAAAAATCTCTAAAAGTACTTCTCGATTTTCCGCTTCAAAAGACTGTGTCACTTTGCTATGACTTTCTCTTTAGTAAGATCTATCGAGCAAGAAAGATTGATCGTAAACCAATATTCTACAGTAATCTTTCAGCGCAAACTTCATGGAAATAAGTATAGTTAGATTTTACGTTTTTAGTTATCAAAATCGATCCATCAACAAATATTTCACAAAGAGTTCTTAAATGGGACACACTGTACATATGGTCCGCCTTATCTTACAACCTCGTAGTTGCAAAGCAGACACCTGTTTGTGGAATAGCATGTCCATTTATCACTTGAAACAGAATTAAGCGGTGTACCCCAGGGATTTGTCCTGGGCCCGCTATTCTCTATCATTTATATAAGCGACCTTTATCATTCTCTTTACTTCATTTACTAAGAGTGCCGAAGAACTGTCCATAAAACTGTGAAAAAATAAAGCTCGGATTATGTTAAATTAAATTTAGATCCAAAGATTCCATAGCAAATTGTCCATAAGAGTGCTTGTTATTCAAAGTGACGAATAATTTGAATTTGAAACACCATAAGCCTTAGCTGAAAAATAACATTTTCGTTTTCCACCGCCTTAGAGGTTTGGTTAGGGCAAAAACTCTTCTTATGGTTTATTTTTCTTTCTGTTATGGGACGGGGCTATGGGATTATTCCTCAGCTGTTGTTGACATATTTATAATGCAGAAGGAAGCCATTCGTATGCCAATAAAGAAATCATTGTCAACTTTTTTTAGCTTAAAGTAATGCCTCTTCTCTGTATCTATATCTTCTACCACTTGCTACAGATGAAATGAACGAAGGAAAACGATAAATAAATAAATACTAGAAATGAATAAACAAGGAACATATTTTCCAGAGTACCTTCATGTGCCTCGAATATTGCGAAATGAAGTGGTCAGTTTTATTTTGCCTGACCATTTTGTCTGCATGTCTTTTCGAGTGTCTTTCACACAAAAAGAAATTAAATAATATGTTTGTCTATTATTCTTATGATATTTTAATAACTATTGACCACCTTACACTGCCATAAGAAACACAAAAACGGCTTCATTTTCTGGAGTGAAGAAAAAACTGCTCGCAATATTAAATAAAATTTATCAAACAACGCGTTTGCCTTAAACTCAAACCTCAAAAAACATGAAAAAGGCAGAGAACGCAAAGTTTACTCGTGCCTCAGAGAGCGAATTTGCTATTTTCCTGTTAGACAAAATGGGATTTAAGTGTTCTACTGATAGCCTTTCTGCATATAAATAACTCTCTTAACCTCAGAGGCAGAGCTGTGAATGCAAATATCTGAACAAGATAAACGTAAATGCCAAGTCCAACTTATACTGCAAAATGGAATACACGAATTGAATTTTAAAAATGAAAAAGAACACATTGATATTTTGTCCATTCGGTTCCTAGAACAGATTCGCTTTGAAAATATATACAGTTTTTATAAGTTTTTATATGTATTGATCTTGTAACATAAAATGGGAAAATTGTAGACCTAAATAAGGTTTTTTTTCATTTTTGAGTCTCCATAAGAAATGATTTTGAAAATGATTTTCCTAAAAGTTATACTTTTCATCTGATTTTAATTTGAAAAACTTAGTCCAATCAGTTTAAACTATTAATTTTTAAAATTTTCATCATTTTTATTTCATTTCGGTGTTTTTAGTACCGAATTTTCTCCTACAAAAATATTAACCTTCCAAAAGTGCAAATAAAAGACGGTTGCTTGCAGATTTTTTTAATTAAAAAGGAAAATTTTCAGAACATCTAAGAAAACAAATGTGTTTGAATAATTTAGAAAAACATCATTCGACACTTTTAATTTTCATTTTATATAACTCCTTTTAATTCTTTTTGTATTTGTGGATATACAGGGTGTTTGCTAATTGAGTTACGATTGAAGAGGAGAATCCTGTGCTCATTTTAAGAATTAAATTTAATATAAACGTAAACTTAACGTAACAAAAAACGTTTCATCATAATTTTCGTATCATTATTTTTTATGAATATTTTTATGAACTTCTATACACATCTTTTTTTTTTGTAAATTAAAATTTTATGGTCAAACTTTGTCCATTAAACATTTCTTTATAAATAAATGCAAAAAAAAATGTTTATTAGATTATTGCTTTTCATACTTTGTTGCGGTGCCTACTAAACCTTTTTTGCATCAATATATTTTGACGTGCTTGTAGGTATGATATTGAATGTGTGAATAGACAAAATTATGATTTATTATCTATTTTTTGTTAAAATTTTAACACTTTTTTTTTATTTTTAAACTTTCTTCTAATCATCAGAAGATTCACACCCTTAAGAATCGATACCAATTTACTCAATTCAAGCAAAAAAAAAAGCTGAAAATTTAGATAGCTTAGCTTTTAATAAATAGCTAATCCCGCTACCATTTGGCACAATAAATTTTACTTCGAGAACTAAATCCGTGAAATAGTGCTTGCTTATAAATTATGTATAGTGGTTTTGTTAAATAAATAAAGGCTGCTAGTCCAACTACGCCCTTAATTTTTGTTTGCTCTTTTTCGATTTCATTCGGCTCTTTAAAAAGATCCCCATTTTAAATTCTGCTGACATTTCGTTCGCAAATTGCCACTGGGTTAATACGAATATCGTGAACAATTCGAAGTGCAATTTTATTTTCGCCATGTCGTTGATGAAATTTGTATTTCTTTGCCTCTGTTAGAATTAAAAGAATTCTAAATATTAGCATTACGAAATTATTATTTTATGAGACCACTTTTCTCCCATTACGCGAATTTTGAATATGGTATGTTTGGAAATCTTAAAAATACCCCCCGAATAGCCTATATAGGATGGCACTTTGCTTTTGTGACTCATACCTAAAAAGTTCGGGATTTAAATTGAAATTATATTTATTTTAGCGGCGCAATTAACCCAATAAATATACATGTTAATTTCCGGATTGTTAAATAAACCGATTTGTTGTCTATTTAAAGTGTTTAATTTAATTTCAATTTTGTTTTGTTCTGAGCTGACAGCGGATAAAAATCATTTATGTGTGTGTGACATAAAGTGGATTTTCTTTTAAATAAATAAGTTCTCTAAAACGGTAAGGATTAAATTAAAGTCCGAAGTCGGTGTCTCAAAAATTATTATTTCTAAAATGTGTAATATTTTCGTTGACACGAGCATCATTAGACCTATAAAAGCAATTTTTTGTTCTACTCCCGTCTGTAAAATAGCTAATTACGCACCGATCTAGCGTGCGGGAAGGGTCACTTTACGACGTCAGTTTCGTTTCCCACGAATCCGAGCCACTTTTTAACTTACTCGTTTATTAAACACTCGCTCCGCTCGTGTCAAATAAACTCGTGAGTTAAATGCCGTTTACCGCACTTGTTGCATAATATACTATTTTGAAATAATAAAACAACTTACATAAATTAAGAATACGCACATACAAAAACGTCAGCACAAAAGCACACAGACACAAATTGGAATGAGACTGAATCCGTTTGATTTTACCGAGAACTAAAAAATGAAATAAGAAATGTTGCGATTAAGAAGTAAAAAATATAAAAATAAAAAAACAAAAAACACCAAACAGGCCTGCACCGGAGACCTGCAGTTTATATTATTAAAAATTAATGTCGGGTCAGAATTAAAAACGTCATTGGTGATTTCTAATTTCTCCAGAAGATCTAGTTTTCTACTCTTTGGGCAAAGTTATGTCCCGTGGACAAAAGACGGGGAGCGAAAGCAGATTTGGTTTCTATCACCTCAGTGTGGCTGTACTTTTTCACCAAACTGAGATATTTCGGAACCCTGATGGAGATCTTGATGCCAGACTATCCGATATAAATTGCTTTACAATCCTCACAGTTCAAAGAATATACTCCTGATCTAGACAAATAATCAATTGGATTCTTAACTTTTATTATGAATTGTTTTAATGTATTGTTTGTTTTAAACGCTATAGATAATTTTCTGCTCTTGAACAACTTAGCTGGGCGTAACGAAATATTACCGAAATAAGTCAAGCATTGGAACTTGCGTTCTGAAGGTTTTTATTTTATTATATAATACTGGTATTCGTTGCAAATTTGTAAAATAATTTGTTGATTGAACAAAGTAGATAACCGTTACTGTCAATTTCTTGTGCTTCCTTTGAAAAAGCCTGCAGAATAAAGAATTTAAATTGGCAAATTTATGGGAATATGGCGAATTGGAGAAAAATTGTATCCCAATTTCAGTAGATCTCGAACTCAATTCTTTGACTCTCCCCAACTAATAGAAAATCAAGAAACGGTAAGATACTCCCGATTTCATTCTCCAACGTAAAATGAATTTTCTCATGTAAACAATTGGTAAACGTTAGGAATTCGGTAAGCGTTTATTGGCTGTCATCCGCAAATATCGTCCACATATCTCTTGTAAGCTATTAAATGTGTGGAAAATTGATTATCCATAATTTTTCTCTCAAGGTTATTGATGAAAATTTCAGTTAAAAAAGGTGACAAGCAAGAACCCATTGCTAGTCTAAAAAACGTATTATCGAACTTGAAGAAATTTTGTTCTGCCGCAGTCGTCAACAGAAGAACTAGTCCATCGATAACAACTTTTGTTAAAGTGGTGCCATTTAATAAAGAGCTCACTAAATCAATGCACTCAGATGATGGAATGTCAATATTCTTTAAGTAACTGGTCAGCTCCACTAAATTGTTGGTGGAATAGATACTCCGAAAGCCAGTTGTATTTCTAAGAACTATGTTAATCCATTGTAACAAGGTGAACCTGTGAAAGACACTACGAGTCGAATGGGGATCCCCCCTTTATGTATCTTAGGAAGCCCATATAATAAAGGTGTTTTGCGATTCGTAGGATATAATCTTTCTTAATAAGTTTTGAAAAATTCAAGTGTTAATAAAGCTTGAGCTAAATTCTTTTTTATTCTGTTAAAGGAAGAATTAGTGCGGTGCCTATTAATCTAGTGAAAATTATCCACTGCCAAAAAGCCATAACCTTATCTTCCTCTCCATTATAACCAGACAAGAGCCCTTATCAGCTTTGGTGACCACAAGGTCTTCATTTTTAATTTTACTCAACAACGATTTCAAGTGAGAGCGTTTGAAACAACTGAAGCTAAAGTTGTTATGTGAGTTGGAATTAAGCAAATTCTTTATTTCAGACCTCAAAATATTTTTGTCAGGAATGTCTGTGGATTGTATGATAAACTTTCTTTAATTTTGCAAGTGTCACTCGTGTCATGTAAAGTAATAACAAAATAGGGCATTAAAGGCAACAATTAATTTAACAAACAATTCAGCCTTTTAATTTTCTACTGGAGACAAATAAAGTTCTTAAAATATTAACAGTTCTTTTTACACTTTGATCATTTAAATTTAAGTTGTAATTATAAAGGTTTATACTAGATGACAATGATGACAATAAAAATATCCGTGCAAAGTAAACTGATGCAGGCAGACATATAGTTGTGTTGGCAAGAAAAAAGGTCGGGAAAACTCCCCATGGCGCAAGCTTTAAATTAAATAGACCAAAGCTGTCCAAAGATTCAAGCACTCTAAGCAGGAAAGTGTTGGGATTATTGTATTCAAAGAAACTCTGTAAGCCGTGTACCACTCTCGAGCCTTCACCTTATTATGGAACATCTTTTTCAAGTCAAAGTCAACTCATATTTTACAATGCGACAAGAGCGAAGTCTACTCTATATAAAAATGGTAACCATCACCGGCCCCAAAATGGAACCTGAAATAACCCCTGATTTTATTTTTGCAACGCCAGAGAGTTTCCTATTTCATTGGACACGCTGAGCTGGAGAGGTGTGAGCAACTTTAGAGAGGCTCCATTAATGAGGGTCCAATATTTTCGTTAATTTTTGTTTTTCTAATCCGATTTCGACGAACTCAGTTTAGGTGTGAATAGGAGCTTCGACTGGCATGTCAATATCACCATATTAATTCTTTTACGAGTCAGAAGTAGATGCTTCATGTCACTATTAGCTGTTTTTATGATTTTCTCGAAAATTTTAAATATAATAGTATAAATATTTTGAGCTAGGATGAAAGAGAGTAAAAAAACACAGCAAATAGTTGAAACGGCATGACAATATCTTTATAAGATATAAATAAAAATGTGTTTATTAAACATACAGACGTGACGTTGGATGCTTATATTTTCGACTAGATTTAAATTTGATTTTTTCCTAATTTGTCCATAATAACCGCCAATAATCAACTATAGCTAAAAAATGTTTCGTCAATATAATTTATTAATATATTACATGCTATTGTCAATAGTGGAGAAAAGGGTAAAATAACTAAGTAGGCTTAGGTTAAGTGGCCTAATACCGCTTCTATTATACCTACGTAAGAAAGTATATTTAAATTAATTTTTATTTAAATATCGGAGGGGAAAAACGATATTGTTTCCATTACTTGCTGTGTCTTTTCCCTTCTTTCGTCCTAGCAAAAATATTTATACCATTATGTTTGAAATTTTCGAGAAACTGTTTTGACATGAAGCGCTTCCTACCGATTTGTAAAACAATTAATATACTGATATTGATATGCGAGTCGAAGCTCCTATAATTACTTCTTAAAACTAAGCTAAGTTCGTCTAAATCGCATTAGCCACAAAAAAAAGTTATTCAAGTTTTTCTAAACCAATATTTGACCCTTCCCCCACCCCTAATTTGACGAGTTAAAAAATAATAGTTCAAGCAAAAAAGTTTCCTTATCTCGAGTAAGTAATGTTGATAGCATATTATGCAACAAGTGCGGTAAACGGCACTTGACTCACGAGTTTATTTGACACGAGCGGAGCGAGTTTTTAATAGAGCAGTGAGTTAAAAAGTTTACCAAACGTACTATACTTTTTCTACGACCTTTAGTTTTTGGGTGAATTTTCGCAAAACAACACAAATACATTCACCGACATGACCGTCATAATTGACAAACGTCAAAATTGAAAGCGTGGGAAATATCTCCGAAAACATCCGATTGCTCCCAAATACGTGCGGTAAAATCCCGGAAATGTAGGAAGTTTCTCGGATTCGTGGGAAACGAAACTGACGAGGTAAGGTGGCACTTCCCGCACGCTAGATCGGTGTGTAATTAGGTATTTTACGGACGGGGAAAAAAAACTAATTTTGATATAGATTATTTTGAGAAACCCCTTTTTCACGGTTCCTAGATATAGCCAGCGTCCTTTATTAATGGGCACCCGGTATATGTTTAATTGTCTTGATCTTCATAAAATTTTTGACATATCACCAAACTCAATTCAGTTTTGTTACTGCAGTTTCTCTATTACCCTTTTATAATTATGGGGCAGCTATACGGAACAAATTATTTGTTCCGACTGAATACAGACCGAATGCAACACATAAAAGTCCAATGGATCGTAGCGTAAATAATTTTTGGTTGTTCGTGGCAATATTTATATCGAATATTAACGGCGGAACAGATTATCGATTTTTCGGCAGCCTGCGAAAAGCTTATGGCATTAAAAATGAAACGGGATTCGCAGATCGGTCTGGTGTAAAATCTGCTTGGGATTAACCGATTTTGATTTATATTTTACTCAGCTGGAAATGGCCAAGTCCTACTTTGAAATTAAGACGCGGTTAAGACGCAAGTCGGAATGTCAGATTATATAATTGCTTGGATTTATCTGGAGGCGAAATTTACGTTTTAACTTTGTTATAACAGACGGGCGCAACAGGTGCTAAAATGCTAAATTAAGGAGAGAGCGCACTAGGCGGTCGCAGTCTGGTCACATCGCGAACTGTGCCGTGCTGAGCTAGTCGAGTCTTCAATAGAATTGAACACATTAAAGTATGGTGTGTCTCAAAGTATACCGCCTTGGCTTTTAAGGGACTCCCCCAAAAAGTAAAGTAAAAGTACCTCTTACTGGGTGAACTCGACAACCAATACTATTAGGTAAGGTATTTCTTTTTCTTCTCTTGTATCAGTTTCTCCTTTAGAGGTTGCTGGTCATTATGGCTAAAGTCTGTTCATAGATATAAGAAAGTGACCAATTGCTTTTGAATGAGATTATCTAAGGGTGGTCATTAACATACAATGCAACAAGATTATTTCCTAAAGTTTCGGAATTTAAATTGGAGTAAAATTGTGGTCTGTAATAGAAAAAAAATTTATACCTACCTGTTTTTAATATTCTTTGGTTTGATATACTACTTAGTTTAAGTTTATTAGTAATCATTCTTATTTCGTGTGTTACAATTATTTACTTAGATGAAACCTGGTTCGACACTTATGAAACGCCGGAAATGGGTTGGGTTGACTCAACGGATAAATGTAAAATAAACGCGCCATCAAAAAGACCATGAAGACACCACCGCGGATTTATTTGAATGTTGGTTTTAAAACATACTAGTTTCAAACATTCCTCCTAATAGCGTCATTGTAATGGACAATGCAAGTTATCACAGTAGACAGTTAACTAAAACCCCTTCCTCATGTGACACAAAAGCAACAATCCAAAACTACATGTATAATAACGACATTTATTTTCACGAAGATTATACCAAAAAGCAATTAATTCAGGTTCTACAAAACTTTAACTTACAAAAGTGTGATAATTATGCAAAAAAACTAGGGCATACAGTTTTACCTTACCACTGTATATTTAATCCCATTGAACATGTTTGCCACCAACTGAAATCCGCCATTCGTCGTAACAATTAACTCCAATGTCCTCAAATTTATAGAAATCGATTTTTTAACATCCCTCCACAAAGTTGGACAAATTCTGTTAAACATATAGAAAAATAAAACAATCGTATATCCATATTGCAAATAATATAGAACAAATAATAATTAGAACAGGCGATGATAGCGATAGTGATACTGATATATTATGCGAATAATTTTAAGTAATTTAAGTAGGTAAAAAAAATAATTTTGCAATTTTATTTTAGATTTAAACATAAATACATACATAAATAAATAAATATTGTTTAGTAGCTTTCCTAACAAAACCCCAAATAATTAAGTTCTGAGCAAAGTACGGACCTGTTAGGCCATATTTCGTTCTTACAACTTGCCCGGGTCTTTCCTTAATTCGTACCAGCGAGTCACTTTCTTATATCTATGAACAGACTTTACCTTCACTTTTGATACTGCTGATCTAAATAATTCAATTGGCGATAAACCAAACCATTGATTGACCAAGATTGCGCAACCAAGAGTTTCTTCGGCGCCCTACACTTCGTGTGCCCTCCATAATTAGTTTCATTAGCTCATATCTTGTACGGCGTGATATATGTCCCAGGAATTCAAGTTTGCGTTTTTTAATGGTAAAGAGTATTTCGAGTTCTTTGCCCATTCTAACTAACACTTCCTCGTTTCTAGTTCTACTCATCCACGAGACTCTCAGAATGCGTCTATAAGTCCACATTTCAAAAGCTTCCAACCTCCTTGTGGTTTCTCTATTCAGCGTCCAGCCTTCCAAGCCATAAAACAACGCGAGAAATACATAGCATTAGATCATTTTTCTTCTTACTGTTAGTGATAGGTCCGGAGCACTCAATAATTTTTCATTTTTATGAAGACTTTTCTTGCCTGTTCAATGCTCGTCAGGATTTCCTGTTTATGTTGAACGCCTTCATTAATTATGGTGCCAAGGTATTGGCAGTGTCTTACTTGTTTCTATTGCTTGCTTCTTTTTTGTTATCACCATCAATTTAGTCTTTTAGTCTGTAAATCCTCGAGAGAACCGGCATACAAAACAACGTCGTCAGCGTACCTAATATTATTAAGGATTTTCCTGTCTGACATCTTTCCGTATGTTGACCTCTTCGGAAAGAGCGTTATTTATTCTGACCTTAGCGGCTTGACCCCAATACAGCTTTGATATAATCTGCACGTCGTGACAGTCGATGTTCAGTTTTTGTAGAGGAAGCCTATTTCGCAAATATCGCAAAACGCTCTATTATATGATATGTGTTTCTTCCCGTTTTTTATCGCATCCCTAGTATCGCAGCTAGTTTCAAACCTTTAGAGGTTTGTACCCTGCAAATGCAGAATGCCGAAAACCATGGTTAGTGAACACCAAGGTATTATAAAGTGGTAGCTTTATTTGAACCTTTCGTTTATACTAAAACGTGATCGCAGTTTAAGTATTTCTTCTTTTGGTCTTATACTGAAGGCTGTTTTTTTCTGGGGTATCCGTATAACGGCGATGTGGATAAATCCGATGATATTCCCGGACAAATCATCTTGGCTTACGAGTTACTGTCAAAAGAGATTTTGCGGTGAAAAATTGCCTTGAAAGTTGGGGCCAAGTAAGAAACCGTTCGTTTAAATTCTCGACGTTGAGGAGTGGCCGAATTATCCAATTTGGAGCCTGTTTTGTACACAAATTGAAAAAAAATTAATGTTTTTTTGAACTTATACCGATCATTAGCGAGAAACAATAAAATGAGAAGTTATATGATCACGAAATAAAAAACTTTATAGTCACTCGCTTTTGAATAAGCCCACCTTAAGCTGTGCCTTGCTGCATGCTTGGTATATATAGAGAGTTTGACTTCATAAGAGAATACTATCTCTTTATAAGACAATAGACCAAAAGGTAATTTTTATTAAACTTAACCAAACCCCTTAATAATTATTATTTTCATAATATGTTCTCATAAATAATTGAATTATTTTTGCCACGAGTTCTGAATGATACCATGTCATAAGCTATTTTACACATAAACTTTAAAACAAAGTTGTCTCTAAAAAAAAATTGATACTGACGAAAAGGTTTTTAAGGTTTAAGGTGCTGCAAATTTTATTCAGAATTACTTAATAGGAAGGGAAAATAAGTGTAATAAGAGATTATATTTCCCAATTTTGTTACTTGGTTGTGTTTCTAGAAAATAACTTTTTGAAATGGTAAATCCTTGTATTGGATTTTTGGAGCAAGTAAAGCAGTTACACCAATCTCATCTGATATCCATGTTAAAAAAAATTGTTAGATTGATTTATCATGATTTTTATCATTTGTGTGATTTTACAATGTTTACTTTACTTTATCAGGGGACTGTACCTTTTCTCAGTATTTTAGATAAAAAAAAGTGACCGACATGAGTTTTAAAATTTTAAATAGAACACCATGTATATTTTGATATTTTTATAATTTGCCACAAATAAAGGTAACTTTAATACTTATTCGAATTTTATGGAGTTTAGACAGACATTGAGATTACATTTTTTTTGCAACATTATGTTCCTAGTAAATATGGCCTTCTAAACACCTATTTAGAAGACTTCTAACGATCTGCGATGACTAGGTATTTTAAAATTATTTAGGGTGTCTTAAATTAGAGGACTTTTTTTTTAATTTCAACTTGCAGTATTCATTTTTTTTTTATAATAGACGCCTATGTTTTTGATATTTTTTCTCAAAGCGGGTCAAACTATCTATAATTTGGTTTGTATACCGACACCTAATTATTTAAAAGAATTTTAACGATTTTTGCAATGGGTGATGGGTCTTTTTTGTATATAAGGTAATAGAGAGATTTATAGGTCATCATTTTTTATATCGTCAACGATGTAAAATAATATGTATAATTATGATACAAGTTTAAAACTTATATCAAGTAACAGTAACAAATAAGAGCATCAAACAACAGTAACAATTAAAGTAAAAACTACGGTAAAACAATATCTATAGTAGGTATGTCCGTCTATATGGTTATAGCATTAGAAACAAATTCGATGTTATTTAGTTGGACTACAGCTTCTCTAATACAACTTTGTAGTTCATTTACAGTTGTGCATCTTTCTTTATATACCATATCTTTAATTGCCTTGGACTTTGAGGTGACCACCAGATGTTTCCAATTTGTCCTATCCAAAGATTGTAATTTTTATTTAAAAATCGTTCACAAGCCCGTATTTTATTTACCATTAATGGTTGTATTTCCTTTCTGAGCATATTTAATTATCGTCTAGAGTGTAAGTGTTCATTAAATAAAATTGGCCCTATAACCTTCGATCGGTATAAACATTCATTCAACAAAACATTGAAGCATATCTGTTTTTTCTTGCACCGTATACATTTTTACCTTAATTAATAATATTATTGTTTGATTTAAATCACAAACTCTGACTCTTAATTATAACGTCACTTAAAATATTTATAAACACTTATTTGGTTATCACTGCCTACCAGGATAAAAAGGAAGTTTCATAATAATATTAGTATGCCCTTTTTCAAAAAGGAGGAGTTTTTCACTATTAATGAAAACTTTATTTAAATCTTCGAAATCTTAATAAATTGTCCCATCATTCGTTGAAACAATAATTAAGATTAAATAAAATATAAGAAACATATGCCATTATAAGATTCTTTACAATAATTAGGTATCAGTATTTTTCGCCAGCGAGTTTATTCCTAAAAATTTCGAAAACTTTTAGATTTAGGTACAGCACATATATCAAAATCATGGGCCTCTCATTAAAAAAAAATGAATACTGCAAATTGAGGGTCTTCCAAAAATGTGTCTAAGATAGCCATTACTGCCAACCGTGGAAGACCATATTTACTAAGAACATATTTTTGTATAAAAAAATATATAATCTCAATTTCTGTCGAAACTAGACAAAACTCCAATAAACAGTCTCTATAATTTATATCGAACACCCTGTATATACAACAAATTAATAAATTTAAAATTTAATTTAAACCATAAAACTTTTGTATAAACTTTTTTGTTCTAAAATCTGTTCCCGAGAATACGTACAGGCTTTATTAGGGGCCCACCCCGTACAATTTAAATGTGTATTTCGGTATTCTGTACCATTTAATTTAGTTGTCACAATTTTTTTTTAAATAAAAGTCCTGACAAATAATTTTCTTAAAACGCTAGAAGCACGTGAATATTTTGAATGTTTGAATATTTTGATTGTATGTAATATATGAATGTAATATTTATATGTTATATTTATAGTAAATATTCTTTTATCTATGATATTTCTGTATAATTTCTCTAATAATATTTCGCTAAATAATCAAACAATGAGAAAGGATTTTTTCTGTTGTGAAATTTTCGTTCACGGTGTTGCCATTGCAATTTGGTTGCAGTTATATAGATCACGGCTGGTATCAAAAATTATTTTTAAGAATATATAAATTGCAAAAAAAAAACAACCTCTTTGCCAAAAACATGCCAAAGCTGTTCCTTTTTAACCGAATTCGATCATAAACCAAACGATCTCCCCTTTTTGCAACCTCACAAACAGGCGAGAAATAAAGCGCGTTCTCATATTCCGATAACTTTTGTCATTAAAATTTCTTATTCCAGAATTTATTAAGTTCTACGCCTCAACCATTGCCGGAATACAAAACGGCGGCGGTGAAGAAGAGTAGGTTCATAATTTCTCATTACGGCATATTCAAAAACGCCTGGGACTGGCTCATCCTTATAGCTACGTTCTACGTAGCCGTCGTAGTGCCTTACAATGCCAGCTTCCTCAGACCGGAGAAGGAACGACCCTCAGTAATTATGGATGTGTTTGTAGAGGCCTTGTTTTTTATAGGTAAGCGAAAATTGTTGTCAATGGAAATGAAATGTAAATCCAAATTATGCAAACCGAATTAAACGCGGAAAATGAAATTTAATTTTGCGCTATACGCATGATTTTGGGATCGCTGAAGACTCATCCGGACCAGTTTTGCTCTTCAGGAACATTTAACATTTTGAAACCACGCACAAGCAATATTTCATATTTTTTAGTTGACGATGGTGAAAAAAAAATTGATAAAGATTTACATACAAATAAGGAAAACCATTTAGCAAAAGCACGACAATTTGACATAATCTTAAAGTGGCAATCAGAATAAATCCAACCCAATTAAAAATTCCAAATTGGTTTATTATATTAGACCTAAACCAATTAAAATCTTTATAACAGTATTCGGAATAAAAAATCTGGTAAAATAAAATTCTTATAATAAAGGTTAATCCGTGCGACGCAAAAAATAACTTGGCATGGCTCCGCTGATGCCATTATATTTGATCTTCTTTTAATTAAGTGGTTTTTAACGCGCGTATTATGAAACTTTCAGCGGGTGTTTTACTCTCGTATCGTCATCTGGGCGAACTAGATTTAAATAACCTTAGGGAGGTTAGGCTCCATATTTTAATAACCTGTCTGGGACGTTCTGAAAAGAACATATCCAGCAATGCGGCGTTTTTGATAGTCTTGTTATTAAATATTTTCCTTCTCAAATTTTTAAGATAATCAAACCTGTAGAACCAAAACCGAAAGTTCTGTTGTGTGACTTAAAATTGTCACTGTCAAATTCAAGGAGGTACTTTGTAATGGCATAGGTCTCTTTTTTCATATTGATTAAGTTTGTTGTATTGTTATAATTAATCATTTGCAACCTGCGATTACTTATATTTTCAATTTGCAAAATATTTTCTTTATGTGTTGATTTAAATCCTCTTCTTTTTCATATGTGGAATCAATAATAATTAAAATTAGATTAAAAATAAAAACAAACATGCCGAACTGAAACTTAACGAGTTGGTAAAAATATCGTCAATTATTGTGAAGTTAAGTTTTGTTAAATTTTGTAACTTTTATGACCCAGAAATATAATATAAAAATATATTTCTTTCTGTTTGGATGAGCAAAAAAATTAAATAACCACCAAAATTTTTGATGTAACAGTTATACCAAAATTTATTATGAAATTATAATATTTTTGAAAACAATATTCTGTAATATACACGGTGATTTATTAATATATATCTCTAGCTTAGGAGCATAGTCCTCAGGTTGAACTAAGAAAAAAAATTATATAAACATGGGTTCAGAAACGATTTGTTTTTTCCCATTTGTCTCCCACAATTTGTAAAATAATCTGCATCTAAAGGGCGGTAAATTTTTGAAAGTCTTCCACCATTCAGTTACCCCAAACTCTTTCGTGGAACGTATTTGAATGAATTACGTTTCTGTACCTACGAGTAAGGATAAGCGTGCTTTTCTGGTTTATTTCCTAAGCGCGTCACCCTGTAGTTGCTGAAAAGTGTTGTATCACTTTAATCATTATGTTGTTGATATGTAATTGGATATACGAGGTGTGTTCAAAAAGTAAGGTGACTTGTAATTGGGCGGGCTATGTACATTCGATCTTCTATATATTTTTTATGTTATGTTGGTACAAAAGCGTTAGACGTGTTTTGCTTTAGACGTGTATACGTTGTACACGCTGTTCCAAGATGGCCGATGACGAACCTCGCTCTGCAGGCCCCACCAAGTCAATCACTGATGAAAGTGTTGAAGAAGTGAAACAAATGGTGTTGAAAAATTGTCGAATCCCTATTCGCTCGTGCCATGAAATTTTTTCCGAAATTTTGGGCATGAAACGTGTTGCAGCAAAATTTGTTCCGAAACTGGTTAATTTTGAACAATAACGACGTCAATGATGATCCTGATATTCTCAAAAAAGTTATAACTAGTGACGACGTCGAAACCAAAGTCCAGTCGCCTCAATGGAAGAACCCAGAATCGCCAAGACCGAAAAAAGCACGTCAAGTTCGATCAAATTTCAAGGTTTCAAGGGTTCTTACCATAAGGTCGTACGGTCAATGCTACCTGGAAGTTATGCGCCTTTTGTGAGAAGCAATACGAGGGAAACGTCCGGAAAACAATTCATGTATTTTACATGACAATGATGCACCTGCTCGCTCATCGTTGCTTGTGTCACCATATTCACCGGATATGGCCCCCTGCGATTTTTTCCAGTTGCTCACTCAAAAAACTCAAAAAACCCATGAAAGGAAGAAGTCTTGGAACGATTAAGGAAGCACGGAAAAAATCAGGGGACGAACTCAAGGCTATTCCAGAAACTACTAAAAAACGTTGGCACAAGTGGGAAGGTTAAATAGAAGGGTTACAACATTAATTTTGATAAATAAATAAATACTTTTTGCTAAAACTTAAAAGTCAACTTATTTTTTGAACACACTTCGTATATTATTCTCTGTTTCTCCACGCAAAGCGTTATTAGGCGTTATTAGACCCATATTTATACGTTTGCGTTAAATCTTTTCCTTATTTGTAGCTGAGAAACATGCAGCTATGTTATGGGCGATTAATAAGTTCCCTTGTACAGGGTGCGGCAAAAAGGTAGGCAGGATTTCAAATAGTGGTTGTTCGGTTTGTAAAACCGCCAACACTCTGTACGTACTCGCATTAGGCAGACAAAAGTATGCCATTTTCAGTTATTGACATGGCTTGGAGCTGAGTGAATCATGCTTCCGTTGTCGAGGAGTTTATTAGAAATGGGGAATCTGTAATAGCGACGCAGCGCGCCTTTCGTAATCAGTTTGATGTTGGTCGGCATGGCGCGGTTCCGGATGGAAGAACAATTCGTCGGTGGGTTTCTGGCCGACCAAGGACAGTAAGAACACCGGAAAATGTGTATGCAGTAAGAGTTTCCGTACAACAGTATCCGAGGCGTTCAGCTCGTAAGCATGCAGTTGCTTTGGGAACTCCCTATAGAAGTGTTCGAAGACTTTTACACAACTCACTCCAAATGCATCCGTACAAAGTGATGGTAGTGCAGCAATTAAGCGCAAGAGATTTTGAAACTCGTACAAATTTATGCCGGGATATTCTTCAAAACATTCCCAGAGGCGCTGTATTCATGTCTAGCGATGAAGCTCACTTTGACCTCTCGGGTACCATAAATAAGCAAAATTTCCGTTATTAGTCAGCAAATAGTCCACAGGAACTTCATGAGCTACCTCTTCACAGTCCAAAAGCCACCGTCTGGTGTGCAATCTCGGAGTTCGGCATGTGGGGTCCTTACTTTTTCGGAGAAGATGGAATAACGGTAACAGTCAACGGAGATCGATATTTTGATATGCTTAATAATTTCCTGCGTCCAAAAGTGAACGAGTTGAACAACGATCAAAGAGAAATCTTTGGTTCCAGTAGGATGGTGCTACATCGCACACAACGCGTCCTTCACTAAATCTTCTTCAAGAAATGTTCCTAAACAAAGTGGTGTATTTGTGGGGTGATCTTGGCTGTCTTGGGGGTTACCTGAGAGCAAGACTTTGGAAGAATTAAAGGTAGCCATAAGATGAGAAATTGCCTCAATTCCCCAAAGAATGATCCATCGGGTAATGATGCGCTTCCGCAAGAACCTACAAGAGTGCATCGACAATAATGCCCATCATTTAAAAGACATCATTTTAAAAAAATAACGTTCCTATATGGCATAAATGTACATTTCAAAAATAATTTTAAAAAATGTTTACTTTATGTAGTTTGGTTTTTATTAACATGCCAAATAGTACCTATCATTTTGCCGTACCCTGTATAATCCGGCCATGTTGAATTTGAGAGAAACACTCGCCAATTTAAATACCGACCGAGCCGCAAATACCGACTAGCCCAAAGAATACAAAAAAAAAACAATTTAAAATACAATATGACTTTCGCTTGAGACTGGTTCCGCAGTATATAAACCATTGAATATCCGGTTACCATTAAAACTAAACAGCAAGCTCGAAACACGCATATCACCCAGTGAACAGTCCTCCGAAATGGACGCGTTCATTTAAAGCGTCTGGGATGGGTTCAATATTCTCCGCCCCTAAAGCATTGTCACAGGTGTTTACTCTTTAGCGTTATTACATTTAGCATCTTCACCGCTCGCCATGTTAACACATATTAACGTGTCCCTTCCCTAAATTAAACATGACGCTGGCCATAAGTGTTTTACCGGTTGCAAACTTGCCTTTATTTTTTATGATTAAGGAAAATGGTGGCGATACTAATTATTTAAACGTGGTTAAAATTTAATGGAAAACTAACTATCTAACATTTATTAGATTTAACTGTAACGAAAATAGCAATTATTTAATCGTGGAATGAAAACATGTTTATGGATAATGGGTACGGTAAGAAAAAAAGCTATTTTACTACCAAGTAGAAAATCATTTTAGGTAGGAACAACTCTTGGAAAATAAACTAAAAACATGATATTCAACAATTTTATCGCAACTCTGCTCTGCTGAAAATTTATTCTATACCAAATAAATGATATGCATAATATACAAACAAAATCTCGAACTGACGGTTTATTGTTCAAAAAACTTATAAATAATTAATTATTGTATTAAATTATATCAAACAAGTCCCCATTAAAATTGTTAAAATGCTTAATGTTTATATATATTGGTTAAAATGATAATTACGAGAAATTAGGTATAATCGGGGTGCATCGATGCGGATTTAAATTAGCACAAGCGCAAGTGTTTTTTTATTTCAAATAGCTCTCGTGTTTTATATATTTTTGAATATTTCATAACAAGCCTAAAAAAAATAAAATATTAAATTGAAAAAAATATATTTCCGTATATTTCAAAATTTGCTGGATTCCCAAGCCACTGTTTTCAACTTTACGTACAACCGAGCTGCAAGAGGTTTCAAAAAATGGAAATTTTCAAAATTCTAAAAATCCAAGATTGCTAAGACATTTTTGTTTGTAAACCCTTTGATTTCATGAAAATGTAGCTTTTCTGCATACTGCAATGAATTGCTGCACGTGTTTTCCCGGTAATTGTAACACTCATGTTTTATTACATAAAACTTTCACTATTTCACTATTTCTTTCAGTCATTTTCAATACAACGCTTTTCACTATTAATATCTAGATTGAAATAATGTGTAACATATTTAATTGGTTGGCAGTCGAAATAATCCATATCCGTAATAATGATAAATCTCTAGATAGCACATTATTTAAATAAAGATATGTGCATTCGTTAATAAATAGTAAGTTTAAGATGTGGCATAGTTAGTTAATAAATAACAAAAATTGACAGCTTAACAGAAAAAGTTTAGAAAATATTTTTTTATGTTGACACTTTTTTGAAAGAGGGGATATTATTTGACAGAGACAATTAAATGCGTTAGCAACATCTCACAATAGATCAGTGTAGTAATTACACATTATCGAACACCATAAAAAAAAAATCTAAAATCAGATTTAAATACAAAAAGAAAATTTTTATGATCGAAATTACTAGTGAATTTATTTACTTACTTATTATATGGGCGACCGCTAACTTAACACGTATTGAAAGTAATTTGGCTTTTCGTGAATCCGCACTTCAAGGAAACAGATTACACGTCCAAATATAAACAGTAGCCTTCACCTATGTCAGCGTTAAACAATATCTGCCGAGTATACGGGCTAATTTTCCCATTTTCCAAAATAATATGATAGAATATGCGGCGAGAAAAGCATGAATATGTATACCTTGTTTTGCGTATACTGCCCCATAGAAATATAAGGCGACGGCGTCACTTAAATTGTTTAGGAATTCCAGGTTTGCTGTTATCATTTCATCCTAGACGAGTCGGTGTATATACCAACTCAGATGTTTATTTTCTTAATTTGATTAGGCTCAGGCTGTTGGGTTTGTTAATGGAAATATGTACGGTGACTGCTAATTAGAAATCTTCCCTGGTCTCTGTTTTATTTGCCAGAAGATACATATAGAATATAGAAGAGAAAATATTTCATGAGTAAATAATAATCCGATGGGCTTTTGCTTAGTTTTCCTTCATTGCTTATTTTAGAATTTAAAACAGAAAAATTAATTGAAAATCTTTGAACAGGAGATAGGATATTAATCAAGATTCGAATAAGGTTGAAATAATTTATTTTTTCTACCCCCCTCCTGTAATAGTATGTGCGGTTAACGACTCGCTCCGCTCGTGCCAAATAAATTCGTGACCTAGAAAGTTTACCAAACGTGTTGCATACTATACTTTTTCTACGACCGTTCCTTGTTGGGTATATTTACGCAAAACAACACGGATATATTCACTGCCATGACCGTCAGAATCGACAAACGTTAAAATTCAAGCCGTGGGGTAAAATCTCCGAAAACATCCGATTGCCCCTAAAACCGTGGGAAAACCACGGCAACAAACAAACACCCGAAAGCGGCCGAAACATTTATCCAAATAAAGAGATAGGTTAAATACAAGTGTAAACACGGCTCAGATAGCAAATTAATTTATAAAATGGCGTTAAATTATTTTACTTTGGTTAATTCTCTATATAGGTGGTTTCCACTATACAGTGTACTTGCAAACAAAATAAAATTAACAGTTTACAAAATAAAGTAGAGGTTCTTGGACATGATATAAAGAACAACAATTTACGCTATTGCTTAAGCTAAAAAAAACTTGTAACTTCTATTAAACATACTGCAATGAAGATGTAGGTAGGTATTTCATTGGCACCTAAGGGATTTTGATTTTACAATTTAACCCTTTAAAGTAAGTTCTTTTCTAAAATTTTAATGCTATTTCAATTTTTTCATACTTGTTATCCTGATAACTACTTAGGTAACTTTTACTTTTTAATTCTTGGTAGCTGGTTAATTTTTTGCATAATCAAAAGTGTTTTAATTGACAACCATATCCTCAAAATAATCGCAGCTGAAGTATTAGATGAAGATATTGACAAATCATATTGCTTATTGAATAAATTTAAAAATCATCATCATAATTATATCTGTGAGAACAATTGGCCACACGTTTTTATTAACCTTTTATGATTCATGATAATCTTCGTATGCAATTTTCCGAGTAAAAGGTACGTAAATACAATTTTACTATGACCGCAATGATTTATTTAAAATAACAGAGAATCTTTAAACAAACATATTAGTGATAGGTTTGGCTCTTTCACTAATTAAAATGCAACTGAATCTTTTAAGCTAAATGTATGTAGATGTATTTTAAAAACATTTTTATGTAAACAAATCATAATTATTCTCTATCGAGGAAAACGAGCACCAAGCGCCCCGATACGATTTGGACAAATACGGCCATCTCAAAACCGTGCAATAATATCCCGGCATTGTCCGAAATGACTCGGATCCGTGGGACAAGAAATTCACTTCAGATTAGGTATTTTACAGAAAAGAGTAGAAAAAATACCTAATTATACATGGACTAAGCGTGCGACATCAGTTTCGTTTCCCATAAATCCGAGCCATTTCCGGGATATTACCGCACGGGTTTGGGAGCAATCGGATGTTTTCGGAGGTATTACAGCACGGCTTGAATTTTGAAGTTTTGACGTGTGTTATTTTACAAAAACGCACCCAAAAACTCAAGCTCATAGAAAAAGTATATATGAAACACGTTGGATAAACTTTTCAAATCACTCGTTTATTAAACACTCGCTCCGCTCGTGCCAAATAAACTCGTAAATCAAATGCCGTTTACCACACTCCGCTTTACTATCAAACCAATTTCATTTTCGTAGTTGATGGCTAAAACTTACCACTTTCTAAATTGAATATGTAGGATGTCTTATCTTTGGTGTTATTTTTTTTCCTAATGGACTTATTAATTATAATTATAATAATAATTAATATTTTATTAAAATATTTACCGTTAATGAAAAATAGTGATATTTTACCTCCCTCCATATTTCAAAGAGATTATGAGATATCTTTTGAGGAACCATATTATTGTAGATCCATATGATCCGTTCATTTTAATGATGTTTCTAGTATATCGTTACTAACGAAAATCGTTTGTTTTTCTGCCTGCAAGGTAAAAATCCAACCAATTTAATATGCTCTGGTTTTCAGAGAAAGGATGCGGAAGGTTCAACTAGTATGCTTTATTTTCAGATATATTATTGAATCTCCGAACGACGTATGTCAATAGAAAAGGGGAAGTCGTATCCGACTGGAAATCCATCGCCGTTAACTACCTAAGGACTTGGTTCGTCGTAGATTTGTTGGCCGCCCTCCCTTTTGATTTGCTTTATGCCCTCTACGGTGAAGAGGTACGTCTATATTAGTCACATTATCAAAATCAGCACACCACATTAAATGCGAAGCGAACAAAACATGTAAACAAGATAATGCGAACATTTCAGTCCCTAGAAAATGTTACAAATATACAGCATCAGATTGGATGGAGTAACTATTAAAGTTAATGGATAAACTATCTCATTACCCATTGTTCTGCGAAATGTACCCTGAGAGTAAGGATCCTAAATGGGAACTTTGTTCGGATTTGGGTATTGACTAGGGATTCGCGTTCCACCATATGGATGTAAAACGACTCTTTGGAAATTTAATTACTTTTTAATCGGAATTTATGTATTTGGAAACGCCGATAACGCGTTTTTTTTTGTCGACGGAATATCGATATAGTAAAACTAGATAATTTTACGTCGATAACCACTAATGGACGCTGTGAAAGCAATTCAGTAATGTCCAGGGTCCATCTTGGAAACCCTAAAACCTTAAAGACCGGTTTAATTGTAAAAATATAAATAAGAATAATAAACATTTGTTTTAAGTATAGAATAATTATCCAATCTCACAATTCTAATAAATATGTATTGACAAACAAAAAAGAAAATTAACATATCAGCAACACGAACTCCTTTTAAGTAGAACAAAATACAGAGCAATTTTTTTTATATTTTCATTACGTCCAATGCCACTTTTTCAACTCTGGTGCTAAAAGTTTTTTATTACAATCTTTCGCGTTTAAGTGAACTAAAATTACATTTTATTTGTTTTTGTAAAAGTATTGATTATTATTTCCTTAAGTTTATTGTGATTCAAATAAACTACATTTTTTTCTAATGTGCCAACCAAATTGAAACACGAATACGAATTATAATTTGATTTTATATTTGCTGCATTGGTAGTTCGCTTATGGTTCACAACAAAGGAGCTCTAAGATCATCTCGCTCAACGCTGATAAAAGTTAACCAAAGAGTGAAAGTATTTTTCTCTTATATTTGTTAAAGTATCAGCAAGTGGTATAGCTTGATTGTAATGAATAAGTCACATTTTTAGTATTCATTTTACACCTATATCTACAATTATGGTAATAATAATAAAAGTGGTAATCCTTATTTCGTGAATATCCCAAATAGTACAAGTGCGTCCGTAAAGCATCGTCGGGATATCTGACGGGACATAGCGTATATCCTAGGGATATACAGTTTTAGCTAAGAGACATATTTAAGACGTCTCAAGGATATTTCATGTTACTAATTGGAAGGTCTACAGTATATCAGGTACGTATGTCTGTAGGATGTTTGTTAGGACATTCTAAGGATATCCAGTTGTACTAGTTGAGATGTCGTTAGTATATCCGACTGTGAGGATATAGGATCTTATATAGATATTCCAGTGGACCTTACTTAATTACTAGGTTATTTTCAACAGCCTATGAGAAATGCGGGAAAGGTAATGTCCAGTATTTCAATTAGTTGCACGACTACAAAAGTTCTATCCCAGTATTTGGTACTCGCGCGTGATGGAATTAACCTATTGGGTATGGTTGGTGAAGTCATCACTGGAATATCAGGCGATATTTGAAATGCAGAAGTTTTTTCCAGTTAACATGTAATCTTTAACTTGGTTTTGATGGTAAACTTGAAGGAATGCCGATTGATACCATTAATAAAACACTTTTGATATGAAAAAATTATGGGCATATAATATAGCAAAAATATAGAAAAACCTAGCTAAAACTAATAGGTTATTTTTTTCGATGTATAGAACTTTAAGTTGGCATTACTGTTCAAGATGGCGACCGATTTAACAGCTGTCAAGTGATTTATTCTCAGTTTGGTTTGGAAATCCATCATGAATAGACTCAAGCCTGAACAACACTTGCAAATAGTGCAATTTTATGTCGAAAATAATGGTTCTGTGCGGAATATGTATCGCGCACTACGTCCATTTTATCGTCGACAAAATCGTCCATCAGTGCAGTTAACTCGATTAACCTTGGAACGTTGTCGCACCACGTTTACTCTTATTGATAACTCGCATCCCCAGAGATGCCGTACGGTGCGTACAGAAGAAGCTATTGCTGCTGTAGAGCGTAGCATTGAGAAAGACCCGAATGAGTCCATCCGCAATCGAGCACAGGAATTGGATCTGTGTCCATCCACTTTATGGAAGGATCTTGGTTTACGTGCTTACAAAATCCAACTCGAAAGAATTTAAGCCAAACGATCATCAAGTAAGGCGTAGATTCGTCTAATGGGCCCAAAACGAGATTGCCGTTGTTCCCGATTTTCATAAGCGAATTTTGTTTAGCGATGAAGCGCACTTCTGGTTGAATGGCTACGTCAACAAACAAAACTGCCGCATTTGGAGCGAAGCTATCCTCAAGTGTATGTCGAAACACCGTTACATCCAGAAAAACTGACTGTTTGGTGCGCTTTATGGGCTGGTGGGATCATTGGTCCGTACTTCTTCAAAAATGACGATGGCCAGAACGTTACAGTGAATGGTGATCGATATAGAGCTATGATTACTAACTCTTTTGTTCCTGAATTGAATAACCATGATGTCCAGGAGATGTGGTTTCAACAAGTCAAAAGTCAACATGTCACACAGCTCGTGCCACAATCGATTTCTTGAAAGACACGTTTGGTGACCGGCTAATTTCACGTTTTGGACCTGTGAATTGGATCCAAGATCTTGTGATTTAACACCGCTAGACTACTTTCTGTGGGGCTATGTAAAGTCATTGGTCTATACGCATAAGCCACAAACGCTTGACCAATTGGAAGACAACATTCGCCGTGTTATTGCCGATATACGGTCACAAATGTTGGAAAAAGTCATCGAAAATTGGACGTCCAGATTGGACTACATCTACGCCAGCCGTGGCATATGCCAGAAATCATATTTAAAATGTAATCCCACAAGATTATCTTTCGGATAAATAAAATTCATGTCAATCGAATAATCCATCGTTGTTTTATTGCAACTTAAAATTCTATACATCGAAAAAAAACACCCCTTATCTTAAAAATAAAGTAAGACACTATATCTTGAACTAGACTCTAAAAGAATAACTAATATTTGACAGATTTTCTGACATTCTTTGATGCAAGTAGTTTTTTTCAGCCAAGCAGCTATTGAATTCTCACATGTTTGTGATCTGTTTGCCTTCTTATGCGCATCTGAAAATATTTAAGGTTTCAGAAAGGCAGGTTTTATATATATCTGTACTTTATAAAAAAAAGAACGAGACTGATATCTTATATGCCTAAAAAACAGATTTATAAAACCGTACATCCGAATTTTAAGAAAAGGCTTGATTTGACACTGATAGTACTCTCATGAAAATGATGTTAGATGCTAATCTCCACGATGATGTAGGTATACATTTATGTGTTTCATTTCATTAAACGCAAACCTCATTAAACTTGCATCGCTAAGATCTATTTCATGAGAGTAATTAACATCGCGCGCAAAAAAAAACTAGAACAAATGCGACTTTTCAGTTTGACAGTAACCAACCTAGTTTTTTTTGCTCGTGATGGTACCTGCTATGACAATGAAAACAAGCTTTAAAAAATAGGAAAAACGTTTTCATGAATTAACCCAACAACCATTTTAATGTGAAAATTGTACTTTATGAAGGGTGGTTTCTAAAATTAATACTTTGTATTTGCAGGGTGATTCTTGCATCCATTTAAAAAAAAATACTAACTACTCTATATAACTAAAAAAATAATTTTGTTCGGAGGTATACTATACTATATAACCAATAACCAAAAGTAATCACCATAATATATATTGTATTAAATTATATTTCTTATACTTTATTCATATTATATTTACATCCTATTTATTTTTAAAAAAGATAATATCTACCTACCAAGTATTAATTTGGTCAATTTTAATTTTGAAAATTTCTCCTTTTTCTTTATGCCCAACCAATTAAATTTCATTGGAAGTTCATTTGAAATCAGCGGAGTCAGAGCTTGTTTTACAAACTCATAACTGCTGCCGCCGCTTGATCTTGCTATCTCATTGACCTAGCAAAATAATAAAACACAAGACATGATGTTGGTAGACTACACAACAATGGTTCATTCAACTTAAAGTTTATCACATCTTATGTTATATATTACCATAAAGCTTTACTGCATTATTAGTTCTTCAGTAACAATAATACCACAAAAAATGACTGAAATGAAAGCACTGAAAGCAGTAAGCACAGCACAATTAATAGTCAAAATAGATGCCAAGTCGCCAAAACAAGGCAGATAAGATGGCGGACGACGAGACGGAGGAGAAGCCGACGAGACTCGAGCGAGTCCGGCACGGCACGATCGCGAGTAGTCATTGACTGCAGCCGAACAGTGTTGTCAAAGGGGATCTTATGAAAACAAATATATTATTGTTACGTTTTTGTAATTTTGTCACTTTTCTTGTCTCGTTCGTTTCCAAAAATAATAAAAACAAGTTGACTTTAACAGTTTAATTCGGCTTTTTCTTTAGGGTTTGCCAACAATGACGTCGCCGTAGATGTGCACAAAAACGTTGCCAATAAAATGTCTCCCAAAACACCACAAATCTAAAAAAACCAAGTATTTTCCTTCTCAGTTGTTCAAAATTTAATTCTTTAGGTTTCTATTCGAATTATGACGCAAGGGGATATCCCCAGGCTACCTATTTAGAGGATATCTATACCACAGATATCGTATACAGTAAATCCGCAAACTATCCATTCAGAGCATATCCCTGGGATGCATTTTACAGTATATCCTTAGTATATATGCTAACGTATATCCTAAGAATATCCTCGACATTGACCTGGGGATTTTGTGTGCTATCTGAGATGTTGCACATTTCGCATGTTCAAACAAAAATCTGCAATGTTCGAAAAAGACATCCTCTCATGCTGGTAAAATATATATTCTTCTCAGATATTTTCCAAAATACTTAACACCTGCTGCACTTGAATTAAGACTTAAAACTTATTTATTTCACAAATATATTAGTTCTGGTAATTATTATTATCAATGTTTATTTATATACGCTGGTAATACATATATTCTTCGGCCATCCTTTCCAAAAGACTTAACATTCGCTACTGTTAAATAAATACTTAAAACTTGTTTATTTCACAAATATATTAGTCATGTTAATTATTATTATCAATGTTTATTCTCAATAAGGGAGCTAAAGCACAATGAAATCGCGTTGGTTCTAAAAATTTACAATAGTAGGTAATCCTTTCTTTTTGCTGTAGATGCAAATTTCGTACTTGGCAATATCAAGCAATGGAATAACGTGTCAAATTTGTGCAAGTTAATCTAGTTTAGCTGTCCCGACTAATTGTGAAAAATTAGTTTCCTTTCGAGAACTGAGCGTAATGAACCGCACTGTTCTCTAAATTGAGACTAATGGCGATCAATTGCACGTGAGCTGCCGTTTTTTTGCCACGAAATAAAAAACTAAAATCTATAGACTTAGGCAATTAATTAAACGTTTATAGCACTTGTCCATTGTTTCTTTGTGTACCGGCTACCTTGGTAAACACAATGACCGCCCACGTACTGCATACTGTGAATATTGCCGTGTTTAATTCCGCATTGCAGACGACGTTGGTTAACATGTGTTAAATTCAACCCCTGTAATACATTAATTTAATCTTCGGACAACGCAGGGAGATATCTCGACTACACGTTATCATCCAACACCAATTTTCTGTACGCGTCGAAAGTTTTCCTGAAGTTTATATTAAACTCGAAACCGGTACGAAAACCCAAATAGTGAACAAAGTAACTTTTTTTACACGCAACTGAGGCCAAATATGTCTGTACTGTGTTTTCACTGGTTCAGCATGTACAATACTAAAAACCTGCACTTAAAAATAGCGTTTGAATTTTGATTGTCCTTTTAGATTGTGAAATCTTAATTATAAGCATCTTTTAAATTTTTAAAGCCTAAAAACTAAAGTTTAAACCTAAGTGCAAGCGTCAAAGATAAAAAAAAAACAAATCAGAGTAATTTTCAGATTTTTGTTTCTTAATGGGACTTGTGTAGACATTGTGTTTTTTATACTCCCAATATTTTTTACTTCTTTTTGAACCTGAACCTCAAAACAATGACTTCTTTCAGCTATTAATGTGCCATAGTCATCTTAATTATTATTATCAATGTAAAAAAAAACGGAATGAAAATCGAGTATTTTAAAACCATATTTCGCTACTTTCAGTTCCGTTATAAGTTGTACAGGGTGGCCCGTTTTGTGTTTTTTATGCTCCAAATATTTTTTAATTCTTTTTGAACCTGAACCTAAACACAATGACTTCCTTCAGATATTAATGTAAAATAGTCATCTTAACTATTATTATAAATGTAACAAAATTCGAAACGAAAGTCGAGTATTTTTAAACCATATTTTACCACTTTCAGTTCCGTAATACAGGGTGGCCCGTTTAAGAGAGGCCTATACCTTATCTCGAAATCTACGGGGGTTACAAACAAAAAATGAAATACAAAAAGTGTTTCAATTAAAAGACCTTTATTTCTTTCATTTTCTTAATCGCCACTTTTTACATTTTTAAAATAGAACACCCTACATTCTGTTACATTTTTGGATACATATGAGTATGGGTCTGTGATTCACCGTTTCGAACTTATTAGTGATCATCTACAGAATTCGGTTTATGTTTAAACCATCATTGTTGGGTTGCTTATTAATGGTACTTTTCTCAATTTTCTTAAATGAGACTGTATATTATTGGATTTTCAAATAGCAACTTTAATAGCAATTTCAATTGTATAACATACTACGGGTCTCTGACTTACCGTTTTGCCTTAATTGGCGGAAAAAATTAAAAACTGGGAATTAGCCCCTTATCAACTTGTTCACAATCGTTTTAAGGCATTGGTAAGAAGTCATATTAAAAACAGAATATTAAGCTTTGCGCAATGTTGCTAATTATTACTTAATTAATTAACACTAAATACTAATGCATATTACTTACAAGAAAAATTAATTAAATGACAGGGCACCCTGTACAAGTCCTACAATAGTCAGAATATATTTTATATTTATAAATTCTTCATTAAGACAACTTGTCTAATGGTAATTTTCATTATAGTAATGAATAAGTAGAACATGTAGTTACCATCCGATTAGATACCTGTCTTACTTGTGTGTTACAGCTGTTATCAAAGTCGATACATTTATTGCTAGTCAACATCATTAATTTTTAAACGTTATTGATTTACATTTTTAATGTCTTTGTATTGTTGTTTTAATGTAAATCTATTACAATGATTTACATTTTATCTTAAATGTTGAAAATATTAACCTATTACCAAATAATTCAAAAAGAATATAACTTTTTCAGTGTCAGGTCAAACGTCAATTTTTTTCACTTTGCTAGTTCATGAAAATAATATTTTTTTGTACATTAATTATGGTTAAAAATAACATGGTCTATATAATGGTCTGGAGCGAGCGAAAATTGTTCACACAATTCCGGAAGTTCCTCTAAAACGGTCCTGCTCCGATTGGTAGTACAACGTCGGCCGATGAGCAATAAGGGTTTCGTGAAACCTTATATCATGTGACAAAATGAGAGTTTCCGTTAATTAAATTTGATATTCACGAGGTACCTAATTATATGATTTCCAGGGAAACAGGGTAGGTGCATGTCTTCAAGATCAATTATGATTATTGATTGACTGATTTTTTCGACAACTGTTAAGAAACATTCATATTTACACTGCATATTTAAAATACCCTAAACAAAAAATTTTGAATGATACCTCCGATAAATGTATGTTTAATGTTTTTTTTTTTAATTTTGGAAAGTTATAACAATTTAATTTCCACTTAAATAATTAATGAAAATGAAACTTGAAAAACACTAAGAAAAATGACCACCATCATTTTCAAAGTGAAGAACGAAAGTTTTCATTAAGAGTATTAAATGGATCGAATTGAAGACGTAATCGATAATTTATATTGTTTGTTCTTGTGTTACAGTCCGGTCCAACTCATACCCACCTGATCAAATTAACGAGGCTTCTTCGCTTGGCACGACTCCTCCAAAAGATGGATAGATATTCCCAATACAGCGCGATGATTCTGACACTTCTGATGTTATCTTTCACTTTAGTAGCCCATTGGTTAGCTTGCATATGGTACGTGATCGCGGAGAAAGAAGTCGAGACCGATTTAGGTAAGTAAAAATGTAACGAATTACACTTAAAATATATAGGGTTCTCCAAAGAAAAACGAATTTCATTTATTAATTATTTATTATTTATTAGTCCATTTGTTTGATTTCTTTGAAAAAGAATTGATGAAGACACAATATTTTCGCGATTTGCTTAATTAAAAAATAGAGGAACGCATTCAAACTTCACCAAATTTTAAAACTCTGCTGGAGCTCTAGTTCTGTTCATAATGTCAATATCGCTTTCCTTACTATTGATCATTTTTAGTCAGCATTGCTGACTCTTTTAATAAATAAAAACTAATTATATTATTAAGAGTAAACGTTATTACTAAAGGAAAATACTTTTTTTCTTGGACAATCCTATATAATATTGGACACGTGTTATCCATTCGGTTTCTCTTAAAATCCTAAATATATTGGAAGAATCGGAAATGTAGTTTCCGCTACTAATAATGTTTTTTTGTGTATGAATTCGGAAAAGACATTATTCGTTTACTTCTTCACATTTCAATCAATTCGTCTGATTGTGGCGGCCTTGTAGTAAGTAACATTTATTTATTTTCCAATCCAGTCGTTTTCGAATTTCTTCTTTTCGGCCCACTCAGATTCGGTTTAATCGTTGCATTTCTCATCAGAGAGATATATTGTTCCTTTTTGTTTGTCCCCCTTCCTAACCGCGCGGAACATTTGCTCGAATGACTGTCATCCATCTACACAATTAGTATGCCAGAAATGTCTTTTTGAAGATACAGAGATTTTCCTTCAACATTAAAACTGAGTAAAATAGTTTTGACAAATATTTTGTATTTATGCAACTTCTTGATTGCTGATTAATTTAATTAATTTTTAATAATAACTCAATATATTTAATTAAATTTTTCTACCAACGTTTTAAATCTTTCAATGCAAACTTTTTTGAGGTAATCTACTGAAAACATTGTTTATTAATAAAATTCCTCGAAAGCTTGTTGACTGATTATTATATTTATATTTATATTCATTAATTCGGTCTGCTAATGTTGTCTCTTTCTATAACTGTACACTTTAGACACGTCATTCATAATAAATAAAAAAAATAAATAAAAATAACGATTCATTGTTAAAACAAAGAAGATTTGGCAACAACCATTTTCTGGTCAACGGATTGAGTTTTAGATAAAGCAAGCTAGTAAGTAGCATTGGTTATTCTAACGCTGCAATAACAATCTAGCTGTCGAATCCCGATATGAAACTAAAAAACAAAAAATGCGGTAGTCAATATCGTAAATGCAAATTTCTTGGGTAAAATTTATTGTTTTGAAGTGATAAATTGCGCTCTCAGAACACATTATCGCACATTCGTCATCTTATCCTTTATAAGAAAAGGATGTAAATTACGTTTTCTGGAAGTTTTTGCCCGTCCTTTTGTCAAGCTGTGAAAAAAATTGGCGATTGCATAGTATCTGGAGGCGACAGCGAATTTCAATTAATCACATCTTTAAAATAAAAAGAACTCCGAATGCAGAATAAGGTGTTCGAGAGAAAGAGGTTCAGGAAGATGGAATAGTAATTGTAATTCATATTGTTTCATGGGATTATCATTTTGCTTGCGACATTTAAATATCGAGCCATTTTTTACCGTTTACTCTTAGCAACGTTCTTTCATTAATTGTGACAGGAATAATATAGGTCAAAATATAGTTTTATTTTAACTTCTAGGACGCTGAACTTATCAAAAATGTTTTGAAACAAAACGTGTTAATACCAAGAATTCTTAGCATTAATTAATAGAGTATTTAAGGTTACTTGCACAAAAATGAATATTTCTTTAAAGGAATAGTCAAAATAGAAGAAAAGGAGAAAATAAAATTAAATAGTAATAAAAGTAATAAAATTAATTTTCCTTCTCGGTAGGTTAAAAAACAATAGTATATTATGCAATAAGTGTGGTAAACGGCATTTGAGTCACGAATTTATTTGGCATGAGCAGAGCGAATGTTTAATAAACGAACTGTTGCATACTATACTTTTTCCACGACCGTCAGTTTTGGTTAGTTTTTCTGCCATGATAATCACAAATGGCAAAATTCAAGCCGTGAAATCCCGAAAATGTCCGAAGTGGCTCTGATCAATGGGAAACGAAAATGGCACTCTCTGAAGGCTAAATCGATGTAAATCGGGAGTAGGAAAATAGTGCATTATCCAACAAGTGCGGTAAACGGCATTTGACTCAGGAGTTTATTTGTCACGAGAGGAGCGCACCGGAGCGAGTTTTTAATAAACGAGTGAGTTAAAAGGTTTACCGAACGTGTTGCATACTATACTTTTTCTACAACCGTTAGTTTTTGGGTACATTTTCGTAAAACAACACGAATACATTCACTGTTCACAGAATTGACAAACGTCAAAATTGAAATCGTTGGAAATATCTCCGAAAACAACCGATTGCTCCCAAATCCGTGCGGTAAAATCCCGGAAATGTCCGAAAAGGCTCGAATTCATGGGAAACTGACGTGGTAAAGTAACGCTTCCCGAATGCTAGATCGGTGGGTAATTAGGTATTTTACAGACGGGAGTAGAAAAATAAATTTACCCACATTTTTTTGCGTATAATTTGACTAACTAAATAGTAAAGCTATGTTTATAATAATACACATTGCAATGCTTTTATAATTAGGATTTATCAAATACAATAGAAGGAAAATTTTTATGACATTAATTGCTAATCATATACACTAAGTTCGTTTTAAAAAATATATATATTGTATATAACTGATAACATCGGTTATTATGTTATACATATATTACTATTTTAAAATGGCTATTAATATCTTTCATAACAGTTTTCTTACAAAATGATAATATAATTTTGAACAATATCGAATTGTTTATGACATATTTCCTGGTTATATAATTTAGTTCATCTCTAATAACAACTTTAATTTTGTATTTTCTATAACTGGTTTTCACTATCGACTTCATTAAAACATAACACATTATTTAAAACTTTCTATAGAATAAAACTGACATGAAACTCAGCTAAAATGTAAACCGTTCAGCCAAAACGCTGACGACATAATCTTTAACCGGAATGTTCGCCCTTTGAATTGGATTGTAAATTTTGAATTACGATAATTGCAATTGAATCGCAATGACGGAGAATATGACACTGATTTTAATCATAGAGCTACATTTTACATCCCCCAAAACTCCATACATTTTAAAAGGACTCTAAAATTATCGAGTTCTTTTATTTCGCTTTGTTTAGTCTCAGCGTCGATCAAATTAGACGGGCGTTGGTTTTTAGAACGAAAAGAGATCTAATTACGTTCTTTTTTTTTTTTGGAACCAGAGATCAACGACTTTTTAGTTTTTTCACCTTACATTCAGCTTACTTCAAAAATCAACTAAACTACCAATAGCCTTTCAAACGAAAACGTGGCATTTTTGGAATCTGCTAAGATTATATACATTTGAATGTTAAATAGGAGGAATTGCTTTCAGACACGAAATGAATATACAACAGGGTTCGGCGGAGAGCTGCAGGCCATCAACCTCCATTTAAACTTCATTATCAAATCGGGTATTTCGATCGATTCCGAATACGTGTCTCCCAATTTTGTAACGTAATTCTTACCCTTTCCATTCTATGCGAAAATCTGTCTGTCTTCATTTGTATTAAATCCGTACCACTTGACGTAGAAGAATTTGTCATCCATTAATTATACTGATTAAGTAAGAAAGCTATTGCAGCAACTAGACCCTTGTTGAACTGAGGTGGCTTTTATTTGATGAAAATCCATTAAACAAAATAAATATGAACTAAAAGTTCAGATTTTCACGAAATTATATATTTTCACATGACAATTATTTCGACAACACCATGTTTCTAGCGTTTAACTATTTCGAATTTACCCTATTAATTTATCAAGTATGTATTTCGTATGTTTTCATTTTCCTTATATTTTTCAAAAAAATCGATAGATTGAAAGATAACTTATATCAGGTATCGGATAATGTCAAAAATATAAGCAATATATTACAATAATTAAACATTAGAATAATATACAAATATAAAACGATTACAATAATATGTTGTCACAGTTAAAAAAATCATTTAAGCTACAAAGAGCATGATGAACTTGGTTTATACGCCGCATTTATACTCTCAGGTCTATTTGTCTGTTTCAGGGGAGTAGGCAAATAATTATCAGCAAAACAATCAGATTATTGGCAACTATTGACAATTTATGCCTGGGATTTTTTTTATCAAAATTGCTCCTTAACGTTAATGTAAATTAAGATTTTGAAGTCGCTCATAGCTAGTAGGATTAGATGCTAACAATTATATATAAAAAGACCAGAAAGAGTTAGTATTCCAATATCACGAAATAGTTGACGACAAGAGAAAAACTTAGGTTTAGATACCATTGTTCTTGTGATTTGCTTCTGCAATCTAAATACTTCCCTGAAACGCGATGAGTTGTAAATAGCTATGCCGGAAAAAAATTGTTTCATTATATTCTGACCGAAAAATATGTTTAAATTGTTTTGCGAAAAGAATGTCAAAAGGACATAAATTCGAAATAAAATACCGCAAACCTTATTTTTTTGGGTTGAAAATCCACGAATTAATGTTTTAGTTTTAAATAATTTTGCTTAATTTTCTGTCTTTCTATCTCTTCTCTTTCTCCCCTCTTTTCTCTCTCTCTTTCTCTGTCTAGTCTGTTTCCCCATTACTCACACAATAAAACAGCAGCAATTTAATACTAATGTTAAAAATAACGATTATCATAACTATAAAAAAAACTCATTTATATACTTTCTCTTTTTTTGCAGGATGTCGCTATCTTTTTTTTTAGTGACCGACCATTAGGGGCAAATTTTACGTAGGAAATGGTCAATAAAGTTCTGTTCTACTCTGTTTTAAAATGCTACACGAAAAATCCACTAAAAAGAAGACTAGCGAAAGCGTTTAAATGCTTTTAATTTATTTTGCAGGTTGGATAAGAGCTTTAGCGGACCGGCTCAAAATAAACGACGTGGCGAACGTATCGAATACGGATGCGTACGTGACGGCCCTTTATTTCACCTGTTCGAGTCTGACGAGTGTGGGATTTGGAAACGTTAGCGCCAATACAACCAACGAAAAAATTTTTAGCATTTGCGTTATGTTAATCGGAGGTAAGTGCCGTAGTATATAATAATAGTTACTTTTTAGGCCGCCTACATCACACGACATTGTGGTTGTATTTTTTTTATTTTACTGGTTTTTTTGACCCAGCAACTAAGGCAATTTGGCCAGTTTACAAAAATATTACTATTATAATTCAAAATTCTTAAAAAGATGCTTTCTTAATGAAAGGGTCTGGACTAAACCACCGTGCTACAGGTTTGTCCGTTCAAGAAGAACACTATTTCCCAAATTTATTGACACTGCGCCTCTATCACTTTACTTAACAAATATACAAAACACTATTTTACATCAAACGACACTAATTGGGAGCAACGTCCGCCATGTGCAATGGTCCCTAAAATCCTCTCATGGTTGTGGTTAATGTCTCATCCGCGGAAGACCTAAATGCCATTTCGTTGTGGTCAGTGTTGCTAACCGCACATATGTTCTTATGTCTGCCTGTCCATCTTGCCAACTGCAGATGCTCCATGCGCTTTAAACAATTTTTAAACTGTAGCATTAAATTTTGAAATTGTCAGTGGTAAAGAAAATTAGCTTATTTTCTAGGTACGCTTTATTGAAGTAATTAGGTAATTATATAAATATGAGGTTTGATATCTCAACAGCAAATTGCAATTACCAACCGAAGAATAAGTTATAGGCTATTTCAGAAGACTATGGGGTAATAAAATGAGAAATTCCCATCAATTACATTATCGGTCATAGGCGTACGTAAACTAGATTTTAATGGAGGTTGGCCAGGATGACAATATTGCTTTGATACAAAGGCAACTTATGGATCACTTTCACTTTTTGGCTGGGAAAATCATAACCGTACAGCACTTATACTGGCAAGAGATACTTGGGAAATACAAAACAGTACTCAGTACCCTCTAAATTTCCGTGGAACGCCCGTCAACGAGTATCAAGGTATCAAGAGAAGGTAATCGTCAGTCAATATTGGAAGCAAAGATTGATTTTTAAAAGAAAGTTTGATAACCTTTCAGCAGTGCGATGTAGGAGATTACCAAGAAGACCTGAATTTGGATATTTTTGAAGACTATTTTGCCGAAATGCTGAGTTGGTTCAGTTTTAATTATAAATAACGCACAGGGAAGTCTCTAACTCTGTTATTCAGAAAACAAAAAATTATAGATTTGATTAAGAAATAATTATTTCGTATAGCAAATTTGCAAAAACTTTGTGTTCATTTATTTATTTATTCACAATTTAGGTTGCGTAGAGTACAAAGTACCAAAAAAAGCATCCCCGTTTTATCTTAGAAAGATAGGTTTACAAATAAATTTTAATTTTACCACTCATCAGGACAAACTGGTGCAAAGTGATGTAATAATATAAAGACTGTTAGAAGTTCACATTTTAATTAAGGTGTTATATATATTATATCCTAAAAAATATTTGTTCAACTCCCGGCTGTAAAATACCTAATTACCTACCGATCTAGCATGCGGGAAGGGTCACTTTACCACGTCAATTTCGTTTTCCACGATTCCGAGCCATTTCGGACATTTCCGAGATTTTACAGCACGGATTTGGGAGAGATCGGATGTTTTCGGAGATATTTCCCAAGCTTTGAATATTGACGTTTGTCAATTCTGACGACAATGTCAGTGAATGTATTCGTGTTGTTTTGCGTGAATGTACCCAAAAAGTAACGGTCGTAGAAAATGTATAGTATGCAACAAGTTCGGTAAACTTTTTAACTCACTCGTTTATTAAAAACTCGCTCCGCTGCGCTCCGCTCGTGTCAAATGCCGTTTACCGCACTTGTTGCATAATATACTATTTTCACAGCAGCAGTTATTGAGTTTCTTTTTATGAAACCGGTCGTTTTATTCGATTCGATTATTACTCTATTTATGTGAGTCTTAAAAATCCATTTTTCGTCCAGCGTTATCCCCAGATCTCTAATCTCCGCCACTCGCTCTAAGTTGGTGTTATTGATATTGTATGTTGAGTTTATTTTTGCTACATTTTTGGTGAATGATATACTAGAACATTTGACAGGATTCAGGAAAAGATTATTACTTTGACAGTATTGTTCCAAGCGCAGAAGATCTTCTTGGACATTTAGACAGTCATCGGAGGTTTCGATCTTGGTGTATATTTTCAAGTCGTCGGCGAAGAGTAGTAGTCTTTTACAATGTTTGAAACATTTTTATATTGAATTAATATATATTATAAAAAACAAAGGGCCAAGATGACTGCTCTGTGGTACACCGGACGTGATGCCAAGAAATTTCGATTTATGTCCATCGTCATTCTTCCTTTTCTATCACTAAGAAAATTGCTGGACAATCTAACCATTTCGGCCTCAATCCCGACCTCTGCAAGCCTAGTCGACAATATTTGGTGGTCTATCTTGTCGAATGTTTTACTAAAGTCGGTGTAGACTACGTCAACCTGTCCTTTACGTCAATTGCCCTAGTAACCAATTCAGAGAAACTCAGTAAGTTGGTTTCGAGAGACCTTCTTGGAAAAAACCATGTTGTTCTTGGATTATTTTATTTTTTATACCGGGAAAAATACTTCACTGTCATACATGAGTTTCTCTAGAATTTTGTCAAAGGCACACAACTTGCTTATAGGCCTATAGTTCTTAACATCCTTTCTCTCGCCGCTTTTAAAAATTGGAGTAATTTCACTTAAATATAAATGTAAATATAAAATAAATAATAAAAATAAAAACAGGTGGAATGCCATCCGGTCCTGGACATTTGTCTACATTTAAGTTTTGACATTTCCTTTTATTATTGTTCAATTTGAAGTTTTGCATAAGAATTGTGTTTGATTTAATGCACACACTTTCAAAAGAATGCGCAAACACTTCGGCAACCTTTTTACCACCCCTTGCAAAAGTTTGGTTGTCCTTTACTATGTATGGAATTGAGACATTGTTTTTTCTTTTACTTCCAATAAAATTCCAATTTTTTTTTGAGTTTTCCAAAATGTTGGTCTCTATGATTGCAATATATTTATTATAGTCGTTTCTAATCATTTACTTTGATACGGTTCGTAATTAACGGAATCGATCATACGAATATTGGTCGCGATATATTTTATATTGTTTATGAAATTTGATTTTTCTTTTATTACTGATATTGTTTTAAAACTAAAACAGACATGAAAATTAGACTTAATCTCGCTAATTGGTACATTTTGTTGAACGATTCTGTTTATTATGTTGTAAAATTGATCTCTCATTGTATCTACGTGACCACTGTCAGAGTTCGATTCTAGTCTATTTTTGATAGGTAGGTATTTATATCGTCAAAATTAGCTTTATTAATATTATATTATCTTTTGTTTGGGGGATTAAGAAGCTTAACCCAAGACGCAGACCAGAGGATTTGTATAGCTTCGTGGTTGCCATTTTCGGCAACCAGGTAATTGACCGATTATGAAATACATCCTGGAAGATGTGGCAAAAAACATAGTGAAAATATATTACGCAGACATCACTGCGAACTTGTTGAACTTGAATAACACGAATACATTGAGTGAAGTCTTGTTCGAAAAGGCTAACGATAACGAAACTGACGTCGTAAAATGACACCTTTATTTCTACTACCCCTATTTAAAAGGGATTGAGATTATTAAAACATAGTTATGGTCCCCAAGTTTAAATTGTTCCAATCCGAAAGGAAGATATTTTAAGAATTGTATTGTATTGTATCTGAGCTGTTCAGGATAACGCATCTGCTTGAACTCAGAAATAATGAGATCTAGTTGATTGTAAGTGCACCAACTATCGGAAATGATGAGAACTGCTCTAAATTAAAGATGAATAACTCACAAAATTTCCAAAACCCCCTACAAGGTCTATTTGGGTTTGAAGAAATATGCATCTCCAAAGCTCGGAACACAACCAGATTTGAGTTATTAATAATAGACCACCAACAGAGAGACCATGGTCGCGCCTTCCAATGAGAACTGGTCTCAATTAACGATGCACGATATGTATAATCCCAATATCCACTAAATTTCAATAACCCCCCCCTCCAAATATTAAGCTTTTACGAACCATCCGGATTGTCTGAGATCGACAGCTAAGATTTATTGCCGTCAAACACAAGCGATTTTCAATTGAATATAGTCGGACCTCGACATCGAATCGATACCTACTCTAAGAAAACGCTGTTTGAATTCGGTAACGCAAATGGAAGCTGAAAATTGGGTAAAACGCAACTTGAATGAAAATGCCACTAATTAATGTTTTACTTTGGTATTTGTTACTTGGCCAATTGTTTCAAGCGATCAAGGTTGATTAATAGGAAAAGCTGCTTATATGCTAATGAATAAACAATTAATCGGGGCGCACCAGTTATATTGGGCCAATAGGTTCAAAATGGATGGTTGGAAAAACTACCAAACAGTTACTCCGCCAGATGCGTTGCCGAATATATTTTTTGAATTAAAAATATTTCCAAAAACATTTAAATTCTTTATGCATACGTTCACGTGCAAAATTCAATATGTAGTGTGTAATTTAGTAATGACGGTCGAAGTTCCACGAGAAACCTTCCTTCTCTTATAATATCCAAAACGTATGTGAAAATCCTGTTGAATTTAAGTTCAAATTCCTTCACAAAATGTAGATTACTCCTAAAAAAATCATTATTGTCTGTTGGTTGTTTATTTATTACTTGGTGTTAGCCTGTTGAAATAACTAGTAATTCCTTGTTTGCTGTAACTAGCGATTATATCAAGGTACAGGAAGCATAATAACATCCTATGGGAGGTATTGGGTATTTGGAAATTATTTAGATTATACGGGATATTCCAGTAAGAGTAATAGAGAAACAGACAATCCTAGAGAATTGAAAAACAAAATCAACTAAACCTTTCAAGGGAAAATGTTAGAAATTATTTTCTAAAATGGTCACCCAGGACATTTATTTTTTTGTGTGTTTCCACAAAAAGATGGAATATTCGTCATAGTTCTATGCTTACTGATGTTTGCTCTATCTTTGCAAGAAAAATGGTGGGGGATGTTTTAAGATTTTCAGGAATATATATCGATAACTCTTAAAGAAGTTTTAATAAACTTAGACTCGTCGAAAAGAGCTGATCCTAGCCTATTATTTGTGGATCATTAATAAAGGCTGAACAATCAAGTGAAAACCCATCCGAAAATATGAAGAAGAAAACTTTTTGTGAAGCATTTGTCCTTTACTCGTTATTATTAAAATTATTATTAAATTATTCCTAATTTACCAAATAAACGTCTAACCTATTATTTAGAATGCCAGTTTTTTGTTATTTGTCTTTATTACTTTTATTACTTTAGACCGCACAAAATTATCAATTATCCGTTAGCTGACATTACTACCAGCCTGGCATTAATATATTACTATTAATTTTGTATTGAAATAATTATTATTAGTCTTCATTCCTACGGTACTTTTCATGGGAATGTGAGAAATAACATACAATATTTATATTTTTATATTTATTTTATTTATATATATTATTATAGCATAAATAAGAGATTTTATTTGATAATTTAGAAATAATTGGATTAGGATAGGATAAATAGGTACATCGAGATGAGTTTTTCACTAGTTTATTGACACTTATTTATTCGTTGTATTTGTTCTTTTTCCCGTTTTTTTCTGCCATTATGTCATCTGGTGACAAGGCAAGCAATCACTAATCGTCTAACACGATTGAAAGCCTTTTTCAACGACGCCAAGATTTTTTAAAATACAGTATGAAATTGCGCCTTTGGTGTCCATTTCAGTAACTACCTCAGACACTCCGTCCGGGTGTCCCGAAATTAGACGTCAATATTTTAACGACGTATGTGTGATCCAAAATAAGGATAAAAGTTCATATAAGCTGGGGTCCAAAACGTTTTAGTTTTTAACATACAAGGTGTTAAATTTGAAGAGGCTATTTTTTGTAAATATTTTCCAAACACATAAAAATCTTTAAATAAAATTTGGTACAGTTACTAAAATTTGTAGGCTCTATTTAACGAACTAAAACTTAGTATTGGATTTATTATCTTCAGGAGCGCGTGAAACAGGAGAGGCGTGGGAAAAATTTGCCCCAAGTTTTCGTAATTTGGACTGTAGAATTTAAAAATCTGAAGTTTTATCGCACCTGGTTAGAAGACACCGTTTTCGAGAAAAATGCTTTTGAAAATGTAATTGCACTTTTTTTTATTTTAATGTTTACAATCGAGGCGCAGATAATCATTAGTAAGCCTTGGAAGTTAATGACGCGTTTCAGTTGTTTGTTTTGCTCTGTAAATAAAAATTAAGTGTCAATTATTCCACAGTTTTCAATTTTGTTCATTGTGAGTGAAAAATAGTTTTTACTTAGATTGTTTTTATAAATCATTTTATTAACGAAAGACAAATCAAACTATCAACATTAAAGCTAATTATTCCAATAAAAATTATAAACTTTACATTTTAAAGAACGTGCTCAAAAAGCTCGTATTAACATTAACAGAAAATCTAGATTTGTAATTAAAATTTCAAAAGAATTTTTCTCGAAAACTGTGTTTCTAGCTAGGTGCGACAAGGGTATTTTATTTACGTAGAAACATTCAGACTTTCAAATTCTGCAGTCCAAATTACTAAAATTAGACAAACAAAAAAATTGGGCCAAATTTTTCCCACGCCTCCCCTGTGTTACCCACCCCTGAAGACAATCCAATACTAAGTTTTAGTTCCTTAAATGGAGCCGAGAAAGTTTAGTAACTGTACCAAATTTTATTTAAAAATATTTTGTTTTACGAAAATATTTACATAAAATATCCATGACCTCAAATTTTACACCCTGTATGTCAAAAACGAAGACGTTTCCGACTCTAGTTTATATAAACCTTTATCTTTATTTTGGGTAACGGAATACATGGTTAAAATATTGACGTCTAATTTCGGGACATCCTGTATAGTTAAGCGATACATTGAAAATTTTTAAAATACTTTATTGTTAAATTTCTTGGATATGCCAGATTCTATTCTTATATAAATAATAAGGAAAAATTATTTCGTGGCGGATATTTATTGAAATATCCAAAAGTTTAAATTTTTTTGAAAAAAAAAAAGATAATTTTCGTTTGATTTGGGAGCCATCAGTTATAAGCTGTGTCGTTCCAAAATTAGTTAAATACTAATGTTAAAAAATTGTTTTTCTAAGGTCAACAATGAAACAAAATGTAAAGTGCGGCGATAGGTACTTAGATTTTCGTCTGGTATTCCCGAATAATTCCGGACACTCTTTTACATTCTAATTGATTTCTTGAAAAGCCTTGCTATGAATTCATTGGTAGCCAATTCGCTCATTTTAATAAACTCCCGCTTAAAAGAAATGAATATTAACTAATCTAAACGAACTCGAACTCAAATTAAAACGAAACCGTCAAACTCAGGGCAAACTAAAAATGTCGAATTCGCCTGCTCAGTACACGGAATTGAAATTGCAGAAAATCTTCGGTTATATTTCGAAGAAAATGTTTACGTTGTTTACGAAACGTCCACGAATTTTCCGGGAACTTTAAACGCTCGTTAACGTTTAACGTGACGTTCCATATTTTTATTAAAACCTAAGTTTCCGCGGTAAATTAGTTAGTTTTCTTATTAGACTTACGTAAGTTACCGCGCTTTCAATAATACGGACGCAAACTTTATGAAAATCCCAATGAAACATAGCTATTAAAACGCAACCCTACGGCGTACTTTTCCATCCACCGTGTTCAACGTTTAGGAAATTTATAATTGAATTTGTAGACTATTTACCGAAAGGTAAAAAGAAGGCATAATATTAATTCCGATCAGCACCCTAAAACTTCCAGAATAAAGTTTTTTATACATAAAAGAATACATCAAATGTACAACCATTACAGTAAAATGTAATAACAATATATCGCTATTTCTTTTCAATACTTTAATAAATTATTCTAAAATCTAATACAGAAGTAGGAAAATTATTCCAAGAAAAAATTTATCCTTAAATATATTTGAACCATCTTGAAAATTTCTTCAAGAAAAATGAAAAAATAAATACCGATAAGTTGGAATACACCGGGTGACACAAGAAAATGGGATAACTTTTAAACAGCTTGACATCGCGATTTGAAATTTGGAAGGATTAACATAGGCTGAATGTCCATTTTTTTGACAATATGTAGCCAATAGTTGAACTTCTGATTTGAGCGGAAACGACAGTAACTTTCGAATTTTAAAGGGGACAATCTATACTTTTTTGCATTTTTGAGTTCAGGAGATCATTCTACGTGACATAGGATGGTTTTTATCATTCTTTTGTTTGTTTTTAATTTTTATTTAATTTTTGAAACTTGCGTCTAGGAGGCTGTGACCATCATAAATACTCTTTACCGGGCCACCTGATCATACGAAAAATTGTAAATGAAACTTTTATTTATTTGTCTAATGGCAAATAGCATTTAATGTAATGAGCTATTAATTAACAAAACGGTCAAAAAATAATCTCACAGGAAGGAAAAAACCAGATAAGTAGAACATTTTTATAAAAACAGAATATTACTTAGGTGGCTTTGCTTCTATTCATCATCATGTCGGCATGATTGAAAATCCTGACAGTTTGTACATTTTTATACATTATTAGGGAAAACAATATTTAATTTACAAATGGAGAAAAAGTTGATATGTTTCTGATATACGGGGAATGCAGAAAAAACTCAAGTCAGTAAGATTAAAAATGCAGAAGAAACTCTCGACAAGCTCATGCAGTGGAAAGGAAAAAACAGATTAGTAATTAAAAAGAAAACAAAAATTCAAGGAAGAATTTCTTCTGAGATTCAACAATCAAATTTTTTTGTTGAAAGTGTTTTATTATGGGGAAACAGTCAAAAACTAAGTATTGCATGTATACGTACGTCATAAGCGATCAGCACTTTTTATCGGAAACTCAGTAGAACAAGAGAATAGATTTTTTTTCCTTTTGAAATCTGGGATAATTCAATACAATATTTTAAAAATCTGAAAATAAAACCTCTACAATGTCGGTAGAATCGATTTGAAAGTGGTATCAACGAGTGTTACTGTAGGGCAAGTTTTACGTTGACACAAAACATCACATGCATTTATTTTGGAACTGGAGTTTTGTATTTAATTGAATTAAATAAGTGCAATAGATATTTACTTAATAACCAATTTATTTTAAGATGAAACATTCATAGAATGTTGTATACGACACTCCCTGGCTCTAGAAATTATATTCGGTGTAACCCTTCCTAACATTTCTGAAGTTATACTATCAAATACAGCCGATATTCTCCGCTGCAATTATTGTAGGTCGAACACAGTAGCTACATAAACACGGTCTTTCACGTACCCCCAAACAAAAAAATCTAACGGTGTCAAGTCCGGTGACCTTGGGGGCCAATTGACTGGACCGTGTGTTGAGATTAGTCTATCCCCATAAACATCACATAGGTGTTCAGTGATGTCTTTAAAATTTTGGAGAGGCGCGCCATCCTACTGAAAATACATATTTAATGTCACGGCAAGACGCAAATCATCTAACGAGTCTTCAATTTCATTTCATGGGAATTGTGAGTATCGTACACCAGTTAAGACACCATGAAAAAAAAACAGGTCCTGTACAGACATTGATTCCGAACCGTTCTTGAATCTGTCCGGGACGAATAATTCTTTGATTCTTTAAAGACCAGTATCTGTTCTGTCATCAGTGAACAAAATTAAGTTAACTAAATTATTATTTTCATGTTACAAAGTCGGCTTCATAAAGATGTTGATAAAGGTTATACTTAAAAGAATGATAGCCGTGTTTTCTTAAAATTCTCCTCACAGATTCTCTTGAGATGTCTAATTCTAATGCCACTTCTCTTAGCGACGCAGCTGGATTTACGTTGACGTATCCCACAACATTGATTTCCATTTCTTCACTTATAATAAAATTATCATGTCGATTATTTTGTGGATTTTTCATTTTCAATTCCAGCTTTCTGAAGAAACAATGTGCAGGAAGACGACGTCCCGGATAGAGGGTTGCACAGAATGCACGGGACTGTCTAGAGTTTTTTCTGCATTCCCCGTATATCAGAAACATATCAACTTTTTCTCCATTTGTAAATTAAATATTGTTTTCCATGATAATGTATAAAAATGTACAAACGGTCAGGATTTTCAATCATGCCGACATGATGATGAATAGAAGCAAAGCCACCTAAATAATATTTTGTTTTTATAAAAATGTATTTACTTCTCTGGTTTTTTCCTTCCTTAAAAACTTTGGTGTCAACATGTTGCAAAAAAAGTAGCGACTTTAAAAAGCTTTTGTTCCCACTAGGGTGCAATTTGAAAAAATTAGGTTATCCTAAAAAATTAATAGTTCATTACAGTACAGTAAAGAAAAGTTCATTTACAATTTTTCATATGATGGAGTGACCCGGTAAAGAGTATTTATGATGGTTACAGCCTCCTATATGCAATTTTAAAAAATTAAATAAAAATAAAAAAAACAAAAAAAAAGAGAAAAGTCATGTTATCTTACGGATCTCCTGAATCCCAAAATGCAACTGGAAGTGCAACCATTGACTACAAATTGTCAAAAAATTAGACATTCAGCACAAGTTAATTTTAAATAATACCTAAATACCTAAAAGTGCTATAGGGCCATATATTGTCCCATGGCGCCCTTCAGAGAACTCTGTAGGTGGCTTATGTGAGAAGAAATGTCGGGCATATTAACGGACATAATGCTCCCTTCCAGATTATACGTATTTAATTGTATTATTTAATTACTATTAAATAATATATTAAATAAATAGAGTTTCTGTAATAAATTAAAGTTGTTTTTAGAAAAAAAAAAACTATTGCAATAATAATATAAAATATTTCGTTAAATTATAATTACATCATGGCTAAAAAACAATAAGAATAAAATAAATAATAAATACATAAAATAGTAACACGCTTATTTCTTACCATTTCTATACGTTTTCCTTCTATTTGTCGATCTTTACTCATAAATAGCCAACACAACAGACTTCAAACAAAACTGGATACGTAAAAAATACAAAATATCATAAAAACCTCATTTACTTTTTCTTTCGTATCTTTCTTTTATTATATTATGTAGGCTAAAGGTTTAACAATAATCAAAATATAACAGATTTAAAGATAATTTTAAAATAAGAAATAACTAAGTAATAAAAAAATAATATTAATAACAGCATATTATGTTAAAATAATTTTGAGGCAAACGGAAATTTTTCATTGATCTGTCTATAAACAAATCAAAATTTAATCGTTTTCTTTAAATAAATTATTGAAAAAAAGACACGCGGTTCCTGCCCCAAACCTTAGATTCTCAAAAAAGGGAATCGTTTTTGTCACAACTTAGTCATGGAGAATAAAGAATACAAAGTATGTGTGAAGTTATAGTGGTATAAATTACATTTGGTTAAAAGCTTAGTATATATTGAATGTTTTAATTAAATTGCACCTACAAAAAATATTTACCATTGCATATCAAATATCAATAAATCTAAATATTTTTTATACTATACTTCGCATGGCAAATATGCTAAAAAATAAAGTTTTCTACATATTTGCTCATGAAAATTGTAGAATATTCTTTTATAAAGACAGGATAGCAACAGGACACATTCTGAAAGCTTTGTGGATATATTTCAGAGGTTTTAAGTTTTAAACGTCCTTTAAGAATATTTTCATTCAATAACTGCTCAGTTATGACATGTCAACATATATTCACAAAGTAAAAAAGAATGGGTAGGCCATCGTGATAATAAGAAGTGCTTCGTTTAAATACTCATATGAAGTAAAAATATACGAAAGTACTTAAATGGATTCACAAATTAATAATTTATGGGTTTTTAAAAATATAATTTTAATTTACAAAAATTCTTAAATTTGTGCATTTTTTTCATTAATTTTGCAAGCTAAATAATTGCATTTTAAAAAAATATAATAACATAATTAGTAATTAATATTTCTTCATAATTCTAGGAATTTTTAAAAAATCTAGATCTAATAATATGTCGCTTTTTACAAAGAGGCATATGGAGCAAACTTGTTCGATTTTATAGTAATAGTGTTACAATGAAGTAACATAATAGGGTGCCCAAGTTCACAGAGATGAACTTGCGTCAGTAGTAACAAACCTATGTCCACACTGTTATTAATATTTCTATTATTGAAGCCACTTAATAAATAATCAAATTTTCCCTGAAATGGGGGCCACTTTTCCATGGACATCCCGTATACATTTTATAAAGCAATTTTGACAAAACGGATGCCAAGCATTCTATGGAAATCCTCGGAATAATATTTTATCGGCAGCCGAGAGTTTATGCAGATTGCTCGCCCAGTTCAAAACAACCATTTTAACGATTCCGTTTATCTTAATTTTTTTTTCCCTTTTGTAGCGTTAATGCACGCCTTAGTGTTCGGCAACGTTACCGCCATTATCCAGAGGATGTATTCGAGAAGATCGCTTTATACGATGAAATGGAGGGATCTCAAGGACTTTTTTACCTTACATCAAATCCCGAAGGAACTGAAAAATCGAATGCAGGATTATTTCCAAACTATGTGGTCGCTTAATCACGGGATTGACATTCACGAGGTAAGCCAACAATTCTATTTATAGACAATTTCTTTATTTTGGTGACGAAAATGTTTTTCCTTTAAATTTTTCTGAAGTTGCGGAACCACCGGTCGGAACTGCTTTTGGTAATTCAGCTTTTTGAACTGGCAAAGTACTAAAAAATACAACTAGGAAAGTAGCACAACTATTTGATATATTAACGTACCATGCGCTGTTAGATATACACTGAGTTTGACTATTGAGATAATTCTCAAGCTGTTGATGTATCAAAAACCATGCACCTTTACCTATTATTGAGGTCGAATAGAGAGATACTTGGCTCCTCGAGCTGTTGATATATCAGCAGGCACCTTTCTATTGCTATAAGATATATACTACGGTATCTGAATTAGATGCAACAGGGTGTTCAAAATAAACGAATATATTTGGATCATTTTAAATATACATCATATATATTATTGTTTTTTCTGAAACACCTTACAAAAACCTATAACTTTTCTTAGTATAGCATATTTACCCTTCTTTATTTCCAAAACTATTGCTATAATATAATATAACAGGGCTTTGTTAAGTTTAAAAAATCAACAAGAAAAAAAACTTTGTTGTAGCAGTAGATAAAGCAATAGACAATAAATTTTGAATTCGCAGAAAAAGTAAATAATAATAAATACCTGTTACTACAAATTAACTTATCTTGTTTTTAAATATTATTATGGCGCAGTAAATGTTCAAAAATATGCTCTTCTACTTGTATATGTTTTTAGAAAAAATGAAATATTGGAAAAACTATTTGGTTTAGTATTATTTAGTTAGTTTAGTATTTAGTAAGTATTGTTATTAATAATGAAGTACAAGAATTTCAAAACGAATTCAAAACAAAAAGTAAAAATAGAGTTTGCCACTTTTAAAAAATGTATGTTTTATTCGTCGCATTTTTTTATTCACCCTGTATATTTTAAAATAATTTTAAATTGTGCATTCTAACAATCTTTAAACCTTTTGCCATTTTCTCACAACTTTCGAAAAAAATGAGATAATTAACTTTACTCAATCCTTGACTCACTCTGTACAATATATATTGGTATAGTAGGACTAGACGTCTATCGAATTCATTGTTCTTCATTTTCGTTAGAACTCAGCAAGTGGCCGGTTTTCAGTTTCCAGAAAAAAGTGAAAAATGGTTTATATTGAAAGCACGTGAGATTACGAGTTCTTTAGAGTTGTATCGAATAATTTAGTTGCATAGAATAAAGCACCTTGTCAAAAAACTATCACACACATCACTGTACTAGGTAGCTAACTAGGTACGTATATAAAGTTGGTACCATGTCAAAAATAAATAAGTATAATTAAAAATGAATTTGACCTTTGGTCAGCTTCACTCTTACTCTCACTGTCGTCGTCATCCAAGTGCACAATAATTCTTTCCCACGACATTTACGTACGAAATTTGCATTTTTAAATTCGATCATACCTTGAAAGGATTTTATGAAAATTTGTACCACGAAATTGAAAGGCAATTAATTCATTTTAAATGTTTCGTCCAATTTGAATCTGAAAATAAAACAGGGTTATGAAAAATTCCAAAATTCATCTAATTTGAATCTGGAAATGAAACGGTTTCTCTATGCAACAAAAATCCGGTTTTGAAAATACCAAAAAAGAGGGAAATGAAAAATTCCAAAAACTATTAAAATTATTGGGTTTTTTTTTGAAGACCAGTTTAACTTTTTATCCGGACGAGCGAATGAAACTTCTGAAATTTGTCGGAGAGTATTTTGCTGCTGGAAATCAGGTTATGGTGTTTCCTCTAAGCCCATCTTCCACCTGGAATGCGATGCAGAGTAGATTTAACTTTTATCGTATACAGCGTGGAAAATCCAATTTAGGCGTCCTTAAGACAAATGGAATATACATGTCAAAAACTAAAACTAGCAGTAATTGCGTTAGCTAGAGTTGCGATTGAGAAGCTCGTTTTCTATTCCGGAAGCGTAAATCTTTACCTGCCTTGTCGGAAAATGTGAATCCTGAAATCTTATTCTTTTCCTTATTCTCGGGTAACTTCGTGTTTAGTTTTCAAATGAAACGTCAGACATGAATAATATCGCAGAATCGTGGCCGTTTGACCCCATATGTTATGGGAACATTTTCAAAAGTATGATTTAATTTTACGGAATTCAGGGATGTTGCGCCTTTCTCAGGGTATAAAAAACATTTATCTGAAATTCCAACCAGTCTACCTTCGTCACGTAGCACAAGCCAGAACTTCCTACGTTATGCCCCTGCTTGACAAATGATATAGAAATTCATGCCAACAGTTTTCTAACCAACGTTAATGTTGTAAATGGGGAGTGTAATTAGATGTGTCTGTAAAAAGCACAATTTTACTAAGTAAAAAAGTTCTAGATCAGTGGTAGTAACTCAAATAACAAATAAAAAAATACAGTCTTGAAATAATTATACTTTCAACTAGCAAGCTGTTTACTTACATACATGATTGGTTAGTTTCTTGGTGTGATTTAATTTTCGATTCTACTTTTTGAATATTGGCATCTACTCCAGGATATTCCTAAATATAAAGTCAGAAGTCATTCTTTGCGTCATTCAGTTAAACATAATTATTTTCACATTTGTTTTAGGTTCTGCTTTATAGCTTTTGCAAATTTTGAGATATTTAACCCAAATTAATGATACCATTTTTTTTAAAGAAACTTCCACAGGCTACTGTAATACTTTTTATAAAACTTCTGGATTCCTCCTGCGTGGGTTTTTGTTGAGTCGAACTAGCTAACGTCTCGCCAGTCATCCTGTTGGCTTCTTCAGAGTTTGACTGAAACTGGCTCGCATTTTACTCGGTGCCTGCTTTTATATTGTTTAAGGTGGGCGGAGCTAAGTGTGTAGTGTATTTTGTAGTGTATTTTCACCACAACCTTCCAATAGCAATGAAACCGAAAGCAATCCCATACTTGCTTATATTCAAAACATCACCGACCACATATCAAAGGTTCTAAAGAAATATAAAATATAATATAAAAATCACTCAACATCTTCGATCCGTCAAAGATCAAATTCTATTTGAGATGACAAGAGTTTAGAGCATTCCATGCATATGCGGCAAAGAATACATTGGAGAGACCGACCACGCAGGAGGAATCCAGAAATTTTGTAAAAAGTAGAACGGGATACAAAGTTCTTTATCTAAGTCAAGACAAAATGTTAAAACCAAGAGACAATCTTTATCTTTATCAGGGATCGCATTGTGGCTCCATACTGCTTGATATAAATAAATTTGATTTTATAAATTTGTAAATTACGGATAATTAGACATTAATGACAACCCATAATGTAGAAGCGATTTTCACAATCCAACTTTCTTCTTTAGCTCGTACATCTTTTATTCATGTTTTAGGTTATATCAGAGATATTGAGATGCGGTTTTCAATGAATTGTTGGCCCCAATTTAAATATTTAATAACGTATTTAATTAACCAAATTTTATTTTTTTATTATGTTATGAAACTCTATCTGCCGGCAAAGCAAGCAATCGCAGTAGCCTTACCAATTTGATAGCCTAGGAAGCCCATTTTAGAGACTCCAAGTGTATTAAAATGCGTTAAGCCTTTTTGAAGTTATCAATATTTATTTTCGATAATATTCTAGCACCCCCCCCCCCGCACATACTTCCAGAGAGTGTTAAAAAAATGCCCCAGTCTTACTCAATACTCTAATCTATCTAAATACTATTTTGTAGACCCAACAATTTCAAAAACTCAAAACTTATTTTCAGTACGCAGTACCTTGTTCCCCGGTATAAACAATAATGAATTTTTGATAGTGATTTTTCCATTTTAAATATTTAAACGTCATAATATCACTTCTACCTCTTCATGTACCTCTTCTAATCGAAGGTCGGCGATAACCACAACAAAGTTTTCTCGCCTTTCTGTAGCGAGTATGACTAATGTTCATTCCAGTACATTGTTGGATTTTTTTCATCCATATATATCACTGATAAAACTTATATATGGTCAGTGTTGTGGTTTAGGTTTGGAATCATCCAAAAAGAATCGTATTCTATCCAGCTTATTTAGGCTATGTATTAAAAGTAACAGATCTAATTACGGATATTTTTGGTACATCATTTTAAGTTTCATTTCACCAAAAATCATTTTTACACACAAATGCTTTCCGGTTCTTGATATTTGTTACTCATGAGAGTTGCACTAAAAAATCTCGAAATGTGCCGTGATTAGATTTTGCGAAAAGTCGCATCCTCAAGTCGCCCATTACATTTTAAAATGATTCATGTTACTACGACGTAGTTCACGTAAATTGTCTCTTACAGACTTTAAAAGAGTTTCCGGAGGAGTTGCGGGGAGACGTTTCGATGCATCTACACAGAGAAATCCTCCAGCTGCCCATATTCGAAGCGGCATCGCAAGGATGTTTAAAACTATTATCGCTCCACATAAGGGCGAATTTCTGCGCACCAGGCGAATACTTGATTCACAAAGGGGATGCCCTCAGTTACGTTTATTACATCTGCAACGGATCCATGGAGGTCGTACAGAACAACATGGTCGTCGCCATATTAGGTAGGCCAATTTTAGGACGGATTTGTTTTCAAAGACAAATATTTTTAACAGTCGAAAATTGTAATTAATATAGAATCATTATAAAAAAGTAATGGAATTCATAAGTCAATAGTTTAGCCTTCCTCGAACCTTGGAATATGCCATTAATTCGTCATACCAATGAATATGTCTAAATACTCAAGTTGGTGTAAAAAGTAATGTTATAGTATATCAAAGAAATTTGACACAAAAAATATTATTTTAACCTTTCTTTATATTTATGTCACAATCATAAGATCATAATTTTATATTAACAAAGTTTTTTGTTCCACTGATAGTCAAAAGATGACTAATTAGTTATTGTTTAATAAAATGAGAAAGATTGTATCTTAATGACTATGAATTAATATGAATGGTAGCTATAGGGTCCGGAAAACGTTTGTTGTGTAGGAAATTTATCAACGACATCCGCTCGAGCAAAGTAAGTGGAAAAAGAAAACCAGAGCGTAATAGAAAAAAAAACTTAAGGGGCGTAGATAAGATCCCTTTTTTACGGCAAAGAACTGTCCAATAAAACCAATTTGTCGCTACTTTTTACAGAGACGAGACGATGTTCTCGATTACTACACGAAAATATAGGGTTATATTCGAATTTAATGGGTCATTTGGCAACTCCGAAATTGATCCTGCGACCATATTCAATTAATTCACCTCACGGCTGGAGCAAATACGTAAATAGCAAGTGTCACATAAACCATAGCATGTTCTAATTAGTGTTCTAACATCAAGCTAACGTTCTAACCAATTCTACTCGTGTTTTTACAGATTAGTCTGACATTAAAAATCTATCGTTTACTTTTTACAATACTTCTGGATTCCTCCTGCGTCGGTTTTTGCTGAGTCAAACTTGCTGACGTTTCGCCAATCATCCTGTTGGCTTCTTCAGGGCTTGACTGAAATTTGCTCGTATTTTATTCTGTACCTGCTTATACCTGATATATAGGAGCTAAATGAGAGGCATAAACACCGTCTCGGATGACTGATTCCCATATCGGTGGCAGGTAGAGACCTGAGTCGCGGTTGTTTATAGATTTCTATATACTTTCGTTGGTGGAAAAACTGATTACATGCGAGAATTTTAGTTTTATAGAATAAAATTTTATGTCCCGTTTCATGATATGCGGCAAAGAATACATTGGGGAGACCGGACAAAAAATATCAACTAGACTAAAAAAACAAGAAAGATCCTTACGACTAAGACAAATAAACTCATCAGCTGTTGCCGAACACAATCATGAAACCTGGCATAAAAATTTATTCCATAAAACTAAAATTCTTCCATGTAATCAGTTGTTCTACCGACGAAAAATCTAGAAATCTAGAAATCTATAAACAACCTAACAATCTTAACCGCGACGCAGGTCTCTACCTGTCACCGACATGGGAATGAGTCTTCCGAGACGGTGTTTATGCCCCTCATTTAGCTCCGCTCCCCTCAAACAATATATATACAGGTACAGAGTAAAATACGAGCCAGTTTCAGTCAAGCTCTGAAGAAGCTAAAAACTTAGGCAGGAGCAATCCAGAAGTTTTGTAAAAAGTATTAGAGTAGCCTGTGGAAGTTTCTTTGAAAAATAATATATCTTTTATTTGAAGATTTAAAAAAAAACACATTTAACTTATATGCACTGGGTCACACAATGTCAACATTTAGGGGGGTTATTTTTGGATCTATTTTAAAAAGAATATGTCATAAGTCTTAGCTGTCTTCACTACTATACCTAGCAGTAATTTTTTAAGAAAAAGTAGATATTATAGTGTACTTAAAAAATTATCTGATTAAAATTGCTTAGAAATGGTGGAAATAAAAATATCTATGACAGATATTATAATATGAAACTATTTATTAGTTAAATCTTTCTTACCCTGTATCTCAGGCGTGAAGTTATCTTCTCAAAGTTGGTGCAAAAATCATGCCCTTGAGGGATCACATTCTATTGGAAAACACCCTTGTAATTCGTCTTACCAGAAGACTGAAAAAGTAGTGACCTGAGAAAAACAAAAGTAAAAGGAAAAATATACAGAGGGGTGCAAAACGCTGTTGTAGTTATTTCTATATTTCCATTTGTATTCACTTTTTTAGTTTTAGTTATTTTTTCGAAGTCATTTCTATCGTAACCTCAGAGTAAAAAACAATATTTTTATGTGAAAATGTTAAGAAAAAAAAGCAAATCCTTAGTATTAACTACAGAAAATATTTCTCATATTTCCGCCAGTCCAATATAAAGGCGCTTTACCAGTCGGACGTAGACAGTGTTATTCAAGCTATAGGCGACATATACACAATCTAATACCCTAAAGCACTGAAATAAAATGACAAATGGTAAATAGTAGGGAAGAAGGCATTTTTGAAGTTCTTTTAATTGCAAAACATTAATTTCTAGGTTAATAAATGTAATGTGTTTTAGTGTATATTATTATTAGTTTTTATTAACACAAAAATAAGTCACAAGTAAATAAGCACTACTTTCCCTGGGAAAAACAACCTAAACCTCAAAGATCTCGAACAATTTGATAGTTTTTTTTTTTTAACTTAACCATGCTGAAAAGCTTGTTCACCAGTGGTGTGCCTTGGACTACATCATCTTTGACGTCATTGGTTTTCATTTGAATAATAATTTACATATGTATTCAAGAAGTCTTTCATTTGAATCCGGGTTAATAATGCAACAACAAATCTTTAGTTCACATTTGTAAATCACAACAAATCTAAGGTAAAATTTTTACTGGTCTTTCAATTGCCATACCTACAACATATTTGTGTTGTTAAAAAAAATTCGACTATCGCGGCTCGGAAAAACATGAAAAAAGTAATAGGCCTTTCAGCATTTTCAGTGCACGGCTGTATATAAAGCCTAAATAATTCGCGTGCGTTTATAATTACACTCCAACTGCTATCGTTTTATATCCTCATCCATAAATAATCCAAAGGCTTCTCCGGGCGACTATGGAGCCGCGAAATCCAAATTTATACTCGACCATCAAGCGGCTTTTAACGCGGGATGGTATTTAATCGGCTGCCATAATTCTCTAGGTTTTTTTTTTTTTTAATTGCCGCAGGTTAGTTTGGCCATAACGGCAACGTTTTTCCAATTGTTTCAGGTAAAGGAGACCTCGTCGGGTCGGATATCAATATGCACCTCCAGCACTCCTCAAACGGAATGTCAGGGAACGATGGTGGCAACCGTGGTTCAGGTAATCAGGATATCGTGATTAAGTCCAGCAGTGACGTACGTGCCCTTACCTATTGCGACTTAAAATGCATTCATATGCAGGGCTTAGTGGACGTGCTAAGGTAAGTTTCTGCAACATGTTTGATTTTCTAAAACGTCGACCTCAAATTTTGATTTTTGTATTTATATTACGATAAATATTCAACTAAACCACGTATACAGGAGTCCATTATTTCAATATAAACAACAAAAACAAAAAATGTTTAGAATAAAAGATTCGTCGAAAATGTTATTGTGAATTAATTAATTATTATTACAAATTTTTATTGTTCGGTTTATTTAGAAATGTGTTTATTGACCACGCGCTATATCTGTATTTATGTATTTAATAGTTTCCACAGTATCATGACAAAATAAGTAAGAATATTGTCTGTTTTCCACTTAAAAAATAAATTTCTAATGGTTTAATGAATACAAGACATTTTTTGAAATAATCGACCCTTCTTCTCTTCTCTATTTTAGGATGGTACTGCTTTAACTTTCTGATATCAGCATACCAATCGTTTGACATTTCTTATTAGATTTAGATTTAGGAAATGGCGTTTTTGTGTTATTAATTTACATTTTGTCATGCGCTATGGTCAATACAAATAAGTAACGCGCCACTTATATCCAGACTTATGTTTATATGAACTTTTTAGCTCTTTGTAAGATCTGCTATTATAGGTCATGTACCAATCGTTTGATTGCTTTTTTTTGTGGTATTTTTCTGCCCTTCTTTTGACCCTTTCGTTTAGATTATCATTGGAATAATCTAATATTATTATAAATTATTATACAATACTGTCAGCATAAATAAGTAAACAAAGGTGATAACTTTAGACGGTTAAGTGAACCGGCTTTGGCAAAAAAATATTTGCATCAGTTTTCTTTCCTTTTATTTTATTTTTATTTAATTTGATTCTAATTAATTGCTAAGTTTTCTTGCAGCAGCGTCCCATAATTGAGTTAACTATATAGTGAGTTTTATTGTCAGTTACACGTTATTTAGTGACCTATAAAATCTGGCGGTCATTACATTCAATATAAAACAAACGACTGACATCTCACACTTCTGATCTCCCATCTCTGCCATAATGACGTCGTATTTTGCTACGTATATTAAATCGGATAATAGAGACTTCCATAAAAAATAATCGGCTGGGTGTGATGTCTGACAAAATTGACCGTCCTGGACGTTAGTGGCAAAAGTCGCACAGATACAATCTTTGACTGAATAACTTTTACACTAGGTGTAAGAATTATATTGTTTAAACTTTATTAACATGGTTTAGAAAACCAAAAACAAAGAAGAAACAACAAACAAGAAGTAATACAAAATGTAGCTCACGTGCACAATATAGCATGTAAAAATATGAAATAATTTATTTAATTTAAAACGTTCATTCTACCATTGTTTTAGGAGTTGTAGAAATTCACACTTTTTTCTACATTTCTATATGAACCTAGCAGCGTAACTTGTCTCCTTTCAACGGAACACATTACATTGGAAATAATGTAGTGAGCCTGTCCAATTGCATTCATCGTCAAAATTTCGTGCTATATAAATAAGGATTTACAAGCTACACGTTTTCTTTTTTTAAACATTGGCAATTTCATATAACGGTTTAGAAGCAAAAGAAGTACAAAGGAATAAATCAACGTTAGAAAATTTTGTAATTTCATTTTTCAATTTACGGAACACAAAGGCTAAGAAACTGTAATGGGTTTGTTTGACAGCGTGGTTCCTTAAATTTTCTTCTTATTAGTATATCAATTAAAAAAATTGGCAATAAATATGTTTCTGAATCCATTGCTTAATTTTTTTAAAATATGCAAATATACTAAGACCCTCGATTAAATCATAGAAGTTACTGCTAAAAAGTTTAAAAAATATATTATTTTAAGGAAAACTACAACGCAACTTTTTTTTATTTACAATTTTATTCCTCCGCCAAAGGAATTTCTACTCACTGCGTCGAACGTGATATACATTTATTATTAATTCCGTTACTCAAATGAAATTACGTTAGTGCCCGCGAGGCTCTAGCGTTTTCGTCCTTTGCTTTCAAGCGCGTTTGAATCGACTCGTTCGTTTGTACCGTTGCCCTTAGAATAATTACTTTGCAATCCGATATTTTCTAAATGCCGTTATCAGTCGTCCGTTTTTTTTTTTACTTAATCAAAATTATTAAAGCGAGGCATACAGTGCGATCGTGTTGTTTCGTGGTATAATTACAAGACCAGCGACAAATTTGGTTTATTTACACTACAACTCATTTCATCGTAAAATTTGATATACTAAAATTGTTTGCTTTAATATGCTGAATGTGATGAAAATGCTTATCCAGGGTATCTAACAAGTCACTCACAGCAACCAACTCTCTTCTTCTAAAAAGAACACCCGTTGTATTATTTCTTTTGTGAATTTCTGTGTGGTACACGAACACACAGGATTTACCAATCATTCACATGCAAAACTTCGTTTTTTCAAATGCAAGTCCCTATATGTTGTTGTATGGTGTGTGGCAAAATTTGATGAAAGCGTTAAAGATGTGAAACAAATGGTGTTGAAAAATCGTCGAATCATTATTAGAGAAGTAGATGATGACGTCGGCATTTCTATTGCCTCATGCCATGCATTTTTTTCCAAATTTTTGAGCATGGAAAGTGTAGTAGCAAAATTTGTTCTGAAAGTGCTTAATTTTGAACAAAAGGATCGTCGAAGGAGCGTCGCTAAAGTGCCGTTAAACGACGTAAATGATGATCCTGATATACTCAACAAAGTCATAACTGGTGAAGAATCATGGGCATATGGATATGACATCGAAACGAAGGCCGAGCCGTCCCAATGGAAGAACCCAGAATCGCCAAGACCGAAAAAAGCACGTCAAGTTCGATCAAATGTCACGGTTTTGCTTACTGTTAACGTCCAGAATTATGGGAAAACAATCCATGCATTTTGCATTACGATAATGCACGTGTTCACTCATCGTTGCTTTTGTCTAACTTTTTAGCCAAAAACAAAACCACAATAATGCCTCAGCCACCCAGATTCAGTGGACATTGCCCCCTGCGACTTTTTCCTGTTCCCAAAACTCAAGAAACCCATGAAAGGAAAGGGGTTTGGAACGATTGAGGAAATAAAAAAAAAATCGCGGGAAGAACTCAAGGTTATACCACAAAGTGCTTACTAGAAGGGCTTCGAGGACTGAAAATCCGTTGGTACAAGTGTATTAAATCTGGGGGGATTACTTTGAAGGGGACAACATTAATTTTAATATTAATAAAATAAATAAATAAATACTTTTGGATAAAACTTAAAAGTCGCCTTACTTTTTGAAAACACCTCGTATTGTTCTTTCATATTGTCTATCAAAAATCAATCAAAAGACAAAGTCCTTTCAATATATCATTCAAGGTTATACCATAAATGTCAGATAAATTGCAATAATAGTTTCCGAGAACCCACGTATTTCATTTTTTAAGGCCCACACACACCTCCAATCATTCCTAAATCAAATAAACTAGAGTTGATGAAGTCCAGAGACATAATAAGCTACTCTACAATGTTTTTTAGCGTATTCTCAGTTCCCCACATTTTTTCTTCTATTTCTCTCCACATTCCACTGTCTTTATTCCCTCTTGCAAGAGAGTTTTAACGTTCCTCACTTTATTCTCTATTCCATTCACTGTACTGTATTCTTTCTTTTTTGGAATTGATCATGAAGGACATAAATAAACAAAGTCATTACAATAATTACTTCTATATAATAATGTTTTTATTAAAACACTTAATAACCTAACTAGTATTATTCACGTAATGGACACTTGATGTGCGTCCGGATTTAAAGTAGTAACGGTATCGTCAGTATTTATTAATTCATTTCTATAAGGGGTACATTACTTCTTTTACACAGCCACGGAGTGCAAAATCCAAGCACTACAAACCTAGTGTTAAGTTTTTCATATCTCAACATGATGTAATTCTTTGGCAAATTTTGGACACCCTCTATGCGATAAATCAATTTCTAATGTACTATATCTGCGTTTCAGTTTACCATACAAAGGATTACCAGATATTAAAAATGAAATAAAAATAAATTAAAATCACGGAGTTGTGTGAGGTACTTATGAGAAACTGTATGTTGAGTTGAATTATGAGTGATTTGGCATAAATGGGAGTATCTTGTACTGTAATACTTTATATATTGAAAAATTGCGATTTCATCCAGAGATGACAACAACAATAGACTATCGTTAGCCGAAATCTAAGCGGCAGACAGTTATTTAATTAACAAAAGCATTGCGGTTCCAGGTTGTATCCCGAATACCAACAGCAATTTGCCAACGACATTCAGCACGATCTGACTTTCAACGTCAGAGAAGGTTACGAAGCGGAGGTAATATATATTTTGCCCGATTAAGACCCAGTTTTATAACTATTGTTTAGGTTCTAATTTGATTTGTTTCCATTTTATATGAACTGCAATAGTCTTAGTCCTTTTTTCAATTAAATTTAAAGGTGCGTTCGAACCGGAACATTTTAGCTCGAACGAGCCCGGATTGCAGTTGCGTTTAATTAAGTAGAATTAGAGTTAGCATTCTCAAAGATCCTTCGAGTCAATATTTAGTATCCGAAGAGTCCTATAGACTCGATTAAAATTTCAGAACACTGAGCATATCTTCAAATATTTCTTTGAAATTTCATAAAAAAGGGAGGTAATAGTACGGGTAGCCAAGATGATATTCGATCAAGCAGTTCTAATTAAAATTCGATATTATTTTTTTTTAATTGTACTGTAGTGTTAATCGTTTTTTTTTAGTAGAAATTACTACTTTCTTGCAATGAACACAGAAAAAATAATATTATATTATGATCAAAACAAATATAAATTGTACTCAAGAGCAAAGCAGCTTTATTTTGATTTGATGATTTGATAAGAATTCAGAAACTACTTTTAGATTTTGAACTAAACCCATTTATGTGAAAAAATATGAGTTTTATGCATGACTAAAGTGTCTTTCCTTTTGATCAAATATAAAAATGATGTTGACAAAAGTTAATTAGAGTTAAAAACTACTTTTAAATATCAAATTTTATCCTAACTTAATTTTTATCGCCCAAAGATCTAATTGGAGTTAAACGCAGTTTACAACTGTTACAAAATTTCCTAAATGACATTTTTTGATTTTGTCAAAAATAAAAGTACTTTAGTATTGAGTGAAATTCATATTTTTTTAACAAAAATCGCATACAGCTCAAAAAAAAAGGTCTATTACATTTTATGCACACCGACGGAGCATATATTTAATTAAATTTCTAATTATCTCCCGGAGCATCCTTCAAGTTTATTTTCCCTTTTAAGATAATCCCAGATGTATTCAATAGGATTAAGGTTTGGAGAATTTGCTGGCTGGAGTTTGCTGGCTACTAGAAGTTTTTTATAGAATAAAAATTAACACTAATAAAAAAATATATCTTTATGAACCTACCACTCTGGTTTTATTTAAAAAATGTAGACTTCCCATTAATTCATTGCCTACTGGTGCCCACTCTGGCTTTGCCTTCAGTCCGCGTAAGCCCTATATTCAGTTTCCCCCCAGCCCCCTAATATTGATATTGTTAATTGTACAATGATCTAAAAATTATAAATATATTTGTATATAAAAATCGGGAGACGATATCTTATTAGAGTTGCTACTGCTTTGCGATGCAAACATTTTCCTTATTATTTTTTATATACGCTTATCATTTAGAAGTTTAAATCCATTTTTTTAAATTATTCCGTGCTATTATATATAATAAAATAAGTATAACGCGTTCAAGATCTGACCGAGTCTGTCAGTAATTAAAGTCTGCTTCAGAAAAGTGTAGAGTAATAAAACTTCAATAGGTATGCAAAAGGACTAAACTACGGAGTGACCCAAGGGATCCTGGAAGAAGTTTCATTTTTTGACATTGAATGCAGGGTGTGGGTCAATTTATCGATATTGCCTACTGTTATCCATTCACCAACACCGAAAATAGTAAAAAAGAAGAATATTATTTTAAGAAGAATTAGCCATTATGTACATAGTACATAGGAATTGTCATTTCCTCTTGGCATTATAATTCTTTAATCACATGATGAACTGATTTTCGCTATTTCATTTTACATGTCGTGTTGTGTCTTGCTACAAATCACTTCAATTGGTCCCATATAAGTTCTATAGGATTTAGTTCGCTATTGCCATATATTGTTCCTTCTTTATCAAATTTTCAGCAAATTAAATATTTTTGATAATTAACCAGTCGATAATTTCCTGCTTTCTCTAAGATGAAGTTGGAGTCTGCGTTTTTCATTTAAGTTCTATAGGATTTAGTTCGCACATAGCCCATGTTCGCAACTTAGTTGCAATATGTTTTTCTGCTACATTTTCTACGGCGTATTTTATAAAACGATGTTTGTGTACATTTGTTGTATGTAATAGTTCTGTCTTTACCAATTATTTTTAATTACAAAATTTTTTTTACTCGATAGATATAATTTACTTTTGGTTATCCATAACTACTACTGGATCAACCGGTTAATATGTTATCGTTTTACCAAAATAGTATCCAAGAACGTTCACGATAGTCTCCCATATGGCACAAGCGAAAGGTTGGCAAATCTTCTTTCAAAAATCCCTCTTATTGGCGAAAGTTAAGCTACGCCTTGAGCTAAGCGTAATTTCCTATTTTAGTACTCCACAGATTTGTGAAATAGACTATTACTGTTTTCTTTTAAACCCTATCGTAAATAATAAGCGTGTTAAAATGGCCACCTTGTGTACGCAACTTAGTTATTCCCTTCCACTGAATAATTCGGCTGCAAATAAATCGAGCGTATATCCAGAATGTTCGTCCGAGCTAAAAGTTTTCCAATTAATGATTAATTAATTTTGTATATCATTCGCGACACTTTTCGCATGTTGTTGTGTTCATTTCCATTCGATTTGTAGCAAGAATCCGAAGGAAACGGGATAACGTCTCTCACGCTTCCGAGCATCAGCGAAGACGACGAAAACGCACACGAAGAAGGACGACGATCGCCCGCGACTTCACCAAACCGATCACCAATTCACGCTTTGACTAACAGCCCCAGACACGCGAAATTCAATTTGAGGTACGCGTTTCATTTTGTTAATTAATTTTGAGAGAAACTGGGAGTTCGTGGCGAATTAATTTACACAAAACTCTACGATCAGCTGCCGCCAGCGGAATGTTTTCCGATAAGGCCTATTTTGTTAATAAAATATGACTTGTTCTAACAAATTAACGGTGGCGTAAAAAAAGGGTAATCCTGTACGGAATTGGCACCTACCGGAAGTTCCACCAAGAACAGTTCTCTACTGCATATCGGAAAAAAAATATAAGATGTCATAAGAAATTGCGAACAAAGTATTAATAGGCCGAGTTATTAGAAATAATATCAGTCAATATAGATTTTTTTAAACTTAAACTTATTTGCCCTTTTCTGCTAAAACAAAGTTTTGAGAAAGATTAATTAATTATTTAAATGTTTATAATTGCGGATTCGGTCATGAGGACCAAACAAGCTACGTTTAAAAGAGCGTTTCTTACTCTATATTCTACGTTAAAACAATGTTAATTTAACATTAACAATAGATGCTAGGGGGAACTCACTTACCTTTTGTTCAAAAATTTTAAATGCATGTTTAATTGTTACCAATAATGAAGGGGAATAAAAGCTTAATTTCATATCTTTATTTAACCAGAGATATTGGAAAAAATATAATTAAAATCAAAAAAATAAACTCTCAACTGACGTTATTTTTGAGGAGTCAGTAGTCTTGATTATGACAGCTCTCAGAACATATGCGAAAGAAACAATTAGTTTACTTTGATACCGAAGATAATACTATAATACTACACGGATTAATAAGTGAAAGTTACAGTGTTAGATCATCTCACTAGGGTTTTATAATATTTGATTGTTTTTAAATGCCTTTATTAATTGAAGAAGGTGTTGTATCATTAAGATACATTCCTGCAAGGGCTGTTGAGGGATACATAGACGATTATGCAGTTTTCTGTCATGACAACGTCTTTGCGGTTGCAGCAATTACATCAAGTCACTTTTTGGCAACGCCTTAAAATTTGAAAATGATTAAGGGCTTATTTTTCCATATTTATTACTATTTTCTGAATTACTTGCGAAATATTTGATTTTGAGTATTCCATCTTATCAATTTACGAAAACCCGAAACTGAACAAAGTTTGTCATTAATATGTCCATGGAGATTTAAGACGGAAAGATTAAAATTATAATTTGCTGCTGTAAAAGAGAAACAAAATAAATCCCTAGACTCACATTTTAATAAACATCTTATTAAAATAGTAATATTAAAAATAAAATTTAATAAATATCTTATTAAAATTATTTTTATTTTTATCTTTTTTTATCGCTAAATCTTGTTTTGATTTACAGTATAAAATATAGAAAAATAACAATATTCATTCAAATTCGTAAACAAATTTGACATCGAAAATTAATATTTTCACTTCATTTCAGTCATAGGAATGTTTTTATCGAGAATTTTAGAAGATTGTTGCCGAGATTGAAAAGACAGATCATCACGTTTCATGATACTTCTGCGTAATAAAATGGCTCGAAATCCTACGGTTTATATGTCTTTAACGTAACAATAATAAAAATAAAAGTAAAAGGTCATATATAACGAATTTAACACACCCTATTCAATATATTGCGAACTAAAAAAGGATTACCCGTACTGAATTTCATTATCCACTTGACCTTTAGGACACTTTTCCAAATGGATGCACCAGAAGATCATATTTTAATCAATTTTATTATTATTGGACAGTGTATCCTAAATTTATTTGTCACTCTAGAGGGAAAATTGGTACTCGCTAAATAATTACTAATAATTATTCCAAAATATGAAAAGCATGTTTTTTTGGTCCGTTTATTAGGTGACAACAGATCACTCTCGTCTGTGATACGTAATACAATGCGACCCATTTCAAATCACAAACCATGTGATGGAAACAAGAATGTGAAAATAAATGACAAAAGAACAACACAAAGAATTAATTAATTCAACTAAACGACGATTTCAATTAAAATTAAATTACGAAATAGAAAGTACTTGTTCAATATGTATTTTTTACTAAATGAATTAAAGTCAATTTTCAAAAGCCTTTTAAATAAATATTAAAATTATGCGAATAAAGACAGCCAAAAAAACTCACTAGCGCATATAGAGTCAAAGTAAGAACTAAAATAAAAAGAAGCCTCCTTTGTAATTGAAATGTTGTTTTACTTTTATTTTTACTTTGTATGTGTCCATGTCATCTCCGTAATATGTATGCTATGTATGCTAATAAAATCCAATTTTCGTGCCCTTCAAACACTCGAATAGAAATATATTTTAACAAATGGAAATCAACCACGATGTAGATTACAAGAATTCCACGACACTATGCAGAGACGTTCTAGAATTGGCGGCGTAGCTACTAATCACTTAGCAATGCTGCGGGAAAGAGTGGAACGCCAACGAAGCGTAATCACTTCCCAATCCAAATACAATTCGACTGAAGATATCGATAATAAGAGCGAAATAGAGAGCAGGGAAAGCACCGAGAGGCTCGATAATCAAATATCCACGTTACATCAAGATGTGGCAACGTTAAGTCTTGAGGTAAGGCTAAATGAATAAAATAAATTTATTTGCATTTCGATTGCTTTGTTCTTTACTTTTATTTGTATTCGGTTTGTAGCGGAAGCTTCTAACAGCCAAGAAATTATAACAAATAAGGCATATTTTTGAAGCGAACCATTTTTAAAATAGTTATTTTTGTTTGGACATCAATACGCAGAAACAATTAACAATTACTTATATTTTTGGAAACTCTTAAATTGGGAGATGAATTTTGATGATTATTCGTTCTCAGTTTGAATAAATCTGACAAATGCGATTTTTTACGATTCAAATGACAAATCACATTGGTAAAATACATTTTAAAAATCTATATAATTAATATTGTAGTTTTTAAAACAAGACTTTTTTTGTTCTTAGCTTATTTTGTCTATATCACAACAGAATTTGTAATAAAATTACCCTAATTTATTTATTCTTTTTAGTATTGTTACAATCCTTTTATGGTCGTTAAAAAAAATTATGAAACTTGGAACAAGATTTTTTATTCGTAGTTTATTTTGTCTATATCACAACAGAAGTTTCAAAGATATCTCCAAAATCATTAGGTAGTCCTTTAAGCATGGCTCAGTTTTACGAATTAGTATTAAGACTTTGTATAGGTGCTTTTCTCGTCTATAATTTTAGTAAACTTAAAAAGTTGATTTATTTTGTTTTTCTATTGTTTTACAAAATATAATATAATAATAAAAACTGCAACAGGCAAATAAATTAAACATAGAAAAAAAATCAACTTTTGTTTCGCTAGCTTCACGGGTAAACTTATAGTTTTCGGTAATGTTGGGATCTGCTAATCATTTTAAGGAGTTTAAACCAATATAGCCTTTCAATAACTTTTATGTGACATAGGTGCCACTCTTTTCATTTTGGTAAGTGGACTATGACCTGCAAGTTATAATTTGCCGCTGTAAAAGATAAACAAAATAAATCCCTAGACCCGAGTTTTGACAAATATCTAATAATTATTAGACACGGTCAAAATGACACCAGTAATGGAGTTTAAAGACAAAACATCAATCGAAACGTAGAATTCGTGTTTCCAGTGTTTTCAGAATTTTTTGTACTTCAGGAAAAAAACTTTTTTATTATCTATATGAACCTTATAAAAGGACCATAGCAGTATCGCATATTTCAACATCGAGCGTACAAAGAAAGGCACAATACAAAATTTGATGTACAGTCTGAGATAAATCAGCACTAAATCTGCAAACTAAATGCAAGCTTCCATATGCTCTTATTGTAAAAACATTTATATGGTGAGCGAAAAAGACTTCCAAAAATTAATTAGCTTCCTTTGAACATATGAGTTCAAAGGCACTTATAAAATGAAGTGTCACCTATATCACATAAATGTGATTGAATGTCGAGTATTGGTTAGAAGCATTAAAATGATCAGTGGATATCAACATTATGGAAAACAAATCAAATTTATTTATATCAAGCAGGATGGAGCCAGAATGCGATCCCTGATAAAGATAAAGATTGTCTCTTGGTTTTAACATTTTGTCTTGACTTAGATAAAGAACTTTGTATCCCGTTCTACTTTTTACAAAATTTCTGGATTCCTCCTGCGTCGGTTTGTGCTGAGTCAAACTTGCTGACGTTTCGACAATCATGTTGACTTCTTCAGAGCTTGACTGAAACTGGCTCGCATTTTACTCTGTACCTGTTTACATATTGTTTGAGAGGGGCGGAGCTAAATTAGAGGCATAAACACCGTCTCGGATGACTGATTCCCATATTGGTTAGAGGTAGAGGGCCGAGTCGCAGTTAAGTTTGTTAGGTTGTTCATAGACTTTCGGATTTTTCGTTGGTAGAAGAATTGATTACGTGCAAGGATTTTAGTTTTACCGAATAAAATTTTATGTCCGGTTCCATGATTGTGTTCGGTAACAGCTGATGAGTTTATTTGTCTTAGTCTTAAGGCTCTTTCATGTTCTTTGAGCCTAGTTGATATTTTTCGTTCGGTTTCTCCAATGTATTCTTGGCCGCATATGCATGGAATGCTGTAAACTCTTGTCATCTCAAATGGAATTTTATCTTTGATGGACCGCAGATGTTGAGAAATTTTTGGACTTTTGATATATGAATGTAAGGAAGGACCACAGTGCCAAGTGTAGGATTGCTTTCGGCCTCATTGGTATTGGAAGGTTGTGGAGAACTGTATTTTTTATCGAACGCTTAATATAATTAATGTGGAAATTATTAGAGAGAAGAGCACAGGTAAGGTGTTTTAATTCTGGGTTCAGTGACGGGCTGAGATAGTTTTACGACTCTGTAAACAAGAGAGTTGATAACCGATTATTTTTGGGCCGGATGGTCCGTGTGCGTAGATTCTATTGATAAGAATATATGGAAGGTTATTATTAGTTTCCAACTCAATGGTAAAACGTATGTTAGGGTGTTTAGAGTTTAAATGTCTAAGAAAATCTAGTAGGGTTTCTTGACCATTAGACCAAATAACAAAACCATCACAGACGTAGCATTTCCACAATTTTGGTTTTAGATGAAAGGTGTAGAGAGCTTTCTTCTCAAAGGCTTCCATAAATATATTTGCGATGAATGGTGATAGTGGGGAACCCATACCTGTTCCCGACGTTTGTCCAAAAATTTTACCGTTATAAAAAAATATGTTCCAGACAAGCATTTTTGATTAAGGTGAGAAGGTTCGGTTCCAGATTCTCGGATTTTAATATATCTGAAATGATGTTGAGAGTTTCAGAAATAGGAACTTAGGCAAAGCGGGATTCTACGTCTAAACTTAAGGGAATATGTTGAAAAACCAATGGTGCTGATAATAGGTCGAAGAGGTAATCCTGGTGTGTGAGTCCGTAGAGACGAGGAATTTTAGAGTCATGGGCGGCAAACAGATTTTTTTTTAGGGAGTCTGATAGAGAAGAAGCCTTAATAACAGACATAAGGTTATGATCCATAGATCACGTAGGAACTTTTTTAAGTTGACGGTATGATCCGTCTGTAAGAATATTTTCCTGATATTCATTTATGTCCGTGACCACCGTAGACCACCAAAAACTGATCCAGAAATTTTGTAAAAAGTATTACAGTAGCCTGTGGAAGTTTCTTTGAAAAATTTGTATTCCGTTTATAATATGGTTTCCAAGTCGAAACGCATTGAACATTAGCAAAAGTCAATAAAGTTGGTAGTTGGTTTTTATCATTTAATTTTTCCATACTTTTGGTATGCGATGTGACATTTTCATAACGCAGGTACGCAACGCAATACAAGCCCTTCAAGAAATGGCAACGCCCACTTCCACTCATGGTTCAGTTCAATACTCAGCTCATTCCAACCCTAACATAGCCGATTTCCGACACTCTTCGTCGACGTTGGCCCGAAGCAACTCGCATCCTCCGGAGATCTTTTGCTGGGAGGGTCCTCCGATTCCTTCGCAAAACTACGCCCCCATCACCCTCGTAGACAAGGAAACGCAAACAGAAGACGAAGAGCTGAAGAGCTTCGTCCAGAACAACGCCAAAACCGTTTTGGAAATGTTGGGGTTGGATCCGCGGAAAATTCTCAATAAAAACAACCTGAAGAAAAGTTTCAGTAGTCCCGACTCGATGAGCAAATCGGAAATTAGTGAAAGTTTTGTATGTAATATAAATAGCGGCTACGATTGTAACATATCTATGGACGATGAGACCGACAACGAACAAGAAAGTACCGAGGAATGTCCATTTTTATGGACCCGATCCAGGTCGAGTAACAACCGAAGGGTGCACATTTTCGAAAATGTAAGTTCGAACAGGCAACAGAGGGCGCTCAAATACAGAAACAGCGTGGACAGTTAGATTTGGTTAGTTTCAAGGACTCTGGGAGGGTTATACGAAAAGCGTTCATATCGCTAATTTTAAACCCGAATCGTATGCAAAATATATTATTCGGTGAAACAGGATATTATCCCTATAATCCCATAATTCCTTTAAATCTTCTAATTTCCTCTGCTCTGAACTCCTTTATACTTTGCTTAGACCATAGTTCCGTTTCGGTATACTCTGCCAAGTCCGAAAGTACGAATAAACAAAATAGTTGTAAGTTCTACCCTAATTTATTTTAAAGTTAAAGCTAATTTAAATTTAAATTAAAAGACCCACAGGAGAATACAAAAATTAAATAAGATGAAACTTACATACCAGATGGGCAAAAAAATATAGAACCGTGGGCCCCTGATTATAAATTAAGAGTTTTTTTTATTTGATTTTTTTTCGTTATTTTTTTACAACAAAAATAACCTTCCGATAAGAATCTTTCAACTATCTTTTATTTGCCTGTAATATCTAAAATATTCAATATTGGGTCCCGGAATCTTTGAAACTGGTCTCAAAAGCGTTATTTGGTATGAATGAACGCATCGAACTTTTTTTTCCAAAAGCTGTGCATTTCATTAATTATCTAGGCAATATATTGACTAAAACTAAGTAAAGGATGAGGGTTAACAAAAAAATTAATTTAAGTTCGTTTCACCAAGTAACTTTTGAATAAACCTCGATGTTTAACCGATTTGTCAAGAATGTGACTGAGATTACGATGTCGCCATCTTTCCATAGAACATGGATTCACGAAAAAATACCTGCGAGTCCGAACCATTTAAAACAATAATTTGCATACGTGACTTATTTGACTTGAATATGAACAGACGTGTCGAACAAATTATAAATAAACTTGACTTTAATGTATATTTAACTAGAACAAAATCCTTGCTTCCTATCTTTTCTGCTTGCCTAAGAAATTGGGCAAACCTCAGCAACTGAAAATTTCATTTTTCTTTTTGTGTTATAATAATGTAAATAATAGATTTATAAATGTAATTACATATTGAATAAGCATATCATGTGATCTACAAAGGTAGTGCCTCTATTGTGATCAAAACTATCTCTCTAAATATTCCTAATATATTTGTAATTAAAGGGTTTCATTATTGTACATTTGGGTAGATTTGAATTTTATTGTAAATACATATCTTGTCTTGGCTATGTAATATTTTTTATTTATTCTGAACTTGAAACTTTTTATATTTTTTATAAGTACCTATTTAATTATCAAGAAATGTATTAGCGGTATAGAATTTGGTCCAGTACGTTTAAGAATGCCAAACCACTTAAGATAACAAAATATGAACAGATCAGTAAGTATTTTATGTGTTGCATTCCAGAAATTTAGAACGAATACTTGTACATTTAGGAAAAATTTATCATAGTATGTTTATATTGCATGTTTCTTATTAAAATAAAAACGTTGAAAAATGTTCTGTTAATTTCCCTTAAAAATTCAGTGTTCCAAGTCACGTGGCACATTTTATTGATTTTCTATTTTTACGGGCATAGGGGTAGAATTTTTTATAAAAAAAGGTGAACAGTTTATTTACAACCAGCCTTTCTCTACTTAAAAACACATATTGTTTAGAACTTGTAATATGTGCTAAAAATAGCATAACAAAAAATAAACAGAACAAAACAAACATGAAGAAGTTAATGTGCATTGTCTAAAAGTAGGTGATAAAATTAACTAGGGATGGAGGGTCACAAAACTCTGAGAAGACAAATGATACATACATATGCTTTCTTATACTGAAAGACAAATGAACTGACACAGATACCAAGAAAAAACATCTTAAAATTAAATGTGAAAAACTTTTTACATGGCACAAAACAAAAATTGTTTACTGTGTGTGCAATAACGAAAAAGTATTTTTACAACAATGTAATGTAGAACATTAAGCAAGGCATTGCAGTTTTTGGAAATAATTTATGGGAATAGTTTTTGAGCATTTAAACCTTAATTTCTTGACCACTACCCCATAAAAAATATATAAAATTGTAACCGTTTTCAGCCCAAATGCAAATTTTATTAATAAAGATTACAACCTGTATTTTAAAAAAAATTACGTACCCGATAACAGCCTTCCTAAGCAAGTTTAGGTTCAATAAAAAGTCTCCCATTAATCCCTACAAAAGATCAAATTAAAAGTCCTATAAACTAGTAAAGATAATACAAAATTGGTGCCTTTTACTTTGAATACATAAGCAAGGAAAGCTATAATACAAAAAGATTTCTTTAGTGTTTTCCTTAATTTGGTTGAAATTTATTTAAAAAACTATAGCACCACAATTAGAAATTCTACAAATGTAAAACCTCTGAGTAAATGGAAGAATAGTGAATAAAATCACCTTCATATAAGTAAACAGTAAACATTTTTTGTTTATCAGCTTCTAGTGTCCAGCAGTTAATTTTGTAATCACTAAAATAGATTTTTTAAGAGACAAATAGCTCTGTTTAAAAAAGTGTGATGTAAAAATTTGTCAATACAATGGCATAAGCTATACTTATAACTAAGTAATAACATAAAACTTAGAAGTTTCACCCAGTGTCAGTTATGTGTATGTATCATTACAGATAAGTCTCCGAGGTAAGTAACAAAATCTTAAAAAGGCTTGAATAGCAAATAAAAATGAATACATACAACTCGCCATTCATGAATCCTTTGCTTTCTATAAGACAGAATATCACCTGAAAGACTAGCACTCTTAAAGTGAAGTTTTGGAGAGACTTATTCATTTTCCTCATGTCTTACTTCTTGGTACCTGCGGCTAATGTAGAAGTACATTGCATGGGTTTATAATAAAATGACGTTAAGAAGTGTTTAAGGCTCATAAATGTAACATTTTAAATTTTTTTTGCTAATTTGGACTGTTGCAATGTGACGAAATTCTGTTAGCACTTAAAATAGTTTAATACCATCGAAAATGTTGCACTTTCACTTAAAAATCACATCCACTAGCAAACAAATTCAAAGTTCGTCTCTAAGTAAAGTATACCGATTCTTAGAAGGCGCCAACTTTTTAAAAGTGCTCTCTGGTGGTTTAGTAGGCTGCTTGTCGGTACCTTGATCATCTGAATCAGGGCCATAATGGAATTCTCTATGAAGCTTTCCCGAATACAAGTCTTTTACGAACTGTTTCAGTTTTCCTGGGATCTCCATATCTTTGAAATTGGGAAACATATACATGTGCCGAAAACTATCAATAGCAATAAGAGGAAGATCCTTTTCACTCTTTCCTAAGTGATGGAGGGGATGCGCAAATTTATTACCATCAGCTGTTAAAAAGTTGATAGCTTCTGCAAAAAAAAATATATTTTATAGGTACCTCTACATGTTTGGCTCATTGATGTATAATGAAAAATAAGTCTTGAATAACTTACGTTTTTCTGATAAGAGATCTTTATTAACAACCTCATTGTACTTCTTAATACTCTCCTTATCTTCAGGAGAGTGGAACAATATCAAAAACGGCAAACCCTCCTCGGTCAATTCCTCAGCGTTTTCAAAGGTGATCTCTCTGATTAGAGGCACACATTTATCAGTGGCCCAAATATGCAACTCATCAAAGTTCTTCAAACTTCCTGGATAAGTTTCATCTGCTTCCACTGATCTTTCTTTATCTGCCCTAAATACAACAATCGGTTCACCTGGGGGATGCATTTGACGAGAAGCTTCATCGAAACCAACATGAAATTGGCAATCGTCCTTCAAATTCATAGCTACTCGTCTAAATATACTGTATTCTGGCTGATCTCGGCGATCAAAGTAACCTTAAAGAAACATGGTCAAAAGTTTTTATTTATAGTGAAAAGTACTAACCAATAATTATTCGTTTATCAGATTCCAATTTTCCTAATTCACTAATATGCTTAAATTCTTTAACTGGATCTTCAATCTGCCTTTTAACAAAACTAGTGAAAGCTTCCACAGATCTCTGTCCTCGATACTCTTTTTTTGCTGGTTGGCCATTTCTAATCACTTTTAAAGTTGGATATTTGGTAATGTGAAATCTTGTGGCTATGGAGCTTTCTTTATCACAATCTACTTTGGCCATTACGACTTTACCAGCCTCAGGAAACTCTTTAGCTACATTTTCTGCAGCTTCATCAAATATTGGCATCAAGATATTACTAAACCTACACCAATCGGCATAGAAATTTACAAAAACTAATTCATTGGAAGCTAAAAGAGAACACACAAGATTGTGTTATAAAAACTTGCACATGTGGTATTAAAAATTTAAGGAAAAGGTAATAACAGCTTAAAAGCATACCTAAAGTCATGTCAAAATTTTGTTGTGTAAGTTGCACAGCCCCACTATCTATAGGATTATTGAAGGAACATATTATCTGTAACAAAATAAATAGATAAAAAATAAGGTCTATATCTAATTATTTCAGTCAAATTTGAATACTACGAAAATATACCTTAAATACATAATATACATACAATAAGTAAATATAACGGCAGGTTCAAAAATAAACCTGCCCCATAAATATTCGGCAAATAAACTACAGGCTTCCAACACATAACTAAGGTTATGATTACTTTATTTCTTTTAGGCATAATAAATTATAACAGAACACTACATATGGCTAGAAATGTTACAGCTTATGTTAATGCAAATTGTAATGAAAAATCAGATAATGTACTTGAAAAATTCCATGTCGTGGCAAAATTTCCGGGATAACGTAATTAGCTTACTTACCGTGAACACTAAAAAAAAGTTTATTTTGGAGTAATTTAAATAAATCATACTTTATATTAACGCCGTTTAAAAAAAAATGTTAAAACTCCACTTAACATAAAAGAAAATACTAATAATTAACCTCAGAAAACCCTAATAGTAACCGAAGTAGTATTATCATTACACCGAATGTCAATGTCAAACACGGACCACAGAACACAGCGTTGTTGGGACGCCAAAATGTAGAAAGTATTCATGTTAGTGAATCTTTTTCCGAAAGTAGGACCGTGTCGTACAATCGATAGATAGTGGTTCAATTCGACAAAACCTGGCGTACAAATATCAGAAAACCATGCTAGTTCAGTGGTTTTACTCGTTATAAAACCAAACTTTTGGCCCAAAATCAAGAAATGTAGTTTCCACAGATTAATTAATTTGTTAAAAACCTTTGTATTTATATAATTAAAGGACCATTACTGAATATTTTTTATATATCAATGAATAAAAGTGAAATTCAGATATCAGTGATCTGTTTCTTACTTACGTGTAACTATTACATCTAATAAGTGAACCAATAACACAATAGATTTTTATTTTTACAAGTTTTTCAATTGTTATTAGAATTTGTCGTGAAATAAGGAGGAATAAAGTCACGAGCAAGGTTTAGCAGAGTTATCAACATGAACACGATAAGCGTGAGCGATGGAATTTTGCCATTAGAATCGTTTCTGTTGCATCCGCTTTGCTTGCAGCAGTAGGTGCAGGAATATTCCTCTTTGCTTCGGTCACAGTTATCAAGTCCCAATCCTCTGTTAACCATTTCGTCATCGAAACCACACGGCGCCAAGCCGCATTCGCGTTTTACGGAAAATCCATCCTTAGCTACAAAAAAATCGAAATAAGGTGCAAACGTAACATACAGTACAGGGAAACACAATATGCGCATTATATCTGCCTTATATAATTATACACTGTTTTACAAACAAGTGTTTAGTTAACGTGTTCGATAAAATCTAAACACAAACTTTTTAAAATATGTATGCTTATATATTTCTAGGGACCGCCTCTTATCTTAGCGATATACAGGGTGATTTAGGTTTTAAGGTACAAACTGCTATGAGTGAAGATGGATCTCATCATTTTAACCAGAGCTACTGATTGAGGCAAAAGTTTATTGATTGTTTTCTAATAATTTAAATATCTCGTTCATTTTTCATTAGTTCTAAAGATTTTTAAAATCAACAGGGTGATACGTTTTTAGGGGTTAGAGGCGTCTTTATTCCCCCCTCCACCCCGTCGAAATTTTTCGAGATAAATATAAACTTAACAGTTAATTTTGCCTGTTGCCTGTTATTCTTGAACAAAATTTGTTAAAATTGAAAATAAAAAAAGTTTGCTGCGCTACTGATCCACATTGGAACTCATGTTTATAAGAACCTTTTTGCTTCAAATGATGAGATTTATCATTCATTTCAAATAGTATTAACTGTCGCGTCTTTTCTTTTTTTCGAAGGTCTTTCATTTCAGTTATCGCAGTTAAAATACTAAATCCTCGAGCCTATTATACGCAATTTAAAAAAAAAGAGCTCATAGGCAGGTCGTCTTTCTAAGTAAAATTTTTATGACTTTAAATATTAATCTTTAATTCAAAATCAACTTTACAAAAAAAAAGAACACAAATAATATTCTTCTTCAAAACAATATTTTTTTTACGAAACCAGAACAATGACACTTAATGATAAGTAATAAAATTACCCTATATTGTTTATGTATCATTTTTAATATTGTTAGTATTTAAAACAGAAATAACATTCTTCTTCAAAACAATATTTTTTTTACGAAACCAGAACAATGAACCTTAATGATAAGTACTAAAATTACCCTATATTATTTATGTATCATTATTAATATTGTTAGTATTTAACTGTCAAAAAATTTTAGTATTTTCAAAAATATAATTACAGAGGAAATGGATGTTTCTGTTTTATTTACGGGGATAGAAATTATAAAAAATATAATTGCTCCTTACAAAGTTTCAAAGTTTTGAAAAACCTATTACAGTAAATTTGAATTTAATGTCATTTGAAATTATTGTAATTTTCAATTGGTCCACCTTTTGGGTCAAGGTTAAAACTTACCACTCTTGGATATGTGAATTGCACATCTATCGGATATTGAAGAACATGGCTTAAGATCTTCGTTTCCGCATTCGACATTTTTGTCTCTAGTGCATTGATAGCACGATAAATTTCCCGCCGAAATGCCTTACAAAAAAAGAAAAATTGTTATTATTACTATTATACTTTTTGTCCCTATCGTATTAACGAAAGCGAAAGAAGTTCTAATATTCAATTAACCAAATTGTATTTTTCGATTTGGATGATAAAAAAAATACGGTAGTGAAATACCGTTCATAATTTCAGCTTTGATAAAAAGATGCATTTAAATTTCCAACCGGATATCGATCTATCAGCTCCAATTTCCCACAGCATCGAGAGGTCTGCGCCGGGTTATGTAGCAGTCTCCAATAATTAAAAGATCATTTGCACCATATTGTTTAATATTCTCTAATTTTTGGCGCAATAATTTTTATGCAAAGTTTGTTTTATTTGTCATTACTTATTTAAAAACAAAAGTGACACTCTGAAAAATAAATATCAAAATGGAGATAAATTTAAATTTGTAGCGAAAATTCCTTAAAACAGTTTAAAAAATTGACAACCAAATGCAACAGAGAGTTAAAGCTATTTTTATTTTTATAAAGTGTAACATATTCTACGTCATAATAACGTGTGTACAACATCCAAACGAAATGTAGCATAAACTTACCACAAATTTCTGATATTATCCATAACAGCAACATGAGCACACGATTCATTTTGACTTCGGGTTAAATTTGCGCATAACAAAGCACTGCAGCAGGCAGCGACGGAAGCGAATCTCCAACACCTTATTCACTCCCGTTCCCAAAGGGAGTATAGGGGGATACGTGCGAGGGGAGGGGAAATGCAAGGCGAGGGATGCAAAAATAATCCCGCTTTGGCGGCAAAGAAAAGTGCGCCTGCGTATTGTGTGGAAGGGGACTAAATATCTAACAGAAGTGAGAAAATTGGTGTTACTTCCGATAAATGCGCGGAAAAGGTAAGGGAAATTAAGAAAATATTGGTTTTTAATATAGTGGTATAAATATTGGCTTAATTTGAGATATTGGTATACTGGGTAATTTTTCAAAGAAACTTCCACAGGCTGCTGTAATACTTTTTTTTACTATACTAGGAGATTCGATAAATCTCTAAACTTATTTGCACGTTGTTTCTAGAGGGCGCTTGTTTCACCGTATTATCTAAAGAAATCGAATAATTTTTTTATCTGTGGTGTTATAATTATGGTAAAAATTTATAAGAATGTTCAATCTTTCATGGAAATGGTACTCTTGTTTAGGCTGTCTGTCGATTTTTGAATTATTTGCATTTAAAAAGTTCAAGGTATTTTTTCTGTTTTTTTTTTTTTATAAAAACTTAAAAGTAGAAAAGGTGATAGTTTTTGAGACACCATTATTTCTTTTCGGGCGAAATGATCCTGTTTCACCTAAAAGGTAGTAAAGATTTCCGAAAAGTTTAATTTTTAATTTTAAATCTCAATTAATCAATTAATGAGAAAATTCAAAATAAAATTTAAGCTTGGAACGCTCGTATCACCGATACCTTTGTATAGGGCATATTCAGCTCAATCAGAATATTGTCAGTATCTACTGTTCGGACATACCCATCTCTTATGAATAACCTTATATTTAATTAAATAAAAGCTATATAAATCAATAAGCGAATTTTCATAAATAGGAATTACATATATAAAAATTTTGTTATTTCTTTAAGAGTATGAAATTTTAATGAATTGTGAAGGCCATATTACAAGGATAGGTGTGCGTAAACTTGCATAAACTTGTTTAATTATTTTCAGCAAATACATTTCTTTTGCGATCGAATTGTTTCAAATATCGATACGGTCCAACCATTATATTATATTGACTAACCAATCCAAGCCTTACTTTTTAAATATTCCGTGCTTTTATGTATCTATGGTTTATGCTGGGCGTTGTTGATTTTGTTGTGAATAGCCAGTAACTATTTTGTTTATAATTTCTTATAAAAGATTGGGCATTAACAACATTTTATTACTGATTTTTTTTGGGCAAATTGATTGTAGGTCGCTTTCCCCTCCAAATATGATTAGTTATGCGATTCCTTTTTTCATTATTTTAACATTTTTGTGTGAAAGCTGTAAGTGATTGAAAATTTCGTTGTGGCAATTATTTTGTGGGTTTTGTTTTGCAGGTAGAACGCTTGAATGTTATGTATGTGATAAACAAGAAGATAATAAGGGCAAATGTGTTAGAACAATACAAACTTGTAAATATGGGGAAGATGTATGCTTGACAGAAATAAGTTGGGGCACAACTCCATACTTTCAAGAAGGAGCCCTGAAGCAATATTACATATCAAAGAGGTGTTCAACAAATGATAAATGTGCAAAGTATAGGAGTAGTAATATGGCAACCTGTACTCACATTTGGTATGAAGATTGGAAATGTTCCGAGTGTTGTAAAGGAGACAGGTGCAATTATTACATAATTGTGAGTATTTACATTTTTATTTATTTAAACTACTCAACAGCAAGTATCTGTGTTTGAAGGTACCGAAAAATCAGCCACAACTTTACTATTTGTGAAATGAAAATAATCAATTTTTTTTGCAGTCACGGGCCATGTATTTAGGAAGTTTTGTTATGTCTTCTACATTATTATTGGCACTTGCATTAGGTCTGGGATTTTTATGATAGCCATAGTCAAATAATTAACACCTGCCATTAAAATGTTTCATTACCAAGGGAAGAAGAAGAAGAATCTTTCTAAAGCACATTTTTGACATATATGTAAAATCTCTTTGACTATAGACCATAGTATTTTTTCTAAAGTACTCAAGTCTTTGAAAAAGTTTCAAAATATTTTATGTTATAAATTTAATGTTACCACCTTATTTATTGCTGTACTTTAATTTTAAGTTCCATTTTAAAAATCTTGAAACAGGATACATCAAATGTTATTTAGCAGTTTATGTTTTGCTGGAAAATTAATTTAAGTTACTATTGTACTTCAGCGTTTCTATATTCCGTCCATGTAAGGCTGTTACTTAGTTTTAAGGTGAATTTTATACAAAGCAATTTTGTTTGTCCAACTTACGTTAAATTTTTTCATTTTAATATAATATGTGTGTAATTATGTATTTTTAAAATTGACATTCATGTTATTACATGTGTTTTTAAGTAATATTGCAGATTTGTCTTTGGTAATTATCCCTTTGTTTTTCTTCAGAGTTTGTTTCAATTTTATCTAGTTTTTTTCCTTATTTTTTATTTATTATAAATTATAAACTTAAGCATTTGAATGCCATTTCTTTATGACGTCATAACACCGCGGCAACAATTGTATCCTGTGACGTTTGCAGGACTAGACCATTTCGGTATACTGTCCCTGACATCTAAGGAGTGGTGAAATGTGTGCGTGTATTTGTATTGGATAAATATTGAACATTTCGGTGATTTTAATTTGAAAGTACCAGCTGGGAAAGGACATTGTTTTTTGTGGTTCATTTATTAAAAGTGGCAAGCCATATTATGATCAAAATATGTCCAGCAAGATGGAAGGAGTTCTCTGGAAATGGACAAATTACTGGAATGGTAAATTCGTGTTTCTTTATAGAACCTCTTAAAATTTCTCTTTTTAGGATGGCAGACCAGATGGTTTATATTAGAAAACGGTGTACTAAGTTACTATAAATCTCAAGATGAAGTCAACCAAGGGTGTAAAGGTTCTATGAGGGTACAGACATGTGAAATTAATGGTAATACATTATTAATAAATTATAATCATTTGTTTTATTATATTAAGGTGACATTGTGAAGCACAATTTTCTTTTTTGATTATTTTTATTCCAGTCTACTGTAACAAATTGTATGAAATTTTAGTCAGTTCGGTGGACCACACTAGAATGGATCTTGTGATTCCCGGTGAACAGCACATGTATTTACGCGCCGCGACTTCTCAAGATAGACAACAATGGTTAGTAGCACTAGGAACTGCAAAAGCATGTGTCCAAACAAAGGCTGTTAAAGAAAATGGTAAATTTGTTGTTTTCAATGTCAGTTCTTTAGATTGAGTATCACAATTATCATTTCAGGTGAAACTCCAGACACCTTAAAATCAAAAAAGTCAGAGTTGAAACTGTACTGCGACCTTCTAATGCAACAAGTTCATGTTATTAAAAACTCAACCCAAAACTCCAATGGAGTGGAACTTGAAGTAGGTATACAAAATACAATACAATTAAAAGTTCTCAAATGCCGATTTATTCTCTCACTCAAAGTTTGCCTAAAGATTTGTTTTCAAATTTTCAAGCAAGTAGTTTTATTTTTTTTTTGTTTAGCAAATGGATGAAGCTACAAGGCTCTTAGGAGCCACATGTGATACATTTATAAAGACATTGGAGGAATGTATGAAATTATCTAATGGTGAAAATTTTGAATTGCCACATAATACTGATGCCATTGTGCCACCAGTCATTCCAAACAAAAAGGTATGCTTGAAATAATACAACTTTTTGATTTTACAATTTTTCAATTAGACAATTAGTTATATTTTAAATAAGGTAATGTATAGGCAATTAATATCTTTAATTTTCCAGCAAGTTTTGAATAAATCACATTCTGTGAGGCTGTAGTGGTGAAGAGTTAAACTGAATAAAACCCGAACCGACAGAAAGCAAATTAGCAGTAAGGCAGTTATTTTTTTGTTGCTCTTATTTCATTTGAATATTTCTAGTCAAAAGTTTTAGTTGTTGCAGTTTTGTTTTTGAGTTTAAATTTTTTGAAGTGACATATACCTATGCTTGCAGAGGAAATTTCGGATACTGCTCTGTGAGTTAGCTTTATCTGTCATTGTCTTCCACAATTTGTGACTAGATATGAAATATTTGAATAAAATATTATTGTTTCTCTAATATTAATATTTTATTCTAACTACTATTTCAGTTTGTGAGGAAGAAGAATGAAATTTGATTTAGTGACAGAATAAGGTAGGTATAAAAAATGAATGATTATTTGAATCTGAGATGAAGTTAGCGTTATTTTATTATAATTTTTATGTTGCATATAATAAAACACTGTTTCGTTTCTATGCTTAGTTTCTAGAAATCCATAAAAACAATAAAACGAAAATAGTATATTGAAAATAAAAGGTCGTCGCTAATGTGGTTCTTATTCTTTTGTATTTAAAAAATGTTTGTAGAGAGAAAGCAAACAGTTTTGCTTAGGAATAAGTATAAGTAAGGAGCTGCAATTGGTTTCTCATTTCCATTTTCCCATAGTGTACTTATCATAACTCTTCCATACATTTTATGCTTTTTTCTGACCTTATATTATACTTGCATCAAATTTGTACTCCAAATACAAACAATTATTTTTATAATTACATTTTATTGTATACTAATGAACATCGTATTATGAAATACAATGCTTTAATATCAAATCTTTTATTATATAAAAGATGTAAATATCCATTTTGTTTAAAATGCACCCAATATAAGGGTTCCAAAAAGACAAAATATGCGTTTTACATGTGGAGGGGATAAAGTGGGTTCTAGTCCATCCGGTCCTGTTTTGTTAAGTAGTGGAAACCATCAAATTGGCCAAAAATTAAATTAGAAAGTGTGATATATGTACCTAGCTTTTTTGTTATTGTTATCTAATTATTGTGGATTTATATAATGTGGTCTATATTAATTAAAACCCAAAATTTATGTTTTTCTTACATAATTTTCATCAGAATCTCTCAAGCATTTTGGAAACAATATGTCGTTCTTAATTATACGTGTATGTATGTCTAAAATATTACCAAATAGGATTTTTGTAAAACATTTTGTATTGTGTGCTTAAAATAAATCAAATATACAATCAGATGTTCTTTTTTTTCGAAATGCCCGATATTAGAATGAATATTTCGAGGTAATTTGTTTCCCAAATAAGTACGAAAATAATATATGGGACTATCGATTTTTAAGCCATTGTTGACACTCGCAAAATAATCGATAAACTTCCTAACCGCTGGTTTAAATCCACAATTGACGTCAAGGGAACATCTTTAGCAATGTCCTTGTTTAAAGTTAGGCAGTTTTGGTGTACAAATAGCGAAGACGGCGAATATTTCGACCAGGGTTCCATGATCGCAGCCAAACTGCGTTCTGAATTTGATTATATTGTAACGGGAAGTCAGAGCGGAACTTTACGAATTTTTAGCCCCAATTGCGATTTAACAGAAACGGGTGGCTTGGGTGGATTTCGCCCAAACGATTTACTGATAGAAAAGTTATTCGACGAGCCGATTTTGCAAGTCGGTTGCGGAAAAGTGGCCTCGTAAGTGTTATTTGGATATGGCATTTCTATGAAAATATGGCGAGACTATTTTGTTTTTAGGGGAACGACTGAATTACATTTAGTTGTTTTGCATTCTAAACTATTATCTATTTACAATGTGGTTAGCAAAAACGGAAAAAACGAACAAGGTAAGGGTGTGCATATATTAAGGGTGGCGCAAAAGTGGTATTCTTAGTTAAACACTATTACGAAAAATTGTGCTAATAAATTTTGCTTAAAATTGAAAGACGAACATTTCATTAATCTTCTCAATTGTAAAGAGTGCTTCATAAATGCGTGGAAATATACTTTTTTTTGTTAATTGAACATCCTAAATATTTCTATATATATATATTTCTATATATATATATATATATATATATATATATATATATATATATATATATATATATATATATATATTCACGTATTGATTCGCGGATGGAAAAATGTGATGACACTATATTCCGGGATATCATCCGTTCGCTTGTTGAACTCCGACTGGAATCCTGCAGACGTTTCGCCAAAATCTCACTTGGCATCTTCAATGCTCGCGCTCCGAAAACACTTCGAACACTTTTTTTATGAACTTATATATCTTCCAAACTGTTACCATTAAATTAAAAACGGACTTTAATACAGTCGAATGCATTATTAACAATTTAGTAAAACATCTCATAGATGGGTTTTCGAAAATCTTTGCGAACTTGACAAACTGTCATCTAGTTTTTGCATAATTTTTTAAACGGAACACTTGTAAGCTTTTCCTATACCTATCGATTCAAAATTTTCAAATTAATATAATTTTTTATATTTTATTAATTAACCAACTCCAGAGACAATTTTTTTCTATATTTCTATCAACATACGAACTTAACAAAATATTTCTGTTGTTTTCGAAGTTTATGTTAATGTTACGTTACAGTAAATTTTTCAAAGAAACTTCGGCATGCTACTGTAATACTTTTTACAAAACTTCCTCTTTCGTCGGTTTTTGCTGAGTCGAACTTGCTGACGTTTCGCCAATCATCCTGTTGGCTTCTTCAGAGTTTGACTGAAGCTGATTTCTGTCAAGGTTTCAGTCAAGCTCTGAAGAAGCCAACAGGATTATTGGCGAAACGTCAGCAAGTTCGACTCAGCAGAAACCGACGCAGGACGAATCCAGAAGTTTTGTAAAAAGTGTTATGTTATAGTAATTTATTTAAAAGGAACTAAATATCTAATATTTTAATTTATATATATTTTGTGTTTTAAATAGGTAACTCCTCTTTTTCTGTATTTGTATTTTATGTCCCAATTGTGAATAAAATAAATTGTTTTGTGCAGCGTACTTCAAAAAACTTAGGCAAGAGAATAAATTGGCATCCACCACATATTTTTTTTGAATTTTCTCAAATAACTGGAATTTTTCACAAATTTCTGAAAAAATGTCAGATTTGGCAGATCAGGGGATGCTTTGACCAGCTTACAAGAACTGTAAAACTGGGATGATCTGGTTTTTTTTTTAATTTTATCTCCTGTAATAAGTCGTAGTTCGAATGATGTTCTTGATGTGCAGTCAAATTTCTAAAAAATCAAAAGTATTAAAATGGTGGGCGGATCTTTCAGGTAACCAGTGTTTCCTTCAGATCTTATACGAACACAAACTGCGAAAGTCAGCAGCAAGTATGGTCATAGGACCTTTTGGCGGACTACAGAACAGAGATTTTATTTGCGTTCAAACTTTGGATGGTTTACTCGTGTTTTTCGAACAGGAAAATCAAGGCACGTACGTGGTATTGCCTGATTTTCTGCTACCCGGACCAATCGTTTACGTCAAAAGTAGTGACAGTTTCGTTACGACCAATACGGGTTGGGAGTTAATGTCATTCAAGTAAGAAACACTTAATATTTTTCTTCAACGGAATTCTGTAAATTAAATAATAATGGACAGCAAAAAAAGCTACAAGTAAATTTTAAAACAAACGAAGTCGACATACTGGAAACACATGTTTTAATTTTTGAACAATTATTAAAATATTCGAAGACTTAATTTTGACTTGCACGACGTCAAGGAAATATGCGTCCTATGATATAAGGTTCCTTGACCCTCCTATCAACTTGCCCCAGTTGTATAGTTAAAGATGTGTAAATTGATAGGGTTTGCAAGAGTGCGTGTTTGACCTTTAAATTTTAGTGTCCCTAATTTATTTAATTATAAGAGTACATGAACAGAGTACACTTTACATACGAAATACAGACAATGATACTAACATTCTATTTATCCTTTACTGCTGCTCTTAAAATACACAGAACGAAAATATTTCTGCCACGAAGCATTTCGGTAGAAATACTTTATCTTATTACAGTCTACTTCAACGCTTAAGCAAATATATACAAAAACAAATGTCAAAATATAGGCACATTTTTCTCGGATAATAGACGAAATTGTAGAACTTATAATTCAAATAATTTATCATTTTGTTGTTAAATTTGAAGCTGCATTTCATATTATAAAAATGTTTGTAAACTGTGGTAGAGAACTCTAAAATTGATCCCGTTAACGGTTGGTGGAGTCTAACAGCGGCAGTAACTGATCAAAAATCCACTGCAGATGAAGTCAAGTGTTCTTATAACTTTCACAACTCTTTTTTCAGTGTGGCCGTTGAAAGTCAATTTAGAATCTAAATAATTCCCTGTTATGTCACGCGCAATAAGAAAGAGATAGTTATTATCGTTAACGTCATTATTACAGGGTATTTCACAGGGGGAATTTTAAGGTAAAAAGTTTCTTTAAACTTCGAAAAGAAAATTATTTAAACATTCAATAAATTTATAAATAGAGTAAAAATGATTGAGGAATTCATTTTTTAACCAAATATAATATTTTTGAAAGTTAGAAATGGGAATTATTTAGAAAATTATACACAAAACAATCAGAATCGTTTCTGGTGTTTTAGATATAAAATCCTGTCAGATGCAGCCGACGAGTCTTCTGATCCTATTTATTCGAAGCCGAAAATCGCTTCCGATTGGAGTTATAATTTAGGCGAAGCTGCTTTGGATATTAAAGTCGTCGAAACGAAGAACAAGGATGTGTCCGTCTTGGTATTGGGCGAAAGAAATTTGTTTTGCATGAATGACAGCGGAAAGCTCAAATTCATGAAGAAATTTGACTACTGCCCTGTCGCCTTTCATGTTTACCCCCTAGGTAAGGGAAGAATTACTTCAGTGAACTCGATCTGAAATGCAAACGGCATCAGTCAAAAGTGAGGCAAATTTTACAGTAGTAAAATACGGCTAGTAATAGGGATTGTTGTCCTTCTCTTGCTCATTAATAAAAATGGGACAATGAGGTGTCTCCGTTTGATTACTTTTACCGATATATTCCTATTGAAATTATTAACTCATCATATAAATATTTTCATTACATAATATAGTATATTACGCAACAAGTGCGGTAAACGGCATTTGAGTTACGAGTTTATTTGAGACGAGCGGAGCGAGTGTTTAATAAACGAGTGAATTAAAAGGTTTACCAAACGTACTGCATAATATACTTTTTCAAAGACCTTTAATTTTTTTTGGAAAAACAACAACAAATTCATTGAAATGTCCATCAGAATTTAAGTAATATCTCCGAAAACAGCCCAGACACTGACGCTTCCCGCACGCTAGAGCGGTGTACAATTGAGAATTTTACAGAACGGAGTGGAAAAATTTATAATAATCAATTTATATATATATATATATATATATATATATATATATATATATATATATATATATATATATATATATATATATATATATATATATATATATATATATATATATATATATATATATATATATATATATATATATATATATATATATATATATACATCAAAATACAAGTAATATTCTATACCTCCTTCTGTTAATTTAAACGTCAGATTCGTTAACCATCAACGCGAGTCATTTCGGACATTTCCGGTATTTTAATAGGATGTTTTTGGTATATTTTAGTCATGGATGGTTTTTTAACGTTTTATCAATTCGTGCTGTTTGGCCAAAATTAATCCAAAAGCGTAGGAAAAGTAGAGTAAACTCGTCACTCGTTTATACTCCACAAACTAACTCCACTGCGCTCTGCTCGTGATTAAAATGGCGTTTATTCTTTGCTTAATATGCTATTAAGTGTAACGTTAAAAATGTATTGGCCCGAAAATAGCAGCATGTATTTTTCAGGCCTATTATTTAAAAAAATAATAATTCACAATTATTTATCAAAATATGTATTAACTTTTAAGCAATATTTTATATATTTCTTGTTTTTTTTTTCTTTCTTGAAAAATTGAGATTAAATTTTTATTTTTTTGTGACAAATCAATGAGTAAAGAGTATCAAAATTTGAATTATTTTTAATTCATAGAAGTTCAAGAAGTTGTCTAATTAATTAATAACCATTTTTAAAAATGACGTCGGACGAAGGATAAACGTTTGAAATAATTTCACAAATCACCTGTTAACGATCTCCAAAAATCCTAAACATGTAGACTTCCGAATCAATATAACTAATATACAATAACAATATAATTAGTAATAAGATTTATAAGAAAGAAAACAATTCCTATTACTACCCGTTTCACCACACCAAATAATATTTGCATGGAAAAAATTACCGGAACTAGTTTGATAGATAGATTAGGATTGGCTATATGGGAAAAATTAAACATCACAGTTCAATACTGCGAATACTTTTAGAAGATCATGTATTTTGTCTGGTGATTTCGGAAACAAGTAATCTATTGATTTACCAAAATGCAACATTGCATTGGTCAGCAAGTTTGGATTTCATGCCGATAGCTTTAAGCCGTGCTTGCCTCAAAAATGTCAAAGGATCGTTGGTTTTGCTCAGCGAGGAAGGTCGATTGGAGTGTTGCTATTTGGGAACCGAGCCAAGTTTTTTCGTGGCGCCTCCTTTAAGCATAAAAGACATAGATTTTGAAAAGGCAGATGAAGAGTTGATGGACTTGGAGAGAACCATACGGAACTCAAGCGCAAACGGTGAACTGATGTTTATTTCATTGTACTATAACTTTCGCTTGTGGTTTTAGATATTGGTTTAAAAAGTAATTTCGAAAAGGATTTTCAAGTCCACGTTACTGCCGGAGTTAAAAGTGAAATTGGTGCGGTCGGTGATTACAATTTTGAAAATGTCTCATGGGACTACGTTTGTCCCATTTACATCGACATCGTGCCTCAAGTATCTCATCAAGAAGTTCAGATTACGGTATTCGTGTGCAGGCCTTTAGCAGCGATACCAAATTGTCATTTTTTTAGGTACCTACGGCACTGTCTTTGTAAACTTAAAATTTTTCCATCCATTTTAAGATACCATAAAATGAATTAAATAGTAATATGTACAAACTTGCGAGTATTTTCTGGGGTTTCTCACTTATTTGAATATATACATATTTTATTTAATACTTATTTAATTATGCGTTCTAAGGCAAAAAAGGCATGGATCGGAACATTTTTTATTTTCTTCGATACAACGGGGGACTTAAAACATGTACGCCGCTTACTTTGTATTTTTCTTGTCCAATCCTAAAAAAGGATTAAAAATTGAAAATGCTTTTTTTTTGCCAAAAATATTGGTCGGATTATCTTGAGGTTAACAGCCTCTGTTACTAATTGAAAAATCCCTTTTGCATATTTTTTTCGTGAAGTGCAATGGCGTTTTTTTTTGCGAAATCTATTATATATTTTCGAAAAATTATCCTTTGTTGTGTTCAACCGGAAAACAAATTTTTTTTATCAATACTTTAAACTTTTTCAATATCCGAAATAGCTTTTTCCAGCTTCACACTTCGAATCCAAATTTTCGAGAAAGGCAATGCTTACTGAGTGCTTTTTTTTTAAATGAGAGATTAACAGTTTTTTTTTATCTGTTTATTATGAAGCAATTTAAGCGAAAAAACCTCATTAACGTCATACGTATTCCTCAAAGAGGCTTCGGAAGTGCCAAGCCTTCTCGTGACCGTAACAGCTACTGTGATTTCGACCCTTGGCGTTCCAAGATCTTTAACGAGGAATGTCATGTTACCCGCGAATTTTCTACTGGACAGCTGTGATCCCGAAAAAGAATGTGAACACAAAATTACACTGACAACTACTCACAGCCACGTTCCTTTAAATACGTTATTTTCAGGTATTACGGCTTTGTAATAATTTTTGTAACTAATGTGTCACTTTTTCATGCACCTCACATCTCACGTAGCAAGAGGGTCGTCAGCAAATCGTCAAAGTCGTATTTTTGAAAATACAATTCCCTGTATTTTAGATTTTTTTGCATTATGCAATCAAAATAAGTTTCAAGAATATTTATGATTAAACTTTGAATAATTTAAATTTTGTCAAAATGTAACCGAACTCAAACATCTTAAATATATTAAGTAACGAGTGTTTAAAGTATGCAAGCGAATTCTCCAGAACTGTCTAACCATGGATTATATTTTGCACGTTAATTATATAGAGAGTGGCGAAAAAATTATTGAAATCTACTAATAACTTTAAGTGGTCATAATTTGATTAACTTAAATGAAATGCTATTATTTATAACTTACGAGAGTATATGCTTTTTAATTGCCTTAGCTGAGTCTTATTAAGGATTCCAAATTATAGCATAAACAATAATATGAATAATAACAATTATACTTTATTATATTAAAAAAAAGTTATGAACTTGAAAAGTATTTTTTATTCAAGCTATCGCGGCAACTAACTAATACAAACGAACTAATAAAGATAAGTGAAACTGAAGAAACATCTGTAGAATATTTTCCAAGCATCAGTACGCTTTTTTTTTTACGCAAATCTTGATTCAGACTAAACAGCACCACAATAATGTCAAAATTTAAACAACTATCAAAAATAATATTAATTTATAAATACAAAATCATATTAATTCGCTCTTCTTTTACGTATATCTTGATTGAGACTAAGCAGCATCACAATAATAATGTCAACATTTAAACAACTATCAAAAATAACACTAAATTTCTAAATACCAACTGGTTCCAAGAAAACGTTTATCTTGTCGGAAATACAGTAATTATACGTAGTCTGCTAAAACGTTAGTTACCTAGCTATAGAATACTCCATTTAAATTAACCAAGTTATAGTTACTTGCAGTTATTATTAGATTAGGATACTTTTTCTCCTGTATAAGATATATAATTGGGTTATAAAATATTATCTATTATTATACTTTACTGCAATTTTTCGTCATCCTGTATAAGCTGGCTCTTACGCTCCACTGAAACTTTCTCTGACATTATTTAACTAATTCCTATGTTTTAGCGAGATTAGAATTAAATTACATTTTGGCAAAACTCAAATTATTAAAAAAAAAACCTTAAGATTTGGGTATGAAAAACCTTATATTGATCGTTGAATCTAAAAATACTATAATTCCATTTTAAAAATATTAGAGGTGATGCTACTATAATAATTTTGGTACCACCTGTGTAGCACGAAAGTAATTTTAATAACTAACCATAATGGGACTTCACATATCCCAGAACTAAAATTTTTTGAAAACCTTTAATTTTGGCCGTATAGCGTGAATAACCCTGTTTAAGTCCGTTGTTGAAACTCTTTTTGAATGTTGCTTGAATATAATGCTGCGACATTATGTTTCCCAAGTTGCGAACCGACCAATTATTAACGTAAACAAGACGTCTGTTAATGACGTCAAGGTGACGACCCTCCTCTGCCAGCACTTTATTAAACGTGTTGACATTTGGACTTGAAATTTATTAACCCGTAATTTTTAGAATACGCCAACGAACCGACTTCTCAAGTTAGCAAGTCTTTTGCCTTGAAAAATAACACTGGCGCGGTGGGAACAATTTTGTTAGCGAAATCATCGGAAAGGTATCGTTTACAGTCGAATTCGCTCGCCTCATTAAGTTTACTGGTCGAGCAGTTGATTTGGCGATTGAGGAAGTGCCAGGGAAACAGGGATGATTTCCGGATTTCCTTTAACCCGGATCTACCCGTGGACGAACTGTTCGAATATGTTCGACGTCATTTCGATTGCAAGAAAAACGTGTCTCTGTTACAGGTAAACTGAACAAATCTCTCTGATCTGATGCCGCGCAAACTTTCTCTAATGGCGATTAATTGATCGGGACAACTTGCCTTGTAAAGTGAAAGAATTTCGGCGACGATTAGGCGGTTATTAATTTAAAATAATTTTAAAATTGACAACCTTTAGTATCGAATCTTTCATGCGATTTAAACGAATGATTATGGAAGGCTTATAATCATTGCCTACTTAATATTATCGAACCAAAAATGTAAACAAATAAAAAATATCTTCAAAGTGGGTCAGTAGTCAGTTTTCTTCTAAACTTCACAAATTGTAATGTACAAACTAAGTTTATTTTTTTATTGAACACCCTGTATGTCTTCAATAATTGTATTGGGCTTGTTATGAGTGTTCAATTGTTCAATTTTTAGAAATTGTATATAATAAGTCAATGCGCATTCGATAATAATAACAATAACAACAACAATAATAATAATAATAATAATTTATTGCACAAATATCTATAAACAATACATTTAAAGTTGTTAATATGAGTTTTCGCAGTAAACATACAATTTATGTAACAAACAGTTTACGCACACACAATTTAATACCTGTGAAATTAATGGACTATTGAATTTTGTTTACACGATGATAGGAAACACATAGATCATTTTTATGTCTGGTATCATACATATGAAAGTCGAAATTCATTTCTTTTTTATTTTCATGGACATACATTATGCATTGATGGATGAAAATTGTTAGTATTTTTATTTTTTTAAATAGTGGCTTACAGTGATCCTACTTTGTGCACAACACAAACTTCGAATCATTTTTTTTTTAATTTAAAAGATTCTATCTGATGAATTTCCCCTCAACAATATGCTAAGTTTTCGAATCTGAAATGTATCTTGGTTTAATCTCTCGGCCAGCATAACTATATGTACGTGCCAGTTAAGTCTACTCTTTATGTACACACCCAGAAGTTTAGCATTGTGAAAGCTAACGTCAGGTACACTTGAAAAAAAGGCAACCTCCGATTTATTTTCATTCAATTTAAGACGATTCGATGGAAACCACTCTTCTGCATCAACAATCGTCTGAGTACTTGCAGATACTGCGTCACTTAGTGTTCTAACCGAGTTTTGTTGTGTCATCTGCATATAAAGAAACTATATACGATCTTATATTCGAGGGTAAGCCGTTAATAAATATTAGGAAAAGGATTGGTCCCAGTATTGAGCCTTGTAGCACCCTAAGCGAAACAAAATGTGGTTCAGAAACATCACCGTTAAGTAACGTAACGATTTGTCGTCTGTCGTTGAGCTAAGATTTAAAAAAGTTCAAACCTTGACCCTTCATACCATAAAATTCAAGTTTGTTTACTAGAAACTCATGGCTAACGCAATCAAAAGCCTTCGAAAGTTCCAACAAAGCCTAACAGGGAATAACCTTACCATCAATAGCCTCCAAAACATTTTTCAGATTCGCTATAATTGCTTTCAATGTTGATTTCCTCGAAAGGTACCCTAACTGACTCTCCACCAAAACTTTATTGTTATCAAACTACGATACAATTCTTTCTTTTACCAAAAGCCTGAAAGACTTTGGAAAATACGCAGTAGGACGAAAATTGTCTGCAATCTCGCCTTTATAATTTTTCGTACATACAAGTTCATTTTGACGGGTAACTAAACTTTTTGTAATAAAATATGTAATATATGATCAAAAAAATCTGTACTTTCCATGGCATATTCATAATTAAAAAATGAAAATAAGGGTCGTTTTAAAACAGTTCTTGGGTGTTATATATTTTTAAAAGCTAACACTAAGCCTAATAAAATTATTAAAAATTTAATTTAAATATTAAAATTTACTTGTTTCCGAAGAACATTGACTACGCCACTGGATCATACCTAAAAACCATATGTAGATCAGCTATTACCTTTTCGATAAGTTTACGCATAACCGAGCTACAAATTGTGTTCAAAATTTATTTCCAAAACGCCTTGAACACTCTGTATATTCGGATGTGTATATTATTAACTGTATGGTATTAGAGTTTATTTGTTAAATTGAAAAATTTATTTCAGTTTTCCATCACTTATGTTATATGTTAAAATTTTGATTTTTAATATTTCTAAAAAACGAACTAACGAAAATAAAAGAACTATTCAGAAGAAATCATTTTGCTAACAAATACGTCAATTGATAAAAAATTGTTAGTTTGTTTTTGCGCAAAATGCAAGGTTATGTCCCATATTTCATTTAAATTAAATAATAACAAAAAATTTGGGATAGGTCTGAACATTTTTCCCAATTTAAATTAAATTTCGTATAAAATTTAAATTTAGCGGTATGAGTGTAACTATACGAGTTTGTGTAATCTTTTCAACCTATTCTTCATTTCGAGGCTCCTACAGGTTAATTTTCAAAAGACAGTTTTAATTTAATTTCTATTACGTTATAGAACGATTTGTCTCAACTAAGCGCTCAACAGAGGCTGATTCAAAAACGACTCATAAGTAAGTTCAAGTCGAAAGATCCAGCTACGTTAAAAAATCTCGAACTGCTCCTAAACGACACGCACTCGGATATAGTGGAGGCGACTGAGAAATTGGAAAATGAAATTGGCAATCTATCAAACGCTCAGGTGCGCTTGTCTTGCGTTTTACATTTAGTGAGGCAGCTACTAAGTTTACTGGATCTGGATGCCGATTTGTTGGGGATGATAAATTCCACTTTTTGCAGTGAAGTTTACGACATCGACACTCAAGTAAGCTTAAAGGGATGAAAAATTGTCATGTGTTATTTATTTCGCTGTAAAATGGAACTGTCAGGTATTGTGTCGTTTGAATTTAGGCGTGGGAGGACGTCGTTGATGCATCTTTGAGTTACCTCTTACGAACGGTACTGGCGAAAACGGAAAAAGATAAGCTACGGGCTCCCCATTCGAGTTTCGAAGAAGTGAAAGACATCACAAAATTACAAAAACATCTTGCTCACGTTTTAGAGCGTTTACCCAAGCAACGAGCTACCAAACGAAGAGATAGCCTTTTCGAAGGTTAGCAGAGGGTCAGAGGTCAATAAAAGTTAATCCCAAGTGAGTTTTGCTTTCAGAAGAGCAATCATCGACGATCGATTCGGCGAGGGAAGAAGAGAACATAGAAAAACCGATTGGCAGTCAATTCGGAGAGTCTAGTTCGCGATTGTTATCCGCTAGAAAGAGTCTATTAAACCGAAGACATAAAATGATCGAAAGTGTTGAAAATTAAAGTCGTAACTGCACGTTTTTAGTGGCTGTTAAACATTATACGGTTATTGCTTTGGAGTTTGCGTTTCATTTAAAAAAATATGAATTTATTAACCGCTGATACAATGGACACGCAAAAGCTTCAATTAAATTTCTGTTGGTATATCCTCTCTCACTGATGCCTTCTGCTTTCATGTCTCTGATAAAAAAAAGCCTAAGTCTCAACAAAGGTTAATAAAGTCTTCTAAAAACTTATTAGTTTCATATTTTGCTTCTTTCTTAAGTACTTTTCGTTAGGATGCTCGGTGCAATTGCTCTTTCAATATCGTATGTTAGGGGAGAACAGTAGATTCGATTTTTGTCCAACCAAAAGGAATAACCAAGTAACCAAAACTAAAAAAAAAACTCTGACATATATTTACTTACTAACTAACCAAAACTTAATTTATATACATAAAAATTCCTATTCGACAAGATAAAAAATAACTTTTAGTTAAAAAAAACTATTGCCATACAAAATCACCGTCGTATTAATTAAGAGATGTAAACCATAAGGAATTAAAAAAAAAACTTTACTGACAACAAATGTTTTTTGTAGACTCTCTGAATAAATAAAATAAAAGTTTGTGTTCTGTGTTTGTTGGTCTTTTCACGTAATATTATTTTATTTCATTGTCTTATACAATGATTTTTATGTTTTTAATTATTATAAATAATTAGGCATTTTGCTTTTTCCTGTGACGAAACTGTCTTTTGTAATATATACCATACAAACATAAAATTAATATCCACCAACATAAAAAGAAAACGCAGAGTGTATCATACTCTACTGCAATTAATGGTTTCATTGATAGAATTAAAAACAATTAAAAAATCTTACTTATAATAAACTTAATTTTTTTTCTATAATAAATGTGGAGGCAATACTGGTTGGGCAAAAGCAGCTTTTTATATAATGTTATTGGTAAAATCGTAGGGCTAACTTGTAACTTTGCAAATTAAGACTGGCTCTAAAATTGTAAACCAACTTTCTCTATTTATTATAGAGAGAGGGAGAAACGTAAATATATTTAGTTTTGGGAACAGGGTTCTGTTCTGTGGTATTATTTTGTGAATAATACGTTTTTGCTGAACCAAAACTTCAGTTCACTATTGGTGTACAACATTTCAATATTCAATGAGACCTCTGGCGGAAAAAAATGTTACCAAAGTTTGGAAGTAACATTTTTAGAAAATAATTGTTATAGTTCGCCATTCAGTGCCTTTATGGATTTATCCGAGTGTTCAACTTTGAAGCAAAAACTTACCATCATCATGGCACCATCATCGGACAATAAGACAAGGACGATTGAATATACCCGAAATAACATAATCGTAAAAGCTAAAGTAGTTACCAAACAAAAAAACATATGCATATCCTTTTTTTAATACGCCATTCATTTGGATTCTCCACTACAAATTACTGCTTATGATATGAACGAACTTAAAACTTTAACGCCGCTAGTCTGTTTGAGTGATTTATCTTCTAACCCATGTTCTTGTTCAAATCCAAATGAAAATAACATCACTTCTATCTTGGGTTGATTGAAACAAATATGGTTATGCTTACAACATGAGGTCATATCATTTACTGCCTTTGCGACCAACGGAGCCAGATTGTCGAGACTCCTTGGTGTCATTGCAACAGCAGTATAATCTGCACACAAGGAGATATAATTGTCTAGTGAAGAATATATATAATATATCATAGATAAATATTAAAGATAAAGGTCAGAACTGGTGTCCTTGTGGGACACCAGTTCTGAGCTCTTTAGATGATGATTTAAATATTTTAAAAAATTCAGTCCAAATCTCTGATTTCTCAATTGGTTTGATTTTATAGGTGATCTTGTTGTAGTTAGGTTATTATTCCAGTAAAAAATATTCCATTACCTTTTCGCTACCTTTATCCAATTTTGTTGTTCCTAGGCTTTTGGAAAGAGCCAAAATAATTAAGTTCAAACCTTGAGTCTACCTACTAGTAAATAAAATTTTCTTTCTTCATTACTTGAAGGCGAGTTATGGGTAACTAGCATATAGTTTTGCTTGTTAATTTTTACTGAAACAGATTAATTCATTGACAACGCCTGTGACATAGCTAGTACGCTGATAGCAGAAGCTTTATCGATTTCGCGAACAATATTACTGAACATAAACAAGTCGCACCTATTTTTTAAAGTATCTAATAAATTTAATATTATTTCACTTTCACGCATTGCGTAACTTTACTTTCACCGAAGTTCTAATATATGATGATGTAACACTCCAAACTTTACAGGTACCGTTAGTTGTTTGCTATTTCTGTTACGGGTCCGCTAATATTTAACGTCAAAATAGTAGAGAGCGATTCGAAAGAAAGGCGCGTCTATATTAAGTTTAACGAAGCCTGCTTATATAAGTAATTAGTTAACTAAGTTCATCGTGTGTTATTGCTCAGAATATGTTCTAAAAATTCTTTCTTTTCCTTATATATGCATATTGTTAATAAAGTACACATTTCCGATTTAGATCAGCTTTCATCGTTGATCAGTTTGATAAAATATGTAATTTGCATATTGTCGCCGTTAACTCAATTTCTTAGTTCATTTCACAAACAAAAGGTACACATTTTTTTCTCAATGGTTTAATCAATCAATCAATTTATTCATTTCATGATATACATAAGTACTTACATAAGTCAATAAGAAGAAAATAATAATCTATCACAGCTTATATTACATTAGTAATACAATTATAGCATACGTTTGTGACAAAGTCCATACCTAAGACACTTTAATTTAATTAAAAACAAACGTTAAGAATCACACATCAAAACTTTTAAGTTTGAGTTTGTTAAAATTATTTTTCTACTCCCGTCTGTAAAATACCTAATTACGCACCGATCTAGGGTGCGAGAAACGTCGCTTTACCACGTCAGTTTCGTTTCCCACGTATCCGAGCCACTTCGGACATTTCCGGGATTTTAACGCACGCTTTGAATTTTGACGCTTGTCAATTCTGACAGTCATCTCAGTGAATGTATTCGTGGTTTGCGAAAATATACCCAAAAACTAACGGTCGTAGAAAAAGTATAGTATGCAACACGTTCGGTAAACTTTTTAACTCACTCGTTTATTAACCACTCGTTCCAATTGTGTCAAATTAACTCGTGAGTCAAATGCCGTTTACCGCACTTGTTGCGCACCGATCTAGCGTGCGGGAAACATCGCTTTATTACGTCAGTTTCGTTTCCCACGAATCCGAGCCACTTCGGACATTTCCGGGATTTTACCGCACGGGTTTAGGAGCAATAGGATGTTTTTGGAGATATTTCCCACGCTTTGAATTTTGACGTTTGTCAATTCTAACAGTCATGTCAGTGAATGTATTCGTGTTTTGCGAAAGTGTACCCAAAAACTAACCGTCGTAGAAAAAGTATAGTATGCAACACGTTCGGTATACTTTTTAACTCACTCGTTTATTAAAGACTCGCTCCGCTCGTGTCAAATAAACTCGTGAGTCAAATGCCGTTTACCGCACTTGTTGCATAATATACTATTTTCTACTCCCGTCTGTAAAATACCTAATTACACACCGATCGAGCGTGCGGGAAGCGTCACTTCGGATGTTTTCGGAAATATTTCCCACGCTTTCAATTTTGACGTTTGTCAATTATGACGGTCATGCCAGTGAATGTATTTATGTTGTTTTGCGAAGTGTACCGTAGAAAAAGTATAGTATGCAACACGTTCGGTAAACTTTTTAACTCACTCGTTTATTAAAAACTCGTGAGTCAAATGCCGTTTACCGCACTTGTTGCATAATACACTATTAACTTCTCGGTCTTTAATATTTTGTGGAAGAACATTAAATTTTATTTACCAATACGCCGGACCATTAACAAATTCTGACATTATATGCCTATAAGGTACCAGTAAATAAAAAAAAATCTTTCACGATTTGACAGAGGTAGTGTAGGCCATTTTGAATTTAGTTAGACCTTTCAACAATAAAGACTAGGAAATGAATGGATGAAATAAAGTATTCATTTTCTTCATACGACTAAAAATATTATCCAAGGAAGCAGATTGCTCTAGATTGCAACTGCAGTATGCGGTTTGGACGTACGGTGTACGTTTAGTCTACTTTCCCTTTTTGCAATTGCAGGCCAAACTCTTCACGATATTGAAGAAAGAGTCGCTCCTCTCCCACTTGCCGTCCGCAACGGATGTTACGCTCCGGTGTTTTGTTTTACGTGCCGACAAATGCGCTGCGACCAGCCAATTGAACATTAAACTTTTCAATATCTTACCCATAAAAGTAATGTAAAATGTATTTCCATATTATAATCGTTATGTGAAAAAGTAATCGAAATTGTTATGTGAAACGGCAAAAATAATGTTTCATTGGCGTTTGCGGTTCGATGTGAAAATTATTACCGGCTAAGTGTTTTTGACATGACTTGTTATCCTGAAAAGAATAACAATTCTACAATGTCCGCTGGTCAAAATATTCTCTTAAGACTGTCCATAGTATTAGGGATGGCAGCCGCCGTGGTCACGATACTGTATCTGACTCCCATGCCAGGTAAGACGTTAAGAACATTTTTCGAAGTAAATTAAATTCAGTGTCACGGTTATTTTGAAAAATCTGTACAGAAATCGCAACATTAAACATTTGGGGTTTAGAGTAATATGTAAATACGTTAATGCCTAGGAATATTAAAAATAATATTAAAAAAAGAATATTGAAAATAACATCAGTTTGGTAAATGATCATATGCCCGAAAACGCATTCTTCAGGAGATGACGCCTTTTTCATTGACTCCAATTTTTTTTTTAAGTTATTTCTGAAACGATACCTAAAACAATACCTAAACGAAATTTAGAACACAAGTATCTTCCATCGGGTCACTAAAGTTACTGCCTACAAAATTTCCAAATATTTTCCAAACTTCACAATATTTTTACTTAATAATTGTTTCATTCATTTCATTCATTATTCGTATGAAAATTCGGTTAGGATTATTAGCTAAAACTCAAATAACTTCAAACCCAGTATTTTTTGCATTAAACCAGAATACGTTTCTTTTTTATGGTTTTAATTATTATTTGCATTGTTTTTGGCCATAAAATTAAAAAAACTAATGTGTCAGAAGCGAAAATTGCTAATTGATATAGACCCATATATTGAAGAAACAGGCCATAGTTGTATTTGTTGATTTTCACTGCAACTATTTTAAAATCTTGTTAAATAGGCTGGTAGGTACCATTTTGATTACCTTAATACAATTATATTTTAAGGTATGTACAGTTATTATGATAATTAATCTCAAAATTTTGCATTTCTAAATTGGTAGATAATATGCTAGATAATTCATTAGAGTAAACTACCATTTTTAGAACAGAAATCCGATACATTTTAAGCATGAAGTAAATATTGACAATACCAAATGCTGAAATTATGTTGCAATAATATAGCCTAAATATTTCTTATATATCATTAAAAAAAAACATAAACCAAAAGGGCTAGACAAATTCCGTTTATGCTGTATTTTTTCCTTTCACAAAAAATTGCGCTACTGCGAAAACTGTATGTTTATATTATTTATGATAAGTGAAATATCCGGGAAAAGTTTCGGAAATGTGATAGTAACAAATTCTTATGTAAATATGACGTGCATTACATTATTTGGTCTATGTGGTAGCCCAATCAAAACGGAACTATCGGACCCAAAGCAAGCAAAACACACCATGCAGTTGCTTGGTTAGTGGCACTTAGTCCATAGCGACTGTGTACATTGGGTCATGAAAAAGTAACATTTTTTAAAGTATTGGGTTGTTCGGAAAGTCATTTCGTTTTTTTTGGGGAACATGAAAGACAGTTTTCGTATAATGAATAAATATTTTATTAAATTATATATTGGCCATTCTGGTCCAACACCTTTTGCCATCTTTCTGGCAGTAACATAATTCCCCTCTCATAAAAGTTTTGGTCCTTGCTGGCAAAAAACTGGTTCAGGTGGTTTTTGACATCTTCATTTGAGGTAAAGGTTTTGCCATCCAAAAAATTTTGCAGGGACCGGAACAAATAGTAGCCGGAAGGCGCCAGATCTGGAGAATATGGTGGATGTTGCAGTACGCTCCATTCAAGCTGTAAAAGTTTTTGGCGAGTGACCAAACTTGTGTGGGGTCTCGCATTATCCTGGTGGAACACTACACCCTTCCTGTTGATTAATTCGAGCCTCTTCTCTTTAAGTGAATCATTCAATTTGTCCAGTTGATGACAATAGACTTCTGAATTAATCGTTGTATTGTCCGGCAAAAGCTCAAAAAAAAAACGATTCCTTTGACATCCCACCAAACGGAGAGCATCACCTTTTTTTGGTAAATGTTGGCTTTTGACACGCTTTGAGCCGGTTCATCTTTTCTGCTCCATGACCTCTTGGGTTTAACATTGTTGTATACAACCCATTTTTCGTCCCCAGTAATAATCCGCTTCAAAAATGGATCATTTTCTTGACGTTTGAGGAGCGAATCATACACGTCAACGCGACGACACAAATTTCGCTCCGTAAGAACATGGGGCACCCACACATCGAGCTTCGAGATTAAGCCCATGCCTTTCAAATGGCCATAAACAGTCGAATTCGACAAATTTAATCTCTCACCGATCTCTCGTGTGGTTATTCGTCGATTTGCATCAACTAATGCCTTTATCGCATCTTTGTCAGCTTCGACCGGCCTTCCAGACCGTGGTGCATCTTCGACATCAAAATTGCCGGATCGAAATTTTGCAAACCAGTTCTGGCCCTTGCGTACTGTTAACACGCCTTCTCCATACACATCCGTCATTTTTTTTCTCGCTTGGACAGCATTTTTACCTTTTCTGAAGTAAAAAACTAAAATATGACGAAAATGCTGCTTATTGCTCTCCATATTTAAACGGGCACCAACCAAAAACTACTGCGTAGAATTAATAGAACTTTTTCACACACAAGCCTTGCAATATCAGCTCTCAAGACATATAATGGTTATGCGGCTTAAGTGTGAAGTTGGTTTCGAAAAAACGTAATTAAGTCCTCTGACCGGAAAAAACGAAATGACTTTCCGAACAACCTTATAGTTTGCTATTTAGATTCGTGTTATAGTTCTGGTATACTAAATCTTTTTCCAACAGTCACAATGGAACAAAAATTATGTTATATTCTCTATTTTTGATTTGATTGTTTTTTTAGCTTTGGATGTTAGGTTAGTCAAAAACCTGGTCCATTTTATCGATTTTGATTTTTCATTATAATTTTAATATTTGGAAATCACAAATAACAAGCAGACTTAAAGTAACCTTTAACTCTGGGACAACCAGACATTCCGTATTCTGAACTCGATTCGATAAATAAACGCTTGGAACCTGAAATATAATTTTCTCGGTAAATATCATGTTGACCGCAGAGAAAAAGCATTAGGTAATCGAATACCGGAAAAGAATTCACCATTAAATTAATCTAATTCGATTACCTACAACGCCATTTGTGTAAGCTTTGAGCACCACTTTCGATTGTTTTCCTCGTTTGTTGCGATAGCCGATTTTTACAAACATTTTAACACACTGGCAGTTACGTCAGTAATAAAGGCAAATCAGCAAGCGTTTTAAATATTTTTTGCAGATATTATTAACTTATTAAAAATAAACAAATGCGTTTTTCTAACGACCCCACATGAAAGTAATGCAACACAGTTACAACATAAATAGAAGAAGATAGCTAATTGCATTGTAAATTATTTCCGTCAATAAAATTCAACACACCTTTTAACACGACATGGAGATATTTTAATATTTCCAAGCAGTAAAATTCATAACAAAGGAAGAAGATTGTGACCGGTTCTCAAAGACTACCGAACACGGCAACTGCCTTTAAGCATTTTTTTTTGGAAAATAGAGAAATTGAAGTGTTTAAAGATTTAGCATTTGTCTAAATAATAACAACTGATATAGTTAGAAGCTAATCGTGGTATATTTTGTCGCCGACTATAACATTCCCTGTTTGGCGACATCGGGTCTAATATGATCATTATTTCATCTTTTCAAAACAGTTTAAATATAACATTCTGCCGTATTTCTTAAGAGATTTAGACAATAGTTTAAAATGGTACTGTTTAAAAATCATTGATTGTGAGTTGAGAACTTACAAGTTACAAGTTCATTCTAAGCAAATTTCCATGTTTTAAATTCGGTATTCAAGTTTCACACTTGTTTTCTTTTGCAAAAAGCGAAAAACTTGAATTATGCAATTTTTGAAAACCAACTCTTGCATATTTTCGATTTAGTTAATTTAGTTATCAAATGCATTTGATAAAGGCACGGTGTTGCCGAAACAGCTGTCATTTAAATATATTTATGTGAAAATCTGAACAACGATTGTTCTTATTTAACTAATTTAAATGGATTTTCATCAAGTAAAAGCCACTTCAGTACTATTTTCGATTTGATAAAAAATAGTTTTCAAGACATATTTATTATAATGAATGCATTAAATACATTTTTCCTGGTAAAAGTGCAGGTGCATAGTTTATGAATGATGCATGCAATGTCACCTGGCTATTTATTTTAAATGAGGAAGTCGAACATTTGATCATCTTAAATATTTTTGTTGTATTTTAGCATAAATTGACTAATAAATACTCTCTATTTATTTATTCATTTGAATTTTGCTGTTTTTATTGCTAATATAAACTTGATTTATTGAAAATTTCTTTGGTGGATTAAACTGACATCAAATAAGAGTTTTCTGATTTCGCGGTACTGGAAAATAGGATTAAAAATGAGGTGTCTGCGATTTACTGTTAATGCAACGTCCCAGATTTGCCATCAGCAACAGATAGCAAGTACCATTTCGCTGACCGCGAAAACTTTCACCGATGCGTTTTTGCAATTATTAATGCCTGATTAAGAAAATTCTTTTTTAATTCGTACAGGTTTCTCCATTCGAGAAGTAGGCGTAGGGGTTTTCACATCTATAAAATATTTGTAGATATCACGATGTGTCCGATTTTCCGTGATAATTTCATAAAATGAAGATTCAGTTATAGTCAAATGATACATTTTATAATAAAATTGAAATTAAAATTTTGCTTTGTTTGGAGACATGGATGCGAAGAAGCGTACTGTTGCGGTTTCTTGAGAATTAACCAAGACATTGGATGCGTGGAGAACAATACGATTTTGGATAGATAATTCAGAGCAATAAACAAAAACAACAACAAAATTACTTCAAACACACTTCTCATACGTCTCGATAAAAGTGCCTCAGGGTTTTGTCCTGGGACCGTCATAGTTTATTACCTACCTAAATAGTATTTTCGAACTTCTTGTACCTGATTGTGTGGGTTAGTTAGACGATGGCGGTTATGTCTTCTAATAAAATGCAATATTTTCATAACCCCAAACAAATAAATGAATTTTCTCTTATTGTAAAAGTTGCTAAAGAGATAGATAGCACAAAGATCAATGGAAAAACAGTAGCCCAAAATCTAAATTTAAAAAACCGCTGTCAAAAATAAAGTCAGTGTTTTCTTTACGAAATTTAAGATAATATTAACAACAAAACAACTAATTGATATGTGCCATGCTAAAATACTATTTATCTTGAGGTACTTGTATCTGGAGGTGACAGAAGGTGTCTTTGATAGTTTCACTTTAAGACCAAGCAATTGCTGACTTTGGCCGGTATTCTCATTCTCAAACTTAGTATTACCATTTTTAGAAACAAATACCGGAATATATTAAATGGTGAAACAAGTAATTATAATAGCCACTATTGGTGTAACCTAGTGTAGACTAAACAGAAGTCTCCTGACTCGATGAGAGTAAAACTTTTTAATCTATTGCCAACCGGAATAATGAGCAAATAATTAATCCTATTGATGTTTTATTTTTCCTTTAATTATCCTTAGTGGAAATGTGGTTTATCTGTCTTCAGACCTTATTAGCTCTATGTTATATAGTATCGTTATTGTTATTCTTTTTACCGTGTTTGGCTTTTTCCATATTAATTTTAAGACTAACGGTTTCTATTCGTAAACTGGTTGATATTTACTGTTGACTCTGAAAAAAGTAATAAAATGTGACTTGGGTGATTTTTTCTTTGAATTAATTTTAGATCAAAATTTCAAGAGCTGTGATAGACCCTGCCATCAATTAGACTGGCCTATGATATGCCGGGTGAAACTGAATATCGAAATGTATCATATAGATAATCGGTGAGTATATTAAAAAAAATCCTGTTGAGTTAAAAAGAAACGAATTGGATCCGTTCTGAGATAGGTGCTTAAGAAATCAACCAATTTTTGGTATTTGGTCTACAGAATTTGTCAAGATTGCAGAAACAACTCCTCCACGTCATCCCACTGCAATAACATATTTTGCGCTATGACCGACACCTCTAATTCCAACGGGATTATAACTGCGAATCGACAGTTACCAGGGCCGGCTATACAAGTCTGCGAGAACGACATTTTGATAGTTGATGTGATAAATAAAATTCCTGGTCATAGCGTATCGTTGCATTGGAGGGGGCAACCTAATGCCGAAACTCCCTTCATGGATGGTGTGCCAATGGTAAGTTTTCCACTTGATGAAATATGATGGAGCTAATAATACCAATAAGTAACCTATATCCTCCTAATATTTAATCATAAACATAACGATCGTTACTGTAGATGACGAAAGAGGTGGTTAATATTATTAAATTTGAGTCCTTAAGTGCATCAACGCTTCTAAGAGAATGAGCAGCAACTACAAAGTAAGCAAGTTAACAAGCTACAAGTCTGTACTTCGGAAAAAAAAAGCGATTCAAAGAACTTGACTTGGAAGGAAATCGCTGCTAGAGCCTGGGGTTTGACTTTTACGATACATCGGGCCGAAGCAATAAAAATATAGTCGTATGTTGTACTTTAAGAAGCATCTAACACAAACTTTTAACAGAATTCCAAAAAGCTAAAAACTGTACAGAGTAAAATGCAAAAAGTCTTTCCCCTTCCCTTAACCAGAAGTAGTTTTAAAGTGTGTTGCTGATATAAACTGACAATCTGCATTCTCTGAAATTGTCTATAAAGATGTTTTTTTAAATACTTTTAATTTACTAAAAATTAATTAATTCATATTACATATTAGTAGGGTATATTCGCCGGTTCCAGATCATGTTCATTGAACTGCCCACTCCTCATCTAACCCAAATCCCTACCAATGAACCCTCCACTCCTCACACACCAATGAACCCCCCACTCCTCACCCATTAATGAACCCTCCACTCCTTACACAAAAACCCTCCACTCCTCAGTAAAACCAAAAACAAGAACAGACCACAAAAAATAGCAATTTTTAAGTAGGTCAAAAATTTATAAGGAAAAATTGCTATTGTTTGTAGTGTGTACTTGTTTTTGGTTTTATTGAGGAGTGAAAGGTTCATTGGTGTGTGAGGAGTGGAGGGTTCATTGGTGGGGATTTGGGTGGGGTGAGGAGTGGGGCGTTCAGTGAACATGATCAGGAACCCGCGAATATGCTATGATGTATAACGAAAACCAAACGCTCAAATGGAAAGTCTTATTAGCCACAACAATATTGCACAAAAAATTTGTAGCACCTTCAATATTTAAAAAAAAAATAAAGCAAAAGAGACGATAACAGTTATTGAGGAAATAGGTTTGTATGAATATGTATTTTCAGATCACGCAATGTCCCGTTCCCAGCTTCACAACGTTCCAGTACAAATTCAGGGCATCGTACGCGGGGACACACTTTTACCACGCCTTCTCAGACAACGACAGATCGAGGGGGCTTTTCGGTGCTTTGGTCGTTAGGAAAGCGGATAAAATAGAGCCTCATAAAAAGCTTTACGATTTCGATTCCAAAGATCATATTGTGCTTATATCTGAGTGGTCAGGTAAGAAAAACTGAATAGGATGTTACAAAGTACGTTTAACGTCGGGAGCAGGTTTTTATTGCTCGAATTCAGTTTCGCAAATGGGTGGGCCGACCATGAAAGATGATACGTCTGTACAGGGCCGCACTTGGAAAATAGTTGCGTGTGGTCGGCTAAAATGGGCTATATGCTTCACAATCTTAAATCGGCATATTCAAATAGACATACATACTTTAAAACCCCGATGAAAACACAAGTTATGTTTTTTTTTTTAATTGGGAGGCATTTATGTTGTTTCTTAAAAAGAAATTACCTTTTTACGCTGCTTTCAAAAACATATCACGTAATAGTGATTTTTTACATTAAGGTAAGAATTACTCGAAATAAAATCGTCACATAGTTCCCAAAGAATCATCATGGAATCACGAAAACTCCACGTCTTTTGTTTACGTATGACAGTTGGGATAAAAGAATAATTTTTTCAGTTGAAAAAAAAACTAAATATTAAAAAATATTTTCAAAAAATGACAAAAATCATAATAATGAATGTTTGTACAATGTACAATTATTAATTTCGACCTAATTATTGACGAAAAGGTAACTGTTTTTTAATACAAGCGTTTCTTCCATCACTTAATATTTATTGAAATAAAACGGCAATGGACTCAAAATTTTGACGACTTCGCGACCCACGCCATGAACGTATACTTCATAACACTACAAAGTTGTTGTCACTGGTCTAGCAAAAGCCTAGGCTAGGCCCGTCTTGCGCGCAGCGCCCTGTTGCCACGTTGACTGAAATCTCCGGTATGTTTAAGTTAAACAAAATAAAAAGCAAATTACAACTACATCACTTTAAACTCAACAATAACAAAGAGAATATTCATATATGTATGCGTGATGAGCAAGACCATATTTGACTGCGCAACCATAAAGTTTGTTAAATTTGTGGGAGATCACATATTGCCCTAATGTCCTCCGTTGTCCTGAATACACGTTTGGTTCTCTCTTTTTAACTTATCTAATGCGTTAACTATGCAGTCCGGATGCAAATCATTAGGACTTTAATGTCACGCCTTCCAAAATAATTTTTGTTTTTTAAATACCTCCACAAAAGAAACAGTATCTGGGCCATTGACACCAAAATATTGTGCCGTATTAATAAAATATTCTGTCACTGGAGCAATATTACAAGAAGTGGTGCTATGGCATATAACTTTCCCCAATTCATTGATCTTGATTTTTTTCTAAAACATACTGTCTCCTCGCCATTAAAATTCGTAAATAGATTTCTCCACTCATCGTCGGGCTATAAAAAATGGGTCCAATGATTTGGTTACTTTTTCAACCACACGAAAAGTTTACGGAGCTAATTAACAAATATTTTTCCGGATTTTCTACCGACCAGTAGTTTAAGGTTTTTGTATGCGGAATTCCGCCTGTCGTGAAAGTCGGTTCGTTATCGCATGGCATAGTGGTATCATATTTTGGACCTCCTGTAAGATACCAAAAAGATAAAAAATGGTATACATCGATATTGTTTCGTAGAATCTAGTAGTGTGGTAAACAACATTTTTAGACAAACTGTTTCCGAGATATAGCCCAAGCATACTATTTTTTAAAATGACGTATTACACTTACGCACATATGACGTAAACTAACCCTTAAAAACTCAATATTATAAGAAAAACGTAAGTTGGAAACATAAGTATTAAAGAAAGTTAAACAAAAGAAAATTTATAATTATATACATATAATAATAAAAATTTAATTAATTTTTCTAACGATTCTGTAAAAGATTGATAAATGGGGTTTTAGTCACGAGTTATAACATGAACCTAACCAAATTTCAGTTGTACCAACCTAAAACTTCTTCTTATTTTTTTAAACTTATTTTTTTCCACACGCTATAGACTTATTTTGAGGTGTTAAACCGGAATCTGGCTCTATTTAATTTTTAAACAGTTTTCTTATTTCGGAAGACAACATTTTTAGACAAACTGTTTTCGAGATATAGTTGGAAACATAAGTATTGAAGAAAGTTAAATAAAAGAAAATTTATAATTATATACATATAATAATAAAAATTTTATTAATTTTTCTAACGATTCTGTAAAAGGTTGATAAACGCCATTTTAGTTACGAGTTATAACATGACATGAACCTAATCAAATTTCAGTTGCACCAAACTAAAATTTCTTCTTCTTTTTTAACACTTTTTTTCCACACGTTAAACGGGAACCTGGCTCTATTTAATTTTTAAACAATTTCCTTATTTCAGGAGACTTCACGTACGACGGAATGGCCAAAAAAGACGTCCCCAAAGCTTTACTGATAAACGGCAGAGCTCCGAGCGAGCAAGGTTCAAGCCTGACAGTTTACCATGTTAAACCCGGCAAGAGATACCGATTTAGGGCAGCACATACGGGCGGATCGGTTGGCTGCCCCGTCAGTTTATCCATAGATAAGCACATGCTAAAAATAATTGAATTGGATGGTAACGCCATCAATCCGTACGAAGTGAGCAGCGTGCAGCTCGCCAAAGGCGAAAGGATAGATTTCGTTTTGAAAGCGTCGGCCGAAAATGGTGAGAGGAAAAACTTCATTAAGCATGTATGAGTTTTTCGGTTTCGGCGGTGGGAAATGTTCGTTTGTTTGCGTTGAGGATTTCGCGGGTTTGTTTTTGCCTACGGGAAAATCCGGCATAAAAATCTAATTTTTATTATCCACTAAAAAATCGCTTCGGTAAAGTCGGGGGATATAGACGGACAACGTCACCATTAAATCTGCATTTACAAACTTCCCCATTTTTATGCGTTTTTTGCCACAAAATATGCTTTCCATATTTACCATTTTTTTGGCAAATTATCATCGAATTCGATCTGTAAAACTAATATAAGCACTGCCCTAATTTTTGTATGATTAAAAAATGATTAAATATAAAATACCACTTCATTTAACCATTAAATGTTACACTAACATTTCTAACAAATAAAAGCTAAAATTTATTACCCATAACAAGTTTAGAAACACTGTTTCTAAAAAATACTTTTAAAGTGACGATGGCAAAAGATGTTAAGAAGGGTGATTCAATATGTTCATGCATCAAAAATCTCCTTTTCAACCCATAACCAATAACACCTGTCATTTTATACCAATGGTACCTGACAATTCGTCAATTTCTATTTTCCCATAATATGACCAAATCACTGTTTATAAGGAAAATTGGGAAGGTCATAATATCATAATATCATTGGCGACATCAATTAATTTTTACCGTCCACTTTATAACCTCTAATAGATATCTGTTTAATAGAAGAACTGTAGGTATACTTTTTCAGAATTTCTCCATACAGTTGTTTCTGAAACTCAATGTACTTACAAGTTCGACTATTACTTGATTTTGGCAGAATATTTGGAACAACAGTCACAAATACGTTCGCCTGAGTGCTTTCATGTTTTCCTTAGTTTTGGTTAGTTTTGATCAATCATCAACAAAAATTGTCAGAAAACGTGCTTAAATAACTAAAACCTATAAAATCATAAATAATTGAAAAAAATTCAATTTGGATAATTTACGGTACTTCCATGACTTTTTTGGTCGACTACTAAAGTTGCAGATTTTTATATATAAGGTTTTCCAGGTTTGATGGAGATGTTAAAGATGTTCAAAAATCTTCCAGAGGCATTCCGAAAAAAAAAACTGAATTAAAAATCGATTAATTTCTTTCCTTCCACACTTATAAATGTCACTATTGCATTTTCTGATCTGTAAAATGGAAGTTATTTTCTGATTTCATCGGCGATGACCCATCATTACAGTTATAAACGTTTTATATAAAATAATTACGAAACAAAACTTTAAATTTATAATTAAGTATAAATAATTATTCAAAAAAGTCTTAAAAAAAATTATATTTGTTTTTATAAATAATCTAAAGAATTTTTGATTCTTGTCGATCTTAATTTAAATTTTAATCCTATGCAATTGTTTTTGGTTTTATACTCAATTTCCATTTCGCTTTCTGGTTTATTAAACAAATGTTGTGTAAGTCTATCATTCTAATCAAAAGTATGTCTCTATAATCTAAGTTGCCTATGAATAAATACGAAAATAGTTTGGTATACTTGAAATGGTAGTTGCTTTGGTTTTGAAGTAATTTGTAAATAGTTTTTTATGATATATGATTATTATTACGTAGTTTACTCGTAGGCGCTTTCTTTTTAAATGTGAAATCCAATTGCGGAAACGAACTCAGTGGTCTGGCAGTTATCAACTACGAGGCGGTGAAGAAATCCACAAAGAATTCAGTTTCGAGAAACGAGATAGCTAGAAGCTTCAATACCTCATTCTGCGACACTCAGATCGGTAAAGTTTGTTTGCAGGACGTCAAGGCTTTAATCAAAATTGACGAAGAGCTGAGGAACCGGGAAGTTGATCACACTGCTATCCTCGAAATCGATTACAAATACAGAGAAAAGGAAACTAGTTACGGTAAGCTAAGTTGTTTTCCCTTTAACGCGAGATATGCCTATTTCTTTTCATAGCACATAAAAAAAGACTGATTTTTTGCTAAATTGATATATTTTTTTAATAGTTACTTTTAAAGCATTCAGTTATAGTCTATTCATAGATACAAGAAAGTGACCAATTACTTTTGAATGGGATTATCCAAGGGTGGTCATTAACATACAATGCAACAAGATTATTATCTAAAGTTTCGAAATTTAAATTCAGGTAAAATTGTGGTCCGTAACAGAAATTAATTTTATACCTACTACCTGCGTTTAATATTCTTTGGTTTGGTATACTACTTAGTTTAAGTTTATTAGTAATCATTCTTATTTCGTGTGTAGTACAGCGTGTGTTGAATAGTGTGCGAGTCTAGTGTATCTCAGGAGTTGCTCCTGCCCAAATGTAGAAAACGCTATTCTATTGAGACTAAGGACGTTATAAAAAATGTTTATTTGTCTCTCATTGAACGTAGTGCCAGCGAGCAAGCATCTTTAGAAGAAACGGCCAAATTGACGGAAATTCCAACATCAACTGTATGGAAAATTGTGAATAATCCCATTTTAGCGAGGAAAAAAAGAAGCCATGCCGACATTTTCGCGAGTGTAGATGAAAGTGATCAAGATATAATAGTACACAAAATTTAGCAGTTATATGAGGAACAAAGCGTGCCTACATTAGATATATTAATTAGGAAGCTGAAAAAGATGAAACCGATGTTAAATGTGGCAGAACTACCCTATGGAAGTGTATTCAACACATGGGTTTTAGATTGAATAAAATTGACAAAAGGCAAGTTTTAATGGAATCTTTTAGAATTCGGAAATGGCGACTGGAATATTTAGAAAAAATTAGGATTTACAGAGAACAACAAAGGCTAATTATCTACTTGGATGAAACCTGGTTCGACACTTATGATACCCCGGAAAAGGGTTGGGTTGACTCAAGTGATAAGTGTAAAACAAACGCGCTATCAAAAAGAGGTAAAAGAATAACTATTTTGCATGCTGGCTCTAAAGATGGTTGGATTCCAAATTGACTTTCTCTGTCTGCGAAAAATATTAAAGATTCTTCTCTGGATTATCATGAAGACACCACCGCTGATTTATTTGAAAGTTGGTTTAAAAACAAACTAGTTCCAAACATTCCTCCTAAGAGCGTAATTGTAATGGACAATGCAAGTTATCACAGTAGATAGTTGACAAAAACTCCTTCCTCATGTGACACAAAAGCAACAATCCAAAACTACGTGTATAATAACGACATTTATTTTCACGAAGATTATACCAAAAAGGAATTAATTGAAGTTCTACAAAGCTTGAACCTACAAAACGAATAAGTCTATGATAATTGTGCACAAAATCTAGGGCATACAGTTTTAAGGCTTCCACCTTACCACTGTATATTTAATCACATGTTTTGCACCAACTGAAATTTGTCATTCGTCGTAACAATGTTTTTCCCCGTGTCCCGTGTCCAATGTCCAATGTCCTCATACTTATAGAAACCGAAGTTTTTAACATCCCTCCACAAAGTTGGGAAAATTCTGTTAAACATATAGAAAAAGCAGAACAATCGTATATCCATATTGCAAATAATATAGAACAAATAATAATTAGAACAGGCGATGATAGCGATAGTGATACTGATATATTACGCGAATTATTTTTTAGTAATTTGAGTAGGTAATAAAAATAATTTGTAATTTTATTTTAGATTGAAACATAAATACCTACATAAATAAATAAATACTGTTTAGTATCTTTCCAAACAAAACCCCAAATAATTAAATTCTATGCAAAGTACGGACCTTTTCGGCCATATTTAATTCTTACAGCTTGCCCGGGTCTTTACTTAATTCGTATCAGTTAGTCACTTTCTTATATCTATGAACAGACTTTACCTATTTCATTTTAGTTCCAATCTATATTTCTACTGTCTATATCTTTTGTACCGTCGACATTATAAAATGAACCATTCTAGGAAGAGGAAAGTTTGTTTGAATTTACATCCATCATCGAGCTTAAAACATAACGTAACTTTAAGGTTATGCAAAGTTGCGTTGCGATACAACGTAAATTAAGTTAAAATGTAGACAATTAGAGAGGTGGAACTTAGTTTGCATAACTGCTAGATTGGCGTTAGCGAATTTGAATTTGACGCTCTAGATGCAGCACTGCACAAATTTATTGAGTAATAGCGGTAACGCTTCATGCAGTTTCATTTTGCAAATGGCGGCATAACATTTTTACCAAAGAAATTAGCTACATGGCTACATGGCCACTCCGCTTCATTTTCGCAGTCAGGGCACCTGGTGCATCTGCTAAAATTGGTTTACTAGCGACTCTGTGGCGTATTTATGTATTTTAATTCCTTAATTATATGTATGAAAATATGTAAATTTTATACTTTAATTAGTAAATTACATAGAATAGTAATATAGGATTTAATAAACTAAATGACTTTTACAATATCTGAATAATTTTTTTCCCAAAATTTAAGCGATTGTGAGCTATATAAGGGACGTTGTCGATACCGTTCCGTTAGGTAAATTGAGAACTGAGAATTATTGAATAGAGTTTCGATAGCTGGCAATGAACGAACGACTAAACATCAATCTTCGTAATTTTGCAAAAAAACTTCTACATTTTACTAAAATACTATTTACAAACCAAATTGCTCACGTTTCGCCAATCATTCTGTTGACTTCTTTAGGGCTTAAATGAAATTGGGTGGACGGCTATCAATATTGTCTCGAATGATTGTGGGTAGGTAGGTAAAGACCTGAGTGGAGGTTAATGGATTATTTAATGACATAAAGCAAATGAGAAATAAGTTAACAGCGATAAAAAACATTGCTGATACAACAAAAAAGCCAGAGCATAAACAAAAAAGTGTTTGATAACTATATTAGTCAGTCTTTATACATGGAAAATTATGAATTATGAAAGAAATTGTTATAAAAAAAGTGACCCTTGAAGCACTCTTTCACCCAATGAATTTAATTCGTTTTTCACCAATGTTGCCGCTGATATTCTGGTCTCTTTAACTGCCAACCCTGAAGTACAGAGTGAGTGCTTAAATAAAATCCCAAATGTAACTTCATCTTTCTTCTTACACTGGATTGCAGAAAACGATGTTTTGTAATTGCATTGAAAAAATCTAGTTCTTATGACTATGATGACAATAGTATTATTTTGAAGGACATTATGAACCAGATTGTAACACCTCTCACATTTTTATTTAACAAATGTATTGATAGTGGAAGTTTTCCCGCCCCATTTAAGGTCGCGAGGGTGGTTCCAATATTTAAAAAAGGTAACACAAAGTGTCCAAATGATTTCCGACCCATATCAATAGTTCCCATATTTGGTAACATCTTCGAGATATTTTAAAAAATCAATTATCACGATTTTTCCAAAAAACAAAATGCATTTGGGATTCCCAATTTGGTTTTAAGACCGGCTGCTCCACTGTGCAGGCGGTTCGCAGGGTTGTGGGAGACGTGGCGGAGGGCCTGGAAAAGGGGGACCAAGCTGCACTCACGCTATGTGACTTCACTAAGGCTTTCGACTGCGTCTCTCATTACCTGCTTCTGGAGAAGCTCGGCAGATATCGTGCCGTGGTCACCATCAGGATCTTATCCGCTCATATTTAACTGACAGAAGACAGTGTGTCGTCTTTAACAATAACATATCGGAGTTGAGGGTTGTGAGCAGTGACGTGCCTCAGGGCTTTGTCTTGGGCCCGCTACTATTCCCTATTTACATCAATGACTTGTATCATTTTCTGTTCCCCGATAAATGTACACTTTATTCGGACGATACATCGTTTGTGACTTATGGCGATGACTTAATGTTGATAATGTTGAGCGGATGGCGCAACTTGGATCGACCAACAATAACCTTAAACTAAACACAGATAAGACACAACGTCTTGTTTTCTGAACTAATATTAATCTACTGGAGGGCAAGAATGTAGGGCTCTGGGGAGTAACGCTTGACGATAGTTTAAATTTGGAGAAGTTTGGAACTTATGCCACTTTCGGTTTGTATATTTATTATCAATTATTTGCAATATACAAAAACATAGACAGTTTCAGTGAGAACTCCTGTTACCACGACTATTTAGAAATAACAAGCTACTTCGTGCTTCAAAATTCAAATATACCAAAATTCAAAATAATTCACTAAACTTAAACTGGTACAGTAAACTACCAGCTAACGTGGAAGTTCTAAGTAATAGAAAATTACAAAAAAAACATCTTAACCTTTTTTAAAAAGCACTGGTTTTACTCAATCGGGAAATACATGGATACTCCCGATGTTATTGAAGTCAAAGAAGTGTCTGTGCAATGACCTTCTATAATTTTGTTGATGTTGCTTCCTTTGGTTTATTTATAAAAACGTCTTGTTCTTTGTTATCTACACTGTTCCTGTTCTTATGTATTATACACTGTTTTATATAATTTATACACTCTTTATACAATTGATTCATTGTTTTGTTTTAATATGCATATTTTTCTACATATTGTATTCATGACTAGCTATAATTGTATGAACAAAATGTGGTCAATAAATTCTATTCTATGATTGTTTGGTTACTTACAGAATTCTATGGATTCTTGAATTTTTCTTTGCTTGAAGAATTGATTACATGCAAGCATTGTAGTTTTATTCAATAAGATTTGACAAGATTTGATGTCGTAGTCTCAGGCCTATTCATGCTGTAAACTCTAAGTATCTTAAACGAAATTTTGTTTATGACGGATTGAAGGTGTTGAGAGATCTTTGAACAATGTGGTAAATCTACTTTTAACGTTTTCTTAAAAACTTTTGATATGTGGTGAGTGATGTTTTGAATGTAAGGAAGGACAACCGTGGCAAGTGTGGAGTTGTTTTCGGAAGGCATGTAATCAATTTTCTACCAAAGAAGGAACCAAACAAACTTAACCGCGATTTATGTCTACTAAAACAATACATAAGCAGTTACAGAGTAAAATGGGAGCCAATTTCGCTCAAGCTCTGAAGAAGCCAACAAGAGTAAATAACGACCTGATTCAACATTTAGCTAAATTCAAGTATTTTGGGTGTTGGTTTGCTAAATATTTTTACCAGGATCTGGAGGTTAAAGCTTGAAATCAACAGGCCCGTAGCACTTTTCTCAAAATGAAGAAATTCCTTTTTAACAGTGTTTTCTTCTGAATTCTTACATTGGACGGAATCCTGGACACTGAAAGTGACCACAATGAAAAAAATTAAAGCCTTTGAAATATATCGAATGAATGAATATTACAGCGCATAAACCATTAATGATATACTTCATATTGAATTGACAATCTTGGATCAAACATTACTGACATTCAACCTCTTTTAATAAAAAAAAAACATTGTTTAATAACAGCAAGTTTCAACATTATGTTCTCGATATCAAAAAATCTTTATAATAAAATTAAAAAAATAATAAATGTAATATAGCGAAATGCAATGTTGTTAAGTTGATGTGGTACTAACGAATTGTTAACAATTTTAAAAATGATGAATGCTGATTTCAACTAAATAAATGATTGTCAGGAGTAAATGCGTTAAAATCTGAACCAATAATATGGAGAGTTTGTACTGACCACCCACACTAATATTTACTTTAAATGTAATAGCATAATAGTTTGGCACTTAACGTATCGGCAAACATTCGACGCACAAAAAAATACCATCCGCAACAAAATATCATCTATATCAACAGATTATATTCTGTTTGGGACGTATTTATTTGGTAAATTTCAACATTACAGGTGGATTCACGGACTTGCGGTCAAAAGTTTACAGAGTCAACAATTACACCTTCAGTTTTCCGTCATCGCCCTTGCTTACACAATTTTCGGATGTTCCCTTTGACGTCATTTGCAGCCAATTCGTTTCGCCCCAGCGATGTAGGGATCGGAATGTTTGCGAATGTGTCCACGTTCAGTTTGTAAAACTCGGATCTTCGGTTGAGGTCGTTCTGATCGATCAGAGTGAGTATAAATATTTGAAGGTTGCCTTTCGCGAATTGGAAGAGTGTTGCTGAAATTATGAAAGCAGTTTTGGGAGTTCGGAATATACGTAAACAACCCATAAACAAATTATTATTGATAATGAACAGAAAAAATCATTGTGTATTGAAATATGAAGCAAAAACCATTTTAAAATTAATTACAAGTAAGTCCTGTCAATTGCCCCACGATTTGTGAAAAGACGGGTAAAAGAATGTGATATTAAAAAATGCTGTTTGTTATTAATAAGCTATAGAGATATAGATTATTGATTATATTATGTTCCTATGCGACAACAAAATCCTCCCAGGCACTCAATCTGGGTTTCGAGCTCTTCATAGCACTAATTCTGCCTTGCTTCGTGTTACTGATGATTTATCGAGAGCAGCGGATTCTAAATTAAAATCTTGTCTCATACTCTTACTATAAGCAAAGCGTTCGACACATTGGATCATTTCCTTCTCTTAGCTAAACTGCAATTCTTCGGCATTTCATTTTTTAAAAATTTTCTTGTTCAGAGATACTATAGGGTAGGAAATACTCATTCAGATACCATTGCTTTGGAGAGGGGTGTTCCCCAGGGGAGTACTCTGGGACCTATTCTGTTCTCAGTTTATACAGCTGACTTCTCTACTTTTCTTAAATTTTGTAAATCTCATCAATACGCCGATGATACTGTTATATTTATGTTTTGTTGCTAGTGAAGCTTTAAATGCCGCTACTAAAATAAATTTAGATTTAAAAATAATGTCGGAGGTATCTGCGGCTCACAACCTCTTATTGAATCCTAACAAAACGTAGATGTTATTATTTAGAAATAAAAGGGAATATCTTGTAAAAAACTCCTCTTTTAAGATGACGCCAAATGATGATATTATTTCTCCTTCTTCAGACGGGTGTAAAAATTTAGTATTATGGTTTGACGGTGACTTGCTGTTTTCTAAGCATGTGGGCTCAGTGTTTTAAAAATCCTTCTATAAGTGGAAGACATTGTATATTCATAAATAGTTTCTCAGTAAATAAGTGAAACTTAAACTCTGTGATATATTAGTTTTGGTTAGCTATACTTAATCGAGATCAGGAGAGACTCCAACGACTTCAGAAAATATGACCATATTTCACCGTGCCTCTCTGATTCGGGTTGGCTCAAGCTGGAGGACCGATATAAAGTTCAGTTTGCTTTTTTGCTTTTTTTACTAAACTGCAGTAAGACCCCGTCGTACTTGTTTGATAAACTTTGCAGAGGAAATGATATTCATAATCGAGGCACTCATCATTGTTTAAGATATTGCGTTCCTAGACACACTTCGGTAACTTTCCAGAAATCTTTTAGATATAATGCAGTTATGATATGCGTCTATGTCTTGTATTAACGATGTATATACGGGTATGTATTTTGCTGACAATTGTGGTGTTGTATTATTATTTATATTGTAATATTTTGGTTTTCAATAGAGACAGTTTATTATTATTATTAGTATTATAGATGCTTAAGAGAGTGATGTAATTCAATTTAATTCACAGCAATAATTGCTACACAGCAAACCCTATAATTACTATGCTTACACTGTTACATATGCCCCACATCGTTATGGCTAATCTGGCACCTAGGTAAAGTAATACCTGTATGTGCCTAATTGTACGGATTTCTGTCGTCTCAGAAGATTAGATATTAGTGTAAATGACAATAAAGAATATCAAATAATAAAATAACAATCATAATAATAAAAGGCTTGGAAACATTGAAACCCCATCCGAAAAAAAAAAAGAAAAGACATGCCATACCAACATTATAACAAAAAAAAACTTAAATTTTACAATTAAAAAAAAAATCAAATTTTCTGAAATTATAAAAGAAAATAATAATAATAATAATAATAATAATAATAGTGTAAAACATTAAAAATTAATTAATAATTAACTATCCTATGTTTTTTTAAAAGAAATTTTCTTTAAAAAAATAAATCAAAATTTATAATAATGAGCCTTGGCAACTTAGAAAGATAATAGCAGTTTAATGTATTTTCCGAAGTAATGTAGACATAAGGCATATATTTACTGTTTACAAAACTTCTGGATCTCTCTTGGGTCGGTTGTTGTTGAATCGAACTTGCTAATGTTTCGCCAATCATCCTGTTTAACTAAAAGAGTTTCAGTTAAGCTCTGAAGATGTCAACAGCCAACAGTTTCAGCTAAGCTCTGAAGAAGCACACAGGATGATTGGCGAAACCAGAATTCCAAAAGTTTTGTAAATAGTGTTACAGTAGCCTGAGGAAATTTCTTTGAAAAATTAAAGGCATATATTTAAAATGCAAAAATTATCGTCTTATATGTGTTTTACGTGCCAGTTTCAAATTTTATTCTCTTGTATTCAACCTTTACAACTAGAACGACAAAGACATGTTTATATATCGTATTTGTATATATGAAGACAACAAGCTATTCATTCATAATGTTTTTTCCGTTTTGTTTATCAATAGCGAATTACTTTCGAAATTTGATAATGTCAAAAAGGAAATGCTATACAGTGGGCTTAATTCCCAACGGAATAAGCTGGCATTTACACACACCTGATTTAGTAAAAGTCATTGTTACAAAATCAAAGTGTTTCAGAAATCTGTCACTAGAGGGCACTTTACCTAGAACATTTTTTTATTTTCCCTGTATTTTATTTATTTAGACTGATATTGCAAAATAGAACAGGTTGCCTTAAGCAGAATCGCAAATCCGTAAAAATGGTCACTCTTGCTTCAAGTCGATATTCTCGGCCCGAATTTTACCTGTAAATGTGATTTTGCCTAACAGGACTTGAAATTTGAAAAAGGATCGCTTAATCGGGAAATGTATTTGCGATTTTTCCAAGAGGAATTACCACCTTTGCTGCAGTGGAGACAAAACATGTGGTTAATGCAAGATGGTGCTCCACCCCATTTTGTATTAGCTGTACGAACGTATTTAAATCAGGCAGGCCGCCTCGTTCACCAAATCTTTGTTCGATGGACTTCTTTTTTTGGGGGCACTTAAAGTCTTTGGTGTTCGAAACACCTATAACAGACCTCAATGATCAACGACAAAAAATAATATACGGTCGCGAAATCATTAGAAATAAGTTCGGCTTATTTTTTCGTGTTCAACAGCATTTCTTAAAATGTACAAGAAAATGTTTAGAAATAAATGGTGGGCATTTTGAAAATGAATTGTAATTAGCGTTGTATACTGTTTAATTCGGGATTATTATTCATAATTTGTTATTTTCGAAAATGTTAATTGTATTTATGTTACTTAAATTAAACATTTATTATTGTTTTGACTTATGCCATTTTTCGCCTGCAATTTAATAATGCTGTTCTGTAAATTAGAAGTATCCGGGCCGAGAATAAAAAAGTCGATTTGTGGCTAAACGATAAGACTTATCGACTTAAAACCAGAGAGAATTTGGGATTCTGCTTAAGGCAATCTGTCTTACTTTGCAATATCAGCCTAAATAAATAAAATATAATGAAATTAAAAAAAAATGTCATAGGTAAAGTGCCCTCCAGTGACACTTTATTTTAGAACGTCGAACCTTCCCTCCAAGTTTCCGAACTCAATTTCCGAACACCCTGTATAAAAACTTTCAATTTTACTGATTTTACTGTACAAAAAATTAGAAATTTTTTGTATACCGGCGAAACTGAAAGAAATAAGTTAATATAATTATACTTTACCAGGATTTATGAGGTAATTTTCTTTTTCCCTTCTGGCATGCATAGTTAACACTATCGATGCTATTGTGCAAGATTTCGTAACACATCTGACTTCGTTTAAACAAAGCGGAAACGCAGCCGGTCGCTGAGACATCGATTTTGATCCATCAAGCAAAACAGAAAACGCTGCTCTAGAAAATTAATTTGAAACACGAGTTTACGACAAACTATAATTCAAAGTTAGCTTGTGTGAAAGGTACTTCGTTAGGACAAAATTAATGGAGCGATAAAGTATCTTTACGAGGCCGTTACAAATTTAAACGAAACTGAATTTCGACGTTAAAATTATTATACGACTTTCGTACCATGATGCAACCAGGGACATGAGAAGAAATAATGCCGGAAACCAATCTTTGTTGGAAGCGATAGCACGAATGAGTATGTTCTAGTCGAAATTAGGTTATTATGAAATTACAGTAATGTTGTTACTAGATGGGATATATAGAGCCTGTACTGTATGCCGATACTATTAACTTAATTTACTTATAACCTTTAAAGTTCTCCTAACTATAATATAAGAAGGAGATTCAAATTATGCATATTTTAACTAAATGGTGATTTTACAATTTTTGATGATAATAAATTGTGTCACAACACAAATTGCTCTGGTGATGGGTGGCGCTCAAGAAACATAACAATTATCGGAATAATAAATTTTGATGCGCTCACCCACATAGCACGTTACACCTGCAGAGATATACTTGCAACTTCCCGACAAAGTACCAACGCGATACTTGGCCTTCTACCAAATTTAAGCGGCTCTCGGTTTCATAAATTAATGATTTGTCTTGTAAATAGATATATTTTATATTATTGTTCGACAATAAAGCTTATTATTATTATTAGGGGTGCTTTTAGTTCTAAGAGTTTGAAAAATGTCATTTGAACTACCGATCTCTGCAGTAGACAAAATTAAATTTTTTTGTCTTCGACGTTAGGACGCTATTTTCAACAAAGAGCACATTACAAACAATGAGCTACTCTCATGCAGGAAACGTTAGGAAATATCTATTTCTTTATAGCTACGTTTGCGAATAAGCAAGAGCAAAAATAAACTTCTGCTGACTAAGGCTGACCGATAACGCGGAATGGGAAAATTACAATTATGTAGGAGGTGGTGATTTGTGTGCCTCGTAGGCGTGAAATGTTATCTAAAGGCGCGTTTACACGATTCAATTTGCATGATCAACTTGGATGAATTATTGAAATTGGAACACAAACTAGAATCAATATTGAACGAAATTGATCCGGGGTGCTAGAAGCAATAATATTTCTTGGATTCACCAACGTCTTTTTTTTCTGTGTTCCTAGTTTGCTTAAAAGATAGTCTCTAAGTACCGCAATTCCTACACGTGCACGGCGACATTTTTAAATGAACTATTGATACATATAAATCTGTTTTTTTTTGTCAATTGTCGGAATCACTTGATGATACATCCAGGATAATCCCCCAAGTTGAACCATGGAAATGCGCCTTAAAATATTGGGGTGATGAGATAAGCAGTAATTTGTGGTGTTTTTCAGTTTTTGAAGCTGATTATGCTAACCACATATTATAAGATGGTTAAGGATGTTCAAAATATACTGTAATATGTAACGGTCTTACAAATTCAAGGATAAAAGATAATTATGTCAGCTTAGAATTAGATCAGTTTAATTTTAATTTAACAATTTAAAACAAACAATTTAAAACAATTCAAGAAACGCATTAACGAACATAAAAGAGCGTTTAAAAACAATAGTCTAGATTCTAATTATGCTACACACTTAAACACAGCAAAACACATTTTTGACGACAATTCTGATATTTTACATACAGCCCAGAAAAAGTAGAAAATTACATTTATTAGAAGCCATGGAGATTAACAAAAATGAGACATTCAAATGTATTGCTTAAGGATCAATTAGATTTAAATACCTCTCCATTATTAAACTTCAATACAACAACATTAATTAATTTGACACGGTGTTGTCGAAACAATTGCTTTGTAAAAATATATAATTTCGTGAAAATCTGAACTTTTAGTTCTTATTAATTTTCATGAAAATTAATGTTGTCCCCTTCAAAGTAAGATATAATACATTTGAGCCAACATTTTTTTCCAATCCTCGAAGCACGTCTTGCCTTGAGTTCTTCCCACGATTTTTTCTTTATTTCCTCAATCGTTCCAAACCTCTTTTCTTTCATGGGTTTCTTAAGTTTTGGAAACAGGAAAAAGTCGCAGGATGCCATACCCCGTGAATATGGTAACTGAGGCATGATTGTGGTTTTGTTTTTCGCTAAAAAATCCATGAATTTTTTCCCAGAATTCCCGACGTTGTATTCGTATTACTTCTCGCAAACGGCGCATAACTTCAGGGTAATAACTATTTATTGACCTTACCATCTTGTGGTAAGAACTTTTGATGTACTACGCCACGATAATAAATGAAAACAGTAAGCAAATCCTTGATATATGATCGAATTTGACGTGCTTTTTTCGGTCTTGGCGGTCTGGATTCTGCCATTGAGACGACGGCTTTGGTTTGGACGTCACAATTATATACCCATGATACCCACCAGTTATGAATTTTTTGCGCAGGAATATTGACGTCATTTAACAGCTCTTGAGCGATGCTCCTTCGACGGTCCTTTTGCTTAAAATTAAACAGATTCGGAACAAATTTTGCTGCCACACGTTTCATATCCAACACTTCGGAATAAAATGCATGTCAACATTTCAAATGTTTTGTAGCACTGTATTCCATTTTTTACACATTTTTTTGAGTGCATAAATTCGCTGAGCACACAAAACACGTCTAACGCTTCTGTCTCACAAAAAAAGAAAAAGTGAAAATTGACTGAAACTGTGAACATATTGCATTGCATTCAAAACATCACTGACCACATACCAAAGAAAGAAGAAGAAATATAATGTTAAAACCCAATTTACCACTGGTCCAAAAATCTCTCATCTTCGATCCGCCAAAGACAAAATTCCTTTGAGTAACTAGTACTTTACAGCACTCCGCGCATATCGAAGAATACATTGGAGAAGCAGGGCGACAAATATCAACTAGGCTAAAAGAGCCTTAAAACTACGACAAATAAACTCATCAGCAATTTCCGAACGCAATCATAAAACCGAATATCAAATCTTATTTTATCAAACTAACCTTTTTGCACGTAATCAGTTCTTCTACCAAAGAATAATCTCAGAATTAATAGATATTTCTAAACAACCAAACAATCTTAACTGCGATTCGGTTCCTTTTCACCAATATGGGAATCGGTCATCGGAGATAATGTTCATGCCCATCTTTTAGCTTCGCCGGCCTCAGTAGAATGCGAGCCAGTTTCAGTTAAGCTTTGAAGAAGCCAAGGGGGTGATTGACGAAAAGTCAGCAAGTTCGATTTATCCACAACGCAGGGGGGATCCAGAAGATGTGTAAATAGTACCTATTAAAAGATACAATAGGTTGATGAATGATCGCTGCTGATAATTTTAAACGTATTGGTATCTATAAAAATGAAATTAAAAGTCTACGCAATGTGAAAATGTCAATGTCAATTACTAACCCATACTTTGTAATAATCAGCGAAATACGTTTTTGGTAATCAGCATGGTGCCATTCGAAATAAGTATACTGTATCATTCACTAATTTTACACATATTTATGGTGACACTGTTTTATTTTTTTAAACTTCAATCTGACAATTGGTTAGTTGGATGACAACGTGCAAAGTTTCTACGCAAAAACACCTTGGTGTGGCATTATTTTATTCGCGTTCCAGGCGGCGATGAAGAGCACGTGTTCCATTTCCACGGTGTTCACTTTTACGTGGTCGGTTCCAGACAATTCGATAGACCAGTAAGTAGGCAAGAAGTGGAGGATCTGGACAAGACAAATCACCTTCTCAAGAGAAACCTCCTGAATCCGGTGAGGAAGGATACGGTCAGGGTGCCCAAATACGGGGTCGTTGTGATTAGATTCCTAGCGAAAAATCCGGGTAAGAAGTGATATTACATCTTATTAACTTATGCACTTTTTCGTGTGGCATTATAGGAATGTGGATGTTACGTGATGAAAAATCGGTTGGTTGGACGAAAGGTCTCGACACGGTCTTTCAGTTTGGTGATATCGGCGAAATGGTGGCGACCCCATCTAATTTTCCATCTTGTGGAAATTACATCGGACCTGATTTTTTCTTGCTTTAAGGACTACGGATTATGTATGACTTTTTGATTCTTGCCCTATTTATAAATATAGAGTTAAATCGAAAAGATTTTCGATTTGTATATATTATTAATAACAAATGAAGAGAGGATTTTCCTACCACAACATTTATTTTTCTTCATTTTCTTTTTATTTTTTTAATTATCCTTACGGCGAAGTCCTTTATTATTAAAGACACAGAAATGCCGTTTGCACATATTTTTTTCATAAGGATATTGGAAAACATAATAGAAAACATTTCATGGCTACATTAAAAATAATGAAAAAATAAAAATAAGATAATGATACATAGAGAAAATAAATGTTAAATTGGACTATCTTAGGAAGCACCTAAAGCCTTACTTTGGGCAAAAAAAAATCCGCATCTAATTTCTTTTAATAATTTGCAATAAAAAATTATTTTTCTAAGCCCAGTGAATGTATCCGTGTTGTTTTGCAAAAATTTACCGAAAAATTAACGTTCGTAGAAAAAGTATAGGTATGCAACACGTTTAGTAAAGTTTTTTAGTCACTCGTTTATTAAACACATTTGTTGCATAACATAATATTATAAAATCGAAATATCTGTCGTAGTACGTTAGATATGGTAATTTTTTTAATTTTCCCTCGTATCTCAGAATCCGTAGGCACAATTTTTCAAACATGAAAAAGGTAGAGTGAACAATGTTCAAACGGCATCTTCGTATCTTCAATATTAACGGAGTATCCCATAAGGACAGATCGAAAGGACACATTTTTTGCGATTTTTTACAGTGTCATTTATTGAAAACAAGTGACGACATCTAAATAGCATTTTCTAAAAGTTAAGAATTTGAGAATTTCTTTACTGAAGGACATTTTTTCATTTTAAAAATGGGCGATTTGCTTGGATTGACTAAACGCCAAGTAAAACATTTACACAACGTCGTTTGTATAACGTGATATTTCGTGTCGGCGTATCATGAAAATGTAATAAATTACGCCCCAAACTATGTACCTTTAATTTACTATAGTTTAGAAACTGTTTACTCTTCCGTAATAAAACCTGTTGATTTTAGCGCGATTTGTTTTTATTTCGTTTGAGTAGAGACAGAAGATACACACACTGTCCAAATGAATGTATAGAAACAAAATCTACGATTTAAAAGCAGTAAAAATATTGACTACATTTTTGTGACAAAGTTGCATTAATTAATTAATTAAACTTTTTTTTTTAATTTGACATGGGTTTTTGTTTCCCTTTCTAAAAAGGTCTAAATTTAAATATCGTATTTCTGTCTCTTCTGGACAACATTTCTGGAAAAAAAATGTGAATTTGACTTCCTTTATTCTGTTGGTAACAGACTGTATTCCAAATATTGACAGTGTATAAGCACGTATTGAGAAATATCTTCAGATATAATAAGAAAAGAATTTATGAAATTAAATTTCAAACTTATTTAACTTTTTATTTGAATCGCCGTATTAACCCTAGAAAATCACAAACACGAATATTTGTTTTCTGTGAAATAAAAAAAATTAATGAATAAAGCTTTTGCAAAAAATGATAAGTGCTATGTTCAAGAAAAAATAGTTAACTTAATTTTTGAAAAAATCAAATCAAATTTAAGGGAAAAGTTTCCATATATTGCAAAGAAAATTGCACGGCGAATGTTACTATCTCAAAAAACGCGCAGGATTTTGAGGATGCCCATTTGTTAAAGAGTGACGACTTGTTAATATAGAGTGTTACTTAATAAGTATCCAATATTGCAAAGTGTGATTTACTAATTTTTTTTAAGTTACAATGTTACTATAAACGTGTGATCTGAATTGCTACTTTTTGAGACAAAGAATGAAAAAGTTTAATTTTAATTTATGTTTTTTTCTAAACAATTTTCTAAATAATGCCCATTTCTGAAGGAAAATTGGTGTCTGAAGGGTTTTTGGGATGAGAAATTTGAATTTGTTCCTAATCTATGAAAATATAAAAATTTTATTGACATTTTATCGTCAAAATTCCCTGTGTAGACATATTCATTTTTTTATCGTTTGGTATTTTATTAAATTTTTAATTTTCATTCATAAAAACTATGCAGAAAGAATGTCTGCGGTCTCGTTCGATATCCATACAGCGTTAAGCTCTGAGATATTGAATTGTTACCTAAAAATTCGAATAACTTGGGAAAAAGTCTCGAATTTCGACCGTTCAAATTAGAAATCGTCTGTGAAAGACATATTAACAATGCGTACTGATTATTATTGATGGAGAAACGCCAAACAATCACCGACCGTGGATCGTTATTATTGACTTGATTGGATCCGACAAAAACTGAATATCGCTGATACAGATGTGGCAATTTAAAGCAAAACGAAGAATGTGTTGCAGTCCACTAGTTAACTAAGTGCGAGTCTGCATCACCACGTACGTCCGCAGTGTTTATTAATAAACGCATTTTCATGGAAATAGTTTGGAAGATATTTAACAGGTTAGTAGGTTATTCTAAATACGTAACCAATGGCCGAATAATATTTAATTATCGTCTTTTTTTCTAATAAAATATTGAATAGAAAATATAATGAAATTAGTTTTAAAAAGGACAAAACTTATTCCACCATTTACTTAAAAAATAATAATTTAACCATAGGTTTGTCTAGAAATTTATTGCCGCAGATATTTTATTCATTGGAAAAATTTATAACATAATTAAATCGTTAAGGCGGCATTTTAGTAAAAAAGTCGACATAATGAATTGAAACATTTCTTTGATATTATTGCTTGATAAGTAAACATGTAATATTAATATGTAATAAGTTTAATGTGACGTCATAGGGACAACACTTGCGACGTCTCCAAAAGTGCAAAGTCAATATACATAATTTCGAATAAATTTACGTTTTCTCTTTGGACCCTTCACAGCTTTATCTTTGCAGCAATTGCGCTAAGAGGTTGCGAAAATTCACATTTTTAGAAGCATTTAATGGAATCAATGCTCCTCAGCTATTTGCTTCATTAGCAAAATATTGAACCAATAACATAATTGGTATATTCAAAGGCTCCTACGAGGTTATATACAAAGGTTTAAGCATTTATATTCCGAAGAATTCGAAATTTTGAACAAATTTTTATGTTAACAAAAATGGTTCTAACCTGTAATCTCTATCAGTATAGTTCAAACTTATCGTAAAATTGCAAGTTAATTTACATTCGTGTCACATCTTGGAAAAACATTTTTTTTGTACATTTTTCTTGTTGTTAATTACTTTTTCTTAATATTATATATCGATCCCAGGAGTATTTCTAACAGGAAGACAAAGATGACTATACCAAGACGTCCATCTGAATAAAGAACAGTTTCGTTATTGTTATTATTTATTATTAGTACTATCACAAGTAACCTGATCAAAATAATCCTTTCCAGACGTCTACATTTTATAAAGGGTGTCTTAGAAACAAGCACCACATGCTTCGCCGTAAATTGACATTTCCTTACCAGGAAATCTTTTGAGATTTCTAATTGTAAAAGCGCTCATCTTAGGCAAACACAAAGACACGTTTACGACCTTTTACGAGCAAATGTTTCAATTTCCCTTAACGCACTATGCAAGGTTTGCATTTTCGAACAATACGTTTCGGTCTTAAGGAAAATAGAATTAAAATCTGCGCGTACTCTCAGGAAACGATATTTTCTACCACGTGACGAAACGCAGCTATTTTTATCCTAATGTCAAACTCATTTTAATTAACCGATATGGAAAAGGCCTCTTGGCAGGCAATTGTTGGAATTGTAACTTCGTTAAACCCATTTAGCATTACTAAACAAATCGTTTATGAAATTATCGTCGGAAAATTGATTTCATTTTCCTGCGCGTCCAGTACACTTACTGTGCGAAAAGCGGAGTAGAATAAGCCAATTATTACAAACAAACTCGTTTATTCGACAGGCAAAGTTGAATTATCGGACTCTCTTCAATTGAAAAGTTGTAATAAATTCTCTGGCTGTATCACTTGTTGCGTTACTCATAAGATAAACTTCAAATTAAACACTAAGACAATAAAAATAAATAATTTTTTACGAGGTCGTAATAAATGACAGAAAAATGTGTTAAATTTTTATATGAATATTAATCATGATATTCTTGAACTTTTTGAGAGACACGAAGTAGGTTCAATTAGCAAACTAGCGATTAAAATAGAAAAATAAACTTTTCAAACCAAATTTTTGCAAATCTTTTTTAGTTCCTGTACAAGATGAAGCAAAAATTAAAAAAAACAACCGAAATATTCTCATATTCGGCTTTTTAACAAACTAAATCTAAACTCTAGATTAAATAATGTTCAAGACATTTTCGGAGCTTTTTTAATACACATTTTGTAACCTATAAATATCTCATTTCACTAAATGCGTCATTTTATAATCGTTAAAAATTTCATATTAACCACGTTTAATATATTTACATAACATTCTTGCTTATTGACCTAAGAACAAACTTCTGCAGCATCGCATCGAGTTTTACCGATGTTTGGAAATGACACATTCATTTTTTTGTAAATCTTAATAAGCATGTCTTATCAGCTAATATTTTAAGCCACTTGGTATCTTTAATAATAAAAAAATTAGCAATAGCTCTCACTTAATTTGGTACACCGTATATACCTTTCACTTGACAACTTTCTGCTGTTTTGTTTATCAAAGCAAAAGCGGCTCTCATTCCATTGCGTCGAAAATCCCCATCGTCGGCACCGAAGTGTTTGATTATTTTATACCGAAACTCCATTAACCAAATTCGAAATTTGCTCTGATAAAAAAAGCCAAGTACGCCATCCGACAACGTCATTTTTTATTTATATACCCAGTCTCGTAATGGATATCCTAAAATAGCTTTTTTCGTTTTTTATATCATCTCAAATTTGAATGCCAAAAATGAAACTGTAATCCTGACCGTTTAGTAGGAAGTAAACTTTCAGAATATGGTGTAACGGTTGTGATGCGATGGGTGAACTCAACGTCTTGGCAAGATATGGTAAATATGCTTTAACTGCGCTTAGTTACATGACCGTCGAAAGCCTTTGAATATAGATCAGCAAGTTGATAAACATTTTAATTTAGCCAAAATGAATTTGGTTTCAAAGGTTTGTACCCTAATCTAATACTCGTTAATTGGTGCTACCATGACCATATTGTGAGATTCGAATAGACAACAACAGCTTTCCATTTAGCACTTGATTATTTAACATAGATAGAGTGTAAAAATCCATTTACTATTGCAAATTTTCATCATTGATTTTCCACTAGTATAACAAGGCTAAATAAAAGTCAGATACCAAGGACAATTGAACCGGAGGCCGGAAAATGTTACTACTATCAATAACAACTTCACCGTTCTCCAATCATATCTGCTTCATGTCATTTTTGTTTTTTTTTACCTTTTTGAGTCTACTTAAATTTCTTTTTTGTTGTTCTATGATCGTATCTGTCAATTCATTGACGCCATTTGTATAACAAATAAACTTATTATTGAAAATTCAGAAATATATGGAGATCGAGCTGTAATTGTGGTTTTATGTAAAACACTATATCCGGAAAGCTAATTTGCTTAAGCCAATCCAATTAAAAGAAACACGACCTCCACCTGGTCGCATGGAACTTGATCTGCCTCAAGTTCGTGACATAATGGTGTAAATGAGTAGTTAATTGTCTTTGTTTTGTGCATCGATCCAAGCTCTTGGCGATGTAAGCTTTAGCTTTAGTTTAAGGTCCACACAGGCAACTTTAACACGAATTGTTGACGTGCCGGTAAGTTTAAAAATATTTACTTCGAAAGGTAAACAGTGTTTTCTGGATTAGAAGGGTTCGGTATGTCTCGCGTAATATTTTCCGAGCAGTGAATTAAAAAAGTGCATATCCATTACTTCAACTCTCTGTATTATTTTTTTTCTCCACAATCACACACATTAACACGCTCTAGTAACACACTATGAACCCTAGATTATACAGTGTATCGCATTTAAGATGCAGGCAGCATATTTGAATCATTACTGATTTGAAGTTTAAATAGTTCACATTTTTTAACTCAATCAACTGCAGTTTAAGTTTTGAACGCCGCCTACTAAACAAATAGGGTCAAATTTTGATATTGTGCTTCGCTTTAGAAGTATCGGAAAATATACACCAACATACCAATTTTTTTCCATTACATTTTTGTCGGTCAATTCACAAAATGATTAAAAGCGTGTTTGATGGGAACACGTTGCGGATGTTTCCTATTAAGCTCCGCAGCAGCTTCTTTGCTACTATGATCAAAATCACCAAACAATCGGATTATCTCAATTTATTACTAAATCAATGTAATAAAATGAAATTTTAATCTTTTTGACATTAATGATTTTACAAGTGTGAAATTGTTACTTTCCATCCCACACAATTGGTCCCTAAATTTGCAACTTAATACAGTCAAGTGTAATTTTGCCACCAATAGTGAAACTCTGAAATATGACTATCATCTTTTTCATACAACTCTTTCCCCTTCTAACACTTTTTGTGACTTGGGAGTAATATTCAACTCGAAATTACCCTTTGTTCCTCATGTTAATAATGTACTGGCAGAAGCCTCAAAAAGCTGCGTATTTTTCGTACGTTGCACCAGAGACTTTCAAAATACAGAAATGATAAAAATATTATATAACTCATACGTTAGGTCAAAGTTGAAGTATGTATCAGTAGTTTGGTCTCATGGGTCAATTGTCACATTAACAGCGTGGAAAAAATTCAGCGTAAGTTTTTGAAGTATGTATGGTATAAGTTGGACTAAGTATATCCCCACATACATTATTATTTGGTTTTGCGTCTCTTAGTGATCTGACTTTATTTAAAATTTCAAATAACTTGTTTAATTGTACTGACCTATTACATAGATTAAATTTTCTGGTTCCCCGTATTCACTCTAGACTAGAACTAATATTTTAAAATTTTCACTACTACTCACTACTTTCTCCATGCGCTCCAAGTACAATGGTCGACACGATTTGGACTTGCAATTTATTACTAAGGTAAAAAAGTATAATGCCCCATTAACTATAATTATTAATTTCAGGATTTTCCCATTCTCACGTTTTTACATTAGAGTAAATGTTTATGTTATGTCTCTCTAACTATTTAAATAAATAAATAAAAAAATAAAATATACAATTTTGAGTAGTACCAAAGTAACGAATAAACTAAAAATTCGAATTTTCTCATAAAATTTGGTATGTGAGATTACACTAACATTCGGAACAATTTTCTCAAATAACTTTTTCTCGTATTCCCTGGTATATTTGCATTTAAGTTTTAATTCAATATGTCAGAAAATGGGAACCCTCAACCTGTATGACTACGCAAAACTTCAAATCTGCATTTATTTAGGCAATCAAAATATAGAGGTGCCTGAGCACCGTATTAGGAATATATAAGTGATAAACAGACGAAATATATAATTGAATACAATAAGAAAAATATTTAAAAATGTTTAAACAATTAATATCTGTGCTTGGTTATAATTGCATAATTTGCTAATATTTGTTTGTTTTTAACGCTAAGATTTCGCTTCGAAAATGAAAAAGATTTTGACCGATACGGTTCAGTTAATATCAGCTGTAACCAAATATTTAGGTGAATTTTTAAATAAATTTCTTTGATTTTGAAAAATTTGTATATAATCAATCGATAAATATTTCAGAATATATTTTAGCGTTTCTGGTGGAAAGTATTTGATAGCGTGCTCATTATAATATAATTAGCCTCGAATCGCTTTACTTACAAATCAAATAAGAGTGCAACCGAGTTTGAGACAAGTTAAACATTTTCGTCAGCTTTTGCTACTTATGTTATATTCGTATTTTTGAACCTTTTACAAATTGCACCAAAAATATAGAAAAATAGATTTTTTATACAAAAGGCCAACACAAGTGATGTGAAGTTTTCAAGCGGTATACATAACATTTGTCTGTATTCACTTATATTTTTTCTACAATAGAAAGAGAAAGAACATCTATCTTTATTTGTTATGTTGTAAAGTTATTGTCATTAAAAAGAAACTCAGACTTCAAGTCAAGAAACTAGACTTAAGGAACAAACAGTAATCATTTTTGAAAGTTTAATTTTACTTACGATACACGGTGTCCCTGTCATTGTCACTCGGATACGCTATGGGACAGAAAATATGGAAAATTATCTTTTTCCGTACGCCCATGCTTTCCGTTTTTATCGAATTACAGTGGATTCCGTCTAGACAAATTAACCCTAATTTCAGAATTTCAAACTTTTTTCCAATATGGTGGAACATTATATCGGCGATATAGCCAAATAAAAAAACCCTTTAATTTATACAGAAATTAAAGGGAAAAAGATATTCTTGCACGGAACTTAGTTGAATGTGCAAGTAATCAGATTATATTGATACGATTACCGGCGAAAATGAAGGCGTAGGCGGTTTAATCAAATAAAACTTCATTTTTCAGATAAAATGTCGAACAAATTGTACTTTTGGGACGACGGCAAGGACGATATTGAAAGAAATAAAGCCGAGGGCCCTAAATTGATCCAACAGAATGCAGGAAACGACGATAGCAAAAGGGTTAGTTATCGACCACCTGTGGCGGAGGAAGACGATAGAGGAGGATGGGGAAATAAGCTTGACTTCTTAATGTCTTGTATTAGCCTGTCGGTGGGTCTCGGAAACGTTTGGCGGTTTCCTTATTTATGCTATAAAAATGGCGGAGGTAGGGAAATTGTCCGTTAAGCAAACGCAGTAATATCGAACGGAATCGCGGGATTTCCCGGTTATTTCAAATGTTTCGCAAATTGCAAATATTTGACTAACAACTTTTGTGGATAAACAAAAATTGTGGGCTTATTTCGAAGGTCCATAGTAGCAAAACTAAAAAAGATATAAATAAAATATTATGAATAGGAATTTCGGTGTATGAATAAGCTTTGACCCCAAAATTTTACAGCTTTTAAGTATTGATTTCACGAAAACGTTCTATAATTTCAATTATGCGCAAATCAAGCGTCCGGAATGTATCAGCTTTGTTATCCACCATCTATAGCAACTTCGGGTATTTCCGAAACGTCAGTTGCGTATTTGGGAGCGATCGGACGATTTCTGATATTTTTAGCCGTTTTTGTTGCACTGCAGTAGTCTAAGAAGTTCTCCACAATGTGTATAAGAGAGAAATAAAAAAAGGCACCCTTTATACAGCTTTCTTAAGTTTTACATTCTAATGGTGATAGTAACAAGTATAAGTTTCGTTTATAAAGTTTGATTTTAGTTCATTTATGTTCGCACACTTTCTTTATTTACTTTTTTTTGTATTTATTCCCAGTAGCTTAATAAATCAAACTATTAACTATTATTAAGTAAAAATATAAATGTTTGGATTCTTGCAAGAAGGTACGAATACATTCATTAAGTGAAGTGTGACGTGACCTTAACTCTTCCGTAGCTAAAAGTTACCGATCAGTGAGCGTGACTAAAGTATCGGAAACGTTCGAGGTGGCTCGCGACCATGGCTAATGAATCTTAAAGTGACAGTTTCCACATAATTGAATATTTCAAACAAGTGAGGAGAAAAATAACCCTTTCATTCTATTTGCATAATTTAAGCTCTGTTTGGATATAAGTTTTACTAAAATATTTATGGTTACTTTTTCCAAAACGTCTGGACTCTTCGTGCTTCGGTTTTTTCTGAGTCGAACTTGCTGACGCAGTTTCAGTCAAGCTCTGAAGAAGCCAACAGGATTATTGGCGAAAAGTTCGACTCAGCAAAAACCGACGCCGGAAGAATCCAGAAGTTTTGTAAAAAATATTACAGTAGCCTGTGGAAGTTTCTTTGAAAAAAAAAATGGTTGCTTAGTACGGGAAATGGAAACACGGAAGATTTTATTTTGGAAGATTTATTATTTAGATATCAGTAATCAATTAAAGTTTCAATTAAATATATGAATTATACACCGCGTTTCTGTAGAAAAGTGAAATGTGGTTTAAAGTTTGGCAACCACTGTGTACTTCTTTATGAAATTTGGTAACCTCCAAACTTCTCCATTTCGAAACGTCATTTTGTGTATATTCCTTTCAGGAGCCTTTTTAATAACTTATTCGATATCGATGATATTCTGCGGAATTCCGTTGTTCTTTCAAGAAGTCGCGATCGGACAGTACTTGGGATCAGGTGGGATGACGTTCGTGGGTCAACTGTGTCCCATTTTGAAGGGTGTCGGATTCGCAACCATGACAATAGTGTTCCTCCTGGACGTGTATTATTGTATTATTATTGCGTGGACATTGTTTTATATAATCAGCACGTTTTCTGCGTTACCAAAACTTCCGTGGGCAGGATGCGGTGAGGATTTTTTTCAGCTGATACGTTGAGCCTGAAAAGTTTTTTGTTTCCAGAAAACTGGTGGAATACCGAACAGTGTTATTCAAGTCTTCACAATATCAGCGAAAAAGTGAATAAGAGTTCGTCCCCAGTCGAAGAATTTTTCGAGTAAGTTTACACCAAATTGTACCTAAACGGACTGAATATTTATTTTAATTTAATGTACAATGTACAAGTATAATGATAAGGATAAGGAAAAAATGGCGTTGAAATTTGCCAGATAGCAAAAGATTTCTACAGACTAAGAACTCACCCTTGCAGCTGAATTTCTATTCAAATATGGTAATTTTAAAAATAAATTGTAATTAGCTCGTTATGCTGGTTCTAATAATTTGATAGTATCTCGGATAGGTCGATTCGGACTTTGATGGTGAAAACAAATGTCAATTTATACCTGAATAATCATGGTTTTTAAATGATATTATAAACATGCTGTAATTAAATACGTTTTTTTTTAACCTTTTGAAGAATTTTAAAATTTAGATATAGCTTCAGTTTTGTTTAAAAATGTGAGCGTGACTAACTAAACCAGTCAAAAGTTTTAGAATATGGTAAAATTGAAAATACTCGGTTCAATAAGGTGCACGATTCGTGACTCATTATACTCATTAACTGTTTTTTATTTATAGTGGGATCCAGGGATCTTTCTTAACACTAAAATACGTTAGAGGAAAACTAAGAAAATTTCATCACGACGTAAAGTTGGCAAAACTTTTTGTTTAAAAAAAGAAAAACAAATATATTTCCATTGTATTTTCACAAAATACCTTTAATAATACTAATAAGTTATAACCACGGTACTCCCTGCACGATAAGTGGACGGGATTTAGAAAAAGCATTTTTTTGTGTGAGAATCGTATTAATTTACCTACTTTAAAAACTGTCTGTTAATGGGAACAGTTGAAATAAAATATCTTACTTATGAAATGTTCCACAGATGAATATGGCGTGATTTGAAATTTACAAAATTTATAGGCGAAAAGTGCTCGGAATGACAAATCCAAATCCCCTGGATATACAATGGGGACTTTTCGTATGTCTGCTCATCGGATGGTTGCTGGTTTACTTTGTTGTACGAAAAGGATTGCACCAGAGTGGAAAGGTACGTAATAATGTCCGCCAGAATGGTACAGTGTGCTTATCAAAAGTTTACGTCAAAAAACTTGAATATTTTGGCAATAACTATATTATATATAACTATATCATATTTAACTATATGAAATGTGATTGTTGCGTTTAACATTTTTAATAGCTTTACTCAGAATGTTACATAACATAATAAGCCTTTTCTTTTGCCATTTTAAATTTGAAAGCTTTGTTTACAATATACAGGATGTCAAATGTCAAATGTATATTTATTAATATCTCCGGTATATTTCGAGATATCTTCTTAAATTCTAGTGCATCCTTATCTAGACACAGATCCTGTCTATTTTTTAGCAAAAACCTGCAAATAGTAATTAAAAAAATGTTTGTTTAATATTTACGTCTCACCAAATTTTACTTTCAAGATTCTTTTACCATATTTTTTTTTTTTTATTTTTATGTGTTACAATTTTTTAATGATTAGCAGATTTTTTGAAAGAAAAAACACAAATTTATACCATTTTAACTTTTGTTTAGTTTAATAAAAATACATAACATGCAACGAATGCTTGAAAAATCTTATTGGAAATGAAAATTTGTGTTACAATTATTCTAATAAAAGAAGTTGTTAATTAATATGCATTTTAAAAATCAACATTGACATTGACCTATTTTTTAGATACTGTATTTATAAGTTGGGATTTAAAGGGATATGGGAGGATCTTATGCCAGTGTGTTGAGCTTGTCTCTGAGCTTGCCTATAAGCTCAGATCAGTTTTTGACTAAGCTGTCTAAAGTATCGATTTTTGTAAAATTCTCTCAAAAAATGAAAAGTTTTTAATTATTCCTAGTAGTGCAATCGAGCTTTTAAAAACCTGCTTAAATCTTCCAAGAAGAAATAGTGAAATTTTTCCCGAATCTCCTAGAAATTATTATTTCACACGAAAAGACTCTGATCTTTTTTTTTCAAACAAATCATTGTACACTTAGCTGGGTTTCAAAGCATATCTAATACCTTTTTACGTACATATAAATATTTTGGGTCTATGTGATTGATGATGATTGAATATAATTTTGTTTGCTCCAAATTTCAATTAATAATTATGAGAATTTTGAAAGGGAATAATAAATATTGTTTTAGGAGTGAATACAATAAATCAAATAACAATAATTTATATTATTTGGTTTCGTATTGTCTCCTCTTCAATGTTAGATTTACGATTTTTTATCATTTAGCCGGCAGAGGAAATAATTAATAGTAAATATACTCAGTAATTCGTTTCGAAAACTGCATTAGCTTTGTTTTAAATTCGAAATCGATTTATATAATAATTGATGCTGGCTCGAACAGAAATAAAAGCAATGCAATGAGCGCGTTCGAAGTTAAACACAAATGCTCATTATACAAATGACGAGTTCGAGAAAAAGATAAAATAAATTATAAGAATGCAATGGAAAGCAATCACACAATGGATTGGATTTTTTTGTCGATAAATGTTTTTTAAAAGTCATCCAACAATACGAATATATTTAAGAGCTGCAAAATAAACGTCTTTGTACTCTGTACAGTTGTCCTTTAGCAAAAAAGTGGAGGTTCACTCAAAATTTTAAATATTCTCTGACATGTTTTTTTATACTCTATGTGAAGTTGTAACAATTCTTTTTGGTTCGTTTTTTTTTTGGAAAATTTTGTGAAAAGATCAGGTTGCACCATAGAAGTTTTCTTTTCAAAAATATTTTCACAGCGAGTAGGGCACTGATTAATTAATTATGATTTGCGGCTTTGTTATATTTCTGGTGAAGTATGACTTGTAATTTAACTTATTAAAACTGATAACGTAATGAGAAATGCAATTTGTAGACTAATTAATAAATTATTTGTGTGCCATTTTGCAGCGAAAGCAGTCTCCTCAGATAGAAAATGATATTTAACGCGTTCTAGGTAATTTGGTTCTCTGCGCTATTCCCCTACGTAATATTGCTCATCATGCTCGTGCGGGCTGTGACTCTTGAGGGCGCAGGCGATGGTCTGCTTTATTACGTAACGCCCCGTTGGGAGGTTTTATCAACTCCAGGGCCGTGGATGGACGGGGCATCGCAAATATTCTTTGCTTACAGCATCGGATGCGGCGCATTGCCTGCTCTTGGATCTTACAATAAATTCCATCACAATTCGTATAAGTGAGTGCGGATTTGAATCGACACCTTAATCAATTTTTACCACATTTTTGCAATGAAACTAATGAATTGCATAAAAGCAGCAAAATTTACCAACACTAGTCAAGCAAGCGTATATTTAATAACACAGGGCAGCTGTTACAAATTTAAATCAAGAATTTAATATGCAAACTGACTCGGCGACTGTCTAATAGCTTATGAAGTCCCTAGGATTATTTCAAATTAGTTACAAAAGAGAAATAAGGGCAACAAAAATTTAAATAATGCTGACATATTATTTCAACGGATTAAAATTATCATTTATCCAATAGTAAAAAAGAAGAATAAGAATTAGAATCAAATAAATAAAGATAGGGTGTGCAATTAAGTCGGCACCATATGGGAAACTTAGCTTATTTATTCTTTATAAAAAGTTCTCCATGGTCTGAAACCTGAAATATGTACAACTATAGCTACGTATACAAATTTTGTATGTGATGGTTCTATTTCAAGTCTTACACCAAAATATAACCTTTTGTATGTGAAGAATAAAAAAGTTTCCATATAGTGCCCACTTGCTTAGATTGTCGTATTTCGTCCAGAATTTGGGTTAACATTTTTTTTCGCACATTTTGGAGACATCCTGGTTATAATCAAAATGTGTTTCGTTTAATTGTCCTGTTTGTTTTTCTATATAACAGATACATTAAATTGAAATCTGTGATTTATTACCTACTTAGGTACGGAAGCCTCATAAAAATATTATTTTTTTTTCTGAAAATGTTTTAGAGACGCGATAATTACCTGCATCATCAACACGTTAACATCGGTCCTTGCCGGAATAGTTACATTCTCCATCCTTGGCCATTTAGCACACGAGCAACACTCGGATGTGGGAGATGTGGTTAAGAGTGGCCCCGGGCTTGTTTTTTTAACCTACCCGGAAGTAGTCCTTAAATTACCCGGATCGCCGTTCTGGGCAGCGACGTTTTTCATCATGCTGGTGGTAAGAGATTTTTCAACTTTTTCCTTCGAGAATTTGCTGCGGTTGTATTTTATTAGAAGAAGAATTCAAAAATTTAAAATGTTCAATTATGAAATATGACCCACAGCGTTATATATAAAATCTGTTCTTATTTCTCTACGGTGAATTTTATTTCTTCCATAATCTTTTTTATGTTTGCTCTTTCTGCCTATTATTATTAGGTACATTTTTAAATAGAATAATGGTGAAGGAGTAGTAATAACAATATTATTAATAAGGTTCATTAGAAAAATATATACAAGAATGATATTGCAAACAAATAAAATGCATGAGTGTGGTATTTTTCTAAAAATAGAAGGATATTCATTCATCTGAAGCGAATTTGTAATTAATTAATTAATAATAATAACAGTAATAATCTATTAGGAAACAAGAGGACTAATTTCACCTTAGGCTTTTATTTGTGTGCACAGAAAAGTACCAATTTCCTCACGAGAACAAACTTTTAAAAACCATGCTACCACATTTTCATTCCAACTAAATTACCACTTTATTGACTGATTTTAGAATGTAGGACGTCGGGTTTTCATTTTTGTGCCATCATTTTATAACAAAATACCTGCCTTTTATCTATCTCACCACTTATAAGATAGGAGTCCTTTGAATAAAGCTAAAAACGATAATCTTTCATACTAGGAATAAGTAAAATAAATTCACGGTATTGTGTCAGAATAGATGGTATAGTTCGAAGAAGTAAAAAAGTAAAAAAAATCAATTTTAGAGGTTTTAATTGTTATTACTTTTGGTAATTATTTGTTATTCAAATTCAAATTATAAAAAGTGGATCTGGCATTACTATTTTTTAAAATGGGGAGGTTATATTATATAATCTAAGATCGTTTTCCTTCTTATTTTGTGCTGTGGTTGGATATCTAGCATTGTAACATTAATACTAAAAAGTGTAATTTTGACTTTGAGAATTCTTTTTAACATATTCCACCTGAACAATAACCAAATATCCACCAACCCATTTCTATATGATTTTTCTTTTTGCCGGTTCCGGATATTTTGAAAATTATCTCCAGTCCAACCCTCAAAGCTCAAAAAAAAAATTAGTGATTGATAATTTTGCTGACAGGTGTATGGTATAGTAAGTATAGCCAAAACCGGTCTTATCATGCAGGTCGGATAACAATAAAGTTTCACTTTTGTTTTTCTTTCATCTTGTTTAATTGTACCCTCTAAACAAAATATGAAAATAAAAATCTTATAATTTTAAACGATTTTATTATTTTGCATGCTGGGCATTCAACAGGATTTATTGCAGGTGCAAGATAATTTTTTTCTTCCACAACAAAAATTTGGACTATTCTGATAATATGAACTGTGAAATATTTTTTGATTTAATTGTATTTGACAAAGCAGTCTGTCATTCTTACGAAATTTGTTGAAATTGATTCTATCAACGTTTAAGATGAAATGTTGTGTATACATGGTCATCAGGCTCTACATCATATTACGACAAACATGCTGGTGATGGTTTTAAATGAGTGCAAGTTCAAATAGTTTGGTAAAATGCTTTGCATCACACTAGGCACCACTAGTACTGCAATAAATTCATGGAACATACCAGAAAAAATAATAAGGGACTGGCAGGATCGACAAGTACTGGATGTTGAAGTAGCATTGATGATCATTGTTCCCTTCGAGGACAACTTAGAAGACGACGATTCTAAAAGGGACGACGAGAGTTTTCTTTGTTTTTTCTATAACAATTTTTTCGTTTACAGTTTTTAGTATTTTTAGCATAATACTTTGATTTTTTATATATAAATTGCTGGACAGTCCTTAAACTGACTTTCACTGTTTCCACTACCGCTGCATGGTTATCCCAATTAAATACCAATGATTTTAGATAGTTGCTAAAATTAATTGAACTATTTAGTATTACTTCTTACAAAACTTTTGGATTCAGTACGTCTGTGTGCGTAGGTTTTCTGTGAACACAATGACCCAATGTTAGGTGTGATTTTTCATTGATGAGAATGTCTAAGAATGGAAGGTTATTATTAGTTTCCAACTCAATAATAATAATAAAATAATCCTGGTTTGTAAATCATTGGGAGTCCATAGAGACGAGGAAGGAATTTTAGAATCATGAGGGGCGATAGATTTTTGCACGGAGAAGAGAAGAAATCTTAACAATTGATTTAAAGTTGTGATCCATAGATGACGTAGGATCTTTTTTAAGTTGACGATATGATCCGTCCGTAAGAATATCTTGAATCTTTTCCTAATATTCATTTGTGTTCATGACCACCGGATGGGGACAAGATGAAAGCCATTTCAAGATGTAGAGACACAAGAGCCTTAACGATTTAGTCTATTTCATTACGGGTATGATGAATTCTTTCTCGAAGTAAAGCGAAACTAGATTTTCGAAGAATTTTATAAGCGGATGAGGTTTTGACGTGATGGGATATTTTAAGAAAATCGGGTATAACGTTATGGTCTCTACAACGTAACAAAAAGGTCAGTGTACAATATGGGAATCAGTCATCCGAGACGATATTTATGTCCCTCGTTTAGCTCCGCCCCCCTTAAACAATATATAAGCAGCTGCAGAGTAAAATTCGAGCCAATTTCAGTCAAGTTCTGAATAAGCCAACAGAATGTTTAGCGAAACATTAGCAAATTCGACACAGGAAAAAGGCAACACAGAAGGAATAAAGAAATTTTGTAAAAAGTATTACAGTAGTCTGTGGAAGTTTCTTTATAAAACTATTTAGTATTGTCAAAAATAAAAATATATTTTGCAGAACAACACTAAACGTAAAATAATTAAACCATTTTCCTTTTCTTCCGATATATATGGAATTGCACAATATTTTGGTTTTACCTGCATGATAAGATTGGATTTAACTACAATTGACTCATTGGAAATAAATCAAGCTCCAAGGAAATTATAAGTGAAAACTTAGTTATTTTTATTTCTTAATTTATTATTATTCGAAAAGTCAAGTTTAAATAGCATATAATTTAAAACTCCAGTAAAATAAGAAATAAAAAGGTTTTTTTAAGAAGTTAAATTGGGCAGAAAGCTGAAATCTTAATGTGCCAAAAGAGAAAAAATAATATGATTTTATGAAAGTGGTGATATCGTCGGAAAAAACTTCGACCTTCAAATTTTCTCTTCATTAACGGACCCTGTAGCCCGCACTACGTAACATATTTTTCACAAACGATTTTCCCCTCGCATCCTGCTACATTTTTTATGAATGTAACACGATTTTCGTTGTTTTTTGTGCCAGTAAAGTCGGGCGACTTATCAATCAGGCACCTTGTTTTTCTATCGAATTCCTTATGTCACATGAAAAATTGATGTCGATCGGGAGGCGTCGGAGTTTTGCGATATTTCCGATTTTATTTTTAATGAACGCCCTCGCGATTTATCGATACAACGGCACGCTCGGGCGCCTTCAAACCGGCTTCGTAGATTGGAAATGTATCCAATTTGCCTTTACGAGAGTCGAGCCACCAATAATAATTGTTAGCTGTACAGCCCAACTGTGTCAGCATGAACGAGCATCGCGTGGTTACCCCAGATCAGGGGTCTTCAAATTACTGTCCGCCAGTGTCATCAATTCGCCATATAAACTGATCGGCAGATGGATTGGGACATCCAAGTTGTTGCCTAATTTTGACTGTCTAACTTCGAGCCTCACCCTTGGTTAGTCACATTCTATTTTCAGATCCTTTCTCATTATGCTTTCATTTTTTGGTTAATAATTTGGAACAGATGGGGAGTCTGTAAATCATCAGATCGATACCAAGGAACTTCTTTGGTATTTTGTGGTCTATTTTGTTTGTATGGAAATCTGGAGGAACTTCTTTGGTATTTTGTGGTCTATTTTGTTTGTATGGAAATCTGGAGGAAATTTTACAATATTTAATTTTTATTTCATCATGAATTACTTTAACTTATAAAGTTTTTATTTCTTTTAACAATTTTACTATTACTTATTAGATGTTAACTGTAATGAGTTTATTCTTTGTAAAGTTTGAGTTTGCTTTAATTTTCATTTTTCCACGTTTTGTGTTTTTTCACCTACAATTTTTTTTATTTTATTGGTAAGGCCTTCCTATAGCCTGAGTCAACCGTTAGTTGTAACCATCTTCTTTAAAAGTTATTCCTTGCTGCAGTTTAGACGGCATCTGCTATTCTATTGTTTTCATTTTAGAATAAATAACAAATTTCATAAAATAGCTACAGCTGGCTACAGCAACGCAATATGTTAAAAAACTGGGAAACGCGGCCCGATTTGTGGACCTTTCCAACTTTTTCACAAAAAGTGTAATTTTTTTTTGCTTGCTCCATGGCGTTGCAACCCTGGGTGGGTTTTAGCCGACTTGACGACCCATGGGCATTTCCACTGCCCATCGAGACCTCCTTTATTAATGACCATAGACTCTTTTGCTATGTTAGCTTGCCATCGAAGTGGAAGTCATTCCAGATATCTCTTTCTAGTTGGTGCTTTCTTTCATACAAGCCCTGATAATCTGTTGTCTGGAAGTCTTCTCACGTGGTCGATCCATTGGAGTTTTCTGGATTTTATTTCCTTGATTATGTTAGTGACTCCAAAAAGCTCTTCCAATTCTTTGTTGGTTCTCATCCTCCATGTTTCGGTAGCCTTATCGCGTATCGGCTTTAAGATTTCTTCGTTTCACTCGTATCACCGTCACATATGGGTTGATCTTGGTTAACCTGGCGACTTCTTTCGATCTTGAAGGGCTTAGAGACATTGGCTTCCCATTTATTTCCTAGGATCCTAGGATGATTGTTCCGAGATATTTGAATTCTGTCACTCTTTTAAAGTTTTAGTCTTCGTTAGTTATATTCCCACCAATTTTATCTCTGTTCTAGGCTTTCCGGCTTGTTCTATATTCTCGCTCTCTTTAATATATGTACCAGTTACACCTAGTCAAAAGATTAGTTAACAACTGTAAAAACGTTTCCTTTGTCAACGAAGTTTTTCGAGAAATACTATAGATTGATTGCAAATCAAAAATTAGGTATTCTTCGATTTTGAATGTTCTCGTTGCCTATTTGTAGCTTCCTTTCGCTATGAATGGAACATATTTAAAAACAATAAGACAACTAACCAAAATAATGAAAATCGCGAATATGCCTTCGTAGACATGCATTAAGACATTTCCATTTATATCTTGGCTCGCCCATAGACGAGTGGTTTGAATACTCTTATTCGTCTGCGCCTAAAGGTGTGTTGCTGGTTAGAAGATGAGTAGAAGTTTTCACGACACTGTTACCCAATAGTGACCGGGCTAATGGGTAAGATATATGACTACAGTGACTACATGAGAAAATTATTGAATTCTTTTTAAATTTTATTATTTTGATTTTGAATTTGTCACAGTATCTTCTTATCTCAAGAGTGTCAAATATCACGCAAATTTAAATAAAACCTAATAGCTTTGATGTGAAAAATTTATAGGCAAAACTGTAAAAGTCGAAGTTCGATATCTTCTTTCATTTTAAAGTTATTGACAAAATATTTGTATTATGGTCGTTTCCTGGTTATCGAATTTTTTAATTGTAAACTAGTAAAATCATAAACCCCTTAAACAGCTTCTGCCACCGGAACGAGTGACAAATCTATACACACAAATATAAAATGACGGAACTTAACTTAAAAGCCAAATATCAATAACGAGACCATTTACCTAATATAAGTAAATTGTTGATCTCTCAATTGATAAGGTGTTAATTTATAGATATTGTGCTATATATAGCCGACGCCTCTTCGCGATCGATAAGTATTATACCTAGCTGGCAAATTTCCAGCGGATCAATCGACACATTATCCGTCGTGTAGGCATTAAATAGTTAAGTGCAACGTTTGGGGCTTCGATCACATTTTTTTCTGTTGCACCACCCCTATTTTTCTATGCAGGATTATTTTCGAAAAAATAGAATATTGAGATTATTACAGTTCATAACTTGGCGAAAAGTACATTTATCATATTTAATTGGTTTGATCTGAAGCAACCGGTTCATATCTTGAACGTTTTTCAGTGCAATTGATCATTTTTAAGATTAAAAGCAACAATTAAATATATTATGTATGTGCTTTGTCGATTTTTCAATCGACACACTATATATAGCTGTTTCATGATTCTTTTCTCTTGATACTTTCCGGCACAAAAATTTAAGGAGCACTCGCAACACGCTCACTATATATCCACAAACTTGTATTATTTTAACCAAGTTTGTTCTTCAAATACTCTCATACTACGCTCTCATTGCGTTTAAAATAACACTACGCGCACTACTGCTACGGTGACCCCAAGTAAGTATCAAAGGAGAGTAAAGCGGTACTGCTAACTAAACGAAGCCAAAAAATTGGGATACAGAATAGTTTTGAGGACAGGGCATACAACTAGGCTACATACCAACCAACCCAGTAAACGCTGAACAATCTACCTCCCAAAATTACTTCAAATTTCAGTTTATTGAAAAACTAAGTCCATCGTTAAGTAAAATAACTAGAACTTTGGCATTGTCTTTGCAGCAAGTAAATTGAAAACCAGAAACTTCCCTAAGACAATCCTGTGCCGCTTATGCATGGATTTCCTTGTCAGTGTAGTAAGGCTGCCATTTTGGTTTGTAAGGATCTTCTCAATTATTAACTGTGTGTATGGTTCTTATAACTGCGTCAATATTCAAAGAATTAGCGAAAAAACTGAATTTGTAGTGTATCGTACATAGCCGTGTTTGTTTGGATTTAGCAATTCTCTTGCATGTTGTTTAAGTTAATACGTTTTGCAGCATGTTTTTTTTTATTTGCCATTTGAAGATACCGCCATGATCGTTTTAGGTTCTTAGATTGACAATTGCAGCTGGCATTTCGTTCGTTTCCACGACTTTACAACTGCCTTACACCCTCTTCTTAATTATAAGAACAATGCATAGATATGCAAAAACAAAAAAAAATACATAAAGACATGAAATATAATATATAAATCTCTTTTCTCTAAAAATGCATGGAAAAGAATAAATGCAAGTTCTCGCTTGGTCCACATTTTTAGTTGTTGCTCTGTCCTCAGACTAAGTCTTATTAATGTATTCCAGTTATTGTACTTGCCATTGTACAAGTAAAATAATACAACTAAAGGTATAACACGTAAACTGTAACATCGTCCTTGTCAAAAATTAAAATGATAACGGGTACCCTCCGAATTAAATTTATCAGTACCCGCACAAAGCTTTCATGCATAGTTTGCAGTTCTGCTCGAACAAAGCAAACAGCTATTAATTCAATACGATATTTATTACAAACTGGAAATTCATTGACGGCCTTATTTAATCTCTTCGAGCGAAGCAAGCGTCCATTTATCAGGACGAACTTCAATATTGTAATTACGTCTAAATTACGGCCCTCTTTCTATTCTAAACATTACCTCGATTCAATTAATTCCGTTTCAGCTTCTTGGTATTGACAGCGAGTTCTGTCTGGTCGAGTCGTTTATAACGGGATTGATCGATAATTGGTCAACTCAGCTTAGACCGCGCAGGCAAATGTTTACTGCTCTAATTTGTCTGGTCATGTTCCTGCTCGGAATACCAATGGTCACCCATGTAAGTATCTGAACAAACAGTAACTGATATTGTACACCGCGTTCCACATGGAACTAACCACTACACTAGCTTTAGTAGGGATAAAGCAGAGTTCTTAAATGTGTCGGGAAATTTGAGAACGCATTAATTTCATGTTCGAATTTTCTGTAGCTGCATTAACTTTTTAAGTAGAACACCCCATATTTTTCGGTTCTATGTAAAAAATTAATCTAACTTAAATCTGTAACTGTTTAATTTAGATAGAGGATATAATGCACGAAATGATAGTTATGACTATTTTTCTTAAAAAAGATTTATTGCATAGTGGATATTTCATTTAAAAACACTACTTTTTTCCGTTGCATATTGCAAAGTAGATTTTTTTTTATTAGATCAAAAACATTTTCTTCTGTGGTTACATTGGCTAAATGTTATACCAATTTTATATAATATATTTATATATATTATCAAAATCATCATCAATCAAAATTCTGCTATAGCTTAAACAGTAATTTAATTTTTGGCGAAGAATTAAAATATGAACAAATATAAAGGGGCTCTTATTTAAAAATCTAAAACTAGCGCCGCTACAGATAATTGAGGGTACCCTGTATGAACCTACAATATCTTCAATATCTCAACAAACTATAAAACTTTTATGTTAAACTTTCAATCTCTACTAGATTTTCAGATTAGCGCTTCCTAAAGCGATGTTAAACTTTTAATGCATTGGTGTTTCTTGTGTTAGCTTTAACAAGATTTTACAACCAATATGGAAACTAAAAGCAAAGTTCACAGAATAATACATAAATTGCTTCACTCAAATCTACCGTGGTTTCTATTTTTTGTCGATCGTTTTTTCATTACTTAAATAACTGTAGGTCAGTGATCTCGTGGATGTCACTTTAATTTAACTTTAACGGCCACTACTGCCACTTACGTCCGATAACAAGTCAATTCAGAGTAGAATTAAAATGTTTTGGTTGACATACTGTCTACTGTCAAAAAAAAACATCTGAGGCTATAGCTTTATTCCAACCGCAGTCAGAAACCGGTTTGCAACTACAAACTCTGGCACTCAACTGATGTTTTGGATACGATTAATATTTTTTCCTAACAAAAATCAGTTGCGTGGCAGAAATTTACAGTTCCAAATCGGTTTCTGACTGCAGTTCGAACAAAGCTGTTATAGAGAAGCACCTTTGGGGCCCTTAGAGACACACTTTCCGTGTTGATGAATGTGCATTCAAAAACGTACATACAAAAACGTTAGTGTGTATGCGGAAAATCGTCACATATTTGCGTGCACACTAACGTTTCGGAATGCGCATTCGTCAACGCGTACATCAACGTCTGTCTGTATAATTCATTCTGTAAACTTAGCTATTAAATTTTAAATATCTCTAATCGTCCCAGACCTTCAAGTAAATCCGAAACAAAGCTGTGGCCTGGCTCTCTTTTTGAACGGTGACGACCGATTTTAAATCTAATCCTATCGCTCATCTGTGAGGATGTAATGTAGTTTGTTTTGTATTTATATTTCCATATAAATATTGGTAGAATAGTATGAGTACTACTTTTTTTAGTTTTTCAGCATAACCCAATTTTTTGATTTCTTTTTTAATAATATCTTTTAAATTTTCAATTGATGGAAAAGATAATATAGTCACACCTTTCTATGGTTAGTTTTGGTTAGTAGGCAGTTATAGTTTTCAACGTTTTTGTTTTTAGCCATTGAGTCAATGTTATATAACAGATAAAAATAATTAACAACAACGGTTTATGAAGGAAACGAAATTGGTATGGCATTGGCACTGTGACAAAAAGCTCACAGAAAGCATTTAAGTTTCTCAGTGTAACCCATATTCGCATAAGTTGTTTTTCAGTTGAAAAATCAGTAATCTTGGTTTTACCAAACGAATTTTGTTGGAATAATTTTTAACGGTTTAGAAAGATTGAATTGATAAAGATTAAAAAGTGATAATTCATATATATGTCTATATATATATATATATATATATATATATATATATATATATATATATATATATATATATATATATATATATATATATATATATATATATATATATATATATATATATATATATATATATATATAGGGTGTTTTCCAATCGCATTTCAATAATTAAAGGAGCCATTATGGCAACTTCATATGAACGTATGAGATGCTTTGTGGTAAAGTTTTGGCAAATTTGGCACACATATGCGATGTATCAATAGGACTTATTTACAGAATTTAACTTGTCTATTTTGGCAGACATTGATAGCACGCCACTGAATTCTCCCAAAATAAAAATTATTCTTACAATCTTCATTAATTGCTGAAGAGATTTAATTTCTTGATTTCTTTCAATCCGATGTACGGTTTTCGCTAACAAAATAAAAAGCTCTAGAATATCGCAGAGAATTATTATAATTATTATTTCTTTCTTATGTAACTGTCTATTTGTTTTATTTAAATATTTCAAATACAAAGTACGTAATAAAGCCATGCGATTTAATAAAAAACACTGGATGTATACTTCAAAGAGTGCGCAGCAATATGAGGAAAATGCGTGTATCCTTCAAGGTGGAGAACACTTTCTACAATCTATCTAGTATCTATGTTCCACTTTTTTTTAAAAAGGTTGTTATTAATTTATTAACAGACAATCTTGTTAAAAATTATTAATAGTAGGTAGTGTTTTTTTTTTAAATAAAAATCGTTTATTATTTATCTTGTTGTTAGGATGTTATATTATTTCATTAAAACTGTAAAAGTAATATTTAATGTGATTGATTTTTTTTTGAAGTACACTAGTTATAATCTAGGTATTTTGTTTTAAATAGATATTTTATTTTTCATAAAAAAAAGTTCTGCCAGTGGCGACCTAATTAACTAAAATATAATTTGTTCATAGACAGTCACTGGCACGTCACTGATTTCTTTATTCATTTATGAGCAGATTTGTTCTCTTAATTTTTTTTAATCCGTCCCAGGGTTTGTACTTAAGAATAATGACTGCATCACTGCATGCTATCATATTAACGATATTCTTACGACTATACCGAGAAGAGGTTTTTATTTTTTAAGCGAAAACTGCACGTCGGATTGAAAGAATCCAAGAGATTAAATTTCTTTCCTAATTATTGACAGCCAACTAGCAAACACCCTGTATATTTTAATTTTTTGAACTACTCTGTATTACGAATGTTTGTTGTGATCTGTGAGCATAATTTGTCATTACCGTAATCGAATTTGCAGCTCTTGTGTTTCGATTTCCGTCAAATTGTCATTTCCGCTTAATAATCCCGCTATATTAGTTACCCTTTTCTATAGGGAGGGATGTACATTTTCCAATTAATGGATTATTATTCGGCAAGCGGGATGTCGCTGCTGTGGGTTTGTTTTTTCCAAACCGTGGCAATCTCGTGGGTATTCGGCGTTGACAAATTAAGCGATTGCGTCGAACAGATGATGGGACTCAGGCCCAATTGTTTCTGGAGGATTTGCTGGAAATATTTTGCTCCGGCCGTCATTTTGGTGAGACAAAAATTTTTTATGATGTACAAAAGTTAAAACTATATTATTTTATATAAATTAAGGCAGATGTGTGGCTTTCGGGTACCTAATATTGAAAAAAATATGTACAGGATGATCATTTATATTGTCCCCCTCCTTTTTTACTTCTATATTTAACGACCAGGGAAAAAAACGGCAAATACAAAAGTTGTTCCAAAAATTGTAAGCTATTTGCAAGATATATTTCCATATATACAGGGTGTTGCAGAAATCACCCACAGACAAGTTTTATATTTATTATGGACCACCCTCTATATCATACCCTTAATAAAATAATATTCTACAATTTATAATTTATATCTTAAGTGGCAGTGAAGTAGGCCGTAACCAAAGAACAAAATGTTTGTTTATAACCGACAGTGATAGATACCAGTTACAGACTTCAAAAACAAATTCTTTTTATTTTAAAATGCCTTATTCTGAAAGAAAAAAACAATTAATTTTGGAAATGTTTGTTAAAGCAAATAAAAGCGATAAATTGACTCAAACGAAATAACCAGCATGTTCCGTACAAAAAGCCTCTTCATCGAATCTAGCTACCAACGTCTATTACAGGCCTTTGAGCCAATTTTGCCCTCTTATTTGGTATAATAAATGTTTCCAAAATTCACTTTTCTTTTCTTTCCGAATAAAGCATTTTGTATTTGATAAAAGGAGCATAGTTATATACAAGCATAGTGTTTTTTGGTGAAGATGTACTTCACAGCGACTTAAGATATAAATTCTAAATTCTAGAATATTATTTAATTTTTGAATGTTGCTTTTAAAGCGCATATATCTCAAATACTATGGGATTCGGTATAAGAATATAATGTTCAGAATTTTTAGGGGATTTTATTAAGCGTGTAATATACAAGGTCTTCCATTAAAAATGTATGACTTTTAATCTGTGGTTGATTTCTGCAACGCAATGTATGTATAAAAATATGTCTTGCAAATATTTGTCAAACTGTAGTAATTATTATTTCAATTTTTGTCTTCCTTTCTTCTCTTCATCCTGCTATGGTTCCTGTTTACCCAAAATATGACAATTATTCAATGAAAATTAGACATAATAAAGCTGTATTATCAGTGCACATTTAGTATAGCACATACACAAATTTATTTTGATAGGTAAATAAGTTCTTGAAAGGAGAAATTAATGTCAAAAAAATCTCTATTACGATAACCTACTATTAAAAATAAATTCAACATATATGCTCCGAAAAGCTCATAACAAGTCTAATAAAATTATTAACTAATATACAGGGAGTTCCATTAAATAAATCACAAGTTTGGTTTCAAACTTCCAAATCTCCATTTGCATCTACTGAATTTTACATAGATAAGAGTAGTGTCGTTCAAGTTGAACAAGTTAGCCAATTCCCAAGCGAATAAAATTGTTTTGTTGTGTAGCTTTTTCGTGTCATAAATATTAAAGTTTTGAAAAGCTGGATGTAGTGTAGAGATAGAAGAGAACCAAAAAGGTATGCACTATCATTTTTTGGTTTTACTAATATGCGCTAAAATGTAATTTAATTTATTATTCCATTTTATCGTCCCATATTTCGCGCTTCCACTGCTGCTGTAATGCAGATGCTTTTACTCTTAAAGGTATGTGGCATTATTTATTTCTAGAAAATAATTTAATTCTTGTCGCGTTCTCGATCTCATTCCATTTAGATATTAGGTACACCTACGTGAACACGCAGCCTTTCTGGAAAATCCGTTCGCAAATTCTAAACACACCTTGCGTCAATTTGTATCTTCTGAATTATATATACATATATGGAACTCCCAAAATATAGAATTGATTTATTTCCGAAAGCATCACACGAAAACATTTAATGTTTTCTCATTCGAAATGAAAATTTTGGTCACGCTATTGTATAAGGTGATCTTCGTTGGACAATGCCTGGAATATCAGACTCTGCGTTACGGCGAATACAAATATCCCTTTTGGGCTAACGTCCTGGGATTTGGAATTAGCCTATCTTCGATGTTATGGGTTCCTTTATATGCCGTCTTCTACGCATTTTGTCAGCCAAGTTCTATTTTAAAGGTCAGTATTCGTAAATTCGACAAAAACAATGATAGTTTTTATTATTATTATTATAAAGAATAATGTGCAGAGGAGAACTTATTATGCACATAGACATGCATATAGCACAGTGTTTATAATGATATCATTATTTATTATTTGCCCTGTGTAAGCCTTGGAAAATTTTAATTACATTAATGAAAAAACGTCTATTCGCTTTACTTATTTGTGTGTAGTAAATAGTACGTTTTTTTTCAAGTTAAAATTTATCACTCTTTTTCTTGTTGAGAATAAATATTACCTTAAACGTAACAGAAATTGCATCTGTCCAAACTAGAATTAGAAACGAATAGTGTAACAAATAGGTTTGTGAAAGACATGTCACTCAACAAACAATCTGCCATTTTTCTAAAATAATGTCCAGAGTAGAATCATGAGCACACACAGTATTTAGTTAGTAGTGATTGATTAGCCCTTAGAATCTTTTAATTATATGAGAAGTTGAAAATTGTAAAAAGTTAAAGAATAGATTTCGTCTCAAAGTTTTGTTATTGTGATTTTGTTCGCAGAACACTTGCAAATGCCGAACCCATAGGATAAAAAAAATCAAAATGGCAATTAAATCTTTGCTCGCCCCTAGACAAGAAGCATGTTTTGCGCAGAAATAATGCAGCACGTTCAAATCCGTTAAATGATAATATTTCATACTGCTTATAAAACTTTTGGATTCCTCGGTTTTCGTTGACTCGAACTAGCAACCGTTTCGCCAATCATCCTGTTGGTTTCTTCAGAGCTTGACTGAAACTGGATCGCATTTTACTCTATACCTGCTTTACAGATTTCTATAGACTCTCGGATTTTTCGTTGATAGAAGAATTGACTACATGCAAGAATTTTAGTTTTACCGAATAAAATTTTATGTCCGGTTTCCTGATTGTGTTCGGCAACTGCTGATGAGTTTATTTGTCTTAGTCTTAAGAACATGAAAGAGTTCTTTGAGCCTAGTTCATATTTTTCGTCCGGTCTCTGCAATGTTTCTTTGCCGCATATGCATGGAATGCTGTAAATACCTGGCATCTCACATGCAAATTTGTCTTTGACGGATCGAAGATTGTTGAGAGATTTTTGGACAAGTGGTAAATCTGGTTTCAACGTTATATATCTTTAGAAGTTTTAGTATGTGGTCAGTTTTGAATATAAGAAGATGTGGCGTTTCTTTCGGTTTCATTGCTATTGGAAGGTTGTGGCGAAGTGTATTTTGTGATGGAACGCTTGATATCTTTAATGTGGAAATTATTAGAGAGAAGAGCTGAGGTAAGGTGATTTAATTCTGGGTTCAGTGACTCGGGCTGAGAGAGTTTTGCGGCTGTGTCAACAAGAGAGTTGATAACCCATGATTTTTGGGCCAGATGGTGATGTGACAATGCGTTAAGGTAGCCGTGTGTGTGCGTAGGTTTTCTGTAAACACAATAACCCAATGTTAGGTCTGATTTTCTGTTGATGAGAATGTGTAAGAATGGGAGGTTATTATTAGTTTCTATTTCAATGGTAAAACGTATGTTAGGGTGTATAGAGTTTAAATGTTTAAGAAAATCTACTAGGGATTGTTGACCATGAGGCCAAATAACAAAAGTATCATCGACGTAGCGATTCCATAATTTTGGTTACAGATGGAAGGTGTCGAGAGCTTTCTTTTCCTAATATTCATTTGTGTTCGTAGCAATGCGTTTAGGCTTTGCAATGTTAGATTTAAGGGGTTTTAGCTCAATCTCCCTCAAACAATATAAAAGCAGGTACAGTCAAGCTCTGAAGATGCCAACAGGATGATTGGGGAAACGTTAGCTAGTTCGACTCAACAAGAACCGATGCAGGAGAAATCCAGAAGTTTTATGAGAAGTATTACAGTAGCCTGTGGAAGTTTATTAGATAATATTTTCGGTTTTGCACAACATCTTCATAATGATATCACTATTTATTATTTGTCCAGTTTAAGTCTTGGAAAATTTTAATTACATTGTTGAAAAAACTTCAATTTGACGGATAGCTATTTGCTAGTCAATGAAAATTTTAATTGTGTGTAGTATAATAGTACGTTTTTTGCAAGTTAGATTTTTTTTGTTGTGAGTAAATATTACCTTAAAAGTAACAAAAATTGCATCTGTCCAAACTAGGCGGCTGTTGAAATTTAGAAAAAATTATAAACGGATAGGGTAACAAGTAGATCTGTGAAATACATGTCACACAACAACAAACAATCTGTCATTGTGTAAAAGTGAATTAATTTGTCATAAACGACTTTTTTATGTCTGTACTATTGTATATAAATTCTTTCAAAAATAGGAATGTTCATAATTACTAAAATATAACTAAATTAAAAACGAGAATAGACAAAGTCGTTCGATAAATCTTTATGTTTGGCGCATCGAAAGTATACATTATTCATGTTATTATAGATTTATCAATGCGGAAGTAATAAAAATTGATATTGTCCGTTCCGCAACATGGATAAGGTATTTTATTGGTTATATTATTAAGCACGTAATGGAACAAGGATTTATTTATTGATGGTGATGTTTGTTGCATTTCAGAACTTGAGAAATGGACTGGTACCGACTATAAAGCAGAGGAAGATTTCCGTGTGCGATAAGTCAACCGGGCAACTAATTACGCAGAGTAGTGTGGGGTTAATAACGCCGTCTCCTTCTTTTTTTGAAACTACTAAACCAGAAGATTCCTGACCAGAAGATAGTTCCTCATACCTTATCTGTATTACTAGCTTATGATATTTAAATAAATATTTTTGTGATTCTAGTTTGTTGTTTATAGATGAAGTTTTCTTGAAATAAATAACTGCCTTCAGATTGTTTCTAATTAATAGCTTCGGGAAGTAAGAGTAAGAGAGGAATGTGACTCTCACTGTAGTTCTAGAGCCCTATTTACGTTCGTTTCTCTGATTACAGATTACAGCTTCGATGGTGACCCCTTGGTGTAGCTTGTTTGGTTATACCCACTAGATAAAAACACACTTTTGATGGACTTTCGTATTGGTATGTGCATTGGCATTAGCATTAGCTTAGCGTATTTAGTATTTTCAGTCACTCCCATTAGGTTTAGATGACTTTTAAGTCGGCAGCGGCCCGACAGTAGATCTCATGGCCTTTTTTCCGCCTTTGTTCAGTAATTGCGTAAATTCTATATAATAATAAAGACCCTTAATTGATTATTTAGGGTTATAACAAAAAATCAAATTATAAACAGCGAGAATCAGTACATCAAGATCCGAAAAGTGTTTTTACACCTAACGCTTATTTGCGGAGAAACATTTTAAATCACCTTACATACATGGTGAGATGGTAAAACACAAATAAAAAAATGAACGAAGGAAATACAAAATTTTAACATTTTAACATAGCTTAACATACAAAAAATACCTATCTGAAAAGGGCATTTCTAAAAGACAGTTTAGTTATTAAGCTTCCTTGTTTATTCATTATTTTTACACACTAAGAAAAGATCTCTTGAACAGCTCCGGGAGAGGGTAAAGTTACTGACTGATCGAATTATGCTTTCTTATTCCACAAATTGATTGAAGTTCAGACGACAACACATTTTTTGGTAAGAGATGAATTGTGCATTAAATCTTTGGAAACACGTTTGGATTAAAAACATTATTTCAAATAATAATTTTCTACTCGAGTTTCCATAACAAAGCTGGGATTACCATATTTTGGGGTAAAAAAAATTCTGGTCTTCCACTTGCTTAAAAATTCAGAAATCGTTTGCAAAGTTTGCAAAACTTCGACTGCACCTAGTCACACTCTTTTGCCGTTACTTTAATAATTAAATACATACGGCCCAGCCAGGTTAGATAGACTAAAGCTAAAGCCCGTTTGCATACACATTTTTGGAAACTAATGACATATTTAGCTAACACAGAATTTATTATTAAATTATGAATTTGTTAGTGGAGACTAATAATAATAATAATAATAATAATAATAATAATAATAATAATAATAATAATAATAATAATAATAATAATAATAATAATAATGATTTTGTTTGAACAATATGATATGACAAAGTTATTAGAAAGCAATAATTTCATTTACCTGTCCAAGATTTGGGCCTTGGCTAGTCTACTGAATCAAACAAAGACAAACATAGTTCACTACTATACTATACTATATTAACGCTATAAAATTATAATAGAGAATTAGAAGATGGGGAATAAAAGTTAGTTTGGCATTATTTCTAATATTAATATTGTAATATGAAATATTAAGCTATTTTTTATGGAAACTGACAAATTAGGATTATTCGTTCATTCATTTTGAGCCATTTTATATCATTGTATAAGTGTGAGACATGAACAAATTTCCTCACAAAATAGATAAACCTAATACATGTATTCTGTACTATCTGAACACGCTTCCCACTTTCCTGATGCAAACAAAAACAAACAACAAACAAAAAATTTCGTTTCATTTCTTTACTTAAAATATGTCTCTTGTTATATTTTAAAGGGTTTTTGAAATATTTTTTTTAAGTGTTCTTTGAATCTAAGTTTGGTTGCTAGGATAACTCCCAGATTCTTGGCACAATCTTTTAAGCTTCAAAATTTAACTTTGATTTGCTGATCGCTGTATGTAATTTGTCCTTTAGCAAGTTAACATTCTTATCATTCCCAAACACCATAAAAAATGATTTACTTGGATTAAGTTTTAAGTTGTGGTCTTGAGATATCTGATTTAAAGTTTGAAGGTCATAATTAATGTATGCTTCAAATTCTTTATAATTGTAGGGGCTGAACTTATAATAAATTTCAATTTCCAATTCCATTAAATTTTATAGAATTTTAAGGATCTCAAGATATCAGAAATATAACTAAGGAAAAGCAGAAAGAATTGAAGTCTAAAAGTTAAGTACGATTTGAGAAGATTAGAAGATTCTACATTGAAACCGTAGTATCGTACTTTAACCACCAGCAGCCCTTGACTAATTGTATCGAATGCCTTCGAAAAGTCTAAAAACACTAAAACAGAATTCATTTTTTTATCCCAAGCTTTCGACATACCAAACCCTTTACGGAAACATTATTTTTTGTACATAAATCGTAAAATACAGAATTTTTTCGAATATCTTCGTCAAAACAGAGAGAATACTTATGATATGAATGTCAACAGAAATTTTCCATACTATTACAAAATTCATATTTGCTATGTTTTTTCAGCCAGTAAATAAAATGACATGAATTTGGAGAAGTATTTTCGTCAAGTTTATGGAAAATTCAGTATGACCAATTGAAAAGGTTAGTAGAATATTTTCATAGGTATAACTTGAGACATAACTAATCCTGCTTGGAAATTCCAGAATAATTTCACATAGTTTTTACTTGATGAAAATCCATTTATCAAAATAAATAAGAACTAAAAGTTCATATTTCAGGAAATTATATATTATGACATTTTCTATACTCGTGTCTTCGTTCTTGGATCTGGGCTTTCTTTGCAGCGGGACTTCTGTTGCTGGTTTTCAATTTTATGTATTTGGAAAAAACCTTATTTTGCAGCCATTTGTTAAAAAACCAAATGTTTTGGGAACATATTCGGCAACGTAGAAGCAATTTAAAATACCAAGTAGCCAAGAAATCAATTTCAGCTTCTTTCAAAAATTGAACTGAGGTGGCTTTTACTTGATGAAAATCCATTTATCAAAATAAATAAGAACTAAAAGTTCAGATTTTCACGAAATTATATATTATGACATTTGATAAAGAGACGGTGTTGTCGAAACAATTGTCATGTCATAATATATAATTTCGTGAAAACCTGAACTTTTAGTTCTTATTTATTTTGTTCGATATTCCCTAGAGTACAAATAAAGCGTCCGGATTGGAATACGCAATTATTTTTATTTTTTAATTCTAAAATTTCGTGATTTACTCTAAAAATTGTAGGACCAGTATGAATTTTGCTACAGGCTACTGTGGTCGCTTGAAATCATATTTACATTCAGCGAAGTTTTGTAATTACAACTACTGTGCAAATTAGATTTCCAAGCTACGCATATAGTGTTAAGCGAAACTTACCTGTAAATCGCGTAAAACTTACTTAAATGATTTTCCGCACCAAAAAGCTTGGAGACAGTCTATGCGAAAACCCTTTATTTTTATAACGCGATATTGGGAGAACACACTGCGAGGGTAAATTCAAGTTACGAAACTTTATATCCCGTTAAATTAATAACGCATTGGATCATCCCTTTGGTGGCGAACAAAAACTCGGAATATCGGAGGAAGCACATAACCGGGACACATTTATTGAAAACCGATATCGGTCACATTTTTATTTGATTTCGGGTGTATCGTCTGCTAAAAAGAAAACGTCGAAACGGCAGAGAAAAGTGAAATAAATATCTGCCGCATTTTTAAGTCTACTTCGCAATATTCGGAATTACCCATAATTTGTCCGTGATAGAGCAACAAGCGAGATTAGAATTAGCAATAAATCCGATCCAATAAATGTGATCGAAAATTAATCCTTAACTCTTAAAAATGGCAAAAATGAAGAAAATTGTAAATTTCGAATCAAATTCAAAAGTAGTATGGTTAACAGTAGTTATAAAATTGAGAGATAAGATTTCGACATTAGTTAACAGATAAATTGTGGGACGGACCACGCGCTCTGTGGTTTCTTATTTGACACAAAGAACGTTGATTAAAATTCCACTCTAAATTGCTTCACGGCATGGAACATCACAAGTGAGCTAAATAAGCAACACTATAAGTTCTCAGATACTGTGGGCACAATGCTTTGGGTTGACTATACTAAAAGCAGTTTATAATAATAATAATAATAATAATAATTATTATTATTATTATTATAAAGGTCTTTATTTCCAATAATCAACAAGTCAATAATAAATAAAAGCAAATAAATTTAGAAAAGGTTAATTTCAGTGACGTATCACTGAAACTGAAAACTTAAGGTCTAAGAATTGCAAAGGGCACATGTGACAATTGTGATAAAGTATTATACACAATGTAACAACAATTTTAATGCACGGGTTTGGAAGCGATCGGATGTTTTCGGAAAAATTTCCCAAGCCTTGAATTTTGACGTTTGTCAATTCTGACGGTCATGTCAGTGAATGTATTCGTGTTGTTTTGCGAAAATGTACCCAGGAACTAACGATGGTAGAAAAAGTATAGCATGCAACACGGTCGGTAAACTTTTTAAGTCACTCGTTTATTAAACACTCGCTCCGCGGCGCTCCGCTCGTGTGAAATAAACTCGTGAGTCAAATCCCGTTTACCGCACTTGTTGCATAATATACTATTAACTATTAAGGGTGTGAATTATACGCTCAAATTTTCTTACAACGAATATCAGCCTCAAACAGCAGTTTCGTAATTTATGGATACGAAAAATATCAACGTGATTCAAACATGGATGAAAGATAACATCATAGAAATTAAGTTGTGAAAACATAACAATACTTTTGCTTTTCTATTTAAATAACCTTGCTGTAGTAAACTTTTTGAAGGCCTTTAGATATGTGATTTGAAAACCGTAATTCACCAACCAATAGTAGACTTAAATTTTTTACAATGTCATTATATTGCTTTGTCATCTATAAAAATAGTAGAAAGGAACTTTTGTTTTTCTTACGTCCAAACAATGTAAAAACGGACTTGTCAACGTTTACTTGGAGGCAGTGCTTCTCCGAAATATTCTGAATATCAAATGGCGATTAACAGCTGCCAGCACCTGTGAAGATTCCTCGAAATCAAATGATACATAAATTTGTGTGCTCCAATCCTAGAATAGTTTTCTTTTGCATATTTCCTCTTTTTGGGATAAATTAAAATTATTTTCAGTAAATTAGATCAATATAAACTATAATCGAAACTATAATACACAAATTTTGTGTTATTCTTATGGAAGGATCATATCATACAGAATTAAACGCAACTTATATTTTACAAAGTGTTTCTAATTCATCATCAGAAATTATGACTCCAATTTGTTGCAATACAAAAAAAGAAATTTATAGAATACTCCAATCATAAAATAGGTTTCTTTTGTGTATTTCCTCTGTAAGGGATAAATTAAAAATATTTTACGTAAATTATTAGATAAATATAAACTATAATCGAAACTATAATATACAAATTTAGTGTCATTATTGTGGAAGGATAATCGTATCATACAGAATCAAACGCAAGTTATATTTTACAAAATTTTTCTAATTCATCCTCAGAAGTTATGACTCCATTTTGTTGCAATACAACAAAAGAAAATTATAAAAGGAGAAATAAATGTGTATGCTATAATCATAGAATAGTTTCTTTTTGTATATTTCCTCTTTTTGGGAAAAGTTAAAATTAATTCGCGTAAATTATTAGATAAATATAAATTATAATCGAAACCATAATATACAAATTTGGTGTTATTCTTAAGGAAGGATACATCATCAGTAGTTATGACTCCATTTTGTGGCAATACAACAAAAGAAAATTATAAAATGCTCCAATCATAGAATAGGTTTCTTTTGTGAATTTTCTCTTTTTGGGATAAATTAAAAATATTTTACGTAAATTATTAGTAGTCGTCCTGTATAGTAAGGGCTTCGTGAATATTCTGAATCTATAGAATTAGTAACATTGAACTTATTAGAATAATAAGCAAAGTATAACACGGTCGCATATTATTATTTGCTATAAATTACAATTAATTTATTGTATTAATTAATTTAATTGGAATAATTGGTAGTAATATAATTCAAAAGCAGAGGCAAAAAGACTTTTTCAACCTTATGGACTAGCATAGTTCTCCACCAGTAATTTCGAAACGGGAATCAGCAAAGTTCATATTGCCACAATAGTTTCCAATCTTCGTATTTTAATTTAGAGACGAGAGAGGAAAATTAATAACCTAACCTTTATTTTAATAAGGACAATTACTTTTTTTTAGAAAAACTACTTATAACTTATAACCCATTGTATATTTTCCAATAAAATCTCCACGGCAATTTCCATAATTCCTGCGCTTCGCACAAAGGACATAAAACGCCGAAACGTCTATACTCCCAATCCCAAACCGACATGGGGATAAGACATTCAAAGTTTTCGGTTCGCTACATAATGTTTTATCAAATCGGAGAAGTTGCGCTAAGTTATTCGCCTCCTGGCTACACCAGCTCGTACACGTATACGCATATAAGTGGTTCTCCATTTCACCACATTCGACGAAAATCTTCTACGTCGTCTTGTCGCATTTATCTCCGTAGCGTCTATATTCCGAATTGTTGGAATTTGTGAAACTTTTGGCAGTAGTCTATTTGAATGTAGTTCAACCGCTTTCTATTCTAAGTCTTCATAGGCAATAACATTTTTCATTGTTGCCAAATCGTGCAACCCATGTTTTAGTAAGAGCAACTATGACAAAAAATATATCGCAGAAATTATTATTTTGTCTGCTAACACTACATAAGGCTTTTAATTGATTTTTAACACGAACATTGGTGATCGCATAAATTTAAACCCAAAAAATGATTGGTTTTACTATTAAACAACAAAATCCAACTATGAATAGGCCGTCTTATTATTTTGTCTGCTAATATGACAAATAGTTTCCGATTAATTTTTGGTACATCAAACGTAAAAAATAGTCTAATTCAGTACTAAGTAATCAATTTAAACTAGTTTTAAATCGGTCTAATCAATATAAAATACAAAAGAAAGTACTCACGAAGTGGTTTTTCTTTCAGCACCTCAAAATGTTATTGTTTTAACAAATTCACTGACCACTCGAGAATTTACTATTTCCATAAAACTCTACATTAAAGGGAATTTCAATAAAGCGGACTGGGGAAAATTCCAACACATTCTGGATAGAACTCTGCACTGGATCCCGGCTAAGCCCAAAAATTATGACAGATTCTGTGGAGCGGTGATCGCCGCCGCAAAAAAGTCCATCCCTCGAGGATATAGAAAAAAGTACATTCCCGGCTGGCATGAGGACAGTCAATCCTTATATGAGGAATATCTCAACAGCGGAGACCCTGATCTCGCTGACGAAATACTGCAGAGCCTTGACAACGCTAGACGTGATAAATGGTCCCAAACCGTCGCCAATGTGGACTTCAAACACTCGATCCGAAAAGCCTGGAGCCTCATAAGAAAACTCGGATCAGGTTCTCCACCTGTGAGAAACGACCCCGCGGTATCCGCAGATCAGATAGCGGACCATATTGTTTCAACTTCCAGAGCGCCCAACGACAAAAGTCACACAACCAAAATTAGAAAAGAGCTATCCCAGCTAAAAAAGAACATCACAAGAGAATCCGATTTCGCTAAACCCTTCTCAACAGAGGAGATTGAAAACGCTATAAAGGAAATGAAAACAGGAAAAGCGCCCGGCTATGATGGGTTGCATGTAGAGTTCTTGTCCTATAGTGGATCTGTAACAAAGGCTTGGCTGGCTAAGTTCTACTCTGAGATTCTCCACAATGGCTATATACCACCAAAACTAAAAAACTCAAAAATAATCTCATTGCTCAAGCCTGGTAAAGATAAAGACAGACCCGAGAGCTATATACCCATCGCATTACTCAGCTCCTGCTATAAACTACTGGAAAAACTAATATACAACCGCATATCCGACATAATCATGCCGCATATCCCAATAGAGCAGGCGGGATTTAGAAAAAACCGAAGCTGCTGCGATCAAGTTCTCAGCCTTACAACATTCATAGAAGCTGATTTCCAAAATCAGGAGAAATCGGCATTCGTTTTCATAGATTTAACCGCGGCTTATGATACGGTCTGGCGCCAGGGTTTTATATACAAACTTCTGAACATCACCAGATGCAAAGCAACTACAAGCCTTATCGACAACATGCTTAGCGATCGCTCATTCCAAGTGCATTTGAATGATCAATCAAGTAAAAAGAGAGTACTAAATAATGGTTTACCGCAGGGGTCTGTCCTTGCCCCTCTGCTATTTAACCTTTATGTGTCAGACCTACCTGAAACTCGCTCTAAAAAATTTAACTATGCCGACGACATGGCTCTTGGCTTCAGACATAAAAACCTCCACGTTGCAGAAGATGTACTGGGCGAAGATCTGATGGCCATGAATGATTTCTTTGCGAAATGGAGATTGAAACCGAGTGCGACCAAAACTGAGACTTCTTGCTTCCACCTTAACAACAACGTCGAATTTAACGGAACCCTACTAAAACATAACAAGCACCCGAAATACCTGGGCGTCACCTTAGACCGTACACTCTCCTTTAAAAAACATTTAAGCAACGTAGCCGCCAAACTTAAGACAAGAAACAACATAATATCCAAACTGTGTGGTACCAGCTGGGGTGCCTCAGCTGAATACTGCGCTCCTGTCTGGACGAATAGCCCCCACTCAAAACTAGTGGATGTCCAAATCCACAACTCACTTAGAATGATCAGCGGAACCATCAAATCCACACCCACGTATTGGCTCCCCGCGCTCTGCAACATTCCACCAGCCCATCTCCGGCAATCGGAAGCTCTCTGCAGAGAACTTAGAAAAATACAAAACAATCCCCAACTCCAAATCCATGAAGATATCGCTCAACTAGGGCACAGGCTCCGCTCCAGAAAACCTCCAATTCAAACAGCGGCAGCGCTTATATCCAATAACTTCCACCTACAAGACGAATGGGCTCAGATGTGGCAAAATAGCGTTCCTCCAGATATCTGCAGCGTTTTCCACGTTAACCAAACTGTTCCAGGTTCTACACTACCGAGAGGAACCTGGTGCTCCCTAAATCGGATCCGTACAGAATGCGGTGTTTGTGCGGACTCTCTGCACAAATGGGGCAAATCAGAAACCAACTGCTGCGACTGTGCAAGGCGACAAACCATCCGCCACCTAGCATACGAGTGCGAAAAAAGACAGAGCCAGTGTACGACAACAGACTTCTTGAGGGCCGTTCCATCGGCTGTTGTTTGGATTGAAAACCTAGATATTAAGATTTAACCTTTGTAAACATTAACATTTAAAACTAGACTGTGTTATTGCCATTCGATAATAATAAAAAAATAATCTACATTAAAAGCTTCCACATAAATTGTTCAATAAGTCCGCATGTTATTAGTCATTCTGCAGTAGTATCTCCAGTTTAATGTTTAGTCCAGATTTTTTTTACCATATCGGCTACAATTCTTCTAGTTTCATCTGCATTCTTTACATTACATTGTGAGATATTTCGGTCAATATATTGGTTTATAATCCTAAATATACTCTGACTGATTCACTAACACACACCTAACGTCACCTAACAAATACGTTTTAGGGCTCGTGTTTTATCTTTACTTATTCGTTCTTTCGAAAATAACAAAAACTAACCAACTACCTGCTTTGTAATTGTACTTCTTTACTAGCATCTTAACAGAAGTTTGAAACATAATTTCGAGTAATAATCTTTTGTTCTTATTAACTAAGATTGCATTTTCGATTAATTTTAATTACTTTAAATGTATATTTGTTTATTAGAGAAATGTAAACTAAGGAAAACTATTCTAAGAACTATGTAATTGAGAAAAGTGTTTACTACTTCTTATTCTTGTATATAGCATATGCTGTTAATACAGGAACTAGTGAAGCAACTACAAAATGCACTAGGGCATGCACTAGATTTAAAATCTTGCTTATAACCAATGGCATTGCAAATTCTGTAATTGCAAATTCTGGTTTTCGATCAATAATAATTTGCTGCATTTCACAGCCTACATGGTCGTTGACAAATCACTAATATGCGGCAGTAATTGCTCAAAACATGTCAAGTTGCTACTAAATCTTCTGGCATAAAAGAGTTACGGAGTAGAGAAATATCATAAATTCTTAAAAGAGTGATGAAAGCAGAAATTATACAGTTTTGTGAGTGATATGAACCAGTAACGTTAAATCTTTTGAATTAACTTGTACAAAAAGCAACAGCTTTGATTTCGACGTCAGAACCATATACTTCTGATGCGTCACCAATCACCAGGTACCTTTTTGAGCATATCAGGATCATCATTGACGTCGTTTAAGAGCTCTTGAGCGATGCGCCTTCGACGGTCCTTTTGTTAAAAACGAAGCAGTTTCAGACAAACTTTACTGCTAAACGTTTCATGCCCCATCTTGGAACAGCATGTACCATTTATAAACATTTTTTTTTTGCTCAAGGTAGATTCACCATATGCCGTTGTCAACATTATAAGTTTTTGAGCACTGTATTCCATTTTTTACAAAAAATTTTAAGCAAATTCTTTGTTGACTATTCATGTGTTAGAGTGTTTCCAGTACAATGTGTTATAAGTGTCGAGTGAGATGTTCCGGAAAACTTTAAGCACTATTTAATGGATACATTAAAAAATTACATCAGGTGAGTTGTAAATTGTGCAACCATATCTTTTGTACCGATCTAAGATTTTGACTCCATGCCATTTAATTGAAATCGCCGCAGTTATAACAACAAATATAAACTCTACTGTTGGGTAGTTTTGTACGGTAACCATGAACCATGTACCAGATACATGAAAAGTTAGCCAGAAACAATCAAAGTCTTCAATGCTATTTTTCCAATTAAATACCCTTTCCTCGAAACGCTATTTTCTCATTAATTAAGCGCTTGTACTTAAGTAAATCTAAGGACTCTGTTCATGTCTTTAAATAATGCCGCGTAAGCTATTTTCTCTTTAATTAAATGCGATCTAGAAGATATCTAGCGTATACTAATCAGATTAGATTTTCCTACCCATCTGCGGAAAAGTCAATAAAAGCAGCCAAAGTAAATACAATTTCCTCGGCATACACCTTCAATTTGTGTTTGCGTTTCAACGCAGGCGAAGTTGTAGTTTAGCATAAATTCAATTTTTAAAAGCGCAACGGCATTTTGCGAGACTTATAAGAGGTTGTTTTCAGTAAAAATCATTTGACGTATTTTTTTTTTCTTCATGAAAAGGCAAAGTTAAATCTGCTCTAAACAAAGAGATTATTTGAAATTTTACTAGTTTATTATTATTTAATTTTATTTTTAGAGAAAGCTGCATACGGTTATCTAAGTCACAGTGACGGACAAACCCATAGCTAACTATGATCTGTTATCTTTGCCAAGTCAATTTATTTTATACGGCAATGGTTTCCAATATGCTTCTTCTTTATGAGCCGCATATTTTTCTTATGGTGGTACGCGTCTACCATATCAACATAACCAAATCCCAGTAGTACAACATCATGCATAAATTCCCGCCATGTGTGTCTGATTTGGGTTGCTGGTCTGGAAATTGGCAATTCAACTATTTTCCTCAGGAAGTATAGATTTCGAGAAAATCGGATGTTATTTTAAGATTTGGCATAGGATACAATTATTTAATTGACAGTGTGAACAGCAAGGTTGCCCAGTATGAAGTTATTTCTAGCTACTGCTAGTGGTAATTTTTTGAAAAAAGAAAAATTCCAAAAATGTTAGCTTCATTTTCGCTAAACCGCTACAGGTAAAGGAGAAGCTCCTAATATGGGCCGCCATTGCATATTTTTCAATAACTCGGAAAATATATATTTGTATTATTGCCAGAATTCTACGGTAAAAATATTTTGGTAACCTACACTTTGCGCCATTTTCTTTCTAAACAGCGATTTCCACACACTAAACTCGTTCTCCAAGAATATTTAACGATATTTTGAGAAAATACTGCTGTAAAAATGCCACATCCATACTTATCTGTCACGATCTGTCAGCGGTTATGTTGGTTGTTCTCAAAAAAATTTTTTTTGGTTGCTTCATAACTTTCTATATTATCGGTAAAGGCATATCCTCTATATCTCTACTAGTTATATGATTTAAAGTAATTAAAACTATATCGTGACAAATTTTTGTTGCGAATTTTTTAATCTAGGGCAGGGTGTAGGTAATGTAGGTTATGAATAAAAATACACAATGTCGCCCTTATGCCGCACATACATTGAACTTAGTATCATCCATGAATTGATTATCGCAGAGCGTGCATTCCACATAATTAATTGGAACCGCAGTAATTTCTTCCATGTTATGTCTCCATCTTCTATTTTTGATTCAATTCTGCATAGATGTTTCTAGTTCTCTTTTGTATGGTGAAGAGGTGATAATTTGTGGCTTGGAAGATTTTTTTCGTCTAGTTCCTTTGTAATATAGATCTTGGAACGTTTCTAGCAGCAGTCCTGATGCCCAGTCCTTGCTTTTATCGAAGGTATCCCGCCATCACAAGCTCAAGCCTTCCTTACATTTTTTGAAGTATATTTTCATTTTGTTATAAGCATTGCAACTGAACGGAAAAACTGTAATTGGCATGGGTCTGACTAAGGACCCTGGCTCATATCCAGGCCTATATCCTGCCAAAATTTTTAAGTTAACATTTTTTACACAATGTTTACCTGTACTTTGGCCGCGATCGATATTTTCGGTAGATTTTGGCGACGGAGGGACACGTCACTAAACACTGTGTAGTATGTAACACTTAATTAACTCCTTCAGACACTCTCTGCTGTCCGTCGCTGGTACCAACAGGAACTTGTGACTAAATTGTTAATCATCAAACTTTTTGCATAATATAGCCGCCGCCTAGAGAAAAAGAAAAACGATATAGTACGCGAGCCAACAGCTAAATTAATTTTTAATGACAGTGAGCCGGCAAAATACGACACGCCTAAAAAATGTAAAAGCTCAGTTTGAGCTTGGAGATTATGTTCCTATATTTTGCCAAGGAGAGGATCCATATATTTTACGGGAAATCTATAAATAGCTTTATCCGACCCATTTCCCGATTAAGTCTTTTCGTAGCACCTAATTTTAGAAGCAATAATGCCCAACATGAGGGTATTTTCCACGGTCATAGATTAAGCCCGTTATATAACACCGACGCGTGTTTACCAGAGCTTCATGCATTATCAAAATTACTTCGAAAGTTAACCTTCAACTTCAGGCGAGTAACAGTTGTCAACCATATTCTATTCTTTTAATATCAGCTCTAAAATTTGAAACCCTAGTGCGGCACAATTGAAACTAACACTTTCGTTGTAAAAAGAAAAAAAGAAATAGAGAGCAAAAGAGAGGATTCGGGTTTAAGCTCAAATTAAATATTGAAATTAATTTCTTAATGCGGTAACTGCGGACAGCTTCTTTACGGTAATTTAATGTGACGAGCTTTAATACTTCATTAGGCCCTATTGTCATAATAGAAAAAGCATTTTGTCACTAAAGTTGAAGAGAAAATAGGTAGCATCATTATATCAAAGAGGCGGGAGGATAGCTCTAAAGACGCTTATCTAAAATCACTGTCCTTGTTTTCCGTCACATATACAAACGGAGTCGTAAGGGCAATTAAGTTACAAAAAACCAAGAAACAATAAAAAAACTACAAAAAAAAAAGATAGGTAGATTTGGCGGACGTTATCCTGGTATCCATGTGTATATATGCGAGATTTTCTACGGCTTTCTACATCATTTTTCCAGCTTCTTGGTGAGCTTCCTTTTTTTCCGTTTGGAGAAACTCAATTCCAGTTTTTCTGGGAACACCTGTCCCGTTCTATTCTCTGGAAATGTGCGAACCACGTGAGCACTTTTTATGGATTCCCAAATGGAGCCAGTTATATCCATTTACTCTTTTATTTGATCGTTTCTGCTAAAGTCCATTTCTAGAGCACAACCATTGCTTCTTGTTCCGTTTTGTCCACTCCCGGTGTCTGATCTATGCTCTATGTCACTTATATTTTTGGGAATATATATCTAAGATCTCAACCAAGCCTGCCCGCTACTCACTGACGTTGGTAATAACTAACTGATAATAACTAACTGGCATGTTCTGATTGCAATAGATAATTTATAATTTTATTGTTTGACATGATATATTTACTATACTACACCACACACATTTATCTTTTTTTCATGATTTTTCATGTTTATTTGATAGTGATTAGACTTGTTTGATTTATCAAGATTATTAATGTATTTAATTTTCAACATTATCATAGTTGATGTGACAATTTACAGGAGAAAATGTTCGCTTTCAACAAACCACATTCAAATATTTCGTTTCTCTTATCTCTATTTCTATATTCAATTGTACTATGAAAAAAATAATTGTATTCACGTCAATATCTTTAGATCTTTTACCATGATTTTTCACTTTATAGCTGAAACGGGAAAAAAATAAATAGCGACTTTCAATGTGGCGGGTGTGTGACCTAAATAGCGCGGAATCGACGTAAGGGCACTTGTAGCTCGCGATTCTATCCCGGAAGAGGGTTTAAGGTTAACTTGGCCAACTTTATCTACTTCGTTTGCTTCGCACGCAAATATCAACTTTAATTCCACGGAGTTTGTGTCGATCGAAATGTTCTTGAAATGATAAAAGGAAGGTGTTTATCGCGATACTTTAAGAAAGCTGCTTTACTCTGATTCGCTTTTGGACGAATAGAAATCCATCATATATTTAATAATATATAATAATATAATCGCGTGTATAAACACCTAATTAAAATATTAACATATAAGTTAGCCATAGGGAGAGTATCTTGGGCCTCTCCTGTTTAATATCTTTATAATAAATATTCACCAACATATGAAAATTGTGGCAAGTCACAATACATCGTAAGTAACTAGTTGTCACAGAAATAATCGGGATATTAACACTTCAAAAAGCAATGTCATTTCCTTACGTAGAGCTTGTATGAAAATTGGTCTAGATTATGTTTCGAGTATCCACGATTTAGCAGTTAGACTAGATGCAAGTGTTCACTCTTCTAATCATATAAATAATGCCGTTAATAATGTTTCACGAAATTCTCTTCTCTTGTGCGTCTTTATCTCTAATATTCTCCTTGTATCTGGGTTCCATTTTATAGTGTTTATGTTACCGTGAAAGACCGAAATTAGTGATTGTCGACATACACTGGTTATAGTCGACAGACACTAAATGAATTCGTGAAAAGACAAGGTTCAGTGGGTGTCGGAAACGAGATGTGGTAAATAGTAATAATAAGAGTAATGATAATAAAAATAATAGTAATAATAATAATAATAATAATAAATAGAAATAATAATAATAATAATAATAGTAAATAGTGATCAATTTCTTGAAAAGTTAAATACCCTAATAAGAAGTAAACATGAAGACAATTATTTTTATTTTTCTCAAGAAAGTTACTCTAAAAGCGTTTCTGAAGTAATTTCTGCTAAAAGTAAGTGAAGTACACCTTTGGACTACAGACGTTTAAAACGTTTTGACATTTTAAAAGTAAGTGACGAACAAAAGTTAATTGTGGCATTAAAACCAGGTGAAACGAATATCCAGCAGTATGTTACAAATGTTGTTTAATATACTTTTCAAAACTCACATACGAATGGAGGCAGAAAACGAATGCTTACAGGATTGCAAGTCAAATACAAAAATGTTACTTATGATGTCGTAATGCTCTATTTAAATTTGTGTAATCAATATCAAATGCAACGCAGTGCACCTAAAAAGGATATTGTTGTAAAACGAGTGCTGACTTCTGAATTAAACTCTCAATGTCAAGTCGATTTGACAGCCTTGCAATCACACAGCGTTGGTGATTACAAATTTGTAATAGTTACGCCCGTTTAAAACCCTCCCGCTTTATTGCATTCGGATAATGGCAAAAAGTTCAGCAACCAAGTCACATCTGAACTATGCGCTATGTGGATATTGATGACCTTGTTTCAGATGTGTGACATGGATGACCAAAATAACATTGAGACCAATCCATCTTGAGCTCATGTAATTCGCAACCCAGCACATCTGAAATGCTGACTGATTTACAAGCCAGCACGTTTTCAACTCAAGGACTGACTGACAGTGATCAATTTGCAAAGAAAATTTAATTTCCATGATGAGAGTTCAGCTCAAGGAGCAAAGCAAAAAGAACTGTTCCACGTCTAAATGTAACTGTAACAAGAGACCTTTGTGTATTTCAAAGCAGCTTAAGTTGTTACAATAAATAAGGTTGCCATACATTTACTTCGGTATTTTTTAAATTTTAGTTTGAGGAGTAAAATGTATTTTATTGTTATATTAATATTAGATATGTTTGTTGTGTTTGTTTTAAGTTCAACAACTTCTTTATGTTCATTTGAAAATTTCTTCAATGTTCAAAAAAAAAAACTATAGAGTTTTATTTTCTTTTCTTTTTATAAAAAAAATATTTGAGTTTAGGATAAAATTTGATATTCGCCGGTGACAGTTAGAAATAATGATATTTGATGAATACATCGGACATACGCTAAGTAAGTTGGCGAATGTTGACATTCACTGGTATATCCTGACAATCACAATCAACAGCTTAAAAATTATGCATTTTTAACTGCATGAAGTGATGTACACGCTGTTATAACATTTTCCAATACTTTCAGAATAGTAATTGCAGCACTATTTTTTATTTAGTCGCGAATTTCTTTGCACTTCTTAAATAACCTGATGTTCGTGTTCTCGTATTATATTCTCTCTCTATTATCTCTATATGTTATCGCGCATTCTGTTAATCTCGGTAGCAAATAGAAAGAACTGCATTTCTTTTCATGTAGAACTTATTTATAAAATAATTTCACCTATTATTATCCGTTCATATCACCAGTTTTTGCCAACAAGGTGATTTTGATATTTGGAGGATTTTTCTGAAGGTGAGTGAGCAATACCTCTGACTTTTTGTATTTCTTACAAATTTGAATGTTTCTAAACTGACATGCGACATATTTCAAAGGATAGTTTGTCCTTATCTTTATCAAATCTTCTTAATCCTCAATTTTCAGTATTTTTACGCAAATAAATTATATTGGCTAATTTTTTTAAGAAGTTCCATACGCTCTCTGGAAATAGAATACTCACAATAACTGTACTCACAATAACTGTACTTTTTTCCACCCATTGACTTATTCTGCATCTGTGCGACATTTTGCGAATAGAATATTTATTGTTACTTGTACGTGCATCTATTAAAACCCTGCTTCATTTTCCGTACTATAGCATTAATTTTCCAGACGATTCGATTATTAAACGAAGGATTCGTTTCCTTTCCCCCATCGAGACTAGTCGTTAGACGTTCGCCCCAACTATCTCTGTAATTATTGTGGGTTAAAAAGAACCACCTGAAAGGTTTTCCAGTCACGTACTTTAAAAATTGTTTCCCTGTAATTTCGCCAAACGTGTCGCGCTCTCTCATTTTATGCGGACTAACGTTATTTTTGCAATTATAATGGAGGGGAGACTGGTAAATGCGATGCCGGTATTCTAGGATGATGATATATCAAAGAGAAAAAGGAACAAAGATATACGCAGTCATATATCATAACTTGCAATATCTATGGCTGAATTACATGTAAATATTTTTTCGTTTTGCGGCCCAACAGTAACTGGTCGAGTAGGTTTTTAGATGATAGCTCTCGATAATTAATTCTCGCCATACAAGACGCTTTAAATTTAACTCACATAACCTTGAATCTGCGCTATTATTATCAGAACAGAGAGTACACTCTAACCATAAGACGTTTTCGGATAGCGTCTGGTCACCTTCCAAGATATATATCCAAAATTTAACCACCACAATTCGTGATGACGTCTTAGTATTATTTTGACCTGTCAAATAGAGCAATTAGAGGCAGCCGTTTATTAACATCAATTTTTTGTATGTGTTTTGTTTGTGAAATCTATTACAGAACATAGCATTTCTAGTGTTAATTTTTTTTTTTGAGAAAAGCATAGATCTTTCCTTCGATCTATGGAAAGGTACTTATAAATTTGAAGAGAAACTTAAATCTTCATAGATCAATAAATCTTTCACATGTCTTCTTTTCTAGATGATTAACTTACCATTACGGATTACCCTATTTCAGAAAATTATACATTTGGCAATAGGAAAAAAATCTTAATTCACAAATTTATCTGTCTACTCTTCATAAAAGTTTGGCTGTATGAGAGACCAATTTATGAAGTTCTTACTATCTGCACATTTTCTTCCGGTGTATAATTAATAAAATAAAAACAGGATGAGGTAAACAAAATAAGACATTAACATGAAATGAATAAAATGAAATTAAAATAAAATAAAAACAGGATGAAGTAAATAAAATAAGACACTAAAATGACAAAAAAAACTGATGTTACCAAGAATGTAACCGATCTGACAATCAAAAGTGAACTAATATTCATCCAAAAACTTGTAGCTGATTTAAGTAGCAGACAACTAACCAATAGCTGCTGTTCGTAGTTATTTGAAATACATTCAGTTGGATTTTATTACCTCACAAATTGTGATTATAAACCCGAAATGTTAAATCTGATGTTTAAGTTCTTTGGTTGCCAGTGTACTTCATTTTACATAACTCTTTGGCAATAACTTTTCATTCATTCTTTTAGTTAACGTTTTTGCGTAACTTTGAAGCATTATTTAACTGAAATTATATTTTTATATTTACAAACTAAAAAACTAGTTGAATACGTTCCATACTGGCTAGGCACGTTATTTTAGAATTCGAAATTTAGGAAAATTCTCCGACATCTCGCTGTCCTCTAATATTTTATTCAAGTAAACCGAGATCTTTTGGTGCTGACGTTTTACGAAGGTCGGGCATCGGTCAAAAAAGTTTGATCAATATTTGTAATACATATTTTCTTTGGAATATTTCACAAGTTTTCTGTAATTAAATGATAAGCATCTAAACATTTTAGTTTGAAGAAGTTTATTAACGTGTTGGTCTACTATTCTTTGAGTATATTTGAAATTCGCCTATCTCGTGTTGCTGGCGAAAATGAATTTGGACTACAATATTCCGTGCTGTGCAACGTGTATATCCCTGTATAGATTTCCGCGGCAGGCGATTTGAAATTCCCAACCAGCCCCGCCTGAAAAATTCAATAAAAATATTTGGCATCCAGACTTATGATAATCAATACGGCGGCAACGTCCGAATAAGGACCCCGGAGGGTGAAAATTTCCATTTCAAAGCAGTATTTTAAATATTACGCTTTATCACGATCCCCAGCGGAGATGTTTCGGCCGAGCTTCCGAGCCCCGAGATTGCCCGATTTTTCCCAATATGAAAACAATTTCTCACAGCAATGCGAATTGCAATAGGTTTCGCGACGAGAAGAGTGGAAACTGAGCGCGGTGGCTTCAGAGAACAAAATGTTCAGGAGAACGCCATTAAAAATTACATCAAATATTATACTAAATATATTTTTTCCAATTTGGTTTAAAAAGTGGATATTATGAGTAGCATCCAGAGCTACAAAATGTTCATTTAAGGTCTTCCTTCCTCTATCGTACAGGCTACGTGAGATATTTCCACGACATACGACGTAGTTCCAGAAAAATAAATTTTTGTAGAAAACTATTGGAAACATTGATGGATCAGGAAACGTGGGAGATCTAGGGATCAATTTTCGCATTTACAGTTTTCGTTTGGGATAAGATGCGCGAATTATTTGGCAAGATATAAATAAAATTGCCATTTGGAACTTCAATTCATTAAAATGTTGTAGAAGAGCAAGTCTCTTTCGAAAAGCGATAGTCCGATTTTTGTTTGAATTATTTAAAAACTATATTATATGAATTAATCACACACCACAATGGAAAACGAAGTCATAAAAGTAAATACTCACAAAATACATTACAAATAAACAATTCAATAACTTATTTCATTATTTTATTTTTACAACTTGACGAGCTGAAACATATCTAAGAATGTAGAATGAAGAAAGTAATAATGGAACAATTTGACATACTTGATATATTACTTCTCCTCTCTAGCAGATATCAATAATTCACAGGAAAATAACAAAATACATCGATAGTAAAGGTGCAATTATTAGAAAAGAGTGATGAATAATATAGTTCCTCTTTATTGCATCGGGTTAGGTAAATATCTATGCTTACCTTTCGGGTAATTATTTTGGCAAGATTCAATAAGTATGACATGTCTCAAAGTATATTGTTTTGGTTAGTTTTGGCTAGAGCTACAAAATATGTATTTAAGGTCTATCGTACAGGCTGCGTGAGATACGTAAAGGCGATGACATCATTTACTCCCACGACGCATGATGCGCTGCGTAGTTCCAGAAAAAATAATTTTTTGTAGACAACCATTTACTCTATTTGAAAAATTGATGGATCAGGAAACGTGGGAGATCTAGGGATCAATTTAAACGTTTAGAATTTTCGTTTATCGGATAAGAGGCTAGAATTATTTAGCAAGATATAAATAAAATTGCAATTTTAAACCCTAATTCATTAAAATTTTTTTAGAAAAGCAATTCTCTTTCGAAAACCGCTAGTCCGACTTTTCTTCGAATTGTTTGAAAATTACAATATGTGAATTAATCACATATTACAATATAAATAAACAATTCAATAACTTAATTAATTATTTTATTTTTACAACTTGACCCTCTGAAAGATAGCTAAGAATGTAGAATGCAGAAAGCAATAATGGAACAATTTGACATGCTTGATATATTAGTTCTCCTCTCTGGCAGATATCAACAATTCACAGGAAATTAATAAAACATCAAAACGGTAGTAAGGATACAATTATTAGAAAAGAGTGCAGTAACATCGCCGCTTCTCTCGAAAGGTAGTTCTTTCTCTCTCAGGCCTCTATTGTTGCTTACAGTTTGTAATGAATGTACGTGAAACCAGGCGATCAATATGGTCGGAGAAAGATGAATAATATAGTTCCTTTTGGGTAATCATTTTGCCAAGATTCAATAAGTATGGTATGTCTTAAAGTATATTGTTTTGGCTGCCGACGGATATAAAACACCTGATCAGTCGGGATGGCAGGACTTTTAAGGTGTTTTAAGAATATAAAGGTTGAATATAATATCTTTATCTGGGTCTATTCAAATTGCATCAGTACTAATTAAAAATAATATGACACTAAATACATACAAATTATCAATATGCACCTAATTAAGTACGTTTCCATTCGAAATCTAATTGCGTTTCACTCTCAGATTTATCATTAAGATTAGTGACAATGAGTTCCATGTTAATTTGTATGCAAATGTAAGAATCTCTAATTTTTAAAATTTAATGTACTTCATTTTTACTGCTTTTAACAGGTATATTATTAATTATATTTTAAATTAAATTTATTACACTCGGACTGAAATTAGGAGTAACATTTTCTGCTCTTATATTTGATTTTATTTGGTACCACAAATGTTCCCTGATGAATTGATGTTGAAGAAAACGTAACCAGTATCTGTTCTGGAAGATCATCAAATATGATTTTTTATTCAAATGTGAAATATCCGACAGTTGCCCTTTCTCGTAACTGGATTAAAAAATTAATAAAAAAATAAATATAAATATTTCCTTTGTAATGAGGTACGCAGGGGATTCTTTTAAAGCGTTCTTGTATAATCAATCCTTTACTTATTAAGCATTCAGACACATTTTCCACAATTGGTTATGCGTTTAATGATAACTCGTAACACTGATATTAGCCGACACAGGTCGATGTCTACCTGACTCGCCCTTGCCTTGTTCCTTACCTACCATTACCATTATTACTGGTTTGGTTTACCCAGTACCCAGTATGAGAGTCAAAGTTAAGACGAAATAATACTATACTATACAATAGAAGGAAAAGCAGGTCGTTTGAGTAGGCCCTCTAAAAATATAATATGTATTTTTAAAAAATTTTATTACTTCAAAGAGAATTAAACGCACGTGTAAGGTATGCCCCCTAGTGAAGAACGTAGATTGAGGTAGAAGAAATAAAATAACAATTTACGCTTCCAGCTTTTTCTCGACTTTATTTAGTTACGTATTCAATTCCGGAATATTTAAGCGGTGAAAAGCGCGAAAAAGTTCGAAATCTTACTTTATATTCTGGTCTGGTAAAAAAATTACCGCTCACGTAATTAATTCCCATTTAAAAAAGATTTGATGGAGAGCTCAAATATTTAAATTTTTTTGTCCCTTATTCCTTGGCAAACCTGTTTTGGATCTTTAAATATACAAGTTGTTCTACCGGCTCATACCTCGATATCGACAGGAAAACTGTTATTAACAGAAAGGTAAACATTTTGGTATTTATTAATATGGTCGGGGGCCATCCTGCTGCAATATTTTTAAGATCGTGACTATTTTGGTTATATTGGAACTTAAACATAAAATTAAAACGACAAATTATGATAATGACCCTTTTAAATTAAAAAGTCTTTATTATTAAATTAATTAATTTAATCTGAGTTAGTGTATTTATTATTCCATTAGTAATTATGCACAATTAAATCTTGGGTGGAGCTATTAATTAAGATATTTCTAGATTCTTGAAAATACAATTTATTCCAATTTTTATGGCCTCTATTTTTAACACCACAATAAAAACCCAAAAAGCAGCAGTGAAATAAACAAAAACCCATTTAGTCCACACAAAACAAAGGTTCTTAATAATTTTAGAAAACTTTGATAGTTTTTAGCTTACGAGTGGCGTGCCGTGGTGAAGATTATGTCTTCTCTGACGTCATTTTACTGATTGACAAATAAATATGGAACTTTGTGTTTTATAACTTTAACTTTTTTTTCAAATTCTAAAATGGCAGAGAAAAATTAACTTTCTGTTTAATTGCTTTGGATATTTAAAAAGTATTTTTAAAAATTATTCAATTCAGATCACTATAATACGGATAACTGCAATTTAAAAATTTATAGTAATTTAAAACCAAAAATTACACCCAGGAAAACTAATCAAAACTACGTTAATGCGCAAGAGTGTAAGGTTGTTGCCGGTCGTTCCTACTTTTTTATCACAACATATAATTTCAAGTTTGTCTTTGTGGCTTTACTATTTTTGTGAAATAAATTACTTCTCCCTTTTCAAACTGTGGACCATATTTCAATTTAAGCTACCATGCGCATATATATAGGGTGGGCCGTTTATCTTAGGACACTACCTTATGTCAGAAACTATAGGGGATGGAGCCAAAGTTAAATACAAAAGTTAGTTGTAATACATTGTTAGTTGTATATACAGGGTGTTTAATTTTTGCGCGGGCGAATGTCAACTTTCTAATTTAAAATAGAACATCTGGTATATTACTTCATTTTTGAACTCCATACAAAATTCTAGATATATTTTGTGTATAATGCCCTATACTAAAGTCTAACCGTTTTTGACATTTTCAATTTTTTATGCGAAATATGACGTTTGTGAAACGTAACATATCTACTAATTTCTTCATTCGATAGCATTTATTGTTTCACTTGAGTAAGTTTTGTTGAAGAAAAAGGACTCGAATAACGGATTTCAAAAGAAATTTGGAAACATATTAATACAGGGTACGCGAAAAATTAGATTTAAAATGAAATTAAAAAAACTGCCTTTTTTATTATCTTGTGCTATTTAGCATTAAAAATTAAGACAATTTTACATAGGGTTGTATATGCCTAATATTTTTACTTTTTGAAATATTTCCTTTTAAACACAAATAATATGCTGTTGCCGTATAATTCCAATTAATGTAAGATGGCTATGACGGCGTTTGAACAAAACAAATGTTAAAGTGCTGCCATTATGATTTACCATTTCATAGTTGCTGATGCGCTTATGAAGATCCAAAGATTATGTGAATGTATGTATGCATTATTTATACGGAATAAGACCAAGGACACGCGATAACGTTGGTGAATATTTTATTAACGAACAGTCAATAAAAAATTAGTAGCTTACCAAGGATAATAATTATTGAAACAGTTGTTCAATACGTCCTCCACTTTGAGCAATGCAAGTAGTATAAAAGGTTTATAAATATATAATGGCATTTCTAACAGATTCATTCCCTTATAAATATCCGATACCTTCTCCCCGACGTTTAGGTTCCTCGGCAGTTGACGGTTTGTGTTTGTAAACTGAATCTTTAAGTTTACCTCAAAAATCTAGGGGAGTTAAGTCGGAACTCCTTGGAGGTCAGGCGTAACTACCATTCTCCCCGATCCATTCTCTATAGTGTGCATTTAAATAGGTGCTAACTTCTTGACTTCTGTGATAAGAACCACCATCCTGCTGCCAAATTAAATTTCGTCGTTATCTTTCAGGCACCTCGTTTTTAACAAAGGGATCTATAACATTTTAAAGATCTAAGTAGCGTTGGGAATTTAAATTCCGATAAAAAAAATACTGGACCTATTATTCTGAACCTCCATAGGGGGACCATACTAGGACACAAGTTCTACCTGATCTTGTAACTTCCATATAATTTTCATTATTTTTGTTACTGCAGAAATTTGTATTTTGTGAAAAGTGTCTCTCGATAAGATTGTTGCAAAAATCTAACCGCATATTGTAATCCCGTTGCTCTAATTTCTGCATTGGATAAAATTTATAGAACTTCTCGTTGTTTATTTGAAGGCACGTTCGAAGCGTTGTTCTTTTGACAGCTAGAACTAACAACGCATTTCTGAAAATATGACGACGTCTATTTTTTTCTTTCTTCAAGGCTTCATATATTCATAAGTTCAGTCGAAGATCTTTTTTTCTTTGCGCCTCCTTAATGGGTTTTTATTGTTCGATATGTAACTTTGTGTAATGTGCCAAAAAATATTTGAATTATGACAGTGATCAACAACAAAACACGCGTCCAAGCTTGCAGCGTTCTAGCATTTTAAACAATTTTTGTTTAAACGCCGTCATAGCCACCTTACACTAACTGAACTTATGTGGCAATAGCATATTATTTGTGATAGACAAATGTTTAAGAGGAAATATTTCAGAAAGTAAAATTATTAGGCATATAAAAACTTATATAAAATTGCGTTAATTTTTAATGCTAAATATAAAAATATAAAAATAAAAAATATATAAAAATAAGTGGTTTCCATTAAAAAACAATTTATTGCAGAGTTTTAATTTCATTTTCTTATTTATTTTCGGGTACCCTGTATTAATATGTATCGAAATTTCTTATGAAGTCCGTTATTCGAGTCCTTTATGTAGAACATAACTTGCTCATGTGAATGAAGAAATTGGCAGATATTTTACGGCTTGAAAACGTCATTTTTCGCAGAAAAAAATAAACATGTCAAAAACGGTTAGACTTAGGTGTAAGACATTATATACAAAATATGTCTAGAATTTTCAATAGAATTCGAAAATAACCATACATACCAGGTGTTCCATTTAAAATAAGAAAGTTGATTATCGAGCACAATATATACAACATTAAAATAAATTGAAGGTTTGTAATACCCCAATTAACTTTTGTATTTAACTTTTGGCTCCATCCTCTACAGTTTCTGGTATAAGGTAGTGTATTTTAAACTGCGTATGCAATAAGAATACAATTATGGCATTTTCAAACAGATACTTTAAAATATTTGGCGTTAAACAATAGAACACCATCGTTTCATTTTTGTGTGTGTAAAAACACGTTCTAAAAGCAACAGGGTTTGTTTGATTTCACGAAATTCGTGTCACTGGGTTAGCTGACGATAGAGGTTAGGAAAACTGAGCCAAAATGGCTTACCCCACATTCCCATACTTTCTGGCGTTGAAACAGCGTAGGTGTAGGCTTCAGGACGCACGTCAAGTCGACTCTTGTGCACAGGTGAGTCAGTTATTGACCGAATGGCATTTGTGAGCGTCCCCGCAACGGATTCGGGCGCTGGCGTCGCACAGCGTCGCGACGCTGTGCTTCAGTCAGCGCCCGCCGTGTGTGGAGGACATGCCTTTGTGTCTGAGTGTTGCAGCTTACGCGATATATTATTGGTAAGTGGTTTTATGACTTTTTTTTAGGGGCGCTACTTTGTTCGATTTTGAAAAATATAAAATATCGTAGCGTATAACGGCCGAAAAATACAAGAAATTGTAGGATTTTGGGTAGTCGACGCGTCCGTATAAGTTTCCCGCTAAAAACCGGGTTTGAATGCGCCCGAATTTTTTTGTATTTTTATGCGTTAATTTCGAGTGTTTATTTGTTTTACCGGATAAATTGAATGTTAAAAATTGTTTCATTCATTTCTCCCATTAAATATATATTTTTTGTGTCTTGTTTTAACACATATTTTTTACACTTTTTTTTTGTTTTAGTCTCTTAAAAATAAACATGTCTATTCAAATGCATTTAGTAAATATTCCATATAAAACAAAATTAGAAGTAAAATGATGCCGAAATATGTATTATAATATTAACAAAGCTTAATTAATTACATCTTTTTTATTAATATAGTTTAGTTAATATTTGAAAGATTTTTTTTCGATGAAATTTTTAGCAAATAGGAAATAGCATATTAAAAAATATAATTTTCACTTCTTAAAAGCGAAAACGAAGATACGTCGAACAAAAATAAAGCTACAAATATTTTTATACATATGAAAATGTTGCAACACATTATTCACTTTATGATGATCATGAGGGTGGAATTTTTATTCTTGAAAATCTATCCATTAACACCATCCATCCATTATTTGCTGTTGATATGAATATGGAATATAGAATATTGGAAATAAAAGATATTGAAGAAACGAATAAATAAAAAATTCAAATTCAAATTTAATATTATCATTTATTATTTTTTATAAAGACGACGGTTTCCCAACGAATTTCTAATTTTTAGAGCCCGCTGGGATTTTAACACGCAAGCCGAACACAACAATGGAAAAAGATTTTTTATTCCCAAAATGTTTACTATTCCTCCCACGCGATTCATCTGGTTCTTGGCTAATGTTTTTTGTTTCAGTACAAAAGGAAATAAAAGCCAAAGAAAAAAGATCTCCAGGGCAAATTTCGACTTGACTTGTCTTTATTGGATCTTCTCCGATTGCGTATCTCTCGTCTGTTTTTGTTTTGTTGTTCTTTCGGTCGTATTTTCAACCAATGCGGCTTTTCAATCTTGCCCTCGAAAAACACCGCGTGAAAACAGATAAAGCCCTAAAATGATTAGAGCCGTGGTGCTTGATTTTTGAACTAAAATCAGTTAAGTGAGAGGCAATCGTATATTTATTTCATGAGAAACAGAAAAATAATATGTTTCAAATTGAAAATAAATAGTGCAGAGCACAAATATGTTTTCATGGACGCATCTCATCTGAAGTTTGGTTATGTATTTGGGAAGCTGCTACGTCATCAATTTCCTTACTTTTTTTTAACAAATTCAATGGTTCAAAATTATACTGAAAGTAAATAATATTTTTTTATATCCCATCGTAACTTCAAAATGATTGCTAATTCAGGAGGCAAAGTTTGCCTTAATTAATTAAATTAGTTAAAGTTATAATTCAAATGTTTACTTTGTTTATAAAATGCATCTTTTAAAATCTGTATTTATTTGAGTTTGTAAAAACTATTCGCTGTATTGGACTACGCCTCTGATTACTTTACCAATTAAATTCGCTGAATCATTAATGCGTCGTTAATAAATGAAATCTGAAAAAGCTTTATCCAGGGACATTTCGTTGTCCGGGAATTTCATTGCGCCATTGATTTTGTTTCTGCTGAAATTAATTTTATTTTTTTTTCGCATACGGACTAAAGCACATTTTTTTATACTGCATATTCCGTTTGTAATTAATTCTACTTTAAGACCTGATCTTTTAGGGTCTTTTTTAGCTGGTGTAAGAAATTATAATGTGAATTTTCGCTGGCTTAATATTGTACGTTATACATTTCGTTTGTCAACCACATCCTTAAGATATTATACATAAAAAGAGCTATTAATTAATTATTTAAAATTCGAATAAACCTACGAAAGTACAAAAACATTGATTTCGGACGTTCATTTATTTATCAAGAATCAAGCTAGAACAGAAATGAAAGTTTTATTTATTTATTTCATTTTATTTAATGTTGTTAAATAACTTAGATAGGTTTTAGGCTATTTTAACTGATAAACAAATAAACAAACTGCGACCCCTTTTATGCACCTAATTGTGAAACTTATTGGGGATTTGCGTGCATAATTTTAAAGCGGATTGTTTATGGTTATAACCTCTCAGGTCTTCTTTGGGTCTAATGACGTTGGATTTATGTAATGGTTATTTCTCCGCATTTTTGTTGCGTTTGTTGTACCTTGGTTATTGTATTTTAGTGGTGCTATTATGTTACAATCTTATATAATCCGGAGCCTGCGTCGTAGAGATAAATTTCGTTCGGTATTGTTATCTTTTATTTTATTTTCGAACCCACACAATTACTCCCTTTTTAAGTTTATTGCACAATAATTCTGGATGATATAATGCGATGTAAAGGCACGGTAATAGAATAGGGAGTAAAAAGTATACTGCCGTGAAAATGATAAATGGCGCTATTAGTCTGCATCACATGAGGACCTACTCAGCAGTTTTAAGGAAAATGCGGTTTAGAGCTAAGAGCAGAGCTCGAAATTTATTAGTGTTGCCTCCATTACGTTCCAAGGAAACTAGGATTAATTCAATTACTCCGGATTAATGTTCGCTAGTGCTATTAAATATTTTTCTTATTTTACCCACTTCTTCGTAGTCAATAAAAATGTCGAGATTAATTAGAAAGGCAGAGGTTTTATGTATATTCAAATGTCTTATTCTTGCCTTTGAATATTCCCGCTGTGCTTGCCTAAATATATATTTTATGTTAATTTAATTTGGGGTCAAATATGAGAGTTGGAATGGAAGCGGTTTTCAGTAGCTGGTATTTTTATTGCTTCTCTAACATTTTCATTTCTAACCAGAACTTCCTTCGATGTCTTAAATGAGACTTCCCACAGTCTTGACTCACAAGACTTTTCTATTATATTGAAAGTGTGACACCCAAGAAGTTTGACTTGTACAATAATTTACAGAGTTGGATGTTCAGCCAGGGGTGCATCATCATCCTTGATCTATACTTCGATCAACCTTAATGGTATATATCAATTAAATAAATAGTTTTCTTAAATGTTTTTTTGTCTTATACATTTTATTTCACCTATAAATTGCGTTAATTTATAAGTAAAGCTCTTCCAAAGGCCCCATTTTATAAACTCCCTTTGGGCCTGACTTGAACCTCTTTCTTTCCGACTAATTCAGTGATTCACTTTAGACGGTTTATGTATACTGTTTCGTTCTAATGCTAATATAAAAATTCGGTATATTTTGAATAAAAAAAAGTATGCTGAATGCTCGCTCAATTACCATGGAAACCATAATAAAAATAAGCGTAGTGAAAAGTGATGCCCACGTTTTTAAATTTGATCACTAGTTATGTACTATTCATTTTTAATAAATATTTTTTATAAAAACGCGAGTTGTAGAAAAAATTATTTGTGTAAAGTGCAAATACACAAGTAGTTATCCCAGTACAATCAACCTTTTCCAAATTCTTTGCCAAAAAACGTAAATTTTAATCTGCGTTACATTCTTATCCCGTATAGGAAAAAGGGATGTAACTGGAAAACTTGAAGTATAAATCACTGAAGAAATATCCGATGCTAACCAAAATTAGGCGATTTCTTTGGTGTCCAACTCAATTTGGATTTGGAGTTGGAGTTCAGTTTATTTGTTTTCTTCCGCCAACCATCAAAGGATTCCAACCAATGCTGAACTCTATCTAATGCTTTTGAAAGATCGGTATAGATAGTATCTATCCGATTTTCATTGTGGAACAATCCGACAGATGATGGTTATCAGTTAAACATTTCTAATCTACACAGTCTAAAACGAAACTGGTGATTATTTAAAAAGATGGTTTTGTTGATTCTGTGAGAGAAACTTTTGCAGAATTCCTGTCCTTCCTGTCTCATAGGATGTAGAACCCTATCTGGTTGACACTTCTGTTTAAAATAAAACTGCTGATCATTCAAGACTTAGAGTTAAATTTTCGAGAATTGTCTATGCGAAATAAAATTGTTTAAATTGGACGAATAACGAATAACCATAATTAAAATTCTGTTTGACGATGGATGTGCGAATTTTAATATTTTTGAAAGCGTAAGGCATCTTCCGGGTTACTGTTTTTTTAAGCTTAGCATGCATTTACATAATGTGTATTCCAGGGCTGTTTCAAAACTGATCGATAAAAATAAGGCTGTTCCGTATTCATGCAACAGGTTGGTCGCGACGTAACGCCGGTAAATTAATTGCCACGTAGATAAAAGTTACGCAAAAAAAAACTGCGTCAAATGTTTCACTCCTGAATAATTATAGTGGTAAATGCTTCGAAATATAGAAAATTTTGTGACCGGTTTCATTTTATTTAATGATTCTATTGAGTTGTTTATTGATGGGATTACTATTTTAATATTTTGCATTAACCGCTTTGAATCTCTGAAATCTATTTGCAAAATTTACATTAGCTGGTTTGATAATCAATACTTAAGGACTTGATTTTGGTTTGAAACATCTCGTAATTTTGAAATAATTCTGAGACCATCTCGTTTTTGAGACCATTACATTAATCCCAGTATATGTGAGCAGTGCTTCGCAGAAAAATAAAGACAGTTTTTAAAAATAAATTAGTTGTTAGTTTACTTCTAACATATTTTTTGTTTTAACTTGGCAGTGAAAATATTAAAAAAATTTCGACCAAATCTGTGATCGACACTTTCTCAGTTCACCTGAAACACCTTGTATTAAATGATATTATACGTGCCCTAAAGTCAGAAGTTTTCATGATTCTGTAATTAATTACACTAACTTCAAATACTGTGGGTAAAATATTTCAATATTTCTAAAAACAGAAAGTGATATTAAAAGTAAAATATAGTAAAAAAATGGGTTGTAACACAGCGGGTAAAAGTTTATGGTGAAAAAATTACACGTGAAATTCTTTAAATAGGTTGAATTTTAAAATAAATATTTGAAAATGTTTTTAGGACATTTAGGAAAATATTTTCAGCTAAGTATTAAAAAATATTGCATTGTATGACTAATTTAAAACTAAAAAACTCAAAAAGTCAAAAGAGCAAAATGTATTTCATATTAAAATACACTTAACACTTGTCGAGTGTGGATGTAATACTGATATGTAGTATTGAATAGAAATATGCTAAATGTGCGTATAGGGTCAGTGGACAAGCTTACAACGAATTCAACAAATAATCTATAACGAAAACTGTACACACTTTTGAGGCTCGATGAATATTACAAATTGCATATTGTGTCCGATAGTTAAATTGATAGATTGAAGTTTTTGGTCTGTTAACGCCAAATCTTCGCAACAAGGGCAGTAAAGTTGTAGTATGGATCAGTATAGTTAAAAATATCATCATGATTTACCGACAACCGTTACCATTTTATATTTGAAGATAGTGAGATTACTCTGACGTGTGAAACTGTTTGTCATATTTGTACCGGGGGCACTGCATATCTTTACTTTGTCCAGGTACTTTCTGATAACGTCCGTAATATTGGAAGTTGTAATTGGAAATACTCATTTCCAGACAACACTGGCAATTAGCTTCTCTACTACTGCATTTCGTGACACGTGGTCACTCAGTGTCTCCTTCTGTGAAGTTATGGTATGGTATGGGTATTTACTTACCATTACTTAGCCGACTTTAACACCTATAATGAAGGACCTAACAATGTGTTAAAAATATACTTATCTTAAAATGAGGAAAAACATTTTATGTATATCTTTATTCCAAAACCCTCCACTCCGTGTCTTGGAGTTCACTGGTTCTACAGTTTTTGGTTAGTTTGGTTAGGAATTATTGGAAAACCTGAATGTATGCATGTAGCTTCTTTTTAACTTTTTCTTTATCTTCTGCATTCCTCCTATGTCGGTCTTTATTAATTAAGTCGGACTTGCTAACGTTTCGCCACTCATCCTGTTGGCTTCTTCAGTGTTTAACTGAAACAGTTTGAGTTAAGCTCTGAAGAAGCCAAAAGGATGATTCGACTCAACAAAAACTGATGCAGGAGGAATTCAAAAGTTTTGTAAAAAGTAATATACCCAAATTTGTTATGCAGTGCCACTTCGATAATCCGAACCCACTCTAATCTGAATGCATTACTTGGAAGCATGGGCTCGGATAATATCAAAATAATGACATTTCTCCACGATCCTTCCAACAGAAAATTGACAAGTATTTATGTGTGTTCCGGCTGGAAAGAACAAAAGTTTTATTCTATTTATTAACAACATTAAAATATTAAACATTTTTATTTCATAGAGCCCGGCAGTATTTCAAATCTTGCGGTTCATTTTTGACACAATTTCTGTTTTTTTTTTAGAGGTACACCGATTTCTGGGGAACTTCTACATGAGAAGGCTAAGTTCTTCTATAGAGAATAACAAAAAAACATGATTTTTAAAACAAGTTTTGGATGGTTTGATCAATTCAAGAAAAGATTCGGTATCCTCCAGTTAACAGTTTGCGGTACAAAATTTGCTGGTATAATGAAAAAAAAAAAACCTTTCAAACATATAATGTTTATAAAAGTGGGCTTTTATGGAGAGTTCTTCCAAAGAAAACAGCCCATTCAGGAGAAAAATTTGCACCAGGGCCAAAAGTTAGCAAAGAACGAATCAATTTTATACCCTGTTGCAATTCTTCTGGATCCCATAAATTAAAATTGTTGGGCCTAGGTAAAAGCATGAAACCATTTGCTTTTTGAAATATTAAAATTCTTGTTTGGTACAAAGGTCAACGCCATCAGTAAGATGTAAAATGAAATAACTTAACCTTAGTCCGAGGGCAATTCTAATCTTGGACACCCTACTCAATTGTATAGCGATGTTAATCAAATGTTTGTGTTTTTCCTTCCCCCAAATTTTACGCCATTGAGTCAGCCAATTGACCAGTTTCAGTCAAGCTCTGAAGAAGTCAACAGGATGATTAATGAAACGTCAGCAAGTTCGACTCAGCAAAAACCGACGCAGGAGGATTCGAGAAGTGTTGTAAAAAGTATTACAGTAGCCAATGGAAGTTTCTTTGCAAAATTAACATGTTATATACGCCATAAAACTATTTTATTGTAAGAAGTTGCTCCAAGAAATTGTTGCGAGTGATTCTGATATTCCGGAGGCATTGGAGGATATAACACTGACAGACTTTGTTTTCTTTTTGAACGATGCTTGGCAAAATGGCGGTACTGGATTAATTACAAAACTTTGGAGTACAATTTTGCTTCCAAATGTTGATGATAGTGATGAAGAAGACGATACTCCGGTAGCGCGGTTAGTAAGACAAATTCGAGATTTAGAATCCAAGAAGATTCAAAATGATCTATCTGGAAGAAATTAATGATGAAGCAATCAGCGACGTATTGACTAAAGCTGGTATAATTACAGAAATTGTCTGAGATTCTGACTCTGGTGACAACTCCAACGATATTTCCGAAACTCCGTGTCTTGTGAAAGACGCTGATACCGCGTCAGCGTTTAATACTTGTATTGCTTGGGTTCCCGAACATCAACTCGTGTCCTTGTGTGTGTGTATTTCGTTTGAAGAAATCAAGCTCAAGATGCAGCATTTAAAAATAAGACACAAAAAAATGCAATTTTTTTACTGTTGCAGAACACAATTGATGTATTATTTTTTATGTTTAAAATAAGATTAGGTGCATGTTTTGTTAGTTAATAAGGTATACAAATATGTGAAATAATGTAAAATTTCTCATTTAGAAATATTTATTGGTGACTACGAGAGCAAATATATATTATATTTAGCAATTTGACGTGTCGCAAAAAAATGGCTTGTGCCCGTTTCAGCTGCAGGCGCAGTTAGTTTCGATGAGTATATGTATGTTGCACTTTATTTTCTTCAAGTCCAAGCAATCGCAGAAATAAATCATCATCAGACGCTATGGAGCTTGTCGCAGTAAAATTACACCGAACGAGAATCTGAGATGCACTAATAACGTTGCCGGTTCCGTTTTTGTCGCGAACCGTTGGGACCGGGAAAACTTTTTAAATCCCCAAAGTCATTTCTCCGTCGCCGTCTGATTTATATTTGTGTATGTTAAGTTTCTCTCTTCGTGTAGAACAGAACGCAAGCGAGGGTGAGTAAGCGGGAATATACTAGAGCCGTTTCTTCGTGAAAAGATATATCGCAACCTGTGGAGAAAACGTTCCTTTAAACGACTTCGGGGAAGTATGGTGCAAGTTGAAGTGAATCTGTTGCAAAATACTATATACTCGGTCTAGTGGGACTTTGCAAATGTTAGATTTTGCACAGGTTACGGAAACGGAAGAAAGGCAGCGGAATTTGTTAGCGCGATCTGGAACTGCGCGGAACTATGTGTTCTCTTAAACGACTAGCTAACTACGCTCACAGCGCTTATGGAATATATTGTTTCCAATTTATTAAATCATCTACGTTACATAAGATAACCTTAGTGTTATTGTTCTTAATGCTGGTGCTTAAACAATTTGACAATAGTATATCAATCCATTCAGTTCAAAATTGCAGTATCCTTGTGTATATAGAATGTGAATATGAATTCATTTTATGTGAAGAAGGAGAGATTATTTTGGTAATGGAGCATTTTTAAATTCTGTAAGCGCTTTCGGTTGGACCGAACGTATTTCCGAACTTCAAGGCAAAAGATCGCGAAGAGGTTCTCTCTAAAAATCACATCTGTTGCACGTATATTTATATATTTGGTTTGTTTTGAGCATAGATTGTTTTACTGGGTTATTCGAATTATGTCAAAATTAAGAAAGACACAATGATATGTTTTCACAATTATTAAAGAGGCTCGAGTCAAAACCGCCGATGCATAAATAATTCTGCCAACTTTATCACGAGTATAACATAGTTTGCGCTCCCTATTATGCATATAAATCGAGTTTTGAAAACACCAATGCATCTTTCCACAGTATATTGTTACAAGTCATGACCCTGGATTGTAATACCCTAATCCCCTAACAACCAATATATTCCTTTGACCTTGAATGAAGGAAACAAATATAATTAAAATATACCTCGACATACATGGGTTGGCATAAGAATAAAATAAGTTCTGAAGAGTGCAACTTTTTTTATCATATTCATTCAAAAACAATGATTGATATATCACATATTATGCATAGTGAAGAGCAGAAAATAAAAATATGTAGTTCTTACCTGCAGCATATTGAGTTTCCAATCACCAAAGCACGCCATATAAATGTGTCAGTTATTAATCCGTCACGTTCACTTACTATGTGCATGTTTTGGAATGGCACCCTTTTCTGCTGACATAGCATCATCATCACACCGCATTTTCATGTGGTACGGTGATTGCTACATGATCAATAATTCCCGGAAATCCACCTTTTTCCATAAAAGCTCCTTTAATTTGACCATTTCCTTGTTCAGTTTGGGGAAAACAGATCCAATCATTCGACAGTTGTTGAAGTATACTCTATTATACACCGACTAAGGGTCTGTTGACTGGCTGCAAGCAAGTACTCCTCGCCCACATTCCTTTTTGCCGATTAAATGGATCACTTATGTTTCTTATTACATTTTTGAAATTTTCAGATTTGACGTCCGTCGTCGATTCTACTCTTTATGCAGTAAGTGTCATAAAACAAGATACATCTATAAATTTTCAAAAAATTTTATGTCAGGATAGAATACGAATATAACAAATACCTACCTGCAGTTATTCTGTTCTATATTTTATGCTAATTTAAATTAAATTAAATGTGCAAAAACGAACTAATAAACATTAGTCAACTAAAATAAAAAACGATTTTTGGTTAGGTAGGGATTTTCTTCATCATTGTTTCTGTTTTTAACACGTGGAGTATAATTATCCATGCCCGACCGACGAAACGAATCTTGGCGAATGATTGCCGAGAAGTCTAGAGAAATGCTTACGCGTCTGCAACTCTTTCGCTTAGGAATATGATACAAGTTACATAGTCCAAGATTGAGACTCGATTATAGAATATATAATATATAAAAACGTGCAACGGATGCGTTTTTTAGAGAGAACATCTTAGCGATCTTTTGGGAGGCCGGCAAAGCGTTTCCGTTGAGAAAGAATTTTCCTCGATAGGGAATAATTATGATTTGTTGTATTTGATAATGTTTACAGTGACTCAGCTTAAACGATTCAGTTGCATTTTAATAATTCATAAATGTATTTGTTTAAAGGTTCTCAATTATTTTAAATAAATCATTGCGGTTATAGTCAAATTGTATTTAGGTACCTTTTACTCTGAAGATTGCTACGGCGATTATCACGAATCATGAAAGGTTAATAAAAACGTGTGCCTAATTTTTCTCACAGCTAAAATTCTTGATGATTTATCTTATCTTATCTTTATCCAATACTTCAGCTGCGACTATTTTGAGGATATGGTTGTCAATTAAAATATTTTGTATTATGCAAAAAATTAACCTGTCAAAAAGTAAAGGTTACGTAAGTAGTTATCAGGATAAAAAGGTTGAAAACATTGAAATTGCATTAAAATTTTAGGAAAGAACAGCACCCATTACTTAAAGAGACCTATTTTAAAAGGTCAAATTGTAAAATAAAAATCCCTTAGGCGCCAATGAAATACCTACCCACACCATCATTGTAGTATGGTTAATAGAAGTTCTTTATACCATGTCTCTACTTTATTTTGTAAACTGTTAATTTTATTTTGTTTGTGAGTACACAGTATAGTGAAAACCACCTATATAGATAATTAACCAAAGTAAAATAATTTAACCGCATTTTATAATTTAATTTGCTATCTGAGCCGTGTTTACACTTGTATTTTAACCCCCCTCTTTATGTGTTCGTCACTGGTGCCTCGTGTGATTTGGACAAATGCACAGTATAGCATTTGTGGTTTTCCCGATCTTTTGCCTTGAAGTTCGGAAATTCGTTCGGCTCCACCGTACGTACCCGAAAGCGCTTACAGAGTTTTAAAATGCTCCATTACCGAAATAATTTCTCCTTCTTCAGATAAATCGAATTACAGAGTCCCACCACAAATGCCTCAACGTACCACTCCAAATATATAAATATATAAATTATTTGGATCGCACTTATACTTATAATCACAGAATTTTGAAACAAGTTCACTTTTTATTAGTAATCCATTATTTATACGTTAGTACATTTATGCAATAATATTTTTAAAATCTAAGAGTAGCGGGCGATAAATCAAATAGTCACGTTATTTTTTTTTGCGAGGACGGATTTAGCAATTCGGCGGATGTAAATTATACGAAAATACATATTGATTGAAGTTGACCTTTGCTGCTCCCTCCATAGTACACATGGTTAAAAATCCGCCTCGCATATACCAACGCTTTCGCCGAAAGGTTTTTAGCCGGTGTCGTATAATAGAGGGGCGCTAAACCCCTCCAATCCTTAATTAACTGCTTTAAAGTGCCATTATTTTCGAAAGTTGTAACGATCTCTTTCGCAAAATAACGTGATCCAGTTAGGAGTTGTAAAATGCACTTTGTCCTTGCCTTCTAAAGTTTTTATTAAGGTAATTAAATTTTCTAATTTCCTTTATGAATACGGATGAAGAGTAGTTAGAAACTTACATTAATTATACATTTTTATTAAAATTGTCGTTACAACGCAGGTAGCAAACAATGTTTCTTTTATGGGGATATACACGATACAGAAAGTCACGGAACTCATCCGTCATAGAGCAGTTGGTGCAACCGTAAAGCAAATTGAAAATATTTAAGAAAACGCGTGAATTTAGAAGTAATTTGATTTGATATTCATTTTCATTCATTTTTGAAAAAAATCGCCAATTATGCAAGATTATTTTCCTTCATTTTAAGTAAAAAAAAATTCGATCCGACAAATAATAATAAATTTAATTATTATTTATTATTTACAATTTTTATGACTATCAAAAGACCTAATTAAAATCAAGACATCTAGCAAGCTCAGATATTATTCAAGATTCAATTTGAATGTAATAAAGTTTTTTTAAAACTACAGAAAATAATCAAAAAACTATGCAAACTGCATCGCAGAGTTTGTTGTGTAACTTTTATTTGCAAAGGGGAGGGGTAAGGGTGAAGCTCAGAGCAAAGTTTTTAGACACAGAAAATGAGAAATTTACTGAGGAAACCATCTTTTGAATATATCTTTACATCCAAGCGATGCACATCTGATTTTAAAAATGTCAAAAAAGGTGTACCACTGGGTTCGGTTCTTTCCACGTTGTTTTTCTCAATGTTTGAATGCAGAGATGAAAGACAGTGTGAAATCTTCAAAGTTTGGATAATATGCGGACCTCAGTGAGTTGCAATTGCCCATTAACAAATAGAATATTCTAAAAACGCGGCAGGCTAAACTACAATCTGCAAAAATTTAACGTATTTGTACACGACTAACCTTTTTAACCCTAACCCTGAAAAGTCATAACTAATGGTAATAGACAAAAACAAATAAGTAAAAGAATACTTAGAGCGCCATCTAATAGTTCAAGTTAATAACAAAACTGTTCCAATCTCAACAAGCAAAAGATCTAGGTATTATATTTGATAGTTTTGATCAAAACGTCAAAAAGGAAGGAGTGATAAGTCAGAGTATCTTTTTAATGAGTTCCAATTGTTATCTCAAAGACCTATCGTAGGAGCCAATCAAGTTCTTAAAGTACCCAGACACAGAAACACTGCCTATCATAAATCTTTTACATTTTATTTATTATTTATTGCAAAGGGAACACATTTTCCAAATATCTAAAACTAAAAGTGCTCAGAGAGTTCGAACTGATTTCGGAGCGCGAGCATTGAAAATTCCAAGCATGATCTTAGCGAAACGTCTCATCACTTTTGTCCATCCGTTCGTTGTTGTGATTTTTCAATTCAAATATTTCAAATTCGAAATATTTTTGTTACTGTCAATAGAAGACGCATTTTTGCGTGCAATGTTATCGGTTTTTTAATCGGAAGAAAATCGAAAAACCAAATAAAATTATTTTATTTTATTTTAATTTGATCTGTGCCGAAAGTGATTTTGTTACATTTTGGAGATTTAGAGAAACAAGTGAGAATTTTTCACTGCTTCAGCTAGTTCGATAGTCCGTCCGTTACAGAGAACAGAAAATCATTTATCAATCAAATGTTGTCGAAATGGGTGCACATAAAGAATTCAATTTTATGTTAAAAGTTTTTAGTCTTCATCGTTTAATAGTTATCTATTTAAAATGCACGGGTCACCCTTAAGGCATCTGTTGTATCTCATTCGATATAAATTCAAATTTTCCGCTTTGGGGGAGAAATTTTCCAGAAATAGGCTTTGGTAGGTTTAGCTATTACATCGTTCGCATAATATTTACCTTGCGAGCGTATCTCGCATATGTGGATGTTGCTCTACGCCTACGAAGGGCGCTTCGAAAATTGTCGTCTACTCTAAATCGTATTTTCAGTTTAAAAGAAAATAAACAAAGGCGAAAAATTGTGTTGAATTGTTCGTGCCCTCAGTTTTTCTATCCAATTTTACCGAAAACGGGATTCGCATTGTGTCTGGATTAGTAAAACAATTAACTAAAATTCCTCCGTATTTCACCTGCCAAACCGGTCTTAGCGCCATCATCAATCAAGAAGGTAACCGTTTTTATAACAAAGTAACGCCATTAATTTCGATCAAGTGCTAAAATAAAAGTTTCCGACAAATATTCAAACGGTTACTCATTGCACAATGATCGAGTTTGGTCGAACCATTAATCATGCTAACAGGTATATTTTTGTGCTGGCTTCTAAAATTTCACCGTGCGAAACATTCATCAAAATTTATCTGATATATAATTGCTGCAATGTCATTTCCGCGAATTAATGTGGGGAACAAATCGCGGCCGTTTTTCCCTAAAATGTTAAAATGCATTCTTGAACAACACAATGAAATTTTTACTCACCAAAGCAAGATCTACTCTATTGGTTATGAATGATAGAAATGAGGAAATGGCCAGATTATAACCCACAAATTTGCTTTTTTTTCAGATTATTCGCGATATTTTTATTCCTAAATTAATATCTAGCCAAAAGTCGCAATAATAATGGAATCGCATAATAGACCTTAAAAAACTTGCGTTGAAGCAGATGCGCAACGAATTTTTGGCTAAGAGAAATGTTAAAATATTCCTTGCGAAATTTTTCTTTATCTTTTTCTTTTTTTTTAATATCAACTACACAGGCCACACAAATCTGAATTCGTTAGATTCATGCGTGTCTGCCCTCAATCAGCCGTGTTGAATTATATTGAATTGACAGTTCAAAACTCTAAACTGCATCAGTAAATATACTGCTACGTTTTTACTCCAGTAATAAATATTCGCAGCAAAATTTAATAATGCTTTTTAATTGTAAAGTTTTACGTGTGTCATTTGGAGATTGAGTGTGATAGCTCGGCAAAAACGGGTAATGTGTATTCTAGTTGCAAAATTGAACGAAGTAGAACTACAGAACCTCTTAGCAAGAGGGAAAGGAATCTTGTAGAATCGTCATTAAACAGTATTGCACTAAACTTGTTGAATATCCATTGTTTACCAAAACAATCTACCTTGACCAGAATGAACTAATATTTTTTTTGTCTGTTGAGAATTTAAGTACATAATTATTGACGTCAAAGACCATTTTTTCATTTTTAGACAAAAGGATCAATTAATAAAATTAGACATTTTTCCATGATTCGAAACTTATCTCTGGATAAAAAAAACACTTTGTTATTTATTCCAATGTCATCATTTTGTAAAAACTTGACTTAGTTAAAAGCAAAAAATTCGTTTATGTTCGAATCATATTAAATGAAATAAAATTTAGAACACAAATCTTTTATTGTGTCATAAAAGTTAATGCTGAAAAAGTTTGATTTTTTCTATTGTTTCAGAAACATTCATGATGAAAAATATTTTAAACAATTATGTACTAAATATTATTTATAAAACTTCTGGATGCCTCCTGCGTCGGTTTTTCTTAACTCGAATTAGTTAAAGTTTCGCCATTCATCTTGTTGGCTCCTTCAATTCTTTCAGTTCAGTTTCAGTCAAGCTCTGAACAAGCCAACAGGATGATTGGCGAAACGTTTGCTAGTTCGAGTCAACGAAAACCGACGCAGGAGTAATCCAGAAGTTTTATAAAAAGTATTACAGTAGCCTGTGGAAGTTTCTTTGAAAAATTAATTATGCACTAAAATTTGTTATATTTATTTAGTAATTTGTCGTCTAAATTTAATTTCTGGTATCTTAAACAGTTTAAAATGTAACAAAAAGGACACAATATTCTTTCCCCCTGTTGCAGATCTTACAGTATCTCGTAAAGGAAGCATTTTCGGACATTTTTTAATATTCTATTCCATTTTAGAAGAAGGATTTCTGAAACAACCATAATATTTATGTAGACGTAGTAGTAGTATATTGAAAAAAATTGTAATTTTGATTTTCTAATAAATAGTTCCTCCTAAGATTTAGTAGTAATTACAAAATAGATGGTCCTATTTTCAAAAGTGTACTACAATTATTTGATATTAAAATAATATTTGGCAATTTTTGGCATCAACTGAGTTAAAATAATGACGGATAACAAGATACTGAACGTTTACACAAAAATCAGTAATATGTTGAATTACCTCCTCGTAATTTTCAAAACTGCCCTACCCTATCGAACGTGTTTAATCTGCATGTACATTCTGTCGAAGGCATTAGCTCAATATCACGTACTTCACGAAATTGAACTAATACATTTCCACTATCAAAACCGGCGTGTTAGAATGTTTAATCCCTAATCATCTAAATTGAAGGACGCGAGTGAACAACGACTTCGGATGATCCGAAGCATTTAGAATAATTAAACAGAACGAACGACAAAAAGGGCAGTCAAACGTAACGAAATAATACCATGAGTCTCACAGTTTATGACGTTTGTAAAACAAAGGTGAAAGAAACCCATTAAATCTCGCATTAGGTAGAAAACGTGATGGGTGCGGAAGTCTCTTAAAAACCTTTTCGTGTAAAAGCTATTACTTCAAATGTCAACAAGTTTGATAAACGCCCCGTTAGTTGAATTGGCACGAGCGGAGCGAGTATTTAATGAAAGAGTCACTGAAGAAATTTACCAACGTGTCATAGTATGCTTTTTCTATGATATTAAAGGACATCAGTGGGAAAAACCTACCGGAAACCTTCGATCATGTGACCAAAGTACAGGAAACGTCAGGAGTGGATCACCACAGTGGTTAAAGAAACTGACGTCTGCACTCGATGCGTACATTAAGTTTTCCATATTACTTAAGCAATAAATTCGAAGAGAAAAGAAACTACAGCGTTTGTCAATAGCAGATAAAATGAAATGTCAGAAGGGTTATCTACTAAATATTAATGAAAATCTTTTTTTCGCCTTTTTCTCTATACTTCCCTTATATTTACGTAAATGCAGTTTGACAACAGATGTGACACCATAAAATATTATACCTTTACGCAAGATGAGGGAGACAATAACTCCTCAGCAGGATATTATAATAAAAAAAAATTGGGCGTGTCTCAAAAACTCAAAAATTTTATTATTAATTGCTGAATGAACGAATAAAGTTATTCTGCTCCACGGTGGCAAGTACTCTTATCATGCTCATGCAACAATTTTTTTTTTGTTAGTCTGAAATCAATATTGCAAAAATGATGTTTACCTAAAACATTGTTTATTTTTTTCACATTTTCTATAATATAATAAAAAAATTAATTAATTCATATTCAACATTTTGGCTATTCATTTAGTAATTGTGGAAGATTCAAAATGCACAATAGTTAAATGAATATAATTCATACACATTATCTTATGTACAAAAATAAATACAGAAAGGTATTATACCATATATAAAGCGGACTCGTATCTCATATCCCTCATTCTATTCATAAAATAAGTTGTTGAACTTTTAATAAAAAGGAGACGTTTATTTTCTGTCGGTACAAGTGAATATTTTACGTTCAATTACGTCTCTTTGTTCCGCTTTTAAATTTTCTACATAACTCGTGGCATGTGCCTGTCTCGTTCCCAGAGGAGATGCAGCAAACTCCCAAAGACCCAGCAAAAATGAGAACTATCTATTTCTATTTAATAAAACCGCAATTTATATTAGTAAGTAAGGAGGTAGACCAAAGCTTTAATTCAATTCAAGAATATCCTTTCAAGATGTGAAGAAACGATGATTCCATCCTCCAGCAACTACTTTATTATTCTTTCGGTCCTTATTTTAATATTGTTATTTTAAAGATTTTTAATGATACTCATAAAGTAAATAGCCAACACAATACTCAAATGCACTTTAGAAGAAAAAATAATCAGCAATTCAATTTGTAGGTTAGAACGTCTGGAACAAGTGAAAAGCTTCTATGTAAAATGTTAATTCAGCGATTGATACAAACAAAGCAGGAAAATTAAAAACAAGGAAATTAATAAAAAATTACCCCTTTTTAAAAACACTTTTAACAAACATGCGCTTATAGTTGCAGTCATGGGTGGCTGTAAAGGAAGGATATTTTTTCTTTCGGCTTGCTTAAACTCTGATTTTTATTGCATGTCCAAAACCCGTTTGATAACATTTCGATGCCTCACTGAGATCCTGTATATATAAATTTTCAGGACTTAGGCAGATAAAAGTTTATATAAAAACGGGATTCCACGAATAGAAAAAATTACCTAAAGAATTTGATTCGACATGAACATTTACATAATGCGTTTTTCGTTATCACGTCAATAAAGATCGTTTTAATTTAAAATTTGCACCATCATTTATGTATTAGAATATACGAATAAGACTAGTTTCGTCTAAAATAACAAAGTTTTTATAGTTCCCTGCAGCACACCGCTGTCGAAAGATATACTTCAGGCCATCTTTTGAAGCTACGGTAAAAATATGAAATACTAAGATGAAGCATTAAATGTGCGCCTGCGTAGTAACACGAAATCTCTTTTTCAATCCATGCGTTCATCAACCAATATGGCCGCTGACAGTTCGTCAATTCGATAGGTTAAAGTTTAGGTGTAACGTTTTTGCCGACTGTGTGAATTAGTGGGTAAAATTTATATCCATCTATACGAAAATATCATAGACACCCAAAACACATAAATTTTTAGCGTAGTAGGGCCACTATAATAATATTAAATATGTATTTGGCTCAAGCCAACTCAAATGCGTGAATTTCAATCTCTCCGCAAAGTGTTATAGGCTCGTGCGGTACGAAATCAGAAAAATGTGGAGATCCTAAACGAGTTATTTAAATTTTGTCCCCACGCCGAATATATCTATCTTATTTTCAGACGAAGCTTTGCAAATGAAACGGAAACACGTCACAAGTTATCGATTTCAAACTGTGTGCTCAATTATTCATTTTCCTCTTCCGCCGTATCCACGAAATGTTTTAGTGTATAATAATTAATACCCTAGATTAATGCGGACTAATTAGAGGAGCAGCAATAATAGGCGCTCTTGGCGTCTACTGATTTTTTGAAATATGGCGGCCGTGGGATTCTAACATTAGCGAGATTCACAAAAGGTTTAATTAATTCTCATTGTGGAGGAAGCGCATAATAGATATTGAACCTTGATAATTTCTATGAAATTTTTGGGGTGGCGCGGAACCCAGGTATAAGAATAAATTTTTGTTTCCTTCATTCAATTTGGAGTTCAAACTCGTGTCCGCCTAAATTCATAAAATTTAAATAATATAAATATAATAATATAAATAAATTACGAGAAATCCTTTTCGCCTTATAACTAGATCCTGTTACTGTCTGATATTGCGTGTGCCTTAGTTTTTGGGGCACAGACGCCCAGCTAAATGTTTTTCTGTATTATTCAATTTTTCTGGCAGTTAATGACTCATGCCAAACACATGATTTCTACGCTGTCTATCCTCGCCTATATCATCCTGGACTCCCCACTCCCCTCTGATCCTTTTACTTATCATTCGAATTCGTAGTGTCACACTTCGTATCATTGTTAGTGTTAGGTTAATTTCTGATGTTTTTAATAGTTTTCCATGTTTCACTACGCGTTTTTGGGTGTAAGTAGGTAGACTCTTAACTTTGCTGTTAATATTTATTCTTCCATATAGCAGACTGATATCTTTATACTTGTGATTTCCATTCGACTGTAGCAAAATCCCATTGTGATTGACCACAGTGCAATTTATTTTATTTATTCATTATAACAAGGTTCCCAAACATGACCAACTAACGTCACAATTTACAAAGGTTCACTAAAACTAAGCACATTTATCTTAATTCAAAAGAGTAAACAAAACTATTTTTAAACCCACAAGCGGAGCGCAGCGAGGCTCAGCGGAGCCAGTGTTTATTAAACGAGTAACTTAAAAAGTTTACCGAACGTGTTGCATACTGTGCTTTTTCTGGGTACATACATACATTTTGGGTACATTTTCGCAAAACAACACGAACACATTCACTGACATGACGATCAGAATTGACAAAAGTCAAAATTCAAGGCGTGGCTCGGATCCGTGGGAAATGGCACTGACATGGTAAAGTGACGCTTCCCGCACGCTAGATCGGTGTGTAATTAGGTATTTTACAGACGGGAGTAGAAAAACAAATTTAATTTCGTTGGAGCGACACACTTATATTGCTTGATTCCTAAATGAATTGAAACAACCACTGCTTTTCGTTTGCTTGTTCATGTAACTTTTTTTTATTTTTCTACTCCCGTCTGTAAAATACCTAATTACGTAGGGAAGCGCCACTTTACCACGTCAATTTCATTTCCCATGAATCCCAGCCACTTCGGACATTTCCGGGGTTTTACCGCACGGATTTGGGAGAAGTCGGATGTTTTCGGAGATGTTTCCCACGCTTTGAATTTTGACGTTAGTTAATTCTGTGAATGTATTCGTGTTGTTTTGCGAAAATGGACCCAAAAACTAACGGTCGTAAAAAATTATAGTATGCAACACGTCCGGTAAACGTTTTAACTCACTCGTTTACTAAAAACTCGCTCCGCTCGTGTCAAATAAACTCGTGAGTCAAATGACGTTTACCGCACTTGTTGCATATTATACTATTTATTTGATATTTTATTCTGCGTATGAAAACAAATACATGAAGCAACGCTGTACAGGCAGATAACTTCGGTGTAAGGTGTTTTTGAAACATTTTTTCGGAATTTTGCTTAATTCTGTTATATTGTTTTAGGTACAAGTGCCATAATCATATCATCAGCATCAGTATATTAATCCTTAAAGCAAGTTTATCTGATGATTTCCTTTCAAATTCTTCTTGTACTGGATATCAAACATAACTAGCTATTTACAGAATGCCCGTTTCAATCGTTCATTTGCATTCGAAGCTGCAAATTAGTTTGTGAAATCGGGCATTTAATTCTGCCGGAAAAGGTCAAGACTTATCTGCCATAATATCGACGAATTCTGCAGAATTACGCAATGCCCGGGCGAAATGTTGTTATTCTGAGCACGCAGAGATTTCGTATCTCGCGGTAATCAAAAAGTTTTGCCTAATATAGTAATAATTCGTCACGCACGGCAGTCGCCATGATTGACATTGATAGGAATTTTCAGTTTATCCAGAAATTGTTAGAAAAGTAATTAATTTATTCTAGTTATATCCATTGACAATGAACCTATCCCGATTGTATTCTGGCATAAATTTTCAAAATTCAAATTTCATAATTTAAGAAAAAGTCAACTTTTTGGGCAATCATGTTTCTTCAACGCTTATAAGAAAGCAACATGATTCTGGAAATATATTATTTAAATAAATGATCTTTGCAGATTGGAAATAACTAGCTAATGAATGTATTTTTATCAAACTTTGGGTGTTTCTACTTTTTGAACCCAATCCAGGTTTAGTCAAATTTGGATTTTTTTTTTTGATTTTAGATAGAATTTATATGCAACAAGTCACACGTGGGTTAATTGAAAGAAACTTTGAAAATTTCCGTTGGCGTTCGAGTCTAAGTTAGAGCTCTCGGGTCACCATACTTTTTTAATATAAATTCGGGACGAAAGTTTGCGCCGACTTAAATGGAAATTTAAAACGCATTTCATTATAAAGTCGATAACCGCTTAAAAGCAATTTCCACGAAACGTTTTCTAAGTAAATTTTAAAATAATAAGTCTCCGGCACACGAACTGTTTTCAGTTTAAGTGTTAACTTGACTGAAATTTCTAAAACTTTAATTAAAACTTTGAATAGATTGCCAATGTTACCTGGGTGGACATATTTAATTTATTTGTTTTTGCGCTTTGGATATTTTAATTTAATTTATTATTATTAATTTACTTTCTTTAAAAACAGTCAAATTATTTGCCTTTATACCGTGCCCTCATCTCTTGATAACTGGCACAACTAAATACGAATTCTTTGACGAGAAATCTGTAATTTTCTTGACTAATTTTGATATCTCGAGGGACAGGAGATTCCGAGTTACTGTTTTATATTTTCCTGACATCAAAATGACAAATTAATGAACTGGTATTGTTTTTATTCATATTGACAGGATTTAGTGGGATTAAAACTAGAGATATCTTTATGATTCAAGATTCAATGTTGCATTTATATCTTAATTATATACTGCGAGTCTGAAAAATTGAAATTAAAACTAACCAAAATTAAAATGAAGTACTAGAATTGCAATAAAAATTGTTTACTACATTTTGTTACTTGTTACTTTGTTACTGAGGTTTATTATTAATTATAGCATAGATTTATAAACGATACGGTTTTCAAATAATAGTTTAAATACGGTAGAGAGAATTTTTAATTAAATCAGAAATTTTGTCATTCTGTTCACGAATAACAAAGTTTCCCCCCATACAACCGAAACTCAAGCTGTGCCGAAACTTATTAAATCCCTGGAGAAATTTGTAATTATATTGGCCCTTTCACTCCGTGCACACGCAATGGTGTGTCTGACATCTCGCAAACGGCAACAGTTATATTCATCATATTGTAGGGATAATACCCCCTCATGTATCCAGCCTGAATTGTTGGTTCACCCTTTATCATATAAATTGCGGATTTAGCTCTAACGAAAATTTATTATAAAATAGAGGAGAGATAGGCCTGGTGATAGCGATAGCGATTTAACGCCGTACAATTATATTTAATCGTGAGGTTTTTAGTTCTCCCATAGCGATTTGTTTCTTTATTTCAAATACTTGTTTTTGACAATAAAAGCAACTACGTGATGTTGTGAAAAAAATCAAACGAAATAGACAAACTACGCATTTAATTGGTTAAATCAGCCAAAATCTTTTTTCATTGTTACTTTACCAGAATCGTTCTAACCAAGCTGAGCTGGTATGTATTTTAAGAAAGTAAATTTCCTTGTTGGTTGTTAGCAAATCTTGATTGATACTACTTGCTACTAGAAGAATTGGTCTTAAGTGGTGGATATTCAATGTTTCAATGTCGTGAAAAATATCGTTTTTCCATTCCTTACTTTTAAATACCCAATTATTCGACGCTAAAGCGTTCGGAAAATATCACACCAAACACTTTATAATTAGTTTTTTATAATTAAATATTAATTATTTATTTCCTATATTTTCAACATCAAAATCCACAAGCAAACAAAATCCAATTTTAATCTCCTAAAATATCAACGACAACCAAATTTGAATTGTTTGCTAAAGTGGTTATAAATTATGGACGGGTTTGACAGCAAGCCAATGAACTGGCGTCTGCTATAGGAAACGTAGACTTCAATAATTGAGCGGCGCAAAAACAGGCAAGAGAAAATAGCTCTGAAAGTTGTTGGCGATTTAAACGGTCCTGTAATACTAAAGCAAAATGGAATGCTGTTGTTTTATGTCGTTTGCTAATTGAACCACATAGGAATTATGGCGTAAAGTGTACTAAGTACAGTGTACAAGGACAAAGGGATTATAAAAGAAACGGGCAACAAAGCACCATTTTACAAATTAAGTTTTGAGAGAGAGGTGAGTCCTACGTTGTGCAATTGAGATGGTGGATATATTCAGAGAGTAGATGCTGCGTACACATCAGTTTGCCGACAGCTACTCTGAGAAGAAAACCTCTGAGATATTGTTCACGCTGTAATGAGATGTACAAAAGAAATTAAGAATTTTTTTATTCGAATTGCTGTGGTTTTCAAAAATTGCTCTACACTAATGCTACTCTACTACTATAAATCCCAAAAATCTGATAATTTGGTGATTTAATTAGAAAAAGAAATTCAAGAAAACTCTTAAAATATGTGTGGTACAAATAAAATGAAGTAAACGCAGAAATTGGGTTTCCCCACAAAGTACTTTTAGAAGGTTTTTCTGTGCAGTCTTTAGGGCAGCAACGTGAAATAGCTGAATTACTATGGCTGTTAAAATGAACAAATAATGAAATTGATTCCCCTAACTTAGTCAAGTCAATTTGTGAACTGGCTGTGTAATTCATATAACAGTGTTCAAAACCAATTAGTACATATAAGTTAAAATTCATATTTTTTTTTGTAAATTCATATATAGGGTGGGCCGAAACTATAGGGAATGGAGCCAAAAATTAATTGAGATACTACTATCCCTTAATTTATTTTAATTTTGTGTATACACGGTTTTTAATATTTCCTATGCGAATATCAACTTTCTCATTTTAAATGGAAAACTTAGCACATTACTTCTTTTTTGAATTCAATACAAAATTTCAGACATATTTTGTGTATAATGTAGTATATGTAAGCCTAACCGTTTTAGACATTTTTAATTTTTTATGCGAAAAATGACGTTTGCAAGACGTAAAATATCAGCGAGTTTCTTCATTCGGAAGCCTTTATTGAGTTAGTTTTGTTGTAGACAAAGGGCTTACGCGAAAAACAAGATTGAAAATGAAATTAAAAAAACTGCCAATATAATATATAATCTGATCATATTTAGCAATAAAAATTAAGGCAATTGTGTATAATGTTGTATATACCTAATATTTTTAATTTTTGAAATATTTCCTTTTAAACACAAATAATATGCTGTTGCCATATAGTTTCAGTTAGTGTAATGTGGCTATGACGGTGTTTGAACAAAACAAGTGCTAAAGTGCTGCCACTATGATTTACCATTTCATAGTTGATAATCTTGCCGTTGCGCTAATAAAGATCCAAATGTATGTATGCATTATTTATAAAGAGTAAGACCAAGGATACGCGATAAAAATCAATAAAAAAATAATAGCTTAAAAAGTATAATAATTATTGTAACAGTTGTTCAATGTATCCTCCATTTTGGGCAATACAAGTAGTACAAATGTTTAAGTGTTAAGAGTTAAAATCTAAGGGAGTTAGGTCGGGGCTCCTTGGAGGCCATGCGTAACTACCATTCTCCCGAATCCATCCTCTATAGTGTGCATTTATATAGGTGCTAATTTCTTGACTTCTGTAATAAGGAGCGCCATCCTGCGCCAAATTAAATTTCGTCGTTCCCTTTCAAGCACTTGAGTTTCATACGTTTTTAATTATTTCTCCAAATAAAATTTTTTATCATCTGTGCTAATAATATAATAATACTAATAATAATATAATATGAAAAAAAAGATTGTTGCAAAAATCTAACCTTATGTTCTAATCTCGTTGCTCTAATTTCTGCACTGGACAGAATTTATAGGACTTCTAGTTGTTTATTTGAAGGAACATTCGAAGCGCTGCTCTTTTGATATCTAGATCTAAAGACGCATTTCAGGGTGAATCTTCAAGCGTCTCTGCAAAATGCAACAAAATATTAAGTTAAAATAAGACAACGTCTATCTTTTTCTTTCTTCAATGTTCCATATATTCTAAAGTGTTGGTAAATCCTTTTTTTTGGACGTCTCCTTAAGAGCCAGTTGATATGTAACTTTCTAACATATCTTTCCCTCTGTGTTAAACATAATACACAAGCAAGCACGCTGTAATTGAAGTTGTCTGTGGAGAGACTAAATAAATAAATACAAATTTTCAGCATAATGCGTTGTCGATCTAAGAACTATCCCTTGCACTAATAAATATAATCTATGTGAAGTCACTAGTTCTAAATCAACTATAATAAAGAATAATATGAGCCGTAGGCCGATTTCCTCGACATACAAATGCAAATGGCTTTCGCTTATTTGAAATACCCGATGAATCCCATTTAACGAAAATCCTCTGTTAAATATGGAGGAGAAGGTTATGTACCGCGACGGTCACAAAGGTCTTTGATTTACATTTGAATTCCCGAACGTGCCGAAGTACGCGTAAGGGCCGTTTTCAAAATATCAAACGTCCTTAGTGGCGGTCGCAAATATTGTGAGTTATGGCTTGCGTTCCCAAGATCCTTTTATAAATACGATCAATATTTTATTTAGCAGTATTTTTAGATAAAGCGAGTTTTCCGCGGTCGCCGAGGGGGACACATTTTCCATACGAGCTTTGAAAGGCTTAAGTAGGAAGCATTAAACGGAAGTGAAGATATATTATTATTATTATTATTATTATTATTATTATTTTTATTGTCATTATTAACGATGATATCCCTATATGGGTATAAGGGTTAAGGTATACAAAAGTTTCCGACATTTGTTTAAAAAAATTGTCAGTTACTTCGTTATTTTAAATATCATATCATATCATTTTTTTATTCTCCTCACATTTCTTTGGTGTATGGTTCCCTATCTTTATTTACTATCCAAAACTTCTCTGCAAAGTGCACTTTCATAAAAGAAGTTAATTGTTTAGTTCAATCTCTATGGGAATTGAAGTTTGGTGATTTATTGCCTGAGGTTTGAAAATGTATTATCTATATCACATTATTATATCTAGATTACAGTACTTAAGGAATAGTTAAATCTGAAATTGTCAATTATGGCCCCTGATACTGTTTAAAGATTTCACATGGCAGTGATGCACTTAGTGATCTAAATTTTAAAATTTTAATTTTGAACTGAAAAAAGAATAGGAAAAACTAATTCTAATGTGGCGAATACCATAATTAAAACTTCAAATTAGTTTATTAGTGAAACTGGATGAACTACCAAGCTTATAGCCAAATAGATTTGGAATAAATATATTGTCTTCATTGTAAAGCACACCATTAAGAACAGAAACTTGGTTAAGACTCGTCCATTCTTGTCAAAAGAGATATTATGTTGCAATACCAAGCATCCAATGAGCGGATAAGTTTGATTTGATCATATCTTATTGCTCTAGAATATTTGTCATTTTTGCGTAATAATCAGATTAATTTTATTGTAGTATCCATTGAATATATTGGTTTAATTCTTATACTATCTTCTTAATACGGAACTCAATACCTTATGAAACGATTTGTTTAAGAGGTCTCATACTTATTTCAATCAAGGTCATTTCTTTGGGGCAAGTACCTTCATGTGCATTTAGACACACAAATAACTTGTAGATGAATATTTTTTGTAATCTGAATAGACATGAATAGTTTCTTATTGTTAGGACTACGACATATATATTTATGATTCCAAAATATGAAAATATGGATAGACTAAAACCGAGAATTCTGTTGAATCTTCTTAATTGGTTCAAAGACTGCCTTAAAACTTAAAACGCATTTTATCTGTCAACCAACCTATTTTAACTGAATGACATAAATATAAAAAGAAAATCGAGAAACATAAATAAAAATGAAGGGTAAAATAAAATCGTTTGCCCCTAGTTTACTTCGACGCAAGGAATACGACCGGGTCAGGCCCAACGGGACAATTAAAACCTCTCCCGGGACACTGCGTATATGGAATTTAATACAGCGCAGCGCGGACAAAATATTCAGGGTGAAGATTTTTTAATCTAAGACGGAGGATCAGCGTACCCGGGCAAAATGCAATTTTTCACCAAGCGGTGCAAAATTTTTCACCGGAGATCAGAACTCGTAAATTTGTTCCGTCGCGTCTCGCGAACACGAGAGGTTACATTTTTTAAGAGCATCGAAATGAGACCCAAGATTTTTTTAAAGTGTAATATAAGTAAAAAGGTCCTAGATGAAAAAGACTATTTTATCACGCAACAAAACTGTACACGAAATAGAAATTATTTGTGATCGCAATTTTTCTTCTTTTATTACAAACATTTTATTTCTTCCAACCAACCAATAATTGGAATTGTTTTCACTTTAGAATCCTGAGGTAAAATGATTTTTTATATTTTCGTATTATTGAAATTGCTCGTCTGGTCTTCTATAAAATTCTACTAAAATGGAAATTTCGTCAGTGAGGTAGAATTTGGACAGGATCGACCAGCCACTTGCCCCTGTTGTACGCCTTTGGTAGTAGATGGAAACATTTATTTACCAAATCTAGTAGGATAGATTTATTCAGATAATAAATATTAGTATTTTATTAAAAACAAATTATATTAACGAACATGATGTGCTAGGAAAAATTAGAAAAGTTTTTTTTTAATATGAGTAAAAAGGTCCTGGATGAAACAGACAATTTTAATATGAAACAAAACGGTCAACAAAAAGGAAATTATTTCTTGTCGCCATTTTTCTTCTTTCGTAGAATCCTGAGGCAAAAAATGTTTTTTTATATTTCCGTATTATTGAAATTGCTCTTCTGGTCTTCCACAAAATTGTACTAAAATGGAAATTTCGCCAGAGACGCAGAATTCGGGCGGGGTCGACCAGCCACTTGCCATTGTTGTACGCCTCTGGTAGTAGACACATTTATTAGTAATATTTTGATAATAAACATTAGTACTTCACTAAAAAGAAATTATATTAACGAACATGATGTGCTAAGAAAAATTACTGGAGGCGACTTAAAAATCAAGGTCCGGCCCCTCGTAATAAAGATGTTCGATATATTTAATACGTTGCAACTAAAAATTTTACTAACTTGATTAAGATGTACCTAAGCTTAAGCTTTTATTAAAGTTATGATATAGCAAATCGAATATTTCTTTAATCTAGTTTCTTGGGATATTATTGTATAGGCGATACAGTGCGCAGGTGGAACTTCTTTTAAACGTTGACGTAACTTTGACTTACGAAGCGGAGGAGTAATTAACGCCCGAAAAATTAAGTTCAAGTTATGAATGTCAGTCCCGTTATTTTATTTGCTAAATACTGATGGAAATTTCTTGTTATGGCGGTGTGAATGAACATTAAGGCGTGAAATTGCCTTCTTCGCTACATATAGTCACGCAACTTATAAGTTATAGGTTGGTATTCCTTAATCCCATAAACAAATCCAAGACAACATTTTTATACCTTCCATATATTAAATTGATCTGTGTGAATCTGAAAGAAATGTGACGTTTCTATGTTAATAGAGTAATTTTAGAGCCGGGTATGGTTTTTATCCGTAAGTATATGCTCTTTGGATCACAAATCAATACCTATCATAATACCAAGTTTCTTCGTATGCATAAATCGATTTCTTTTTTAATACTACTTTTGTCTTTTTCCAAAGAACAACTAGTGATTTTGCAGGATTTATCTTTAAATTGTGTTTATTCGATATTACATCGAAAACCCAATTTTCTAGGGAAAATAATATCAAAATCTGAGTATCATTTGCCTTAAGGGTAGTCTTTCACAGTAATACGTCAGATTTAAAGTACTTGAAAAATCTAAGTGATTTCGGTTAAATCTTTTTGATTCTACAGTTAGCAGAAGTGCTCAATAAAAACAGTTTATACAGGATGCGTCGAAACGATGGCTCAACCCGTTAATGCCATTTTTCATTTTTGCTCCCGGTTTCTAAAAACCTGTTGGTTAAAATTTATTTCAAAAACAACAATTTTATTTACAAATCGTATAATTTTCCAGTTATTGGGTTCGAATTTGTTATGTATCCTTATTTTGTTATATTACACTTTCCATGTAAATTCAATAAATTCTATTCTATTCTATTCTATTCTGTACCTTATTACTCCAAAAATTTGTCGATGGACGCCTATGTTCTACCCATAGTTTCTTCTCTCTGGTTTTTAAGATATAATCCTTTATTTTCAAAAATATCAAATTATACAACTTCGATACGTCACCCAGGCATTACTTGGCATAATGTAAATTAAAACACAAAAGTTGCAAAACAATTAAAAGAAATAATAGAATAGATTATATAACAGAATAACGCAATTATACAGACCACTTCTCAAAAAAAATGATACGTATTTTGTCTGTATTCAACCTCAGACAGTTCTGCTTGCACAACTCTCCCATTCCCTGCACGCCAATGGCACTACCCTCAGACAGACCATCCAGGGACATATAGGACAGCCCCAAAGAGAATCCATCTGGAAGCCCAATCACATACAAAACAAAGAAAATAGGACCCAATATTGAGCGCTGAGGTACCTACTCGGTCTTTGCTCCCTACTGATATAGAAAAATAGTCTGAACCATTTTGCTAAATTACTGAATTAAAAGTTAATAATGACGATAACAACTGGCAGTAATAACCGAGATTAATAAACAATTTTAAGTAAAAACATAGGCCTACATTTATTGTATTTGAAACGCCGAACAAAGACAGCTATCAAAAATTTAACATCAGTATTTTTATTTGTTATTTTAATTTTATAATAAATAATAATAAAAATATCTCAAAAATTTCTGCTGTTATCAAAAATAAACAAGAGAGGAATATTATGCAGAGTAAGATGTGTATTCAACCAATTATATTTTATATTGATGAACTTTGTTGTGTAATTAGGGTACAAAACATTACTTTCTTCTGTTAGTACGCTAACTATCTCATTTTTTGACTTTATTCATTTTTATTATAGAAACCATCTGTCATCAGGTTGACTCACCCTGTTTATGTATAATTATTCATAAACCGACTACATAAGTATTTTTTAAAGCGTATATTAATAGGCGCGGTAGTAAAAATTAAACATTTGAATAAATTTATTTTAAAAAGATAATTAAAATAATAAAATTTCAAAATTAGGTTGCCTTATTCGTATACGCTTTGCCCTTACGCGTGGCGGATTTTGAACGACAAATTCAAATGAACATTTCATCTCGGCCGGGGCAACGTTTTTAGCAACTTTAACTTTGCTCGTTTCCCCCTTTTACGTTACAGCATTTCTGATTCGCGGCAGCGAGGTATTACACTCCCTTGAATAAGTAATATAAAATACTACGCGGAAAACGTATTAAACATGAAAAGTTGGGTAGCCGGGGTGCGGTTATTATTCATACGATGAAAGGCGGGACCGAATTTTCTTTTATTTCAAATTTGCGTTATTATAAGATACGAATTGTACATCTTGCCTCGTGCTGACGTGAATTAGAACGGTTGTCAAAACGGAAATGAACATCCTCTCCCAATATTTTATTAGTTTATGACTTTGAGTTAGAATCCCATTCGTTTGTGTTAGCGCAATGTAAACAAAGGCCTTTCTTTTCCAACCAGAAATAGGGAGGTGGGGGGGCAAGGCCGCCCACTTACGCTTTTTATTATTTTTTTATGGCTTTCAACCATCAAGTCGATTTTGTAAAACAATCTATCCTGTATTTAAAAAGTTCATTTTTTCGCATTTGTTTTAAAACGTCTTCTATAGGCAATTTTCTTTTTTTTTAGTTTTGCAATTAAAAAATATATTATTACCAGTAACCATATGCAGAATAAGACTCGGATTCAGCTCACCTTCCCTTGTCGCCAGTCGCTCTTATATATACCCTTTTATTTTAACGGAGGCAAATACATCTCAATACCTGGGCAATTATTTGGACGAAAAAGAATCATACAAATAAATTTTGTCTACTGTATCACTCCCTCAATGCAAATAATGATCGAGTTATTATTTATATAATAACGTAATCATTTATTTTCACACGAAAAAGTAAAAAATATTAAATGGATTGTCTATTAATGTTTAAGTGATAGATTTAATAAATATAAGAGCAAAATCAACTTTTTACTTTGCCGCAATTGGAAGGACTATTTAAAGAAATCCCCAACAACAAACTATATTTTAATATGGTAACAAGTTGAGCTTCGTTTTTAGAAAGCATTCATTGCTTAGAGATCGATGATGATAAATTCAAATGCTGACCAAAGAGGTCTAATGTTAAATCGCAATTCGGTTGTCGGTGGACTTAGTAATTTTATTCCAATTGAAGTTAGCTAGTTTCTCGTCGTTGCAGTAGTCGGAAGTTAATGTAATATTATGCTTATAGTGGGGAAGGTAAAGACGTAGAGTCACGTTAGATACTGGTAGCATTAAGACTTGCAAGCTGTCGGGCGTGTTCTCGAACGAGAGGTTGAATTGGTTTTGCGAGAGATGCATCTATATGTATGCCAAGATGTTGTGTTAATGAACTTTATGCATCTACCACAACAATTGATTGGAAGTCGATGTTTGCTGTTGGCAAACAAAAAACTTTGAATTGACAAATACACGTTCGCACTCAGCGAACTCGATCTAAACTGGAATGACAATGGCGTGATTGAAAGGGGAGACAAACTCAGAATAAAGATGAATGTTCTTTGGTGATTGAAATATTTTCTTTCAATAAGTAGTGAGAATACCCACCTTTACGCCATTCGTCAATGAGTGGCGCAACGGGGACGTGGAAGTTCGGTTTCCCACTACTTAAATATCTGTAAAAAATAAAATGTATGTAATTAGGAATTTAAATTATTTAAGTCTTTCTAAAGTGAAAATAATATTAGTCAGTTCAGATGTATTTATTTATTGAAAAATGTTAGATATTAGGGTTTCTTTTAAAAGTTTTATGACAATTAAATCAATAACCAAGACACTGATATTTTTTATTTCTAAATATTACACATAAATTTGCATTATTTTACTATACCAATGGAAGAATCGTTTAAAGAATCTTCGTTATTATATGGAAATACTTTATTTAGTTATTCGTATTTATATGTTCTCTTACTTTTATACCAAAAAAATAAACTTTTTTGGCCAGTTACCTAAATTTGTTACCCTGTTTTTCATTTTACATTATCCAAATTGCCACCCTCAAAAATATGCAAACTTTATCAGAATCACTCACTTTTGATAAGGTTAAACGATTGAAGTGATTTCACAAATTCCCCGTTATAGTTTTCTGCTATTAGTATTAATGGGCATGACAAAGAAAACAATCACAATTTCCATGACAAAATCCCATCTTGGCAGCATTAACGAAGCCATTGCAATTCGATAGATGCAGTTCATTGTTCAATGACTTTGATTTGAGGGGATATTACATTTTTCCTTGAAGTACCGCTAATTGAAATAAAATCCCTGAAAAAGATTGTTGCGGATTGAAAAATAACCGTACCCAAATAACTGAATAAGTGAGTCCAATAATTGGGATGAATATCTGCCGATACGAATAGAGGCATTATTCAGCATCAATATCGATTGATTTCCTATGCGGAATTGTATTTCAAATCAGCGGTTCGTCTCGAGGGCGTAATAGAAATTCAATGGAGACGCAAAATTATTAATACTTCGCTGAATATTACATTTCTTTTGTTGTTATAATAAATAGGCCACAAAATTCACTCAGCGGACCTCATGTGTTCCTTCGACAGGTTAAAAAGAACTTATCAATCGAAACAATGACCTGCCTAGATTATTTTGACGATTTAAATTCAAATCACAGAACATTTAGACCATCAGTTTTTCTCGAATATCAACATATATTTACATTATCTGATAAATTGATCCTAGCATTGAAGTGATCTCAAGTCAATCAAATATCAAATATTTGTAATAAGTGATCGGACCTCATTTGTTTCTTCAATGGTAAAAAAAAAACTTTTTCTCAATCAAAACATTATTTTGATGATTCAAATTCAATTTAAAGATTACCTGGACCATCCTATTTACCATATTTATATTATTCATTTCCATTTTATATAGGAATGCTATAAATTGGTCCTAGCATTTGTTTTTGAAAATTAAAATTTGTTTTTCATGATTAAATGGTACTTCAAAGGTGCTTGGAAATATTTTTTGATTATTTTATAACTTAGAACGTACGAAATCATGTAGTGGAATATCATTGGTTATGATTATTCGGTTACGAAACTTACCGAAAATTTAGATTTTCTTAATGTAGTGCTCTAAAAACTTAAACCGTTTTCGCATAAAACCGAACGAACTGATTTAACGGTTCTTGTGCCCGCTAGGGGACCTTAACTTTATATTCAATGCAAACTACATTTACATGGGCAACAGGTCCGGGACGTTTTTGTAGCCGATTGCTGTGCGGAGGACCTACAAGTGGTCCAATTTCAACCTCAAACCCTCAAAACTCGGTAGAAAGAGCTTATAATGGTTGTTAACTAGACACGAATCCTGTTAGTCCTTTGTAAATATCAAAGACAAACGGATCCCATCTCTATTTTACTGCCGAATTGAAATAAAAACTAGCCGCATAGGCATATTTGCGGAAAACAAAAATGAAGGCAAATAATTTTTATAGAAAAATGTTATTATGTACGGAATTAGTGGAATTGAATTAATGTTATAAATTTTTTCATTTTTTAAAAAATTATTCATGCCCTACGCTTAAAGCCAGCACTTGAAATAATTTTATTGCTTTTTTTTAGTTTGGCTAGGTCTAGGTTAGAAAGTATACTTTTTATGCAAAAATACACATTATTATAGATCCCATCGTTTCATTTTTTTAACGTTTTCAATGCAGAAATATGTTTATTTTCTGCTTCTTTCAATATATACGATAAAAAAAATTCATCTGCATAGTGGGACATGCAAATAATTGAATACCACAATGGAACAATTTATTTAGGTATTCACAACGAAAAAACCAAAAGGCCTTATCGACGTTTAAAATCTAAACAAATCAATTCCAGACAATCGCATTTCTAAGAATTTACATTTGATAGCGCGGATCATGCAACATGCTAATTTATAGCCCCCATTCCGATTTTCTGTGTAATTTTGAACCGCCATTTACAATCATTCCGAAACTTTTGCAATTTTTGCGGATTCAGTTGGGAAGCAAGCTGCGCTTTGTTCGCTTGTTCAATGTTGTCCTTGCTTTAGCAGACTTGCTCAATTTAACTGATGGAAAGGCAGGCCGATGATTTCCTCACTGGCTACTGAAGTCAAAGAAAACATTAAAGGCAGATTCTGTCAAGAGGACGAGGAAGCAGCCGCCCATTGTTATCGCACTGTGAAGGCTTGTAGAGTATGGAGGCTGAAAAGACTAACCTAGATAGCTCTATAATTATGGAGAGAGTCAGAGTAGATAATCTGAGGCGCAGTGATGGATTGGTCTAAATCTAATCTAAATTGCCATAACAGGACCTTAATTAATAACATAAAGCTGACTATAGTTTAAAGTGTCCGTAGAGCAACCAGACAACGTATTTCGTACCGAAGTTTTCTTGTAGAAATGATTTTATTTAATTAAAAAACTTTATCAACTTTAAAAACCGACGAAACTTGATGTGCCTTCTCGTTATGCCCATAAAAATGTTACTGCGTCTGCAGACAACGCGGACAAACAACAAATAAGTGGAAAAAGTGTTGAGCAATCAAATTATTCGGATATTCGTTTAGGAGTGGACTAACTGCGTGTTAAAACTTTCTTCGTCTCGGTGAATGTATTTTCGCGATTCTTTTTAAATTGGAAAAGGAAATTGTATTTTCCCATGAAAGTTTCCTTATTCCGAAGACTTTAAATAAAATCGGTGTCGGCAATCTGAAACCAATCAAATCGAAGAACTTCTACATCTGTTCTACCTATTTTCACGTGTGAATGTGCTTGGTGTTTAAAATAAAAATCGTCTCGGAACGGAATTTGAGACACTTTCCCCGTAACGCTCAAAGATTTTAAAATTGAATTTGGCGATTTGGCATGATGGCGATTAAAGTTCTGCTTACAAAAATGATATCACATTAAAATTCGGAGCCTTCCTTCACCTTTAGTTCGAAATGACCCAGAACGATAAAGACAATCTAAGCCTTTATGACGTTTGTAATATTTTACCTATAACCATTAAAATATTTGTTGTAATCTAATACCCAGTGTAAAGGGTAAGGCAGAAAATGTCAGAATTAAAAATAGTTCTCTAACTTGTAACCAACCCTAATTTAACTTCCGTTAAGTTGACTAATTCTCCGAGTTAACCCTGCGTTAATAAACTTACCCAAAGGGAATATGGCGTTTGGTCGTTTATTAGTTAGATTAATCGGAAAAAATATTATATCGAGCATTCTCATTTACCCAAAATTTTTCGAAATTTCACATTGATAAATGTCGTGAATTTAAAGTAGGTGCCGATACTTAACAAAAAGGAAATTATATGAATTATCTTAATGACGAACTTTTAAAAAAATTTAGTATTGTAAAAATATTACTTAAAATATAGACGTTCTTGATTCATTCATATAACCAACTGATAACAGTTTTGGGATTTTAATTTATATATTATTTTCTTTTGGAATTTTTATTAAAGGCCTAAAACTGCAGAATTGTTGGGCCACATCAAATGTCTTCGTCGAGGTTCTTGTATTATTGCACCGTTTCACATTTTTGTCAATGCCTCTTGAAATTTTAATTTCCTTATTTTAATATTTCTAATATTAATTACGACTAATACAATCATGCACCGAAAATTTTATCAAATGTGTTAACGGTTTAATTTGAATCACTTTCCATGACAAATCCGCCATTGTTAGACCACTCTTTTGTGTCTCGTTCATAATAACATCGGAACTCCCGAGTTTCAGATATGTAAGACAAAAGGTAGACCGATGTACGTTTTGCTTCGGTTTGCCATTGTGTAAAAGTAATTTATCATCAGTGAAAATGCACGGACGGAATACATTTCAGAACGATACATTATCGTCAAGAGTAGTCTGGCTCGCGAATTCTGTTTGTTTATTTTTTTGACATAATTCGTCGAGGGAGCTTGCGAACAAGCGACCTTTCCAAGTTCAAACACGTGCGTAGGTATATTTTCCATGATAGATATATCAATTCGTAAATGATATAAAGAATATAAAAAGGTCAATATAGTTCGGCGGCAATTGACTTTCTGTCTGCCGATATTTAGCTAAAGTTCATTGAAACCTTCTTTAAACTGCTAAGTGTGGACAATTAAATCAAGTTGCTCTGGGATAATGTAAAGTGCACTCATTTGTTAATTTTTCAGACATACTGGTTTGGTTTTTCAACACGTATTGTCACTGTTCAGCGATCGCTTACAAAAAAAATAACGGCTGTGCGGAAAACCTCCCTTTGTAAATATGGCGACTAAGTCGTTTTAAGATACATGGCGGAAGAGGATGTAATTCACGTGAAATAGCCCTAAGTAGCTTATAGGGGCAAATTGAGTTAGAAAGGGGTTATTATCCTCTTAAAGCAACGGAATGGAACATCTTAAATTCTCGCCTTAAAGCTAGTAAACCGGCAACAGAATCGGATATTCGCCGCGCTGAAAATATTGTCTTTTGTATATTGTCTTTTGTATTGTCTTATTTTGCATATTTTTAAATAAAATTTACTTGGAATAAAAAATAGAAATCCTAAAACGAAAATTAAGTACAGCTCATTGAAATCCAGCGAAAATCCCGTAAAATCGCTGAAAAAGTATAGAGTCAGGAATATGATAAGCATTTATCGGTACCTAACCTTTGAACTACACAAATGGCCGCTGGTAATCCGTTATAATGTCTGCGTTGGACCCATGTCATCTCGGGAATCCCTGTGTCACTAATGTTAAAAGATCACTTAATATCGACTTTTTTTCTGCGGGCGAGTCCATTGGTAGTCGGTACGGGTTTTACGCGTGTTGATCCCATTTTAATACCTAAAGAAATATAAGAAACGTCCACGATTGTCCGATATTTTGGTCTTGCCTACATTTAATAAGAGCATTCGAAAATACATGCAATATTAAAAGTTTGCGATATTTCAGGAGAATTTGGAGTAACCAAGACGAACCATTGGATTATATTAGATTCAGTCCAATCCTGAGAATAACCTTCTTTGGGGTTAGCACATTTTTAAAATATTAATAACATTGCATAGTAACGACCGAAGAGGCCATACGTTTTATATATTATAATGAGCAATAGATTATTTATGTTTATCGATGAACAGTACTACATAGTTCTAATTACAGATTAAAAATTTCAATATTGTCAGAAAAACACATCTCAGTATCAATATTAGTGGCATATATATTTTTCACGTCAAATAGAACTTTTTGTTTATAAACCAGTGTGAAGAAAAGTTGATTCGTTGCGTGTAATCCATTAAATATATGTCATTATTTTTAATGCTAGTGCTGAGACTGCAATATTTTAATGACTCTAGATAAGATGTTGATAAAAACTAAAGAAACCACTGCGTTAATCATTTCATAAAGAGAATTGTCAAATAGGAAATTTATTTATGTTTCACTAGGAGTTATAAAGGTTTATTTGTAAAAAAGCGAAATACAAAAATCATACATGTTATCGCTCGGCTATAATAATAAAATGGGATATTGTTTAACAAAAAGGGGAGAAAAAGCTCACGAAATTCGCTTTAGAAAACGTGTGGTAGCTCTAAAACCTTTGCAAAGACAAATTACAATAGGCTCAGAATTTCTTGACATTCTAAAGAGACTTTGAAAATCATTCAGTGCGTTTTTTGGAATTACTTTTTATAATAATAATAATTTTTTATTGCGCGGATTCTCATATTAACCAAATTACCAGCTTGGACTAAATTGTTAAAAACTTTATCAACAACATTAAGGTCAATGTCTTAACCCAACTTCCCAATCAAATTCTTCTGTATTAAATCACACACAAAATATTTAACAAAAAATTTAAAAAATAAATAGGTAAATGTTATCGTCCCAAGACTACCAAGAACAAAAAAAATGTTTCGAATGGTCTCAACTGCTCCATGATGGCAGTTTTCAGCTCATAGCAATAGTTGTTTTACTTATGGCATATGACAATAGGTGCCACATGCTCATAGAATTTACCCGTGCGTATTTTTTTAGTTTCCTCTTTAGATACCTTGTCATTTCAGGGTTACATCATCCAACCTGCGGATTAATTGTTAAAATATACCTACAAGGATTTACCTATAAATTGAAAATTTCGTTAAAGCCCGCATTAAAATTATTCAATTATAAAAATTATATTTCGCGTGTTCCTTATCTACGACTTGTTATTACGAATTCTGTCGAGCGGTCGCAGTTTGATTATTATCCGTTTTAAATTAGGGCCGAACTATGCAAATTGTACGCGAATTTGAAACTCGTTGTTGGTTCGCCCCAAGCGAGGGGTTTGTCGGTTCCCAGCCCTCCATTACTGTTTTGCATCGCGCTTTGTTGCGTCGCAGGCTTTAGAATCCGCTACAAAAAAAAGGACAACGTTTGCACATAAATCGATCGTTTATTTATTCACCGCGTTGTCTTCCGTGTTTGGTAATTGCCAACCAAAAAGTCGTCGGCGCCATTTATGTCGTTTATTTTTACAAATTGGAATTTCAATTTTTCGATTTAAGCTCGACACAAGAAAAAGCACCCATTTAACCACTGAAAGCAATTTGCTTCTGGGTTTTATTGAAATCGAAAATATTATTTCTACTCAAATTTGAAATTTACTTTTTTTAACTTGTCGTTCGAATTGAATTTCAGACCAAGTCACGTGATATCTATTTGAAATGTATAGTGCAGAAAATATTTTATTACTTTCATTGCTTTCTGTTATGACAAATGCGTTTTTAAATACATTCATTCCTTGGATGATTTCATTTTTATATATTAATCTAGGTCGGCGATATCTTTGTTTTTTTTATTGAAAATTATTTTTCTACTTTCATCAGTGGCATCGAGTTAAGCATGAAACTGGATATAATTTCGAAACAATGGCACGCCACTGTTTTTTTAAATATATTGTTCGCAGCATTCGGGCATTGTTTTCTATCGTGCTCCTGCGAAGCACTGTGGAACTTTCGCAAAATCGATGCAATTTAATTGTGCGTGCACCCTGTATAAAGTGTCCTTCACATCTCGTCGAACTTCAAAGTTACGGCACACTTCGGTAAATATTAAAATTTGTGCTGGTAATTGCAATTTAAAATGTTTTCAAATATCTTGCGTCCTCTGCATTATACACGAAACCTTAAGCTCTCTCTCGACACAGTTTACAATACTGTTCATATCAAATAATCACACCTTTAAAAGTTTTTTATGTATCGCCAATAATTCATCCACAAAAGCAGAAATTTCTTGGATCTATTAGAATTTTTTGCCCACAAACGACGTACCCTGTATATAATTCCAACAATGTTCGAAATAGAGGATATAGCCCTGGATCTCCTTCGTTTCCTGGTATCCGAATTTTTCCAATGGAGTAAATGGTTTTCAAAAAACTACTTATTTTCTGAAACCATGTAGTACGTGGTAATAGTAAATGACGTCATCACTTCTAGATTGATGGCGAGAAATGGTGATTTTCATTTGGATTTTTTCAAATATCTCGAACACCGTATGTGATAGACGAAAACCGTAAATCCAAAAATTGTAGCCCTTGATACAGCCTATAACACTGTTTAAACGGATGAGCTATTAATAATTTACTCTCTAAAAGAACACTGAAAATTGTCTTTCAGATTTTTGTCAAAAACTAAAACACCTTGTATATAATGTAAAAATTGTGTAAAACAAAAGTTATAGCGCCGGGTCTCCCACGTATTACGGTTGTAAAATTTTTTCTATCAGATGAATGGTTTTGGGGGAAAAGATGTTTTTCTGGATGCCAAAGTATCCAAAAAAAAAAAAATCTTCTACTTCTCTCCCCAGTCTGAAGTGGGTAGCTGCAAATTTGGAGTACTTATTATGTTTTTTAATATTGCACGGAATATCGCGAACACAGTACAATACTTAAAAACCGTAAATACAAAAGTTTAAGTTGTTTATATGGGCTATATCGTCATGTAAAAGAAACTGACAACTAAAACACACATTTGAAATTATTGCCAATTTTCAATAGTAGGGGGACCCATTTTTCAGTTTTTCTGAATTGGTGGCGCACGCTGTATATTTTTAAAAAATTGTCAAGAATAAAAGTGTATGGAGTCGTTTCCTCTGCATTTTCTGGTTCAAGAATTTTTTCGGTCTTGTAAATGGTTTTTGAAAAATGGTCTTTTTTGTAGACCCTTGCACACGTGATTTTTAATTTTTTTAAAACACTTCCCGACCCCCCAGCGTCCCCATTTTCAATAGGATGCGTTACCGGGTAAAGCCGCATATATATGGCAGATATGAAGTGGATTGCTTCAAATTTCGGACACTTATCGTGTTTCATAGCAAGGAACAAAAAACAGTCGAAAATTACAAAAAAAAAGATGGATGCCGGCGTCGGACCAGAGCCATTTCTTGTAAGCTTATGTGCCTCGTGGAGGGTTAAAAAAGAGGCAAATTTCAATTTTGTAGCTCCAACGGTTCGAAAGTTATTCAGGAAAAACCAAAGGACGAGAACGAAGAACGGAGAACGGACAAACAAAAAAAATTTTTTTTTTCGACGGTGATCATTTCTGCACCACCGGCGATCCAATAGGACTTACGTTACATAGATATAAAAATTTTATACGAGCGCAGATACTTTCGAAAAAATTGATTTCATCGATTTTCGAATGTAACAAGAATACCACACAATTCCACCTACCTTAGCAAGCATCATTTTCTGGTCTTTCTGTGCAATAGAGTAAAAGATTGGGCATATTTAATTGTCGAAGGAGTGTGGATTCGTGCGGTTCTCCAACCAAGCTATGGTGACTACCCGCTTTTAGGGAATTTATCAATTACTTGTCTGTAAACATATCAACCAGATAGAGTTTCTTACAGATATATTAGAAATTATAAACGATTAGTTTAATTGTTAATACAGATTTGTAATTTATCTATTTCAATTTTTGAGTCACTATAGCTATAGATGCGGCTATCAAAGGTAAACTCGCAGGTGATTTGTTTATTTACGAGGATATTATTGACGCTTTTATCATGTCACTGTCCAGTTGGGATATTCGAATTTTGGATGAAAAAGGGAATTTTCCCGGTTTCATTTAACGTGGCAGATCCAAGAGGCCTTTGAAAATATGCGTAGATACGTACATTATTTCAACGTATAGTTTTTAGGCACTATGCAGTTTTATTTTCACTCCCTTCTAACATTTATTAGGTATAAGAAAATAAGAAATATTAATAACCTAAACGGTGTTTTGCATCAATATTAAAACATTTAGTTTATCGTCCAGTAGAAATGGCTTTAATATATTGCTCTTATACGAATTTCGAAGAAGATTATTATTTATAATAATAACAATAATTTCCGAAAATTTTTTATAGTAAACAATTTTTGATAATATTCTGGAAGAAAAATATTCGGAGATTAATTTAAGCACCTGCGTTACCATGGCAATTTGTCAACAAAATCAACTTTAATTAGTTTAAATTTTCCTCTTGTTCAATTTCCGGTTTAGGTTTATAGAAAGTTTTTCTAATTCGGTATGTATGTAACTCTCACTAGATTCAATAAGACTTGATTTTGGAAATCGTCTCGTATATTAAACTAATTAAAATATTAATTAAAATTTCCCAAAGACAAATGTTTTTACGTTTGAACAAACGTTTGTTTCCAGTTTTAAGATCGGGCGAAACTTTTCACGGTAAAACTTCGACGTGCAATAAGTTAATTTAACTAGCACTTTATATTCAAATTTCTTCGATAGCAGAGCGGCAAAAGTTAGACCAAAATGATCCAACTGGCCTCACAAACTTTTAACTATGACTTCAGCTGCTAGAGGGAAAGTTTGTAGTTGAATTGAGGTCATTTTTTCTCCATTTTTTCGGAGTAGTCTAAATTCCGTCTTGTGATTGGTGCGTTGTCAAGATTTTATGTTTATTTTTTTATTTAGCGAGCAGGTGTTAAATCGATCATTTAGCATAACATAAATCTCAATGTAAATTTGCATTATTCTTTACCTAATCTTAGATCTAAACTAAAAATAGTAGCAATAAGAAATGAACAGTTATAAAACTATAATATATATTTACAGTTCTCAAATTATTGGCTTTTCGATGGTATCATCATATTTATGTGTATTTTTTACTACAAGAATAAAATGTTGAAAATTATTTTAATAACTTCATGACTTCAGAATTTTTGCATATTTTCATACAATTCTCAAATTTTTAATATCTGGTACTCCTGTAGATTTTTTTTTGTTCACATCACAACTGCATTTTTTCCCATAATAGATCAAACCCAAAATTCATATTTTATTATACTACTTTGGTTAAATAAATTTTTTTAAGCTCTTAGCTGTTTTGCGCATCAATTAACCCTTTAAAGACCAAACGACAAAAACATTCTGCGCACAGCAATCTAATTTCATTAAACGTGAAATCTGTCGGTTGGATATTCACAACCAGGTATAATTTTTCTTAAATTCTATTTTACGTATAAATACCTAACATTCCTTAAGTGTATTTTATTTAAGCACTGTTTAAACCTACTATATATAAAATTAAAATACATGGGTTTCAAAACGCGTACACCAAAAATTCGTATGAACGGAGGTCTGGATACGGGGTGTTTAACATTCTAAAAGAAAACGGCTTGTGAGCTAGATCATTTTTAACTTTTTTTAGTGTTATTGCCTGTTGTGACCAAATGACACCAGAGATGAGAAAACAACTCGTTGGTCAAGAAAGTTGTACTTATAGTGCCTTATTCGAAGCAAATAACTTTTTAAATAAAATCGTAAATAAAATATTTAATACATTGTAAAAGAGATTTTTTAAAGCATTTCTAGACCTAAGTTTAAATGCACTTTTTCTCACTTGTTTTTTTTTTTTTGGTAGACGAATCTTCAGCCGGGCGTTGGCGCATGTTTTTTGAAAAGCCCTGTATAACGAAATTTGAATATACTGTACTGTTCTGGTACCTTTTCCTTTTTAATAGTTCAATATTTCAATGAAAACCGCTTAGATTAAGAAAGAAAAATCGTAGAATAGGATACAGGCGTTAACAAATTTGGCTGATCCACCAAATTGTAAGAAAAACTTCTGCTCTCCAAAAAATTGTCTTTAATATATTACCCCTTCTTTCGAAAAACTTAAAAAAAAAGTACTGTAAAAAAATAGCAATCGTGAATTTATGGCTTTTTCTCACTTGTTTTTTTTTTTTGGTAGACGAATCTTCAGCCGGGCGTTGGCGCATGTTTTTTGAAAAGCCCTGTATAACGAAATTTGAATATACTGTACTGTTCTGGTACCTTTTCCTTTTTAATAGTTCAATATTTCAATGAAAACCGCTTAGATTAAGAAAGAAAAATCGTAGAATAGGATACAGGCGTTAACAAATTTGGCTGATCCACCAAATTGTAAGAAAAACTTCTGCTCTCCAAAAAATTGTCTTTAATATATTACCCCTTCTTTCGAAAAACTTAAAAAAAAAGTACTGTAAAAAAATAGCAATCGTGAATTTATGGGAAATTACAGGATTCTCAACTCTAATAACACGGAGCAAATTTAGAAAATACCAAAGGTGTGGTTTATATTGGGGATTTTCTTGACGTACTATTTTAAGGTTCATTGCAAATTTATGTATGTAAGGATCATGTTTACAGACTATCAATTGTCACCGACTGGAACAATGCCTTCTGTTGGTCAAATTCAACATTTTCTAATATGTACCAAACTTTACAAATATCAAAATAAATTTAAATCAGATCTACAAATGTTTACGTTCAATTACATTTAGACTATGCGATAGCAGTCTTCCACGAAACAAAGACATTAAGACAAAATTATGGATTTGTTCCAAACTGCGACCGAAGTGCGCTGTATTGTGCAAAAATTCAACTTTTGGAACCATAAAGCGGCCAAAATACAATTGCATTAACGAACTTGTACGTAACAATCGGCTTTTGTTTTCGTCGACAAAGCTTTAGTTTTGAGGATGGTAACGGAAAGATTTTATAAATGCATTTGAATTTTGGAGCTTTTAAAAGTAACAACAACTTGAAATTCATCTAAATGGGAAGAATTTATGTTTTGATTTTGATAAAATGTTTGTTAATTTCCCATATAATGTACTTATTATATAATATTGCAGCTTAATACTTTTCTAGTGGCACTTGATAACAACTCAATTTTATTTTTTGTGAAATTCCGTTTTATTCTAACTCTATTGTATTTCGCATTACATTTTTGTCCGCTTTTTGTTTAAAATGTACGTTTCTTACTTCATCGGTCAACCCGTAAATACAAAACACGAATCCCACCGTAATAAAGCGGGGCAACCTGTTCCGCAATCCGTCATTCATTTTTCCAGGTTGGCAGCTAAAATTGGAAACCCGCTGACATGCAGGGTGGTCTTTTTTTCCACTATGGCTCAGGCAACGGCGAAAGAAAGGCACATAAATCATTGCAGTGCACATCCTGCCAAATAAAAATGTAATCAAGTCAATAGAAACGAAATTTACACACGGTCTTTGAAAAAAGAGAACTTTCGGGTTTATTTCATTAGCTCTATTTACAGTGTGAAAGATCTGATACAAATTGAAAAGCCAAAGAATATGTGTTGGAAACTAGAAAATATAAATTTAAAGTCTGTTCATAGATATAAGAAAGTGACTAACTGATACGAATTAAGGAAAGACCCGGGCAAGCTGTAAGAATGAAATATGGCCGAACAGGTCCGTACTTTGCTTAGAATTTAATTATTTGGGGTTTTGTTAGGAAATATACTAAACAATATTTATTTATTTATGTATGTATTTATGTTTAAATCTAAAATAAATTTACAAATTATTTTTATTACCTACTTAAATTATTTAAAATTAATCACATAATATATCAGTATCACTATCGCTGTCATCGCCTGTTCTAATTATTTGTTATATTTATTATTTGCGATATGGATATACGATTGTTCTGCCTTTTCTATATGTTTAACATAATTTGCCCAACTTTGTGGAGGGAGGTTAAAAACTTCGGTTCCTATAAGTTTGAGGACATTGGAGTTAACACGCGGAAAAACATTGTTACGATGAACGACAGATTTCAGTTGGTGCCAAACATGTTCAATGGGATTAAATATACAGTGGTAAGGTGGCCTTAAAATTGTATGCCCTAGATTTTTTGCATAATTATCACAGACGTATTCCTTCTGTAGGTTCAAGCTTTGTAGAACCTCAATTAATTGCTTTTTGGTATTATCTTCTTGGAAATACATGTCATTATTATACATGTAGTTTTGGATTGTTGCTTTTGTGTCACGTGAGGAAGGGTTTTTAGTCAACTGTCTAGTGTGATAACTTGCATTGTCTATTAGAATTACGTTATTAGGAGGAATGTTTGGAACGAGTTTGTTTTTAAACCAACTTTCAAATAAATCAGCGGTGGTGTCTTCATGGTAATCCAGAGAAGAATCTTTAATATTTTTTGCAGACAGAACAAATCCATTTGGAACCCAACCATCTTTAGAGACAGCATGCAAAATAGTTATTCTTTTACCTCTTTTTGATGGCGCGTTTGTTTGACACTTATCAGTTGAGTTAACCCAACCCTTTTTCGTGGTATCATAAGTGTCGAACCAGGTCGCATCCGAGTAAATAATTGTTGGTCTCTGTAAATCCAAATTTTTTCTAGATATTCCAGTCGCCATTTCCGAATTCTAAAAGATTCTATTGAAACTTGCCTTTTGTCAATTTTTTAAAATCTAAAACCCATGTGTTGAATACACTTCCATAAGGTACTTCAGCCACATTTAATACCGGTTTCATCTTTTTCAAGCCTCCTAATTAAGATATCTAATGTAGGCACGCTTTGTTCCTCGTATAACTGTTGAATTTTACGCCGTATTATATCTTGATCACTTTCATCGCACACGATTCAACACACGCTGTGTTACACACGAATTAAGAATGATTACTAATAAATTTAAACTAAGTAGTATACCAAACCAAAGAATATTAAAAACAATTTAACCTGGATTTAAATTGGATAATCCCATTCAAAAGCAATTGGTCACTTTCTTATATCTATGAACAGACCACAACTCTCAAAAATGAAGAAATTCACTATATGCTGTTGCGGGAAAAAATGGTCTGTTGAAACCAAATAACAAATAAGTAAATAAGTTCCTGCTGAGTGATTATGAAATGTCAGTCAAGTACATTGTTTATTCTTGACCTTCAGCCGCAACAAGAAACAGTACCGTCCAATTCTGCAGAAGCCTTACTAAACATAGAAACATTCTCAGAAGTAGGAAAGAAATGAGCATACGCATTTCAGACTGAAACAAAAATAAGCTAAAAAATGTTTCAACTTAAAATTTACATAGAGGATTTATAAAAGAAATAACGAAAAATTTGTGGAATGGTTTGATAGTGTGGAAGTATGACAATCCTCGACACTCTCTGAATATCAATAGAGACAGGTGTAATAGTGACAGTAGTGAAGCAGTGGAAGATGAGAAGAAAACAAATAAATTTTGGGCCCATGACTCTCACTGAAAATAAGCTACGGTTGTTAACGGGTTTTCATGAAAGTCTTGATTTTTGGTATAACTTTTAATAAAATTAAAACAATCAGACTCATTTTTAATATCAACAACATTTAAAGTTTATTAACATTATTTTGAGTATAAACCGATTATTATTTTTTATTGTCCCGCTAAGACTAACGCATTAAAAATGTTTTATTATTCCAACCGTATTCTTAATACTGCTTCTTAATTTTGTTCAATTAATTTTTAGAATTAATGTTTGTACAGCAAATTTCATTTAAATATGGCAGATATATTAATAAAATGTATTATTTTTTAAAAAATTGTCGCAATCTCAAAAGTTGAGAAATTCAGAACACATTTCTTCACAAAATGAACCCAAGAGTCACCAGCTAATGACATTCAACTGTCAAAAAAAATTCAACCTAAGTGAAGAATATAAAATGCTTGCGCAATGACGAACTACTGTCGTCGATAGGTTTTAATAGAAACGTAATATCAGCAATAGACACGATTATACAGGCACAATATGTGCACGTATGGATCTATCTATGACTACACGCCTAATGAACATTTCGAATATGTTTCTAATCTAACACAACCGTTTAGAATTACGTTCAACAAGAGAACTAGCTTGTACCGTTGGAACATGTCGTCGTCTCGCAGTGTAGATAATAATATCAATTCATTAAACATCGGGTCCACTTTTATCCTATAATATTGACAGGAAGCCGTCCATTATAATAACAATTCTCAGCAAATGACACGCTTAAAATTTTGTTTGTTAAACCTCTTGGTGTTTGGGATACGGGCGTTGTTCCATCGTCTCAAGATAATTTACGGATGGGATTTTTATCGACAAAACCGATTTTAAGTGCAGCGAAAATAAACCGGCATTGAAAATGCGAAGCTGCTTTTTTGGAAAAACTTGATATCGCGGCGGAACAGCGTATTCGTTAAATATTTGTTTGTAAAGTGTTTTAGTGGGTGCGTCGTCGTGGGTGTGTTATAGTTTCAAAGGAAACATACATTTGGGGAAAAGCTACAGCCTCGTGTCAAGGTGAGACGACGCCATTAACTGCGCGACAGAAGCCTCGAGTGTTATTTCGTTAAAATTGCTGGAATCGCTTCGGAAAATGCTCGACTTGAAAGCTTTGCAAATGCCAGTTCAAAAAGTTCTTCCTGCAAAATGCAAAACTCAACTGAAAATGACGAGCAAAGTGGCTTGTTGCATCTCAAGTGCGCAAATTCATTGTTCTCTGAGTGAGCGAAACGAGCGTATAATTGGTTGCATATTTCATGTAGATGCAATGTTTCCGCCGATTAATACAGCAAGACTAATTATTATATTTCAATGAGGCTTTTATTAGATTTATTGAAATAGTTATATATTTTGGGAAACAAAAGTTTACTACTGTGAACAAAATCATATTGGACACGTATTACCAGCCCATGTTTGAGAAGAAGACAGTAGAGTAATACTTCAACTGCAAAGAACTCTGCTACTTAAAACTGGCCAGCATAAAACATCTTGTATTATATTTATAAAATTGATTAGCTTAGAGCAAAGATAAGAACGATGGCGAGAACAATAATATTTCAATTTATTGGAAGTATCACGACGATCGTTAAACTATTAAGTCTGCTTTTAAATTTAACCTTTTTATATAATAAAAAAAATGCTTATGGACATCAAGTAATAATCAATTATGAAAAAATCGCTGTTCATATAGAAGCCATATTAGAGAGCTTTACTTAGTTTGTTTTGAAGTCACCTTTGTATATTGAATATTACATAAAATTGGACAATATTAAGGATTTATTCTTTACGCCTATAGACTATTAAAGCAATTAATTTGTGATTCTGTATAACATAGTCTGTGTCCCATACCCATGTTCTTCTTAGAAAAGTTTTTAATTTTAATTTTTTTTCATTTCAGTAGTAAATATTTGTTGAAATAAATAACATAAAAATTCATTACATATTTGTGGCGGGTTTGTTTATATATTTTATTAAAGTTGGATGGTTGTTAATTAAAACTTATATACAAATAATTATGTATATTATTTAGATAAAATATATTTTTTTAAAATCGTTCCCGTACTGTTTGTTATCACATTACTGTACTAAAATTTGATTTTTATATTTTAAAATATCTAGAAATCTATGTTAGAAGGCCAATGTTTGATTTACTTTCATATTTGTCTTAAGTGGTGGAACCAGTAAATAAGATCCATTTTTTTCTCGTTTAAGATATTCTCCCCTTTTTTGTAGCAATTCAAGTTGTTGGGTTTTCAACTTTCTATTACTCCTTTTGTTTTTATTCTTGGTGAAGCTAATTAAATCATTTATTGAAGTAAATATATGATTGTTTAGAAAATTATAAAACTTATATTTTTACATCGAGTTGAACAATTTGCAAAAAAATTCAATTTTCATATGACAGTGGTGGAAACAATAAAATGCCAAATTTCGTTAAACAACATTTAAAAAGTCAGTTTGCAGCGCATAACGCACCTATACGTTACTTTAACAGGCGCATTGAAATTCGATATGAATTCCTTTTATTTTCATGAAACGTTGCTATTTCTTCTGATTTTCATTTTAATCTCTCTGGATGCAACTAGTTCCTGTCTTATTTTGTGTTGTGTTGACAAATGTCTGTTTACTTTTTAACGAAACTATAGACGGAAGCATCGTACAAATACGCAGGGTAAATAGGAAGAATGAATTAATGAAAGTTGAGTAATCACTTTCATAGATTTTTTCCAAATGCACTAAGGTGCTTTTGCTTGATGCTAACGGATTTGTGCAAAGAGCAAACTATTACTGACAATTCCACTGATGCTTTGTTGATTAACATCTGCAGGTACCGAATTTTCCAACGGAGTTTACACAAACTAGAACATATTCGGCAAGTTTCCTCTGATCTGCATCAGTGTTTCTTTAACGATATTTTAGTAGTCACATTACTAAATAGCTCCTTCCCTCAATAGCTCGGATTCTCAACGATTTCACTCAAGGGTCGACTTAAATACTTTTTGTAATCTCCAGTGCCAATTACGACGGTAATCTTCTCATCTGTGAGTGCTATTTTGTAATTGATGATAACCTCTCTATCTCCTTATCCAACCCCAAAGTATCTCCTCTACGTATTATGCAATTCAGTAAAAATTTGAATAATCTTGTGCACAAAAATTGTGTGTTGGCAAAGTTTAGCAATAAGTAATTGGCTAAGTTTGGTTCCTACTATTTATTATACAAATCTTTGAAAAAAATAGACCACGTTAATGTTCTTTATTGTAAAATGCATTTTCGGAATGGTCGTTGTTATAAACCACTCAAAATTATTTTCTAATATCTATACGTAGGACACACTTTCTATTTACTTGATAGCAAATCTAGGCAAAACTAATTTTGCTATATATAAGCAAATATTGACTTTTTTAAGTTAGATATGTCTGATATCAAGATAAAAAAAACCCTTAAAATTTTCGGTCTAAGCTTCAGTTTATTGATCGCAGGCCAAAGACTGATGAAACGAGATACTGAGGGTTTAAATAACATGCTGCAAATTAAATCCCCTTTAAGAAATTCGAGACTATCTCTTTATTTGTATGTTATTTTTTGAACATCCTTTTTTAAAATCGGAAGCAATTTAATTAGGAAATAATGGTTTTAATGTGTCCGTGTTTTAATTTGTCGATCTGTATTTAATATTTTGTATATATTAATTTTATACAAAGTTCGTGAACTTACAACGTAACTAAAAATAATTCTCATGAGAACCATATTAACCATTTTAAAAATAAATGAGTCAAGACCTGTTAGCCTATTAAAGCAGCCCCGTTCCTTTGCCTACTTATTATTACCTTTGCATGGCGTGTTTTTCAGAAACACGAACCTTTTGTTCCGAGAAAAATAAAATTCAACTCGTTTCGATCATTTCTCTGGGAACTGTTGATTTTTGAAAATCGACGAAATTTTTTATTGACGAAAATCAGTTAGTTAAATAATCGTCTGCGATATTTTTCCTACATTTCCATAAAAATAAAACGAATTTATGGCGAATTTCGATGCGCTTGGGAACGTAACGCCAGAATAGCACCAGAAATTAAAATTTATTTTGCTTTATGGGAGGGTTATGTGCTGTAAACTAATATTTCGATTGTGGTGCGGACATGTGGTTTAACGAAATCTGCCATTTTATTGTTTCCACCACTATCATATGAAAATTGATATTGTTTTTGCAAATTATTCAACTCGATGTAAAAAACATGAGTTTATAAAATTTCATTAAAAAAGCATAATGACAATCACGAAAAATTATGTATCGATAAGCTGCCGCTTCCTTGTCGATGGCTTGAAATATGATGTAGGTAATAACAATAAAGATAAAAACTATCCATATCCATTTACCAATTGATTTTATAGAATACAAACAACAATAACGCTAGTAATAATAATAATAATAAAATACTTGTCATCATCAGTTGACTTTACACAACTGTGATTGGCCGCTTTCGATACTAAATTTTCAATGAAATCTATTATTTCTCAATATTCGTCTAATTCCTAAGCTGTCCGTTTAAAAGGTTTTGAGTTATCTGAATAAACAATGCTAACACACCATTTCTGGCGATAAAACGTCTGAAACCTAATACACAACTTCCCGATTTTCCTTTCAGTTGCTTGTAAAAAAAAATCTTTCTATAATAGCTATTATTCTCTGTCTTCCCTGGACTATCCAGTAATTTTTCCTAATTTCAGCTTGTACATAATTTATTTCCTTGTTTCATTTATACAATGAAAGGATGTCTTTCTTCGTAATTTAAAACGGATTCAATTTGAAAATACTTTTTCTCTTGTGCTATTCCGATCTAATATATTTCAGCTTTCCTTCGTTAATCTTAATTAAATATATAAAAAAATCAAAAACAAATACGAAAAAATGTTTTGGGCAAATACAAGAATTATTAGTTCCCACAAATATGAATATATTTCTTACTTATCGAAGAACAAAATGGATTGAATGTAGGTCATATTGATTATGTTATTCAGATCTCACACCACACTCACTGAAGAGTCATTTGTTAAATAATAATATTAAATATTGAGTATTTTCAGATTCTATAGAATATAAGGTGACTTCAGAACCAAGTAAAGCTGCCTAACATATGGCTGGTATAAGGATTTCGGATGTTTCCCGATTGTTTATTACTTGATGTTCATAAGTATCTGCTTTTTTTATTGTAAGGTTAATTTTAAAAGTAGCCTTTGAGTGATACTTCGCATATTCTTCTATTTTTTTAAAATTTGTCATGATTAAATGGTAACTGTAATGTAAAAATTGCTTATCTGAAACGTCAACAAATAAATGCTTTCGCAAAATCCAATTTGCGGTAAAATGTCGACGCTGCGATTGTATTCAAGTTTATTTATATTATGCTTCCTGTTCAAAAAATGTTCATCCGCCTCATTACTTTTGCAAATTGCGCCGTAAATCATCTCCAGCACTCTACGTTTAAATTGTTATCCCTGAAAAGGATAAAAAAAGAAGGAAAACTTCTCGAGGCTCAACAACTTCGTGACCATAATATCCTCATTAAAGTTAGATGCGGGAGGCAAAATTAAAAATTAAAGTACAATGGGGAACTACTTTTTCGCAGTTTGTAAAAAACCAATTGCGGTTGCTGCTTTCACTAAATGCGTTGCAATATTTTTCAAAATCTAAAATGAAAACTGTTTGAGAGCGTTTAGAAAAAAAGCTGAAGCAACTTTTTACGGACAATACATAAATAAATACATAAAAATTGAGCACCTCTCATGCAAACTTTATAAACGAGTTCGTCACCAGAATGCTGTACCCGTCACCCTTCATGATCTGCTAATTGCACTTAGATAATTTTATGCCATTCCACTTCTTCTTGCAAACTTTATCAATGAAGTCAGTTTGCTTTGTTGTTATTAAATTTTTATTTTACTTTAAGTTCCAGATTTAAGCTTAGTTTTTAATATTTTTTGTGACGTTCTCACAGCTTCATCAGAGACGTTCGCTTTAAATTCAAATTTGAAAAAAAAAAAAGTGATAACATCATTACTGAGGAACTGTAAAAAAATCATCATCAAACGGGTGGTTTACGAGGAAGCCAACTTTAAAGTTGAATCCAGTTTTAAGTACCCCGTTTTTTTCTTCGCTGACTGTATATTAGTTGTAGTTTTCTTATAAACGGATATATTTTCAAATTTAATAATAAAGAAAACCTGAAGAACACAGTTAGAAAAGTGCATTTTTGATTGACAATTATATTAAACATTATATCGCTTTATTTTGTATGGTGCTTTTTCAAAACCTATTAAGCATCTGTTTTGTTAGCTGTGGCCAATCAAAACGCACTTTCTGAATCAGACCATATGATAATATTGAAAAAAAAGCACATTTTCAGCAATTTCAATGTTATTAAGGGCTTTTCCATTTTTGATATTGTGATACTGTTATTAGTAATTGAATCGTTTGTTTTAGATCCCCGTATGTGCATTACTCGGATCGGAGGCTGCCCAATGTGATGGCTTAGCCAGAGGCGTCGTCACAGGGGGGTCGCCGCAGAGAGCATGGCCAGAGTAAGGACGCGGCCGGTCAGAGGCTGGACCTGGGCCGTGTGTTTGGCTGGATTGTGCGCTCTGGCCACGTGCGAGGTGAGCGATGGTCAAAATATCGAAAATTGTTCAATTAACATGTTGAGCTACGAAATGTTGCATATGAAGGACAGGCAAAAACAATGTTTGCAATTACTCATAACATGCAATGTACTGTGTAGAAATACTAGGACTGGACCATGGAGGGTGGATTTATTAGTAATTTAGAAACTTCGTTTCAAAATATTAAGATTTAACCAAATGCAGGTGCTGTTTCCATATCCTACTAAATTATACTGAATTGAGGATCAAGAATTTGAGCATTCTGAAAGCAGTAACTGCGTTCCTTATTTCCGTCCAACCTAACTTTTTGCTATGGATCGTTCGTTAATTAGACCTAGATATGAGGGAACTAAATCAAAACCGTTAATAGGGCTTTGAATAGTGGTACGTAAATCTGTTTGCTCGGAGTATTCTGACCGACTGTGATCGTACGTCAATGTCAATTTTATTATGCTTCTTTTTATCACGTGCTTTGTGAAAATGCTCGAAAAGGAGTACTGAGTAAAACAAATACAAAATGTATTCGATGAGTATGAATACCGACAAAAATTGGCTCAGAGATTGACGCAGTCGTAAATAAACCTCAGTTAAATGTAAAATACAGGAAATGTATAAAAAAACAGCAACGTAACAGTCAAATAAAAGCACAGGTAATTTCTATGGAAACGTAATTGGTTCACTACAATACACAAAGTATAAATATGCCTGTTTCTTGGAAACATCGCCAAACCTTTTCATGATTCGGCGTTCCGCAAAAATTTTATTTCGACTATTTTATTCCCAACTCGCCCGACAGCAACGAATTGTAAAACTACTTCTATGTTGGCATAAAATGATTCGATAAAGGTATATCAGAAATAACTTCGACTATTTCACAATAGGATTTTTTCACTATTAATTAGGTTAAAGCGAAAAAAGAAAAGATGGAAAGATTTACCGTAACGAATAATACGAAAAATTACAGGGAGGGGCAGTTAAAATTCGACCATCACGGTCAACTAGTGCAAGTATAGATCTTGTATAAAATGCGTGTCATGCCACTGATGTATCTTTCTAAGTTTTGCAGGTTATTTATCGAAATTAACATGAATTTGTTTGATAGGCATCTCTATTATCCTTAGATTCTCATAGCAAAACTGTTATTCCAGCCGCACATCCAAATGTGCAGTCCTTTAATTAAAGAAAACAGAAAAAGAAAATAAAATTCCAATTGCATATAAATAAATATGTAAATACGAAACATATAAGATATTAGTTTATCTTTCATTTTATTCATTCATTGAAATTCAATGCCCTTTTTATTCTTGAATCTTGTTGAATTCATTTGGATCCTGCAGAATTGTAGATATGTAAAATTTCATCCGTCAACCACGCTCTATACTTTGATTTTACCGAATTCATTCCTGAAAAGATTTGTTCGCATAAACAGATTCTTGAAAATATACATATCATTATTTTTTCTGGTAGATTTAAATAAAATACAATTAAATATTGTTACAATGCAAATCCATTAACTCTTGTAAACTATCTGGTGCTTTTAAAATATCAAGTTTTAAACGATTTTGAAATATTTTCTAAAAATCTTGAAACCGATTTGTCGAAAATTTTCAACCAAAATTTGATAATTCTGGCCTTCTATTGCATTTTTCTGCCAAAAACATTTGCCTGTTGTCGAATAATACAATGAAGTTATAGAGGAGCCTGTGTAATATTGAATTCCTTAATTTTTTTTTATTACTTAAGACTACCAAACGAGTATTGCGACCCGTCATATTCTTTGCACCGTCAGTTGTCACATTTTTTAATTGTTTTCACTTCAGACCGCACATATTGAAAACATCTAATTGTTTCAAAAATATGTCTTCACCTCTTGTATTCCCATGGAGGCTTTTTAATGCTGCAAGTTTTTCTGTTACACAAAATTGTTTACCAATTCCACGGATAAATATGAACAATTGAGCGGTGCTGGTTATATCGTTCCTTTCATCAAGTGCTAGTGAGAAATATTCAAGTTGTAAAGAATTTTCTTTTATTTTATTAAACATATCGGTTGATACAGTTATAGTTTCACTACGTGCACACCAATTAGTATCTTCATTTTTTTTTATTTTTTTCCGCACAAATTGCGTTAACAGCAACCAAAATACATTTTTTAATGAATTCTCCATCAGTAAATGGTTTCTCATATTCAGCAATTAATTTCGAAATATGTAAAGACATCTTGACCAATAATTACATTTTTTCATTACTTTTTGTTGTGCTTCTAATGATTTTTGTAAAGAATCAATTTTAGTTTTTTTGAATTCAAGATTCAAATTGATCATATTCACTTTTGTTTTTTTAAATTAAAAATAACATGTATTTCACATCACCTATTGTAGTCAAACGTCGTACGATTGTCAATATAAACTCAGTGGCAAACTGGAGAAATGAAAGAATGCTACACTAACAAGCTTCCCACTATGATTCTGTTAGTGCGCATTTTTGTCACGCTCAAAGGGCCGCTGGTTGCCGACCATTGATCTAAACAATTATTATTAATAAGATTACAAGAAAATATCCTTTTTTTATCCAATTTGGACCTAACTAAGTATCGATGCGGAATCAGGTTAAATATAATTGTCCGGTTTTCATGTAAATGTTTAAAAAAAACGACCTACTTGGAGGAAAAAGGGGATCGTGTCTTAAAATTATTTCATTTCCAAAACTGCCTATTTTGTAAAATTCTTTCCCTCTTAAAAATTAGCCCTATTTTTACTAAATTCCAAACTCGCAACAAAGACAACTTAAAATATCTACGAAAAACCTTGTTTCGTATCTTCCTGGTTCATAGAAACTGAAAGCATATTTTCGGCCGAGCTCCTCAATTTTTTATAAAAGTTTTAATATTTACTTACATTTTAAATTTCAGTTAGAACACGGCTCCCCAAGCGGTAATTTTCAAAAACTCAATTGCAAGACGAAATTCTGACTTATTTTCTCAACATACCCATTTGTTTCCTTCTTATTGGCCATTCTTAGTTGGGACGAACAAGTTTCCACAATTTAGAGAAAAATATCGCATCGTATACGAAATCCTTATAAAAACGCAAATACGACGGTGGTCCACCGTAGCGTTTTCCCCTTTCATTTGTTCGTCCCCGGGAATCAATTATACGACCGCAAAAGAAAACAAACCTTTTTGTTTATTAAGTACGGAACTTCTATTTGCAGATGCTTTTAATTTGTTTCCGTTAGCGCTTAAAAAGAGAAAAACTCAATTTGAAACCATGTTTGCGACCCGAAACAATGAATAATGCGGCTTTGGCGGGATTTGGAGACTTTTATTTTTAACGAATCAATTAAAAAAATATCGCCTCCTTTAAAGCTCCGTTTAGTTAGCAATTCCCTTTATATATTAATCTATTTTTAGAAAATTGAAAAATTAAAAAAAATTGGCACATTATGAAAGATGATAATTGACATGTCCCCCTTTCTAGGTAGATGATTACGTTATAAGTTTTGATATTTACCAATGAAAGTTGAGGCTCCACATACTAAAAATCTGAATAAAAAAGGACAAACTAATTTAATTTTTTTATATTAATAACCCTTGTGTCACACCACTGGTATCAATTAAAGCTTATTTGGCCAACCGGAAATATTTTCATTTTAGTGATGTCGAATTATTGATTGATCTAGAATTTAAATTGTTAAGATGAAACATTTAAGTTTTAAATCTCTTGTCCCTCTACAGACGCCACTGGCATAAGCTTCTTCCCAAAGCAATTTTACGAAAGGGCAAACCTTAAGTGCTACGGTTGTTCGTGCAGTTATTCCCAATGATCTCCACAGTTTACAATTTTATGTTTATCGTCGCTATATAATATATAAAAGAGGCCCGACCTCCCCAAAAGTGGAACAACACAAGCAGAGGGAAACACATTCGCTAAGAATAAGTCTAAACTTTTCTTGGAGCCCGGAAAATCGAGGATAGGGAGACGGTTCCCAGAATGTTTATATTATATTTGTATACACAAATATACAAAGAACTGGAGGAGAGAGTTTCTCTGATTTCGTCAAACTTTTATAGCGGCTAGATGTTCTCATTGACGTATAAATTTCCATTCAAAAACATCTTAACTAAAACGTTAATTAACAACAGTACGGGAAAATCAAAGGCATCAAATTTGAGGGTTGTAGAGAACATCCAGATTCATTCCGCAAGTTTCTGTCTTTTGTTTCAATAGATATGCAAAAATTCGAACTTAACCTCACCTGTAAAATTAATTAGATTTTTCTTTCAATTATTATCATCTATATAACACTATAATTGTCTGCCACAAATTCGACAAAAACAAAAAAAATTAAATAAGAATTCGGATTTTTTCTTAAAGCTGCAAAAAAATGCGATTGAAATATTATTTTATTACTTATATGCAGCCTTCTTCAATAACTAAAATTCTAAAATAAACTCGTTGAAAATGCATTTTCAAACTCTTACATTCAACACAGAAAGAACTTTGGAAAATGACCGCAGTTGACGGTAGCGGCGTTTAAACCTTCAACAGGCAAAGTTGTTAGCCACCAGCAAAAGAAATAAATTTCTCATCGATTTTCAACTCCTTTGTGAACTAAACAAAGCAAACTTTCGCCTGCAAGTGACGGATAAACACCACGGCAATCATTAAAAACTTTCGAGTTCCAGGCCCTTAATACTCTTGTTAGTAATCCAAGGAGCAAACTCAATATGACTTTGTGCGTTTCGCCAAGTCCCGGGAGAGTCTCTCCAAAATATATCAGTTTTTAAAGTTAACGTAACTTCTCAGGTGTAATAAAAAGCCAGGGACTTTAATTTCTTTTTGTTCGTCTTCTCGGGTTTGTACCTGGAAGTTAATATTGTTTAGGACCAACACACGGTTTGCGATTTAATAATCCCTTTCCAAAATATAATACGTAACTCGTTCTCAAAGGTAGTTCAGGAGAATCCACGATGCTTATTGGAGGTTAATAAATTTAGATTCCTGCAAGGTTTAAAATATTTTTAAAAGAATTCGAATTAAAGGTACAAGAAAAACAGGAAAGAACATAGGAGCCACTGAGTGTGGGAAAGTCAAACCAAAGAAAGAAAAAGAAACATTTTTACAGGACTAATAACCTTTAAAATACTTTTAACCTTCATAAGTTTAATATTATTTTTTCATTATTTAATGATAATGTGGGCTCCTAATGAATGGGGAACCCAAGTGTGTAATCTATAAACATAAATCCACTTACAATGCTTTTGTGTAGGATATTTATGTCTTATTTGAGCGTCCTTATTTAGAATTCTTTAGATTGCGTCACTTCTTCCGACTTTTTCGCATTTATTTTCATACTTTATAATTTCTTAAGCAATTATATTGACATAAGGGCGGGTGCGGATGACAGAGTCCACCGAAAGCACCAATGGGCACATAAATTTCACTATGTCCCTCACCAACTTTCGATTGAGAATCGTAACAGGTTTCTACAGACTTTTCAATGACAAAAAAATAAATACAATTCAAATTTCATGTAAGTCGTTCAAAACATTCAAGAACTGCATTCATGATTTGGAATCGTGTGATACCGGCGAAATTTTTTCCACAACTTTTTACCCGTATAAATAAATTAGGGTAACTTCTAGATCCCGATGGGAGATTTTATAAGGCCGTCACGTAGAAAACTAAATGTGAATATTTTCAGCCGAGCGGTAAAACGTACTTACGTGACACTATAAAACGATGCTGAGATTTTCCTCCAATTCTTCGATTGGAGTTTCGAAAATATTTACACGTACTCCACCGGTCAACATGAATTCCTATGTCTGCTTTAAAATAGGTCAAGATAGTTTTCGATTAACTCTAGTTCAGCATTAACACCATCCAGTAATACAATAGACAATTATCAGTAACCCGAACTTCATAATGCCCCTGGGGAAATACGTTGTACGGCATCTAGCATTTTAGTTCACCCATGGGACTTAATTATTACCATATAAACTTCAATTAATGAATATGTGATAAGGTTATCTGTAGCGCATGTCTTCGGTGCCGAATTTGATATGACATGGCCGCCTACAACAGAGCAAACTGTGAAGAACGTGCTCTAAGTTCTTACACTTATATCCAAAAATTGATTAATTGTTAGGGTTTATTTCTCGAACACATTTAGGGCTTCTTTCGCTGAACAATTTTCAATTTATAAAGACATTAACTTTTAATCAGTTATCGTAAATTGTTATAAATTGAATATAAAAGCAGACTTCCTCAATTTTCGTTGCTTGATATTTCAAAGAGCCATTTTTTCAAACATTTTTGCGAAAGGGAATCTATCTGAAATTATACTATTATTTATGGAAGAAAAGTCAAATACTGAATCAGGCTCTTCTGAAAATTTACATTGAAAACAAGAATTATTAAAAAAATTTGATCACTCTTTTTGATCTTTCTTTCACGGACAGTTATTTATAGTAAGTTTTCTCCATAACATTACTGGAAGACTCTCTCTGTGAAACATCTCGCCCTATAATCGCCAAAACTAAGCAAAAAATGATTAACCGTAGTGTTCAGTAGCAATTTGCAATTTTAATAGTTAATTTTAGATTTATTCATTCCGTAACATTCACTTGAGTTGGTTGCCTATCACAGGTATAGTTCGCCGAACGATATAGCGCTTTTACGACGTCATCAATAAATAGATTCGCAATTCCACAATGACGTTTCAGAACAGTACTTTGTTACTTCGAAAGCTGACGGATTTGTGTAGAGTTTCATCGGTGAGATTTATCGATTATTATTACTCCATGCAGTGAAAAATCCATTCTTACTATAAAATGTTTATTACAAATATTAATGAGGAAGTAAATTTACCTATAAAACAATGTTATAATACTTATAAGAAAAAGTTATTCTATCAAAATAATCACTGTCGTCACTGGACTCCTACATTAATAATTATATACAATTAATTGCATTAATAATTAATATTTACATTAATAATTAATAATAACATTTATAATTAGCACTAGTCGACTTCTGTAAACATTTCTACTAGAAGCGGATTTTTTTTCTACTTCTTTTCTAATTATTCTATTGCCCCATAACTACATTTCGGCGAGGTGTTGTTTCTTCTTTAATTATTCTATTGCCCCATAACTACATTTCGGCGAGGTGTTGTTTCTTCTTTAACTGGGTTTCAGCTGTCCCCATATCAGTTCTATCGAATTAAAATTGCGGTGACATGGTGGAAGACGGACAAATTGTCCACGTTATACTTCTTGTCAAACAACAAACAGTCTTAAGAACTTCCAATAACCGCTTCTTTGTGTAGGAATTTTCTTTCCTGAACACCATCCATAACTATGTCACGTACTATTTTAGTCATGTCGGACGTTGAATTTATGGCTCCACTTTCCCCAGATGTCGATTTCAGAAACAGAAACACATTTAAAATTAAGTTTTTGTCAGCATTTGAATCTGACGGATGTTCATCATCAAGTAAGAAATAAATTGTATTAAAATGCTTATGGTACCTCAATAAAAATGGCACACCGAGTCTTGAAAAACAATTGAGTAACAGTGAGGTGATAATTACTAATTACAAGCACAAGACGCAATAGAAATAACTCCAAAGCTTCCACGACTTAGAAAATACTGTCAAACCGACAGCATACTCCGATTTCACCAACCCCCACAAATCAACCAATAGCAAACTGGGAAAAGATCCATTATAAATAAATTATCTATATAAGAATTTGTATCGCTTTCCTAGGACAACATTTTAGAGTCATTATCTTAAACCACTAAATTGGAAAATGTGGGCAAATTTAACTTGAAATCGAGCTACCTCAAGTAGGGACTGTTTTAGGAAGATTTATATAAAGCATAATAATATGAATTAATATAACAGTATAACAGAAAAAAATGTCCATACTTCTAAAATATAACAGTCCTCACGGCGCAGTTCTTCTCGGCCAACTTTCTACCATTCTCAGTGCCCATAAAATATAAACAGACAATTGAATCCGGTCCAATTTTACTGCTGTGTTCCACCCCAACACCCGACACCACTTGTTTAAGATTGCGGAAATGGATTCCGGTTCGCGCCTAAACCGGGAAATTTCCGTTCAATTTTCCTTGTTTCCAACATGTTCCAACGTGCACGATTTACTGTGCATATTGCATTTACTATGAATAACTGCAACTCGGGGAAAAAGAAAATAATTACTCTCTCGGCTAGCAATTTAGACACTATAATTACAACGAACGCTATGGTTTTCCATTAATAGGTCCAAAGTTTAAATTACATTTAACCGAAATCAATTTAGCTTAAAGTTTCGCCACCAGTTTAGTAACTACGTGATCCCTTATATATACATTAGAATAATCACTGTTTTCCGAATTTCATTTTTATATTTCACTGAATGGAACAGAAATTATAGATGATGTCTTTTATTGCTGGAGCGGAGTTAAAAAACAGGAAAGAGCAAAAGCCGGAATCGGTATCTTAATAAAAAAGAAATGGATAAAATGTATAAAAAGCTTAGAACCAATAAATGATAGAGTTATTAAAATAGATATCGTAGTTTTTGGAAGACACATAATAGTAATCGGAGTATATGGACCAACGGAAGATAGTGCACTAATCGAAAAGACAAGCTTCACACAAACGATACAAGAAGAAATTGATAAAATTAAACAAAATCAAGAACTCATAATAGCAGGAGACTTCAACGGAAGAACAGGAAGAAAAGAAAACGATGCCATAATAGGTAGATTCGGAGAAGATACGGTTAATACCAAAGGAGAGGCTCTAATCGAACTATGCGAATTTAATAATCTCAAGATTACAAATGGCTTCTACCGACACAAGGAAATTCATAAATTCACTTGGGTACAAGAGACCAGAGATCTCAGATCAATTAAAATAAAAGATGTCCGAGTGAAACGAGGTGCAGAATGCGGCACAGACCACAGGTTATTAATCGCGAAAATGGAGTTCCCCTGGTCATGGAACAAACGTGAACCAAAAAAAGAAATAGCATTTGAACATAAACAAAAAGAACAAAAGTTCAATATACAGCTTTTATCCTATGAGTCAATACGGTACTTATATCAGCGAAGAATAGACCAACAACTGGAAGAATTCAGCCTCGACCTCCTAGGGACAACATACGAGCACATAAAAACATGCATCAAAGAAGCAGCTACTGAAGCTCTCGGAGAGAAGGAAGAATCACAAAACCAACATAAAATAGACATTAATAAAGACCTAAGGGAAATCATAAAAGAAAAGAAGGAACTTTATATGAAGTGGTTAAATACAAAAACAGATGAAGATAGAGAGATATACCGAGAGAAAAATCGAGAAGTCAAAAGAATAGTACAGAAAGAAAAGAACAACAAATGGGAAGAGGCTTGCAAAAATGTGGAACAATATATAGGAGGAACGCGTAATTCAGAATCCTGGCGTCTAATTAAATCTCTTAGAACCAATAGGAAAGAAAAAGTCCATCTAGAATACATACCAGATACTACGTGGGAAATATACTACAAAAAACTGCTAACAGAGGATAGACCTACTTTTATTGGAGAAAACTCGGAGACAACATCACACGACCAAAAGGATATAGATCTTAGCTTAGAAGAAGTAAAAATGGCCATTAAAAATATGAAGAATAATAAAGCTGCCGGCCCAGGAGGCATTGTTCCTGAACTAATAAAATACGGATCAGAAAAACTATACCGAATGATATACCAAATGTTTCTAAGAGCAATAAATGGAGAACAACTACCAAAAGAGTGGACAACTGCATATATGACATCGATATTCAAAAAAGCCGACCGTAAAAATTGCGAAAATTACAGAGGAATTAGCGTAATATCATCTGTGGGAAGACTATATGAAAAACTCGTAAAGGCAAAACTAGAAATAGAAATAAAAGGTAAAATTGGAGAAGAACAAACAGGTTTTAAGGCGGGTCGATCTTGTAGGGACCACATATATACATTACAACAAGTGATAGAGAAGAAAATGGCTAAAAATAGACCGGTTCACTTAGCCTTTATAGACCTAAAAAAAGCATACGACACCATACCCAGGGGGATACTATGGAAGGCAATGACGATCATCGGATTGCCACAAAAATTAATAGAGACCGTTAAAAAAATGTTTGAAGGAAACCAAATATCTATAAAAATCGAGGATAGACTCTCAAAAAGCTTTAAAACAACAAAAGGGCTGCTACAAGGATGCTCCACATCACCAACATTGTTTAAAATATTTCTAGAGGAGATCTTAAAACCATGGAAGAAAAAATGTGAACAAATGGGAATTCCAATCAGAGGCGACTGTCTTTACTTTACTAAATCCAATACTCTGGGATAGACACATCACTCGACACACCAAATCACATATATTTAACACCATAGTACAGAGCGTAATGACATACGGCGCGAAAAACTGGGTGATCAACAAAAAATACAAAAGTAAAATACAGGCCACTGAAATGGAATACTGGAGGAGAAGTTGTAAAATTTCGCGAATAGACAAATAGAATAGACAAAGTAAGAAACGAGGAAATCAGGCAACGAATGGGTGTCAAGAAAGATACCTTAACATTGATTGAAGAAAAGAGATTGGTATGGTATGGGCATGTAAGAAGAACGGACAGAAATAGATGGATACACAAGATAACAGAATGGAGCCCCATAGGTAGAAGGAAAAGGGGTAGACCCAGAAGATCTTGGAGGGATGAAGTAGATGATCTATGGAAAAAAGAGGTATCGGAGATAAATGGCAAGACAGAGATGGATGGAGGCGTAGGTTGAGAGAAGGGAGACAGCGAAAGCTGTAAAAAACCCTATATATATATATATATATATATATATATATATATATATATATATATATATATATATATATATATATATATATATATATATATATATTTCACTGACATGAAGTGGACACTTCCATATAATTTTTTTTCTGTAGTACTATCCTTAACTAGTTACATATAAATTTTCAGGTTATTACATTAATTATTCAGCCTTGTGACGAAATCAATATTGACATTTTTACAAAAATGGAAGATTTTGAAAAATGCGGAATTATCAAATACTTACTTTCATTTAAAGGCTTTGATGCCCTATCAAATAAAAAAGAGATCGATAGCACTCAGTAGGAACAAAAAGCACTGAAAGTTGCAGGCTATTAAAATCGATGCGCCAAAACAAAGGAAGGAATATAATAATACCAATACCAATTCATAAGGGGGATAAATATTTCAATGATCTCCTAACTGAAGACCGCCCTAATTATATACTGTACTATACTATATACTAATAGTAATATATAAATATCTGAAACATAAAAGCACCAGAACCAGAGAATATTACAGCAAAACAGTGAAGTAAAGTTTAGTCTATAAAAGGTGGTAACGAAAACTGCGACAATTATAGGGGTACTGCAGAGATGGACTCGATCAGCACGATATACGGCAAAGCTTTGAAGAACGGAATGGAACATGAATATGCCCATCACGAAGCCGTTTAACAAGCTGGATTCCGAGCGGGAAAATAAACAATCGACCATCTGACGCAGTTGCTGGATATGATGTCGACGGTTGGTACGAAAGTACATCCCAGTGTTTGTCGTTCAAAGAAAAGCCTAAGAGAGTGCCACTGGTAAAGCTGTGGCAAACTCTAACGTCCAAATTATAGATGGGGTAAAAAATTGAAAAATTTAAATCAAAACCGCAAATAACATCTAGACCAGAATCGCTCCAAAAAACAACCGAAAGAGGTCTGTTGTCTTTCACCAACACTCTGTAAAAGATATCTCTGAAATGGAAGCAGAAATGTTCATAATATGGGTATACCACTTAATCACTCGCAGACGATCAAGTCATGATACCATGATATGAGTCGTAAACACATCGAAGAATACGAGAAGTGGGGACTCGAAGTGAAAATTTGTAAAAACGGAATATAGGAGTTTCGAAGGAACCCAGCAAAACTTGATTTTGGAATGAATAAGGAACTTCCAAAATTACAAGTACCTAGTACCTAGTACCTAGTACCTAGTACCTAGTACCTAGGCGTAAATATCTCCAATGATAGAGACCCCAATGATGACCTTAAAGACATAAATCTACAACGAAGAAAGTCTACGGCGACGCTAAAAAACGCAACAAACACCTATTGTTAAACAACATTGTTGGTCACTCAAAGAAAGAGCTAAGGAAATCTTGAAAGTGACGGAAATGGATTTTTGGACGCATGGGGTGGGCAGGTCAAAGCTGGAAAAAATCCGTATGGAATTTTAACACAGTATATTGGATAACGAAACAACTAAAATGGCACGGCTACGTTCAGAGTATTGACCAATGGGTGACTTCCAAAACAGATAAGGACGTATCCTTCAGCAGGAAGAAGACGAAGAGAAGGGCGAAGGGAAGCTGGAGACAGAGAGAGAAGCTGGAATGAATAATACCTGAAATAGTAGAACAAATCTATTGAATAGTAATGGAACAAGAAACGAGAGAGAGATAAGGAAAAATTGACGACATTTAGCAAAAAATAAATCTTGTTTCACCAGCGAAATTTTATTAGCTAAAATTCACGAATTAAAGTTGCGACCTCAAAATTTAAGGAGTACGTAAGTCATTGTAACTAGAGCAGCAATATCAAAAACGTAGTAATTAAAAAAACCTTGTTCTTATTGTCACGCTCGTATAATCATGTATATGACCAAAAATAAAGTTTTGAAAACCCCATTCATGTAGAATTCTAAGATTGCAAAAACCAGCCGCCCGCAATTCAAGCTCTATTATTTTTTGCCACCAGTTTGTAACAACATTTTGTAATTTACTAATAGTTTTTTGTCATCTCTCCATTAATTGTAATATTTCTTAACAATTTCGCGAAAAGTACTTGATCGATGCTATAGCTTTCTAATTCATTTTAGCCTTCCTATAAATCAAAACTTGTTTCACACTGACTTAAGAAATACTCAAAAACTTCTAGCTTGATAGATTGGTTACGTCGTTATGTCCCTTTGCGGAATCAAAATCTACGGCAAAACAAAATTTACCACCTCGACCGACTCTAAAAGTAAATATTTCCATGCAATTCCGATTTTACATGATATTTTCGTTGCAGGTGCAACAGCAATGCCCTCCGCGTGCAGAAATATCACCGTGCAGCTGCCAAGTGAAGAAAAACGGTCTGGACATCTTGTGCGAGTTCACCGATCAACAGCATATAAGCGAGGCCATGAGTGTACTCAAAGGAAAATCGTACGTTATATTCTATCTCAAGTTGCGACACAACAACCTTAGGAAACTACCCGGGTTCGTGTTCCTGGGCCTGGACATCCATCACCTTACCATTCACAACAGTAGCTTATCGGTGGTCGAGGAGGCTTCGCTTAGTTCTATCGGTAAGCAACCCTTGTACATGGTTTAATTTCTATAATTTGCTGAAGGCAAAATAGGAGTGTTTAACTTCCATCTTCATTTAAACAGTAAAAAGTACCAGGTTTTCGAGACAACACCTAGGTTTGACGTCCAGACAGCAGTAAGATTTTAACCCCAATCTTCCAACCCAAGTTTTCATTGTTATTGCGGGATGTCTCAAACGAAAGATGTTTTTTTCCACAGGCTAGTGTAATACTTTTTGGTCGGTTTTTGCTGAATCGAAGTTGTTGACGTTTCGTCTATCATCCTGTTGGCTTCTTCATAACTTGACTGAAACTGGCTAGCATTTTACCACATTAAAGATATTAAGCTTTCGATCAAAAAATACACTTCGCCACAACCTTCCAATAGCAATGAGGCCGAAATCAATCCTACACTTGCCACTGTGGTCCTTCCTTACATTCAAAATATCACTGACCAAATACCAAAAGTTCTAAAGAATTATAACGTCAAAACCAGATTTACCACTTGTCCAAAAATCTCTCAACATCTTCGTCCGTCAAAGATAAAATCCATTTGAGATGCCAGCAGTTTACAGCATTCTATTCATATGCGGCAAAGAATACATTAGAGAAACCGGACGAAAAATATCACCTAGGCTCAAAGAACACGAATGAGCCTTATGACTACGACAAATAAACTCATCAGCTGTTGCCGAACACAATCACGAAACCGGATATAACATTTTATTCGATAAAACTAAATTCTTGCATGAATATATAGATTAGATATAGATATAAACAACCTAACAATCTTAACCGCGACTCAGATCTCTACCTGTTTCCAATATGGGAATCAGTGATCCGAGACGGTGTTTATGTCCCACATTTAGCTCCGCCCCCCTCAAACAATATATAAGGAGGTACCGAGTAAAATGCGAGCCAGTTTCTATTAAGCTGTGAAGAAGCCAACAGGTTGATTGGCGAAAATTTAGCAAGTTCTGATGCAGGAGGAATCCAGAAGTTTTGCAAAAGTATGAAATACGTCGTTTTTAAAAAAATCCTAAAATCCAGAAATGGTAATCTAATAGATCTTTTTGTTATGCAAAAGAAAAAAATTTTTAGATACCAGCCAAAGTTATGTTTTGTAAATTGAAATGAAATTTGGTTATGCATTATATACGATAAATTATATTTTTATAATACAAATGCATTTTCATATTTTTATTATCAGAAAATTTAAAACAACAGAATGCAAAAAATAGTAAACACTAAAAAAATTACTCAAACTCAGCTTCCAGACATTTTTCGTATTCGTTGCGGCTTATTTTTTTTTTTTAAATATATTGTGGAATTTTATTGTATCTCGAAACTTATACTTAAAAAAAAATCTGAGTACGCCACTGATTTCTGGATTCTACATTCTAGACTAATTTTCGTCGTAATTGCCCAAAGAAGAATTCATAAATAATCTCAGTAATATCTGGCAGCTGGTGGAAATCAGTTTAGTATACTAGTTCCTGTATTTTATTAATATTTTTTATAATAAAATAATAATAATTTGTTAACTGCATGTTTTGTTAAAATATATGGCTATTTATAAGTGTATTTAGGCAATTATAAATTTTTGAAAAGTTCGTGAAAAGTAAAATCAAATTTAAAAAATATACATGGTGTGCCATTTAGTAAACAATATTTTTGTCGTATCTTTAAAATGATATATTTTGCAAAAATTTGAGTACGTCACTGGATTTTACTTAACAAGATCTATAAAATTTTCATTCTGGTCATCTCATTATGATACCGCGTTTATAAAAAACAAATTAAAAACAAGGACAGCTAGTGTTAAATTGGTTAAGGCTTTCGCGGCCCGTTGATAAGTTATTATCTTGATTCGGGTTTAAAGGCCGTTGTCGGTTGGAGATCGAAGGACCTCTGAAGAAGCTCGCCACTCGTGCTAGCGAAACGTTAGGAAGTAATTCCAACCGACGACGGCCTTTAAACCTGAATCAAGATAATAGCTTACCAGCTAGTGTTGTTTTGAAAACGACATCTTTTGTTTCAGGTAAATTGAGCACAGTATATTCAAATTTCCCTCACCTGGAATACGAAAATGAAATATTTTGAAACTGCCTTTTGCTTTGAGTATCATCGCCGCGGAAAAAAATGTACATGTAACATGGATACATGTACCAAAAGATATTACGTCCTTTAAATTAAATTATGTTGCTGTTAAAAAAAAAGAAAAAACAATTGGATGCCTGCCGGGCGAGAATCTCCTATAAAAACGAGATAGAATTCTCTTTTTTCCTAGGTCCCTAGGCGTGTACAATGGTGCGGGAAAATTATTGCTCTAATTGCCAAATTAGAGATTGTGTGTTTGGGTCAGCTGATTTTAATTAAATTCGCGTCGGTAGCGTGTGCGCGGGCCCCGTTGTCGACAATTTAACCAAATCAATTAAAAGTTGGACGGTGCTCTTTTTGCTGTAACGGCAAAATTGTTTACACTATAGTCACTCGGAGTGCATTGGTGGGCATCCGACGAAGAATCAGCCAAAGAAACTATTTAATAGATAAAAATGAACTTCGTGATAGATGGAAAATCCAAAAAATCACATCGGAATAGCCGTATTTGGCTATAACTAATAATGCATATTTATTCTTCAAGCTGATACTTCTACAAGCTCTTATTGTTTTAAGCGCATTTGTGAATATACGATTTTGTAGATACTTCCCAGAGCATTTTAAGTGTTTTTTTCGAAAAAGTCCGAACTGAACTTATCAAATGTCAAAGGAAAACACGCCTTAATCAAAAGCGGGCGAGACACATAAAATGAAACTTCTGTCTACCCAGTACGGTTAGTTCAAAGCAGTGAACTAACTCCATCAATTTAATTACAGTGGTTAAAGTAATGCAGAGGATTATGCAGGATTAATAATTTCATGAGGGTATTAATTAAATAAGAACTTTAGAAATGACTACAGTAGTTTAGATAGATATTCCGAAGTATAAAAGCATTTACATTTTTACACCGATCGCACATTAAATGTTGTGATCTGGTTTGATAAATAAATAATAACTCATTGGGTTTATTATATAAGTCAAATATACAAATTTTATCTTATAAATAAAATATTTCCAAGTAGCAACCGCAAAGGACAATTTATTATTTATGAATACAATATTAATATGTATTTTAATATTCACAAGTCACAGAAATTTTAAAAGAAAATTTAAAACTTTTCCCTCTTTTAGGAAACGAAAAATATTGGTTAAATGGTAATAGTTACGTAAATGCTTATGCGTATTCTTTTAAAAGGTTCGAATATTTCTAATATTTACATTTCTTGGTATATTAATTTTATTAATAATGGATAAGTAGAAAGTAATAGAATGACGACGAAAAGAGACGTCATTCAATTGTAAAATTTGTCTCACTTTTCTGTAACGCGATTGTTATTTCAGTATAATTTGGTTCAAAGTGGCACTTTCATTTCTAAAATCAAGCTTCCATTTGGAGTGAGAGCACAGGACAAAGAAAGATTGATTACAATGTGATCGAATTTTTCTTTTCGTGCATTTACTAGTAGAGTATAAGCGAAAATGGCCAATCATTGGTAACAACAGACGCATCGCAATCCAAATTTCAATTTCCTGGGCGCGCCCAGCTGCATAATTCATCAAAACCTTTGTTGTTGCATCGGACTACGTCAGGCTTTATTTAAATATTTGTGAGCGTTATACGCCCTTCCGATTTATATAATTAAAAAGAGTTTTTACCGCACAAAGTGTATCCGAGCGTTAAATTGGAAAAAGTTTTCGCTCTCAAAAACGACTTTTGATTAATTGCTTAAAGCAATAAATTCAACACTGGAACGGAAGTACTGAGCGTTATTTATAATTATTTCAAACTTTCGTAAAATCTCTTTAAGAATTTGATTTGTTTACTAATTAATTTGGTGGGTGGAAAGAAGTGGGATGAAACGAAATAATAACGGTATCGGTGACGTTGATATCACGAAACATGCGTCGAGGAATAACATTTACATTTACAGCGGAACAAACACTTGATACGGCATGCCATTCGTCATATTTAAATAATTCAAAGGGGCAGATAATTAAAAAGTGTGTCTAACGATTGCCTATCACGCAGGGTGGTCACGCGCCTATCTGATTTAGATAATAAAAAACTCATTAGCTAATGTAGAGTCTCATTTTCTTTTTTATTTTAACCGGAATCGAGCCTTGCTTCCGTTTTATTTATTGGGTTTTTTACATCCAGATCTTTGCACAATTTTCACCCTATAAGAGGTATGACTACTATATAACGAGGTTTATATCAATGTACTTCATTATTCATTATATTTTGACACCCATCTATAGGGTTAATTTTAAAAGATAGAAAAAAAGTGTAAATACAAAAGATTTTTGCTCTATTATCTTATGTAAATGTCGGAAAAACAAGTGATGATCTCAAAATGACAGCAACATATTTAAAAATGGTCAAGTCTGCCTTGATAGCAACCATATTATCTATGTTTGCAATTGTTTCAACAATGTTCTACTTTTGACAACTAATCAAAACTAAAGATCTGCAGCGTATGTAAAGATATTTCAAATGGGTTATGCAGAGGAAGAAAAACGGCAAATAATAAAATTATATTATTCAAATAATAAGAATATTAATAATTAATGCTGAAAATTTTTCACACAACCTCCTTTATTTTCTATATATCGGACATTATTTCTTTTCAATTTCCTATTAATACACGAGGTGATAAAATCAGAGTTTTCTCTGTTGAGATGTTGTAAAACGATATTAAGTCGTATCGTATCGTAGTGGGTGCTTAACAATGAGATAGTGTACTCTGCTAGAAATCTCTTGACAGCCGACCCAGAATTAGCCAACACATTATTTTGGTGGAGAATCCATGACTTGTACTTCAACAATTCGGCTAGTTTTTTTTGCCTTTTTTTATACCTTTTCATCATCCGTCATTGGAAGTAGTTTTGCTTTCGATAGGCTCAGAATTAAATTGAGTGTCTATGAAGAACACGTGAAAATTGTCTTTCTAATGCCGGGTGTAATTGGGAGCCCTTATCTACAATGAAAACACAAAGGCGAAGAAATAAAAATTCTCGAAAATTCAGTCAATCCAACATTAGGGGCAGGTTGGTGGGAATGACCGCAAAAGCATCAAGCAACATATCGATTCAGGACATTTAAAATGGAGGTTAAAGTTCAACTTTCAATTAAAAAAATCATCAGCAACAAATTTTCAAGAAGTTTATTTTGGGATTCTAATTGTTTTAACTGCCCACGAACGTGCCAAGTGCTTCTAGTTTTGGTTCCAATTAAAAAAGCTTTGTACGGTTAGTCAACAAAACGAAACCATTGTGTTTTTATAATAATGATACTTTATGTAGTCCGCGACTACCCCTTGTCGAGTATTTTCCATTTTTCAACATATCTTGGTTTATACAGAAGTTTGTATACTCTAAAATTTTTAGTAATAAACAATAACGTTTATATTTTATATGTAATAAATCGTTCGTAAATATACATTTTTTTTATTACTATTTTCTATATCATTGAAATAAAAGAAAAATATCGAGCCAAAATGATTGAAGTATTTGGCTGAAGATATCTTTATGCGAAACCCTCTTTTTAGGAAATTCGTGTTTTTGGGGAAGTTGTTTGGTAAACAACGTGAGTTTTTTTAGTATAATGTGCATATATATTTTCAGTAGCTTGGAGCATTTGGAATTTTCCCAAGCACATTATGAATAGTAAAAATCAGTTAATTCTTTACGAACAAACAAGGGCAAAATAATTTGGTAAATTGTACAATTTGGAAATGCACTTGTTTTTTTACTGGAGAGTTGATAATAAGGATCTAGAAAACAATAATGTTTGTATTGCAGGTTATGAGAGAGCGTTACTACTGTGTGTGCTCGACAAATAAAATATCCAAAATCGATATTAATGGGCTTTTATTTTTGATCCCGTTCAGTGTTAATAAAATCCGACTAAACAAACAGCCGTTCCGCTAAAGTCAAACAATAAGAAAAGCCATCCATTAAGAATCAAACCAGCCGGAGCTATCCCGAAAATCCCCTTCCGGTAGGACCGACGAATTTAATTAACGAAATTCTCCGGTGCTGTTTCCGTTTAAGTTGCACGTAATTTGTAAATCGCTTATTAAGAGTTGCGCAACGTAGCAACAGTTATCATCGAATTTGATTCAACAAGTAAAGTTTGGTAAAATATTTGCTTTGCATCGTAGCTCGATTCCAAAATGAAATTGTTAAAGGCGTCTCCGTAAAAAATCGAGTATGTAAATTGGGAAACTGAATAAGCGGTTTATATCGGAGCGATAAATTATTTATTATACTAAGAGGAATTCAAGAACCTTGTGACAGATCGAAACTTTCGGTAAAAATGTCATGCATGACAATGTTTCCGCGTGTGTCTGATGTTACATGCTATTCCTGAAATGTAGTGTTTCTGCTTCGAAACTATTTCCGGGTTGATTTGACATGCCCCGCTTTTAACATGACCCCATAAAAAATTCATCCAAGGCGCCATATCTTAGATGTTTCTGAGGTCAATTTACACTGACGGAACGTTTTGCTCTGGTCTCTTTAGCCCTCTGCCGGCTACACGTTTCTTAACAAAGCTTTTCCGAGACCGTTAGGGTAGTTTGTCGAGAAGCATTTTTAAGATATATTAAAGAATTTGTATTTACAATTTTCAATTTTTTTCATTGACCTTATTATGGTGTGGAGTTCTTCCAATATATTTTCTAAGCATAACGAGATAATTTGATAGAAAAATCTAGTAGGCTGCTGTCACTTCTTTAGGCATTTCTCATTATCCAAAATAGAAAATATGACTAAAACAATAAAAAATTCAGTTTTAATAAAATAATGACGAATTACACGAAATTTTTCACCACTCAACTTGTATTTTAGTTTTGCCTTAAGTTTCTTGCCTATTTGTTCTGTTTTTAATTGAGTTACATTTTTAAAAAAGCGTTTTTAAAGAAGATATGTTTATTAATAAATTATTTTTAAAATTGTTTAGAAGATAATGTGTAAATGTTGGTACCAGATACCACTGCTTGAAGTCACCCAACTAAATTATTTTTTCCAAAATATATTTTTTTGACATGCAAAGCTTTTCTTTTGTTTTAATTTGGAAATTGTTAGTTTCATGCAAAAGAAAAAAGTTTTTAATAAACTTGTCTATCCAATTTATGTTCATTTGTTTTGGTTCGTTTTGGTTAGTCAGTTAGGGTAATCTAATTCCATCCCCTCCGCTCATTTAAAAAAAGAAAAATAAAAGCACATGCACAAAATGTATTTTATAATAATAATAATTCCGTATTATTTTATTGTTTTCAGATAAGAAACAACATTATTCTTCCGCCATATTTTTAGCGCATATTTTCTTAATGGTTAGCTTTGACTCAACGTTTATATAACGAATTAATCTCTACTTTAAACAAAGAATCACACTCATCAGTTTTTCGAACTTCTGTTGAAACACCCTGTATAAAACGTTCCATTCCAATGTTCAAAACATTCCTACGTGGATGTCACTGGTGAAAGTAGTAAATGAATTTTTGTTGCTAAAAAATTTCATGAAAAAATTTTGATGAAAAAATGACGATTTTGAAAATAATTTGAATTTTTAGAAATAGCGCTACCACTTTCGGATGTCACTGGTAAATTAAAAAAAAAAACATTTTAAATCTGAAAGAAATACGAAAATTGTGCCAAAATTTCTTAAAACTTCTAACAGCCCGTAGCTCCAAATTCAGAAGTTTACTACAGATATAAATTAATATTAAAATCAATCAAACCTAATTCAACATTACTCATGAGCGCTTACATCTCATCTTTTGTCAATAGTTAACGACTCAACAACCGCTATAAATTTTTCGGAAGCTTAAATTTCCCCAAATCAACGGTTTTGCTCTAATTGGTCATAAAACACAGTTTTCTGATAAACCTTCCTCCTACATTTCGCTGACCTAAAAACAAAATTAACATTTTAGGCCGACTCAGGATTTAACCAACTGTGGCAAATACCTAATTAAATTAGTATCGATAAGCTATGTCTTAGGAAAATGGAAGCATATTTGACAAAACCATTACTTTGCTGATTTATCGATTAGTTATTTTAAAATACAAACATTTAAAGCTTCAGAGTTTATTTTTTAATGAATTATACAATGTGAAATGAATTATTATAAGAATACTGTTTAAGTCGTGCCAAAAAATCGGGATATAAAAAAGGTATTATTAACCAAGTGGTTTGGTTAGTTTTGGTTAGTTTTTGACAATATTTGACAATACTATTACTTTACCGATTTACCGATTATTTGTTGTAAAATACAAAAATATGAAACTACAGAGTTTTTTTTTAATTAATTATACAATATAAAATGAATTATTATAAGAATATTGTTTATGTAGTACCAAAAAATCGTAATATAAAAAAGGTCACATATTATTAACAACGTGTTTTGGTCAGTTTATTATATTTGACAAAACTATTACTTTACTGATTACACATTAGTTATTGTAAACTATAAAAATATAAATCTGCAGAGTTTATTTTTTAATAAATTATACAGTATAAAATGAATTATTATGAGAATATTGTCTAAATCGTACCAAAAAGTCGTGATATAAAAAATGTTACATATTATTAACAAGGTATTTTAGTTATTTTAGTATATTTGACCAAACTATTACTTAAATTAATCTAATTATTGAAATTTAAAGCTACAGAGTTGATTTTTTAATCGAATATATAGTATAGTATAGAACTATAGTTTAAGTAAAGCTTATATTTTATTAACAAGGGTAAAATTCGCTATTTCAAAATATTTTAAGCAATGACAAATGAAGTTTTTTGCTTGCTAACTCGGGCACGATTTGTTACACGAAATTTCGAAAACAAGATCAAACAAGTTTCGTTATTTGTTTCAGGAAAGATGCTGACACAGTTGGACGTCTCTCAAAACAGTTTAACCCAAGTACCGTCAGCCGCTTACAAAAACCTGCACCACCTCCTAATATTGAACATGAATCACAACAAGATCAACAGCCTACACGCCAGAGCGTTTCAGGGTCTTGATACCCTCGAGATCCTCACGTTATACGAGAACAAAATTACTATCATCGATCCTGATGCTTTCGTGGGTCTAGAAAAGTAAGTATTCCATATGACAAAAAATTTAGTGCTGCGTAATAATATTCTTCGATGTGAATAAATATTGTAATTTAATTGTAATAAGACCTTCAAAATACGCCTGATTCTGAGGATAGGTTGAGAAATATAGAGCTAATGGGCTGGAAGGTAACGAAAAATTCAACCACTTCCTATCGAATATGCACATAGATGTTAGCTTTAACACTTCAATCAATCCTTAAAGAATATGCCGGACATACTGGCTGTAATTACGAAGGCTGGCTCATTCGAACTTATCAAATCTAAAAATTCTCCAAGGAATGTACTCCGGCAGTGGGAAGAATCAGGTCCTCAAAAGTAGGGGCCAAATCCTCAAACTTGAGGATCTCAACAAGTTACCTTTTCATAGAGTAAAAGACTTTCTACGTGTGTCTGCTTAGAAGAGTGCCGCCATAGATCATCAGATATATCAAAAAAGTCCATAAGATAATTACTAGCGAAATACTTCTTCTCTTAAGTCAGCAGTTTGATATGTTTAATTGATCATCTCGGTAACTAGTAAAATCAACTTGATGATCACCGAACAAATGAGCTAACTAAGTAACACTAATCTATCGTGCAAAAACTTATGTAGGAGGGGTTCAACGAAATGAAGTTGTTGGTTTCGTCGGCGTCGACGCTTAAATTTCAAATTAATATCTAACGAGAACATTGCCTCAACTACTTGGAAATCGAAAGTAGAAGTTAACTTGAAACTATCGCCATCTAATTAATTCGCGCACTATTTAGATAAAAGTTCCGCTCCGTACTGATAAAGTTATGGCTCAAATGGTTTCTACTTATAATGTGGATTATCTCACAGGGAGATCTGAAGACATTCAATATAATACTTACAACATATTCAAGATGAAAGGATACAGGTTTGAGATTCGCCAAACAAGAAAATTGTAAAAAACGGCTTTAAGCCGCAAGTCTTAAGTTACGTACCTGCAATGAAGCTGAGGGTGGGCGTTTTCATAATTTTCATCAATGTTCATAGCACTACATCTTTTCAATTTTCATGATTCTAATTTTTTGGCTTGAAACCCAGAAGATGCGAAAACAATTTAAGATTCAAACAAAAATACCTTCAAAGACGAAACTGGATTTTACAATCTCAAACTAGTTGAGACAAAACTAGTCTTTTATCATGACACTGCAATGTTAACAAATTTACCAAATCCTATTTCAAATATCACTGCAGGCATTTAGCTTACGACTTGACCCACAGAAATCATTTATTATTAAAAATATAATTAATAATTTATTATTATACAAATTAATACACACATAGAAATCCTAGGATTTTAACTGAACTTAAGTTGTGTAAATAGCTTCAGATATGGTAATTCGTTTTTGTAATTCTACCTACCTACCTACATACATGTCTATAAAAATTATTATAAAGTATATGAACCAGATAATCAGCTTAAAATATTTCTAGGCCTTAGACGAAAGTTTTTTTTTTTTATTTGTTTGTTTAAATTATAATAATAATGTTATCCAGTTAATTTAGCTTTTTCAATGTACCGAAATGTATGTCCAAAAAGCAAAATTCAACACTATCTAGGTAAAAATTACGTAAATTAATAAAAAAATTGCATCCATCTAATTTTTTTTGCGTTATGCGGGACACACATCGTTTTTAGTTATTGACGTGGCCTCTAAAAAATATTTCTTATTTGAAATTTGTAATTAGCGAAAAGGTAATAGAGCAGTATAAGTTACAAATCTCAATATTAAAATTTGCATTTTTTAAAAATTAATACAATTTTAAGAAATTGTAAAAAATTGATACATTAACCGAAATTTAATAGCTTAGCATTTATTTTAAACTTAAATTAATATCAAAACACTAAACGCTAAGTTGTGAATAATTTTATAGCAATATTTTTAATATTATTCCGGAATGTTTTCTTTAACATTAGCAGAAGAGGATATAGAACTAAATAAATCCGTTTACCCTCCTCGAGATTTTCCACCGTGAGGAGATTATTGTTAAATTTCGGCAGACAAGATCGCAAAGACACTACACTACAATATTTTATGGTTTTAAATAAAACTAAATGAGGGGGATGAAGATATCGCGGTCGTAACAAATATTTAAGGGCCATTTGGACAGTTGCCAAAGGAAAGTTAGTTTTTGATGGTTTGCACGGCATGCATTTTACTCCCTGTCGGTTTAACTTCGAATTTACAATTTTAAGGCATACAATAAACCGAAATTATGTAGTTTAAGTACAGTAGTAAAGCCCTAATATCGAAAATGTAATATTTCCACACATAAAACTAAATAAATTAAACAATAATTCCTTCAAATTGGTTGGAATATTCCTGGATTCACATTTGAAGTATCACGTAAAGAGTTTTAATTGAATAAATAAATCTAGTTCCGATAATTTTGTTAACAATAGAAACTCTTCCAATTAATAAACTAAAACTGAAAATAGAATTAACGTAATTTTCAAAAAATCTCTTTTTTTAATGCTAAGCTAAAATATATAAAAAAATCTACCATTTAAGATGTTCATATTCAGGTTAAAATATATATAATAATAGGAACTTATTATTTTTCGAAACCTACATGTTAGTCCCTAAATTTTCCCAAAAGCTTTACGGTTTGTAATAAAGACACAATAAATTGACCCACAACGTTCTATCAAATCGATAACAAAACTCCACGTTCAGATATAAAAAGAATTATTGGAACGCGATAAAACAAAGAAAAAATATTTGAGGTAGAAATGTGGGTTGCGAGCACGTAACTTGTTAATTTTATTAAGCGCCAGTTTCTGTCCTTCTTCCTGACGTATCCACCAAAAAGGGGAAAATTTAACGCAATCGCGAAAGCACCATTTCGTCGGCGTTATTACAGGTAAAAAGAAATAACGAAATAAAAAAAAAGCAAAAGAGAAACGAAAAAAATCACACAACGAATATATGTAGATTTAATATATTTAATTAAATTTAATATTAATATTTTTTTTACCTATTCTTTAACATTTTCTCAAATGAGAGATAATTGGTTATTTGTCTCAATCTCTAAACAAACTTGTATTTTCCTAAAAGTGATTTATTCAACAAGTAACAAATGGTATAAAAAATTTTCAAAATCAGTTTATAGTATGATCTGTTCATAGATATAAGAAAGGGACCAATCACTTTTGAACGGATTTTCCAAGGGTGGTCATTAACATACAATGCAACAAGATTATTATTATTAATTAAGGTAATCATTAATTAAAATAATTTTTAACAATTAATTATTAATTAAGGTAATAATCTTGTTGCACTGTACGTTAATGACCACCCTTGGATAATCCGTTCAAAAGCAATTGGTCACTTTCTTTTATCTATGAACAGACCATACCAAAAACATTACAAATATGATTAATTACCAGCGTTAATTTGGAAGTTATGCCGGACTAGAAGTTTTAATTTCTTATTTAACTTAAAGTTTCTGATTAGAATCAACTTTACGCAAGTGCGGCTTCGCAGGATGACGTAGCCATTTTTTTTTTTTGATTCTATGGAATATACTTCTCTTCCTTCCAAAAAGAATATACGCTGCTCGTTCATTTGAAAGACGATCGATTTCAAGTCTCTTGCCGTTTCCAACAGGGAATAAATATCTCTTAGGCATCGTTTGTGGGTACACGAGATTTCCATTTGCTTTTTGATGTTCAGACAAACCGCCATAAAATTCTTTGATAATAGATATAGTCATATTGCTGCGAAAGGCTACTATGATCAAAATTTTCCTTTCAAGGTTGGAAATTATTAACTGCAAACATGTTTTTGACTTTAGTATATATTTTTCTCCTAAAACAATTCATCTTACCCAAAAAAAAAACATGCTATTTGGAAGACAATTTAATGTGATCTGATCTGATGATACGTGTTTATGCAGTAGTTACAGTGATAATAACAAACTAGTTATAGGCTTAAATTTGGATTTGGATAGAATTTAATTATGTTAGCTTGATGCATACTACACCGCAAAAAGCCGCTCAAGTCATCGCTTTAATCGAAAATCGAATCGCCAGCGAGCTGTTGCAGGATAACTGGATATGATACGCGCAGCAGTTCGACGAGTATGGCAACAGTATGAGGAGACTGGATCCTTTACTAGACGCTCTGAAACAGGCAGAAAGCGAATTACAACTACTAGAGATGACCGCTTTATTGTGTCAACAATAATAAGAAATCGTCACCCTAATCCCGTTCAGGTGCGACAACAGCTCCATGAAGTTCGAAGAGTGGCTATTAGTCAGTGGACAGAAAGAAGAAAACTGAAGGAAAATAACCTGACCAGCTCATCGATAAGCAAGCTTACGCTTTGCACGGGATTGTCTGAATTTTACATTGGATAAACAGGGTCTGTTCTGTTCTGAGATCATAATATGACGTTTTACACGAAAAAAAGTTTACCGAACTGTATGATATGGGGTGCAATTTCTATAGACGGTCGAACTGACCCTGTTTTCATCCTTAACAGGTGCTAGGTGCTAGATATTTTATCAGATTACGTGCTACTATTTGTCAACTACATTGGAGACGAAATCATTTTATGCCTGACAATGCTAGGCCGTATACCGCAAAGATCGAGGAAGATTACATTACAGAAGTCAGTTTTCGAGTTACGGAGTCGTCAACATGCAGCCCCGACCTCAATCCGATCAAACATTTATGGGACGAGCTAAAACGGAAAATTCGAGCTACATTTCGTACTCCAACCTAAATCCCAGAGTTTATTGTTGCAGCAGAGGAAAAGTAGTAATAAAAAAAAGTTAATTTGATTCGTGCATTTATTTTCCTATGCTAAATCTAAAAAGCAGAAATAAATTTTATTCAATTTGAACTCGTATTAAAGCATATTAAATTGACTTTCAATCGGCTTTTTTTATCTGATCAGTAGATCCTAAAAAAAAATAAATTGAAGTGAAAAGTTCATATTAAATCTGGTTTATTTTCATATTATATAGCTGACTTTCCAACTTAAACGAAATAATAAAGTCAACACTTTGTCGTAAGATGAAGCTAGCCATTTGGTGACCTTTCATATCAGTTTAGTTCTCTCCATTTAATACGTACTCATGTGTTATAGACAATATTGGATATATAAAAAGCACTGAGCCCCACATACTGGGTGGACCCTCACTAAAAGACGTAGTCGAAACCGTTCAGAGTTATAGGGTGTTTTTGAAAACTTTGCATCGCTTTTTTTTATAGAAAATTATGTGTTAGAAGACAATTCCAAAGAAAATTTTTATGCTGAATGAAATATATTATTAATTTAATTAATTAATTATTAATATAATATTTTCTAAACTAATAGTTTATTAGTTCTCAACCGAGAAATTGAAAAGCGTGACTGATATTTTGCTCTGATCTTATTTAAAAAGGAGTTCTTACCGCTTTAAACAAGTAGATATTCGGAGCGACGGTTTTACGGAATTTGGTTGTTACGATCAATGTCCTGAAAGAAAAAAAGGCATTTTCGGAAGATTGCGACTCAACTTAATTATTAGTGGTCAGTCTGAGAAGAAAAAACGCCCTATAAGTTACAATTATTTTAAGAGTAACTAAAAGTAATTCTACTAATATGAAAGTTAAAGACACCAGCAAGACTAGCAACAACTAACATTAAATAAATTAAAACATTCTTTAAAATTTCTTTTAGAAGTTAAACCTAATGACCAAAATCACAATTTCGTGACATTATATTTAAGGAATTGAAGTCTCCATAAAAAGTTTTCATAGAAACAAAGTTTTCCATAACAAAAATGTGTGTTAAAATGCACATTTTCGACATCCTATAACGACAATAATATCCTTTTTGCGACAATCGAGATCCAGACACCTACATTTCTTTTTGTCTCTCTAATTTAGAAAGAGGAATTTTTATTTAAAAGCGTCTAATTGGGCCCACGAATTAGACAATTATTATTTCCACTATTGAGGACGATAAGTATGGCACAGTTGTTGCAATGAAAAAAATCCGTATGAGCAATAATAAAGCCTTTTTTTATAGAGATGAACATAAGTAGAGACGGTGGCTGATAATAATCAAGCAGAAAAATATTCGCAACATGCACACAAAATTGCAGAAAAATACAAACAGCAAAATCAATGAAAACAATTATAACACTTTGTATATCTTCTGCTGAATTCATCAATATCGACCCCCAAAAGACGAGAAATTATTAATAGAAAAATTGTCATTGTAATTTGGTAATATTGTAATTTGCCCATTAAATGTATTTTGTATGAAGTGAACGTCAGTAATGTAAAAGTTGTAATAGGATTATGTGGGACATCGCATCGTTATTTATTTTTACGCCGATCGCGTTTGAAACAGTAATATTTGTCCACGTTTCAAGCTGTCCGCGCCAAAAAAAATACAAACGTTTTAATTTGCAGTTATTAAATATATTCCAAATATTTGAATTTTGCCGATGACAATTTTATTCCGGACACGCGGCATTTATGTAATAAATTATATTTGTTGTAAACAATATAAATTTCACACGCTTGCATAGCAACTGCGTCCCTTATTTTGCCGAATCTCGTGCAATTCATAACTGCCTGAAGACGTTTAATTAAAATAATGGAAAAATAAAATTATCCTAATTTATTCTGTTTAAGGAAACTGAAACGGCTCAACCTTGGAGGAAACGGATTAACATCTGTTCCGCAGAAATCCCTCGGAATACTTGATACTCTGAAGAAGCTCGAAATGCAAGAAAATAGGATATCGGAAATTAAGGAGGGAGACTTTGAAGGTGGGTGTTAAATGGGATCGGCTATTATTTTACGCTTACTTCGTTACTGCAGTTTTTCTTCGCTTTTGCAACTACACAATGAAAATAAATATTTTTCGAAAAGAGTGGCTAATATTAGTTGCGAAACAATATTGCAAAGAATGTTCTTTATTTCGCAGCATATGTAAACCAACCAAACAAAAATAAAACAGAACATCAACGAATTGTACGTAATAAAGTTCTTGCCCAAGAAACGTCGAAAACTAATGTCAGTTTTGTTATCAAGATAAAATATAGGACGAATGATTGACAAGTAAAAATGCGATTACCCAATATTGGTGAAAGTCTATAAATTAACAGGTTATTCTCTCTGTTTACTGTATCCTTGTAACTTTATGTAATTAATATGTGTCAATCTTATAACTACGCTGCTCCAAATTGAATTAAGTATTTCTTTACATACAATGCGTCCGCCTAGTAACCCAAAAAATTTCGAAAATAAATGAAAATAAATCAAAATCAAAATTTATAAGCAAATTGAGTTTATTTTGAAGACGTCATAATTTATGGTTAAGAAACAACTTCTTACCCATATTAATTAAATTTTTGAAGGCAACTGATTTTTTTCAGATTATTTGATCTTTGAGGTAGTTTGTTCTAAATTGTAACTTTATGTAATTAATATGTGTTCATCTTATAACTACGCCGCTCCAAATTGAAGTAAGTATTTATTTACATACAAGGTGACGGCCTATTCAACAGACAACTTTCGAAAATAAATGACCATAATTAAAAATCAAAAAAATTGTTTGAAAACTGATAAGCAAATTGCGTTTATTTTGAAGACGTCATAACTTCTGGTCAAGAAACAACTTCTCAGCCTTGCAGGCAACTAATAATTTGATTACTTATTTGAAAATTTTCAAAAATTCAACAGTTTTCGGATTATTTGATTTTTGTTCTAAATTTTTGTACTAATTCCTGAATTCTAATCGAAATAAAACAAAAAATCAAGTCAAGTTGGCAAACTTACTTATTAAATCACATTCGTAAGCATGAAAACTTTAGCCCGATTGTTCAAAATTTCGGGTATTCACATTGAAATTTTTTTCAATTAACTTCCGTTTCCTTGAACATGGGAGAATCTATTTTTTTGAAACGGCAAAAAGCTCCCGGAACGTAATATCAGATCTCTTAGTCATTTTATTGAGGAGTAGTTGAAAAAAATCGAAGATAAAAATGGAATTTTAACAGCCTCTCTCTCGCAAATTATGTAGTTTAAGGCTGCATGTTAACATATCAGTCGGGCTCACATCCGGGCACTTTGTATATTAATTTCTAAATTATCTCCTTTATTATTGATAATAATAATTAAAGACTAATAATAAAATTTAGAAGCACAGTACCACAATACAGTACATTCCAATTAGAACAACATTTTTAAGATCTGGAAAAGTACGGGTTGTTGTATGCATTAAATATTCAAGGGTTTTAAATTTTAAACTTGATCGGAGTGCCTGGCTACAATCACCGAAAACTTCAACCACTTGAACATTCGAACCCGTAAATTTTCGATGAGTCTCTCCCAACTCCGCGATTTTTCCTGCTTATTTATAAAACCAGGTCGAAATAAAGCTTCAAGTCATAGAGATTGAGCCTTTTAATATAAAAACACTAAATTGGTAAATTGGTATAATATTGAAATTTTATTTTAGGATTAAGGAATTTAGATTCTTTGGGGTTAGCTCACAACAAACTTCGAACGGTCCCTGGCAAAGTTTTCTCGCATCTCACGCTTCTGAACTCCTTGGAGCTAGACGGAAACATTATTGATACCGTCGACAAAGACGCCTTTGTTGGTCTTGAAGGTGAGTTTCGTGTTAATAATTTAATGCTAATCAAATAAAGCTTTCTTCTATTTTTAATTTAATCTTTTCGCATACAGACGCGTTTCAAATGATAGACGCAAATTTACGAAAGGAAATTAACAAATTGTACAGTAAAATTTCGTATACAACTGTTTATAGTGTATATCGTGGTCCGTTTATTATTACCTAGTCTCAAAAAAATAAAAACAAAATTCAGAGGTTTTTTTTTCAAAGAAATTTTCGCAGGCTGCCGTAATACTATTTACAAAACATCTGGATTCTTCCAGCGTCGTTTATTGTTGAGTCGAACTTGCTAACGTTTCGCCAATCATCCTGTTGGCTTCTTCAGAGCTTCTGTACCTGCTTATTATTGTTTGAGGGGAGTGGAGCTAAATGAGGGGTGTAAACATCGTCTCAGATGACTGATTCCCATATTGGTGACAGGTAAACACCTGGTTTCTGTAGGTTCTCCGATTTTTCGTTGGCAGAAGAATTGATTACATGCCAGAATTTTATTTTAATAGAATAAAATTTTATTTCCGGTTGCATGGTTGTATTCGGAAACTTTGTTTTTAGACCAGAGGTAAGGTGTTTTAATTAATTCTGGGTACAGCACAGATAACCTATTTTTGGGCCCGATGGTGATGTGCTAAAGCATTAAGGTATCGGTCTTTGTGCGTAGGTTTCCTGTAAACACAAGCAACCCAACAATTCTAACCGCGACTCAGATCTTTACCTGTCACTAATATGGGAGTCAATCATCCGACTACTACTTTTTCATATAGGCAACCTTACACATAGTCGCCTTTTTAAAAAATGGTAAATATGACAAAACTAAAAAAGTAATGATATTTAATTTAATTTAATGTTTTTCATGTAAATTCTTAATAAAAATTTTGATCAACCATAATTCTATGGTTGATCAAAAAATTCTATAACTAGTCAATAATTTTCGATCCAAATAAAAATATTGCACACATAAGTAATAATTCTGACTGATAACTTCGGAAGCTACATTAAATATAATAAATTTCAAAATCGAAAGAGAAATAAAATATTCTTAGGCCAAAACAAAGATTTCTGGGTATATTTTTACAACAAATCCTCAATAGAGTAATGCGATTTAACTACTAGTAATTTTTTTTACAGTAGCGAATACTTAATCTTCGAATTGGTAACTGCTTTCTTTAGTAAATAAAAGAGGCGTGATCTGTTTTATTTTTTAACATGGGATCCAGAAAGCGTTTTACGCGGGAACATATTGAACATTGTCCTAACCCGCAGAAAACTCGCAGACGATAACCGTAACTGTTAGAATTCACCGAAGCTTGAATTTTCCCTCACTTAAATTAATTAATTTTCCCCCACATTTCGCAGTTTTTACATATTGCAAAAAAGCGGGCAAAAAGTTCTCACTCGCTGTGCACAAACAAGCCAGAAAATTAATTTCCGAGAGGCAATTGTTTTAATTCGCTACATGTTTATCGTCAAAATTATTATGTGTTTACAATTACCAGCGAAATGTCCATTCGTATGGGACTGGTTAACAATTCTCGAAATTGTTCACATAATGAGAAAGTTTCGCTGCAAATCGGTAAACATTGTAGGATAACTCGCCGTTTATTACAAAATAAAAGGTTTTTTTTTAAATTGTTCTCAATAACAATAGGGATTTGAACAATCTAAACAAAATAAGATCAACAATATTATTTAAAATAAAACAAAATCAAATCATAATAATAAATATCCGCCATTTGTTAAATCGTAGTTTGTCTAAACAATTATTATTAATTTAGAAAAAAAAACACACCACAAAGCAATTATTAAAATATCTGCGAAGTACCAAGCAATGATGTTAAATAAGTAAAATAAGTAGCAAAAGGCAAGCTAATCAATATTAATAAAATAAAAAACATAAATATGACAAATAAATAAAACTGCGTCAACTATACACAAAAATTCTTTAAAACCAAAAATTCATAAATATTTTTCCGACAGTACTCGACAGAGCGAAATAATAAAAACTAGTCAAATTAAAATTAAAACTATACTGAAATTGTAAGCATGGGAAAAAATATACAAAATTTCAATGCTAAAGATTTATCATTGAAAAAAATATATAAAAGTATTTCCGGAAATACTTAGTGTCCAAAATTTTTAAAAGAACCCATCTTTTTAGAACATGTTTAATATTTGCTCCAGTTTGGCTAAATAGCTAATTTTTTTTAACTTAATTGGAGTATAACTTTTAACTCTTGAGTTATTTTCGTATTTTGTGAAAAAAACTAAAAACTGGGAACAATATATTTTATTTTTGTGGACTCCCAGATAAACAATAACTATAAACTTAGTTCCTATGTCCGCCATATCAGCATTTTCCGCCCTACGATTATATGAATTCCCTGTTTTTCTTTTTTAACATTATGTTTATCACTTCATTTTGAATGTTAAAACGAAAATATAATAGCCGAGACGGAGAAAAGAAATGATTAACATTTTAGAAATTTAGGAGTTTTGACAGAATCTCAATGAAAATGTATAGAAAAATCAAGTTGCTTTCTTTTTAATGATAGCAAGAGGTGATTGACAATACCTAACTGAAGATATAAAATAAAAGGTTGTATAAAATGTGGTTGCAAAAATATCACATTTGTTGAATTTAACTGTTTTTCCGTTGTTTTTTTTATGAATTCGACGCAGCGTTTTCTGGTAACCGATATTCGAGTTTTCAAATATTCTCTTGTGCTTACGCCTCTTACAAACAGATGTTTGATAAACGTTACACTCGCGAACGAAATATGCAAACAATTTTCCGCCTCGCACATTTTCTCGGCACTAATGACAGGATATCAAAATTCTTATTTGCGTGACTACTTTCCCATTTCGAGGTAGGCGAGACGAGAAAATACGCTTCCGATATACGCCTTAAGTTCCGTGCTGCATAACAACTTGAAAGATTGCATTAAATAAGAGGGAACCCAACTCCATTTTGTTTTCGAAACTCCATCAGAATTCCGAGTAACAAAACAATAATTAGACACTAGACTAATGGCCGTTGTTAGTATAAGCAATACAATTAAATTTAAGAACCTAGTTATTTATTTCAATTTATTTCTCTCGTTCGCCTTTTGTTCTTATTTAATATAAAGATTTCAAGTGTAAACATTTATTTTGACCATTTAAAAGCAATTTATAACTTTTTAGAATTCATCTGGAATTCCTTGAATTTCTTTGCGGAATTCCTTTACCTGGAATTCCTGTAGAATTATTCCTCTATACTCTACAACGTAATTCCCCTGCGGTGGCGAGGGCGAGTGCTAAGCTTTATTATATTTGCAGATGCAGGCCGGATCAGTTTAACCATAGCAATATTTTTAGAGATATAATTCGTTCAGTTGTTTTTACAAAGCGACGATAATATTAATGTAGGTTTGTTTATCATTAGTCTAAGGGGAAATAAGTCCGACGTTGTGGCAAATTAAACAAAACTATATTTTCTCTTACTAACTTACACTTGGTATATAGACAATACAACCTTTCGTCGGTACGCCACGTTCGTTAAAAGAAATAACGTAAGCATAGCCTTCTATAATTGGATGTAGAAATAGCAACCAAAGAAATACCGTGCTCGCAAAAACTAAACTAAAGGATATGATATTTTATCTACGTAAATACTAACATAACTGTTACTACTAGTACTAGTTAATAATTGTAGAACCGGGATACCAAGTTTCCGCATATTACACCATAATATCCAGGTGAACAACAGGTCGCAAACGAATCAGAGTCATTAGACTGATCTAATGGATTTAGTTCAAGTATTTATGTAAAACTATAAACTATAAAAGAAAAAGGTAATTAAACACAATAAAAAAAAAGATTACAAAAAACAGATACAAGATAAAGCTTGTATCATAATTTCAACAAACGTAGATAAGAAGGGATTGAAGAACAGTGTGAAGAAATAGTGAAAGATCGTATGAAGATCGGAGACTATCTTAGATTTATTTGGTACAACTTGAGAAAGAGCTTTTAAAATTCTCTCTCATTATTGTAAATACAATTAGAGACGCAAAACCAACCAAAACTAACCAAAACAAACTAAAACTTAATGTGTTCATAATCAATTTTCTATGAAGCAGGGTCTTTGGTATTCGATGTATAATTCCTTACTTAGCTGCTTCATCATCATATATTGCCGAAAGTAAAATGGTACAGTTTCCAGATTCGTCTAAAGAAATATTTCTATCTGAGTCACAAATATTTTGAAAATTTGGTAGAATCACTTCAAGTACATTGCAAGGAGGACAAGAGGTAGGTTGCGGGAATCTTAAGGCTATATATGTTTAAATTTGGATCGTTGTTGTGGATCTTTTTCCTGTTCGAGCAATACAGTTGTGCGGTAGCGTACATAGCCTACAGTGAGTATAAATCGACTAAACATAGATAGTGCCATGACTCATAAGTGAGCAGCACTTTAATGAATAGTGAATTATTATTTTCAAATATTACTAATCGTATTTTTAAAATTAGGAAAACAGAAACAAAACAAAATAGTAATAGGAAACAAAAGTAATAGGAACGAACAAACTAGTACTGACCGCCTGCTCTATAGCCTGAAATCTTGAAACGGCACTAAACCAACTAATTAACATTGCAGATGAATTTATTTAGACAAAAAACGAATTCAAATTTTACTTAAGTTGAAATCTTGCTCACAACAGGCCAATTTTTTTCATTCCTTTGTGTGTTGGGGTGTGTGGATTGTGTGCACTTGTTTTGCGGTTTAATTTCTAACAATTGAAAACTGTATAACGGTATTCAAATAGTGATTAATCCATATGAATTAAATGATACGGTAAGTTTATATCTGTATTAATATAAGTTAGAGTGTAATTCATTTGCAAATATTAAAATTAATAGGCATATACTCCCTGAAAGATGAATACTTTTTTGATTGAAAAAAGCGCACAGGTTCCTAAATGAAAAAAGTGCGCGAAAAAATTGATAATAACAAATTATTTTTAAAATAATGAAAAACGAAAAACTTTTAGAAGTGCTTGCCTGAATGTCTGCTCGCGATGGTGTGTTTGTCTTTTAATATTTTGACATAAGAGAAGGCTTAAAGGCAAGATGATTCAAAGACATAACAAAATCTGCAGTCACTATGAGAAATATCATACTTGAATATAGTAAAATTAATAAACAGTCTGCAGTACATGAAATTTCTAGACTGAAATCTTAAGTTAAACGTTTCAGTATCGCATTTGACGAATGACAAAACATTAATATACATTCTGTTGGAGGAACAATGCGGAACATCGGATTAGTGCGCCCTTACGGATTCGTTCCAGCAGAAAAATGCTCATCCCTTGTAGAGGAAAAATTGAAAGATTTTAATTTAGATATATCTTACAGTAAGTAAGGAGTAACTACTGACGGTGTGTCGGTTATGGTAAATTTAGAAAAAATTATAGCCAAGCCAATGTAATAAAGCACCCAGACGCATCATGCAAAAGCAAGTACAAGGGAAGCTGCACCAACTGCATTTCTGCTGAAAGTGAGTTCTGGTATTTTTTGGATGAGTGAAGAAGAATGTTCATCTCGAACAAGAAATCCTATTCGGATGTGGTGTGCCGCATAATCCGCAAAATATGACGACAAATACAAACAAAAACTAATCAATAAATGAAGAATATGCTGCAACGATTTTTCATATCTAAATTATTATTGAAGCCCGATCTAAATGTTTGTAGTTTTACGCTTATTATGACTAGACCCATCACAATTTAAGCACAATTACTATTACCATTTAACCTCGATTTTAATATAACTGTTGTTGCCATAGAAACAATTTATAAATCTTGCAGCAATCTAAAACCACCCGCCCACTTTTAGCAGAATATTGTTATAAATGTGTGTGGCGGCCAAAGTTGACGGTCAAAAAGGTATTTTCATTTGTCGCCGAGCTGATCGCATTACATATCCCACTTTCGTTCAGATTAAAAATCGATGACCGCTTAAAAGCTCGACACCCTTTAATAAGTCTTTGATCAGACTAATGAGCGCCGTTGCAACAATTTGCGCTCTTTGATTTTGTAAAAGCAGTCCTTTCAGGCGCAAATAAATTGTAGCCGTTCCCAAAGAGTTTATCACATTTCACGTGGGTAGTAATCGAACGAACGTTTTTGTCGAACACAATTCCGTTCTCGATGTGTATTTACTGCAATCAACCGTTGTTTGTTCCAAAACATATCGAATTCCCTTCGAATTGCTTCACTGCAGGATGGTCTTACTTTCTATTTCACACAGTTCCTTAAAGGTCGTAGTAGAGGCTTCAATGTACTGCGCGCTCAAATTGGGGGATCTTTGCAAGTATTGCACACTATTTAATTTGATTGATCGTCACCAAAATCTAAATCACGTTAACTGGGTTTAGTTAGGCTTCTTTAACAAGTCAAACAAGAAAAATCTTTTTCGCCAAACATGCTACCCGCTTAATTTTTCAAAAGAAACTTCCACAGGCTACTGTAATACTTTTTATAAAACTAGCTAACGTCTCGAAAATCAGCCTGTCGGCTTCTTCAGAGCTTGACTGAACCTAGCTTGCATTTTACTCTGTACCTGCTTTTATATTGAATAAAATTTTATGTCCGGTTAAGGCTTTAAGCTCTTTCATGTCCTTTGAGGTTAGAGGAAGGACAACAGTGGCAAGTGTGAGATTGCTTTCAGTTTCATTGCTATTGGAAGGTTGTGGTGAAGTGTATTATATGATGGAACGCTTAATATCTTTAATGTGGAAATTATTAGGAAAAAATCCGTCACCCCTCATGACTCTAAAATTTCTTGTCTCTACGGACTCCCAAAGATTCACAAACCAGGATTTGCTCTTCGACCTATTGTCCACCAACCATTTACAGGGAAAACTGACAGGTTCGTACTTAATTCCTTTCACTTCATTAAACAAATAAAAATCATTACGATACACAAAATATTCTGGTTAACTTCGACCTACAATCCCTCTTTACGAAAATTCCTATTCCTGAAACTCTCACCTTTATTTCAGATATAGAGATATAGATAAAATCCGACAATCTGGAACCAAACATTCTCACCTTAATTGAAAAATGCTTGTCTGGAACATATTTTTCTTATAACGGTCAAATTTTTGAACAAACGTCATTAACAGTTATGGGTTCTCCACTATCACTAGTCATCGCGAATACACCTTCCATCTAAAACCAAAATTATGGAAACGCTACGTCGATGATACTTTCGTTATTTGGCCTCATGGTCAGGAATCCCTAATAGATTTTCTAAGACATTTAAACTCTATGCACCCCAACATATGTTTTACCATTGAAATTGAAACTAATAACAACCTCCCATTCTTAGATATTCTTATCAATTGAAAATCAGACCTAACATTGAGTCATTGTGTTTACAGAAAACCTACGCACACAGACCGATACCTTAATGCATTGTCACACAACCATCCGGCCCAAAAATCATCGGTTATCAACTCTCTTATTTATAGAGCCGTAAAACTATCTCAGCCCGAGTCATTGAACCCAGAATTAAAATACCTTACCTCTGCTCTTCCCTCTAATAATTACCACATTAAAGATATTAAGCGTTCCATCACAAAATGCACTTTATTTGGTTCTGTTGATTACTTGTGTTTTAATTTAAAGCAATGAAACATTGCAAGACACCCAGTTTTATTTAAACCCCTCATTGGTATTCCATGCAAAATTAAACATCTTTTCTTTCCCATCACTCTTTAATTTCATATATTTTATGCTTGTCAGAGAGCATTTATGAGATTTTTTTTCGTGGGAATACCGCCTATCAAAAACTGCAAACAGTCCTATTCTATCCATAAAACTCTATAGCTATTGACAACAAAATTATTAATTAAGAATGATTGAAACTAAATTGGTAAAAAAATCCCTTTTTTTGGTGAAGAGTATTTAAGTTTATCGTATCCAATCTTCAGTCAAATACCCACGCTTAGTAGCATATTATACAACAAGTTTCATAATATACGCATCATAATACGCAATTTAGTCACGAGTTTGATTTGGCACGAGCGAAGCGCAGCGATTGGATTGTTTAACAAACGAGTTACTGAAGATGCGCAATGTTTAAAGTAACCATTTGTTTATTATGAGCAGGAGCAGGGATTTAACAGCATTTCATGCATATGCGACAAAGAATACATTGGAGAGACCGGACGAAAAATATCAACTAGGCTCAAAGAACATGAAAGAGCCTTAAGTCTTAAACGGACATAAAATTTTATTCGATAAAACTAAAATTCTTGCATGTAATCAATTCTTCTACCAACTAAAAATCCGAGAATCTATAGAAATCTATAAGCAACCTAACAATCTTAACCGCCAGTCAGGTCTCTACCTGTCACCAATATGGAAATCAGTCATCCGAGACGATGCTTATGCTCCTCCCCTCAAACAATATAAACGTTAGCTACTTCGAGTCAACAAAAACCGAAGCAGGAGGAATCCAGAAGTTTTATAAAAAGTATGCTGCTGACTTCTTCAGAGCTCTGTCAGAGAATCGATTGCTCTGCATCCAATTTTAATACAATAAAATGACATTGACGAAGTAGCTGAACTAGTCTCCGAAACAGTGTGTGCTTAATCTATCAACAACAAGAACCAAAACTGTTGCGATTAGTAATATTCGTTTTATATCCGCGCTCACAGCGGTGTCGTAAGGGAAGGGAAATGCAGTTTTACTTGCTACGACGAAAAACATGCCCCGGAGTACCGTAGAAAATAGTTTTACTGGTTTATATAAAGACCCTAATGCGTTTCTTGTGCAAACGAAAACGAGCTTCGTGGTCTCGGGTTTTAACGTCAAATTTGAGATACTTCAAACCATTGAAATTTTTAAGACGACGCCTTCGACGCGCACTGGACTTCAACAAGTTTCTAAACGTTTGAAGTAGTTAGTCGAGAGCAAATTACGCTCTTGCTTTATGCCGAGGGCATTCCAAATTACAGCACATCGCGTTACCGTTGACAGCAACGTTGCAATAAAGCGTTTTAAACTACTAATCGTTTTAATTATCACTACACCACCTGGAAAGAAACTTTGACAACCTGTAATTGGTATGATCAAAATTTTATTTAAAAATAACGAAAAAAAAACAACACAGCATATTAGTAGAATATAATAATTTCCGTCTTTACGCGATGATCAATAAATATGGCGCCATCTCCTGGCCAGGGGCAGTACTAGGCATAGAATCAAATTATTTAGACTAACAAAACAATTTACTTAAATATTCGTTCGTTGTTAAAATACCAACTCATAAAACTAAACGGCATAATTATGCAATAAATATGTTTTACATGGATGCAGGAGGTGTTTACTTGTTAAGGCAATATCTTCAAAGGAGAGAACAGTATTAGACTCAGCAGACTTTACACGTTAAAAACAAAAATTACAAACATTAAATAAGTTATATTGTTGAGTTTAATAATGCATTTGTCAACAAATTTGGTAAGTTTTTTTCATCCAAAAAATTTCGCGCCCTATGTATTGACACATAAGAAATCTGTCTAATGCATTAGCACTAAGGGTTAAAATCCTGAACTTGAACTGAAAATACAATTCCTACAAAACCTAGTAATGATTAAAAATCCGAATACATTAATAAAAATTATAATAGAAATAACATAGTTAAATAGAGCACCATCTCTCGGTTTAGAGAGGCGTAAAATGTTCCCAACCACCCAAAATTCAAACACCATTATGTCGCCGTCCGTCTTTTTATTTCTTAGATACGCGGTATCGCCACCAATTAGTCAACTTACTGTACGGTCAAGATCGAAACACTCCTAGCAACAGACACAAAACCAGCTACATCACGAATTATAATTCAGTTAATAAAGAATCAGAATCGCACATATAGTCACAATGTAATGTTGCACCGTTGTTATTAAAGGCAGATACTTCACCTTCACTTGTTTTTTCAAAATAGCAGGGAGAATACGATTAAAATAAAAATTAACACGACTCTAATGTACTAAAATCATCAAGCACTGGAAATAAGAAAATCCTTCAACAAACTGACGAGATTTGATTTGATAAATGAAACAAATAGTCCTAATCCGAGTTTCTGAAATCGCTACCAGGGGGCATAAGTAAAATCTTGATTTTTAAAATCCGGTCACAAGCAAAGACAAGATCAAATCTTGTTTGTTTCGCACTACAAAAACGCTTAACCTGTTTTAATAAATTTTCTGAAAAAAACATTAAACGAGGTTACTAAAATACAAACAAAAGAACTTAAAATTGAAAGAAAAGTTAAATTTTAGGAAGCATTTCTACTTTAAGGCCATAAAATTACCTAGCAACATTATTACCACGTTTTAATCTCCAAGAGGAAAGAAGGTTAACCATTTCATAGTTAATAGTAGACAATTATGGCAAAAACATTCCAGGAACAATTTAATTTTTTTCTTTTAATTTCCGGCAACTTCCGTTTACCTAATATCCCCCCTTTATCCTTATATGATATTAAAATCATGAAACTGACAGTCATTTGCTTTATCTAATGTGAATTATTGTATCGCAGTATATTACCGTAAACATTTTAAACGGACTAAAACCCTATCCTATAAGAACAACGTTTTGCCTTACTTTTAATGGAATGCTAATCAAACGTCATGAAGAAAATTATTTTGTTAACCAACTTAAATTTAAAGTCTTTAAGAATAGGTTCCTTGGCCGATAGAAAATGAAACTAGGCAAACCGTAACTTCGTTAATACACAAATAAAATTCGTTTTGTTGCATCCTACAAGCCCGTACATTGAAACTTGATTTTTTTTCATATAAATATCGAGTATTTTTGAGTTACAAGCAAATAGTATTTGCGAAAGATCTTAAAGAACGAAACTCTGCTGCTATTAGCGTTACAGTCTTTCCATTTACGTCAGCGTGTGTAATTTTAAATAAATATGGGAATCGTAGCGACCTAATTACACTGCTGGTGTACAAAAACTGTTTCCTGTAGCTGTGAACCATCAAAACTTAACTCGTTCAGAACGAACGTGGCCGTTTTACTAACCTTAAAATTGCATATCTGCAGGATTAGGTGTTTAATCGTCGATAAACTGCCGGTCTTCGTTCTATTTTTATAACGTGTACTTTGAAAAATTAAAGGTGTTCCCTCAATATTATCCGCGCATCACTTTATGTTGCCGAGGCGGAGAGGGATATTACGTACCTATTTTACTACCCAATAAGAACCAGAATGGATCCTTTTTATGTTTCCCGAAAGGGCACTTAAAGCTTTTATTATATTCGTCTCGGATAGGTATATGGTTACAAACATCCCTTGTATGGGAGTTAAATTGGGGATGGGGTGTGTTTGCGTTTACCATGCTTATTGTGCACCGATACATCGAAAAAATTTAGAGAGAATGTGTATTTTTGGCGACTCCGAATACCGTCTAATCCTCTCTCAACTCGCCATGTTGCGTTCATTATCAAAAATATTTCCTACGAAAAGGCAAAACTAGCAACATCAACACAATTAATTTGAACATTTCAGCAAGCATTTTCAGATCCATGGTGAAGATGCTGCCGTTTTTTACTTACTTTTTTTAAGAAAATTAAGAAATTCATTATGTCTAATGATTAATATCAAGTATCAACAAATTATTGTATTAAGGAATAATGAATGAAAAATATAAAATTCGATAACTTAAGTATCATGCTTCAACATTGAAATCTAGCTCCTCCACATCGAATCCATCTTAATCTTCAACTATCTGTTTATCTGATTTTAAGCTGCTATAAAAAAGCAGAGCATCTCCCAGTCTTAGATGCATCATTTTGTTTAAGTTTTTAAGTTTGTCTTCAAAGGCACTAGAGATGTGAAAGGTGAACCAATGATTGTGGATGGTCTTCCTCTTAAATACTTTTTATTTCTATTGCCTGGTATTTTTTATGGCAGTTTCTCATAATAATCATGAGGCGTATAAACACGATGGAATGATTTAAATTTGCATTGTATGCCGCTGAAATTCGAGTCGTTCGGTAAGAAGCTGTGCCTCCAGATTAGAAAAGTTTGGATAATTTTTCCTAGATTTTGGGAATTTTGTAAAATATAAAGAAGGAAAAGAGTCATTTTAATATTTCTGTTCTGACTCCCACACGAGTCACTCCACAGAATAAGGTGTTTCACTTCTTGAGAACCTCTGCCAGCTTCTCCTTTGACCCAAACGTAACAATATCCACGGCCTTCTTTACAGCTGTGAATTCAAGCATTATATACCCAGAGCTGCCTTTTATAGAACACAATATTTGTGGGTATTCGTGGTAAAAGTAATTTTTTTTGAATATCAAAAGTCAAGGACTCACATTCATCATTTCCTTTAGCTCTTTCAAAATCTTCTCTGAGCAGCGTCCGAGCTCCATTGGTTAACTTTAAATGTTTCTATTTACAAAAATTCTGTATTCATCCTGTGTCGGTTGTTGTTCAGTCGAAGTTGTTAACGTTTCGCCAATCATCCTGTTGGCTTCTTCAGAACTTAACAGTTTCAGTTAAGAAGAAATTCAAATCGTATAATCTAGTGTGTCAACCAAGTGGGTTGACAATTTTCTGCTAAAATGAAGAGTATGTATTTTTACGTTTTTTTTGTTACGAATGGAATTTTTCAATGTCTAGAGTTGACATTAGGCTGGAAAGATTTTGCAGAATAGAGATATATTAATTATTTACCAGATTACCCGTTTATGTTAACTTTTTGAATAACAGTACCCAATTTAGTTTTAGATTTATTCGTGATCGATGCTTGATGGCAAAAATATAGTATTTTTGCGTACTATTTACTTTTTAAAGAGTATTTCCGTGAGCTGTTGCTAGATTCCCGCATGTGTCTGTGATCATATCAAAATATTGGGAAAAAAAGTCTCTATTGAGTCACAATATGAAGTATCGTTCTCCGTTTGAAGGGGAAGCTGGTTACTTATACTCGAAAAGGCAAAAAGACAATTTCCCTTGTTGGAATAGATTTTAATTTGTTCTTCGGTGTTACTTTATATATTTATTATATATTATATTTTTAAGTTGGTTGATTTTTTTGTATGAATGGAGAAGTGAATCAAATCAGCAGTTATTTTGTTGTTTACGTTATTAATCAGTCGGTTAGTGCTTTTAGTTAGACTAATAATAAGCGTATTCAAAAAATCGAATTGATTAGTTAAGAAGAAATGGAAGATATTCACCTCCATACATAATATAATTGACACCTTTTGCCATACTTTGGTAGTACGTTGTAATAGTAAATAAAACACTTTTATATAAAATAAAAATCAGTATGGAAAGTTAGTTTCAAATAAATTAAGTGTTGTGGATAAACAACCAATAATAATAACAAATAATAATAAGGAAAAGTGTGTTTCGAAGTGTTTTCTAAAGATGTTATGTGGGATCTTGGCGAAACGTGTGCAGGATTCCGGTCGGAGTTCAACAAACGAACGGATAAAATCCCGAAATATATTGTAATCACATTTTACTATCCGTGAATCAATACGTGGAAAAACAATAAAATTTATACATTAAACATAATAATAAGAAATAATAAATAAATTAATCTTTTGTAAAGCAACAAAATGTGATTAAAATACATTGAACCTCAAGGAGTACAAACTACAGTATACATACAAAAAAACCACCCAACGACAAAGTAATTATTATAAAACAATCAGTTAATACAAAATTTTTACTTTTTTAAATGCATAATATGCAAGTTGTTCCAAAATGAGAGGCCTATTCTTAAAAAATATGTATATAATTTGCAATCGCTTTGTTTCTGATACACATATACATTTCAAATATAAAAAAAGAACTTTTGTCCTTTTTGTTCAAACTGTTTTAGATAATTTCTTAATAGTTTGGTAAAGGCACTCAATGAAAATTATTTTTATGCTTTTGCCATTGGCGGTAAAATACTTGCGATAAATATTTTTATGGAAGGAAATGATTTGGCACTGTATTTTTTTTTTCAAAAATAAATGGCATTTTTCAAATGTCGATTCAATTTTTAGTGAAAATCATATTGACTTTTTTGTTGTCCGACGAAGAGTCGCCAATGAAATAAATCAAAAGCAGTAATGTGTGTATCGCTAGAAGCTCAGGTTTGTAACAAGGGACCATGAAACCATTTTACCAAAAATAACAACTAAAACAACTAAATGGAAACTTTTAAGACTCAGTGTAGACTCAAAGACAGAAAGAACATTGTTACTAAGAAATGAATCGCGATTTTTGATCGAAATATTCAGTGTCATGGTTACCTTGACGCCACTGGTAAAAGCAGAAAAATAATTTTGACTCGAAAAAAGTGTTTCTCTAAATGATGGTCCTCCACCAAATATCAAGAAAATATTCTTTTGGCCTGGATATCAAAAATTATAAGATCTTTATTGATTTAACTTTTTTTCAGAAAATCATCCAATGATTCCAATAATATATAAGATCAAAGAAATGATATATAAAAAATGTTTTTCTTGTGCGCTGAGATGACGAGTTTGATAGTATATTTAGCAGAAATTTTGCTATACAATTATTCCATATTTGCAAAAAATCATCAAAGTGTAATTTTGGTGTACGAAATTGCTGTAGATTGTAGTTTCTCTTATCATTTTAACTCAATTTCCATTTCTGTTTTATTGGTAACATCGAAGAATGCGGCGCCCGTATATCTACATAAAAATATTCGGAATCCCACTATCAGACATGCATAACCGCGATAACTTTGTATGCTTCCTGTAGTAGATTGCGCAACTTTATTCCGATTTGGAAATTGTGAATACGGAACGACAGCAAATAACTTTTAAGCGAGTAGTGAGAATAATAGAAGCGAACATAAAATATTCATTGCGTTTGTGGAACTGTTCTGGCCGTTTCGTTGAACAAGCGTGCTTGAAAATTCTAAGGAAAATTCCACTTATCCGTACCCGTGTTTACCGTTAAAATTTTTTCCTATGGATTTATTGAATTACGTTGCGATTCAGTTTAAGAGAGTCGAGTATATATCGATTTACGAAACACAAATTTTTAATAAGAAACAACAAAGGGCACTTGTGCAATACGTTGTAATATCACACGTCGCTATTTTTATTAGAATCGATAGCTGCGTGTGTCGTTTTTAACAATGCAATTAAATTTTGCGGGTGGTGGACACCACAAGGGGTAGCTGGTAGATTTATAATCCTCGTATTGAAGAAGACACTAATGCATATGCAGAACAATAATCCTACTTTGTAATGGAATGTTCATAAAATTATTCAAGATTGAAGTTAAGAGAGTTGGCACTCTCCTGTGTTAATTATAGAACTTTGTCCAGGTACTGTCTTTTTGCCAGATATTTAAATTTATTTAAATCAGAGCCTGATGAGTTACCTCAACATACACTGCCATAGTTCAAGTATGAACGAACACATTTCAAATAATATGAACTATGGTAATCAATTCTCTTAGTCTGGACATTACAAAATCCCAAAAATCAGGTGTCTACAGGTTGACATGTGGATCTTGTCCTAAAAATTTATATTGGACAAAGAGGTAGATCGTTCAAGAAACGCATTAACGAAGATAAAAGAGCATTTAAAAACAATAGTTAGATTCTAATTATGCTACACACTTAAACACAGAAAAATACATTTTTCACGACAATTTTGGTATATTACATACAGCCACAAAAAGTAGAAAACTAAATTTATTGGAAGCCATGGAGATTAACAAAATGACACATTCAAATGTATTGCTTAACGATCAATTATATTTAAACACCTCTCCTTTATTGAACTTAAATTCTCGCAACAACATTAATTAAGGTTTTATGGTCATTTTTCGGTATATATAGTAGCAGGTAGTTTGTAAATATTACGTTCGATAACGACACGGTGTTGTCGATACAATTGTCATGTGAATATATATAATTTCATGAAAATCTGAACTTTTAGTTCTTATTTATTTTTCTAATTTTTAGTTTTATTTGCATTGGTTTTAACTCCATTCATATTTGAAAAGTTAAAACAGGGAAATTTGGGATTTGTAATTCTCGACATGAATTGTTGGGAACTCCACAAAAGGATTGACAATAAAAATAGAATGGACATTGTTCAGATGGAATACTTAGATGGATAACGTAAATATGAAACTATATGTCTCCATCGGCTTTTGTTTCCAGAGAACTTGCAATATCTCAGACTGGGAGATAACAATATTCATACAATACCTACGGAGGCTTTGAAGCGGCTGCATCGGTTACGTCACTTGGATTTGAGGGCGAACAACATCTCGTTCATCGCAGAAGACGCGTTTGCCGGTTACGGAGACTCGATTACGTTCTTGAATTTGCAGAAAAATGAGTAAGTTTGATAAAAGTGCCTCGATTTTTTTCGGCACAGTCTGCTTTTTCAGTATAAGGTCGTTAAGCGGAGTGATTTTTGAGAACCTGAATTCTCTGGAAACACTCAATCTCCAAAACAACAAACTCATGCATATCCCCGAGGATGTAGTCGACCCAATTTTGGACACGCTGAGAGTAATTGATATAATGGGTAAGTCTGTACGCGGCATATTTCCAAAATCGTTGCAAATTAAAATTAGACCAAAGTCATTGTTATTAGAAAAAGTGAGCAAAAAACGAACTAGTCTGTTAAATGGCTATTGGACGCTATACGGACTATACAACCAATCATACTCGTGCGTATAACTGATTGCCAGATTTACTTTTCTACACTGGTGTAAAAAGAGCCACTTTGCTATGATTTCCGATTAATTTTGCTAACGAATATGGAAAAAATATGTAAATGCCATTAAAACAGAGATCAAATATAAAAGCTGCAAGCGATTGTTTCACTAGAGGTATAAGTAATGTGAGAATTAAAAGAGGCACGAAAATTAATAAAAAGGCTTATTCCGAACTTGACGTTGAAATCCCCTTTCTCAAATTATGTACCCTAAAATTACGTGGCGAAATGTTCGAACAAAGGCCACATAATTTCCCTTACCACAAACCAGAATAAATTGTGAGATAAAAAGGTTTAGGACGCAAAATATAAACCACGCACACAAAGTTATTTACATAATGGTCTCTGTTTTTTTCTTTCAGTTCTCTTTCTATAGACGTGTCAGTCAAACCTCGTCTCTTATTTGATTAATTTGAACGATTGAGTCGATACAATTTCGTCTGAAGTGAATATTTCATAAATGGATGTAAAAATTCGACTTTTTAATAAAACCCTAAAATTTCTAAACAAAATCGATTATATTTAGCTAGACTAATAAAAAGGCTAATAATGAAGGAAGAAAGAAAGAATGGTAATGGCAAGAGTTTTTCTAAAATTATTTTCTTCGGACGGTGCGACTTTAGTTAAAGTTAATAGGGTTTCATATTATCTAAACAACTTTTAAGAAATTTTGAATTTTAATTATTATGTACTTCTTCTTAGTAACTTATCGCAAAAATCAATTGAAAGCCTGTTGCGGTTTGGTAAATCAAATTAAAGAAATATTCTATATATAAATTTCCTTCGAGCTTATGTGCTAAAAGTACGTGCAGATGCACTTAAGCCAAATGCCAGAGCCTTTCAGATGAACCAAATAATCAGGAAAAGAAAAAGGGTAGCCCATAATACCATCAAGCATTAAGCAGGTGATTCATCTAGAACAATGTCATTTTTTCAATCAAAAGGCGGATTATACACACGACGATAGGCTTTACCAAAACAAAGTTAGTAAAAGCAACTAGAATTAACCTTTACCTTTTCTAGATAATCCTCTATTGTGCGAATGCGAACTGCAATGGTACAAGAACTGGCTACGAAACTTGAAAGACAAAGACGACGAAATGATGCAAAAGAAACGGACGGTATGCACGATGCAATACGAACACAGGGAGTACACTCTGGACAGTCTGCCGTTAGAAAAAATGAAATGTAAAATAAAATCGTACGAGATCGTTAGTCCCAATCGGGCTGGAAAGGCAGTCGAAACATCATTGTCCTTAGCCTTTAGTACATTAGTCAGTTATTTAGTGGTTAGTTAAAATATGATTAGGCGACAGACGCGTCAAAATTTGTTTCTTAGTGTATGAATCGTTTCAACTGACCCGATTTCCCTCAGCAAGGGTAGTTGTGGTTATCAAAATTGGTTTTATAATTTAGATATGTATTTTTTCCAATTTGAGATGAAACTAAGCTACACCAGATTTTGGAGGAGTTGCAACAACAAAGGATTGATTAATTGCTCTGAATTAAGCTAAATTGGTAGAGGACGGTTTAGGTTTGCATAAAAAAAAACTTGGAACGATATAACCTGGAGTCTAGTCCGTTGAAACGATGAGATATAGTGATAAGTAGCGATAGTTTTGTATTTTAAGGTACGTTATGTTGCAGAAAACAAAAAAGAAATAGGGCATGTAATTGCTTCTAGTCTAGTGTTCGTGCTTTTTGAGATTCACATTTAATATTCTCTATAAATGTCATTTATTATTGTTGACAGAGTTTGCTCTGATTCGTTTAAAATGATATAGAGTGAACCGAAAAAAATACGCGTTCGAATTTTTATTGTCAAGGCTGCGGTTTTTCCTTAACATATGCAAGTGATTGTGTCTCTTCAATAAAAATTCGAATTTATTTAAACGCATACATATCAAGTTTCCCTTTAGAGTATAGATTGTTTATTCTATAATGTAACCACCACAAAAATCGTGTCCCAATTTTCTCGTCGTTCTTTATCTCGATGTCTATGTGTAGTCTGTGTCATTGAGACCGTTTCGATTTTTTAATTTTTTTCTCTGCCTTTTTTTTTCAGAGATTAAAATTTGTTTCTTTATCGTGATAAATCGCGCGCACCAATATAATGAAGAGGTAATATTTGGGACAAACAGGCCTAGACATATCTGGTGGAATAGGTAGGCATTTTACGCAAAGGTATTTTCGTAACTATTTATCATAATTAAGGAAAATACATTAGATTCATCAACGTGCTAGGTTGAAAAGGGAACTAACCCCAAAATTTGAGCTTTGATATCCATATCATGTTTGTGACATCGGTGTATTAGTATATTATTGTGTAACGCTATGTACACATTTTTCTAGTGTAGTTGTAAAAGTATTGCTCGATCCCACCGTTAGAACGATCCAAACTTACATTTAGGATTTCGTAAGTCAGTTCTTCTTCATGCAATTTTTGCTCTACAAGTACCTAAAAAGGTAGTTCGTAGTTTCCCGTATTTGCCATAAAAATTCATTACACTCGATCGTCAAAAGTTTGCATGAAGGCTTCGGAAAACGAATTAACCCTGGCAATATTTCAGTTAATTAAGGCTTGTGCGCCGTATATAAACATATCATTACAAAATCCAGACTGTCTGTGGTAAAATTAACATATCCTTGTTCGAGTTGTGTTGTAAGTGGTGCAATTCGTTAATGGTATTTTTGTGGCAATGTTTCGGCGGCCATTTGTAGAGAGTGGCATCTGCCAGACCATTTCAAGACATATCCGGTCCTGGTTCAACATTATTCTCGTGTTGTCGTGTTATAAGCTCAAAGAAAACAATATTTTTCTAAATTTTCTAGTGTCAGGTCGTTATCAACACAACAACGCGACTGCGGACCAGACCCTTCATTTTTTAATACTTATTGTATCCAGATATTGTGAAAAATAATATTCAAAATTATATGCACTATTCATATCCTACTAAATTAAGAAAATGGCTGTTGTGCAATGATATGTGTCATATTATATCCAAGTTATATTATTAATGTCGATATCAATAAATTTTATGCTGACACTGAAGCGCTTTTTTTTCTCAAATTGCGCAGATACTTAAATTTTCCCAGAAATTCCAGTAGATTCAAGTTCCATAGAAATGTACATGGTGATATATTCATTTCTAGAGCCCGAGTTGAAAATATTGAGATTCAAGCCAAATCATTTATATAAAATGTGACACCTTTCTGATCTCGAAATAAAATTATTTTTGCGGAAAGTGGTACCCGTAGGCCCAACAAGATTAAATATCTATTAATAATCTACGACCGACGAGAGTTTTACGGCGGTGGCGAGTGGTTAGCTCTACTAGTGGAATTGCCATTTGAGTACATTATTTTGATTCTAAATACTAACTTAAATAAATAAATAATTTATTGGTTCTTTCTAGCAATATTTACTGCAATACCTGTCAACGTATAGAAATATGCGTCTAATATTTACCTGGTTGAAAAGAACCATTCTGTCACAATCTAATAATACGAAATTATAAAAAAGAAAAACATTTTATCCATGACATTTGCGTTAAATCTCAAAATTTGTAGCTCAGAAATCTGCAGTTACAAAGTTACAAATACAAGTTTACTGCAGTAATCAAAATAAAAATTTGATTTCTTTCTTCGATGTAATTAAATAAAGCAAACAATCTAGTGCGATAATTTTTTTTAACCCCAATATATTCCTGTAACGAATATTCAGAATATTTGTCTTCTTTATAGAGTGCTTTGAAAACTTGAAACTTTTTATTAACATTTTAATAACGTTCTTACTAATGATTACGAATTTTTATTTCAAATTATTTTATTATTTAAAAAAACCTGCTAAAATTGGATTGCGCCACTTGTAGGTAAAGAACCCTATAAGTTATGGCAAAATAAAACATATAAACAACAAATCTTAAATTTACTTTTCTCCATTTACATTAATTTAATGAATAATGTTGGTGAACGAAATTCATCAACCCATTTATTCAGTCTTTACAGAGTCCCTTTAGATGGTGATTGATACTAACCAATCATCATAGCTTTGAATTCTAGAAAATTAATCCACTTTAGCAAGTCAGATATCTCAAAACAATTTAATCTACCTTCCCAATCAACTGTACCGGAATTGTCAGTGTCAATCTCTTTAATCATTTCGTTAAGATCCTGCGGGGTCAGTTTGTCATCTAGTTCCTTCAAAATGTCTCTTAGTAAGTCCACGGTGATGTATCCTAGGCCTACGAATACACTATTTGCTTAAAAGACCAAATAAAAAAAACAAAACTGGAGCACCATCTTTGTCGTATAACCTAAACGCGTCTTTAAGTTCCCTCAAAATGGCCTCGACATCTTCCTCCTCCTCAACCACGAACCTCGCGGCCAAGTGAGCGAACTCTTCGAAACTCATCACTCCGTTTCCGTCAGAGTCAATTTCCGAAATAATTTTCTACAACAAATATGTTTCATCAAACGTTTACAAACGTGAAAACTTTCTACTAATTATGAACACAACAAACTCCTTAATTATTATATATATATATATATATATATATATATATATATATATATATATATATATATATATATATATATATATATATATATATATATATATATATATTATTTATTTATATGTTTCCAATAGAAAAAGGACTCAATTTCAAGACCTCTCAGATGAATTAAAAATTAAAATAAATTGGAGCCCTCAAAATGTCGAGAAAATATGTAAGATTGAAAAAATGTATTCTGGTAAAGAAAGTGTTAAAACTTACTGTTAATTCTTCTGGGCTAAGTTGATGACCTAACATATCCAAGATTTGTCCAATCATATCAACTCCAATCTCACCCTTCTTGTCCAGATCGAACGAGTCAAAAATATGCTTCAGCACTGCAAGACGCTCGAATTTAATAAAAGCACTTTTTCTTATTTATAGAAGTTACTTTTCAATTGCTCCCTCGATATGTCCAGGTGATTCAGAGATTCGTAATCAATATTAACCTCCTAAATGAACGTAAATTTTAGAAAATGCGAATCCAAACAAAAAACAAAAAATGACCCAATTAACGAATAATTTAGAAACCAAAGCAATAAATAAATAAAACAAACCTACCTCAGCATGGGCCTGAAACAAAAATAAATTTTAGAATATATCGTAAGATGTAATTAGAAAAATTAAAATATTCACAAAAATTATGGGAAAATAAAAACATCGCAATTCGCACAACAAACTTACCATTACGCTTATTGTCAAAACTCTTACAGGCACAAACAAAACAACAATTTGGTCAAACTATCGATCGGAACCTTCATTTATAAAATTGTCAATCAATCGTCATCAAATTAATTAGGTAATAAAATTGGGCGCACAAATGACTGTTAATTTTAGCTCGGTTTTTATTTGCCAAGGCGATGCAATTGCCAAAACACTTTTGCTTAATAATAATGTAAACAACAAACGACTCCTTATAACCTGACCAAAATAACGATAACAATAATTCTCATAAAATAATAAATATTAATAAACTAAGCAAAAAAAATATTAATCAATTTTTAAAATTTTTATTTAAGTACTTTTAAAAGATATACATTGCGAAATATGTATATCATTTTATGATTACCTATAATATTCACTAACCAGCTAAAACAACAAGCTGCTTTTATGTCGATATTTAAAAAAAAAATTAGGACGGATTTTAATAACTTATTTCCAAATTCTAGGTCAAGCACCTCTTAGTAAGATTGTAAAAATTGTATTTTTTTTTTGGAATACAAGTACTTTTACAAACGAGATACAAAAAAGTAAATAGTATAAGACAGCCCTCAATAACTTTAGATTAGTGTTGACCTCGTGATCTTGTGTCAGAGTGAATAAAATTCAGTTACGTTCTTCATGCTCAATATTATTTCACCTGTAATATAAATCTATCCGGACATGTTGCTTTCTTCTTTGTCAAGTGGACTTAAATTTAATACATTCATACAAATGAATCATAGATCTGTATGAAACAGCATAAGAGTATTTTTTAAAGATTTACAACTACGTATACGCCAGAAACCTTTTTTTGAACCCCCTCAATGATGAACTCTTACTAGACATTATACAAGTGCGATCCAAATTTTTTGTATTTTTAACTCTATTGACTGATTAAAGATTTTTGCCATTTATCTCATTTTCACGATTTAATGTGAAATCGAAAATTTTGTAGTTACTTTGTTTTCTTCGGAAATGTTCTAGAACTTTTTTTTGTAATTTTTGAGTATACACTTAATTTTTTAATTTCAATTAGGTCTCTTTATACGGGTAAACCCACAACCCTTAGCAATTAGGCAACCGTATTTGGAAATAGTTTGAACTGAGAGTCAAATTTGTAATTAGAAAAACGCTGTTCACAAAAATTACTCACCTTTGGTTTCTTTGGGCTCTAAAATACGAAAATAATTAACAATTCGCACTAAAAGTTTTTATTTCTGACTTCCATCTTACCTCTTCCGTTTTCTGGTAAAAGGATAAAATAATAATAAAATTATTAATTACCTAAATACACTCTGGATGAAAATACATACTTCAGCTGTTTCAGTGGGAGCAGCGTCTGCCATTTCTACTGGTACGCGTTGGTATCGTTCAAATACAAAACTGACACCAATATGTCATAACAGTTTCGATAAACCCTTCTTTTATATATAAACGAACATAAGTTTATCATCACATCGCAGGTGAGAAAGGGTCATGTCCTTAACGAAATACCAAACATTTAGTTGCGTTACGCGCGTACATTTGTGCCAATAAACACATATACCGATGAGTAAAGTTTGGCAAATAATGTACAGTCCTTTGGACTGAAGGTGCGAGCCTAATTTGGATATACGGCATATTACGTTATGGGTAGTTTCCAGAAAATAAAATTTCTAAAATTTGTTATTGAAAATCAATTTGAATTGATCTTCATTACAATTCAGTGAACTTTTATGCTTACATTTGGAATTACGGATTATTATTACGAACCACCCTGTAAAACAAACTACGAATTAATTAATCTCGCATATTTATTTAACTATTTGTCACAAGTCACTGTAAAAAACAATGGAAAAGTCTAAACTACAATATTTCGGGATAAGTAACGAATATAATGGGATAATGTTATGAATAGAATGGATACAGTCCTACTGCTTCGGTATATCTCGGCTCTTTAAAATATTTTAACCAATCATTACTGCTTTAAATTCTGAAATGGAAATCCTATGTTAAAAAATTGGATTATTACAGACGGTGGTTACTGGGAAATAATATTATACCACAGGAATGAGACTCGACAAAACGAAAAATTACCTTCCTCAATTTCTTTTTAATTTGTTTGTTTTGAGTGTCTTGAACACAAATCTGATTAAATTCAAATTATCCGAAAAACTCAGACAATTGCCAATAAATTTACCCCACAGTTACATACGCAAAGCTTATTTCACACGATGCAATTTTAGTGTTTAAGTTTTATTACTTTTGGAAAAAATACCACAAAAAATCCACTTTTTTTACAAAAGATAACTTAAGTTATTAATTAAATAATACAAAATTCGATAGATGCTTTACCGATAACAACATAGTAAAAACCAACAAAACCAAAAGCAACCATGTAAAGCATTTTATTTATTTAACAAACCAAAATATAAAACTCAAAGTCGAATCTACAATAATCACCTAAAACGTAAAAATCTATCTTTTAATGTGTAAATAGAGGTGTTAGAACATTGATATCTATATCACATATTCGCCTACTTATTTATTTTGAAAAATTTTCAACATTAACACAGTAGCGGAACCAAAGGAAAAAAAGATATTGACACTGCTTGTGTAAATTGAGCTTAAGACTCTGGTGTCACTATTAATAAATTTATTCTAATGGCTTGACAAAGGGAGCATTCGATAAATAACTGAATTTATAATTTTACTTGTGGTCTTGATTTACATTCTCAATTCAACGTGCCAAGTGATATTTCATACGTACCCTCCCAGTCGACGGTGCCAGAGCCGTCCGTATCTATTTCATCAATCATGTTGTCCAGATCGTCTTCCGTTAATTTTTCATCCAATTCCCGTAATATTTCTCTCAACACTTCGATTGTTATAAATCCATTGCCTAAGAATGTGTTTGTTTATATATCATCAGAGAAATAATTTAGTTTAGAGGAATTTCGTACAAATCTAGGCAGGGACAATTTGTCACAAGGCAGAAAAATAAATCTTCAAAACTTTAGTCAAAAATAGTCAACCTAATTACGGTACTTTGAAAAAAAAAAAGACATATAGGTTGGCTAAGAGGTAAAAAATTCGCTTCCTAAGGAAGAAAATTAATTTAGTTTTTAAGATCCAACATTTAATTTATTATCTCATTTTTATAGATGCAGCGCTGCTCTGTAATTTTTATGGTTTATTTTTTCTAGCATTGGGTAAGAATAACCTTATTTATTGTTTATAGCATTTATTTATTTAATAAGAATCAAATGGTATAATTAAGGTCGAAAAGAAAAAGCCCTATAATGGTTAATCGTTAAATTAATACAAATTGCTATATAAAAATATCAGAGAAACCTTTTGTTAAGAATATAACAATACCATCTTAACAATCACAAAAAAATTAAACCCATTTTTTTCCCCATTTAAGGATCCTGGGACTCAGGATAATTAGTTTTTTTTTACATAAATAAAAATAGTAAAAAAATATCCAAAGTGTAGAGAGTATTTCGAATGGTGCAAATGATAGGAATACATTTTTTATTTCGTAAATCGACGATGTTTTGAAAAATCTCTTCAAATTATTTGTATCAATTTTTAAACGAGCGCGTTATCAATATATAACGCATTATCAAAAAATGAATTAATTTAAAAATAAAATTTAAAAAATTGATATTAATACTCAAAAAAAATTAAATATAAAAAACCGGCAAAACTTAATAGTGGTTGTTATTGCTTTCGGAAATTGTTTATTTATGGGCGATGATATATTTTTTAATCGACTTTTACATTCATTACATTGCATTTAAGTTTCATAAGTTTGCGGAATATGAAACGTTCACAAACAATGTTTCTAAAAATGTCCGAATGCGTTTAGATTATTGAAAATGTTGGCTGCTCACACCGCTAAAAAATTTGCTTTATTTTAACTGTCGGTTAGATAGTATTTCACTATTTACATTTTCCAAAATAGAACAAGGTTTGTCGCGAATAATGCAAAGAGGTCAGTTGGAATTGAGAAAAAAACAAATAATGATATTGTTATAACCATTGTAAAAAGCAAGCAGCACGCGGCAGTGATACTTTTACATAGTTGTATTCTATATTTGATGGCCTTACCTTCTCTGTCGTAGAGCCTAAAAGCACCTTTTAGTTCCACGTGTATGGCATCCGTGTCTTCGTCATCTTCGACTAAAAATCTCGCAGCCAAATTTGCAAACTCTTCAAAACTGACCTCACCATTACCATCTTCGTCAATTTCGCTGATGACAGCCTGCAATTTTTGAATCAGTTTAAATTGATTATTCGAAATTCGGTTTTCTCTAAAACAAATAAATTTTCTGGAGTTTTATAACAAAATTTAGCAACTTTTCTAACTTTGTATTGCTATTTTACCTCCAATTCCCTTCCAGCTAACTGCGTACCCAACATATCCATAATGGTTCCAATCATGTCCGTTCCGATATATCCTTTCTTATCGACATCAAACGCATCGAATGTGGTTTTGAGCACTAGAACGGCATTGTTTTTTGATGTACATCTTTCAGTGGATAGAGGTTTGCTAATACTTACTAGAAAGCTGCTCTTTATCTAAATCTTCCTGCAAATGTAAATAGTTTATTGGTTACCAACTATGGAATTAATTTTAATTTTATTTTGGATACAACGCGAAAATTAAAAACACGAATTTGACTTAATTCGTTCATTGAACATTTTTACGGCACGTAGCACTACTGTTTTAATTTAAAAAAAAAATATACACAACACTGAAGTAAAATATTTGAATAAGTTATTTACCATATTTACTTTACCATCACCGCTATCAAAACTTTCGAGAAAGGACAGCACTTTCTGCAGTTTGGGTCTCTTGTTCATGTCTATTCTGCACAAGTCTGGGAGGGGGATTTTAACAGGGAAGTACAAAATAGAACAGACGAACTTCTTGGTTTTATTTGAAGGTTTGGTATGCCAATCATCTAAAGATATCTAGGTTATTCTTTAGCATCGTCTGGTGTCCAGGACCGAACTCATAATATAAAATCACCATTCCGATTTGATTTTTTGTTTGGACAATCGTAAATAAAAAGTTTGGAAGAAGATGCTAAATTCAAAAACCTTTTAGAGGATGTTTGCAAATAAAAGCAAATTAAAAAGAATGTTGGTACACAGGAAATGAAGTGCAATATCCTTTAATTTATTTTCGAATCGACATCAAAAATTACAATTACTTGTGATTTTCTTCTTGATTCAATTTATTGAAATTATTTAAGTTGAAAATTAAATAGATATTATATTAACAAAAAAATAGTGATGTCGAAGAAGTAGTTTGGTTAAAAACCCCAAAGTTAAAAATCTTTCTCATTAATTAATTGAATAATTTGCTTGTCAATATTCCGTTATACCAATTTCTAAAAAGATTTGATTTTAAAGATTTTTTTTGCCAATATACATAATCAAAATCCTTAGATACCAATAGGAATTAATTTTTTGTATGGACTAATAAATAAACGAAGTAAACCAAGAACAATAAAATTTACAGTGATGTGCGATGAAAGTTATTTATGTCGTGTATAAATCAAGGTGAAATCGCAATGCAAAATTTTATCTTGCAAATCTATTTCATTAACACAAAATTATCAAAGAGATTATCGAACATATGTCGGAAGCGGTTCGGCTTTGGAAATACTTATGAGCTCAAAATATATTTCATGACTTGTATAGGAATGGCGGAATAACGCAAAATGTTTGGCATTGAATTTCAATGTTACCCGTCAAGTTCACGTACGCATTTGTGGAAACATGAAGTACGTTTTCGCAACCCAAAAGTAAGCGACATTACTTACATTATATTACTTACTTCAGGTTCTTAATTGGTTACGTATTTTTTAGCATTTTCGAAGCAAGGAAATCTTACAAACTAGAGCCGAACCTAATAAACGTAATTATATGTGCTTTCTGCGTGTTATTCGCTATCGCGGTGATTGCGCAGATATTGTATTATGGTAACGGCAACTCTGTAGCCACCAACGGTACTGCGCAGGTATCTAGTCAGGTGTTTGAAAAAAGTCAACCAACTTTTAGGCACAAACAGTCTGATAGTGCGCAAGGTTGTGAAATGACGGAAACTTGTTTAGTGCGGTGCAGCGAAGTAGATATAACGACAGTAGCCGAAACGATTAATTATATTACAAAGGTAAGTCATAAAAAAATTATGAACAGTGAAAACATTAACGGGATAGTGTTAAGCATATCACGACAAATCACAATACGAACATTCTTTTTTGGTAATTCTTTGATAGGTTATATATAAGCAATAAAATATATCGGGTGCTTAATCTAACTTTCAGTTGCCGAAAAAAATATGGGCTTCTTCATGAAGACTAAAAATATATAGAAAAAAATTATGCTATATCGTTATTATTAATTAGTTATAACCCTTAAATATTAGTTCAAATTGTGTTAAAATAGAAAATAGTTATTGTTGACATAAACTGACTGATGATCGTGGATTGAATTAATTGTTAGTCAAGATTTAAATATAGGTACTAAGAGTAAAAAATATTAAAAATTTGGAGAAACAATGTTACCAATTATGATATCGACCAACATTTAAAGCGAATTTCTTATTTCCGCGGCGAAATTAACTTATTGTCAATATACTAACTTCCAAGAAGCAACATCAACCACTATTAGTTTTAATCAACAAAATTGGGATGACAAAATTGAGATTCAGGAATGAAATGCCAAGGATATATAAATAATGAAAAATGGCTTTGAATTCTCAGAATTAAATTAAATATTGACAAATTTATATTTAATTGGATAATAGACAAAAATATTTTCGACTTGGTTGGTATTTTTAAAAAATCAATTATCTTTTTTTTTTGTTTCATTCTGAAAAAAACGTCATTCTTCATTGGTTTTAGAATTATTCATGAGTTTCAAAAGATGCCAAAATTCCAAATTTGCATATAACACGGACATAATTTCACGTATTTCACTCCAAATGAAAGTTTCTCTACCTTGTGAAGTAGAAGTTTTATCTTTTTTGGCACCAAAAATGTTCTTATAGTGCTATATATTTTCAATTTTATTAATTGTATAAAATGATTAAAAAATTAAGGTCACAAACTAATTGTCAGGTCCTAACCTTCAATTTTGTTTTGTTTGTACTGATGAGACATGGATATTTGAAAATAGTACAATTGGTATAATTGGTATTAATACATATTAATAATATATATAATATATTAATATAAAAACTTAACAACGACTAAAGTTCATGTGAACAGTATGTAAAATTTCTGTGGGAAACTTAAATTATATATGTCACTTTACTTACCGACTAGTCTACTATATTTTAATTATAGCTAATAGTATATAAATTGTCTGATATATTGCATAACATTTTCTGTGTATTAGTTTTTTGGGTACATTTTTGCAAAACAACCCTAATACATGACCGTCAGAATTGACAAACGTCAAAATTCAAACTGTGCGGTAAAATCTTCGAAAATATCCGATTACTTCCAAAATCGTGCGGTAAAATCCCGAAAATATCCGAAGTGGTTCCCGTCTGTGGGAAACGAAACGGACGTGGTAAAGTGACTCTTCCCGTACGCTAGATCGGTGTATAATTGGCAATTTTACAGACGAGAGTAGAAAAAAAAGTATCTATGCCGCTTTTACAAAATTAACATTAAACGTGTAACCTAACAAAACAATTAGTAGCAAATTTCGGTGAACCAAGTGAAAAACTTAGAGTTTTATAAATAAACATATCTATTTTGTAAGTAAAATTGCGCAATAAGTGTCAATATTTTCAAAGAAAGAATCACATTAACGGGTTGACCGATCTTCCCATTATGTGTATTTTGGTAGTTTTTTCAATGGTTGCCATTTTTTCTTCATTTTCGTTTTTTGGTTTCCAAATTTTACCTTATTAATTTAGTAGTTAGATCATTCTCTTAGCTCTGTTAACATTAGAATAACAATGTCAGCAAAACAAAGGAAAGCATTTTTGTACTTCAATTGCCAATGTGAGTTTACTAACTCAAAATTTTTGGAATAAATTACGATGTTTTATTACAATAATCGTGGTAAAATTATTGTTATTTTCAGGATGTTCAATGTAACGGGGAAATCAAATTGACGCTGGTCAACGTCTTATTTCCCAACAACACGATGCGCGCGGGCTGGCTTAACAGTTTGGATGATGACGTATTCGAATTAATAATCAGCACCCCTAATCTCTCGAATCTAGGAGAAAATGCGTTTGAGGGAAAACCGTTCACAACTAGTAGCCGATATTTAACACTCACGATCCTCGATTCGAATATTAGAAGTTTAAAGAGAAGTACGTTTGTCGCTTCCAAAATCCAAGTGATCCAAATGCAGTCTATATCGAAACGAGGCATCACGGTGGAAAATGATGTTTTCGGTCCCACGGCTATTTACCTCGAAACGCTTCAATTTAATTACCTGTTGGATGATATCGACGCTTTAAGGAATATAACAGCGGCAAACACCACGTTATCATCGCTGAGAACTTTAGACATACGGTACAATACATTCACCAAGTTAACCGACAAAATGTTCTTTAGCGTTCCCTTTCTGGAACAAATAGTCCTATGCGACAGCAAGATTACTTCGGTTGAAGTAGACGCCTTCGCCGGACTAGGTTCGAGGTTGAGGCAAATCGACTTTACTTCGAACTTACTCGAAACCCTTCCAAACGGGTTACTAAAGAATATCAATTCGATAGACAACAAAGTGTGGGTTGACGATAATCGGTGGAGATGCGACTGCGACTTGCAGTGGTTTAAGACGTATCTCCTCGCTAGAAATAACACGAACCCGCTGATGTGTGAATCGGTTAACTTCAAAGATGTCGACTTTTGTCCTAATAGTTCCACTCCGGTGGCAACCGCTACAGACTCCATAACTACGCCCACTCCCGACTCGCACGCTGAGGTTACGTCTACCACTATAATGGATTCGGATTCCATTGATTACAAGTTTAGCCAAATCCTTTGTAGAAGCGTTAACAAATATCCTTTTGCAGAATTGAGAAGTACTAATAAAATATTTCTCCAAGAAGCCGCGTTTAAAAGCCGAAATATTGACTATACGTTATATCACGTCCAGGACTCCTCGACAGTGGTCGTGACGTTGCAAGGAATTGTAAAACGTAATGACTTTTTAATTTGGACTAACACGGCGAACCTGTCAGATTACGGGTGCGTGTATGAAATCGACCAAGACATTTACATGGATTTGCAATACGAGAGCACCTACACGATATGCCTGGCTAACAACGATACCGTGGACATATTCGCCCTGACCAATAAAGAATGTACTGCGTTGAATATTGCTCTTGAATGGGGCAAAAGGGCCTGGATAACCAACAACGACATGATGTACGCCATAATCGTCCTAGTGGTCTCGGTTCTGCTGGGGGTCGTCTGTGCCAGTGTAATCGTTTACTTTGTAGTGCGTCAACATCCCGAGCTTATCAAGGGTAACAAAAGGGTGATACTGGTGAAAAATAAGTCTGCTCCAGAATTTTTGGTCATGCCGGATTATACGAAAAGGAATACTTTGTTATCGGTTTACACGAATTCGGACGGGTATCTGACGCCGAAATATAGGCGATGCAAAAACTATCAAAATCCTTTGAGCAGGGAATTGATTAACGATCCAATCCATTCTAACGAAGTTAGCGAAAATATATACGAAGCCCCGCCTTCCCCTCCTCATCACCCGCGTGAACGAAGAGATAGTTATCAACCCTACATCCACAGCAACATGTAATTCCGCGGCAAATATATGATATATGATGTTTGAATTTAATTTCATGCTTAAATGAATATGATCAGTGACAAAATAATAAAAAATTCCACAAACATAATAAATGGAACAACATTTAACCATAAATAATTTCCGAAAAAAAGAAATATTTAAATAAATTGTAAACCAAAAAACTGAGAGGTTGACAATATATCCATATAAATTTTCCACAATTTCAGAAACGAAATGAAACGAAATTAAAAAAATAATAATATCGAAAGATAATTCTATGCAAAAATGAATACATTCAGAATTAATAAAATTAAGAAATGAAATTAAATGCTCAAAGGAACGAAAGCAAAAAAAAAAGAATAACAAGAAGTAAACCCATAAATTTCTTACATTAGCATATCTACAAGGTTTACAAAATAGACTTATTTTATCTTAGTTGTTTATGCCTATACAAATAGCGGTTTTTATAATTATATTAATTTTGGCTACGAAAAATGGAATGGTTTTTTGTGCTTTAAAATTTGTTTAGGCTCCAGTACAAATACAATAATATATTTTTGATTTAAGAGTAGTAAAAAAGGAATCCCTCAATGAAAAATATTGAGTAAAAATATTGACGAATAGATGCGAAAAATGCCCGAGCAATAATTTTATATTTTACGCAATATTCAAAACATAAAAAAATAGCTTTTTAAGATCATTAAATCATTAGATCATAACATCATTTCTTTAATAAAACACACTTTTTTCTAACTTGGATCAAAACGTTGTATTCGGGATATGCAACCAGCAATTCTTGATTGCTCACTGCAACAAGTTCAAATTTAGTCAATCAAGAAAAGGCATTCTGCATATTTTGCAATAAAGACAATAACAATATCTGGTGGTAACTTGAATTTGTATGTATATTTGTATAAAATTGTATTCCAATTAAATAAATCATGTACTGTCTTCCTCCAATCCTGCGAAAACATTATACTTATAATATGCAACTCATTATACGCTTACATTCGCTATTTCGCGTTGAAATTGAATAAATTTGGCAAACGGTTGTTAAAAAAAGAGTTCACCTATATTCCTTTGAGTCTGCAAAGAAGGCAAACAATAACAACGCCTAATGGTAAATTTGGGATGATTGCGCGAAAACAACACTAATAGAAACCGAGGAGTAGAAACCCAGACATCCGGGGTACGCATTAAATTAACATTCGCATGGGCGATCCCGCCTCGGCTGCGATTTAATTTAAACGCTGAGCGGACTTCTGAATCCGATCGTTTATATGTGTTTTGGCAGGCAGCCAGTCAATAGATATAAAACGGTCCAAATCCACGTGACTTCCATTACATGCGATATCGAGTTAATTGCTCACATTGTTAACAGGTCTGGACAGTACAGGACTCGATTTCTAATTATATTATAAATCTCGTTTATTTATTCAAAGCGTGCGTCGATTCAAATAAATAATTCATGAATTAACCGTTTTTACCTGTATCGTTTGAACAATGCTACCGATAATTTATCGAAATAAGATATATCAAATTCTCGGGGTCAGAAACCAAACCCACCATTGCTCGAAATATAGTTTGATTAATTGTATTCTACAATATATATCTATTGAATTTCATTTGTTTAATCTAAATGTAGACCCCACATATCTTCTATTACATTGAGTTTAATAAATAAACTATATGTAAATCACATTATGATTCTGACAATTTACAATTCAGCATCATTAACAGCATTATGAATGTGATAGAAAGGGCATAGATCTTAACTCTTCAAATTGCATAGTAATTTCCTTTTCTAGATCAAGGGCCCCCATAAAATCTGATTATAAAATTGGCCAACATATCCTCTGATGTTTCAAATATGAAAGATCTAGAGCCATGGATTCACGTCTTCACTTTTCTAATGATATGGATAATGGTGTGCTCTTGTGTCTGTTCTTTCTTTTATGGTGAACACAAAAGCCCTTTTCTGTTGGTCGAGCAAAACTTTTTAAAGGATGCTAATTACTTGCTATGCTGATTATGGAGTGGATATACGTGCTTCATACATTTTATAATATTCTGCTTAGAAAAGCTGCTTTTCCTGGAGTTCTTGATAAAATTAAGCTTTATATCGTATCATATCGCTATCCAAATTCACCGTAAAAATTTCGGTATTGTTTTCCTCATTTATATATATATATATATATATATATATATATATATATATATATATATATATATATATATATATATATATATATATATATATATATATTCTCACGTATTGATTCACGGATGGAAAAATGTGATGACACTATATTCCGGGATATCATCCGTTCGCTCGTTGAACTCCGACTGGAATCCTGCATCCGACTGGAATCCTGCAAATCTTGCATCCGACTGGAATCCTGCAGACGTTTCGCCAAAATCTCACTTGGCATCTTCAATGCTCGCGCTCCGAAAACACAGTGTTCGAAGTGTTTTCGGAGCGCGAGCATTGAAGATGCCAAGTGAGATTTTGGCGAAACGTCTGCAGGATTCCAGTCGGATGCAAGATTTGCAGGATTCCAGTCGGATGCAGGATTCCAGTCGGAGTTCAACGAGCGAACGGATGATATCCCGGAATATAGTGTCATCATATATATATATATATATATATATATATATATATATATATATATATATATATATATATGATGACACTATATTCCGGGATATCATCCGTTCGCTCGTTGAACTCCGACTGGAATCCTGCATCCGACTGGAATCCTGCAAATCTTGCATCCGACTGGAATCCTGCAGACGTTTCGCCAAAATCTCACTTGGCATCTTCAATGCTCGCGCTCCGAAAACACTTCGAGTGTTCGAAGTGTTTTCGGAGCGCGAGCATTGAAGATGCCAAGTGAGATTTTGGCGAAACGTCTGCAGGATTCCAGTCGGATGCAAGATTTGCAGGATTCCAGTCGGATGCAGGATTCCAGTCGGAGTTCAACGAGCGAACGGATGATATCCCGGAATATAGTGTCATCACATTTTTCCATCCGTGAATCAATACGTGAGTATATATATATATATATATATATATATATATATATATATATATATATATATATATATATATATATATATATTCTCACGTATTGATTCACGGATGGAAAAATGTGATGACACTATATTCCGGGATATCATCCGTTCGCTCGTTGAACTCCGACTGGAATCCTGCATCCGACTGGAATCCTGCAAATCTTGCATCCGACTGGAATCCTGCAGACGTTTCGCCAAAATCTCACTTGGCATCTTCAATGCTCGCGCTCCGAAAACACTTCGAACATTGAAGATGCCAAGTGAGATTTTGGCGAAACGTCTGCAGGATTCCAGTCGGATGCAAGATTTGCAGGATTCCAGTCGGATGCAGGATTCCAGTCGGAGTTCAACGAGCGAACGGATGATATCCCGGAATATAGTGTCATCATATATATATATATATATATACACTGTTCGAAGTGTTTTCGGAGCGCGAGCATTGAAGATGCCAAGTGAGATTTTGGCGAAACGTCTGCAGGATTCCAGTCGGATGCAGGATTTGCAGGATTCCAGTCGGATGCAGGATTCCAGTCGGAGTTCAACGAGCGAACGGATGATATCCCGGAGTATAGTGTCATCACATTTTTCCATCCGTGAATCAATACGTGAGAATATATATATATATATATATATATATATATATATATATATATATATATATATATATATATATATATATATATATATATATATATATATATATATATAAAATAAATATTTCCATGTATAACATATTTTTTAATTTCTTTGGATTAGCGGAATTATTAATCTCTCTTTGCCTTTAATAACCTGAACTACTTTACTTCACTGATGTTCATTTTTTCTTATTTGAAAATTGCTGTAAACTTTGGTTATTATTGTCAATAAAATTCTTTTCTTTTTTGTTGTCCGTCGAAAATTTAATGCATATTGTAATTGGGTTTCGCTTGCTGCAGACAATATTTGCTACATATGTGGTAACGTTTACTCATATTGCATTGAAATTAACATTAATTTTCAACCAACAATCTACATCCTGGAAAAAAACAGTATAACGCAACCTTACCTGAGTGAAATCCCAAAAAAAATAACCTGCCGCTTATAGATGATCTTTGCGACTCGTGAAAAACTTTGATCACAAATTGAAGGGATTATGGTTTTAGAAGTCTATGAAGAAGAGACGTGAACTTAGTAATTATTTAAGACACAAGATCTTGTGGCTCAGTTCTGAAAATAGGAATAAGTAATGTAATTATTTAATTAACAAAATCTGCTTGAACACGATGAAGATGATGAAAAAATAAATGAATGGAAGCTATCTCTACTCACTTAAATAACTACACAATAAAAAAAAGAGAATAATAGAGTTGAAAAGGCCACAACATGTATTGCTAGATAAAAGGGGAGTACATCGTAAGAGAAAAAAATGAATCTTTCTGTTTCTGTTTCCTTTACTTAATAAATAGTCTTTTTGCGATTTTGAAGGAAGTGGCTAACAATCAATTACTTTGTTCAGATCGAAAGAATGAATATTAGAATTTTATATGGTTAAGGTAAGTATTGTGACATTTTACAGTTCTGATAGCTGTTTTTTAATTAATACCAGATTCCATTTGAAATGGAATAAGTGATTTTAAAAATTGTTCATCAGAATTATCATCATCAGTTACCACTCTACAATATCCAATTATCCGCTGATCAGGCGTGTGCAAAGTGCCACTTTAACAGGTCAGCTTAGTCTGTCGACAGTCGGGAACACCTTCCACAATACACTACAAAATTAATTCACTAAGCATAGCCTAAGAAAAGTAAAATACATAATAAATATTTAAATAAATATTTAAAAAAACGAAACTGAAAGCAAAACAATAACAGTACCTAAAACAATACCCGAAACAAAGTAAATAAAAACTAAAAGTTCAGATTTTCACGAAATTATATATTATGACATGACAATTGTTTCGACAACACCGTGTCTTTATCAAATGTAATATTTACACACTACCTGCTACTATATATACCAAAAAATGACAATAAAACATTAATTAATGTTGTGAGAATTTAAGTTTAATAATTGAGAGAGTAATTTAAATCTAATTTTAAAGCAATACACTTGATGTCTCATTTTATTAATCTCCATGGCTTCCAATAAATTTAATTTTCTACTTTTTGTGGCTCTAAGTAAAATATCAAAATTGTCATCACAAATGTGTTTTTACTGAGTTTAAGTATAATTCGAATGTAGACTATTGTTTTTAAACGCTCTTTTATGTTCGTGAATGCGTTTCTTGAAGGATCTACCTATTTGTCCAATATAATTTTCAGGACAAGATCGGCATTTGAACCTGTAGACACCTGATTTTTGAGATTTTGGACAAGTCGTTTTATTGTTTATTTGTTGTTTTATTGTCTATCTGATAGATTTAGTAGATTTCATCCTCACTCGGAAACAGGTTAACCCATTGGTGAAACAAGATTTATTAGATTCCTTAATAGTATCTTTAGACCAAAATTATTATGAACTTAATGGACAGATTTACATCTCTAAGGAAAGTTTGATTATGGGCAACCCACTTAGTCCTTTGTTAGCCAAGATTTTTATGGATAATTTGGAAAATATCATACTAGAACAGTAAGTAAGTAAAACTTTTCTATGGTGGTATAGATACTTGGATGATGTCTTTGCTTGCTTTGTTTGAACGAACAGACAATTGATTTTTTTTTAATTACATTAACTATAAAATTCACTATCGAGATTGAACAGGATAACTCTATTAATTTTTTAGACTTAACTACTAGGAAAACGCAAAACAAATTAGATTTTTCCATTTACCATAAACCTTCACACACGGACACAGTCATACATAACATTAAACAAATTGCACTGAACGGCTACAATCCGTCCATTATCGATAAAATTATAAATAAAAAACAAATCCACACAACAGTAAACTCTATTTATCCGAAACCTAATACACAACACGAACAATTTAAAGCAATTATATACATACGAGAACCCAGTGAAAAAGTTCGAAAACATTTGTCAAAATGTGGTTTAAAAATCGCTTTCAGAACTAACAACACAATTTTTAAAAAATAATAAAACGAAATGCCCAAAATCTCAACAATGAGGTGCCTACAGGTTGAAATGCGGATCTTGTCCAAAAAATTATATTGGACAAATAGGTAGATCCTTCAAGGAACGCATTTACAAACATAAAAGAGCGTTTAAAAACAATAGTCTAGATTCTAATTATGCTACACACTTAAACACAGAAAAAAACATTTTTGACGAAAATACAAAAAGTAGAAAATTTAATTTATTGGAAGCCATGGAGATTAACTAAATGAGACATTCAAATGTATTGCTTAACGATCAATTAGATTTAGATACCTCTCCATTATTAAACTTAAATTCTCACAACAATGAGTAAGGTTTTATTGTCATTTTTCGGTATATATAGTAGAATGTGGTTTGCAAATATTATATTTGATAAAGACACGGTGTTGTCGAAACAATTGTCATGTGAATATATATAATTTCTTGAAAATCTGAACTTCTAGTTCTTATTTACTTTGTTAAATGGATTGTCGTCAAGTAAAAGCCAGCACAGTTCAATAATATTTAATTATTCAATTCAATTCAAAGCTAAAGCAAACGGAGTTGGTGATAGACCATTGACATCCATCTTACTACAACTACAATTGGAGGTGGTAGGTGGAATACTGCCCACAAAGGAATGTGAAAACCGATCTGGACTAGCAATCCAAAGAAGTCTACATATGTTAGATACAAATTTAACTGGTGCATAATTTTCTACGACTAATCAAAACCGATTTTTCAAATCGCCTTAACAGAACACTATGGAACACTCTGTGGAAAGATACCACCGACACTGCAAAAACGTTTCAAATTAAAATAGTTTTTAACTGCTCTTATTTGACATCGACACAAATCAAAAGACTACAACAAACGTGAAATTGCTGGAAATCAATTATTTGTTAGTAATTTGAATTTATTTGGTGATTTGGTATATATATAGTAACTTTAATAGTAATTCTTTATCAATGCTAAATGAACGCTTGAAATCCCAGCTTCGTGGTACGCATCTGTTGAAATTTGTGTAATCAACAGCTGTTTAGCAAAAATTAAAATATTGTTCTAACTCACTTGTCCGCCTTCTATTTTAAGATCTCACGGTTTTATATAGTTTGAGTTCCTGAATAATCTTCCATTAAAATTTTCAAATTTATGTCAGTTACGATCCAGCAAAGGTAACGGCCAGCTACTCGCCAGAATGTCGGTACGTTTCGAATGAAATTTTGCGTTTTTTTTTATCGTAATTCATTGCGTTTATCCGTGATTTTCAGGACGAATTAGATAAAGACCAAGTGGCTCGTGAGTATCAGTTAATTGAATTGTTAACGTGAGTTTGTACAAATGTGGTTTTAGTTCTCAAGAAAGCGTTTGACACATTCGACGTCGAGAAAAAAGGAAGTATCGGCACTCAAATGGTTAGAACTATATTTATGATGTTGGGAATCACCACGACGGAGCAAATATTAAACGACATCATCGCGGAAGTGGATACGGACGGTAAGTACATTTTAAGCAAACTGACCTATCCCAAAATATGTTATTTAGACATCGCATGTACAGAACAAAAATAAAGATCGACGGTACTTAAAAATCGAAAGTTAAAACGTGATACTGACGAATAAGTAAAAAAAGGTAGTTACAAATGTGATCAAGAAATTCGAATGGTAAGTTTAAGTTGCGGAATACCCTTAACGTCGTAATTTCTAAATTCATTTTATTTAAATATTTGACTCTATATTGGAAAAATAATTCCACACAATAATGTTAAACTCTTTTTTTTTCTACATAACAATTACATTTGAAGAGAAAATTCAGGACACAAAAAAAAACACATTAAAAATTAACACGATTCAGTAAAATTTTAAAATTAAATTGCAGTAAATCTCGCGCCAGTGGTGATGAATGTTTACGGAAATGAAGAACAATTTTTAAAGTTCAACATTCTATAGATAGGAACTTGCTCAATGTTATTTTAATACAGAACTAGACGAAAGAAGAAACCTATAATGGTATGATCATCAAGCTAAGCATCAGGGAACTGAAAAAGCTATATAAAACCTTTATTGTCTCATTCTTGCTGCTCGCGAAATATGTTGGAAGTAGCGTATTATATATAACTGTATCATATTTCAGCTAAGCGTATTATAAAATGTTTCAAAAATATATATATGTTGTAGAATTTATTCAGGTTCCGGTTGGTTTTTGCCAAATATATGTATATATTTGATTTAGTTTGCAAAAAACAAACTAATATCGAATTTAATTTTGAATTACAAAATTTCAGCATTCTGCGAACTGTTTTTGTAATGCGAAGCGAAGCATTTTGTCCAAAATTAGTTTCCTCCTAACTAACTACACATTACATTTACTTAGATAAATTCAAATTGTGGGTCATACAAACCTTTCATCAATTTGTGTATCCTGCTTCAAAACACAAGTAAGGGATTTACATAGTCATGAGGAAATGTCAGTGTTTCATTCATCAACAACAACGCTTTGCATAAATTTTTGGTAAAAAAAAACAATTTCAGTGTCGCAGAAATCTGTAAAAAATATAAAAAAATATTATAATTACTAATTTCTCATTTCTTTTTCGCTAAGTAAAAGTGGAATTTAGGTTTTGACAGTTTTGCCCGATAGTCTTTAAAACCATTTGAGAAAAGTTTCGTAAGTTTTTTTCAATACGTCTATCAATAAACTCATTTAATTACTAAACAAAAAAATGCTTTGGTGCTTAAATTATTAAATTTGTACTGAATATTTTTTTTGTTACAAACGCTAAAAGCAGTAAATTTTAGCGTTTGTAACAAAAAAATATTTGCTGGGATTTTGGCAACAAAAAAAGGAAATTTATAAAAATTAGTATTGAAGGTTAGCATTTGTGGTCGATTTAATGTAGTTTTTTTCTCTGGTTTTTCTTTTGATTTCTTAAAAGCAAAGTCACAAGATATGTGCCCTCAATGAGTGTCTAATGTTTAAATTTCTTTCACTTTGAAATATCTATTTCTTTAAAAAAAACAGGTATATAATATGGGTTTCTAAATAGTTGCATTAAACCGTGTGCTTTAGGTTCTGGCGAGCTGGAGTTTGAAGAATTTGTCACCTTGGCCTCGAAGTTCATGGTGGAAGAAGATGCCGAAGCTATGCAGCAGGAACTCAAGGAAGCATTCAGATTATATGATAAAGAAGGTAAAACGTAATTCTTTACTTATTTTGCGTTTATAAGCCTGCTTTATGTCTACAGGAAACGGATATATCACCACAAAAACGCTGAAAGAAATTTTAAAAGAATTAGACGATAAGTTGACGAACGATGAACTGGATATGATGATCACCGAAATTGATACAGATGGATCGGGAACCGTTGATTTTGATGGTACGTTACATTTTGGATTTATTGTGTCATGCAAGGAATTTTCGAAATTTTCTTTATTTTAAAGGAATAAGATTTTGCAGCACACTGTAATAAATTTTTCCAGCCATATGATATGGGAGTTAAAAAAAATGAATGAAATTATCATGAATTTAGGAACAGAATGTTCAGCTTATGAGGTCTTCGACATTAAAATGTGAAACGATATGATTTACACTGTAAATTTTACAGCAATATAATATAACAAGAAATTCTCAAACAGTGCTTAACAGCTCTGGCCTCGGACATACTTAGCACTTTATATTGGAGAGATTTACTTATTTATATAACAAGACAAAAATATAGTTCAATTTCCTTAATAAACGATATATTTTTTTCAATATTTCGGAATTTTCTGAAATTTTATTGAATTGAATGGAATCTTATATAGCTAACAAAAAGGGTTTAATAAATTCTATATTTGTTCGTGCCTACATTTCGTAAATATTATTTTGTGATTGAGCATTTAGTTCATGCGTATCGTTAGCCATCATGATAGTTACATTAAATTTTCGTTTTGTATTTAATATTTTGTAAATAAATTTAATTGTTATCAAAAATAATTAATTATTATTATAATTAATAATGTAACAATTAAAAAGATGAACAAAAACTTGAAAAAAATCGGTTAATCTGGGACTCAACATATAAGGCATTTTAAAAAAATAATATGTGTCCATTCATATGGGCGGAATCAATTAAGCAATTGAAAATTAATTAAAGAAATAAATTTTTCAATTTATCAGGCAAAAAAAAAAGTTGTTCATATTGGCGAGATTTAAAAAATAATGTTTTCTCTAGCAATTGGTATACTCATTGGTTGCTCGATCAGGTAAAAATCATCAACTTATCTAACTATCTGATTTTATATCTGAGTTAACATGTTGCGGATTAAACGCTGCATTTACATTGTGTAAATAAGTTAAATAACATTGTCACATTAAATTTAAACACGTAATAAAATTTGAACCACAACAGTATTAATTTTGAATGATTGTCAGATTTAAACCAGGTCGGTACGTGTCAAAATACTACATAATGTTCGAAGGAACTCAACTGCACGTATTTGCGATACACGGAGGACAACAAAGTGATGTGGAACAACTGGCGGAACAATTTATTTCAGTTAAAAAATATTGCACGGCCGTCTAGACTCAAGCGGCGGTTTTCTTTCTCGGCGTTAATTTTATCTATGAATACATCCCGGTGTTAATGTGCCAAATTTTTCTCGCTAATGCGTGTGTGTGTAAATTAATTTTGTGCATTGCTTTGCGCGCTTAATTTACACAATTAAGAAAAACATGTTTCTCGAAGTAATTTTCACGCAAAACCATTTAATTTGGCGAAAATGTTGGAACAAATTTTCATACTAAAGAACGAAATGATGTTTACATAACAAAAGAAATGCTTAAAAAGGATTTTGTAATAAATGATCATTTTAAATGACAATGACTATTAACTAAGAAATTATTAGTCAAGAGTTTGAGAAATATGATCGAACAGAAAAATGCAATTCCATTGGTGAATTTTGTAATATCGAATTTGAAAATGATATTATCACATTTATACGACAAAACGGAGCATTTTCTTATCGGAAAACTTTTCCGACTTATATATATAGGGTTCAAAATATTTTCAAGTTTGATTAAAATGCTGCCGATCACAAGATAGTGATATGTTCATTTATTTAAATTAATTTATTTTCATCTGATTTTCAACATTAAACGTTGCAAAAAATAAATGTTCAAAAATTTTGTATAGTTTTTTTAATATTTTGGTAAACAATCCCTAGCCGACCGTTGGCGCATGAAACACCCTGCATTTTGAGATGCATTCTGTGTAATCCAGTACTCAGAAACGGGACTGAATACGTTATCACTAGGAGTTTCACCATTTTTTTGCAGAGTTTATGGAAGTTATGACGGGAGGAGATGATTAATAAAGTGGATCGACTTGAAGCAGATGTGGTTGTGAAAAAAATTAGTGAAGTGGAATGTATGAGCGGTATGTTATGATGGTTATGTTCCATTAATTGCAGTAAAAGTTATTTTGTTGTCGATAATCCTAATAAACTGTCGTTATACTTGTTTTTGTTAGTTTTGTTATGATTGAACCAAACTAAACGAAGGTTACGTGATGCGCAAAAATGTAAAATGTAGTATAGCATCAATGTATCAATAAGGGTAAGGACGGGTTTTATGAGCATTAAAAATATCCCTAAAACACAATATATTGCCTATTCCCTGACAGAAGCCTTATATATTATTATAATGATATTATTGTGAACAATGTAACGGAACCCCTGCAAGAATGCCGCACGGTGGGCCAGGATAACCCAAATTGAAAAATTTCAAATTTGACTTTTCGTTTTTTCCAAGATATTTTCCGCAGCATTAAACAAGCAGACTTTGAACTATCTAAAAACAATTAAATCGCGGGTAAACATCTCCATGCTAACCGTAAACAGCGTTCCAGTATGTGCAATCGTATTACGCCTTCAGTTTCTTGTAGAAGTATTTGAAACACTATCCAAGTTCTGCTTCCTGTTTTGTGGCCACGATAAGTAAATACCTTTTTTCAATGGTTGAACTTAATAGAGGTAAGTTTAGGCTACTTATATCAATAAATACATATCAATTTATGTTTTTTGCATTTCACGTGACTGTGATTTAAATGAATCTGTGTTCTTCATCTGGCTATTACCTAACTAAAGTAAATTATCTAATTTTGCTTACAGATATCTTAAGAATCGAGCAAAACGGTATCACAGTTTTTTATATGAATACTTATTGTCTCATAAACTTTGCTAAAAATAAAATTCTGCTCGTCTCTGCCTCCCTATTTTATAAAAATCTATTAAGGTACCTATATAAGTAACATTATAGTTTGTTGTATTCGTCTCCTCTCAGTTTCATGGCGAGTTTTCGATTTACAGGCTTCTCCATATTTCCAAAATTTATAAAAATGACATGTTCAACAAAAATATATTTAGGCCTTATTCCTCAGGCGAAATTTGAAAATACTCTTATGAACAAAATAGAAAATATTTTGGTGAGGTTGATAAATGGTACAGGGCATTTCCTCACTCCATGCGTGGATTAGGTGGTTAGAATGTTTTCTAAAAATTAGTTATCGGTTCCAGTTGGGAAACTGACAAGCACATGGAACGGACCAGTTACTTGTTAAAGAAAACAAAACAAAAATTCAGAATGAATTTCGATGTCGTTTGTAGACCAGACAAGGCAAGGCTCAGGCTGATTTTTCAAAAATTATACAGTTGTCGCAGAAATTACCAAATTAGATGGAAAACATTTTCAGTTTTTATGTTATTTTACAACTTTAAGCTAGTAGACTTAGTATTAGACATGACGATTTTAAAATCTATTTGGAAAGAACTGCTCGATTATTTGTTTCCCTGTATCCTTGTTACAAAATCAGACGAACGTAGCAACTCTGATTAATGGTTGATTTAAAATTAAACTTGTTATATTATTACTATTATTATAAAATTAAAGTTGATACTGTTCGGTTTTGTTTTAAAAGATTTTCGTTTTTTTTAACGGTTCCTACAAAAACTACAGATTTGCCATTATCTTAGAATAAAGAATACAAGGTGCCTCTAATTTCTGGTGCAAATATTTATCGCAGAAACAATTTTAGATACCGCATCTTATATTTTCTAAATAAATGCCTCATAAACACAATGAAGCATTAAGTTATTTCACCTTTTCAGGAAATAAAAAAAATAAATTTTACAAATTTAGTATTTTCCCATTAGTTTGACGTTTACCTGCTGCATCACATGATTTCTGACAAATAACGTCCTTAACATAATTTTTCAAAACTTAGGAGTGGTGACACATAACCATTTAAAATGGTATCACAAATTCTTTACTTGTGCAAGAAACTGCGGTGCATCACACATATATTTTATCTATTGCTAAATATTGTGCCAATTAAAAATCTTGCTATAACCTATAAAGCATTAGTGGAGTCCCTATTAAATTATAGTATACTGGTATGGGGAGGAGCACAACATCTAAACTATCTATAAGTAACAAAGTACTATATATTGCCCACTTTACTGAGAAAACCAAGACTTATATCCAATGAAGCTCTTGTATTGTGGGGATTTACTTGAACTTAGGAGTTTGTATATAATAACTGCATCATACCAATGAAAAATTTTACGATTTTATTTGTCACAATTACAACACGAGAGGAAATTTAAATAATTTATTTAGTACTATAGTCAGGCAAAATATTTTGCAGCTATACCGGCCCCAAATTATATAATGCAATACCTGCTTAGTTACGTAAGATTAAAGAAAAACGATTTAGAAAATTGTTTAAAAGTTATTTCAGATTGAATGAACAAGCCTCTGTGTGTCTGTTTTAACTTCGGAACTATGGCTAAGTTAGGCTATTTCAGTGAGCTAATAACACAAGTTATCTTATAGTTCTCGATGTTAGTATCTTCCGTGACGACAAAAGTCTGGACAATTGGGACATACAGGTAATAGTTTACCTAGGTGCCAGATTAGCCATAACGATGTGAGGCATATAATAGTGTAAATGTATTGTGGATTAAGATGAACAAATTGAATTCACTAAAAATAACAAATTATTATCATCAAAGAAACAAAAATAGCAAAAACCTCTCAAGATCTGAACAATATGGAGGGAATTTGAGAATCGGACGGACGGAGTTGCCGATTTGATCAACATTAACAGCTGTAACTATAATTACAAAAAATTGCAGCAAATATTAATTGCGATCTATTTTAAGATGCCTAGGATGTTTCATGGGCAGTTCCCCTCTATCAGACGTTCTCGAGATTTTTCACGCTATTCACGGTTGATTGTTAGTTAGAAGCGGATTATCCAAAATGTCGGTAAGGATTGGTATATACAAAATAAAAAGTGAGTTTAAAGTGAAAAATACCAATGCTGTTTTCGTGTTTTAGGAAGATCTGTCAAAAGACCAAATTGCATGTGAGTATCGCAACCGCATGTAATATACGCATAGTTTTATATTTTTTTGAATTATAAAGCATTCACCATTTGTCAAGAAGTGTTAAGTCACAATTTCCGAAAAAATATATTTTATTTTGGTATATTGACGCCGAAAGTTCTAAAATATTTTTTTTTAGTGCTCAAGAATGCTTTTGACACTTTTGACGTAGAAAAGAAGGGTAGTATAGGAACCGTGATGATTGGGACTATTTTAAGCATGCTTGGGGTACAGACAACTGATAAAATGCTGGCCGATATCATAGCTGAAGTCGACGAAGATGGTATTTATGTATTTATTGGTCTTCTTCAAATGTTTAAGCTATAAAATCACATATGCCGTTTTGTTGCTCTTTGTTGCTTCTAGTGAAGTTGCATCTAACACAATAACTTTTTTATCGAAATAAATGAGCTCTAAAAATCATCACTGAGACCGGCATTAAATTCCTAGGTTCTGGGGAACTGGAATTTGCGGAATTTGTAACTCTGGCATCCCGATTTCTGGTAGAAGAAGATGCCGAAGCTATGGAACAAGAATTAAAAGAAGCGTTCAGGTTATACGACAAAGAAGGTAATTTGCAAATTGCAACAAAATTTGCACTAAGAAATAAAATAACGACCATCTTGTAATATTTTCCTCAAGGTAATGGCTACATTACCACAAGTACACTAAAAGAAATTTTGAAAGAACTCGACGATAAGTTAACAAATGAAGAACTTGACATGATCATCACAGAAATTGATACAGATGGTTCAGGAACTGTGGACTACGATGGTAGGTAAACGATTTGAACTCGTTAGGGGTACGTGGATGAAAAAATTGGTTTTGTTTTTTAAATGTTTTAAACAAGTTTCAATAAAAACTGTATACGTCATAAACCATACGGCAGGGAATATTGTGCCCGTTAGGAAATTAGTGTATATGACTATATAGTTTCTCAGTTTTTATTTAATAATTTAAAAATATTAATCTAACATTAAGTGTGCAATGGGTAATAGAAATTTTGCTATATAGCTTTAACGATAAGCTGATATTTTATATCAAATTTTCGATAAACTGCCTAGCTTAGACTAAATATTATTTTTTTAAATAAGACTTTTAAGTGGCTATAACTTCATTAATTTAAACGGAATGAGGTAATTCTTAAATTACTGCGTACAATATTCCGCGAATAACCGTTAATACCGCATTCAAACACAAGAGTTCTTTGCATACTCCAAGCCAGTATAATAAATATTTGCAGATCCATTATAAATAATTTTGCACGCATGCATAGGCATAAGTCGAGTAATGCTTTATTAGATATATAAAAATGTTAATAATATAACTAAACCTAAAACGCTGACATGATAAATATCATGTTGACGTTTTAGATACATGGATAATTTGACATTTTCAGAGTTCATGGAAGTAATGACTGGGGGTGATGATTAGTACAATTTCATTTAGGAAACTACTTATATCATATTAATTCCGAAAATAGTTGTAAGAACTGAGAAAATAAAATAAGTTCCCGTTATAGTTTGTTTAATTTCAATGTGCAGGTAAGTGTAATTGACTCACGACATAATGGCGGATGCCTATAACCAATGCGGAAATAAGTCCTTCAATTTCCTTAAAACTTGATCATTACTTCATGCCGTGGTGCGTTATCATAATCAATCTCTTTACTTCTTTACTTCCTCATCTTTTGAGCTTGTCGCATTCTATTTGCAAAGTTAAACAGGACGAATGACTTCGTTATCCTATATATATGTGCTACTGGCTTGCTTTTCGCTTTTTAATTCATTGTTGTTTCTATCCGATCGAAATAAGATCATTAATCCCTATTTCATAATTGTATCGACTGACGAATATGTTTTATTCAACCAAAAAGGGCGTGGCCTTCATTTTAATAAGGTGCAAAATATCAATTAACCTTTCATCATTGAAATTTGCCGTGTCTCACTACCAACTCGCTGCATAATGCAAGTATATTAGCAGAGGAAATAAATACAAACGTCCGAACAAATTGCCTGGTGTATCTAATATATTCGAACGCATACCGTGCCCAATGAATATTGATAAATTTAAATAGACGTTGGCTTATTTAGTTACAGTCTCTGACAAGACTTTTCAAAATTTATATCGCGGTAATAAACAATATTTAATACATCGTATCGATTTTACACAATATCCGATTAAATTTACTTATTGACTTAATTAAGGGGAAGTGCAAGATTGTGTTTATTAATTAAGCATTGCAGTAAAAGTAAAGTATGGTTCGGTTCGAATTATGCTGTTTCCATTTTGAGTGCCATAAAACGCTAATCATTTCTTTGACCACAAAATTATCGGTGTATTTTTTTTGTATAAATTTTATTAGTAATTGGTTTAGCGAAGAGTGGGTTTTGTTATATTACTATTTGGTTTATCATGATACTAATTTCCTGCATTGAAGACAGTGATCACAAAAATAAACTTAAATTAATTTGATTAAATTGATTTTTCTACTCCCTTCTGTAAAATAACTAATTATACACCGATCTAGCATGCGGCAAGCGTCACTTTATCACGTGAGTTCCTTGTCCCACGGATCCGAGCCCCTTCGGACATTTTCGGGATATGTCAATATGGGTTTGGGAGCAATCGGATGTTTTCGGAGATTTGTCAGTTCTGACGGTCATGTCTGCGAATGTATTCGTATAGTTCGGCAAAAATGTAGCCAAAAACTAACGGTCGTAGAAAAAGTATAGTATGCAACACGTTTGGTAAACTTGTTAGGTAATTCCTATATTAAATACTCGTTCCGCTCATACCAAATAAATTCGTGACTCAAATGCAGTTTACCGCACTGCATAATATTCATTCGCACTTTTTACTTTTTTATTTAAAGCAAATTTATTATCTTAATCGCAGGCCATCGTTATATGCCAAAATCTTTTTATTTACCGGTGTTGATGTTGATGTAAAAATTCTAAAGCCTGCTAGGTTTCCATTTTATTAAGTTTCGATAACTGTGACCTACATAAATTGGTTTAATAAGATATAATTTGAACAAAACTATACCACGAATATTTTTGTGTTATGAATTGCTATTATCAGTAAAAATATGCTGACATCCGGAGCACGCCGTTTGAATGCTCGCGTTAACATGCGCCATTTTTAAAAGAAATAAGTGGCTACACAACGTTTAGTTGCTTGCTGTGTTATTTAAATTATTCTCCTAAATCAATCTCGGCACCGGATTACTGTCAGATTGCTCCTACTACTGTAACGGTTAAGGCAACTCGTGTAAAAATTGACGTTGTCGACTTTGAGACTGAATGTGAAATCACTATAATTTATATTAAATATTACACGACAAGTGATAATTAATTTTTTTGTGTCGGCACACTCTGTTTATAATATTTCAATTTATTGGCTATATATCTTTCAATCTTACCGAGTATTTATTTATTTCGTAACTTAATAACACTTAATTACAATTAAATGATCAATTAGCACGAAACACGACACAGAACAATATCGATCAGGATAGTTGTTGAAAATACACCTAAAATCGGTAGCCATCATAATGGGTGGCTCATTCAATGGAAAGTTAAATTCAAATTAACAAAACCAGATCTGCAGTCAGTAAATGCACCTTAATTATAGGAACGTTTTTCCATAAAAAGTCTTTTACTTTTTAGTCTCTAAAAATTGATTTAAATTTCTATATTTAATATATAGTAGAGGGGGCGACTAAATAATTTATTATAAAGTCGAGCTTTGGCATGGGTTTGCAGGCTTTATCAGGACAGTAGTACCGTGACAAAGAATACAGAGAACAAATGTCGTTAATACCTCGACTGTGGCATCATAATTAAGTGGTCTGCAGGTGTAAAAGGCAGACTAGGCACATTCCGTAAGACCACAAATTAATAGAAAAATCAAATGGACAAGCAACAATTAAAGCTGAACGAAGAAGTGTTAAAAAAAATAAAATTTAATTATCCTTCTCCCTTACTCAATCTTTCAGGACTAGTTCCTAGGCCAATGGACCACAAAAATATAAAACATAGATCTATTTCATACGATATTCCTGTATCGGGGTTATAAGATACTCCAGTAACAATAAGAAAACGTTTATTATTTAAAGTATCAAAATAAAACGAGCGGCATCAAAAATAACAATTTATAGAACAAAACGCCGGGCTTTCAGCATCCATGTTCACTTTTAAACCTAAATGTCGTTGATGGATTTAAGTACTCAATGAACATTCAGCCAATTGACTTTTTGTATTCTTCGTCCATTAAAGACAGAAACGGGCCATATATCTGGTCCACATGAAGAAAATGGATAAATGGATTTTAAATAAAATAAATCTAAATTAAGCAGCAGCAAATAGTCGCACATATAATACCCCGTTGCATTTCAATATTATTATGATGTTCTGTAATCTTACCTTCACTGCTTCAAAACTTTTTAACAAAAGTCTCATCAAAATTTATAAATCTGAAACTTCTTCAACTATAAATATTCAATGATATTTGGTGTTTGCATGTGACCATTTTCAAAGTAACAATATTTTGCCATATCAAACCGTAAGTTATTTTTTTTTGTTCTTATAGTTTATACTTTATTACTTGTATAAAGATATTTCTTGCAACCTCGTTGTTTATCGCACTTTTTATATATTTGTTTCGGTTTTTACCGTGCTAACCTTTTCTGTTAGAAAAATAAAAAGTATATAACTTGACAAAAAGACTTCAATTACACATTACATTTGATCTTTCCGGCACAATCATGTATATGAAAACTAATCAAAACTTTTAAAAAATCTCCGAAGTTGGTTCGCCAATTTCAGACTCGCACAGCTACGGTTCTCGACGTCTCTTTGTAACAATAGACCTTCTATTTTTTGACAACCACTCCCTACGTGAAAGTAGGAACAAGGTTATTATTACTGAATAAGTGTATTTCGAAATTATCGACAATTGAAGTCGGTCTATAACAAAGTTTAACGGCCATTGAATCGCAATTGCGACTGAGGTCGCAAATAAAAAAAAGTCTGAAGTATTTTTTGAACCAAAATTCATTTTTTTTAAAGTACCCTAATAATAATAATAATGGTAATATTTAATCAGAAAATATATAGTTATTGTAATTCCTAAGATGAAATCTTAAGCATCATGCTTGTATTTCCTTTGTTGCTTGACGTACCTACATTGCTATCACATACAAAAAACACAAATAATTTAAGACTACTTCATTTCCTTCCAGGATAAGTTGTGTGTTGACTGTTTGTCCCAGGTGTCGCAGTAATTGAAACGAACGATCCTAGAAATTATAAAAAATATGTATTAAGTAATTCCGAAAAGAGAAAGTACTGGAAATTATTTTTGAGTTTCTGAGATGGCCACCAGAGGGCATAATTGTTATGTTGGATATTAAAATTCGGTTTCTACAAAAATTTCTAATGTTAACCATAATTAAAGTGAGTTCTGTTTTAAATCTGAGAAAAATTAAATCCATTTTTGTTTTATGCTGATAGCTCCATATCTGCAAGAAAAATGTCCAGGAGTGTACGAACATTTTAATAAACTTGAACTAGGTAAAAACGGCTTTTCCTAGGATATCATCATAATAGCAAAAATCTTAATTTTCTGAAAAAAGAATAAATGCAACGTATATCAATTTTTACGCCATTAGATAGCCCAACAATTTAGCAAAAACTGCATCTCAAATATGATTAAAAGAGCATATGGCCCAAAAAAAATGAATTCTGGGAAAAATTTCCATTTTATGTTTTTTTATTAATGTCGTATTATCCAGAATTTACCATATAAACCGCTAATTCATTATTAAGAATGCCAAATAATATTTAAAATCAAAATACATTTTTTTACGATACCTTTGGTTGGCACAAAATAAGTCAGAACTGACATTACTAACTTCTGATATCCTTAATATGTATTTACAACCAATTTATAACCATTGAAAATTAAGGGTAGTCCTTACTCGGATATCCAAAAGTGAAATGATATACAGAGTGTTATATTTAAAATTGAAGAAGTCACATGCTGTGCATTCTGATTACATGCCGCACTTTTATACAAACAACTTTTGCATTTAATATTTTTCAATAAAATAATGGATATCTATAATAAGTTCTCACAGTATTAAGCTACCCCGTGCAATTGAAAACCTGAGAAGTTATTTGTCTGATAGAGCCATTCTGTTATTTCACTTCATTGGTTTCTTCACCTATCCTTACTAGAGCGGTCTGAAGGCAATAATTTCATTTATCTCTTTATCTCCGTAAATGATATAACGCTATCTGAAAGTGACACACAAACCGAAACTTAATTTTACCTACTGTGTTAGTACAGTGCCGAAGGTTCCAGTCAAGAGTTTGACTTCCTGAAAGTGGACAAAATATTGTATTATTTACCATATACTTATCAGGATGACATATAGGGAAAGATTACTTTAATTAAATGAATTAAATAAACAAGATGATAGGTAACAGAGTATGGCAGTGTCAGCCGGCCGTGAAGCGGTTCGTTAGTTTAGTAACAATAACACGTCATTTAATTTTACTAGGTAGTAATCTTTCCGGTTTTTTACGGAATATTATATAAAGTACATAAAAAATTTCACCTGCGAATTTGTCAACAGTGAAATTTCGCGAGCCATAATCGTAATAATCAACCTGTTACTTCATTAGAACGGGTGTCGCCATCGTGCGTTATTCGTATTAAGTTCTAGCGTGCAGAAACAATTGCTGCGTATATTCATATCCCCCGCCCCCCTAGTTATAAGTAGATAACACACACGAACGCATCAAATACGAACAAAATTTGCGTTTTTTTCCGGCATATCGGATAGTTTGGAAGGAAATTGCGCTCACATGTATCCTTCTACTCATAATATTAGGCAACGGTATTGGGTAACGCCGACTTAGTGATCTACATTTTGACCCGGTAAATTACAAGAAAAGTGTCAATATTACAAAATTGAACTTTCCAATATACGACGCCTAGAGTTATTATAGTTCGATAGCGATAACGTGGGTGAGCGAAATTATTAACGTAAATACACACCTAGTGAGGCGTACGGGATATAGTAGTCCAGGACCGGACCTGAACCAAAATTTAAAAATCTAAGCTACACTGATAAAAATAAGGGTAATTTTACATATTTTTTTTACTCAGCTTAGAGTATTCAAGAAAATTTTATTAAAGTATTTTATCTTACAAGTAAGTGCTTATTTACAAAATGCATACTAAATTGCATACAATTGAAATTTACTCTAAAAAACTAGCTACGCAATGCCACCAGAAACCTGCAGGTATAGTGACAGTAATTTTTCTATTGTACTTAAATGTGATTTTTTAAAATTGGTTTAAAAATTATAGCAGTGAATAATTTAAACGTAGCGTTCGGGTCCATAAAACATTAAAAGTTAACACAACTTTTCATCATTAGAGACCCACATAAAATTCTCACCACGGGCAGAATTACTATTTTAGCACATTCTTCCTAACGATCCACCACTTTAAAGGTCAACAGCAAACTGTTTCTTTGTAAGGACAAAATAAATATTTCTGGACATATTTTAAGTTTAACAAAAAGCCTCGCAATTGTTTGCATTGCGCGTATGATTGCATCTATGGCCCAAATACAAATTCAATCCATATTTGCAAAAAAGCATAATGTCAACAAACAGACGCGCTTAACATTTAAAAAGAAATTTTGGATCTTATAAGAATCATTTAAATGAAAGAATATAAAAAAGCACATTTGATCCAAGTGAATATTATCAGTTCAGGTTTCCATACAGTTAAAATGTGACAACATTTTAATTAATTTCCCTTTATAATAACAACCCAAACTTGTCCTTTTATCTAGGATTCGGGAGAATTACGTATTCTGCATATTCGTAATTACTGTATTGGCAAAACTTGAAACTTCAAGTATTGAAATTGTCAAAACCAAAGGATACCCTTATTAACAAGGTAGTTGTACTCTCGAACTAAAGAAAACTTATAATGGCGGCGAGGAATGAGGAACTAAAAAGAGATCTGTAATACTTTTTACAAAACTTCTGGATTCCTCCTGCGTCGGCTTTTGCTGAGTCGAAATTGCTGACGTTTCGCCAATCATCCTTTTGGCTTCTTCAGAGTTTGACTGAAACTGGCTATAAATGGCGTATAAATGAGGGGCATAAACACCGTCTCGGATGACTGATTCCCAAATTGGTGACAGGTAGAGACCTGAGTCGCGGTTAAGGTTGTTATGTTGCTTATAGGTTTCTATAGACTCTCGGTAGAAGAATTGATTACATGCAAGAATTTCAGTTTTATCGAATAAAATTTTATGTCCCTTTTCGTGAGAGCGTTCGGCAACAGCTGTTGAGTTTATTTGTCTTAGTCGTAAGGCTCTTTCGTGTACTTTGAGCCTAGTTGATATTTTTCGTCCGGTCTCTCCAATGTACTCTTTGCCGCAGATGCATGGAATGCTGTAAACTCTCAAATCTCAAATGGAATTTTGTCTTTGACGGACCGAAGTTGATGAGAGATTTTTGGACAAGTGGTAAATCTGGTTTTGACGTTATACTTCTTTAGAACTTTTGATATGTGGTCAGTGATGTTTTGAGTGTAAGGAAGGACCACAGTGGCAAGTGTAGGATTACTTTCGGCCTTCATTGCCATTGGAAGGTTGTGGTGAAGTGCATTTTTTTATGGAACGCTTAATATCTTTAATGTGGAAATTATTGGAGGGAAGAGTAGAGGTAAGGTGTTTCAATTCTGTTTTCAGATACTTGGGCTGAGATACTTTTGCGGCTCTGTAAACAAGAAAATTGATAACTGATGATTTTTGAGCTGGATGGTGATGTGACCATGTATAGAGTTTAAATGTCTAAGAAAATTTACCAGGGTTTCTTGACCATTTTTTGGTTTTAGATGAAAGGTGTCGAGAGCTTTCTTCTCAAAGGCTTCCATAAATATATTGGCGATGACTGGTAATAGTGGAGAACCCATAGCTGTTCCCGACGTTTGTTCAAATTTTTGACAGTTATAAGAAAAATATGTTCCCGATAAGCATTTTTCAATTAAGGTGAGAAGGTTTGGTTCCAGATTCTCGGATTTTAATATATCTGAAATGATGTCGAGAGTTTTATGAATAGGGACTTTGGTAAAGAGGGATTCTATGATTCTACGTCGAAACTAACTACTTGTGTATCTAATGTAATGCTTTTTAATTGTCCAATGAAGTGAGAGGAATTAAAAACGAAACTGTCAGTTTTCCCTGTGTGCCGACAATAGGTCGAAGGGGTAATCCTAGTTTGTGAATCTTTGGGAGTCCATAGAGACGAGGAATTTTAGAGTCATGGGGGGTAAGGTAAGTTTCTGTGAAACATTAAAAAAAAATCTGGATGAGAAAAGGATAAGAAAGTCCTGACTGACAAAACATTTGAATGAACTTCCAAGAGACAAAGATGATTGGGGAAAAACAATTTTTTAGTGTTTCAAAACCACAAATATTTTCACACATTCCTAGTTGAAGGGAAACTATTTGCTTTTTATTGGTACTGTGTTATTTACAAGCCATAACTTTAAAATAGTGTCATGAAAGTTAACCGATTATCACAGAACAAAGAAACTAATTTCCTAAATGGCCATATCGCGTTTTTATGGTCAATTAAATTTACCCGACGACAAACCATTTAATATAGCAATAACTATTAAAATATTACATGAGAACTATATAAAACAGATCAATAATTTTTAATAAAATATTTCAAGGCGCAGCCTTAAGTATTACTCGATTTACATATCGGCCGTCATTTAACTGTTGTACATTTTACGTATGCACGACCACACTAATTTTTCATAATTACCGACTATTCGAATTACCAAGAGTTCAATTTCCTCCTATTTTTCACATTTGATCGGTGGTAAACAATTTAAAAAATTAATATAATATCTGTATTAATATTTGTAATTCCACCTATTTTAATCAAACTTAGTGAACACATTTCCTATTACTTCTAGGAGTGACGTAGGTGCAGTAGACATTAATTAGCACGTCACTGACTTCTGTTTAAATTATATTCGTTTTATCCAATACTAGAAATTATTCGTATTGCCTATATGTCAAATGTAGTCGAAGAATTGAACTAGATGTCAAAGTTTTAATTCTAGAAAAATACTAACTCAAACAAATACTGACTGACATCCCCTTCCCTGGTCCATGACATTCCGTCGATGAGCTTGATGCAAATTTTCTAATCTAACATGAACTACCGTTGTTGCTGTTGCTTCGGGGACCAGTTTTTAAATATCAAGGATGGACGATGCACTCAATGTTGGCCGATCCGAAATACATCGAATTAAATCTAAACAAAGAGGATCGTCTTCACATGCGTACTTATTATCCCGTATTATTTGCTAATCGCGACTTTGCATCATTATTGCGTTTAATGAGCTTTTAATATTCCTCCATTACGCAACTGGTCAGGTCGAATTAAGTAATACCCAGCTATAATTCATTATCATTACCTCGTGTTGGTAGATCCAATCACCCTCATGAACCTCTAAGATCGACTATAGTAATTCAAAGGTTGTTTCCAAAAAAAAATAAAATAATAATAACGAGGCAGTTATCAACCAGACTAAGTAACCAACCACGAGTTATTTTAAGTTCAACGGCAAGTCGTAAGGCGAGAAGCTAGACAATCGATGCCCTCCGGCATGTAAACATCTTTAGTCATATTAAAACCAGATATGTAAGTAACGGTGTTAGTCGCAGACAAGGACACTTTATAGATGAAACGATCAGCAGGAAATGATACGTCGTTGGAAAATTAATGTGTGTACACACCTGGCTAATTGAATTTGTCACTTCATTTCGTTTTCTGTGAAAGTGTAAACTGAAAATTACAGAAGAAGTTTTAGTTACGGCAGCCCTCGGCGTTTGCAAAGTCGACTATATGTGACTCGATGCATAACTTTGCCTTAGGCGCTTAAAAAATAGAAATGGAAACGACACCTACCCAAATATTAAAAAAATAAATATTACTACAATTGTCATAATTTTCGTGTTGTGGTAGCTTTTTAGTGCTATAAATAAAACACTTTCACTTTACTATAAAATATGTATATTAGTATTCAGATTATGTGGTTTGGATTTACAGATAAAAATTACAAATTATTATGGCAAAGCAAAAATAAATTCTGATGTTCAAAATTATTTATTAATTTCAATTTTTCTCAAGTTTATACTCCCGACGTTTATTTATCTCTTCATATTCCTTTCCATCGAACAAAATATGACAAAAATTCAAATTTTCCGTGTCAAACGTATGACGACAGTTAAAGAAAAACAGTTTAATACTAGGCGTAAGTAAGGTTTGTTGTTATTAATATTAATCAATATAATAATAATTAATATAATAAATAAATAACACCTAGTAAATCTGTTGTCTTAATTTTTATTGACATAAATGTTTTTCTTGCATATTGCAATTTCCTTTTGTTTTGAGTTAGATGATTCATTAGTATTTTTTAATATAAACATCCAAAATATTGACAATTATGCATTTCTAAAACTACAGATAATCTCATAACTATTTCCTAATAAAATGAATGTATTAATAATTATTAATGTAGTTAAGTATATCAAAGATCGTGCAATCCATAATAAACTAATTGATAAAACACCTAATCGAGGCTAAACACAAATTAAATCAGCAATGAAAAATTCACATCTGAAATATTATATTTTTGTACTGTTTATCAAGGTATTCACTAATCTACACTAAAAACGTAAATTTGTACATTTTTATTATCTATAATCTATATGTCTGCGCCACGAGTCCTAAATTCCAACGCTCCTCTCGATTCTTCTTCTCACTCGAACGAAACGGTCAAGTTCATTGTTGATCGCTTGTTGCCGAGTTAATTAATAAAATTGTTTGACTTTTTAAGGACGGCGTTTCGTTTCGTATTAACGGCTTACGCTTACGCTTATGGTTTCCGGTGTCAGATGAAATTAGTTTCGTGAAACGCGAATTCGGTGCATCGGCATATCATAATAATCTTTCCGTTACTTAGTTGCGGTTTTCGAACGCGACATTCTGTGGTAAGAAAGCAGTAAAATAAAAAAAAACTAAGCGGATTTAACATAACTAACTAACCAAACGAGAGCTGATACTTTTCCTCGGGATTTTTATGGTCCACAAATGTAAACCAATGTAAGAGGATACACATGAATGAAATTTTGCACTATTTTCAAAAATATATAAAATAATCCCCGCGTTCGATTCTGCGTCGATTTTTTCCACACTGGTAGGATTATCAGTAACTTTACTGCTATTCTTAACTCGATTATATCTTACAGAATATTTGCGTGTGTAATGACTATTATCGTATTTAGGTACAGATAACACGGTTTTTATAAAATTTGTTGAATATTTGAGAAACATAATCAATTGGCGATTTTAATTTGAAATTTAAAAAAGGCTGTAATGGGTAATATTTTATTTGAATCATATGGCTATTATTTATACTATTTTATGAGAATGAAAATTCAAACTAAACGTTTGAGAGATCAAATTAACCAGTTTGAAATGGTAACCAGAGCTTCTATTCATGATATAATAAACAACTTAGAATTACGCATTAGAATTAGAAACAGAAACTCTATTTCACTTGTAAAAAAAGTAATAACATAAAATATCATTATTTTGCAGCACACATTTACTATGAAACGGTGCACTGCATTTTTTCGTGATTCTTTCTCACTAACAACTGTTAATCATTATCATCTGCTTTGTTATGTACTTTATATTTTGTTTACTTTTTTACTGTTTAGTGTCCTCTGTTGGTTTATTATACATACATTGTAAAACACCTTCAAACCAAGATAAAGAAAAACAGACAAAATTTTGAGGTTAGGCTTTAATATTTTGATTTCGACAAGTGACTGGTTTAAGTATGTTCTACAAACTTCTGCACACGGCAGTAGTTTTGGTAGTTATAGCCCACTGCATTTTTTCGTGATCCTTTCTCATTAGCAACTATTAATCATTATCATCTGCCTTGTTATTTACTTAATATTTTGTTTACTTTTTATATTGTTTAATGTTTTCTGTTTGTTTATTATTATATACATTGCAAAAGATAAAGAAAACCAGACAAAATTTTGATATTAGGCTAAAATATTTTGATTTCAAGAAGTGACTGTTTTAAGTATGTTCTGCCAACTCTGCGCATGGCAGTAGTTTTGGTAGTTAAACAGGGCTACATTTGTTTTAGTCAAAGTTGTACTGACGGTGTCATTAGTGCAACTTTCAAAAAACTATCCCTAAATGCAACTCCCACAAGGAGTGGGAAAAGTGTAAAAGTATCCTAGGCTCTTATTTAGCGTAGAAATAGTGGTAATGTGTTAATGATTGCCTCGTTAACGAACTAAGCAATAGCGTTAATAATAATAATGTTCCAGTTAGATGTCATTTGATTTTAGTATCCAGCAATGGTAGATGACTTTCCTACTGTTGCACGCTAATCGTTAAATATTCAAATAAATAATTAACTAAAACGTAACGCTTAGTAGTAATTTTAATCTTTTTTCACACGACATAAAGGTTTGATATTGATATTGTGCTTAGTTTAATCTTGGAGACTTGTATAATATTATTAGCTCGCGACACGACATGTCCTTGCCCGTGAGACAAAATCAAAAGTCGATGAAAGTAACAGTGGTTGGTTCAAGATCAGAGCCCGACGAAGCATGCTGTTGCTAATTAATCAATCTCATCGCCTACTTGCCTTGCCCAACTTGAACTTTCTCCCAAATAAATCGAAAAAACCTCGACTGGTAATGAAAGTATATTCAGTGTTCCGGATATGATTTGGATAATGGTTTTAATATATTTCAGGTTGAACGTTTATGAAAATGTCTCAATTATTATAATGCACCGAAGAATTGGAAGTAAATTGGTATAATGATACGAATCGATTCTTGTTAAAATACCGGGCCACGGTTGAACCGGAGACGTGTTTATACCAGTTTTACAACAAGTAATGCTATAAATTTCTGTTGTGGAACTGCACATTAATAACATTTTGCCACAATCGTTAGCAATCACTAAAGTTAAACTCGAAGCGGTGAGAAAATTGACTTTTTCCACACCAGTGACGAAAAATAAATCATTTCCGCAACTAATTATATGTAAGTGTATAATTGGTTGCATATTTACTGGTTTATAGGGTCAGACATTAGTTACATGGCCTGGTAAAATATTTAGAACATTTAGCCAAAAAATAAAAACTTTTTTGACAGCAAGCGCTTATTGTATTACTTACAGTGTCATTCGACAACACTCGAGTCGCACGTACCTTTGAGCAGTTGTAAATGTTGTATATTATGCAACAAGTTGGATAAACGTCATTTTAGTTACGAGTTTTCGTTGGCATAAGCGGCACTGAGTAACCTATGACATCTCTGTCAGAATTGACAAACGTCAAAATATCATCAGTGGCTAAAATCTTCCGAAAACATCGGTGACTAAAGTATCCGAAATATCCAATATCCTTGGGGCCTTAGGTAACGAAGCTGACATATTAAAGTGACACTTAGTTACACTTTAGTCACACTTGATCTGTTCATAATTGAGTGTTTTTAGAGTAAAGAGTATAAAAAGTTATTTTTTTCTAAATTCAGACACGTTATTTATACAACTTAGCAGTTTGTGTGATGCCTGGTGGTCTCTTCATTTTCTTGCTACCGAATCTCGATTCGGTCGATTGGTCCATTGAAAGCGAGTGTTTTTTCTTGTACCTTTCAAATATTTTCGATTCATCGGATAATTCGACGCTATCGGCATAATATTATTTTTCACGCCGATGGCTGTTGATAGAATGAAGTGCCGCGAATTGCTTAATTGCGATTAATCGCAACACTATTTAACATTTTCCCTTCATTTTTAGATAAGTCCTGTTCTTCACCTATATTTCGTCTGATGCACAGAATTTTGATTAAAATTTCTTATTTCCATAACTTAACCCCATGAGTCCTCAAAATTGTAATTAAATAAAGAATTTTATCATGGGCTTATCATATACAAAAGCAAATTTCGCTAATTCACTAACCCACTACAATTTGTGGAAGTAATGAATTATTGACATATTTTGTGTAAAATCATGTACAATGCTATAATTTCAATAAGTCCTAAAATATAACTTTTAATTTATTTCTATACCAAGGAAACATAAATAAATCTCTGAAATATTCAAAGAAGCACATTTTGACTAATAAAAATTTAAAAGGCGGCTTAGAATTAAATATATAAGTATTACGTGAATTTGAAAATTTTCAACGATTTCGTTAATTTATTGTTATTAACATTTAACCAGTCATTTAAATTATTAAAATTATCATTCTCTTTATAAATATTCCTAAAGAAATAAACAAAAAGAGTTTCGATTTACGTTGAGTATAACTATACATCATTTATCTTTTTAGCGGTTCCATATTAACGACAACACTATATATATATACAACAACACTATATATATATATATATATATATATATATATATATATATATATATATATATATATATATATATATATATATATATATATATATATATATATATATATATATATATATATATATATATATATATATATATATATATATATATATATATATATATATATATAT